>NC_080697.1:18032121-19232121 GCF_030445035.2 Dasypus novemcinctus
GAGGCCGGGGTAGGCAGGGGCCTCTGCTGTCCACCCGACCTCACCAGGTTGAAAAGGACGTCCCGGAGATCGGCCCAGCCGTGATAGGCCTCAGCACAGTTGGTCCCAGGGGAGCTCACCATGTCTGTGAAGATCCTTTTGTAGATGTTGAAGTTCTGGAGGCAGAAGGGGGAAAGGAGGGCTGAGTGCTAAGGGGACAACTAGAAGAGCGTGTCAGTGGAGTGGAGCCAAAGAGAGGACAGACAAGGCTGTAAATACATGTGTGCGTGGAGGAGCCAGGTGACAAGAGTGGAGAAAGTGTTGCTCTCAGGGAAGAGGAAAGAAAAAGCCATTTCCAATTAGTTGCTGCGCTGTGCCTGGGGCACCCGTGCGAGCTGAAGGCGCAGTCCCTGTAAGAGGCTGGCGTGGGAGACCTGAGGTGCTCAGAAGTCATGTGGATGCTCTGGGGGCAATTAAGGCTCTGGAGGTGAGTGCAGGATTCACTTCTCAAAGACTGTTCTCTGCCTATTAGGAGCACGGGGAGCTCCTGGGGTGTTTCCTCAAAAGGTCTATCCTCGAGAAGTAGGACATCTCAGAAGAGGCTGAGCAGGGACTCTGGGCATGCTGTTTTCTATTGAAAGAATCCTTTGAGAATTCAGTTCCTGAGGGGATGGGTGGTTCTAGAACAGCTGGTGGAAACATTCATCCCAAGGAAAAGGTGGGTACCTGTGGGTTAGCAGGGGCTCCGTGTTGCACGTAGAGGGCAAGTGCCTGGGCGCAGCCTCCCTCCCGGATCAGGTGAGTCGCGTACAAGGCCACGTACTTGTGTAGAATCTTGTAGTTCTGTCCAGGGCGGGAGGAGAAGCATGGGGCAGTGAGGGTAGGGTGGGAAGCTGAAGCCATGGATTTGTTAGGGTATGTATGAGCCGGGTCTTTGACTCCAATTTTGGAGTGCGAAGACCGAGCTCTCTGCTGCTGAGTAGCGGACTTTGGGCTCTGGGCTTGGGCAGGTGGGGAATCAAGGGACAAGGTGTAAGGAGAAGCTGGTTACGGGAAGAAGAGACAGCAGTACCTGCTTGGTAGCTGTTTCAATGCACTTGTCCCACTGGCCCTGCTCCACATACAGATCCAAAGCAGCCATGACATCCACACCCACCAGCTGTGGATCAGGTGAAGACAGTCACAGGAGGAGAGGGAGGGCGTGAGGGGGAGGGCAGGGGGGGCAGCTCTTCAGCCCCTCCCTGCTGTCTGCCTCCATCCAGTTAACTGAGTCTCACCGAGTCTACTTTGCCCTGGTTCTTGAGGAACTCTTTATAATGCTGGTCCACATAGTCTTCATACCTGGGGCGGCACAGAAATCTCTGACTTCACGGTCCCAGGCTGCCCTCCCTTCCCCCAGTCTTTACCAAAAGGCGGTGCAAGTGAGAGGGGGTCACGAGCGTACCGGGGATCTAACTCCTTGGCCACACGCTTGGCCTTGTTCCACTCCTCACCCTCGATGAAAGCATCGATCGCCTCCTTGACGAGATCCAGGTTCAGATAGAGCTCTGCAGCCTGCACGGCGGGAGATGAGGGACTAGAGACCTCGTTCCCTTCCGCTCCCCACTGCTGTGAGTGCCCCCCTCTGCTTCCCAGGGCCTGCAGGCCAAGCCTGCCAAGAGGCCTGCTTCATCCACCTTCCTGGGCTTGGGCGTCACATTCCACTCATCTCCGTGGACTCTACTTCTTTTCCCTTCAGCACTCTACTTACTGCGCTGTGCTTCCCAATTGCAATTAGCTGAGGTCCTACAGCCCGGACTACTTCGAGACTGCGCTGAGGAGGCAGAAACTTGATGGAGAGCTCGGCTGCCTAAGGGGTTCAATAAGAGATGGAAATGGGCAGAAGGAACAAGGCTGGGGCTCTCGGCCTGACCAGCAACTGTTTCCTCCCTCCCTGTGCATCCTCACCCTCCCCTCCTGGGCCAAGCCTGCCTCATGGTCCGTCAGATCCTCTGAGTGACTACCAGGGGGTCTACCTATTCCTTTCAGGTTGTCCTAACCGCTCAGACACTGACACACCGGTTTCTCACAAAAGAGAAATAGTCCCTAGAATAGGAGTCCAGGGCCTTCTGCAACTATTGCTGTGCCAGGCTTTTCTGAGCCTCAGTTTCTTCATTCATAAAAGTGATGCTCTAGAGCTGTACTGTCCAGATGGGAGCCTCTGGGCCCACGTGTGGCTAGTCCAAAGTGAGATGTGCTGAGGTTTTTAAATACACACTGGATTTTAAAGGCTTAGTATGAGAAAAATGAATGTAAAATACCTCAGTAATTTTTTATATTGATTACATGGTGAAATGACACTATTTTAAATATACTGGATTAAATAATAAAACAATTTATTTTATACATTTTAACATGGCGGTGCGGCTACTTGAAAATTTAAAAAGCATATGTCGCTTACATTTGTGGCTTGCATTATATTTCTGTTGGACTGTGCTGGTCTTGATGATGCGATCCTAAAAATTCAGTGATTCTACAAACTCAAGAGCTCCGTAAGCTCACTCTAGTTCCACTGTGATACCGACACCCTTCCCAGATTTCAATTTCCACATGATCCAGTTTGCCCAGTCTCTGCCAACCAACTCCCCACCCCACCCCAGGTCTTTCTCCCACCTGTCTGTGCCTCTCTTCCTCTATCTGCCAACACCTTTGAAGCTTAACTTGCCCCCATCTAGGAAGCCATCCTCTGACTACCTGAAGAGGATAGAGCTGTGCTCAGGCCCCAGTAAGCAACGCTCCAAATGCTCACTCAGCCCTTGCCAGCTAAAGTCTCCTAACCAGTCTCCAGCCCCTCAGCTTCCTTGCCCGCTCCTGGGTGCTGTTCAATGATAAGGCCTCAGAAACCCAAGGGAAGCATTCTACCGTTTTGTTTGCAGGGCTGGTCCATCTCAATCTGCCTCTCAAAACTCCTGATACCGTACGTCACTGAATCCAAGACATTATCTTAACTATGTATGTATTCCCATTTCAAAGATATTAAAGTGGGACTGTAAGTGTGTCTTGGAATTGATGCAACGGGCTGGCAAGGGTTCGTGTGCTGGGTAGAGGAGCCCACACGCTTTCCTCAGGGCCTCTGTCCAGCCCCAGCTGCCGGGTATGAAGCCGCCCTCCCCGCTTCTTCACAAAGCCTTCCTGAGCCCTCCAGCCCACGGACCTGAACTCTACTTTGAACTCCTTTTCTGAACTCCACCTGACTCACACGTCAGCATTCACGCAGATACGACACTGAGCCGCGTCTGACCTCCCCAACGTCTGGCTGCCTGGGCTCTGCCTGACATGCCTTTCACAGGCTCCACAGCTGCTGGGTCTGGCATCTAGCAGGCACGTACCAGACCCCTGTCTCAAGAGTGGACACTAAGAGACACAGGAGGAGGAAGATGAACGCAAAGGAAAGCTGGATGCACTTGGAGGCTGGGGAAAAGGAGGGCGCGGGAGCCCTCACCTTCATCCAGCACTTCTCCACCAGGCTGCTGCTTCCCGAGTCCCGCACTTTGAGGTAGCAGTCGACTGCACGGCTGTACTCTCCAGCCTGCTCCCACTGTCGAGCTTGTTCCACCAGTCCCTCCATGCCCCTGTGGAGCAGAGCGCGCTCGTGACCAGGAAGCAGGAGCGGCCCACCTCGGAGCCCTGCTCAGCCCCGTCCCCACTGCCTGGACTCCTGGCCTCATACCTGGCTCCCTTCTTGGTAGCCTCGCGCTCATACTCTTCCTGCAGTGCCTCCAGCTGACCAGGCATGTAGTCCTTGCAGATGCGCAGAGCGTCGCTCCATAACCCGGCCTCCTGCTGGGACTTCCAGGCATCAGGAGGGCAGAGGCAGGCCTGACAGCCTCCCACTGCCTCACGGGTGCTCTGTCCCATTTGCCCTCTCATTCCTCTTGCCTCTCCCTCCCCCTTCAACGCTAGTCTCCCATGGCTCCCTGTGGGTTCTCACCCCCTCACTGGGGCCCCGAGCCCAGCACCCCACCTTATAGTAATTGAGAGCCAGGCCTGGCCTCTGAGCCCGAAGCAACAGCCCTTCTGCTTTCTGAAAGTCCTTCTCCTCCAAGGCCCCCCGGGCCTGCCCCACGAGCACCTCGGCGACGCTGTCAGGGTCGTGGGCTTCGGCCACACGCTGAGCTGCCTCCCAGTCCTGGTTATGGACAAACCTACCCCCGATGTACACAGGAGAGGCTGTTTTGAGACCTCAGCAGTGGGAGACAAATCACCAAGGGGCTTCCAATTTACTGGTACTTGGTTTGGATGAGGTGAAGACAATGAAAAACTGTGAGGCTGCGAATGGGAGGACAGAATTAAGGAATTTATGGGGCAACTTACATGAGGACTGCCTCCTTGGGTTTACCAGCTCTGATGAATTCAGCCTCAGCCTCTTCAAATTTACCCTATAGGGAGAGAAAGGCAACCACACATGCTGGGGAGGAGGCTTGGCATCGGAGCAGCCAGGAGGCAAGCCAGAAACACTTGGCACAGTGGGCTAGTGGACGGAACGGGAGGGCTCTCTGGAGGATCAAAAGCACTGGGGAGGGGTCAGGCCCTTACCTCATCCTCCAGGTACATGGCGTATCTGAGATGAATCTCAGGGGTTTTGTGCTTGAGGGCCAGCCGTGAGAGTTCAAAGGCAAATTCAAAGGAGCTGAAACAGAAGGTGCAGGTAAGGTCTGCCTACTTTGTACTTCCTTTTGTAAGAGAAAAAGAGGGAAGGCAAGAGAAAACAGAAAGGGTAAGGACCTAGAGAAGAAAAAGGAACAGATGACAAAAGCCAGCACAAAGGAGGAGGTCCACTGTCACAGAGGATCAGGAGACGCCTGGGCAAGCCTGGGATTCCCTAGGAGACCAGCTGATGGCGGCGAAGCGGGATGGGCTGGTGGGGGACGGTGACAAGTGTGCCTTGCTGCTGGCTCCAAGCGGACTGCATGAAAGGGGCTCCTGTGCTCCCATTGCCTCCTCTTCAGCCCCATCCGCACAGACAGTAGAAAAGCAGTTGCTCAAAGGACAAGACGACCCTGGGTGACCTGACCTGGTGCAGTAGCGCTACTACTGGCTTCTATAGTATTTGCTTTAGGAAAGCTCAATGAGCGTCTAACACAATCACCTTTCCATGGCCCAGACGTATGGAACTGGCTCAGCGCAATCTAGCTTTAAAGCTGTCCTCTCCCCACCCTTCTCCTTAAACAGTATTCTGAGTCTCCAGGGAGCAGGAGCAGAGTTTCTTCTTTATTCCTGACCCCTATCACGTCCTTCCAAGGAACATTCCTCATCGTATTTCCTCACCCTTGCCTCAGCTTTTGGAAACATTTTTTCAGGTAGCCATCCATTTTCTTTGTCTACAGGGGCTCTGGCAGGGCTGGGGCTGGTGGAGAGAAGGCTCAGGGCCTCACCAGTTGTCAGCGGCGTGGTCGATGGCAGCTTCCAGGAGCCCCAGCTTGTTAAGCAGGCGCACAGCTGCCTCTCCACCCAGGCTCTTTGCCCACAGATAAGCCACGTGTTTGTGGGCGTTTGCTCCCCCGTGAGCCTTGGCCACCTGCAAGCAAAGCCACTGAGCAACCTGCCAAAACACAGGCACGCAGCCCGCTCCCTTCGCATCTCTACCCTTCTGACCGGAGTTTTGACAAGGATCAAGTACCTGACTTAAAATAGGAGGGAGTGTGGTAAGTTTCAGGGAGTTCACAGACCCTTAAAATTGCACGTTAAATTTTGGGTATATAGGTGTGGACTTTAAAAAAAAAGTTTTGGCAAAAGAGATTACAGTTTTCATTACTTTTTCATGACTAGTTTAGAATTAGATAGGCATTTGAAAGGGAGAAAGGGGGAGAGATGTATCCCCTGGGTGGGCCTGGCCCCTTTACCCGGTAGGCTTCTTCCCAAAGCCCATTGGACCGGTACATGTTCACTGTCGCCTTCCATTCCTGGGCCTCGAGGTAGTGATACTCGGCCTCCTGCAGGCGGCCGTCAGCCTCCAGCTCCTGGGGAAAGGCAGGTCAGGATGGAGAGGGAGAGCTGGAGCCTGGCTGTGGAAGGGATGGGCAGAAAAAGGAGAAGACCTGACCTTGCCCAGATGTAGGTGTGTGTCACTGAGCAGATCTGGGTGATGCTTCCCGACCAGGCGGATCATGTCATCATACAACTTGTGCTTTTTGAACATGGTGATAGCAAGGTCGGGCTCTTCCACTGTCACATATAGCCTGGAAGTGGGAGATACATCCGAGACCTAGATATACCCAGACCCAGATCCCTGCTGCCAGAGTCATCCAGAGAGAGCCTGTCGCTGCCCATCCCCAGACCCCATCGCTTGTTTAGGCTCTGAAGCCGTGTCTCCCTCCTTACCTCCTGAGGCCACAGCTCACCTTTCAGCCTCGCGGTACTTGCCCTGCTTCTCCATCTCCTGTGCCTGAGTGATGTACAGCACTGACACGTCTTCCGGTCTCATGCACTTCATCGCCAGCTGTGCAGACACGCATAGCCAGGGTGGCCCCAGGGGCCAGACCCCATGGGAAGAGGAGGGAGATGCGGAGCAGTCAGGGAAGCAGGGCTTCAAGGGACTTGCCCAACAATCACAGGAGAATGGTCACAGGCACACGACTAGTCAGTCTCGGGGAATTCCAAGTCCACAAGGAGCAGAGTAAGAATTATGCTCTGCTAGGGCAGGAGGGTCAGAGATGCCCTGTGCTGGGGGTGTGTGTGTGTGTCTGTCTGCTCCCATTACCATGATCTGACCCACTGGGCTCTGGGGTGTGGGAGCAGGTTCAGGGTTACCAGTGTGACCAGCGGCTTTAGGAGGGGGATTTCCCATTCGCCTGCTCCCATGCGTATCTCCTGCTCCCATGCATATCTCCTCTCTTCAGAATTATAAGTTTGGGAACACAGGCTTGTCTTCAACTCCTTCCCGGCTCTGTGGCTACACAGCACAATGAGCCAGACCATATTTTGGCATTTTTCCTCAGCTATCAGGGAACTCAGTGAAATAGGGAGATCCGAGACCGAGGAACGTGGCAACAAAACTATGAGGGCAGGTGCTCTCATCAGTCCCTCAGCTCCATCCTCTACCTTGTGGGCTTGTTCCCAGCGGCCGGCCTGTGTGTACATGTCTATGGCATCTTTTGTCCGTTCTCCCTTAGTGTAGAGCTCCTCAGCAATCTGGAGTTGATAAGAGGGAGAAGCAGAAGGTCAGAGCAACAGAACTGAAGCAGCTTGTGGGAAAAAATGACAAATGACGGTGGGGATGGAGTACAGCCTGGGACACTGTTAGCTCAGACCAACAGAGGAGAAAACAGGCTAAGATTGTCTCACGCCTTATACCGTTTCCAAACCAGACCAGCTGAAAAACGGTCTGAAGGCGATGCGATGGGGATTTATAAAGGCCTGGCATTTTGGCCACGCCAGCAGTTCTCTGTTGGAACTCTACTGGGTTATAAAGGAAGACTCACTCAAGCTGGCCCAGGAAGAGGGCTAGAGAACCCTTTATGATTCTAGGACAGAGGTGTGAGGGGGGATGTCTGTGCCATGCTGGGTGAAGTGGGAGAAGAAAACTGCTTTCTTCCCATTTGGGGTGGTGATGCTGTTTGGGCCCTAGAGAGGAAGACTTGGTGAGGTGGCCTCGCTTTGGGGCTGGGCTCCCTCCTCGCCATCCAGCACTGCACTGCCTCATGCTGCAGGAGAGGCCTCTTCCTCACCTCGTACTCCTGCAGAGAGGCGTAGTGCTGGGCCACACGAGGATAGTATTTGGACGCAATGTTCCTGTCCTGTAGGTCTAATATATAAATTGCTTTCTTCCACTGGCGGGCACCCAGGGCGGCCTCAATTGCCTTAATGGAGCACCTGGCATAGTTGAGGGAGACAGAGATATATACCAATAAGGAGAGAGGAAGATAGGTGGAGGCCAAGAGACCCCTCGAGCACACACCACGCTACATTCTGCGATTCTCTCCTCCTAGGCCCTGGTGCCCTACCTTGCCTCATCACCTCCCCTCTCATGCCCACATCTCCTTTACCTCCTCAGCCCACACTACCTGGCTTCAATGTAGTGATTAATGGCTGCGTCAAGCTGCTTCTGCTGCACCAAATGGTCCCCCCATGCCTCCTCTAGTCTCACCACCTCCACTGGGAATGCCAACCGGGCCAGCTCCACCGCTGCCAGAGAGAGGGGGGGAGCTCAGCCCAGGCTTCCAGGGCGGGCTTCAGAAGGGCAGGACGGGGAAGCGAGGTACAGAGAATGGGTGCCAGGTAGAAGAATGAAAGAGAACTGAAGCCAGTTGACCTAAACAGAGGCACCAAAAGAGGAGCTGGAGACACGCTGGGCAAGCGCCCAGAGCACTGGCTGTGGCGGGCTGTACCTTTCATGAACGCGCTGCCTTTACAGTAGCACTCGAGGGCTCGCTGGGGATTTCGAATCTTCTCAAAGAGATCGCCTGCCTGTTGATACATGCCATCTTAGCACAGGGACGCCCCCATGACACAAAGAACCCACTATCAGCTGCAAGATGAAGGGAACACCGCCCGTCAGGGAGGGCCAGGCACCCCAGGACTCCTCTGGGTGGGGGCGGGGCTACGAGCCTTGAAGGGAGCCACACCCTTTCATACAGCTCCCCCTTGATAAGGGCGGAGGTGATGTGCTCCACCAGTTCCGTGTTGGCCAGCAGTTCCTCTCGGGTCAGCACCAGCCGAGCAGCTTTGGCGGGGAGCCCAGCTTTGAGGTAAAGGCTGATGGCAGCCAGGCCATCTCCCTGGCTCTCCTGTAGTTCGCCTGCCCGCTCCTCCTGCTGTGTGTCCATCAGCCACTGGTAGTAACCCCGGCGCAGCTTCTCCAGGGCTGGGTGCCCCTAGACAAGCAGCAGGGAAGAACGAGGGGTCATGGCCCTCCTTCCCACCCTTCCGTCTCCCGGGCTTCTCCGACGCCTCTGTACCAACCGAAATCCGCCCAGGCCACCACGAGTCTGACTCCTCACCAGATCTGGTCCCAGCCCCACTCCTGTTCCCATTCCTATGTCAGGACAAGAGGGGCTTCTGGAGTTGGTGGGACTGAGTTCGGAACAACCGTGGAGAAGAGTGACCCGGTACCTTAGCCTCAGCTACAGCGATGCACTCATCCCAACGGTGCAGCTGCTGGTACATGTCCATGGCCTCCTCGACGGCATTCTAAGGGATATGGAAAAGGACAATGGAGCACCGTGAAGGCACCAGGACCAGAAGTCAGCAGCCCTCCTCAGCCTCAAATGACAGCCTGAGAGGGTCAGAGGCCAGACCCGTCACTTACTGCACAAGCAGAGGAGGATCTACTGTGAAGCTTCAGGACCCCTTCCTAGCAAAGGCCCCTTCCAAGGAAAATCTTCTTAAAGAGGACTCCCCAAACTGCACAAGCTTCTAACCCCACCAAGCCTGAACCCACCCCAGTGTAGGAGAATTGCAAAGACAGGCTCTGGAGTGGAGCAGGAGACAGTAGGCTGTTCATGAGAAAGAAGTACTCAAAGGTCAATGGAGGAAGTTTTCCTAATGTCAGGATTAACACAGGAGAAGGACATTAAGAAGTGAGATGACCTACATTAACCTTTTAAAATGTTCTTCCCAAGCCCTTGCAAGATCGGACGACGGCTGCTGGTTCGTCCCGAGTTTGCCTCCCTTTCTTGCCCCTCGGGTGCCCTCTTCCATCCTGTCTTCAGTCCCCTCTTACCTGCTCCAAGAAGATCATTTCTGCCAGTTTGTAGTTCTTCTCTAGCATGGCTAGACGTGCTCGGACTTGATAAAAGTCTGTTCCTTCTCCACCCTGCAGGGAAAAAGGAGGTTCCAGCCGTTCTGTCTGTGCTCAAAAACTGTTCCATGGGGGCTGAGAGACAGCAAGGTCTTTAGGGATGTGGATGCTAAAGGACCAGGGGCTGGAGGAACTAATGACATCATGGATGTAGAGGCCTGAGGACTAGCGACTCCAAACTGGCCTCACTTGAGGGTGGAAGGGAAGTGGGCAGAGCAGAGGAAACAACGGACGGCTGGAAAGCTGCGAGTCACGGGGCTAAGCAGCCGGGGAGACTGACGGGTCGGGGGGATAACGGGGTAATACTTGCGTATTCTCGAGACACCTGATCTGCAATCTCATTGGTCTCATGCAGGAATCGAGCTTTTGCTACATGGCCCAGAGCAGAAAAGCACCTAGAGTACAGAAGCAGTGATCTTAATAGAAATATTATGATAGGATTATTATGAACTCATTGGTGCAACACACACAGAGTGAGCATCTGTTATGTGCCAGGCACTGTTCTTGGCCCTGGAGACCCAAAGGGGAATCTGCGAGGAGAGCCTTGCCCTCACGGAAAGTACAATTTAGTGGGAGGAGATGACTGGAAACAAACAGATGATGTGAGAGAATGAAATGAAAATACAATGGTGTGGTATCATAGACACTGACTGAGGAGACTATTTAAATTGGTAGTCAGGGATGCCTCTCTGAGGAGCTGACTATTGAGCTGAGACCTGAACACAGGACAGAGTTGGTCAGGGCTGGGTGGGAAAACCCACCGCAGGCAGGGGGAAGAGCTACTAGCATAAAAACTCGATGGCAGAAAGAGGCCTGGCTGGCTCAACAGGCCCAAAGGACGCCAATGGTGCAAATTGGTAATTCACGTGGAAGGAAGCAGAGGCCAAAAGATTATAAGGCCTTAGGTCATGGCAAGGAGTTTGGGCTTTATTTTAAGTACCATGAAGGTTTTTTGTTTTGTTTTGTTCTTTTTAGGAGGTATGGGGGATTGAACCTGGGACCTCATATATGGGAAACAGGCACTCGACCACTGAGCTCCATCCACTCCTCCTACTGAAGGTTTTAAGCAAGAAAATGACACAATTTGATTTATCACACAAAGTGACCTCACCTGCGGTGGGATGAATGGATTGTAGAGGGACAAGAAGAGTATCAGAGACAAATTAGGAGGTGGCTGCAGGAATGTAGATGGGAGAGAGCGGTGGTCTGTACTGGGGTGAAGACAGTTGAAATGGGCCAAATATTCAGATTCAGAAAACATCTTGAAGACAGAATCCTCAGGACTTGGTGACAGACTAGGTATGGGGGAAAAAGGGCCCAAGGATGACTCCTAGCTAAAATAGAAGCAGGTGGCATTTTTGAGCACTCATGACTTCATAAGCTCTTTCCACAAATACTCTCATTCATTCTTCCCTACCACCCTATAAGGTAAATACTATTACTATTCCCATTTTACACAGAGAAAATTAAGTAATCTCTTCATAACAGCACACAACTTGGCAAGTGGCACCAGGATTTGAGCTCCAAGAGCCTGGAATTTGTCCCATTAATTACAATCTTAGGCAGCACCTGGAATACACTTATCAATGCAGGAACTGAGGGTAGCCATATTAAACTTTTATTGAGTACCTAACTATAATAAGAAAGCAAAAAAATAATGAGAGAGAGACTCTTTTATAACCAAGTGTGGGAGGCCATGGAGGAACTGTACTGTGGGACAGATGACACTCCGCTGTTGGTAGTGGGAAGGGACGTGGTGCCGGCACACTGGGCAGGTGCAGCCCAGATGTAAAATGCCCATGCAGTCACCCTCCAACGGGCCTGGCACCTCAGTTCTAATACTCTTCCTCACCTCTCAGCAATGTGTAGCTGCCTTGCCTCTAGCGCCAGTTTACTCAAGGTTTTCCACATCGCTTCTGTTTCTGGGGTCATTTCCAGAGTCTCCAAGAAGGCTGTTGCTCTGGAGAGGGAAGGAAGCAAAGTACAAAGAATGAGGCCAAGGTCAGGATGACAAAGAGGGATGTGGGTGGTGGGGCAGGAAAAGGGAGGGCCACAGCTTCTCCTTGGACTACCAGGCCCTCAACTATGGCCATCCCGGGTGCCACTCTCGCAGCACCAGCCTCCCCCACCATCTCAGGGGTTATGCGCGCAGCCCCTCACCGGGTGTAGTTGCCATCGTCAATGGCTGTTCCAAACTCGATGAGGCCCTCGTCCAATGTGTAGGCCACTGTAGATACACCTTCTGTCACCATGACCTCGGTCTTTCCCCCGCCCCGCTCCAGGCCCACAACATCGCCCTGTAAAAAGTTCATTCCCCCACCCCGCCCAAATTCCAGGTTAGTATTCCACCAGAGTGACAGCAGAACAGGCCCACCTGCACCCAGCCCTGCGGGAATTACAGTGGCCCATGTTTTCGTTTGTTCCTCTGAAGCAGATACATTTCCTTATCTGGGTCCACATCCTTGGGTAAAGCTTGCACAAAGCTATCACAGCACTGGTGTGCGGAGGTCCACTGACAGCCCTGCTTCCAGCAGTACCATGGATGAGGTATTCCTAAAGGTCCTCCTGGGAAAATACATCTTGATCCTGGGTCATAGGTTTTCATTCACTGCTGGCCTCACTTGAAGAAAGTGCCATCAATGTTCCCACCCCCAGCCCCACCCTTCCCCCCAAAGAAAGGGAGGAAAGAAAAAGATCAGTAAACTCAAACATGAGCAAGAACGAATGGAAGGAGCGCAGGCGGGAAGGCCGGCAGGGCCTGAAGACCAACGCAGCGCCAGGACACTAAACCCCGGTGCCCCAGCAGAATGAGGAAGCAGAACCTGAGAAGCCCTCGCCAAACGTGGGACTCTCTTCAGTAAAGGGAAAAGAAGATGCACCACGTGAAATGTAAACCAAAACCACCATGAGATACCATTTCATACCCAGTAGAATGGCTACTATTAAAAAAAAAAAAAGGAAAATAACAAGTGATGGAGAAGAAGTGATGGCGAAGGAACTCATTTCTTGTTGGTGGGAATGTAAAATGGTGCAGCCATTGTGGAAGATAGTTTGGTGGTTCCTCAGAGAGTTAAATACAGAATTACCATATGACCTGGCAATTCCACTTCTAGGGACATATCTGAATGGTTGGTATCGGGGACTGAACCCAGGACCTTGTACGTGGGAAGCAGGTGCTCAACCACTGAGCTACATCTGCCTTCTTACCCAAAAGAACTGAAAGCAGCAACTCAAACAGACATTTGCACACTGATATTCATAGCAGCAGTATTCACAATTGCCAAGAGTTGGAAGCAACCCAAGCATCCATCAACTAATGAGTGGATAAACAAAGTGTGCTATATATCCATAAAATGGAATACTACTTTGCTAAAAAGGAATGAAGTTCTGATACATACTACTCTGTGGATGAACCTTGAAGACATCAGGTTGAGCTAAATGAGTCAGAAACAAAGAGACAGATATTATATGATTCCACATGTATGAAATAGCTAGAATATGCAAATTCACAGCAGAAAGTAGAATATAGGTTACCAGGGGTAGGGAGAGGGAGAATGGGGAGTTAATACATAATAGTTGGAAGAATTCTGTTTGGGGTGATTGGAAAGTTCTGGTTAACGGATGGTAGTGAAGGTAGCACAGCATTGTGAATATGGTTAATCCTGCTGAATGGTACGTGATCTAACAATGGAAGAAAGAAGGCTCAAAAGGACACTGACATCATATCCGGACAACTGAAAAAATTGGAGTATAGACTGTAAGCTTTATATCAATGTTAAATTTCTTGATAACTTGTCAACTGCCCTCTTTTTTTTTGAGGGACCAGGGACCAGGGATTGAACCTGGGACCTTGTATGTGGGAAGCTGGCACTCGACCACTGGGTCACATAGGTCCCAAGCTGGCGTTTCATTTGTTCTACTTGTTGTTTTTCAGCAAGTGCTGGGAACTAAACCCAGGACCTCTCATGTGGGAGGCAGGAGCTCAAATGCTTGAGTCACATCTGCTCCGCCCCCCTCCTTTTTTAGGAGGTAACAGGGATTAAACCTGGGAACTTGTACACGGGGAAGCAGGTACTCACACTGCTGAGCTACACCCGCTCCCCTTACATGTAAGTATTAAGTTTCAAGGAGCATAATGTACACAACTTACTCTCATGTTTAGAAAACATAGATGAATAGATGGACGGATGGAGAAAGACTGACAGATAGATGGATAGACAGGTGGACAAATGGAATGATAAGGCAAATGTGGCAAAAAGTTAAAAATTGGCTCTGGGTATCTGGTTAGAATTCTCTATGAGTTTTACATTATAGTTGTAACTGTCCTGTAAATTTGAAATTATTTCAAAATAAAAAGCTTATGTTAAAAAAAAGACCCAAGAAGAGAGAACAAAAAATCTAATACATGCCTAATTAGAGTCACAATGGAGAGACTGGCAAATGGGAGAAGAGAAGCAATTGAAGAGATAATGGCTGGGAAATGGATGTGACTCAACCAAGTGGGCTCCTGTCTACAATACAGGAGGTCCAGGGTTCGATGCCCAGGGCCTCCTGGTGAGGGTGAGCTGGCCCATGTAGGAATGTCGCCTGCGCAGGAGGGCCACCCTGTGTGGGAAAGCTGCCCAGCACGGGAAAGCTGCCCCACGTAGAAGTGCTGGCTGACACGGAGAGTTGGTGCAGCAAGATGATGCAACGAGAGATACAAAGAAGAGAAAATAAGACGTAGAAGAATGGGGAGTTGAAGTGGTGCAAGAGAGCAACTGCCTCTCTCCCCCTCTGGAAGGTTCCAGGATCGGTTCCTGGAGCCACCTAATGAGAATAAAAGCAGACAAAGAAGAACACACAGCAAATGGACACAGAGAGCAGACAATGGGGAAAAGGGGGGGGGGAGGGGAGAAATAAATAAAATAAATCTTTAAGGAAAAAATAAAGAGATAATGGCTGAGAAATTTCCAGACACTCTGTAGTGAAACTTCAAAACACCCAAGGAAAAAGATTTCTAAAGCAACTGAAGAGAAGAGACAGATGACCAATTCAGAAAGTGCTACTGATAAACTCCTCAGAACAACAACAGAAGTTAATCAATGGGGCAATATATTCAAAAGGCTGAGAAAAATTTAGTGTCAATCTAGAATTGAGAAAAATGTTAATATTTTCAGGTAAACAAAAACAGTTTATCATCAACAGACTTTCACTAAAGAAACTTCTAAATTATATTCTTTAAGAAGAAGTAATTCCAGAAGGAAAATGAGCAATGCAAAAGAAAAGTAGAACAAAGAAATTGGTATCACGATGATGAACCTTAACAAATTTTGTCTGTATAAAATAATAACGTCTAACACTGGGATGAAAAAAGGTCAGAACTAAATTTTAACCAAGGTATCACACTAATACAAAATGTTAGTAATAGGGAAAACCACTCGAGAGGAGGAACTTTGTACTTCCCATGTTATATTTCTGTAATATCATGCTCTAATAAAAAATAAATTCAAAATAAAAAAGGTCAGAACTAAAATACTGGACAACAATGGCAAAGAGGAGTTGACCAAAATTAAAGCCTTTTAAAGTCCTTGTATTGTGTGAGGAGAGTTTGATGTTTACTAACTTTAGATGTTGTTAATTGAAATATATGGCAAACTTTCAAAAACTTGCAATGATCACTGCTATAGAAAGAGAATGCATAATCTCCAAACCAAATGACAGAAAGAAAGAGTGGTTCAAAAAAGGGCAAAACAAGCAAACAAGCAAACAAAGAATTGCAGGCAAAGAAGTGACATGCAAAAGCAGCAGAACTTCCCATGAGACCTGGAGAATCCCCAAGGCTACTGTGACCGAGACCCATACTCCAAGGGCTAATGTAATGTCTGGAATCGAACAAGGATGGTGCTAGTCCACTGTGCCAGTCCACTGTGGGGGCAGGGGTCTAAGCTTCACTTGCCAACGCCATCACAGAGATGATGGCTGGTGAAGAGGGAACACAAGTAACCTTCTGAGCCTCCTCAGGGCTCTAATGCATCAGCTGGACACCTGTCCGAGGAATCAGCTGTCAACATACCTTGATAGAGGACATGGTGACCCTCTCAGGAGCATCAATGTTGTACCACACACACAGGCTGTTTCGGTTCTGTGCTACCAGCACATCACTCCCTGGGACCCACTGCACGTAGGAGCAGAAGTTGAGGATCATTGTCTTAGAGCAGCTTTCAATATCATACAGGTGCAACTGAAGGAGGACAAGGTGGGTAGAACAATCAGAAGGGGATGGTGGAGGGCTTCCTCATTGTCACCATTCTCCAAATAGTGCAGTATGGTAAGCTAACCCACCACTCAGGAACAAGCAAAGTTTCAAAGCTTATTGACCTGAAACTCTTGAAGTTTATGCTAAGTTGGCCTAAGAGAGGCCCACGAGAACACAGATCCACACCCTAAGTATTTAAGCTGGCCGAAGGTTAGACTTCCATTCTTAATAACACTAGGCCGGAGTTATCACCCTGGATTACCAGGACAGGTCACCAGACAAACTAAATGGTCTGGAAAGTTGGGAAGTGGAAAGTCACCAGATTGTCTCTGCTCTTGAGACTGAACCCTTTGGTGACACCACACTGAACCACTAAGAGGCTAGGAGGAACAAGGCCTTGGGCCAGCTTGGTGACATCAGGTCAGCAGAGCTGAAGAGCACTGGAGCCCTAAGGAGGGGCAAAGGTCAGCCAGGCATGAGGAGGGGGAGTGCAGGGGGAAGGAGGTCTTAGGGGGCACAGGCTGTTTGTGAGGAGAAAGAGAGAAACCCACTCCTAAACTTCCCTCCTGACTCTGGTGCCATCATGGCACAAACTCCTCAAGGGTAATATAACAGGGTGGCTTGTGGTAATGGATACAAAGCGTGCTGATCCTTCTACACCTTTTGCCATGCTAATGGTACAGCAGCAAGAAATTATGCCCAACAAGCTTCCCCCCACCAAGGGCTAAGGCCCTTCTTCTCACACGAAGTTTCCGGTCCCTGAAGAGGAGCTTGTGCCCAGTCTCGTTAAGTTCCAGCCAATCCACACGACTCTCATGGCTGATGGTGCCAATGTTGTATCCACAACTCAGATCCACTACAGAGTAAAGGAGAAGAGGTTGAGAGATTCTAAAGGCTGGAAACAACACAAGTGGCCATCAACAAATGAATGGAGAACAAAATGTGGTGCCTACACACAATTGAATATTACTCAGCCATAAGAAAAAATGAAGTTGTGAGACATGCTGCAACATGGAAGAACCTTGAAAACATTATGCTCAGTGAAATAAGTAAGACACCTAAGGACAAAAATTGTATATCACTATTAAGAGATGACTAGAAATAGCAAATTCACAGAGAATGAAAGCAGATTAAAGGTGACTTGAGGGAGAAGTGAAGGGAGAAGGGGGAGTGTTGGTAAAAAAAAGCACAAAAAAAGTTATTTACTAGAAGAGCGATTCCACATAATCTTATATAGGACATGCAGTAGCCTGCCAAAATCCAGCCTTGTGATCATATGATGAGTCTAGAGCATAGGAAAGTAAACGGCCAACACAACTTAATTTTGCTAGGACGCTTAAGATGCTGGGTCTCTTCCAGATTTGTGGAAGTTTTTCTTAACGTCATAGTTATATCAACCAGGTCCAGACCCATGCAGGAAATGTGGTTCCTCCCGTACTCTTGGAGTTTGCCTATGAGTCTATCAGTACTGTGCAACTGGTAGCTATTCCTCACAAGATCCTCTGGAGGGCAGCACAGAGCATATTAAGGATGCGTCCCAGTGACAAAGCTGACGGATGTTATGACCTTGACTTGACCTCACTTCGAGGGGACACCAGCACATTTGAGTGGCTATGATATAAGAGCATCGGACAAAATAAGAGGCACCTCTAACTAAAATTAGGCTGGTCAGTGCAAAGGCTGAATGTTTTAATCTGAGCTGAATCTTGTAGACAATCTAAGAAGTTATCACATTTAGGACTGACCACTCCGGGTTGGCTGGAATGCTTCCAGGCAGCATTCCAGCTTGATCAAAGCCCGTTCCCACATGGTGAACATAATTAACATACAGAATTATATATGTATATGGGGCCAAAAGGGGAAATTTTAGTTTGTACATACAGGTTACTAGAATAAAAATTTAAAAAAAACATCATAAGGCTATTCAACAGTGAACCCTAATGTAAACAGTGGCCTATAGTTAATAGTGTCATTATAAAAATGTGCTTTCATCAACTGTAGCAAATGTCGCACACCAATACAAGCTGTTAATGACAGGGACTGGTAGATGGGATCTCTGTATTTGATGCACGATTTTTCTGTAAACCTACAATTTCTCTAATAAGAAAAAAGGAACTTTTTCATTAAAAAGTAAAGATGAAGCCATGCTTTCATGTCTCAATTAGACGTAGAATCATAGAATGTTGGAGCTGAAAGGGACCCTACTTCTGTGAACACCTCGAAATTACATACAAAATTATGCATGCATATACATTCTTCCGGGAAAGGATCTCTCATTTTCCTTAGCGTCCAAAGGGGTCAGTCCCAAAGGTCGAGAGAAGAGCTCTGTCCTCTTACGTACATTGGAAATGAGGCCTATGGAGGTGAGGTGACTTGTCCAAAGTCTCACAGCCCATTACTGCTGCTGGAGTCTTAGGCTTCTTGGCTTATATTACTATTCCCATAACAGATAATTACATTTCTGAGTTCAGCAACCTGATGTGAAATATACTATTTATGAAAAACATCTAAGGAACAGACCCATATGTACATGAAAACTTGGTCTATGACAGAAATGGCCTTATAAATTAGTGAGCGGGAAACGGACTTTGGCCCAGTGGTTAGGGCGTCCGTCTACCATATGGGAGGTCCACGGTTCAAACCCCAGGCCTCCTTGACCCGTGTGGAGCTGGCCATGCGCAGCGCTGATGCGCGCAAGGAGTGCCATGCCACGCAAGGGTGTCCCCCGCGTGGGGAAGCCCCACGCGCAAGGAGTGCACCCGTAAGGAGAGCCGCCCAGCGTGAAAAGAAAGAGCAGCCTGCCCAGGAATGGCACCGCCCGCACTTCCCGTGCCGCTGACGACAATAGAAGCGGACAAAGAAACAAGACACAGCAAATAGACACCAAGAACAGACAACCAGGGGAGGGGGGGGAAATTAAATAAATAAATAAATCTTTAAAAATAAATAAATAAATAAATTAGTGAGCAAAGAAAGGACTTTTAATAAGATAAACATATGGAAAGAAACACAATTAGACCCCTACTTACATCAAACACAAAAATAAATTCCAGGTGAAAAGCAAAATTTAAAAATGTTAAGAGAATATAAAGAGGAATAGGGAAGGCATTCTAAATAAAACCTCAAAAATTGCAAACTGTTTTAAAAAGAGATAAAATGGGCTATATTAACATTTAAAATGTTGAAACACTAAAACCTAAGGAAAGAGAAAAGACAGGGTGGGACAAGTTAGCTGCAATAAAAATAACCATCAAAGACTATTCGTACATATACAATCAAGTCAATAAGGAAAAGAAAATCTGATGTTAAAAATGGATAAGAGATATGAATTGGTAATGCAGAGAAGAAGAAATCCAACTGGCTAATAAACAAATGAACAACAAAAATTAACACAATGAAATATCACTTCACGAACATCAGATTGAGCCAAATTATGAAGTCAGGCAATTTCACGTATTAGAGAGGATGTGGAATCACGGGAACCCTGACTGCTGGTGGGAAAATAGATTGCTACGTCCTCTTTATTGGAAAGCAAGTTGGAAATATTTCATCAAGTTGAAGAGAGAGCTCCTCTATGATTCAGCAATTCCAGTCCTTCCACTTTAGTTAGAGAAATGAACATTGTAACCATGAAAAATAAACAACTTAAGTATCCATCAATAAGAGAAGAGATAAAAGATGCAAGGTAAATATAACATATTAGGATTTGACAGAACTGGGTGATGGGCACACAATCATTATTGTCATAATAACTGTTAACAGCTAAAACAAAGTCTTTATTATGTTCCAGGCACTAGTCTAGGTGCTTTTCATATGAGTAAGGTACTATTTTTATCCTCATTTTGTGAATGAGGACACCAAGGTACAGAAAGGTTACGTAATTTACCTAAGGCCACAAAGGTGATAGAGAAGTAGGGTAGTTTGACTCCAAAGCCTCTCATTCTCAAAATTATACTATATAGGAGTTTGTTATGTTGTTCTCTATACTTTTTTCTATACTTGAAACATTTCATAATGAAAAATTAAATATTAAAATATGAGATTTGTGGATGTGAACATTTGTAAAACGCAAATAAAGTTTTTGTCATTATTAGTTACTAACAACAAACCACACAAAAAAAATAAGGTCCCTTCCAGTTCTAAGAGTCTATGATTCTATGAAGTCTAAACAGGAAAATCCATAAATTTGCTAATAGTTCTTCTTTATTATTCACAATTTACCTAGAGAACATGAAAAAGTATATGGGTAGGCAAATGTTTATCTCTATCTGGACATCTAGATAGATACACACATGGATTTAAACAGTTCATCTATCCACTGTAAGAGGGCGTTACACACTTAGCTGCTTGCCTCTCAGATTGCTGGATTCTCCACTAAACACAGCCCTGGGATATGCAAGTACAATACAAACATCTATTTTGTCATTAAAATGAGGAGACAGTCTTACCTATAGCGATAGTCTTGATATCGACAAGGTAGGCCAATTTCTTATTATCTTCCATTCCTCGCTGACGCCTCTCATTAATACGGACGCTGCAATGTGAAGGGTGAGGTAAGGCAAAATGGATGCTGGCAGTGGGAGGTTTATCAGGGGCTCTGAAGCAGCACATGGAATAAGGTTTTTAGATTAATTTGAGAACACAGTAGTCAGACGTTAAAAACTCCTTTTGGGATGCAAGGCTTCAGAGCACCTTGTGGGGTTACCTGATGAGGTGGGGGTTCATGAATTCGGTGCGGACAGAACCCAGGGTATCATTACTCCCATATTCCACCAGGGTTAGCTCTCCAGCATTGAAGATCATGCACACCTAGGGAAGAAAGGGGATGGCACATGGTGGAGAGGTTTCAGAAGACTGTAGCAGTTTGATATAGTCATGAATTCCAAAAACAGATACTGGATTATGTTTGTCAATTGGTCTGTACCTGGGCATGACTAAATTATGATTAGGGCTTTGATTGGGTCATGTCAGTAGCATGCTGAGTTCCAACCCACCAAAGGGTGAGGACTCACAGATAAAAGGCATGGCAAAGGACAGAGCTGGAAGGCTTTTAATGTCTTAAGGTGGAGCCCCGGGAAGTAAGCACACAGAGAAAAGAGAAGCAAGCCCCAGGAAAAGAGGAACCCTGAGTGCAGAGAGAAGCAAGACCTGGGAAGAGAGGAAGCCAGGAAGCCTTAACCCTGGCAGACTTGGGCAGCCATCTTGCTCTAACACATGGAAATAGATTTTGGTGAGGGAAGTAACATATGTTTTATGGCCTGGTATCCATAAGCTCCTACCCCAAATACACATGCTTTATAAAAACCAACAGGGAAAGTGGACTTGACCCAATGGATAGGACGTTTGCCTACTACATGGGAGGTCCGCAGTTCAAACCCCGGGCCTCCTTAACCCGTGTGCAGCTGGCCCATGCGCAGTCCTGATGCGTGCAATGAGTGCCCTGCCATGCAGGGGTGTCCCCCGCATAGGGGAGCCCCACGTGCAAGGAGTGTGCCCTGTAAGGAGAGTCACCCAGTGCAGAAGAAAGTGCAGCCTGCCCAGGAATGGCACCGCACACACGGAGAGCTGACACAAGATGATGCAACAAGAAGAAACACAGATTCCCGGTGCCACTGATAAGGATAGAAGTGGTCACAGAAGAACACACAGTGAATGGACACAGAGAGCAGACAACTGGGGGGGGGGGGCGGGGAAGGGGAGAGAACTAAATAAAAAAATAAATCTTACAAAAAAAGGGCAACAGGCTTACAAAGATGGTAGAGGGAGTGTACTGTCAGTTCAAGGAGATGCTCGCTTTTCTCTTTGTTTTGTTCCTCACCCCCACTGGCCACCTTTCTTTCTCTGCTGTCACCACAACCCCTCCCACTTGCCATCCTTCTGACACAGGAGCTAAAAGGTTTGTTGAGGGGAGCGGATGTGGCTCAAGTGGTTGAGCGCCTGCTTCCCACATGGGAGGCCTCGGGTTCAGTTCCCAGAGCCTCCTAAAAAACAAACAAACAAACAAACAACAGGCAAAACAAAAGAAAAAAAAGCCAGTGTGCCTCCGTGGTTGAGTGCTGGCTTCCCACATACGAGGTCCTGGGTTCAATCTCTGGCCCCCAGTACCTCAAAAAAAAAAAAAAAAGGTTTGTCTTGAGATGGTGAAGGTGAATCAAGGTCTACTCACATTCTCATTTTCAAAGAAATACTTCTCATTGCCACCAGATCCCTGCCAGGCTACCTGTAAAGGGGGAGAAGACACAAAGGAGCAATGTGGAGAGCAACCAAGACAATGCTGAAGAATGAAAGGGTGGGAGGCAGAGAGATCAAAAAGCTGGGGAAGACTCTGGCATTGCCCCACAGATTTTCCCTTGGTTCCTAAGCTTTTGAGAAATGGCAAAAAACAGTCTGACTCTGGTGATGACTCCTCCAGGATTCTAAACCTCCTGGGACCCATTTTCCAAAATCAGGAGCCCAACACAAAGGCTTTCTCTGGGGCTCTTCCCCTAGTGATCCCAGCTCCCCAGATGTAGCAGCTCAAGATACCCCATTCCCACGCCCCCCCCCATTTTTGGTTCCTACCTCGCTAAGCCGATTAGTATTCAGGTCCCCAAGCAGCAGCGTGTCTGATGTGTGGGCCACCAAGTAACGTTCCTTTCCCAGGATTTTCACCTCTTCCACCTCATAGCCATAGTGTGACTTGAGTACCACTCGGGTCCCCGACGACAGGTTCTTCACAATCACCTTGGTAAGGAACAAGTCTGAGCCTTTAGGCTTCCCCCACCCCAAAGAGGGGTGTGCCCTGTGCCCTCCTCCACGACGCGACACACAGCTAACATCTTTTTTGGTTTTGGTTTGGTTTGGTTTGGCTTGGTTTGGGTACCAGGAGTGGGGTGCGACACAGCTAACATCGTGTTTCCTTGCCAGCCTAGCATGTTGTTGGTAACTGACGGTCCCTTATGCTTACATAGGGCTTTACTATTTTTCATATGGGATCTATTTGATGCTCATAATCCGTATGATTCTGAAAGTTTTGTTGGGTTAAACCACTCTCTCTACTTTCTTATAACTGTTGGGACAAATCCTTAAGAAAGACTTAGCACAGTACTGTCTTATTTTTTTAAGTGCCTGTCTCTTTTGCTAGAATGATTAAGGGACAGTGTCTTATAGATAATTATCTTTGTCTTTTTTTTTTTTTTTTGAGGTACTGCGGGCCAAGGATTGAATCTGGGACCTCATATGTGGGAGGCAGGAGCTCAACCACTTGAGCCACATCTGCTCCCCAGATAAATATCTTTGTATTCTCAGTGCCTAATACAGTGCTAGCACAGAAAATGGATGAATGTTTCTGGGAAGAATGAAGGAAACAATGAATATAACAAATGAAAGGAAGGGAAAATGAAGAAAGAGAAAAGAGAAGAACTGGCTCAGGAACTAAGAAATGAGCTTGCAATATTATAGACAATGAGTTCATAGGCCCTAAAACAACAGAGTTCACCCTTTAATCATACTGATCAACTTCCCCAGTTGATAGCTTGTAGGTGGTGGAGTTTTAAAATAGAGAATTCAGTGGCAATTTACCCTAAGCCTGCCCTTAAACCTTTTCTTACAATATGCTGGAAGAACTATAGCAAGAAGGTTGTCAAGAAGATGCTCTGACATGATCTGTTTCCCAGAACAACTCGGCCAGGGGATGAAGGTAAAATTTAACACTGTGGCTTTGCCTGGACAGCAGGGAAGCACCACAAAATGAGTGATCCACGGCAAGATCTGGGAACAGCAGGTTATCAGCGGCTTACCTGGCTAGGTCCCACATACGTCAACTCAAACTTGTTCTTGTAGATACTCCTTCGGAGGCAGCAGTCAAACTGTTCCACGCCTCCGCAGAGTGTGCCCTAGAAGGGAAAGCGAGAACGTGAGCAAACAGAAACAGTACCATGGCATGTTCAAGACAGCTAGGGGCACCCTTACAGTCCAAACTCAAGAATGTAGAGATGGAATTTTTTGAAAGTGCCAGAAGGAAAGATTTGGCAAAAGTGGGACTGGGGCACCCCACATTGATGGGATATAAGGGAGAAATCAGCCCTGCCTATACAGCTCTTCATCCCTTTGGGCCTCCAATACTGTGTGAATTTCTCTTTCTTGTCTTGAACTCCATATTTCTAGGTTGTGGTCAATGGGAAGGAGGAGGATTTGTAGCATCAGGAGACAGTGTTTTTGGGGTAAGGCTAGAATTTTGGTTCAGAGAAAAGGCCCAATCCAGAAGAGGTCACGGGTCACATACCGCACAGAGCCGCGAGCCATCCCGCTTCCAGGCCAAGGCAGTGACGGTGTATAAGTTGGCAATCTCCTTGGGCTTTGCCTCTTCCCAGATGCTCCTTCGTGGGCTCCAGTTGAGCACCCGAAGTCTGAAACAAAGTATGTGACTTTAGATAAGATGGAGCCTGAGCAAAAGAGTGAAAATGGGTTGGATTTTGATCCAGAGACCCACTCTGGTTGAGAACCGCTACAGCAGAAGAGTGTATGCAGGGAAAGTGGGCAGAAGGTGCAACTGGAAAGCTGAGTTGTCCCACCTGTCATAGCTTCCCAGCACAACAGACTGGCCCCCAGGACTTGCTACAGCTGTGGTGAACTCTCGCTCCTGAGGGTCACGGCTATAATCAAAAGTTTGTAGCACGTGGCCTTCCTTTCCATAGGCCACAATCCTTCGATCACAGCCTGCAGCCACGATGCTGTTGGTTGCCCAAGCCAAGGCATAGGGTGGGCATGGATGGTTAACCAGCTTCCCCTAAGGCAGAAGCAGAGGGTTTTGGTCACTCTGACTCTGAGACCTGCACTGCAGAAATTCCTCATTCCCACACAATCACTCTAGCCCATCTACTCTGCAGAAATCCTTCTCCCAACATTTTCCCACCCCCACACATCCTACTTCCTGAAGACTTCACAAAGGGTCTCACACTCATATACATATACACATGTGATAAACATACACACTTACTGACCTTGGCTCTACAGGAAGCCTCAAAATAGTTGGGCACCAAAGGTGGCCCCCAAAGAAGACATCCTACACATTACCCAACACTGTCTGGGTCCATCATCTAGCTATGGCTCCTTTTTCAGAAGGGCTAAATTTAATTAAATGATTCAAACAACAGAGAATAATGTAGAGTAAAACACAGAAGTTCCCTTTATCCCCCATCTCTTTTTCTCTCTCCAGAGGAAAGCATTAACTCTTTTCCCTATGGATTTATACATATGTATTTTTCCATGAGTGGGGATAATTTTCATTTTTCATTCGCCTTCATTTCCTTTTGTCACTTGAGTCACCCCCTCCCAAAAATATTAAGCTCTGGCCCTCTAAACACAAATCCTCTCTGTGTCTGTGTCCAACCTGCTCCTACTTCACCATTTCTCTCTTCGAGCTCTCACTCTTCTAGCCTGCTTTCCAGACATGTAAATCAAAATTCCTCAGCTGTCCAACCTCTTCTGGGAGGGCCCCTGGAATTTCCTTGGCTCCTATCCCAGAGCATCCTTTATCATACCTGTGACTCTCCAGAGCCTTCGTCATCAAAGAAATACCTAACGATAGTGCCATCTGCATGACCAGAGAGAATTCCTTTCCCAGAGCAACTAAAAAGAGAAAGTAGGGAAAAGGAAAAAAGGAGAGAAATAATGAGGAAAAGATTCAAGTATTCTGTCTCACGAGGAAAGTCCCCTTTCTCTTCAAACACTCCTCCCTTGGATCCTGCTACCAGTTCTCCCCATCTTTCATACTACGGCCCCCCAGTCCAGACTTCCCTAGCTTTTCCCTAACACCTCCAAGCTCTTCCTTACTCACTTTGTTGTCAGTGATACTACGTAAGAATCTGTCCCATAGATGGTGGATGATTTATTAGTTTTAGTGTTTGCTAAGCGAACCTGAAAATGAGAGAATAGAAAGAAGTCTGGTTAGGCTACCCTTAAGTTCATGCAGGCCCTAAGGAAAAAAAAAAAGAAAAAACAGTGCTTCCTGTGCATTCGCCACAGTACACGAGTTGACCCTAAGGGAGACCAGGCGTATTCCTCTCTCCAGAGCCACTATCCCCACCTCCCCTGGCTTCCTTCCCTCCTTTACCTTCCCCTCAGCCAGTCCAAACACGATGATGTACTCTGCTGGCCACTGCAGACAAGTAACAGCACTCTGCATGAAAGAAATCATGAGAAAGATAACCCCGCCTGTGAGGGTTAGCACCGATTTATAGCTACCTGAGCCAACCCCTGCAAGCACCGATTGGCAGGGAGAGGGACACACTGGGCTCTAAGGGACAGAGGAGATGAGGAGGGAGCCAAGCAGCACCATCCATGCAGGAGGAAAAGTCAGATTTGGATGTCAGAACGTGCAACGGCTGGGTAAACAGATGCAGACACATGTTTGTTCATTCTCATCTCCCAGGGACTGGTCTGAACCTTACCGTCTGGATAAACTTGTTACAGATGACTTTCTTGTCACCCCTGCCAAATGAAAGGAGAAAAAGCTGATTGAAAACCACTTCCATAAAGAAACTGCCAAAAAATGCTACTGGGGGAAAGGAATAAAGAGAAGATAGCTTCCCTGGCCCACTAGTGTTATCCTACCACGCGGCAGGAGCCCTTAAAGGAGGCACAGGAGGGAATTTAGGTACCTCTGGAACAATAACAAAGATGTAACAGCACTCTGGGCAACCAGGGCTCTCACAGGGCCTCCTTGTTGATCTCAGACTGATTCCTCCAGGGAAAGATCACACAACACGTGGGACAGGCAGGGGCAGAGAAGCAATAACAACAGGCTCTAGAGAGTCTCGGCCTTCCATGCCTGAGTTCAGCTTCTTATCCTCTCTATCCCCCTCCCCAGTGAAGCACTGCTCTCACTTTCCCCTTTTTCCCTTGGCCTCCCATCTTCCAATCCTTAGCCTCACCAATCTTCTCCGATCTTGTAGACATAGATGATGTTGTCAGTCTGTCCTATGGCAATTTTAGTGGAATCAGGAGAAAAAGCCATGCCCTTCACCATATAGCTCTTCCTGCCATACTAAGGGTTTAAAAAAGAAAAGGTAATACTGAGTGTACCTGAAAGAGAAAGGAGAAGAAAAGGTGCATGTGTGAGTGTAATAGGTTTGTGGGATTTATACTGAGCAATGATTAGGAAGTGGGTCAAGGCCTTTCAGGCTTGTGAGGTTCCATCAACAGGTCAAGATATACATGAGTTTAAAAATAAAATCCACGGAACTGCACTACACAGTGAACCCTAAGTTAAACTATGGACTACAGTTAATAGTACAATTATGAAAATGTGCTTTCGTCATTTGTAAAAAATATTCCACTCCAATGCAAGGTGTTAATAATAGAGTGGTATATGAGAATCTTCTATTTTAGGAATGACTGTTCTGTAAACTCACAACTTCTCCAACAAAAAATAAATTAAAAAAAGATACATGAGAACTCTTCACCTTCATGTCAGCTGGTTTGGTTGAGAATTTATCTCTCCGTTCTCCATGTTCATCATACAGCAACACCACTCGGTCCACTGTGCAGACAGCAAATTTGGCATTGTTCTGGGACCAGGCCATGCAGGTCACCTTTGCAGCCCCATCCTGCAGAGTCAAAGGGAGTAAAACACACCCAGCTGCTAATCTAGAACGCCAGAAACTTTTCTAGTTCCATTACTCTGGTATGACTCTGGGAAATCGTCTTCCTGTCATAGTGCTTTCCATAAAAGGCCATCAGACCCTGGACTGTGAGTACAATGTGCTTCCAGAGACCCATAATTCAAATGCACTCAGGGGTGATACGCTCAATCAAGTGTCCCAATGGCCATCTTGTTCCCTCATACCCCAGCTCTGCGACTAAGATAAATCCAACTGGCCTGATAGGTTCTGACTTTAGCCAGTCATTCAACTAGTATTTTTTGAGCACCTTACTCAAAGGCACATGGCCAGGGGCTGAGAAGGTTACAAAGGGCAAAACATGGTCCCTACCCTTAAAGGTTTAGGATCTAGTAAGATAGAACATACCATTCAAGTAGCACAAGACAGGTACATACAAGAAAAGCATGAAATAATTTTACGTTTAAATGATCAAAATTAAGCTTGGACAAATGGACACAATCGAGTAGGGGAAATTATCTGAGGTTGACAGAATGGCACGAGCAAAGGAAAGTTCTGGTCAAGAACAGTAATTCAGTTTGGTTGAAACTACTTTGCAAATAGAATAGGGGAAGGAAGGCAGGAAAAACAGAGAGACGCCAGCTCAGGAAGGGTCTTTGAAGCCAAGCTATAGCGTTTGGGCTTATTTGGTCAGAAAAGGGAAAAGAGTAAAAGTTCTGGAATGGGGAGTAAACTAGTCAGAGTTGAGATTTAGGATGAACAATATCATTTTTTCTTTTTACCCCCCAATACCCTCTTTATAGAATCCACGTTAGAAGTGGCCACCTCCCAGTGAATTATTCTTGCCATGGCTATCTTTTCCCATTACCAGCCCTGGTCTTCTATGGTTTTACCACTAAGTCTTTTCACCCTGAAATAAAAAAACATTTAGCTTCTGCTCCAATTTTTAAATTATTACTGGGGCTCTAGAACTCTGGCTTAAGCATTGTAACTTTTCCCTTCACTACTAACTCATCTATCTCCAGGGTCAGAAGTAAAAAGCTTCTCTTCACCAAAATCCTTAAACCAGAGCCAGAAAATAAGCACACCACTGCCACTGTAATTCTCCAACTATAGATTACAAAAAGTTAGACGGACTGAGGGTTCCTCCATAACCTTTGCTGATCATTCTGCTTCATCATTTTGCCCAATCCTAGGCATTTGGCCCTTTCCTGCAGCATGACATCATCTTATTTCAAGAGATTGAAGGGGCATTTCATTTCCAAATGTTCCATTAGGGGAAAGAATTTTTAAATCACAAATTCAGGGTACAGTTTATTGAACAATGAGTACATCTCTCTTTTGTTCTAATTTCCTTCAATTCTTCAAATGCCGCATCCATGTGAAGCCTTCCTGATCCCCATAATAAATGAATTTTTTTCTCTACAATATGTACCTCACAGGACTGTTGTGATGATTAAATGAGATCAGAAGTAGAATAATAATAGCTAACTTTTACAAGTACTTAAAAGTTACAAGCTGGGTGTTTTGAAAAATGCTTGACAAGCATTAGGTCATTTAACCTCAACTCTGAGTTAATGCTATTATCACCCCCCTCCCCTTTTTACAGGTGGGGAACAGGAAATATTAGAAACTTAAGTAATTTGCTCAAGTTTACATACAGTTTGCAAGGGGCAGAATCAAGATTTAAACCTGTGTATGTTTGAATCCCTAGACCGCAATGCTAACTTCTTTATTTAAGCTGCCCTGGCACATAGTAAGCTCTCAGTAATGGCAGATACTATTCTTTAAGCTTTGTTATTATCTTATCCTTTTGATTTTGAATGTCCTTCCCTCTCTATCAATTTTCAGGCTGCTTTTCAGCTTACAGAGTTCTTTTGTGCATATTATTTCATCTAACTCTCTCCTCAACCTCGTAAGGTTACTATTACGACTACTTCCATTTTCCAAATAAAGAAGCTGCATGAGTTCTCAGAGAAATGACTTAATAAGGGCTACATGCAGAGAACTCAGGAAATTTATTTAAAGCAGTGGTGGAGCTAGGACTTGAATTCAGGTCTCCTAACTCCAAAACCCTGCCTTTTATCACCATATTTCAGGGTTCCTCCTCTAGTGGTCTCTTCTGAATCTTGAGGTCTTTTTCATCAGAATGAACGGTTCGGTCTTCCGCACTTCTTGTGGAAGGACTTGTACCTCTTACATAATTCTGTGTGGATTTATGTTCCTTGCTGTCATGTGTGCCTCTCCCTCTAGGACGACCCTCCTGAAGGCGGGGACAGTAAGTTAGGTCTTTTGGGGTTCCCTGCAGCCCCAGCACGGGGCCTGGTATACCCAACTGATGTTAAATGAGACGTAAAAAATACTGCAGTTGTCACCTGTCCACCTCACCTACTGCACACTCTGTGTCGACCACGAGTCTGAGGCATCCCTGGAGCCTGTGCACAGGGCAGACGCTCACCACGGCTTAGCTTCAGTTGCCCCGCTTTTCTTGGAACGGAAAGCGAGGGCGGGGAGGAGGGAGAGGCACACGACTCCTCACCTGAGGGCTCAGCAGGGTCCTCAGGTGCTTCAACTGCATGACGAACACCTGTCTCGCAGCCGCCACCAGACAGCGACACCTCCCGCGGTTACCTGGACAACGCACCACGCAGCCGCAGCGACAGTCTCCGACGCACAGGGAGGCTCGGGCGCAGGCGACGTCGCAAGGTCAGCACGCAAACTCTCCGCGACGTAAACAGAACGTGCGCAAAAGCAGTACGAGCGAGGGCGGGGCCTCGAGAGGGCGCGTGGGTCCCCACCTCGACCAATCGCGTCACGGCCTGGCGCCCTGAGCCCCAGCCCCGCCAGCCCTGGGTGCGCTCTCGCGCTTTGCTGCGTGCGAAGCGTGGCCGAGGGCGTTCTCTTTAGTCTCACTACCCTGGGGAGAGCAGGGCGGGTGCTGATCTAGGCCTTTTACAGGCGACAGAACGGTATCCTTATATGACCTGCACGAGGTCAGTGAATTCTTTTGTGTGTCTGCGGGTACTGTGCAAAGTGTTTTACACGCATTAGCTCAGTTCGTCTCAAAACCACCTTTAGAAGGAGCTAATATTATCAGGAAACTCAGGATTAGAGGGATCACTTGCCCAAGCTAACAGCCAGTAAAGGACAGAACTGGGATTCAACCCAGAGCTGGTGGAATTTAAGTGCCCCTTATACCCCTTCTCAACTCCTAGTTTCCTATCTCCCTGCCAGCCCACTCTACCCTGTGACATAATTTAAAAATTTTAAATCATGATGTGTCCAGAGTCTGAGAGATGAGTGTTTTGGAACCGGTGGCCAGGGAGAGGTAAAATGTCCCACTGTCAAACTGGGAGACAGTGGGTTAGAGGCTGCCGTCTGCCTTTATGACTCGGAACCGAGGGCAGCCCAGAGATCGGCTTACTGGATAGGTTAAGTCTTGGGGTACCTGGGGTTGGATTTTAGTTAAGTAGGAGAAATACTGACTTGATCTTTGGATTCTGTAGAACTAGTGGTCTAATTTTATGTAACACAACGGGGAGAGAAGAGATGCAGAAAAGGAGGGTTATTCGTAAACCCTTCTCTGGAATGATCCTAAGTTGGGAAGACCCTTAACCCCCAGGAAGTGGAACAAGTGCTGACCAGACAGATCTGGGGTCCCGAAGCCTTCCCCCCATGATGTTGTCAAATGTCAGCAGGTATTTCCCTCACTGTCACCAACACCCCTTGGGAATCAGGAGAGAATAGAGGACAGCCCTTATTCTCACAGGAAACAAGGAAGCCCCAGCAGGGCATAGTCCAAATTATAATTCTTTCGACAAGGGTGTCCCAATGCCTCAGTTTTATTTCCAAAAATCCTCCTCTGGTCATGGTGGCAGAGTCGGAATATAGCCTTCACAATGACTAGTAATGATCTTGACAGACGAAAGAGCAGGCAAACGCAGGGAAGAACAGGCACAGGAACCAGAGGAGAGGAACACCCACCACTAGATCCTTCAGGGCAGTTGCTCTTTTGTTAGTCCGAGACAGTGCTCAGTCCATTCTGACCATCAGCCCAGCGTTGATGGAAGCAGCAGAAGAGTACGTGTGAGGCCTTGGGTTGCCGACATGAGCAGTGAAGATAAAAAGGCTACTGGCTCTCTCGGGTGATGTAACCTTGGTTTCCACTTTGCAGAAAGAAATTATACCATTCTCTTGTCCTTCTCCCCCTTCTCATCCAATCAAGTAAAAGGAACTGGGGCTCTAGTTTTCTATACCTCTTCTCCCTGACCCCTTTCCCCTGCGCCCTTCCAGCCTGGAGAATCAAAGCAAACCCCGTACAATGAGAGTCTGTTCCTGTCAAGTTGTTGGTGGCACGAGGGACCCTTGTTCAGTCAGGAGAGAGACGAGGTGAGGACACGTCTTCAGCATACTCTACAGTCAGCTCTGGTTTGTCCAAGAACCTTTATTGGAAAAATGTCCAAGGGGTGAGATCCCCAGCAGCTGGAGGGGCTGCCAGGCGAGAGGGCGAGCACCTGAGGCTCCGTGGAAGACATTGGAGTAGTGCAGCGCAGCATCTGCCTTCAGGCCCAGATGATTCTTTTCATTTGCTGGGGGAGAGGGAGTGCCCACAGAAACACCCCTCTCTGAGGCAAGGCATGGGGGCAGCTGGGGATGCTGAGTCCCGATGCAGGTGGAGTGGGGCCCCTTGTTTGGGAGCGAATGGGAGTGGGTTGAACGAGTGGCTCTCCCCGGGCCTGGGGGAGGGGAGGAGACGTCCCATCTGATATCCACACCCCAGGTGCCCGGGCTGGGCTCTCACAGACCTCCCTTCTGGCCCTGCTCACAGTGGAAAGAGGAGGGGGATCAGGCCTGAGTTGCAGGAGTGTCATCACCCTCTGGGAGCGTGGGGGAGCCGTCAGTGGTGGCGGCTCACGGCCTTAGGTGTTCCTCGACCCCACTCCCATCGTCCCCCAGGTGTCAGTGCCTCTCTCTTCGGGTTTGCTTCTGTCACTCATACGTCAATGGTGTTGATGGATGGTGACTTTTTCTGTGAAAGAAAATGGTCCAAGGCTTTAATTTCAGGAAGGCAAGAGACCCCTCGCCTTCTCTCCAACCGTGTCCACCCCGGAACTTCCATCCCCCTCTTCACTTGCCCCCTCCCCCTTTGGTCTTTTCCCTTTCCCCAGAGGTTCCTTAGGAACAAAATGACTCTTCCCACACTCACTGGCCCCCACGTCACCTGTCTTGTCCCTGCTGGCCTTCCCTGAGGACTCTGTTCTGGCCCCTTCCCCTTCTCCTTGGGGTTGTTGTTGGAGTCATTGTCCTTGATGATGTCGTACTGACGGCAGAATAGCCCGATCACGGCTGAAATGGCGACAACACAAATCTGAGCCTTGGTCCTGACCTCCCCCATCACTGCCTCGAAGGGCAGCGAGATACCCAGACCGCTTCTAGAAAATCGGAGAAGAAAACCCTTGAATTCCCAGTGCCCAGGCACAATCCAGCCTGGGACCCCAACGGCCTCCTTTCCCTCTCTGCAAACTGCCCCCATCATCCCCCTCAACTCCGTTTCCTCCGTACCTCCAGGAAGCCCCGCTCCCCAGCGCCTGGCCCCCCAGCCAGCTGCTTCCTCACCTGCCCACATGAGCAGCACCACCACCACGATGGCTGCTTCCCCCGTCTGCAGTGGTTGCTCTCCATCCAGACCCTCCACTGTGATGTCACCTGAGCAGGAGAGACAGACTCTGGGCTCCGGGGAAGCAGCTAGAGAATGAGGTCTAGGGGGACGGGTGAGGATGGAGATGCTGGGGGTTCGAGTCCGGGGAGAGGCAGCCCAGGTTGCCTCTGGGGGCGGGGGGGAAGTGGTTAGAGGGCTGCAGGCTGCAGCTGCTGTGAACTGAGGCTGGGGAAAAGGAAGCTCTTCCCCCAAATGATTCATTACCAGTCTGTCTACAGCGTTCCCCTGCCCACCTGCTCTTCCTTCCTTTCCTGGCAGTACAATGAATCAAATCATCCTTCTCATCTAAGCTCGGGGAGATGAAGAAGAGGCTAAAGGCCAGGGTAAAAAGCTGGAGAATCCCAAGTTTTTTGTTTGTTTTTTTTTTTTTTTGGGGGGGGGGCGGTGTAGGAATGAGATGAGCTCCTCACCTGGGCTCGAGCTGTTGGAGGGCAGCCGGTCAGAGCCCTTGAGAGTCCGGAAGTGCACCCGGGGCCCCGGGGGGCTCTCCCCCCGCAGCCCGATGCTCCTGACCTGCACCGTGTAGTCGCTGTCCTCAGCCAGGCCCCAGAGGGCACAGGCCCGAGTGGTGGTGTTCACCTCCCGGATCACGCGCTGCCCGGGGCCATTCTGCCGCTGCAGGGAGAGGAGGGGAGGGGAGACCGCCTCGCCCCAGTTCCAGGCTTCAAATCAGGGCTCTTGGACATCCAAGCACCCCAAGAGAGTTGGGGCGAACAGGGCAGCTTGAGCCCCAAAACACCAGCTCCCAGATTCCCCCACCTCTGGGGAGGGGGGAGGTCGGGAGTGGGGGGCAACAGAAGGAATGTTCAGACATCCAAGGACACAGACTGTGGGGGGGGGGGGTGAGGGGGGTATTCGTACTTGCTGGGAAATGGAGTAGCCAATGACGATGTTGCCTTCTGGGACGTCCCAGGACACAGTGGCTGAGTTGGCTCTGAGGTGAGTGACTGTCACATTCACGGGAGATGGAGGCCGGTCTGCGGGGGTCAGCGGGTTAACAGGTTAACAGCCTTCACCCACAGGCTAGCCCTGGCTGACCCTCAACCCCCAGCCCGCTTACCTGCTCGCACAAAACCCAGGTCACAGCTGACCAGCAGAAGGACCGTGGGGCTGAGATACGGGGAGAGGGGCACCAGCGCAGCCATGGTCCCCAAGTCCGGTGGGGGGCACTGGGGCATCCGCTTCACATCCAGGCGGGGCTCCTGGGGGTCAGGAGTTGTCCAGGTTGGCCAAGGGCCGCCCAGAAAGCACGGGTGGGCAGCAACTCCTCCCGGCTCCCCACGGCCCGCGGCAGCCCCCGAGCCCCCACTGCCCCCCACCCTCACGCCTTCCGCGCCCCCGCAGCCCCCGGGCGCCCCCCAGTGCGCGGCGCTGCCTGCCCACACCCACCTCCCCGCGCTCCTCGCGGCGCTCAGGCCTCCGGGGGCTGCTCGGTGCCCAGGGGGCGGCCCATGGCCCGCTCCGAGGCGCTGCCCTACCCCATCCCGGCGCCGGCCCGGCCAGGGGGGGCAGCGCGCCACCGAGCTGCGGGCGGAGGGCGGCGCGGAGCGGGCCGCGGGGCCGCGGAGTCCCCCGGGCTCGGGCGGGCGGCGGAGTCGGCGTCCGAGCAGGGGGCGTTGCCGGCGCGGCGCGGGGCGCCCGGGCCCCGGGGGCGGGAGGTGCTGCGGCCGCCTCCGCCGGCCCCTGCAGCGGGAGCTGACCGTCCCGGCGCGCCAGCCGCCGCCTTCTGCAGAGCCGGCCCCGCTCGCTCCGCCGCAGCCGGGCCGGGACGTGCGGGCCGCCCCGCCCCGCCGGGGCTCTCGCCGCCGTCACTCCCCCGGCGGCCCCCCCGGCCCGTCTGCTCGGGGCTCCTCCCACGACCCCCCCAACGGCGGCCTCCCGGGCCCCCATCCCTTGTCCCGGCTCAGCCCGAGGCGCCGGCGGGGACTCGGGGAGAGGCGCGGAAACGAGGGTCTCCGGCCCGGGGAGCGCCCCTCCCTCCCCGGATGGAATTCGCCAAGTTGGGAGGAGGAATGCACCTGGGGTGGGGGGGGGGGAGATCGGAGGAGAGAGGGTGGAAAGATCCAGATACTACTGACTTGTGGAGTGCGTCAGCTTTGAAAAGTCCCTTCCCCATTCACGGTCTGATATCGATGCCGCTGCCGCTCATTCATTCTTGCATTTATCCCGCAGATGTTTATTGGTCTTCCCTGTGTCTGGCATTACGTGAAGCCCCCCGAGCTCCCGCGGGTTTATGGGGGACGGGGAGGTGGTTTGAGCGAAGTCCTGTGATTCTTGGCTTAGTTCTGCGGCTTACCGCGTGGCTTCGGGCAACCCGGTTAACCGTGCCTCGGGTTCCCCGCTGGCTGCGGTGAGGGTCGGAGGAGATCGCGTTGGGGAAAGGTCTGAATCGTCTTACAGCACTCTGAGAATGAAGTCCGTTACTTCATTCACTCAAGACACACTTTTGTTCCGCGGTTTGGCTGAGCGTGGGATCTGGAGCCAGAGGGGCTGGGTGAGCGCCAGCTCTGCCAGCCGTTGTCATCTTGGGCCTTATCACCCAAACGATGAGGGTATCCACGTGCTTCTTAGTGCTGACGTGTCCAACAAGATACTGGTGGTGGAGCCAACGGGAGGGTGAACGTTGCTTTGTGGAGTGGAAATCAAGGTTGGTTAACGTGGTATTTGGGGCAGACACCTTGACTTCTGACTCTCATTACGGTATTTCTATTTCCGTGGCATTGCTGCCTTGTAACATCCAGTTCAGGGCATGCCCACCTGGGGCCCGGAAGCTGCTGCTGCCTTCCTTTCTGGGAGGAGAGAGTGAAATGGGGCAAGCGGGGCAGGGCAGGACTGGGAGCGTGCCAAGCACAGTTGCGCGCCCTGGCCCGGGTCCTCTGACTTCTGCTGACCCCAAGGACCCTGAGTTCTGGCCTCCCAAGGCATCCTGGCCCCCAGAGCACTCATACCCCAGGGGTTCTCTTTGTCCTGGGACAGGGCCTGGGTGTTGTCCCCCAAAGAAGAGGGAATTGTACCTGAAGGGCAAGGGTCGGGAGCCTGGGGTCTTCCTCTTCCTGAGAGCAAAACAGAGGCTGGGGAGTGGGGTGCCTGCAGAGAGGAACCCCAGGAGCTTCCCGGGGTTAACAGAGGGCTGGGGGCCTGGTGACCAGGAAAGGGTGCAGGCAGAGGTGCCGGGCCTGGTGCTGAGTGGATTAGTCGTTGCTGTGGCTCAGGCAGGCCCTGCCAGCTGGAAGCAGAGTCTGTGTGGCCAGAAGAGTTTGTGTGGCCAAAGAGGCAGGCAAGACAGAGTGTCCACAGTGTGGCACCATGCTGAGCACAAAACAGCTTCAACATATGATGGAGACCCCCGAGCCTGGCAAGGGGAAGCTGAGACCCCTTTCTCAACATCAGTCTCCTGCACTGGTTCCTAGAATCATTTTTCATCGAGACCTCTCTCCACTCTTGGGCTTCTGCTCCTCCCATTCCTTCCTGTCTTCCTTCTTCCCTTTTTCTTTCCCCAGTAGACCCAGAGGAGCAAGTGCAGGCCAAGTGCTTGCTGTATATGTGTGTGCGCGTGCAAATTTGACTTCCTGCTCTCATCCATGTCCCCCCTTCCCTCATTGAGGCAGCCCTGCCAATGATTGAGAAGTCAAACCCACTGATGGATGCCGAGCAAACTGTTGGACTGCAGGGACGATGTGATACTGAGGTCTTCCAGAAGGAGGGACAACTAGGAGACCCACACCCCATCCCTGAACATTCCAAATGATGATGTCAACCAAATCCACTGTCTTCCCCTTTGCCTTTTGATTCTTGCCCATTCCCTACGGCCTGTACAAGTGGTGGGGAGAGTCCAGGAAGTGCTGAGGGGCTTACCCTCCATCTCCTCGCTCCCTAAACTTTTCTATTTCCCTCTTCCTTTCTCTTCTCTTGGACCATTTCTCACTTTCATAGATCTCAGTTCTCCTTCTTCCCAGACCACCCTCTTGGATCCTTGTTGTCACTTTCTTATTTGATGCTAATGTTGATAATAACATTATCTCCATAATACTGTCATTTGCACTGCCCTGCACACCAGTGGCCCTTACAACTACGTGTGAAGTTAGTGCTATTGTCTTCATTTTTTCCCAGAGAAGACAAAGACCTAGAAAGGATAACCATATTGCCCCAATATACCCAGTAAATAATTGCCAGATAATGCTGTCTTTATTATTTATTTTTATTTAGGTGACAAAGCTGCCTTTAGTACTTTCTGGAATAAATAAGTAGATGAGCCAGAGACTGGAGTCAAACTAGTTTCTTTCTCAAATTGGATGCCTCTGCTACACCACACTGCTTGTGTTCTGTTCACTTTTGCGTTGAGAGGAAGGATACGGAGTCCTCTTCCGTTACTGATGAAGAAAGGAATGTGCTTCCCGCAACCTGTGCTGGGTCCTGGAGACCTTGGCAGTTTTTCTTCCTTACCAGCCTGATGGAGGGCTGGTGGTGCTGAGTGGAGGGGCCACCCCTGGTGGGATGGCCTTCCTCATGCTGGAGTTTTCTGATCCCCAGATTCCTTTCCTTTCCCTTCTTGGGGTGACAAGCTAAGCTCCTTGGTAGATGGCTCATTAGATTTGGGGTCCAGGCCTGGCACTCTTTCTCCTCCAAAAAGCTACATCTCACCATGGGGTCTTCCTTCTTTTGAACCCATTTGAGCCCCACTTATCTAGCAGCACCTCTACATCCCATAACCTTTCTTTTTTTTTTTTTTTTTAAGATTTATTTATTTCTCTCCCCCCACCCTGTTGTCTGCTCTCTCTGTCCATTCGCTGTGTGTTCTGCTGTGTCTGCTTGGGTTCTTGTGAGCAGCACCGGGAATCTGTGTCTCTTTTTGTTGTGTCATCTTGTTTGTCAGCTCTCCATGTGTGCGGTGCCACACCTGGGCAGGCTGCACTTTCTTCACGCAGGGCGGCTCTCCTTACTGGGTACACTTCTGCGGGGGGCTCCCCTACACGGGGGACACCCCTGTGTGGCACGGCACTCCTTGTGCACATCAGCACTGCATGTGGGCCAGCTCACCACATGGGTCAGGACACCCTGGGTTTGAACCCTGGACCTCCCATGTGGTAGGCGGATGCTCTACCATTGAGCCAAATCCACTTCCCACCATGACCTTTCAATTAATCACGTCCAAATAGCATCTCTAAGAGCCAGATTCCAAGCAGTGCTGGGTCAAGCGCTGGTCTTAGAAATTCATTACACAGCTTCTGCCCTCTAAGAGTTAAAAACTCTAAGGAAATGTTTCTTTACGGTCATCACCTCTTCTTCTCCCTTTAACCATCTGAAGAAAGGCTGGGACAGAAACCTCTTTACACCTACCTCAATGTAGGGGGTGACAGGTAAGGCAGTTTGGTTTTGTTTGGCTTGAATATGTTTTTTAAGAAATTGAATTGGAATGCCTTTAGACAGAGAATGGGTCCAATTTGCCCACTTCACATATTTATGTTGCCCGCCTGGTGGCCCTGGTAGGTATTGGAGTTTTTCACTCAGAGTGTCTACCGCAGTGTCCAACAGACAGTGAGTGATCAATCAATGATAGCTTTCCTTTCATTCTCTTCTCTTAGTGGAGCCTGCCTTAATAAACCATAGGGTTTTGCTTTCCAACTGGTGCCCCTGACCTTGGTGTGGTCCTCTTAGGTCTGTGGTGACCTCTGGGGAGGACTGAGGAACTGAAGAAGGTCTCTGGCTTTCCACTGATGCTCAATCAGGGACCTCTGTCTGCTCCTCCCCAAGGGAACATCAAAGCTCAACAGTTCAGCCAAAGCCTATCCCTTCCCCTGGTGCTTATCCTGACACCCCAACACAATAGGTTTTCACTCTAGAGTCCCCTTACAGGGCACTACCTTGCCCATCTTCCTCCCCGAGGAGGCTGCTGGGAAGAAGAGGGTGACATCATTCGTGTTTCTGTGGTACCCTCTGTGAGTGTGAAGACAATTTTCAGGGTGCAAGGGACTGGAAATGGAGGAGCACGGAAGAGAGACTGATGAGATGGCTGCCAAAAAACAGGAAGGATTTGCAGAATGTATTTTGATTTTAGTCTCACATTGGACCTCATTGTATTAATGTGAGAAGAGGGGAAAAGGATGCTGTATTAGCAAATGGGTGCTGATGCAAAATACCAGAAATCTGTTGGCTTATATAAAGGGTATTTTTTTGGGATAGAAGCTTACAATTACCAGGCCATAAAGCGTAAGTTACTTCCCTCACCTTAGTCTGTTGCCACGTGTTAGAGCAAGATGACTGCTGACATCTGCAAGAGTTCAGGCTTCCTTCTCTTCTTAAGGCTCCATGGTCCCAGCTTCTTCCAATATCAGCTATAGGCTGGGATAAGTCTCGTCTCTCTCCCAGGGCTCAACCTCTCTGGGCTCAGCAGCTCTGCTCTCTCCACAAGGCCAGCTGTAGACTATCAGGCCAATAGCTCATCTTGCTTCCTGGGGCCTCTGCCGTGTCTCTGCCTGGAGCCTTCTGTCTTTCCTCACATACCCACTTCCCTGTGTATTTACTTCCCAGGGCTCCAATATTGAAGCTCCCACTAACCCCTCTGCCATTTAGTTTTCTCCCAAAATCCTACTGATGTGGCCTACTCAATGCCTTAATCATTATTTAATCAGGTAAAAGTGAAACCTCTGAATACAATCTAATAAACCCAGAGGAACAAACCAGTTTACAAACATAATTCAATATCTATTTTTGGAATTCATAAATAATACCAAAGTGCTACAGATGCCATCACAGAATATCTGTGGAGCAATCTGTTCAACAACCAAAATAGATGGACTGGTCCAGGGGTCAGCCAAGTATGCTGGCAGGTCAATTGGCCCAGCCCGCTACCTGTTTTTTGAAAATAACGTTTTCTGGGAAGGCAGCCATGCCTATTTGTTTACGTATTGTCTGTGGCTACTTTCACCACACAACAGTAGGGTTGGGTAATTGCAGCAGAGACTGTAGGGTCCACAAAAACCTAAAATATTTATTCTCTGATCCTTTATGGAAAAAGTATGTTGACCCTGGACTAGTCCCCTGCCGCTCACAGGCCAGCAGCTTTGGCATCTACTGGGGCTTGTTAAAAAGGCAGAATCTCAGGCCCCACTGAATCCGCCCTTTAACAAGACTCCCAGGTAATTTGTTTGAGAAGTACTGGATGGGACGACGCTGTGTTTCCTTCCAACTCTGCAGTCTTCTGATTCTAGGGAGGCACAAGCAGAAACACGATCCCAGCAGTGCCAGATGTGAAGAAGGCACCCAAGGAGAACAGGATGTTGACTTCCAGGAGCTTATGATTTAGTCAGTTGTTTCCAAACTTTACTGTGCATAAGATTTCCTTGGGGAGCTTGTCAAAAATATAAGTGTTACAAATACTCTTCAAATTTAGGTCTGGTGGAGCTTAACCAGGCCCAGGAACCTGCATTTCTAGCAAGCATTCTGGGGGATTCCGATGCACATGGGCACATGAGTTCTTGGAGAATCCCCCTCACCTTTCCCTTTTCTCTCTCCCCATATCAGGCTCCCTTTGGGGTGGAACAGATGGACATTCTACTCAACAGATGACCCAGCTGCCTGCTTGCCAGTCCTGCTTGGTTTCAACCCAGTGGGTTTGGCCAGGTGAGACTTCTGTAATGCCAGGTGCTGCCTGACCTGACCCCAGAGGAGGCTGGGGTTGGGGTTAGGGGACATGGTTACAGCCTGTGTACAATCACAAAGGAGAGGGCAGGATGAATTGTGGTTTGGAGCCAGATATACCCCAAGAAAACATGTTTTAAAATGTAATCCATTCCCATGGATCTGAGGTTACTTTAGTTTAGATTTAGCCCAATTCAATCAGGATGGGTCTTAATCCTATTATTGGAGTCCTTTATAAGCAGAATGAAATTCAGACACAGAGAGAGAATGCCACAGAATGCAAGAGCTGAAATTGAATGGAACTGGAAGAGAAGGGACAGGCCAGGAGAGGCTGCTATGGGCAGTGGCATGTGGCAGACCATCCCAGGACAAGGACTACTGGCAGCCAGCCCCAGAATGCCACAGTCTTTAGGGGAGAAAGCATTGCCTTGATGACCCCTTGATTTGGACTTTCAGCCTCAAAACCATGAGCTAATACATTCCCATTGTTTAAGCTGATCCATTGCATGGTATTTGCTTGAGCAGCCAAGGAAACTCGAAATGGTCTTTTTCACCAAATCACAGAATATGAAAGTAGGGAAGCAGATTTGGCTCAATGGATAGTGTCCTTCTACCACATGGGAGGTCCAGGGTTCAAACCCAGGGCCTCCTGACCCACGTGATGAGCTGGCCCATGCGCAGTGCTGATGCATGCAAGGAGTGCTGTGCCATGCAGGGGTGTCCCCTGCATAGGGGTACCCCACATGCAAGGAGTGCACCCCTCAAGGAGAGCCACGTGCAGCCCGCCCAGGAGTGGCGCCGCACACAAGGAGAGCTGATGCAGCAAGATGACGCAACAAAAAGAGACAGAGATTCCAGATGCCGCTGACAAGAATACAAGTGGACACAGAAGAACACACAGCAAATGGTCACAGAGTGCAGACAACTGGGGGAGGGGTGTGGGGAAGGGGAGAGAAATTTAAAAAAATAATCTTAAAAAAAACAATATGAAAGTAAATGTTTGGTTTGCTAGTTTATTTAATCATTCCCTCCTCATTTCAGAAAGGACTGAAGGCAGCTAAGGCAATGTAGTATACTTGATCACATACATCCAGATCAAGATGAAAGAGGCAAAAGGGAAACAAGGGCAGGAGATGAACTGGGGTCAGGAATGACATATACCACAGAGCTTACTTTCACTGCGGGTGGGTCCTGAGGGCCTCCCAGTCCCCTTTGTCTGGCCCCTTTATTTTAGTGGGTTCTACCTATCTCATCAGTCCAGGCACGCCTGTGCTCCCCTCCGGCTACTGAAACCTCCCACCCTGTCTCCCTTCCCTGGGAGCCACGACCACCAAATCACCTCCCTCGTGTTCCTTGATCTAAATGGCCATTTCGTCTGATCTCAGAGAAAAGCAGCAGACAAAAACCAAGCCTGCTCAGATGTAGTTCTGCGGGTGAGCTGCCCGAGGGGTGTTTAAAGAAAAGTGAAAGAAAGCAAGTAAGCAGATTCTCGGCCACAGTCTAAGAGGTCTAACTTAGTAAGTTTGGGGTAAAGCCCGTGGATCCTAATTTTTTTTTTTCTTCAAGCATCCCTGGCAATTCTGATGCACAGCCAGGTCTGGGGAACTCTGCTAAATAAACCATCCATGTGGGCCACCTGCTGAAGTGGAGGGCTTTCTGTCCCAGGGGTACTCCAAAAAGCCTTGTTGCTCCCCAAGAGCCCTCTATCTAGTCGTGGTCCTGGGGAGTAGGAAGGGGTGGGTGCTTTCTGAGGTTTTTTTATCAAGTCCCAGATTCAGGCTGGTGGGATAATTCACTCTAAGGTGTAAAGAAGTCTCAGATTCTTTTAATGGAGGATTCTCCTTCACTAAAATGTATTTGCCTGCAGTGGATGCTAATTTCACACGGTGACTAAGTGAAATGAAGAATTTCAAACAATGTAGGCGTGGAGATCTTCCAGTTGTTCCTTAAATCAGTGGCTCCCGAGCTTGGCTGATCTTCAGAGTCGTCTGGGAAGCTTTTTAAAAACACAGATTTTTGGGCTCTTCTCCAGACCTGCTGAATCTGAATCTCAGGGTGGGGGTGGTACCCAGAAATGAAGAGTTAGTGAAAAGCAAAGCCCCTGGAGTGATTTTGACGAGCAGCCACGTTTGGGCATCTCCGTTTTAAAACCACATGGTGCGGACACTGTGTTCTCCTTCAGTTCACGAAGGCCTTAGGTCTCTGGGGAGTTTCAGAAGTTTGAAGACAAGTTATAGGAAACACTTTACACAATGGGTCTGAATCCTGTGAAACTTGTTTTCCCTAGAAGTAATATAGGTGAAAAAACATAAAAATTGGTTTGAGAAGGGATGAGACCCTGGCAGGAATGCAATGAGAAGGGGGCTTTGGACCCAGGTCACTTTTGGAGATCCTGCCACAAAGCATGATTCACCAAATTATCCTCTAGCAAAGCCATTGAGATCAACTACAGAAGAGCCTCCTTCTTTGAGATCCTGTGATTTGTACCTAAGCAGATAACAAGCCTGCAGCTCTGTCTCCTTACACACCATTTTGTTCCTGGTGAATTCATTCAAGGAACGTTTGCTAACCATTAGTGAGGCAGGCTAGTTTAGGGAATGAGAAGACAAATCGAAAACCTAGCAGAAAAACATGGCGGTGAAACGCATGGCCATGGACTTCCACCTGTAAATCCCGAGGGGAACACCCCACAACAAGACTGCTGGGAGAACCCCACAAGAATCCCCCCTCTGGGATCAAGGAAAAGCCCAGGATATTCTCAAGGGGCCTTAACACACACACACACACACACACACACACACACACACTCACTCACTCACTCACTCACTCACTCACTCCCCTGGGGGAATTGACAGGTGGGGTAATCAACCAAAACAGCAAACAGCTGGGTCCTGTCCCCCAAACGTTAATAAGGGGAGGAATAATTAACGGTTTAAAAAGCAAATTAACAGTTTAAAAAGCAAGCGCAGAGGCTAAATCACCCTCTCTCTGCCTGGACCTGCCTGCGAGTACACCTGGGGCCCTGTAATCTGTTTTTTCTCGTATTTCTATTCTCTTCTCTCATTTCCTTAATAAACTACTGGCCTAATTAAACTGGCATGTTCTTAATTTCTTTTATGTAACATAGCTAAGACCCTAGAGGGAATCTGGTAACATTAGGTGCTCCACTTCATTCCTGGCAACTTGGTCCCCTTTTTAGAGACTGTTATCCTTTCCTCAAATAGCAAGGGGTTCACTTTTGGGGGAGGGGGAGATGTTTCCAGAATATATTTCCAGGAATGGGAAGGGCTTCTGACTGACCCTAAAACTGAAAACTAAGGGGGCAATCTTGACATTTGGATGCCAGGCCTACCCCCAAGACCTGCAGAGGGAATGGCAAGTGTAGCCATGGTGGCCAGACATGTGTGTCAAGAACCAGAAGGCGCTGGTCTCGGGCTGGAACTTTAATCTTCAGTGGTTGGCTTTGCTCTGGGCTTAAGCTGCAGAAGGTTTTATTAACCCCAGACCGTGGGATTTGAGGCCACAGTGCCCCTCTGAGCTCGAAGCATATCTCCCTATGAAGTCACTGACCTCTGACCCCAGTTCCAAAGTGGCCTTTGATCCTGACTGCCAGCTGAGGCCTTTCCTTTAGATCCTCACAGGCAATCCCCCCAACCTCTGTCTCTCTCTGGGCCCCAGAGATGACCCCATCAAAGACTGGAGTTCAACATTCCATCAAGTAACAGAGTGAGTGCATTTACTGCAGGAGAATGGGAAGCTTTGGCGCTCATTCCTGCCATCGGGGTTGCTGGCCAGTTCCTTAGGGCCTCTGATTTAGGTTCTCTTACATCTTCTCTAAATTCCTGCAGCATTGTATGTCAACTAAAATGCTGTAAACCAAATCCTATTTTCTCATTTAGTTTTCCACCTTAACAAGGTTTACTTTCATTTCCATCCTGTCTCTCAAATCAGTAATCATTAAATACTTAAATGGTCTAGGGCAATTTCTGTTAGAGAAGCTCTTTTACATCTGGGTGTAGACATTATTGAATAGATTGGTGGATTGCCTTATGTCGCATCGATTACATTTCAAAAATGGGCTGGAAAAAATGGGATGCAACTTCATCCTTCTGTCTTCTGATTGTCTCCAAAATCGGGGTAGGACTTTCTTTTTTGCCCTCTGGATTGCAGATGTGTCTCACTGGTGTCACCTGCCCTTGCCAAATTTGCCTTTGCCAAACACGTGATCATACCTCTTTCTGCCAGGGGTGGGCACAGCTGACATTCTCCTTTATCTTCTTTTTGTGGGCTAGGAAGGCAGGATATTCTATAGAACATGAGCTCCCTGTTCATCTCCTAGACACTCGTCTCCCTCTCTTCTTCTCTGCAAATCTTTACTTTTAATCTTCTTTTCTCAATACTTCTATTTTTTCATTCTCTTTGCCAGAAACTCTGTGGTATGTTGTGTCACAGATATTTAAATCACAATGGCTGCCTGATTTTGTCTGTCTGCAGTGTGTGAAATGTGATATTTAGATTGACAAATTGGGAAGCAGACTTGGCCCAGTGGTTAGGGCGTCCGGCTATCACATGGGAGGTACGCGGTTCAAACCCCGGGCCTCCTTGACCCGTGTGGAGCTGGCCCATGCGCAGTGCTGATGCGCGCAAGGAGTGCTGTGCCATGAAGGGGTGTTCTCTGTGTAGGGGAGCCCCACGTGCAAGGAGTGCACCCTGTAAGGAGAGCCGCCCAGCGGGAAAGAAATTTCAGCCTGCCCAGGAATAGCGCCGCCCACATGGAGAGCTGACGCAACAAAAAGAAACAGATTCCCGTGCCGCTGACAACAACAGAAGCAGACAAAAGAAGATGCAGTAAATGGACACAGAGAACAGACAGCCAGGGTGGGGTGGGGGGAGGGGAGATAAATAAATAAATAAATAAATCTTTTTAAAAAATAGATTGACAAATTACCACTTAAAAATGATGGTGGTGGAGGCGGGTATGGGGAAAAAGTTCTTGGAAAAAACCCACTCTCTGAAAAACCCTTGACCTAACCAACAGGGACCAGATCCAACCACTGTGACTCCCTTCCCCAGAGAGGCCTGAATGTGAAATCACCAGAGGTGTACCTTTCCCTCTCTCTTCTCCTCCTCTTAGTTAAGCCCTCATCTTTGCCCTCCTTCTCACGGCACACTGGGAGGCACCAGCGCTGCCCAATGCCCAGTGATCATAAACTGGGGTCCCTGTCCAGTGGTCACTGCCCAGAGTCCACACTCAGTGGTCACCACCCAGGGTCCATGCCTGATTCCACCTCATTGGGCCACTATCCCAAAACTCCCCTATTCCCAACCCATAGAGGTTTGCGCTGGTTTGACTCTTTTGTGGGCCCCAGAAAATCCTGTTCTTAAAGCTAATTCAGGGAAGCGGATGTGGCTCAACTGCTAGAGTGTCCCCCTACTATACAGGAGGTTCAGGATTTGAACCCAAGGCCTCCTGGCCCATGTGGTGGGCTGGCCCGTGTGCAGTGTTGTCAACCGCAAGGAGTGCCGTGCCACACAGGGGTGTCCCCCGTGTAGGTGAGCCCCACATGCAAGGAATGCTCCCTGCAAGGAGAGCAGCCCCATGTGAAAAAAAGCACAGCCCGCCCAGGAGCGTCGCCACACACACAGAGAGCTGATGCAGCAAGATGATGCAACAAAAAGAGACTCTGATTCCTGGTGCCACTGAGAATGCAAGCGGACACAGAAGAACACACAGCGAATGGACACAAGAGAGCAGACAATGGGGGAGGGGGAGGGGAAAGGGGAGAGAAATAAATAAAAACAAATTTAAAAAAAAATAAATAAAGCTAATTCATTCCTGAGCACGTAAACCTATTGTAGGTGGGATCTTTCGATTAAATGACTTCTGTTAAGGGTCTTTGATTAGATTGTAGGACCCAGAGTAGGTCTTAATCCTCTTACTGGAGTCCTTTATAAATGGACAAATAAAAAGTTGCAGGCACTGAAAAATGCTGCAGAGACAGAGAGGAACACAGAAACAGAGAGGAGGCCCCAGGAGCCAGAAGCTGAAAGAGGCCTGATGGAGAGGGGAGAGATGACCCGGCACCGCCACTGTGCCCTGCCTTGTGCCTGATCGCCCTCAGCTGCAGCTCAGTAAGGCCCCATCCTGACCATGCCTTGATTTGGACACTTTCTCGGCCTCAGAACTGGAAGGTTCTTTTTTTTTCCTTTAAAAAATTATTATTTTTAAATTTGAGTCCTGTAAGCTTTTAACCTAATAAAATTCCCATTGTAAAGGCCAACCCATTTCTGGCATCTTGCTCCCAACAGCTTTTAGCAAACTGAAACAGGGTTCCTCACTCAAGGTCCCTCCTGCCCTAGCTAAATAGGCTTTTCAGTCCGGTGGTCTTTCCTATGAACCCCAAATTGGTCCTTTTTTTTTAAAGATTTTTTTTTTCCTCTCCTCTTCCCCTTCTCCGCCCTCCCCCCCCCCCCCAGTTGTCTGCTCTCTGTGTTCTTTTGCTTTGTGTTCTTCTGTGTTTTCTTGTATTCTTGTCAGTGGCACACGGAATCTGTGTCACGTTTTGTTGCGTCATCTTGTTGTGTCAGCTCCCCGTGTGTGCGGGGCCATTCCTGGGCAGGCTGTACTTTCTTCCGCGCTGGGCGGCTCTCCTTATGGGGCGCACTCCTTGTGCGTGGGGCGCCCCTATGCAGGAGACACCCCTGCATGGCAGGACACTCCTTGCATGCATCAGCACTGCGCGTGGGCCAGCCCATCACAAGGGTCAGGAAGCCCTGGATTTGAACCTTGGACCTCCCATGTGGTAGGCGGATGCCCTATCTGTTGGGTCAAATCTGCTTCCCCCAAATTGGTGCCTGATCCCTCTGTTCCTACCTCCGTGTGTAGCTGTGGCCTCCCACATACAATCCTCCTTCCCTCCATACCACCCCACTTGTCACTCTCCTAATTTTACTGGATCCAGAGAAGCCTGTGTCTTGTCATCTTTCCTTCCGGCCCTATTGCCTCTCCTCCACCCCACAACCCCTACCCCTGGTCAGGCCTGGAAACTTCCTCTCCTCCCAAGCCCGTTGTCACTTCCTGCCTTTAAACTTGCCAGATTTCTGAGATGTCTGTGGCTTTCTCACTGGTGAGCACAGTGACATGTTGAACCAGAAGACTAGCTTGTCAGTCCCATTGGAGGAAGAGGATGAGACTTGGGAAGTTATGCAGCTCACTGGTGGGCAGAGAGTGGGAGAAAAGGGGAAGGTGGAGATAAGAGGGGAGGACAGTGGGATACATAGCCCAAAGAAGGGAATATGGGTTTTAGGTCGTGAAGCTTTGTGGCAGTACATGGGGTATGGAGGGCTCTGGACTCACTCCCAAACCTGGCCATAGTTCAAGGCTCTTCCACTGATGTGCTACAGCTTCTTGAGCTAAACTCTTCACCTCTTTGAACCTCATTTAAAAAAAAATTTCTCTCCCCTCCCTCACCCAGTTGTCTGCTCTCTGTGTCCATTTGCTGTGTGTTCTTTTGCATCCGCTTCGATTCTTGTCAGTGGCACCGGGAATCTGTGTCTCTTTTTGTTGCATCATCTTGCTGCATCAGCTTTTCTCGTGTGCGGTGCCACTCTTGGGCAGGCTGGACCTTCCTTCGCACTGGGCGGCTCTCCTTACAGGGTGTACTCCTTGCACATGGGACTCCCCTATGCAGGGGACACCCCTGCATGGCAGGACATTCCTTGAGCACATCAGCACTGCGCGTGGGCCAGCTCCACATGTCAAGGCACATGTCGAGGAGGGCGTGGGTATGAACTGCGAACCTCCCATGTGGTAGGCGGTTGCTCTATCTGTTGAGCCAAGTCCGCTTCCCTGAACCTCATTTTTAAACTCTGGAAATGAGAGCCTGGATTAGATGTCTTCTAAGGTTCTCTTCAATCTGCCCATCTAGGAACTGGAGTTTTTTCATGGGAGGGATTTTCCCATCTTCTTCTGCCCCAGGGTCCCCAGTTCTCCTCCCAGGAGGACATCCTGACTTCCATCCTGCCATCCCCCGTGGACATTGACACAGGGTCTTCATTTTCAACCTGCATGGTGAGGGGGAAGCCGGGAGTGGGGGTAAGGGGACACAGGCTGTAGAGTGGCTCAGAGGGACTGCCATTTTCCTGGGTCTTAGGGCAGTCACTTAGAGGCAGGGACAGGGGCGAGTGTCCGGATTGGACTCCTGGGAAAAGGGAAGAGAGCTAAAGAGCCAGCCTTTCAACCCCAGTCCCTCCTTCTCCCTCTCAGACACCCTCACAGAGGTGCAGACGTGGGCAGAGCGGGTGAAAGAGAAGACACCAACACCCAGACCTTGGTCTCCAGTACGTCAGACACTCCTTGCCGGGAGGGTCTGGCTGCGGTGAGGGAGCCCTGGGCAGCAGCTACCGCCAGGCCTCCTGGAGATGCCTCGCCTGCTCTCTCTCTCCATACCTTTCTGAAGAAGCTCTTTCCCTCCATCAGAGCGTCACATGGCTGCTGCTTTTCTTTGAATATGAAGGGAACTTCACCCAGGGATGGGCATGAGAAGGTGATATCTGCCTGAGGGGCTCAGAGGACAAGGGGTTCCAGAAATCAGATAACCCAAGGCTGGAGGTTAGAAAGCTTGAAGGATTGTCTGTAAAATCAGCTGAATGAGATTTTTATTTTAATTATTTTAGTTGAGCTGTCATTTACATACAGTAAAATGCCCAACCCTTAAGTGTTCATTTCAATGAGTTTTGACAATTGCATATAACCACCGCAAAGAAGATAAAGTCCTTTTCTGTCATCCTAGAAAATTCCCTCAGGCCCCTTTCCAATCAACCCCCCCCTCCCCACACCTATACACAAGCTGATCAACCACCTTCTGATTTTTTTCACCATAGATTAGTTCAGCCTGTTCCAGAATTTCGTGTGACTGGAACCATCTAGTATATACAAAAACATTTCCATCATTCCAAAGAGGAGCTCTGTACATGTTAAACCTTAACTATCTATTCCCTATCCCAACCTCATCCCCTGGTAATCCATATTCTAGATTCTGACTCTATAAATTTCCTTATTCTAATTATTTCATATCAATGAGATCATTCAATATTTTTCCTTTTGTGCCTGGCTTATTTCACTCACATGCTGTCTTCAGGGTTCATCCATGTTGTTACATGTATCAGGACCATATTTGTTTTTACAGCTGAATAATATTCCATTGCATGTATATACCACATTTGGTCTATCCATTCATCTGTAATGGACACTTGGGTTGCTTCCATCTTTTGGCAATTGTGAATAATGCCGCTATAAACATTGGTGAGCAAATATGTTTTGAGTACTTGCTTTCCATTCTTTGTGGTGCAGGCCTAATAGAGGGAAGCCAGGTGTAGCAGTTTGATATAGTTATGAATTCCAAAAATAGATATTGGATTATGTTTGCAAACTGGTCTGTGCCTGGGCGTGATTAAATTATTTCTGGCCAAAGCGCAGAAGGGTGATAAAAGGCATGGCAAAGGACAGAGTTGGAGGATTTTAAATGTTGGCATTTTGATGTTGGAGCTGGATGCTAAAGACTTAAGCTGGAGTCCCAGGAAGTAAGCAGACAGAGGAAAGAGAAGCAAACCTGAGGAAGAGAGGTACCCTGAGTCCGGAAAGAAGCAAGCCCTGGGAAGAGAGGAACCCTGAGCCCAGAGAGAAGCAAGACTTGGGAAGAGCAGAACCCAGGAAGCCTGAACCCTGGCCAACATCAGCAGCCATCTTGCTCCAACACATGGAAATAGACTTTGGTGAGGGGAATAACCCATGCTTTATGGCCTGATATCTGTAAGCTCCTCCCCCAAATAAATACCCTTTATAAAAACCAACTGACTTCTGGTATTTTACATCAGCATCCCTTTGGCTGACTACTATAGAATTTGGTACCATGAGTGAGGTAGTGCTTTTGCAATTACCAAAATGCTGGAACAGTTTTATAAATGGGTAAGGGGTATTTTTTGGAGGAATTGTGAGACGCTTGGAAGAAAAGACCTACAGTGCTTTGAAGAGATGGTTGATGGCAATATGGATTTTAAAGAGACTTTTTATGATGCCTTAGAGATAAATGACGAGACAATTATTGGAAACGGGAGATAAGGCAATGTGTGTTTTAAAGTTGCAGAGAATTTAGCAAGATTAACTCCTGATGTTTTATGGAAGGAAGAATTTGAAAATGGCAAGCCTGGGCATTTAGCTGAAGAACTTCCCACAGTAAACCTGAAGAATGTGGCTTGCCTTCTGCTTGTAATTTATAGCAAAATGCTAAACAAGAGATATTCTGAGGACTGTCAGGCACAAAGAAAATAGAAACTGATTCTGGAAATTCCAAACCTCTGGAAATTAAGTTCCAAGATGAAAGTGCCCCATTGGAGAACTTAACTAACCTTGGAACTTGTAAATCAGGAACTAACCTTGGAACTTGTAAATCAGGATGGAAAAAGCGTTATCTAGGAAAGACTTGTGGAAGTCTTACTGTCTGATGACTTGGACCCCTGCTTCTTGCATGCTAAACCAACAGACTTCTTGAGAGAGCTGTGTGAACAAAACCACTGTTGACCTGGAATAAAATGGACATGGAAAGGAGATATAGAAGGGGAAACAACTTCAAGAGGAAAACCATGAAAGCTGAGATCTGGAATTAAGACATTACCTTGGGCCAAGAGAGGAACCCCACCCATGTATACAGAGAGGGTGAATTTGCCCCAGCAGTTGAAGAAGATGGATGTTCCTGTCTGATGTTCTGGGTACAGAGAGGGTGGAGCACATTCCCCAAGGATTAGAGCGGTTAAGGTCAGCACCCCACAGGTCTGAGGGGGTGGACCTGTCCCCCATGGATTAGGGAAGGCCAGGTGGTCAACTCATTGCTCTGAGAGGGTTGAACCTGTATGCCAAAGGTTAGGGGGAATGTTGTCTTCATGTCATTGTACTAGGGGGGTTAAGACTCTAAGCCAAGATTGGGTAAAATGTGGCAATCATGCCAACACTCTTGAAGTGAAAAGTCTGGAGCTTGGTTGACACCTAGATTTTTGATGAGGGTGGAACCAAGAAAGTGGGCCACTGGGCAAGACTGTGGAAATGGTGGGTTCCCATATGGCCCCAAAGAGAAGAAACCATCATCTTAAGAATGACTCTCAGACTGAAATCGAATGGAGGATGCCCTGCAGGTTTAACTGAACTGTAGAGTAACTGTGACTCATGTTTCCCTCCCAATTTCTCCTTATTGTAATGAAAATGTTTATCCTTTTTCTATCCATTTGTGTATTGGAAGCAGAAAAATTGTTTTGTAAGTTTCAAAGGTCTATAGCTGACAGGACTTTGCCCTGAGACAAACTATATTTCTTTAAATTGATTGTGATATGAGTTAATACTCGCATTGTAACTGATTTAAGGCTTTTTTAAATTTTGTGATGACTTTTTGGAATTCAGAGGGTGGAGCGTAGCAGTTTGATATAATTGATGAATTCCAAAAAGAAATATTGGATTGTGCTTGTAATCTGATCTGTAACTGGGCATGACTGAGTTATGATTAGGGTGTGGCGTCCCACCCCTTGGTTGGTGGAGACTCACAAATAGAAGGCATGGGAAAGAACAGAGTTGGGGATTTCTGATGTTAGAGTTTGATGCTGAAGACCCAGGAAGTCAGCACCCAGAGGAAAGAGAAGCCAGCCCCAGGAAGAAAGGAAACTTGAAGCCAGAGTAAAGCAAGCCCCAGGAACGTCGGAATCAAGGAAGCCTGAACCCTCGCAGACATCGGCAGTCATCTTGCTCCAAATAGACCTTGGTGATGGAAGTAACTTATGCTTTATGGCCTAGTATCTGTAAGCTCCTACCCTAAATAAATACCCTTTACAAAAACCAACCAATTCCTGGTATTTTGTATCAGCACCCCTTTGACTGACTAATACAATGCCTTTTATCATATTGCGTAATTTTCCTTCTATTCCTATTTTTTAAAGTGTTTTTGTCAAACAAGAATGCTGGATTTTGTCAAATGCCTTTTCTGCATCAATTGAGAATATCATGAGTTTTTGTTTTCCTTAAATTTGTTAATGAGGTGTATTTACGTTGATTGATTTTCTTGTGTTGAACCAGCCTTACATACCAGGAATAAATCCCACTTGGTCATGATGTATAAGTCTTTTGATATGCTTTTGGATTCAATTTTTTAAGTATATTGTTGAGAATTTTTGCATATATGTTCATTAGAGAGATTAGTCTGTTATATTCTTTTCTTGTAGTATCTTTATCTGGCTTTGGTATTGGCTTCGTAAAATGTGTTGGGTGTTTTCCCTCCTCTTCAAATTTTGGAAGAGTTTAAACAGGATTGGTGTTAATTCTTTTCATAATGCTTGGTAGAAGTCACCTGTGAAGCCATCTGGTCCTGGACTTTTCTTTGCTAGGAGATGTTTGAAAAAATTTTTATTAGCCCCTCTTTGTGCCTTTTTGTGTGCTGTCTGCTCTCTGCATCCATTCACTGTACATTCTTCTGTGTCTGTATTTATTTATTTTCCCCTCCCCCTCTTGCAGCTTGCTTGCTGTCTGCTCTCTGTGTCCATTTGCTGCAGCCTCTTCTGTGTTCTTGCTTGTCTCCCTTTTTTATGTTGTATCACCTTGCTGAGTAGGCTCTCCACAGCGCTTGTGGGCCAGGCAGCACACTGTGGCATCTGGGGGCTGGGTGGTGCTCTGCAGTGTGCGGGCAAACCTGCCTTCACAAGGAGGCCTCAGGACATGAACAGAGGGCCTCCTATATGGTAGGAGGGAGCCCAACTGAATGAGCCATAGCCGCTTCCCTGCTAGGAGATTTTTGATGATGGATTCAATCTCCTTAAATATGATTGGTTTGTTAAGTTCTTATATTTCTTATAGCATCAGTGTAGATTGGTTGTACATTTCTAGGAATTTCTAGGAATTTGTCCATTTCATCTATTTTGTTGGCATACAGTTTCCTCATAATATCCTCTTGTGATCCTTTTTATTTCTGTGGAGTCAGTTATAATTTCCCTCTTTCATTTCTGATTGTATTTATTTTCATCTTCTCTCTTTTATACTTTGTTAGTCTAGCTAGGGGTTTGTCAATTTTATTGATCTTGTCAAAGAACCAGCTTTCGGTTTTGTTGATTTTCTCTATTATTTTTGTTGTTGTTGTTCTCAATTTCATTAATTTCTGCTCTAATCTTGATTATTTCTTTCCTTCTCCTTGCTTTGCGATTAGTTTGCAGTTCTTTTTCTAGTTTGTTAGTTGCTGAGTTAAATCTTTGAGTTTAATTCTTTCTTCTTTTTTAATATAGGCATTTCGGGCTATAAATCTCCCTCTCAAGACTCCCTTCATTGTATCCCATAAGTTTTGATATGTTGTGTTCTCATTTTCATTTGTCTCAACATATTTAATAATTTCCCTTACAATTTCTTCTTTGACCCACTGATTATTTAGGAATGCATTGTTCAGCCTGCACACATTTGCAAATTTACTTTTTTACTGTCTATTATTGATTTCCAGTTTCATTCCATTATGATCTAAGAAGATGCTTTGTATAATTTCAATTTTTTTATATTTATTGAGGGCTGCATTGTTCCCTAACATGTAGTCTATCCTGGAAAAAGCTCCATGAGCACTTGAGAAGAATGTATAACCCACTGAGTTTGGATGCAGTGTTCTGTATATGTCTGTTAGGTCTAACTCGTTTATCATATTGTTCAAGTTCTCTGTTTCCTTGTTGATCTTCTGTCTAGTTGTTCTATCTAATGATGTGAATGGGGTGTTGAAATGTCTAATGATCATTGTACAGACATCTTTTCCTCCCTTCAGTTTTGCCAGAGTTTGTCTCATGTATTTTGGGGCATTCTGGTTAGGTACATAGATATTTATGACTGTTATATCTTCCTAGTGGATTGTCCCTTTTATTTATGTATAATGGCCTTCTGTATCTTTTATAACTTTTTTGTATTTAAAGTCTGCTTTGTCTGATATTAGTATAGCTAACCCTGCTCTTTTCTGGTTACTATTCACGTGGAGTATCTTTTTCCAACCTTTTGTTTTCAGCTGGTGTGTATCCCTGTGTCTCAGGTGAATTTCTTGTGAGCAGCATATGGATGGCTCATGTTTTTTTATCCATTCTGCCAGCCAGTATCTTTTGATTGGGGAGTTTAATCCATTCACATTCAATGATATTACTGTAAATACACCATTTACTTCCTCCATTTTATTCTTTGATTTTCATATGTCATATCTTATTTTTGTCTGTCTTTTTATTCTTTTGATTATCCTTTCTGCTATTCTTTCTTCTATACTCTCCTCCAAGCCTGTCTCTCCTGTCTTTTTCTTTCAGTTCTAAGGCGTCCATTAATATTTCCTGCAAATATTAAACTCTCTTAGTTTCTGTTTGTGAATATTTCATACTCACGTTCATATTGGAAGGACAATTTTGCTAAGTAAAGAATTCTTGGCTGGCAGTTTTTCTCTTTCAATATCCTAATTGTATCATACCATTGTCTTTTCTCCTCCATGGTTTCTGAAGAGAAATCTGCGCTAAGTCATACTGGATATCCTTTGTACATAATGGTTTCCTTCTCCCTTGCTTCTCTGAGAATTTTCTCTTTATCTTTGACATTTGACATTCTGAGTAGTATATGTCTTGGAGTAGGTCTATTTGGATTTATTCTGATTGGGGTATGGTGTGGTTCTTGGACTCGTACTTTCATTTCTTTCATGAGAGTTGGAAACTTTTCAGCTATGATTTCCTCAAATACTCTTTCTGTCCCTTTTCCCTTCTCTTCTCCTTTTGAACTCCCATGACATGTATGTTGTTGTGTTTTGTGCTGTCATTCAATTCTCTGAGCCCCTGCTCAATTTTTTCCTTTCTTTTCTCTCTGTTCTTTACACTGTTCAATTTTAGCTGTTCTGTCTCCAATATCACTTATTCTTTCTTCTATCATTTCAAGTCTGCTGTTGTATGTGTCAGATGTGTTTTTGGTCTCACCTATTGTGTCTTTCATCTCCATGAGTTTTGTTACTTTTCAGTTTAGGATTTCAAATTCTTTGCACTTGCTTAATGTCTTCTTGATGTCATTTATCTCTTTAACCATATTATCTTTATTAATTTGATTTTTGAAATTTGTGTGCATCTCATTGATTAGTTCTCTCAAATTCTGCAACTCTTCTGGGGCTTTGATATTTCCTTTTCTTGGGTCATGTCTTGTATTTTCTTGGTTTGGCTCATAATTTTTTGCTAATGTCTAGGCATCTGATTAGGATGCAGTTTACTAAGATGCTTAATTTCTTTCTCTTTCGTAGGGATTTAGTGGCAGGAAGCTGTGTGTTACCACTGCTCTTTGATTCTTGACTTGACCTGGATTGTTAGGATTGTCCTGCTCATTGTTTAGAACTGGGCACTACTGGACCCAGTGATTGGTTGTAAAGTCACTTCCTAGGGACTTGGGGAGGGAGGCTATAGAGGCTGGAAAAAGCCTCTCCTACTTATTTTTAATTTTCTTGCATGCACTTCCTTGGTCTGCTAGCAGATGGCGCTCCCTGGCAGCTCTCAGTTCAATGCCTGGTCAGAGTGTATTTGTTGCAACACAGACCCAACAGAGCTTCCTGTCTGGAGGCTATGAGCTTGTAATTCAAACTTCCTCTAAGATAGTTCTCCAGCCTTCTCTGGCAGCTCCCTCCCTTTTCCCGGGTTGGAAATATTTTCACTCCCCTCTGAGTCCTCAACAATCAGACCCTGTTAGTAGAGGAGGAGATAGGAAGGGTTGTATATCTTTCTCCCCTTGCTGGATCCCAAGGCAAACAGTTGCACAGGCCCACCTGGCCTGGAAGGACCCCTGGGACACAGCAGACCAAATTTGTGAGTCAAAATCTGAGTCAGCCTTAGGCTGTGTCCCTCTCTCTCCTGCTTCTTGGGGCATCCTCAACAATTAATCCCAGCTAGAAGTGAGAGAGGTTGGGAGGGTTGGATTTCTCCAGTCCTTCCTGGGCTCCAAGGGTAAACCAGTGTGTGGTCCCACTGGTCTGGAAGGGCTGGTGGGACACAGCAGACCAACTATGTGGGTCAGAAGCTGAGTCAGCCTTAGGTTGTGTTCCTCTCTCTCCTTTTTCCTGGGGTGGTAGATCCCAGGAGCCCCCTTTGTCTGTAATTGCAGGTCCAGAGTTATGGGAATTCCAAAGTGTCTTTAGTGTGGGGGATGGTGCCAGGAGCAGCAGCAGCTGGTTTCAACTCACAGTTCTTACTTTGCTATTTCCCTCCTTTTTCCCTCTCTCATCTGGACTGTGTCCAGCTTCCACCTGGTGTCCTAAACCCTAGAAAATATTTTTCTAGGCTGTTTCAGCCTGTCCTCTAGCTATTTCTCTCTTTTTTCAACAGTAGCCTTTCTAAGGGTGTGAAATGATATCTCATTGTGGCTTTTGATTTGCATTTCCCTGATGGCTAATGATGTTGACTATCTTTTTGTGTGCTTTTGGCCACTTGCGTATTTTCTTTGGAGAGATGTCTATTCAAGTGTTTTGGCCCTTTTTATTTAAATCATTTTTTTAGGAGGTCCTGGGAACCGTACCTGGGAAGCATGCCCTCAACCACTTGCGCTACATCTGCTCATCTGCTCCCCTTTTTAATTGGGTTGTTTGTCTTTTTGTTGTTAAGTTGAAGGATTTCCTTATATATTCTAGGTGTAAGAAATGAAGGTTAGTTTACATAAAGGAAGAAAATATTAATTAATGTAACCTGGGAGCCTACTGCCTCAGTCTCCCACTCCTGGGTTAAGCAGGAACAAAGGAAACCAGTTTAAGCCAGTCCTATAGGCAGTAAAAAAAGATGCTCAAGAAAGAGCTTAGTCAATACAAATTCAGCACTAAATACCATTCCTTATTTGGCAAAGGGGAGCAGGTAAAAGCTAAAATGGTTGGAATGAGATGGGGGAAGTGGTTAATCACAAACTTCTGTGCGGGAAAGTTAGATCTTCTCGGATAGGTTGTAACTTCTGAAGTATCCAGTCTATGGAGAAACAGAGGAAGGACTTGAGTGCTAGGCTTAGGAGTATAAATTTTGTCATTTTTCTTTGTTTGGGGCGCCAGCCACATTTTCTGGTTGTGTGCCCCTTCTTGCAAGATGGAGAATAAATTATTTTCTTTTCCACAATCAGGTAAGCCTTATTTTCTTCCGGAAGAAGATTTCTTTCCAACAGCTTTGGGGACTCGCCTGGGATTCTGAAGCTTCAGAGAGCGGACCCCTGGGGTGGATGACAGGGAGGCGCACCCCGCTGTTTAAGGGTCTTGGACTCCACCAGCGGGGGCCTCGCCTCTGGCAGCCAAGAGGCCCGAGAACAGACACTTAGACCTGCTGATCGTGGATGAGAAAAAGGGAAGGGAAAATCTACCTCTTGTTGACCAGGTGGCTCCATGCATGGACCAAGGTAAGAATAAAGGCTATTAAGTGTTACCTTGGTGGTCAGGAATTCTGATGAATCTGAGGTTCACTGTGTGTGCATGAGACGCATGACATATGGCGTGAAGTGAGTGCCGAGTGCCAATTCGCATTTCCCTTCTCCCGTGAGGGAAAGGGCCGGAGATGGACAGAGTAAAAGATTCAAAAGAAAGAGACCCAGACAAGATTCAGAATGGGAAATAGAGGCAGTCAGTCGACTGGGAAAAAGAGGAAGGGGATATCTATAGGATCCCCTGGAGACATTCCTCCAGATAGTCCACTAGGGGGGATGTTAAGGCATTGGACCGATAGTGATCGGACCAAGGGAAAAGACAAGCAGAAAATGATTAAATACTGCTGTTGTATCTGGACCAAGGAAAATATTTTACTGCCTGATTTATTCTGGCCAAAATACGGGGCAGATGAGGATTGGCTTTGTGCTGACCTTGCACTGTATGCTAATGGAAAAACACCCTTCTCCAAAGAAGAGTCTGACCATGCCATGTGCTGGTTAAAGGGAAAGGCGGCCACTTTCTATCCTATGGAAGCTGAAAATCTAGACCCCAGATTAAGCGTGCAGAAACTAAGACTGCAGAAACAAAAGCTGTAGAAACTAAACCCTGGGACCCCTGTCTAATCTCCCTCCTCCTTATGTTCCCCTCCCCTCCCAGGAGAAGGGCCATTAGACTTGGAGGGCCCAATAGAAGCCATTGTAAACCCTGGGGAAGTGGAGAATCAAGCGGGGCCAACAGCCCCACTGGTTACAACCCACCAACAGCTGAGGAAAGAATTGGAATAGTGTAAGAAAGATACACAAAATTTTCCATTCCCCAGAGTACCTGAGGAGAAGAGAGTGAAAGAACAAAACTCCATTTGAGCCTTTGTATCGGCTGAGAGAAGTACCAATGGGGCAGGGGAAATTGGCTATGTAAATGCGCCACTGACAAGTACCGAAGTAAGGAACTTCAAAAAGGAGATGAAATCACTAATGGAAGATCCAGTGGGGCTGGCTGAACAAGTAGATCAATTCCTAGGTCCTAGTTTATATACCTGGCCTGAACTCCTGTCCATACTGAATATCATCTTTATGGGAGAAGAAAGAGGAATGGTGCAGAGGGCAGCTATGAAGGAGTGGGAAAGGCAGCATCTGCCCAGACAGAGGGTAATGGCAGAACAGAAGTTCCCAAACATAGATCCTAATTGGGATAATAATGACCTGGGGGACAGAGCACAGATGAAAGGTCTTAGAGACCTCATTATACAGGAGATCAAATCGGCTGAACCCAAATCTCAAAACTTGAATTAGGTCTTTGAAGTAGCCCAGGAGAAGAATGAAACTGCCTCTGCTTACCTGCAACGATTGAGGGACCAAGTGAGGAAATATTCAGGGATGGACCCTGATGATCCTGTGGCTCAGGGAATGTTAAAAGTCAGCTATGTGAAAGGGTCTTGGCCTGACATTCAGAAGAAGATTCAGAAAATAGAAGGATGGATGGATAAGCCATTGGAAGAGTTATTGAGAGTATCCTAGAAAGTGTTTGTAAGGAGAGAGCAGGAAAAGCAGAAACAGAAAGCAAAGGTTGTGATAAGCACAGCCCATCAAATGGTTTGGAAAAGACTGGAGAGGAGTCAGGGAAGGAACTGGTAGAGGCGAGATAAAGATGCAAAATGGGCTTATTTAGATAAGCGAACCTGGAGAATGCCAGGCTCTGCAAGGTGCTATCACTGTGGGAGTCCTGGTCCTTTCAAAAGGGAATGCTGGATTTAAACAAAGAGAGTCAGGTAATCCCCCTCAGGAATTTTGAGGATTAGGGGAGCCTGAGGCTCCTCACTTCTAAAGCCCACCCGGAGCCCTCAGTAAATCTAAGGGTGGGCCCATGTAAGGAAGAAATTACATTTCTGGTGAACACTGGCACAGCCTGATCCTCTTTGAGTTATCTTCCCAGAGGAATCAAACTCTCTGGCAGTTCCCTTACAGTCTCACGGGTAAAAGGAGAAGGATTTGAGGTTCCCATTCTTTCTCCCACTAATATTTGTTGGGCAGACAATCAAATTGTAAGCCTTTTGTTGTACATCCCAGAAGCTGAGAGTAAATTTGTTGGGAAGGGACTTAATAGTATTCATGGGTTTGGATTTGGAAGTAAGGGATGGGCAGATAGAAGTAGTCTTAGCCATGCTCATTGAAGAAGATGAAAAATATATCAAAAAGGAAATTAGGTGAGAGAAGGGAATAGAAGGGGTTTGCAAGTATCCCCTATTAGAATCAAATTGAAAAAGGAAGGGGAAATTATTTGTCAAAGACAGTATCCCATTCCCCGTAAGGCAAGGCAGGGACTTCAACCCATCATCGAAGGCCTCCTTCGGGATGGACTCTTGGAGCCCTGCATATCCCCCTTCAATTCTCCTATCTTGCCCATTCAGAAATCGGACGGTAGTTGAAGAGGTAGTACAGGATCTAAGGGCCATTAATCAAATCATTCAGGTTCGACATCCAGTAGTCCCAAATCCATACACTCTCCTTAGTAAGATCCCCTGCCATCATAAATGGTTTAGTGTAATAGATCTAAAGGACGCCTTTTGGGCCTGTCCCCTTGATCCAGAGAGTAGAGACTTGTTTGCCTTGGAATGAGAGGATCCCTCTACAGGAAGAAAACAGCAATATAGGTGGGCAGTTTTACCCTAAGGCTTCACAGAATCCCCCAACCTCTTTGGACAGGAACTGGAAAAAGTATTGGAGAAATTTGCAATCCCATCTGAAATTTCCGTTTTACATATATAGATGATATGCTATTATCAGGTAAAGAAAGGCAGATAGTGGTCCAAACTACAAAGAGCTTATTGAATTTCCTGGGGGATCAAGGGCTAAGAGTGTCAAAAAGCAAGCTACAATATGTAGAAAAGAAAATCAAATACCTAGGTCATCTCATTATTGAGGGAAGGAGGAAGATAAATCCAGAAAGAATTCAAGCCATTGCTGAATTACCTCTTCCCCAGACAAAAAGAGACCGAAAAAGATTTTTGGGATATTGTAGATTATGGGTAGATTCTTATGCATCCCAAACCAAAGGGTTATACCAAAAACTGTTGGAGAAGGAGCCTGACAAATTAGAATGGAAGGAGGAGGAAGTAAAGGCCTTAGAGGGGCTCAAACAGGCATTGGTGCAAGCCCCCGTTCTAGCCCTCCCCTCCCTTGAAAAACCTTTCCATCTGTTTGTGACAGTAGATAAGGGGACAGCCTTGGGAGTCCTAACCCAGATCTGGGGGTGCCAAAGGAAGCCTGTGGCCCTCCTTTCCAGAATCCTGCACCCTGTCTCCAGGGGATGGCCAGGCTGTGTTCAGGCTGTGGCAGCAACTGCTCTCTTAGTAGAAGAAAGCAGAAAACTGACCTTTGGAGGGGCCTTAGTTGTTTGCACCCCTCATTAGGTCAGGACTATTTTGTCTCAAAAAGCAGGAAGGTGGTTAATGGATTCCCGAATTCTGAAATATGAGGTGATTCTAATGGAAGAAGACAATTTAATACTGACAGTTGCTCATAGTCTGAACCCAGCTTTTTTCCTTTGGAAAGGTCCCAACCAGGTAGAAACTCCTGAACATGTTTGTTTAGACTTAATTCAATACCAAACTCAAGTCCGGCCTTACCTAGGGAAACTTCCCTTACATTTGTGGGAAAAATTGTTTGTAGATGGGTCTTGTAGAGTCCTGGAAGGAAAAAGGCACAATGGCTATGCTGTTGTTGATGGACTAACTTGTGAGGTGAAAGAAGCTGGCCAAACTGCCCAATGATTGGTCAGCTCAAATTTGTGAGCTGTATGTATTAAATCAAGCCCTTAAACTGTTAGAGGAAAAAGATGGTACAGTCTACACAGATTCTAAACACACCTTTGGCATGGTCTACATTTTTGGAAAAATTTGGGAAGAAAGGGGATTGATCAATAGCAGAGGGAAGGAATTAGTCCATGTGAAACTGGTAAAACAAGTGTTAGCCAGTCTGCTCTTACCAAGGGAAATATCCATGGTACATATAAATGGGCATCAGAAATGTCATACTTTTGAAACAAAAGGCACCAGATTGGCTGATGAGAAGACCGAAGAGGCTTCCCTCTGCTCCCCTCTGGAACTGATGGTCCTGATACCCTCCATCCCCAAAGAAACTGGAATCCTTGTATTCTCTGAAAAGGAAGTAAAAGAACTAGAACAATTGGGGAGTGCCAAGGGAAGTGGCTCCTTCCAGATGGCTGGCAGATGTTGAATAAGCAAATAATGAGGGAAGTGCTAGCGGTTTTGCACCCAGGGAGTCACTGGGGAGTACAGGCCATGTGTGACCTGGTCCTCAAGCATTTTGGGTGTATGGACCTTTATATTATAGCCAAATAAATAAGTGAACAGTGCATAATCTGTCAGAAAGTTAATAAGAAAGTTTTAAGAAAGCAAGTGCCAGGAGGGAGGGAGCCATACCTCAGACCATTCAGGTTGATTATACTGAAATGCCCCCTGTAGGTCGACCAAAGTATGTTCTGGTTATTGTGCATCACCTGACAGGGTAGGTAGAAGCATACCCTCTTGCTTCAGCTACAGCATCAGGGACTTCAAAAATTATCCTTGAGCAAATCATTCCCCGATATGGGTTAGTAGAAAACATAGATTCAAGCAATGATAGTCACTTTACATCCAAAGTGTTGCAAAATATTACGCAGGGTCTAGGTGTCACACGGAACTTCTATACACCCTGGCACCCACCATCCTCAGGGCAAGTGGAAAGAATGAACCAACCTTAAAAAAACATCTAAGTTGGGAAACGGACTTTGGCCCAGTGGTTAGGGCGTCCGTCTACCACATGGGAGGCCCGCGGTTCAAGTCCCGGGCCTCCTTGACCCGTGTGGAGCTGGCCCATGCGCAGTGCTGATGCGCGCAAGGAGTGCCGCGCCACGTAGGGTGTCCCCCGCGTAGGGGAGCCCCACGCGCAAGGAGTGCACCCATAAGGAGAGCCGCCCAGCGCGAAGGAGGGAGCAGCCTGCCCAGGAATGGCGCCGCCCACACTTCCCGTGCTGCTGACGACAACAGAAGCGGACAAAGAAACAAGAAACAAGACGCAGCGAAGGGACACAGAAAACAGACAACCAGGGGAGGGGAGGGGAATTAAATAAATAAAAATAAATCTTTAAAAATAAAAATAAAAAGTCATTAAAAAAATAAAAAAATAAATAAAAATTAAAAAAAAAAAATTAAAAAAAAAAAACAAACATCTAAGTTGGTCTTAGAAACCAAATTACCATGGGTTAAATGTTTACCTACAGCTCTGTTAAGAATCCAAACTGCCCCTAGGAGGGAACTGGGAATTTCTCCTTATGAAATGCTTTTTGGTCTGCCCTTCCCTGGGAAATCTGGAGAACTCCCCTCCTTTGAGTCAAAGGATCTCTTTCTTCAAAAGTATATACTGCCCTGTCTTCTACTTTGTCATCCCTCAGACATCGGGGTTTGCTGGCTCAGACTCCGCCTCTTGAATTTGTAATCCACCAACACCAACCTGGCAGCTGGGTCCTAATCAAGTTGTGGAAAGAGTCCAGACTCCAACCGACCTGGGAAGGACCTTATCAAGTGTTGCTGACAACTGAAACAGCAGTCCAAATGGCAGAAAAAGCCTGAACTCATTACATTCAAGTAAAAGGACCAGTACCTGAATCAGAAGTACCCAACAACTCGTCTGAGTCTTGGAAAATAATTTCAGCCCCAGATCCCTTAAAGATCACACTGAAGAAAACAATAACTGGGGGTTGGGGGGTGGGGTTGCTGTGTATTGTCTTAATCTACAATGGCCCTAGTCCTATCAGAATACCAAAGGAGAAATTCAGACCTTAAGTTACAGGTGAAAATAATCTTACTAGCCATGATGTTTCAAACCCAAGAAGAACTAGCCCCATCAAATTAGTTATAAATGTGACTAGAGTCCCAGACGGTGCAGTTTGATGCCTGCCAAGTAATAGACTGTAGGAATTTAAAGTACCGGTGATGGCTGAGTGGGGAAAATAAATGCCTATGCCCAGAGCCAGTGGGGAATGGTTATAGTCGAGCCCCCTCTTGCTCTCCTGGGATGATGCATGGTGGACTACCCAGTATAAGGGTGGACTGTGAATATGGGATGGGTCTCACCAAGTTTGAGGCCAATAAAGGGTAAGATAACCTTTTATAAAGGTAATACCCTGCCAGACTGCAAAAGTCTTCAGTGCAATCCAGTGGTAATAACTATTAAAAAAGCAGACAAATCAGAAACTGGGAGCAGCACCAGGGACCAAGTAGTCGATAGAGGATATGGAATGGGAGCAGATGTTACAGGTAAAGCTCCTCTGGGGAGGTTCCGTATTCAAGTCCTTCCCACCCTGTAGATATGACATCGACAATGCCCTCTCCAGCTAACCCTTCAGAGATACCACAGGAAAACCCACCAAAGGCCAGTTCCCCAATTCAAAATGATCCCAAAGTAGTTAGAACACTTAAAACAGAAGATTTAAAGCAAACCATAGAAATAGAGACAGGATATGGGGACACAAATGCCTGGGTAGAATGGATCAAATATACAGTCCAGAGTCTAAACAAAAGCAACTGTTAGGCTTGTGCAACAGGCCAGCCCACAGCTCATATTGTACCCTTTCTGCTTGGTATGAAAAAGCATGAAAAGGAGTTTAAGTGCATGATACTCCTCTTCCAACATGCTACTCCTGGTGAAAATTGTAGTACGTTGTCCTCTCTCTTCCCACCAGTCGAAAACAGAAACATCAAGACCATACCTGCCTCCCATCTAGGCCCAGGGAATCACTCTGCTTGTCTCTCTAGACAAGGGAAAGGATTCCAGGACCTTGGAACTACGGCCTCGTGTACACGAGTTGGAATGTAAGCAGTGATTGTACTGACAATTTCTCCAGTTTGGTCAGACCTTGAGCAGACCTGTGGTGGTACTGTGGAAAGAGTGTTTTCTGACCAATACTGCCTGAGAGGTGGGGCGGAACCTGTGCTCTGGTCCACCTCGCTATCCCATTCACCTTGGCATTTGAAAAAGAAGCCTGAATATCATCCCGGAGAGGAAGAGAGAAAAAAAGTTTATTTGGTTCTTTTGATGAGCAGATCTATTTAGACAATATAGGAGTTCCCTGAGGAGTCCCAAATGAATTTAAGGCTAGAAATCAGGTAGCAGCTAAATTTGAGTCATTCTTGTTCTGGTGGGTCACCATTAATAAAAATGTAAACTGGATTAATTATATTTATTATCATCAACAGAGATTTATTAATTACACCAGGAGTGCAGTTAAGGGAATTGCAGAACAATTAGATGCTCCTAGCAGAATGGCATGGGAAAATAGAATGGCCTTAGATATGATGCTAGCTGAGAAAGGGGCAGTCTGTTATGATTGGAGGTGGTTGCTGTACATTCATCCCCAATAACACTGCCCCTGATGGAAATATCACTAAAGCTTTACAAGGCCTAACAGCCCTGTCTGAGGAATTAGCAGAGAATTCTGGCATTAGTAATTCACTCACAAAATGGCTTGAAAATTGGTTTGAGAAATGGAAAGGGGTTGCACTGTCCATCTTAACTTCCCTCATTATCTCAGCTGGGGTGCTTACCACAGTCGGATGCTGTATGGTTCCATGTGCCTGAGGGCTAGTTCAAAGACTCATAGAAACTGCCCTAACCAAACAAATGCCCATACAGTGTAGGCAAAACATTCTGTACCCCCTTAAAGAAGGAGACCCCTATGATGAAGAGTGTGAGATAGCGCTGAGAATTTGAAGAATGGAAATGTGAAAACTAAAAAAAGTTTAAAAGAAAGAGGGGCAATTGTAAGAAATGAAGATTAGTTTAGTTTTCACATAAAGGAAGAAAATATTGATAAATGTAACCTGGCAGCCTACTACCTCAGTCTCCCACTCCCGGGTTAAGCAGGAAAAAGGAAACCAGCTTAAGCCAGCCCTATAGGCAGTAAAAAAGATACCCAAGAAAGAGCTTAGTCAATACCAATTCAGCACTAAATTCCATTCCTTAATTGGCAAAGGGGAGCAGGTAAAAGCCAAAATGGTTGGAAGGTGATGGGGGAAGTGGTTAATCACAAACTTCTGCCCGGGAAAGTTAGATCTTCTCGGATAGGTTGTAACTTCTGAAGGATCCAATCTATGGAGAAACAGAGGAAGGGCTTGCAAGCTAGGCTTAGGAGTATAAATTGTGTCATTTTTCTTTGCTCGGGGCACCAGTCACGTTTTCTGGTTGTGCGCCCCTTCTTGCAAGATTGAGAATAAATTTCTTCTCCACAATCAGGTGAGCCTTATTTTCTTCCAGAAGAAGATTTCTTTCTTACATAGGTATTAAACCTTTACTGGATATGTTGTTTTAAATATTTTCTCCTATCATGTATGTTGTCTTTTCACTTTCATGATAAAGCCTTTTGAGGCAAAAAAAGTGTTTAATTTTGATAATGCTCCATTTATCTATTTTTTTCTTTTGTTGCTTGTGCTTTGTATATAAAGCCTAAGAAACCTTTGCCTAACATGATGTCTAAGAGATGCTCCCCTATGTTTCTTTCTAGGAGTTTGATAATTTTGGCTCTTATATTTAGATCTTGGATCCATTTTGGGTTGCTTTTTTGTGTACAGTGTGAGGTACAGGTCCTCCTTCTTTAGCAAATGGAGGTTCAGTTTTCCCAGCACCATTTGTTGAACAGACTGTTCTTTCCCAGTTGAGTAGTCTTTTCTCCCTTGCCAAAAACCAGTTGGCCATAAGTGTAAGGGCTGATTTCTGAGGTCTTAATTCAGTTCCATTGGTAAGCAAATTCTTGTGTTTCCAGGTTACTAGTCAGAGTTTCTAAGGCAACAAGCTACTGGGTTCAGCTTTCTCTAGGAATAGGTAAAAAGTTCAGGATAGGTCAGCAGTCACTTAGCAGGTGCTCATCTGTCCTTTGGGACAGGTTAATTAACTATTCTCATCATCTTCACTATCCAAAGCCTCTAGGGTGGTGTATAATTGCAAGCTGTCCAAAGCTGAATTCACTGCTGATAAGAGTCCCTGCTTGCTATAGAAATGATAATTCAATACAAATGTTGATAATCCTATAAATAGTAACCAGTTTGAATGTGTTTTGAGGATTAGGGTTTGGAGTGATCATCAGGAGATCTGGGTTCCAGTCCAGATCTGCATTAACTAGCTGTGTGGAAAGAAAGCAGATTTACATCTCTGGGTTGCAGTTTTCTCATCCAGCAACTGCCCAACATCCATGGGGCAGAGTCCGGGCCTGGATGGGTTATCCTGGAGAGATGTGGCCTCCTTCAGGGAGCTTCCCAGCTTGACCAGATGACACCTGGCACATTGCCCTACCTGGGCTCAGAACTCTCATGGAAGCTTCTTCCCCATTGAGCAGGGGATCTGCCCTCCTTCCCACCTGTATCTTTGTCCTCCTTTCCAAAAGGTGCTTGTCACTTCCCTTCATCTTGGCATGCTTTCCACATTCATTGTTTTCCTTTCTGCTCCTTCTTACATAAGAGGTAGTATAATATACCCGTTTGCACCTTTAGAGGATATTCTGAAAATCACTCCATCACTTCAATTTATGGAGTTTTCCCCCTACATTTGTATGTGTGTGTCTCTATATGTATAATAGTTTACTCAGGCTATCTGCTATGCAGGGCACTTAGGTTGTTTACAATATTTTGCTATCACCAATAATGATGCAGTGAATGTGCTTTTTTTTTTTTTGTAATGTAGAAAATATATCATGTATCTTTGGAGTAAATTCCTATAAGTATTAGATCTGGGTCAAAGGAAAATACTAATATTACTTTATTAGATATTGCAAAATTTCCCTCCATAGGGGTTGTACCATTTTCTTTCTCACACCAGCAACATATGAGAAAACAATTTCCTTCTAGTTGTTCTGAGAGTATTATCAAGCTTTTGAATTTTTGCCAGTCTGATAGGTGAGAAATCCTACTAGTGAGAGTGCTGACTCAGCAAGGTGACAAAACAAAAAGGGAGACAAGTAAAAACAAAGAAGAGCACGCAGCAAATGAATATAGAGAGGGAACAACCAGCAAGCTGCAAGAGGGGGGAATAAATAAAAAATAAATACAGACACACAGAAGAATGCACAGCGAATGGACGCAGAGAACAGACAGTAAGCAAGCTGCACGGGGGAGGGGGACAGGGGGGATGATAAAAAAAATAATAATAAATATATAAATAAGTGTCAGGTTTTTCCCGGCCTTTATAGCCTCCCTCCCCAAGGCCCTAGGAAGCCAGTCTGCAACCCATTACTGGGTCCAGAGGCCAGTTTTGAGCAACTAACAGCAACAATCCTAATGATCCAAGTCAAACCAAGAATCAAAGAGCAGCAGTAACATACAGCCTCCCGCCACTAAATCCCTATGAAAAAGAAAGAAATTGAGCATCTGAGTAAACTACCTCTTAATCAGATGCCTAGACATCAGCAAAAAATTATGAGCCATACTAAGAAAATGGAAGACATAGCCTAGGAAAAGGAATATGTCAAAGCCCCAGAAGAGAAGCAGGATTTGAGAGAACTAATTAACAAGATGCACACGAATTTCCAAAATCCAATTAATGAGTTGAAAGACAATATGGCTAAAGAGATGAATGGTATGAAGAAGACAGTGAGTGAGTACAAAGAAGAATTTGAAATCCTAAATAGAAAAGTAACAGAGGGAAGCAGGTGTAGGTCAAGTTATTGGGATCCTGTGTACCATATGAGAGGCCCTGGGTTCGATTCCCTAGGCCTCCTGGTAAAGGGAAAGCTGGCCCACGCTGCGGAGAGCTGGCAGCCTGTACCACAGAGAGCTGGTGCAGTAAGATGACACAACAAAGAGAGACGCAGAAGAGAGACAGTGAGAGACACAGCAGACCAGGGAGATGTGGTGGCTCAAGCAATTGAGTGCCTCTCTCCCACACTGGAGATCCCAGGATCAGTTCCCACTGCCTCCTAAAGAGTAAGATGAGAAGAAAAAGGAAAAACAGACATGGAAGAACACACAGTGAATGGACACAGAGAGCAGATAGCAAGTGAAAACAACCATAAGGTGGGGGGGATAAATTAAAAAAGTCTTTTAAAAAAAGGAAAAAAAGAAAAGTAAGAAAAGTAATAGAGCTCATGGGCATGAAAGAAACAATAGGTGAGATAAAAAACACATTACAGGGAAGTGAATATGGCTCAAGCAGTTTGGTGCCTGCCTACCACATGGGAGGTCCCGGGTTCAGTTTCTTGTGCTTCCTAAAGAAGATGAGGAAGACAGCAAGCTGATGCAACAGGCTGGCATGGCAAACTGATGCAACAAGATAAGGCAGCAAAATGATGTAACAAAGAGATACAGCAAGGAAATACAATGAGAGACTCCACAAACAGGGAAGAGAGGTGGCTCAAATGATTGGGTAATTTCCTCCCACTTGGGAGGTCCTGGGTTCAGTTCTCAGTGTCTCCTAAAAAGATGAACAGAGAGCAGACAATGAGTGCAAACAATGGGTGTTGGGGGTAGAAATAAATAAAATAAATCTTTTTTAAAAATCCAAAACAACAGAGGCATACAATTAGAGGCAGACTTGAAATGACAGAAGAAATAATAAGTGATATTGAAGACCAAACAGCTGAAATTGAAGAGAGAAAAGAATAGAGGTAGAAAAGAATGGGAAAAATTGAGCAAGGGCTCAGGGAGTATAATGACAACACAAAATGCAACAACATACATGTCATGGGAGTTGCAGAAGGAGAAGAGAAGGGAAAGGGGCAGAAAGAGTCCTTGAGGAAATAATAAGTTGAAAATTTCCCAACTCTTATGAAAGAAATGAACCTATATGTCCAAGAAGCGCACCATATCCCAATCAGAATAAATCCTAATAGACCTACTTCAAGACACATACTACTAAGAATGTCAAATGTCAGAGATAAAGAGAAAATTCTAAAAGCAGCAAGGGAGAATCAATCATCACATACAAGGGACACCCAGTAAGACTTTGGGCAGATTTCTCTTCAGAAACCATGGAGGCAAGAAAATAGTGGTATGATAAAATTAGGAGACTGAAAGAGAAAAACTGTCAGCCAAAAATCCTGTATCCAGCAAAATTGTCCTTCAAATATGAAGGTGAGTATAAAATATTCACAACCAAACAGAAATTAAGAGAGTTCATAAAAAAGGAGAGCCCAGGAACTGAGTTTGCAAAAAAAAAGGAAGTCCCAGGAATTGAACCTGAGACCTTGTACATGCAAGGCAGGCATTCAACCACTGAGCTACACTTGCTCCTCATTGTAGGTTGTTTTATTTTTTAAGATTTTATTTTTTGTTTATTTTTCTTCCCTTCCCCGCCCCTCCCCCCCCAGTTGTCTGCTCTCTGTGTCCATTCGCCATGTGTTCTTCTGTGTCCATTTGTATCAGCGGCACCCCAAATCTGTGTCTCATTCTGTTGTGTCATCTTGCTGCATCATCTTGCTGCATCATCTTGCTGCATCAGCTCTCCATGTGTGTGGCGCCATTCCTGGGTAGGCTGCACTTTTTTCATGCTGGGCGGCTCTCCTTATAGGGCGCACTCCTTGCTCATGGGGCTCCCCTAGGCCGGGGACACCCCTGCGTGGCACGGCACTCCTTGCGCGCATCAGCACTAAGCGTGGGCCAGCTCATCACACAGGTCAGGAGGCCCTGGGTTTGAATCTTGGACCTCCCATGTGGTGGGCGGATGCCTTATCTGTTGGGCCAAATCCACTTCCCTCATTGTAGTTTTGATTTGCATTTCGCTAATTGCTAGTGATGATGAGCATCTTTTCATGAGCTTATTGGCCATTTGTATATCTTCTTTGGAGAAATGTCTATTCAAGCCTTTTTCCTATTTTTTAATTAGGTCATGTGTCTTTTTTTGGTTGATTTGTACAAGTGCTATATACATTCTAGATATTAAACCCTTACACATTTCACTTTAACATTGCAAATTTAGCATCCAAATTGAGATGTGCTGGACTTTAAAGACTTAGGACAAAAACTTGTAAAATATTTCATTAATAATTTTAAATATTGTTTACATATTAAAGTAATATTTTCGATATATTGGGTTAAATAAAGTATATTATTAAAATAAGAGAAAATAAGTGTCACTTCCTTTTTACTTTTTAAATGTGACTACTAGAAATTTAAAATTACCTATGTGGCTTGCATTATATTGCTGTTGCACAGCACTGAGCTACCCAGAAGAAAGTAGTTACAAAACGGAGGCAGTGTTTGCAAGTGAACAGTCCTGACAGCAATGTGCAGAATGGATTTGGTTGGGGAGAAAACTGGAAGGTGTAAGTTCAGTTTAAGTTTCCCAACTTGTGGGGTTGCTTGGGCATAGCTGCTAACATGACCAAGTTGCCTTTAAATCTCAGGTTTTAGCCAGCCAGTTGGGGCCCATCATCAGTTCCTTTACTGCAATATCTTTTTAACCCTGCAGATTGTGAATTTGGGATGATCTGTGCGGATGAATTCTCTGCAGCCTCCACAGCCAGTCTTCGGAATCCCAGCCTCCTGCTCTCCTGGCTCTTTCTTCTGGCTTGACCCCATTCTCAGCTCCCTTGGCCTTCTCACCCAACACTGACCTACCTTCTTCCACAGTGGGTCTCTGGACAACCCAAGGCTCGATGTACTGAGAGCCTCTTCCAAGTAATCCACTTCTCTTAGTGTAGTGGTTTGATATGGTTATGAATTCCAAAAATAGATATTGGATTATGTTTGTAATCGGGTCTGTACCTGGGCGTGATTGAGCTATGATTACAGCTTTGGTTGGGCCATGTCATTAGGGCGTTGAGTCCCCGTCTCTTGGTGGGTGGGAACTTGCAGATAAAAGGCATGGCAAAGGACAGAGTTGGGGGTTCTTCTTTTTTTAAATTTTTAAAGATTTTATTATTTATTTATTTCTCTCCCCTCCCCCCCCACAGTTGTCTGCTCTCTGTGTCCATTGGCTGTGTGTTCTTCTGTGACCACTTCTATCCTTATCAGCAGTACCAGGAATCTGTGTTTCTTTTTGTTGCGTCATCTTGTTGTGTCAGCTCTCCGTGTGTGCAGCACCATTCCTGGGCAGGCTGCACTTTCTTTCACGCTGGGTGGCTCTCCTTATGGGGCGCACTCCTTGCACGTGGGGCTCCCCTACACGGGGGACACCCCTGCATGGCACGGCACTCCTTGCATGCATCAGCACTGTGCATGGGCCAGCTTCACACGGGTCAAGGAGGCCTGGGGTTTGAACCATGGACCTCCCATGTGGTAGGTGGACGCCCTATCCATTGGGCCAAGTCCACTTCCCATAGAGTTGGGGGTTCTTAATGTTGGAGTTTTGATGTTGGAGTTTGATGCTGAAGTCTTAAGCTGGAGCCCTGGGGAAAGAGACAGAGCCATTTGCCTGATAGTCTACAGCTGACCTTGTGGAGAAAACAGAGGTACTGAGCCCTGAGGGACCCAGGAAGCTTTGAACCCTCGCAGACTTCGGCAGCCATCTTGCTCCAACACATGAAGATAGACTTAGTGAGGGAGTAACTTATATCTTATGGCCTGGTAAGAGTAGGCTCCTACCCCAAATAAATACCCTTTATCAAAACCAGCCAATTTCTGGTATTTTGCATCAGCACCCCTTTGGCTAATACACTCAGCCACTGATGAACAGTATTTGGGCTGCACCCATCTCCTGCCACATCTAGGTTGTATATGAGAAAGAAAAGACATCCTGCCCATATCTAGTGGTTCAGCAGACACTGAGTGTTCAGTGGACCAGAAACTTTGCTTGGCTCTGGGTTTACAAAGCTCAGTGACACTGAGTACAGGAGCCTCTCATTCATGTGGGAAACATGGTTGAGACAAGTGCAGTCACAGAGGTGTGAATAAGGTACAGAAAAAGAGGCACAGAAAAGGGATCTTCAGTTTTGCCTGGGGGTAGGGCCAGGAAAGAGGAGAAAGAGTCTTTGATTTTGAAGGATGAGTAGGAGTTTTCTGGGTCAGGGAAAAGGAGTCTCTCTGCTCTTGACCCACTTCATTACCATTTTCTGGTCTTGCTAACTCCCTCCTATTCCCACCTGGAAGCTTCTGACCCCATGCTGGATGCCCTTGCTCCTCCCGGAAGCTCCCTCAGATGACCTTCTCAGGCTTCCATCCTGCCTGCCTCTTCCCCAGCGCGGGTCCTCGTAGCCTTGCTGAGCCTTCCTGCCCGGCTCTGCAATTCCTTAGGCTCAGGTGCACCTGGTGGCAGCTCCGTCTGTGGGGCTGTCAGGAGCTCCCTCCCTGGGCAGGGTCAGAAGTGCGGCACAGACCCCTCCAGGTCCTCGAGCTAGAGCCTGCCCAGCACTGAATGGGTGTTTCTGGGCGTGTCAAGGGGGCCCGGCCCAGCCTGTGGAGCTTGTCGTGCCAGCTGCACTTGTGGTGGGAGGGAAGGGCTCAGTCTCCAGCAGCCCAGGGTGGGGAGGAAGATTCGCTCCAGCTTGGGGAGCTCTTGTTCCTGACCCCGTGGCCTCCGCATTTCCCTGGCTTATTCTGATTTCAGAAAGAAAACGAAATCTTTTTGTTTTGGAAAGTTAACCTTCCAAAATCAGTAGAGCACAATTAATAGATCAGAGGGGGACAGAATGGGATGGGATGCGTTGGTCCAACAGTAGATTTATTTCTTTGCTGCTCTGCCTACACCCCCACCCATGTCTCACGGGCCACAATTCCTCATCCAGCGTCTCTACAGGCTCCATCTCTGGTACACTGGCACATGCATATGTGCACACACATACTCCACTCCCACACAGACTCACCCAAGCAAGGAGAGGTGGGACCTTAGATAACTGCAGGGAAAGAAAGAAGAAGCTGTTCTCTCCACATTGGGCATGCGGAGAAAGGCAATCCTGATTGGCCCGACGGGATCCTTATCACTGGAACACAACGTCCACATTCTAGGTCTTAAAGTGAGGGTTACATCCTCTGCCCAGAACTGTAGGAGGAACATAAGGAACTTCGGGGGCACCGAACCCTAGTCTGTAAACTTGAGGCATCAGCTGATTTTGACACATCAGAGGCGCTTATCCCAGATCCTTGCCAATTTTTCAGTACCTATGAAATTTGGATCTTGATAGTAGAGGGCTGATTCCCCCTTGTGTCCAAGAAATATCCAGGTGTATTCGTCAGCCACAAGGGGTGCTAATGCAAAATACCAGAAGCCTACTGGCTTTTATAAAGGATATTTATTTGGGGTAGGAGCTTACAGATATCAGGCTATATAACATAGGTTACTTCCCTCACCAAAGTCTGTTTCCACGTGTTGGAGCAAGATGGCTGCCAACTTCTTTCAGGGCTCAGGCTTCCTGGGTTCCTCTCTTCTCAGGTCTTGCTTCTTTCTGGGCTCAGGGTTCCTGTCTTCCTGGGGCTTGCTTCTGTTTCCTCTGTGAGCTTACTTCCTGGGGCTCCAGCTTAAGACTTCAGCATCAAATTCCAACATCAAAACTCCAACATTAAAAACCCTCCAACTCCATCCTTTGCCATGCCTTTTATCTGTGAGTCCCCACCCCCCAAGGGGTGGATAATCAACACCCTGATGACGTGGCCCAATCAAAGCCTTAATCATAATATAATTACACCCAGGTACAGGCCAGATTACAAACATAATCCAATATCTATTTTTGGAATTCATAACTATATCAAACTGCTACACCAGGTAAGAAGCATTCAGGAACCCTTGCTGGGGACAAAACCTCATATAAGGAAACACTGGTACCTTTAGGTGTGGGAAGCTGATTGCTAAGAAACCAAAAAGATTTGGGTTTTGTAAGGATAGAGTGGTCAACCTTTTAAAGGCCCCTTTCTATATCTGTGGGCCTCTAGCCTCTATCTGAGCTCTACATCTACAACTATATCTATAATCTATATCTCTACATCTATATCTGTATCTGAGTTCTACATCTTTACATTGCTGCCTTAGATCTTTAACCAACTCCCCTTACTCCAACCACTGCCTCCATAGTGCTTTCCATTGTTATCCTTTTGTCTTTCTCCATACACACCTCTTTTAACTCTACAACTCAAGATAGCTCATTTAGGAAAAGATCCTATAAAGGCCTTCAGCTTCCCTTTACCTACAAATAGCTCCTATGTGCTATCTTTGGGTAAACGCATCTGCATCTTGTCATCATGTGCAGGGTCAAGTTGGAGAAGATCCCCAGCATTCTAGGACCAGAGCACATTTGAATGGGATATGGTGCAGGTTGGATTTCTCAAAGGCTGTACACAGGATGACTCTAGAAGCCAAGTCCTTGGACTGTACAAAAACATTAAGTGAATTCAAATTTTAGGTAGTTGCACATGATATCTAGGTGTTACATACAGGGAGGACTACTGTTGAGCTTAGCTTTGGGGGACCTTAGAGGCTAGAAACGCATTAGCTTGTGGAGGAGACAAAGATGGCTGAAGTCCAATCCCTACCACCTAGGAACTCACAAGCATATCTGAGCAGTTCTAATACAAGGAAGACAGAGCTGAAGTGGACTGGAACAGCAGAGGCCAGTTGAATATGGAGAAAAAAATAGCCCATACCATTTTGGGAGATTACAGAGAATCAAGAATCAAGATCTAAAGAATCAAGGAAAGTTTTAGAAGAAAGGAGGTTGGGATGTGGTTGGGAACTCCAGAGAAAACCTGGGAATGTTTGGAGGCTTGAAATTGTGTGTGGAGCCAAAACTGGGGAATCAGCTTATTCACTGGAACCTGAGCTCTAGAAAGTTCAAAGGTAAAAGTCCTTTTTATTTATTTTTTTATTTTTAAGAACTATCCAGAGACAAATGGTAAGGTGACAACCTTTAACATTATTTGAAGAAGAAAAGAAACGAAAACATATGAGGGCATCAACAGCTAGAGAGTAACCTATTATGAACACCTGGACTTAATTATGCTGAATCAACTGACAGATCGTCTGGGCCAGAAGACTGGGCTGGATTGGTGATGACGAAGGAAACACTTTTCTGGCACAATTAATTTTTGTACCAAAAAGCAAGAAGTGAATTGTATGCTTTATTAATATGCATCAATACAATGGATTTGTCTCAAAAAAAGCAAGAAATGATAGGGCAGAAGATATTTGGATACTTCACATACTTCAAGTTTAATGGCTAGACAAATGGAACTCATGGGCTCTCCTCCTTTTAGTACTATAAATACTTCAAGCTTAATATATTAAAAAATGGCAAAAAAAAAAAAAAGGCACTCATGATCTCAGCTCTTCTTTTCATAACCTAGGTAGTACTGAGCATTAGATAGGTCGGAGCCAGGTTCCATGGGCCAGTAAGATTGAAGAAGGATGTTGGGACTGGATAGGAGAGGGCAGGGTCCCAACCTGGTTGCAGGGATGGGCCCGACAAGCCCAGTGGAATGTCTCAGATCCAATCCGACCACAGGCATGGTTTGGACAGGTGGGTCCAATCCTAGGGCTGAGAGGACAGGCACCGCAGTAGGGGTAAATCGAGGTAATGCAAAATGATTCCATCTGGGAAGAAAGAAGAATTGGTTCTCCTGTAAGTGTGTGACTGGGATGCTATGGAAGGGGAGAAAGAGACAGAAGAGCCTGGGGCATCTTGGAGTCCTGGAAAGGAAGTGATCAAAAAACCAAAAAGAGGCGGTGGACTTGGCCCAGTGGTTAGGGCATCCGTCTACCACATGGGAGGTCCGTGGTTCAAACCCCGGGCCTCCTTGACCCGTGTGGAGCTGGCCCATGCGCAGTGCTGATGCGTGCAAGGAGTGCCATGCCACGCAGGAGTGTCCCCCATGCAGGGTTGTCCCCCATGTAGGGGAGCCCCACGCACAAGGAGTGTGCCTGTAAGGAGAGCCACCCAGCGTGAAAGAAAGTACAGCCTGCCAGGAATGGTGCCGCACACATGGAGAGCTGACACAACAAGATGACGCAACAAAAAGAAACACAGATTCCCATGCCGCTGACAAGAACAGAAGCGGACAAAGAAGATGAGGCAAATAGACACAGAGAACAGACAACCAGGGTGGCAGGGGGAAGGGGAGAGAAATAAATAAATCTTTTAAAAAAATAAAAGATGGGGGTATGTCAAGAGGAACACAGGAACCGATGTGGAAATGCCCTTCATGGCCAACACTAGAACAATTTGAGTATCAAAATAAATAATGAAGTGTCTGTATATAACACAAAGGATAAAATAAATATATATGCTCCCATACCAATATCAAGAAATGATTGAATAAATAAATAAAGGGGAAGGGAGAAAAGACAAATCTTCCCTACAGCAGAATTACAAATAATTACAAACACCCTCCTCCAGGTGTAGTGTTGCTCCCTACTTGTGGGCTGGACTTAAGAGTTTGCTTCTAAAGGACAGACTATGGAAAGAAAGAAAAAAAAGTAACTTTACAGTGGAGAAACCTGGCAAGGTATCCAGATTAGCATGACTAGTTGATATCGTGTACACCTGATATGATGTGATGAGAAAGGCATGTCACCTGTGTGGTTCCTCTCCAAAACCCATACCACCAGTCTAAGCACAAGGAAAATATCAGAGAAACCCAAATTTAGGGTCATTTTACAGAAAGCCTGCCCAGACTCCTCAAAACTGTCAAGGTCATGGAAAACCAGGGAAAACTAAGAAACTGCCACAAGTGGAACCTAAGGAGACACGATGACTGAATGCAATGTGGTACCCTGGATTAGTGGGACAGAATGGGTCATTAGTGGAAAAATGGTAAAATCTGAATAAAGCCTGGAGTTTAGTTAATAGTAAGTGTTCTGATGTTAATTTCTTAGTTTTAACAAAGGTGCCATTGTTATATAAGTTACTGACATTACAGGAAACTGGTTGAAGGATATATGAGAACTCGCTGGACTATCTGCAACTTTTCTATAAATCTAAAATTATTCCAAAAGAAAACATTTATTAAAAAAAGATGAAATTTAAATTTCAGACTTCAGTAACATATGTGTGGTGTATTAGTCAGCCAAAGGGGTGCGGATGCAAAATACCAGAAATTGGTTGGTTTTTATAAAGGTTATTTATTTAGGGTAGGCACTTACAGATATCAGGCCATAAAGCATAAGTTACTTCCCTCACCAAAGTCTATTTTCACGTGTTGGCGCAAGATGGCTGCCGATGACTGTGAGGTTTCAGGCTTCCTGGGTTCCTCCCTTCCTCAGGCTTCTCTCTGGGTTCAGGGTTCCTCTCTTCCCAGGGCTTGCTTCTTCCTGGGCTCAGAGTTCCTCTCTTCCTGGGGTTTGCTTCTCTTTCCTTGGTGAGCTTACTTCCTGGGGCTTCAGCTTAAGGCTTCAGCATCAAAACTCCAACATCAAAAATTCCCAGCATCGAGTTAGCAAAAACCCAGACCTCTCTAGAGCTAGTTGAAGCACCTGTTTGGGGGCTCCAGGAGGCCAGAAGGCAGCCTGCAATGACTTTGAAGGAGTGGAAGGAGGAGACTCCTGTCTGCAGAGAAGATTCATAAGTGGAGACTCCACGCCCCAGAGGCCAGTGCCCATCCTCCAATGGAGGCACAAGCCTCCTCAGGAGCTGTTCCGCGACTGGAATCAAAAGCTCCACTTCCCCAAAACGGGGGAGGAAGAGACGGTTGGGCACCAATTTCAGCTATGGTGAGGAAATTCAGTGGGCTACAGTATGATCCTGAGAACAGCTAAAGTTTGAATCTGTTCAGGTTAGAAAGAGGCCAGGGGCCGCCATCTTAACACTGCGCCTGGCACGAGGGGAAGCGGGGCAGACTGAGAATCCCAGTGCTGGTGGGGACTGGCTTCTTTCCATCCAGATCATATTTCAGCTCTAGCCTAGGCCCCAGTGCCACCTCCAGCAGGGAGGAAGCTGCGGGACCTGTGCCAGCCTCTCCAGGAAATTACCGGCCAAGCTGCAGAGGCCGGTGACTTTCCTACTCTGGTGGCATGAGCCGCCCCAGGAGCTGTTCTGCTGCTGGAATTGGAAGCTGCATTTCCCAGAAACAGGGGAGGAGGAGGCAGTTGGCTGCCAATTTCAGCTACTGATTGGTTGACTCGGTTGGCTAAGGTATAACCCTGGGAATAGCTGGGGTGTGAACCAGCCCAAGTCAGAAAGAGGCCAGTAGCCAGCCATTCTGACTCTGCCCCCAGCCTGAGGGGAAGCCGGGCTGACTGAAACTCTGTGTCTGCAGGAACCAGTTTCTTTCATGCAGATCAGCCTGCAGCTCTAGCCTAGACTTCAGCCCTGCCGCTGGCAGGGAGGAGGCTGAGGAGCCCTGCACCAGCCTACACAGGCAACTGCAGGGAACTTTGGCTGGCACAGACTGAAAATCAAATGTTTACCAGGGCAACTGTGGTCATCTTGGACCCGCACTGCATAGATTGCTGCCCACACCTGCAGCTCCATCCCCGCCCCAGGCAGGGGAGAAAGGGATGTGAAGCTTCATCAGTCTCTCTGGGCAACTACAGTCTAGGCCTGCACGTGGATTATTCCACATAGCTGTGACTCTGTCCCTACCCCTGGCAAAGGAGAAAGTTGGAAGAAGCTTCATTGGTCCCTGGTGCAATGAGGGCAGCTTGAGCCTCTACAGCTTACAGCACCAACTACATGTTTGGCTCCTACTGCACAACCAGCAAGGGAGAAATGATAGGAAACCCTAAACTAAAGAGAAAAACTGCACCCAGAAAAAATAATCTAGTAAGCCAGATGCAAAGACACCAACCAAAAGGTACAATCCACATCAAGAAACAGGAAGCTATGGCCCAGTTAAAGGAACAAGATAAGCCTCCAGAGGACATAAAGGAGTTGAGACAACTAATTATAGATGTTCAAACAAATCTCTTTAATAAATTCAATGAGATGGCTAAAGAGATTAAGGATATTAAGAAGACACTGGATGGCACTAAGAAGAATTTAAAAGAAAAATAGCAGATCTTATGGGAATGAAAGGTATAATCAATGACATTTTTAAAAATTGGAATCATATAATAGCAGATTTGAGGAGGCAGAAGAAAGGATTGGTGACCTTGAAGAAATGGCCTCTGAAAGTGAACATACAAAAGAACAAATAAAGAAAAGAATGGAAAAAACTGAACAAGGTCTCAGGGAACTAAATGACAGCCAAAGGCATGCAAATATATGTGCCATGGGCGTCCCTGAAGGAGAAGAGAAGGGAAAGAGGCAGAAGGAATATTTGAAGAAATAAATTTAAAAATCCAAATAGACCAACTCCAAGACACTTACTCATGAGAATGTCAAAGGCCAAAGACAAAGAGAGAATTCCGAGAACAGCAAGAGAAAAGCAATGCATAACATATAAGGGATATCCAATAAGATTAAGTGCTGATTTCTCACCAGAAACCATGCAGGCAAGAAGACAGTGGTCTGATATATTTAAGATACTACAAGAGAAAAATTTCCAGTCAAGAATCTTATATCCAGCAAGACTGTCTTTCAAAAATGAGGGTGAAATTAGAATATTCACAGATAAACAGAAACTGAGAGAATTTCTAAGCAAGAGACCAGATTTTCAGTAAATACTAAGGGGTGTGCTAGAGCCTGAAAAGAAAAGACAGGAGAAAGGGGCCTGGACAAGAGTCTAGAAATGAAGATTATATAAATAAAAGCAACTAAAAGTGTCAAAAGAGTGGTGAAAATAAAATATGACAGGTAAAACTCAAATAGGAATAAACTTAACCAATGATGTAAAGCACTTGTATTCAGAAAACTGCAACTCAATGTTAAAACAGGGAAGCGGACTTGGCCCAAAGGATAGGGCATCCGCCTACCACATGGGGGGTCCGTGGTTCAAGCCCCGGGCCTCCATGATCATGTGGAGCTGGCCCATGCACAGTGCTGATGTGCGCAAGGAGTGCTGTGCCTCGCAGGGGTGCCCCTCTCGTAAGGGAGACCCACGCCCAAGGAGTGTGCCCCGTAAGGAGAGCCACCCAGTGTGAAAGAAAGCGCAGCCTGCCCAGGAATGGTGCTGCACACATGGAGAGCTGACACAACAAGATGATGCTACAAAAAGAAACACAGATTCCCGGTGCCGCTGATAAGGATAGAAGCGGTCACAGATGAACACACAGCGAATGGACACAGAGAGCAAACAACTGGGGGGGAGGGGGGCAGAGGAGAGAAATAGATAAAAAATAAATCTTTAAAAAAAAATGTTAAATCAAGACAGCCCTAAATAACTGAAAGAACATTCCATGCTCATGGATTGGAAGACTAAATATCATTGAGATGTTAATTCTACTCAAATTGATATGCAGATTTAATGCAATCCTGATAAAAATTCCACCAGCATTAAAGAAAAAACTGAAAACACAGTCAGGTAAATTTATTTGGAAGGGTAAGGAGTCCTGAATAGCCAGAAACACCATAAAAAGGAAAAGTGAACCCTCATCTCCAGACTTTAAATCATAATACCTACCTATAGCGGTAAGAACAGCATGGTACTAGCTTAAAGACAGACACAAATGACCAACAGAACCAAATTTATGGTTCAGAAACAGACCCTCACAGGGATGGTCAAGTGATTTTTGACTAGCCTGTCAAAGTCACACAGCTCAGACAGAACAATCCATTCAACAAAGGGTGCTGAAAGAATTGGACATCCATAGCTGAAAGAAGGAAAGACTACCCCTATCTCACACCTTATCCAAAAACTAACTCAAAATGGATCAAAAAACTAAAAATAAAAGCAAGAACCATAAAACTTATGAAAGAAATTGTAGGAAAATATCTTCAAGACCTGGTGATGGGTGGTGGATTCTTAAAGGAGATAAGAGAAGGACTGAGTGGACTACTGATGTTTAATGTATGTAGAAGTTTTAATTAGCTTTACTGTAAAGGTATGGAAATGTATAGAGTGGATGGTAACACACAGTAACAGCTAGTTTATAAATGGAAATATGACTGAAAATGGTAGTCTAGTTATGTAAATGCAAGTTGACAGAATGCTAGAGAATAATCTAGGAAGTGGATAGCACAGTAAACCAAGAGGTGGATGAGAATTGTGGTTGATGGTACAGATGCAAGAGTGTCCTTTGTTAGCTAGAACAAATGTATATCACTACTGCAGGGTGTTGGAAATGTGGAGAAGCTTGGGAAATATACAGCTGGAGTGACCTATAGACTGTGGTTAGTAGTAATAATATAATCTTGCATCTATGTGAAAGATATACTGTGTTGATACTGAGACGTATGGAAAATGTGAGCCAAATGTACACTATGGACATGGTAACAATCAGATGATATTATTTTATCTGTAGCAAATGACACACCACATTGTGGTGTGTTGATGGAGGGGTGTTGTTTGGGAATTTTGCACATGTGCATGATTGTTTAATAAGTTTACAACTTCTGTCATAAAAAATATATTTAAAAAAAAATAATAAGATGGGTTGGGGGAAAAACACACCAAATGTAAGATAAGGACTATGATTAGCGGTAAGATTTTGACAATATTTTTTCATAATTTGTAACAAATATCTCATGACAATGAAGGTGTTGGTGGAGGTTGATGTATGGGACCCCTGTATGATGTTATGCATGTTTGCTTTGTAAGTTCACAACTTTTACTATATACTTAATTGTTTATGTATGTTCATATATAAATGATATAAAGATAATAATAGGATTGGTTAGGGGAAAAATACTTTGTTTAATAGTAATATTTTGGGAAACGGACTTTGGCCCAGTGGTTAGGGCGTCCGTCTACCACATGGGAGGTCCGCGGTTCAAGCCCCGGGCCTCCTTGACCGGTGTGGAGGTGGCCCATGCGCAGTGCTGCTGATGCGCGCAAGGAGTGCCCTGCCACACAGGGGTGTCCCCCGTGTAGGGGAGCCCCACGTGCAAGGAGTGCACCCATAAGGAGAGCCGCCCAGCGCGAAGGAGGGAGCAGCCTGCCGAGGAATGGCGCCGCCCACACTTCCTGTGCCGCTGACGACAACAGAAGCGGACAAAGAAACAAGACGCAGCAAAAAGACACAGAAAAACAGACAACGAGGGGAGGGGAATTAAATAAATAAAACTTTAAAAAAAAAATAGTAATATTTTGACAATGCTCTTTATTAGTTAAAAAAGTTTAAAAACAATGCAAGTTATTGGTGGTAGAGTGAGATGTTATATATGTTTGTTCTGTAAGTTCACAACTATTACACACTTATTGTTTATGTATGTTTATGTTGAGTAATATATTTCAATAAATTAATAAAAAAGTATATTGAAAAAAAAAAACACGCCAGCATCAGAAAGTTTCAACTCTGTCCTTTGCCATGCCTTTTTTTTTTTTTTTTAAAGATTTATTTATTTATTTATTTAATTCCCCTCCCCTTCCCCGGTTGTCTGCCCTCTGTGTCTCCTTGCTGCGTCTTGTTTTCTTTTGTCCGCTTCTGTTGTCGTCAGCGGCACGGGAAGTGTGGGCGGCGCCATTCCTCGGCAGGCTGCTCCCTCCTTCGCGCTGGGCGGCTCTCCTTATGGGTGCACTCCTTGCACGTGGGGCTCCCCTACGCGGGGGACACCCCTGTGTAGCACGGCACTCCTTGCGCGCATCAGCACTGCGCATGGGCCAGCTCCACACGGGTCAAGGAGGTCCGGGGCTTGAACCGCGGACCTCCCATGTGGTAGACGGATGCCCTAACCACTGGGCCAAAGTCCGTTTCCCTGCCATGCCTTTTATCTGTGAGTCCCCACCCACCAAGGGGTGGGAACTCAGCATCCTAATGATGTGGCCCAAAAAGACCTAATCAAAACTTCATCATGCCCAGGTACAGACCAGATTACCAACATAATTCAATATCTATTTTTGGAATTCATAACTACATCAAACTGCTGCATGTGGGAAGGGGTAAATGGAGTTAATGTGTTCTAAGGGCCTTGTTTTATCCCTAACAGGGATAAAAGTTTTGATTAACTTAAGACTTTGATTAGTTAAGCATGCATATTGCACTTTAAAATTTTATTTTATAAGACTAATTGTATATTTACAGAAAAATCAGGCAGAAAGTACAGAGTTTCTGTTACTGGTTTGTAATAATTAACAAGGTGTAGCTCAGTTTCCCCTGATAATGCATCAGGAAAAGTCTAACCACATCCCTCATAAGCCTACGACGTGTCCAAGGGCACCGCACTTCCCCGCAGGTTAAACAAAGAAACCACATTGTGACGTGAGTAAAGGGAAATGGAGACCTTCCCTACCTGCATATCAGAGAGAGAGAAAGAAACCCTTTAATCCCTACAGATCAAAGAGACATCTGCTCCTGCAGCATTCCAGGAAACCATAACTCCCTAACCCACTATCTTCTAGGCACTATCAGGGAAATTCCACCTCTAGGGCTTCCCATTGGTCCCTGCACCTCACTTGGACCCTCAGCCCCCTCCCACCAACTCTCATTTCCCTGCCTAGGAAAGTTCTGTATAAATTCAAATCTCCCCCTTCCAGGAGTGGGCTGAAGTCTGTTCTTCACACTCCCTCCATTGGGAGAGCTTCTCAATAAATTCTTTTTCTGCCTGTGGTCATATCAGTCTCCGTGTCCCAGTAAGCAGCATTTTTCTCCAAGAGTTTCCATATACCCTTCACGCAGTTTTTCCTAGTATTAACATGTTGCATTCATTTGATACTTTGATTACAAACAATGAAACATATAATTATATTAACTATATAGTCCATAGTTTACATTAGGATTCATTCTTTGTGTTGTACAGTTTTATAGCTTTTAAAAACATTTTTATTCTGGAAACATATACACAATATAAAATTTCCCTTTTTAACTTCTTTCTAGTATACAATTCAGTAGTGCTAACTGTATTCACAATATTGTCCTGCCATCAATACCAGCCATTAAAAAAACTTTCCATCACCCCAAACAAAGACTCTACCAGTTAAATATTAATGCCCCGTTCCTCACCCCTGCCCCTTGTAACCTGTACTCTAATTTCTGTCTCTATGAATTTGCATATTCTAGTTATTTCATATAAGTGAGAATGTACAAAATTTATCCTTTTCCTTCTGGCTTATTTCACTTAATGGGATGTCTTCAAGTTTCATCCATGTTATAGCATGTTTCAGAAAGTCATTCCTTTTTACAGCTGAATAATATTCCATTGTATGCATACACCATTTTGTTTAAAAGGAAAAAATGGGTTTGTCAGACTTTCCTGTAAAGGGTCAGATAGTAAATATTTTAGGCCTTGCAGGCCCTATGTTCTCTGTGATAAGCACCCAACTCTGCTGCTGAAGTGGGGAAGCAGCCATAGACAATGCATAAACGAATGGTGTGACTATGTTCCAATATATATTTATATTCAAAAAACAGCCAGAAGGCTGGATTTAGCCCACAGGCCAGTTTGCCTTGCCAACTCCTGCACTAAAAGGATAAAAACAGAGTATAACTTCCAAATCAGTAAAGGGGAAAATGGATAATTAAAAAACAGTCATCTAAAAAAAGGCAAAGGAGAGAAACTAGAAAGTACAAACTAAGAGGGTAGATTTAGATTCAAACACTTCAGTAATTATATTAAATGTAAATAGAATACATACTTCAATTAAAATCTTTGTTTATATGTGTCTCTTGTAACTAGTATATATTTAGATTTTATTTTTTTATCCAGCCTTGAAACAAATGGGTATAAGAGGGTTGAAAAGAAAAGGCTGGGAAAAGATGTATCATGTGTGAGAGTTAGCCTATTGTGTCAACTCGGCCAAGTAACTGTGCCCAGTTGTGTGGTCAAGCAAGCACTGGGCTAACTGTAATACAAGAGCATTTGTGGACTTTAGTCACCACTGACTTTACTGCAGTGGTAAATCACAGATAGCTGCTTATAAGTACATCAATCAGGGAGATTACCATCAGCAATGAGTGATGCTTTATCCCATCAGCTGAATTCCTTAAAAGGGGAAGTGGTTCCAGCATTGAGTGAGAATTTCCCAGCTCATCTTTGGATAGCCAACGTCTCCCAGACCCCGTCAGCAACCTTCACTGGACTTTTATTGGCGCCCCTGATTGCAGCCTGCCTGCAGAACCTGGACTTGTGCATCCCCACGGCTGCGTGAGACTCATAAAAGCACATACTATTGACAGATATCTTTTGTTGATTCTGTTTCCCTAGAGAATCCTGACTAATATATCATGTAAATACTAATCCCCCCAATTGCAATGTCATTATTATATTATTATTATCTAAAGATACTTAGATTACAGAAATGTCACATAAAAAATATAGGAGCAAAAATACATATAGGGGTATTATTCTTATCAGACAAAATAACCTAAGGCAAAAAGTATTATTAGGGTTTTAATAATGGTAAAAGATTAAATTCACCAAGAATATATTTTGATTTAAAATAATTTAAAATATGTAAAGCAGAATTGTATGCTTTATTAATATGTATTAGTAAAATTGATTTGTTTAAAAAATATGTAAAGCAAACCTACACAGTACTCAAAGAAGAAATAAACAAATCCACAGTCATAGCTGGAGATTTTACACTGTCTTAGTAATTGATGAAAAAAGCAGATGAAAACTTAGGAATCACATATAAAGTTTTTTTTTTTAATATTTATTTATTATTATTATTTTTTAATTACATTAAAAAAATATATATGAGGTCCCATTCAACCCCACCGCCCCCGCCCCCCACTCCCCCCACAGCAACACTCTCTCCCATCATCGTGATACATCCATTGCACCTGGTAAGTTCATCTCTGAGCATCACTGTACCCCATAGTCAATGGTCCACATCATAGCCCAGACTCTCTCACGTTCCATCCAGTGGGACCTGGGGGGATCTACAGTGTCCCGTAATTGTCCGTGAAGCACTATCCAGGACAACTCCACGTCCCGAAAACGCCTCCACATCTCATCTCTTCCTCCCGTTCCCCACACCCAGCAGCCCCCATGGCTACCGTTCCCACACCCATTCCACATTTTCTCTGTGGACATTGGATTGGTTGTGTCCATTGCACATCTATGTCAAGTGAGGGCTTAGATTCCACATGGGTACTGGATGCACTCTTCCCGCTTCTAGTTGTAGACACTCTAGGCTCCATGTTGTGGTGGTTGACCTTCTTCAACTCCATGTTAGCTGAGTGGAGTAAGTCCAATAAGTCAAAGTGTAGGAGCTGAAGTCTGTTGAGGCTCTGGGCCTGGGTGTCATATTATCAGTCCAGAGATTCAAATCCCCTACATATATCTTAAACCCAGCACCAACTACAATTCCAATAAAGTAGCATGCAAGTCTTGTGAAAAGAGATCCCCTCTGAGTCCATTTCCATCACGCAGAAACACCAGCTCCAAAGAAGGGCCATCTGTCATGGCAGTGAACCCCTTCTGCCATGACCATAGAACCCGTGGGTCTCTTTATCCCTCAAAAGAACCAATACCTGGGGTTGTATCTACCTTATCTGTCTCTTAGACTCTGTTCAGTTGTACATAGGGGTATTCCTTCTGACAACCTCCAGACTCTTTTTTAGAGACTCACAGCCTTATAATCTCATTTCTCCTTTCCATTTCCCCCTTACATTAGGTCAAACCGCTTCCCGAAGTCATGTTATTATATGTAGATAGGTATATTCTGCTGTTCCGCATTGAATCTTTAATTCAAGGTCATTTTCTAGTTGCTTCTTCAGCTGGTATGTGGTAGTGATATAAAGTTTTAACATTAAGGTTTAGCAAAATTGGGAAGTGGATGTAGCTCAAGTGATGGGGCCTCTGCCTACCATAGGAGAGGACCTGGGTTCAATCTCTGGGGCCTCCTGGTGAAAAAGAAAGAAGAGAAAGTGTGCCTGCGCGGCAAGCCAGTGCCCGCGTGACGAGCTGAGTGCCAGCACAAGTGCCTGCGTGGCGAGCCAATGCCTGCGCAAGTGAGACATGCAGCAAGATGATGACACAGCAAAAGAGAGACAAAGGGGAGAGTCAAGGTGAAGTGCAGCAGAGACCAGGAACTGAGGTGGCACAATCGCCAGGGCACCTGTCTCCACATCAGAGGTCTGCAGGATAGAATCCTTTTGAATCCTAGAAGAGAAAGACAAAAAGAGAAGACAAAAGGAGAAATAGATACAGAAGATCACACAGCGAATGGACACAGCAAAAAACAGCAGAGCGGGGGAGGAAGGATGGGAAGAGGGAGGGGAAGGAAAAAAAAGATTTAGCAAAATTGACTAGGTAGACATATATAGACACGGTTTCCTAAGACCTGTGAAATATACATTTTTTTTTCTCTCCCCTTCCCCGCGCACCGCCCCCCCCCCCCCCCAGTTCTCTGCTCTGTGTCCATTTGCTGTGTGTTCTTCTGTGTCAGCTTGTATTCTTGTCAATGGCACCGGGAATCTGTCTTTTTGTTGCATCATCTTGCCGCGTCACCTCTCTGTTGTGCGGCGCCACTTCTGGGCAGGCGGCACTTTTTTCGCGCTGGGCAGCTTTCCTTACAGGGCACACTCCTTGCACATGGGGCTCCCCTATGTGGGGGACACTCCTGCGTGGCACAACACTCCTTGCACGCATCAGCACTGCACATGGGCCAGCTTATCACATGGGTCAAGATGCCCTGAGTTTGAATCCTGGACCTCCCATGTGGTAGGTGGATGCTCTGTCTGTTGAGTCAAATCTGCTTCCCTATATATTATTTTAAAACACACACAGAATTTTTAAAAATTGACCATAAACTGGGACATAAAGTCTCAAAAATTTCAAAGGATTGAAAGGTATGTATGCTAACCACATATGCAGTTTTGCTAGATAGAAAATAAATGTCTAGAAGTTAAGAAATAAAGTTCTAAATAACCCATGAATCAGAAAAAATCATTATAGAAACTAGAAAATAGTTGGAACTGAGTAACAAGAATTCTGCTCATCATAACTTGTGGAATGTAGCTGAAATAGCACTTAGGAGGAAATTTATATACTCAGATGCATATATTGAGGGAGGAAAAGGCTGAGAATGAGTGATCTAAACATCTGTCTCAAGAAGTTAGAGAAATCACAACAAAATAAATCCTAAAAAAATAAAAGTAAGGAAATAAAGCAAAGGCTGAAGTTATTGAAATAAAAAACATACAAAAACCAAAGTTGGATCTTTGAAAAGAATAATAAAATGGACAGGCGGAGAACTTGGCCCAGTGGTTAGGGCATCCGTCTACCACATGGGAGGTCCGCAGTTCAAACCCTGGGCCTCCTTGACCTGTGTGGAGCTGGTCCATGCGCAGTGCTGATGCGCGCAAGGAGTGCCCTGTCACGCAGGGGTGTCCCCTGCGTAGGGGAGCCCCACACACAAGGAGTGCGCCCCGGAAGGAGAGCCGCCCAGTGCTAAAGAAAGTACAGCCTGCCCAAGAATGGTGCCGCACACATGGAGAGCTGACACAACAAGATGACGCAACAAAAAGAAACACAGATTCCCATGCCGCTGACAACAACAAGCGGACAAAGAAGATGTAGCAAATAGACAAAGAGAACAGACAACCGGGGTGGGGGGAAGGGGAGAGAAATAAATAAATAAATCTTTAAAAAATAAAAAACATAAAATGGACAAACTTCTAGCAAGATAGATCAAAGAGGCAAAAAAAGAGGGAAGACACAAATAATCAATACCAGAAGTAAAAAGATGTTACTACATTTGAATAACTTTACGTCAATACATTTGAAAATGTAGATTAATGGAGAAATTCCTAGAAAATGTAATTTTCCAAAGCTGACTCAATATATATATATAGTATTGTAACTTTCAAATAAATTGAATTTGTAGTCAAAAATCCTTACTCAAAGAAAAATTCAGGCTTATATGGATTTGCTGATAGGTTCTACCAAACATTGAAGGAGCACACTCTTTCCGAGAATTAAAAAAAAGAGAACACATGCCTTAACTCAAGAGTCTAAGATAACCTTGATACAAAAAACCTGTCAAGGACAGAAGAGGAGAGGAAAGCTACAGGTTGGCCTCACTCATTAAAACAGATGCAAAAATCCTAAACAAAATATTAGCGACTGGGATCCAGCAAGGCATTTAAAGTCCAAATGGCCATGGGAGGTCCGCGGTTCAAACCCCGGGCCTCCTTGACCCGTGTGGATCTGGCCATGCGCAGCGCTGATGCGCGCAAGGAGTGTCGTGCCACGCAAGGGTGTCCCCCACGCGCAAGGAGTGCGCCCGTGAGGAGAGCCGCCCAGCGTGAAAAGAAAGAGCAGCCTGCCCAGGAATGGCGCCACCCACACTTCCCGTGCCGCTGACGACAACAGAAGTGGACAGAGAAACAAGACGCAGCAAACAGACACCAAGAACAGACAACCAGGGGAGGGGGGGAAATTAAATAAATAAATAAATCTTTAAAAAAAAATAAAATAAAATAAAGTCCAAATGGCCAATTAAATCATGAAAATGTGTTCAACCTATTAGTAGTTAGGGTAATGGGTTGAAACCACAACAAAACACCACTACGACACACACCTGATTGACTAAAATTAAACAGCCTGACATACATGCCTTGGCAAGAAAATGGACTGAGAAGAACTGTCATCCACCACTGGTGGAAATAGACTACCGCAACCATTTTGGGAAACAGTTCAGCATTGTCTAATGAAGTTTAAGCAACACACACCCTATAACCTAGTAATTCCTCTCCTAGTTAGATACCCTAGAGCAGTAATTCTCAAAGTGTGGTTCCTGGGTCCCAACAGCATCATCTTTCCCAGGAACGCAATAGAAATGCCAGATTCCTAGGCCCATCCCCAAACCTGCTCAATCAGCAACTCAAGGGGCGTGGCCCAGCCACCAGCATCTTAACAAACCTTCTAGGCGATTCTGATCAATACTATTTAGTATCAATACTAGTATCAATTTAGTATTTAGTATCAATACTAAATAGTATTGATCAGAAAAAGAAATAGGATATCCTGGCAAGCAGATGTGGCTCAAACATTTGGGCACCCGCCTACCACATGGAGGTCCCAGGTTCAGTTTCTGGTGCCTCCTAAAGAAGACAAACAAGACAGCAAGTTGTCTTCCTTCCCACATGGGAGGTCCCGGGTTTGGTTCCCCATGCCTCCTAAAAAGAAGACAAGCAGACACAGGGAGCAGACAGCAAACAGACATAGAGAGCAGACAGCGAGTGCAAACATGAGGTGGGGGGGAATGAATTAATAAATCTTTTTAAAAAATAGGCTCTTTGCCAAGATACATGTTTGTGGGTTTTTTTTAAAGATTCGTTTTATTTATTTCTCGCCACCCCCTCGTTGTTTGTATTTGCTGTGTGCTGGTCTTCTTTTCACTTTTTAAAGGAGGTACCAGGAACTGAACCCAGGACCTCCCAGGTGGGAGGGAGGCGCCGAATCTCCTGAGCTACCTCCACTCCCTGCTTTGTTGTGTCTCTCATTGTATTTCCTTGCTGTGTCTTTTGGTTGCATCATATCACTGCATCATCTTGTTGCATCAGCTTGTTGTGTCAGCTTGCTGCGCCAGCCCGTGGTGTCAGCTCGCTATCTGGCTTGTCTTCTTTAGGAGGCACCAGGAATCAAACCCAGACCTCCCGTGTGGTAGGCAAGAGTTCAGTTGCCTGAGCCACATCCACATCCCGTGTTTGTTTGTTTGTTTGTTTTAACAGCATTGTTTATAATAGCTGAATATGAAAACAAGCCAAATGTCATGAATACCATAATAAATTAATAAGTTATGGAGTAGTTATACATTACAATGAAACAGTAAAACTGAACAAATTACAACTATACAAAATAGCATGGAAACCCTTTCAAACATAATGGTAGATAAATATTTAAGATGCAAAGAAGATATTTTTATTGTGACATACAAATAAAGTTTTTGTCAAACTGTACATATATGTTTTAAGAACTCAAAACTAGTTCCCATGGGGCTCTGGGAGAGGCAAATGATCCTTCTCCCAACCACAACCACAAATAGATGTTATAATGTCAAACAAAACAAAACAAAACCCTCATTACTATACCTCAAGCCTTATCTTTTCTTAGAACTCCAGGTTGACATATAACTAGCACCCAACACATAATGTATGCTGAGTATAACAGATCTCATTCTTCATAATGACTGTATACTATTTCATAATATGGATAATACCATACTTATTTAACTACTTCCTTCTTGATAGGCTTCTCAAAAATTATACTTTGGCTGCCCCAAGAGACTAAACATTCTATGAGGTTAGAGACCATATCTCTCTTCTTCTAAAACAGTACCTGGTATCCAGTAGTTGTTTGGTTTTCCACATCAGCTTTCCTATAAGAAAAAGAATGACGTGGCCAGTTTTACTCAACTTTATTATACCATAAATCAATTCCTTGTAAATTTTTGTTTACAGTGATTTAACCCTAGAGAATCCAATCAACTCTGATACAGTGACAAAATAAAGGTTCTAAGTTTGGAAAATGAGGCTGTAGATTCTGGAGTAGAGTGATTCTCTAAGGTCAGCAGATCTTCCTCTGAGACAGCTCTGTCTCAGCGCAACCAGCCTAGGGAAAATGTCAAGTCTGGAACTTAGGGAAACCACATCTATTGACTTTTATGAGAGTACCTATTTAAAATGGCCTAGTTTTCTTAAGTTTATTTGTCCCCATGTTCTAACTTTTGATTTGGGAAATATGACACCATACTTGGACCTCTGGGAAGTGACTGGCTCCAGAGAAGAAGCATATTGGGTGGAAGAGGCCACTTGGAAGACCTGCTCCTTTGAAACCTTGCTCCATATTGTCTGCTTTATGTTGTCCAGCCTGATCTTAGAAGAGTTATAGAAGAGCTCTTCCCGAACTTTGGCTGGCAGAGCATAGCCCCTTGGGCAGTTGCAATCAGGGGCAGCAGGTGAGCTCTGGGCATGGCTCAGAGAAGACCCCAGAAACATGCACAATGGCTGGACTCTGTCAGTCTTACCTTAAAATGCCCATTGTGATGTCATTTGTAGTCACAGCCTTGAGAGATGTTTGAAAACACTTTGGCCTAGAGCGGCATGAAATTGAGTAATGGCGTCAATTTGGGGGCTGGCCGTCCCGCTACCGTCACCTCTCAACCTTCTACTAACATTTGGCTTGCTCTTTTGGGTACTCTGGGTTCTTTTTTGGGGAAACCGGAAGTGGGAGCAGGAGGATGCCGAGCCAGAAGCAGAGGTATGTGATACAACCTTGCCCCTGAAACTCACTGCTCCCTGCCCCGGAAGCCACAGAAACTCCCACGCTTTACACCTTGGGCCTTGGGAGGAATGGAATGAGGGAAAGAGGGGAGCTGATACCATCCCCATGGACGTTTTCTTATTAGTCACTACAGACCCTTTTATCTTCAATCCATTTCAACCAACTTTGACCACGTTATATCCGACAGCGCACTAGACATTGAGGAGAAATAAAACAGCATGGCCACCCTCCCTCCAGGAACTTGAGGTGAAGTGGGGGGCCAGTCAGACAGATATATACAAAACTCCAAGGAAAAAGAAGTGGTAAGGGTTAGTAGGGGTATCAATATTGCTCAAGAGATGGGAGGTAGAGAGATTATTGGAAATCTATACAATGCCTTCTGGGAAAGTTCAGGATTGAATTGTGCTTCAGAGGAAGGGAAGGATATTGAAGGTGGATGTGGTGGGCGGAGGAGGGTGGTAGGAGACTTTCCTAAAAGAGGGACTAGATTGGGAAAGAGCATGGGAAGAAGTGTGTTGGATGCATTTGAGGACAGGTTGAGGGTACGGTCTGGAGGGAGTGTAGCAGTGTAAGAGACCTGGTGACAGAAAAGGTAGGGAAATTGCTGGAGTCATGTTGTAGAGGGCTTTGAATACCAGGCTTCATGCTAGGCTTTGTATAAAAATTATTCTGAAGGCCGAGGAGAGACATCAAAGACTTTACAACCAGTAAAAATTGCTTAGCTCCGTATGCTGTAGAGCAGTGCTTCTCAAGCTTCAGTGTGCATATGGATCAGCTGGGGGGCTTGTTAACAGAAATTCTGATGCAGAAGGTTAGGATAGGGATAGAGAGTCTGCTTTTCTAACAAGCTTCCAGGTGTTGCTACTGCTATTGGGCCAAGGATCACACTTTTGAGTCGTCTGGCTTTAGAGTACCCCAGTAAGTGAATAGGGTAGTTCTCCAGCTTGCCTAAGCCAAAAGGAGGCTATTTCAATGGCTTTGTAGAAAGGAGAGAGAAGTAAACGAAATAATCAGAACAGTAAGGTGGAACAGAGGACCTGGATTCATTCCCTAAATATTTACCATCCATCACCACTGTGGAAGGTCCTTCTAGGTACTGTGGATACAGCAGTAAATGGAAGAGACCCAGATCTCTACTCTCAGGGATGTGAAAGAGGAAGGGGGCGCTGCGGTGAACATTTGGATGTGGGAAGGCAGAAGGAGAGGGAGGACTGAGTCATTTTTCCGGATTGGACCTCAGATAGAACATGAGCATCATCTATCCCTAATGAGGACTATGATCATCTTTGTATCTCCAATGCCAGGTATATTGCCTGGCATAAAATAATTGCTCTGTATAGGTTTGTGAAACAACTGAATGATTTTCCAGTTTTAACCCTCAGTGATTGAAAAGATGACATTTTTTAAAATTAGAAAAGTTGTGGGTTTGCAGAAAAATCATGCATAAAATACAGAATTCCCAAATACCATTCTATTATTAACACCTTGCATTAGTACAGTACATTTGTTACATTTCATAAAAGAATATTTTTAATAATTGTACTACTAACTATAGTTCATCAATTATAATAGGGTTCACTGTGTTATACAGTTCTATGTACTTTTTAAACTTTTTAAAGATTTATTTTATTTATTTATCCGCCCCCACCCCCTTGCTGCTTGCTTGCTATCTGCTTTCTGTGTCCATTCACTGTGCGTTCTTTTGTGTCTGTTTGTCTCCCTGTGTTGCATCATCTTGCAGCGCCAGCTCGGGCCATCAGCTCTGCATGGGCATGGGCCGTCAGCTCTCCACGGGCATGGGCCAGCCTGCCTTCACAAGGAGGCCCTGGGAAGCAAACCCAGGGCCTCCCATATGGTAGATGGGAGCTCAGTTGATTGTCCCACATCCACTTCCCAGTCCTACATATTTTTTTAAACAAATCAATCTTTTTGATACATTTTAATAAAGCATACAATTCATACAAAGTATACAATCAAAGGTACTTTGTATTAAAAAAGCATAATCTTACAGAAAAATATTTAATGAGCCACTTCTGCCTCCCGCTTCCGTAAATCAGCCCGTGAGAACATGGCCTTGCAGGAGACTACCTAAGAGCCACTCCTGCCCCCTGTTTTCATAATCAGACAAACCACTCCTGCTCCCCTCTCTTCTGTAAATCAGCCTGCAAGAGCATGACCTTGCACCTGCCTTCTGCTTCTGTAACCCCACTTGCAAAATTTCGCCTAGCAACATGTTAGCCAATGAGCAAAAGCCATGCTAGTCCTGCCTAAAATCCTACATAAACATATGAAAACTGAAAAACAAGGCTCAGAATTTGGAGATTGACTCTCCTTTGGGCCCACATGTAATAAATCTGTTCCTCCACTTCTCCGAATTTCGTTTGGGTTCTTCTGCCACTCGGAACTCCTGGCTTTGCTGCCACAGTATAATCCATAGCTGTGCATTCATCACGTCAATCATTATGAAAACATTTTCATTATTTCAGAAATAAAAAAAAAAAATTTTTTTTCCACCTCTCAATCTCTCTATACATCCACTGCTGTACATAGCTGCTATTTCTGGCTATTCTTGTACAATTATTTATTTATTAAGCAGTTTTGTTGAGATATATTCACATATAGACAATCTAGCCAAAGTATATAATTAATGGCTTTTAATGTAATCACAATGTTGTGCATTTATCATCACAAAAAAATTTTAGAACTATTTCATTACCCCAAAAAGAAAAACTCCACACCCCTTAGCAGTCCTTCCCCAGCCCTACATAATCACTAATCTAATTTCATCTTCATAAATTTATTTATATTTACATATAAATGGAATCATACAATATGTAGTACTTTGTGTCTGGTTTCTTTCAGCATGTTTTCCTTCTGTCTGATAATGTCTTGTAGTATTAACATATTTCATTTAGTTTCAAGGAAAGATGGTCTTATATATGCAACTTTAGCCATATTCATGTTTCACATGCAGTTTTACTATGCTATACAGTCCCATGTTACAATTTTTAGTTTTCCATTTAGTAATATACATGACCTTAGACTGTCCCTTTAAACCACTTCATACCCACATAATAGTATAATAGTACTGCTATTTACAAACAGTATATTGGGCTTTCACCTTTTCTATTCATTTCCAAAGATTAACTCACATCGTTTATACCAGTTCTGCACAAGTTAATCCTTAGCTTTCCATTCTCTAGCCTCATTCTATTTTCTGGTGATCCTTATGCAGGTTAGTAACTCCATGAGATTACACAATATATTTAGTTCATAGTAGCACAGTCATACAGTGTTTGTCTTTTTCTGTCTGGCTGGCTTCACTCAACATAATGTCCTCCAGGCTCATCCTGTTGTCGTATGCTTCATGACTTCATTTCTTCTGACAGCTGCATAATATTCCATTGTGTGAATACACCATATTTTTTATCCTTTCGTCAGTTGATGGACACCTGGGTTGTTTCCAACTTTTAGCCATCGTGGATAACACCACTATGAACATAAGTGTATAGATATCTATTCATATCACGGCTCTCAGTTCTTCTGAGTAACTTCTTTAGGAACTGCCGAACAGTCCTCCACAGTGGCTGTACCATTCTACATTCCCACCAACAGTGAATAAGTGTTCCTATCAATTCATATCCCCTCCAGCACTCATAGTTCTCTGCTAGTTTTTTTTCCAAGATTTATTTTATTTCTTTCTTTATTCCCCACCCCCAGCCCAATTATTTGCACTCACTGTCTGCTCTCTGTGTCTGTTCATTGTGTGCTTGTCTTCTTTTTTAGGACACACCAAAAACTGAACCCAGGACCTCCCATGTGGGAGGGAGGTGCCCAATAGCTTGAGCCACCTCCACTCCCCACTTGTTGTGTCTCTCAGTGTGTTTCCTTGTTGCGTCTCTTTGTTGCGTCCATCTCATTGCGTCATCTTGTTGCATCACCTCACTGTGCCATGCCACCGGGTCAGCTCACTGTCTTGTTCATCTTCTTTAGGAGGCACCAGGAACTGAGCCTGGAACCTCCTATGTGGTAGGTGGGCACCCAAATGCTTCAGCCACATCTGCTTCCCTTTCTTTCTTTTTAATAGTTGCCATTCTGATAGGTGTGAAATGATATTGTAGTTTTGATTTGCCTTTCCCTAATCACTAGTGATGTTGAACATTTTTTCATGTGTTGTTTTTTTATGTCATTTGTAGTTTGTCTTTGGACAAATATCTGTTCAAGTCTTTTGCCCATTATTTAATTGGGTCATTTGTCTTTTTATTGTTGAGTTGCAGCATCTCATTTTATATCATGGGTATTAAATCCTTATCAGACATGTGATTTCCAAATATTTTCTCCCCTTGAGTAGGCTGCCTTTTCACCCTTTAACAAAGTTCTGTGAGGTGCAGAAGTGTTTGATTTTGAGGAGGTTCCATTTATCTATTTTTCCTTTTTTTGCTTGTGCTTCGGGTATAAGGTCCAAAAAACCACCACCTACCACAATGTCTTAGAGATGCTTCCCTACATTTTCTTCTAGTACTTTTATGGTCCTGGCCTTTATATTTAGGTCTTTGATCCATTTTGAGTTGATTCTTGTATAGGGAGTGAGATAGGGGTCCTTTTTCATTCTTTGGTTTGTGGATATCCAGTTCTCCCAGCACCATTTGTTTAAGAGACTGTTACGTTCCATTAACATGATTTTGTTGAAAACCAGTTGGCTGTAGAGGTGAGGGTTTATTTCTGGACTCTATATTCTATTCCACTGATCAATGTGTCTATCTTTATGCCAGTACCATGCTGGTTTTTTTGTTTTTCTTTTTTTTTAAAGATTTATTTATTTATTTCTCTCTCCTCCTCCCCCCACCCCAGTTGTCCGTTCTCTGTGTCTATTTGCTGCGTCTTCTTTGTCCGCTTCTTCTGTTGTTGTGAGCGGCACGAGAATCTGAGTTTCTTTTTGTTGCGTCATCTTGTTGTGTCAGCTCTCTGTGTGTGCGGCACCCTTCCTGGGCAGCTCTCCTTACGGGGCGCACTTTTTGCGCATGGGACTCCCCTACGCGGGAACACCCCTGCATGGCAGGGCACTCTTTGCGTGCATCAGCACTGCGCATGGGGCAGCTCCACACGGGTCAAGGAGATCTGGGATTTGAACCATGGACCTCTCATGTGGTAGACGGACACCCTAACCACTGGGCCAGGTCTGCCACCAGTACCATGCTATTTTGACCACCGTTGCTTTGTAATATATTTCAAATTTGGGCAGTGAAATTCCTCCCACATCACGCTTCTGTCTTAAAATTCTTTTGGCTATTCAGGTTCACCTTCCCTTCCAAATGAATTTGATAATTGCCTTTTCTATTTCTTTAAAGTAGGCTTTTGGAAGTTTGATTGGTACTGCATTGACTCTGTAAATGAGTTTGGGTAGAGTGACATCTTCATGATGGTCTTCCAATCTAGGAACATGGAATGCCTTTCCATTTGTTTTGGTCTTTATTGATTTCTTTTAGCATTGTTTTGTAGTTTTCTGCATATAGGTCCTGTGCTTCTTTGGTAAAATTGATTCCTAGGTGTGGCAGTTTGATATTGTTTATGAATTCCCAAAATAGATATTGGATTATGTTTGTAAATTGGTCTGTCCCTCTGGGCATACTAGATTATATTGGATTCAGACATTTCACTTTTACTTGATTAAGTAATGATTAAGGCTTTGATTGGGCCACATCAGTAGGATGTTGCATCCCTGTTGGGGTGAGAACACAGAGAAAAGACGTGGCAGAGAACAGAGTTTGGAGTTTTGATGCTGGAGCCCAGGAAGTAAGCACATAGAGGAGCAGGCAGACGGCTCGATTAGACATGGCAGAGGCCCCAGGAAGAGAGATTTGCCATTTGCCTGACAGTTTGCAGCTGGCCTTGTGAAGAAATCAAAGTAGCTGAGCCTGGAGAGAAATGAGACCCAGGAAGAGAGGAACCCAGGAAGCCTGAACCCTTGCAGATGTCAGCAGCCATCTTGCGCTAACACATGGCAACACACTTTGGTGAGGGAAGTAACTTATGCTTTATGGCCTGGTAACTGTGAGCTTCTACCCCAAATAAATGCCCTTTATAAAAGCCAACAGATTTCTGGTATTTGAGTCTTTTTGTTGCTATTATAAATAGAATTTCCCCCCTGATTTCCTCCTCAGATTGTTCGATACTAGTGTGGAGAAACATTACTGAGTTTTGCATGTTGATTTTGTATCCTGCCACTTTGCTGAAATCATTTATTAGCTCAAGTAGCTTTGTGGTACATATTTCAGAATTTTCAAATATAGATCATGTCGTCCGCAAAGAGAGTTGTACTTTCTCTTTTGCTATTTGCATGCTTTTATTGATTGTTTTGTTGTCTAATTGCTCTAACTGGAACTTCTAGGACAATGTTGAATAACACTGGTGACATGGGCATCCTTGTCTTGTTCCGGATCTGAGAGGCAAAGCTTTCAACCTTTCCCCATTGAGTACAATGTTGGCTGTGGGATGTTCGTATATGCGCCTTTTTATCATATTGGGGAATTTTCTTTCTATTCCTATTCTATTCAAAGTGTTTTTATCAAGAAAGGTTGCTTGATTTTGCCAAATCTCTTTTCTGCATTTAATCTCTTTAATGTGATTAGTTTGTTAAATTCCTGTAATTCTTGTGTCAGTGTAGGTTGTGCATTTCTAGGTATTCATCCATTTCATCTAAGTTGTCTAGTTTGTTGGCATGCAGTTTCTCATAATATCCTCTTATGATCCTTTTAATTTCTGTGGGGTCAGTCATAATTTTGCCCCTTTCATTTCTGATTTTACTTATTTGCATCTTCTCTCTTTTTTTCTTTGTTAGCCTAACTAGGGGTTTATCAATTTATTGATCTCAAAGAACCAGCTTTTGGTTTTGTTGATTTTCTCTAATTTTTTAATTCTCAATTTCATTTATTTCTGCTCTAATCTTTATTATTTCTTTACTTCTGCTTGCTTTGGGAATGGCTTGTTGTTCTTCTTTTTAATTTAAAAAAGTTATTAACAAAAGAATAAAAGAAAAAAAACAAAAAATAAAAAAATAAAAAATAAAAAAGTTATTAAAGTATATCTTTCATAATTGAACATACATAAATAATAATAAGTAATCATAATAATCTTTCATAATTGAACATAAAAATAAGTAAAAGTTGTGAACTTACAAAATGAACAGGCATAACATCACACAGGGCTCTCATCCTTCATCCTGGCACCAATACCTTGCATTGTTTTGAAACATTTGTAACAAATTATGAAACAGCATCAGCAAAGTATTACTACTGCCTGTAATCCATATCTGACATTCGTTTTCTTTTTCCCCAAACCACCCTATTATTATTTTATTTATTTATGTATTTAATTCTCCCCTCTCCCCCAGTTGTCTGTTCTCTGGGTCTATTCGCTGCGCCTTGTTTCTTTGTCCGCTTCTGTTGTCGTTGTCAGCAGCGCAGGAAGTATGTGCGGTGCCATTCCTGGGCAGGCTGCACTTTCTTTCACGCTGGGCGGCTCTCCTTACAGGGCGCACTCCTTGCGCGTGGGGCTCCCCTACGCGGGGGACACCCCTGCGTGGCAGGGCACTCCTTGCGCGCATCAGCACTGCGCATGGGCCAGCTCCACACAGGTCAAGGAGGCCCAGGGTTTGAACCGCGGACCTCCCATGTGGTAGACGGACGCCCTAACTACTGGGCCAAGTCCATTTCCCCCTATTATTTTTTGTGTTCATAAACCATACAGTTTATCTAAAATACACAACCAGTGGTATTTAGTATAATCACAGAGTTGTGCATTCATCACTTCAATCAATATCAGAGTATTTTCATTACTCCAAAAAAGAAAAACAAAAAACAAACCACTGTCATACCCATAAGTTAGCTCTACTAATTACAAAAATCCTATGATGTGCTTTCAATATTTCTTTTCATTTCCAAACATTCACAAACAACTTCTTACTAATTCTGCCCAGATTAAACCTCAGCTTTCCATTCTCTAACCACATTCTATTCTCTGCTGACTTATATTCTAGCCAGTAACTCCATGGATTTGCTCATTATATTTAGTTCATAACAATGAAATCATACAATAATTGTCTTTTTGAGCCTGGCTTGCTTCACTCAACATAATGTCCTCCAGGTTCATCCATGTTGTCCAATGCTGCATGGCTTCATTTCTTCTGACAGCTGCATAATATTCCATCGTGTGTATACACCACAATTTGTTTATCCATTCATCAGTCAGTGGACACCTGGTTGTTTCCAACTTTTGGTAATCATAAATAATGCCTTTATGAACGTCGGTGTGCAGATGTCTGTTCATGTCACTGCTCTCAGTTCTTCCTGGTATATACCTAGTAGCAGTAAGCCAGGGTACATGGTAAATCTATATCTAACTTCCTTAGGAATTGCCAAACATACTTTCCCAGTGGCTGTGCAATTCCACATTCCCACCAGCAGCAAATAAGTAATCCTATCTCTCCACATCTTTTCCAACACTTGTGGGTTTCTGTTTTTTAAAAAACAAATGAATTTTATTGATACATATTAATAAAGCATAAATTCATCCAAAGAGGACAATCTATGGTATTTAGCATAATCACATATTTGTGCATTCATCACCCCAGTAATTTCTAGAGCACTTTCATTATGCCAATAATATAATAAACAAAAAACAAACAAAACTCATCACTTCTCAATCTCTCTATGCTTTGCCTGCTATACATAGCTGCTATTCTTTATTCTTCTCTCTAGTATATTTATATTTTGTAAAAACAGTCTTATATATAGTCTATCACCCATATTTGTGTTTTATGAAGTTTTACTATCTTATAGTCCCGTGTTACAGTTTTTAGCTTTCCTTCTAGTAATATACTTGACCTTAGACTTTCCCTTTCAACCGCTGTTACACCCATATAATAGTTCTGCTGGTTACAAGCACCTTGATGTGCTTTAACCATATGTTTTTTTCCTATCAGCTGAAGCACTCCCTTTAATATCTCTTGTAATTCTGGTCTTTGGTAACATAGTCTATCCATTGTTTTTTTTTTTGTCTGTGAAGACTTTGAACTCACCTTCATTTTTGAAGGACTATTTTGCCAGATACAGAATTCTTGACTGGCAGTTTTTCTCTTTCAGTACCTTAAATATGTCATACCACTTTCTTCTTACCTCCATGGTTTCTGATGACAAGTTGGCCCTTAATCTTATCAAATTTCCCTTGTATGTGATGCTTTGCTTTTGCTCTCAGAATCCTCTCTTTATCTCTGAGTTTGTCATTCTGAATAGTAGGTGTCTCAGGGTAGGTCTATTCAGATTTATTCTGTTTGGGGTGCTTTGTCCTCCTTGGACATTGATATTTATGTCCTTCATAAGGGTTGGGAAGTTTTGGGTCATTATCTCCTCAAATATTCTTTCTGCTGCTTCTCCATTCTCTTCTTCTGGGATACTGATAATGTGAATGTTTGTGCATTTTGCATTATCATTCAATTCCCTGAGACTCTGTTCCATTTTTTCCCAATCTCTTCTCTTTCTCTTCTCCTGTCTTTTCCAGTTCATAAGTTCTGTCTTCAGAATCACCAATTCTGTCTTTAAGCAATTCAAATCTGCTCTTATGTGCTTCTAATATATTTTTTAAAAAGATTTATTTATTTACTTATTTCTCTCCCCCACCCCCTTTTTCCTTCTTCTCTTGCTGTCTGCTCTGTGTGTGTTCTTCTGTGTCTGCTTGTCTTCTCTTTAGGTGGCACCATGAACCAATCCTGGGACCTTCCAGAATTGGAGAGAGGCACTCAATTTCTTGCACAACCTCAGTCCCCTGGTCAGCTGTGTCTCTTATTGTCTCTCCTCTGTGTCTCTTTGTGTTGCATCATTTTGCTGCACCAGCAGTCTGCATGGGCCAGCTCTCCACTCAGGGCAGCTCATCATGCGGGCCACCTTGCCTTTCATCAGGAGGCCCTGGGAAACAAACCCTGGGCCTCCTGTATGGTAGACGGGAGCCCAATCGTTTGAGCCACATCCATTGTCCACTCTAATGTATTTTTAATCTCATTCATTGCATCTTTGATTCCCATAAGGTCTGTTACTTTTCTTTGCAGGCTTTCAAATTGTTCTTTACGCTTTCCCATTGTCTTCTTAATATATTTTATTTCTTTAGTAATATTTTAATTTCTTTGAAGTGATTTAGGAGAGTTGTGTGATTAACACTGATCAATTGTATTTTTTTTTTTTTAAAGATTTATTTTTTATTTATTTAATTCCCCTCCCCCGGTTGTCTGTTTTCTGTGTATTTTTGCTGCGTCTTGTTTCTTGGTCCGCTTCTGTTGTCGTCAGCGGCACGGGAAGTGTGGGCGGCGCCATTCCTGGGCAGGCTGCTCCCTCCTTCGCGCTGGGCGGCTCTCCTTACGGGTGCACTCCTTGCGCGTGGGGCTCCCCTACGCGGGGGACACCCCTGCGTGGCACGGCACTCCCTGCGCGCATCAGCACTGCGCATGGCCAGCTCCACACGGGTCAAGGAGGCCCGGGGCTTGAACCGCGGACCTCCCATGTGGTAGATGGACGCCCTAACCACTGGGCCAAAGTCCGTTTCCCTGATCAATTGTATTAAATCCTGTATCTGTTCAGGATATTTTTTCAGTTCTTTTGGCTGGGCCATCTCTTCCTGTTTCTTAGTATGGCTTGTAATTTTTTGTTGATATCGAGGCATCTGAATATGTTGGTGAATTTACTCTCTTGGACAAGTTTTCTCTCTGTTGCCTATTGTTTCTTTTTCCCCCACATCTCACTCTTTTTTTTTCAAAGATTTATTTATTTATTTATTTCTCTCCCCTTCCCCCAACCTCCCCCCCCCCCCCCCGCCCCAGTTGTCTGTTCTCTGTATCTATTCTCTGTGTTCTTCTGTGACCGCTTCTATCCTTATCAGCAGCACTGGGAATCTGTGTTTCTTTTTGTTGCATCATCTTGTGTCAGCTCTCCATATGTGTGGTGCCATTCTTAGGCAGGCTGCACTTTCTTTCGCGCTGGGTGGCTCTCCTCACGGGGTGCACTCCTTGCAAATGGGGCTCCCCTATGTGGGGGACACCCCTGCGTGGCACGGCACTCCTTGCACACATCAGCACTGCGCATGGGCCAGCTCCACACGGGTCAAGGAGGCCGGGGGTTTGAACTGTGGACCTCCCATGTGGTAGGCGGACGCCTTATCCATTGGGCCAAGTCCGTTTCCCTCCCCACATCTCTTTGATATTTGGTTCAACGTATTCTAGGTCTTTAAAATTGCCCAGATTGTTATCAAAGTTTGTGTGTTCATGTATGAATGATATACTTCAATAAAAAATATATTAAAAAATAAATAAATAAAAATTTTAAAAAATTGGGTCAGGGACTCACTAGATGGTGGCAGATTTTCTCCCAGGGGTAGGATACAAAGAGAACCAAGAAGTTTTTGTCAATTCAATTTCCAGACTGGCCAGCAGATGGTGCTCATCAGCACATCTTTCAAAGGAGGTGTTTCAGTCTTGGCTTTCCTGCATTCCTGTGTTGAATCTCCAGAGCCGAGGTTCAATGCAGACTCTGCTGTCTGAATTCACTGAAGGAAAGCACCCTGACTCCACCTCCCTTTTCCTTTGAAACAGCTGACAGGGAGGAAGATGTCTGTTTCCCTCTCAGCTGCTGTGAGCCAGAAGTTTTGCCCCAGCTGAATATCTTGGGGCTGGGGGAGGGGAGCCTTCCTGGCTACTGTGGGGCCTTGGTAACCCAAGTTTATTGTTTTGGCTTCTTGGTCTCTCTGTCCTTCACTCTCCTGCGAGTTGAGCAGCACTGTTCAGGTCTGCCGACCCCCAAAGCAGGTACCTGGGACAACTTTTGGCTCTTTCTCCATTGTTTTTGTGAGAGCATTGAGCTCTGCCTGTTAGTTTGATGCCATCTTCCCACAATTTCCAGTTTGTTGTTCTTTTTCTAGTTTTTCCAGTTGTTCGGTTAGATTTTTATTTTTTTATTATATTTTATTATCTATTTATTTCTCTCTCCTCCCCCTCCCCAGTTGTCTGCTCTCTGTGTCCATTTGCTCTGTGTTCTTCTGTGACCGCTTCTATCCTTATCAGTAGGACTGGGAATCTGTGTTTTCTTTTTGTTGCATCATCTTGCTGTGTCAGCTCTCCGTGTGTGTGACGCCATTTTGGGCAGGCTGCACTTTCTCTTGTGCTGGGCGGCTCTCCTTATGGGGCGCACTCCTTGTGCATAGGGCTCCCCTACGCAGGGACACCCCTGCGTGGGATGGCACTCCTGGCATACATCAGCACTGTGCATGGGCCAGCTCCACATGGGTCAAGGAGGCCCGGGGTTTGAACCGTGGACCTCCTGTGTGGTAGGCAGACGCCCTATCTGTTGGGCCAAGTCCGCTTCCCTAGGTTTTTTAATTTTAGCTGTTTCTTCTTTTTTAATATAGGCATTTAGGGTTAAAAATTTCCCTCTCAGGACTGCCTTTGCTGTATCCCTTAGGTTTTAATAAGTTGTGTACTAGTTTTCATTCATATCAATGTATATACTGATTTCATTTACAATTTCTTCTTTGGCCCACTGATTATTTAGGAGTGCATTGTTCAGCCTCCACACATTTGTGAATTTACCTCTTTCCCATCTATTATTGATTTCCAGTTTCATTCTATTATTATCTGAGAAGGTGCTTTGTGTAATTTCAGTCTTTTTACATTTATTGAGCAGTGCATTATACCCTAACATATGGTCTATTTTGGAGGAAGATCCATGAGCACTTGAAATGAATGTATAACCCCTGAGTTTGGGTTGCATATATGTCTGTTAAGTGTCGCTTATTTATCATATTGTTCAGGTTCTCTGTTTCCTTAATTATCTTCTGTCCAGTTCTATCTAAAGATGTGAGTGGTACGATGAAGTCTCCAACTATTTTTTTAGATATGTCTATTTCTCCCTTCAGTTTTGCCAGAGTTTGCCTCATATATTTTGGGACACCCTGGTTAGCTGTATAGATATTTATAACATTTCTTCCTAGTGGGTTGTCCCTTTTATTAATAGATAATGGCCTTCTGTATCTCATAACTTTTTTGCATTTAAGATTTGTTTCATCTGATATTAGTTTATCTCTGCTCTTTTTTTGGTTACTGTTTGCATGAAGTATCTTTTTCCAACCTTTCACTTTTAGCCGGTTTGTATCCCTGGTTCTAATGTAAGTCTCTTGTAAGTAGCATATGGATGGCTTATATTTTTTTTATCCATTCTGTCAGTCTATATCTTTTGATTGGGGCATTTAATCTATTCACATTCAATGATGTTTCTGTAAATGCATTATTTATTTCCACCATTTTATTCTTTGGTTTTCATATGTCATATCAAATTTTCATGTCTTTTTACTCTCTTCATTTTGCTGTTTGCTATTCTTTCTTCTATACTCTCCTCCAAGCCTCTCTTTCCTGTCTTTTTCAGACAGTAAGGTTTTCTTTAATATTTCCTGCAAAGGTAGATCCTTTTTTACAAACACTTTCAGTTTCTGTTTGTGCATTTTATGCATTTGCCTATTAGATCCTATAGGAAGTAAAAAGGAGTTGTGAATAAAAAAATACAATAGTACTGGTATTTATATTTACTCATATCATTATCCTTACTGGAGATCTTTATTTCTTCACGTGTCTTCAGTCAATTGTCTAGCGTCCTTTCCTTTCAACCTGCAGAAGTTCCCCTAGTGTATTTTGTACAGCAGGTCTAGTGGTAACAAACTCTCTCAGAATTTGTTTGTCTGGAAAATTTTTAATTTCTCCCTCATTTTTGAAAGACAGTTTTGCTGGATACAGTCTTTTTTTGCATTCAGCACCTTAAATATGTCTTCCTGCTGCTTTCTGGCCTCCATGGTTTCTTTCTTTTTCCTTTTTTAATACAAATGTTGATTTATTAGTTTATTTAAATAACACAATTTTATTATTTTGATAATTGTACTCTCAGATCCTGCTGTTGCTTATTCATATATCTATTGAAAGTCACATCAAAACCATTATACACCCAATTCATTTTTACCTTAATTTTTCTAAATTAATATCTATTCTATATCTAACCTTTAAACTATATTCCATTTTACTATTAAGGAGAGTGAGGGCTATGATGTGGACCATTGACCATGAGGTGCAGCAGTGCTCAGAGATGTATTCACCAAATGCACTGAATGTCTCATGATGATGGAGGAGATTGTTGTTATGGGGGGAGGAGTGGGATCAGGGGCTGGGGAGTATATGGGGACCTCATATTTTTTGAATGTAACATTAAAAAAATAAAGACAAAAAAAAACCATTATACATTACTATACTCTTTTTTAAAGCAGTTTTATTGAGATATAGTCACACACCATACAATCTATCCAAAGTGTAAAATCAATGGCTTTTAGAATCATCATAGTGTTGTTCATTCATCACGACAAAAATTTTTAGAACAATTTCATTATTCCAAAAAGTAAAACTCCACACCACTTAGCAGTCACCTCTCAGTCCCTCCATGGTTTCTGATGAGAAATCAGGATTTTACCTTATTGAGAATCCTTTTTATAGGACATATTGCTTCTCTCTCATGTCTTTCAGAATTCCTTGTTTTTGACATTTGACAGTTTGATTATAACATGGCACAGTGTGGGTCTATTTGGGTTTATCCTGCTTGGAATTCAGGATATGTATATACATGTCTTTTGTTAAACTTGGGAAGTTTTCAACCATTATTTCTCTCTGCCCCTTTCTCTCATTCTTCTCTTTCTGGGACTGTCACAATGTATATATTGGTACACTTGATGATGTCCCACAGGTTGCTCAGGCTCTGTTCACTTTTCTTCCTTCTCCTTTATACTCCTCAAACTGAATTATCTTGATTCTCTTCAAGTTCAATTGTTTGTAAATAATTAGGATTATTGGTTATTTGGGTGTTCCAAATGCCCTTCAAGTTAGGCAGGTTACTGAGTTCTTTATCTCTTAGTTGGTTCATGGTGTTCCAGCTGTCTTTAGAAACATTGTTCCTTTGGCTTTGCATACCGTGGCAGTTTTGATATCAGGTTGAGATGTGCATAAGAGGAACTTCCTGAATGACCTCCTGACTCCATTTTAAATCTCTTAACCTTTGTAACTGTGGCAGTTTGAAACTGTTCTTGAATTCCAAAACGAGAGATGATGTTTGTAAACCAAAGTAGTCCTCTGGGTGTGACACACCTTGAATGCATTAGATTCAGCTGACATGTCTTGATTAAATACATTTATGTTTGTTAATATTAGGGCTTTGATTCAACCACATCAGTAGGGCATGACTCAGGGTTGAGTCCCTGCCCCCTTGGTGAGCTGATACAAATAGACACTCACTCAAGAAGACACACAGAGGAGGAGAGAACTTGCTTATTTCAATCCTGCCATAGGACAGAAAGGAGAAATCTTAAACAGCTAAAGTGATAGGAAGAGAGATGAGCCATTTGCCTGATATTAATAGTTTGCAGCCAAAGAGAACAGAATAGCTGAGCAGCTGACCGGCCAATGATCACCCACATCTTGCTTCAACACATGGCAACTGACTTTGGTGAGGAAGCAGCCTTGAGTTGGACTCTTTAGGGCCCTGTAATTGTAAGTTTTTACCCCAAATAAATTTCCTTTTAAAAGCCAGCATATTTCTGGTACTTTGCATCAGCACCCCTTTGGCTGACTGATACAGTAACTTCATTTTGTTTTCTCTTCTCTCAGGTGAGAGGCAGGGGACAATGTTCTCTTTCTTATCTAGACATCCAGTTCCTCCAGTAGGGCCAGGACTAGATTAAGGGAGCACCAAAAAGCTCAGTAATCAAGATAATATTTAATGCAATATTTTTAAAAATCAAAAGTAATGCAAAAATTCCATTATGACCAAAATACCAAAATTTTAAATAAAGAGGATCTGATCATGTACATGGATAACCCTGCCTCACTTCCTTGCCCTAATCTTGGCCTTTCCTCCAACATTACTTATTGAAAAGACCATTCATTTCTCATGGAATTGCATTGGTGTTCCTGTCATAAAGCAGGGAAATATATGTATGTGTGGATCTATTTCAGGACTCTCTCATTTTTTTAAACTCATTGAAATATTTCCCTCATACATAAACATACAAACAATAAATGTGTAATAGTGGTGAACTTACAAAACAAACATATATAACATCAAACAAACATATATAACATCTCACCCTACTACCAATAACTTGCATTGTTTTTAACCATTACTAATGATTAAAGAGCATTGTCAAAATATTACTACTAAACAAAGTATTTCCCCCTATCCAATCCAATTATTATCTTTCTATCATTTATATATGAACATACATAAACAATTAAGTGTATAGTAAACATTGTGAACTTATAAAGCAAACATGCATAACATCATACAGGAGTCCCATACATCAACCCTCCACCAACACCTAGCATTGTCATGAGACGTTTGTTACAAACTATGAAAAACACTGTCAAAATCTTACTACTAATCATAGTTCTTATCTTACATTTGGTGTGTTTTTCCCCCAACTCACCCTATTATTATTTTTTAAATATATTTTTTATGACAGAAGTTGTAAACTGCACGTGTGCAGAATTCCCAAACAACACCCCTCCATTAACACACCACAATGTGGTGTGTCATTTGCTACAGATAAAATAATATCATCTGATTGTTGCCATGTCCATAGTGTACATTTGGCTCACATTTTCCGTACTGCCTCAGTATCAACAGAATACAAGTGCTTTACATAATTGGTTAAATTTATTCCTGACTATTTGAGTTTTATCTGTCATCTTTTATTTTCACCACTCTTTTGACACTTTTTAGTTACTTTTATTGATATAATCTTCATTTCTAGACTCTCTTCCAGGCCCCTCTCTCCTGTCTTTTCTTTTCAGGCTCTAGCACGCCCCTTAGTATTTCCTGAAAATCTGGTCTCTTGCTTAGAAATTCTCTCAGTTTCTGTTTATCTGTGAATATTCTAATTTCACCCTCATTTTTGAAAGACAGTCTTGCTGGATATAAGATTCTTGGCTGGAAGTTTTTCTCTTGTAGTATCTTAAATACATCAGACCACTGTCTTCTTGCCTGCATGGTTTCTGGTGAGAAATCCGCACTTAATTTTATTGGATATCCCTTATATGTTATGCATTGCTTTTCTCTTGCTGTTCTTGAAATTCTCTGTCTTTGGCCTTTGACATTCTCATGAGTAGGTGTCTTGGAGTTGGTCTATTTGGATTTTTTTGGATGGGAGTACGTTGTGCTTCTTGGACAGGGATATCTATGTCCTTCAATAGGGTTGGGAAATTTTCTACCATTATTTCTTTAAATATTCCTTCTGCCTCTTTTCCCTTCTCTTCTCCTTCTGGGACACCCATCACACATATGTTTGCATGCCTTTTGCTGTCATTTATTTCCCTAAGACCTTGTTCACTTTTTTCCATTCTTTTCTTCATCTGTTCTTTTGTATGTTCACTTTCAGAGGCCATTTCTTCAAGCTCACCAAACCTTTCTCCTGCCTCCTCAAATCTGCTGTTATATGATTCCAATGTTTTTTAAATTTCATTGATTGCTTCTTTCATTCCCATAAGATCTGCTATTTTTCTACGTATGCTTTCAAATTCTTCATGCTCATCCAGTGTCTTCTTTTTTTTTCCCCCTCGAAATAGTTTTATTCACACACCATACAATCCATTCAAAATGTACAGTCAATGGCTCTTGGTATAATCACAGAATTGTGCATTCATCACCACAATCAACATTCTCTTTGTTCTGAAAAAAAAATCCCATGCCTTTTATACCCCTTTATTATTTTTTTAATTCCAGTGTCTTCTTAATATCCTTAATCTCTTTAGCCATCTCATTGAATTTATTAAGGAGATTTGTTTGAACATCTATAATTAGTTTTCTCAACTCCTTTATGTCATCTGGAGGCTTATCTTGTTCCTTTAACTGGGCCATAGCTTCGTGTTTCTTGGTATGGATTGTAATTTTTGGTTGATGTCTTTGCATCTGGTTTACTAGGTTATTTTTTCTGGGTGCAGTTTTTCTCTTTAGTTTAGGGCTTCCTGCCCTTTCTCCCTTGCTGGTTGTACAGTAGGAGCCAAGCATCTAGTTGGTGCTGTGGAGGCTCAAGCTGCCCTCATTGTGCCAGGGACCAATGAAGCTTCTTCCAACTTTCTCCTTTGCCAGGGGTAGGGACAGAGTCACAGCTGTGTGGAATAATCCACGTGCAGGCCTAGACTGTAGTTGCCCAGAGAGACTGATGAAGCTTCACATCCCTTTCTCCCCTGCCTGGGGCAGGAATGGAGCTGCAGGTGTGGGCAGCAATCTATGCAATGTGGGTTCAAGATGACCACAGTTGCCCTAGTAGACTTTTTTTTTTAAGATTTTTATTTTTTTATTTCTCTCCCCTTCCCTCTCCCCCCCCCCCCAGTTGTCTGCTCTCTGTGTCCATTCGCTGTGTGTTCTTCTGTGACCCCTTCTGTCCTTATCAGCAGCACCAAGAATCTGTGTTTCTTTTTTGTTGCACCATCTTGTTGTGTCAGCTCTCCGTGTATGTGGCAACATTCTTGGGCAGGCTGCACTTTCTTTCACTCTGGGCGGCTCTCCTTACGGGGCACACTCCTTGCACATGGGGCTCCCCTATGCGGCGGACACCCCTGTATGGCATGGCATTCCTCACGTGCATCAGCACTGCACATGGGCCAGCTCCACATGGGTCAAGGAAACCCAGGGTTTGAATCATGGACCTCCCAAGTGGTAGGCGGACGCCCTAACCACTGGGCCAGATCTGCTTCCCCCTAGTAGACTTCTGATTTTCAGTCTATTCCAGCCAAAGTTCCCTGCAGTTACCTGTATAGGCTGGTGCAGGACAAGGAGAGTTTCAATCAGCCTGGCTTCCCCTCAGGCTGGGGGCGGAGTCAGAATGGCAGCTACTGGCCTCTTTCTGACCTGGGGTGGTTCTCACCCCAGCTCTTCCCAGGGTTATCTCTTAGCCAGCCAAGTCTCCCAATCAGTAGCCAAAATCGGCAGCCATCTGTCTCCTCCTCCTCTGTTTCTGGGAAATTGAGCTTCCAATTCCCGTCACAGAACAGCTCCTGGGGCAGCTTGTGCTGCCAGAGTAGGATAATCACCGGCCTCTACAGCTTGGCCGGTACTTTCCTGGAGAGGCAGGCACAGGTCCCCGCAGCTTCCTCCCTGCTGGAGGTGGCACTGGGGCCTAGGCTAGAGCTGCAATCTGACCTGGATGGAAAGAAGCCAGTTCCCACCAGCACTAGGATTTCCAGTCTGCCCTGCTTCCCCTTGTGCCAGGCATGGAGCATAAGATGGTGGCTCCTGGCCTCTTTCTGACTTGGACAGGCTCAAGCTTTAGCTGTTCTCAGGATTATACTGTAGCCTGCTGAATTTCCTCATCAGTAGCTGAAATTGGTGCCCAACCATCCCTTCCTCTCCCGTTTTGGGGAAGTTGAACTTTTGATTTCAGCTGCTGAACAGCTCCTAAGGCGGCTTGTGCTTCCGGTGGAGAATGGGCACTGGCCTCTGTGGTGTGGAGTGTTCTACTTATGAGTCTTCTCTGCAGATGGGCAGTCTTCTCCTTCCACTCCCCCAAAGATGTTGCAGGATGCTCTTCTGGCCTCCCGGAGCCCCCAACAGGTGCTTCAGGTAGCTCCAGAGAGCTCTGGGTGTTTGCTAACTGCCCTGCAGCAGGAGCTGACTCTAGGAGCGCCTTACTTCACCGCCATCTTGCTGGTTCTCTGGACTCTCTATTTTGTTACAGTGGTCTAGGCTGCCTATCCTTGCACCAATACTTCAGTGTGTGAATTACTTCTGGTTTGTAGCAAGTCTTGACACTTGATAGTGTAAGTCTTCCAACTTTGATTTTCCTCTTCAAGATTGTCTTAGCTATTCTAGGTCTTTCGCATTTACATATAAACTTTTAAAATCATCCTGTCAAATTATACACACACACACTCACATGCATTGTTTTGATTGGGATTCCAATGAATTTATAATTCAGTTTGGGGCTAAGTGACATCTTAAAAATAATGAGTCTTCCAATCTGCAAATACATTTGTCTCTTCATTTATTTAGATCTCCTTTTTGTCAATAATATCTAATTTTCTGATTTTTAAATTTTTAAACCAACTGTGCATTCCTGGAATAAACATAAAACGTTCATGATGTTATTCATGATACTTTTTATATATTGTTTGATTCAGTGTGCAGATATTTTATTCATGAAAGAGATTGACTTGTAATTTTCCTTTCTACTAATGTCATTTTTGGATTTTAGAATCAAGGTTATGCCAGCCTCTTAAAATAGAAAGAGAAGTAATTTTTCTTTTTAAATTTTCTAAAGTTAGTACAAAATGAGTAAGTTTTTTTCTTAAATTTGGAAAGAACTAATCAGTGAGTCATTTGGGTCTAGAGTTATCTTTTTGTCTGTAGGAAAATACTTTAAAAAATATGAACTCCTTTTACTAACTTTTTATTTTTAAAAAGCTCAGACATAAGAAAATGTTGCAGGAACAGTACATCAAATTCCTTCATACCCTTTGCCCAGATTACTCTAATTGTTAATATTTTACCACTTTTACTTTATCATTCTCTTACTCTCTATATATATCTATGTGTATAATGTATAAAATTATTTCTGAACCATTTGAGAGTAAGTGGCAGACATGAGGTCCCTTTACCTCTAACTTCATCAGTGTGTACTTCTTTTGCATAACCATAGAATAATTATCAAATCAGGTCATTAACATTGATACAATACCATGATCTAATCTTAAGCCCTTATCATATTTTGCCACTGATCCAATAAAACCCTTTATTTCAGTACTTTTTTTTTTGGTTCAAGGTCCAATGCAGGATCATATCTTGCATTTCGCTGCTCTGTCTCTTTAGTCTCCTTTAATCTGGAACTGTTCTCGTATGTTTTTAAGTCTTTCATGGCCTTCACATTTTTGAAGACTATGGGACAGTTATTTTGTAGAATATCCTGCTGAGACCAGATCAGCAATAGGTTGGCTCAAAGGGAAGGCGATGCAGAACTTACGAAATAAAAGGACAGAAAGAAAGACACAAGAGAGGAGATAAAGATGGGACCAGGGGACTCACAGCTTCTGAAACTGAGAGCCTCGACCCTAGTTTCCACCTCATATTTATTGGAAACTACCAAGCAGCTGTTCGTTATCAGAACCGCCACATCTACAATAATAGGGAACAGGTCATCCAAAGTTCAAATGCAATTTAAACTATTTTCCCACATTTCCCCCTTTTTGTTTTTTTATACATAGGGAGGGTCACACAAAAACTAGATATATTCCAATAAATATTCTGCTAGATAAAATGCTTTTCTAATGCTTTGCAACATCTAGCTCCAGGCTGGGAAACCCCGAACCAGCAGCTGATACCAGAGTCTTGATTAAAAATAACAAGTACAGAGCACTCTCTCCCAGGGTGGAACTTCAACTGACCAGAGTCTGTCCCTTTTATTGAGCTCATAATCAATGAACTTGATACCATAGATGCCAATTTGCAAGTACTGCATCAATTCCTGAGAAAGTGGCCAGCATTCCCAGGAAGGACCGCAATATTTCCCAGAATTTATCCTATATGTTCAAAACATGCGCAATGCTCCCACTGTTCTAGTTCTTATCACTGTTCCTGAAATATGAAAAATCCTGACCCATAAGGCTTTGGTTCACTGATTAACAAGGCTTCCAGCATGATATTTCCACTTTTCTGTTTGAACAACACTCATTAAATTTTTTTTCAATACATTCAGTCCCAGGATTGTTCAAACCTAAAACAAGAGATTTACATATTCAACAAGGTACATTTATATATCACTTACAATTCATCAGCTCACTTAAGTACACAATATGTTGCATTATTAAAGTCCTGATTAGTATTCAAGCATTTTATACATAATCCATAACTGCAGTAGATTATACAACAACAAACAATAAGACTTCCAGCTAACAGACATTTAATGAATAGGCTTTCATTTCTCATGGGCTTAAGATTCCGAACCAGCAAGGCTATATAGGCCAGTACTCAATCAAAAACGACCTCGTTTTCCCCAATTTGCATAGTTTGAGGCATAGGCAATGACAAATTATTGTTACTCCCCCATTTTGAGCTGTGGGACAGCTGGAAGTTTATCTCATAATTTCAATGTCTTTGTTAGTCCTGCTCTTAGCATCTTCACTGGACCTGGGGCCACCACTCAGTGTTGAATTTAAACTTAGTCCATTGTTGTGAGGGTTTATTTTCTAGGCAGAAAATAATAGCTGGCTGGTTATAAGAGTCCCGATGCAGGGTCCGCAGCAGTGAAAGCATAACTTGCCCCTTCCAAGAGCAGGAGGGGCTGATGTCATAGACGTTGAAGCGAGCATGAAGGACTCTTATGGGTGATGTCCACAAGCTGTTGGTGAATAGCAGGCAGCCAAATCTGCTGGGCTAGGCACCACAAGGACTGGTACTCATGATGGTCCCCTTTCCAGTGGAGCCCCTCTGCTGCTTCCCAGGTCTCAGTTATATGGCTCAGGATCTTCATGAAGGCATTTGCTTCAACAGTCCTGAGAGGGATGTTAGAGGAGTGGCCAGGGACATGACAGACAGTTACCTGTCACTGCTGGCAGGTGTCTCAGGTGTTCTTCCACAGATCTCTCCCCCATAGAGGGTCATTCACAACAGTCCATTGTTTCTGTTTTGCTTTTAGTAATTCGCTATCCCTATCCAGGGGAGGATTGCAATCTTCAGAGTGACCAGACACTATTGGGTTAAGTCCTTCATTTTCAGCAAGTTTCCTATGCTGCACACAATTGCTTTTTTATATTGTACTTTTGGCCCCTTCCCACAGTTGTGACTAGAACCCAAGGGGCACTCAATCAGAATGCTGCCTGTGCCACAAACCCCGCCCAAAGCCAATATTTGTGCTAGCCACATCCAATCCACAGGCTAAGTCAATATCTACCTTTTCCCTCTTTTTTTATTTTTCAAAGCAGCCTGCTGGAGGTCCTCCCACTCCCATGAAGGACCCAATTAACACATCTAAGTGAGGGATAAAAGATTTTCAGTATTCCAACAATATTACAAACTCCATTAACATGAGAAAACATTGTACTTTATCAATTACGGCAAAAAGTATAGTTATGTCTTACCCAACCAAACAACATTTAAGAATTTGATAGAGCAGCAGGGACCTTGTAGCCTGTCCCAATTGTTTGCCTATTTCAGGCTCTAAAGATAAGATACTGTTGTCTCTGATGTTTCTTTTTATTTTGGAAAAAAGGATTACTGGTTAAGGTAATGTCATCAGTAGGGTTTCAGCAACAGATTTCTTCTATGCAGCCAGATTCTTTGCCACCAGGCCAGAGAAGATGGTTAGACTATGAGCACAGCCTTGGGTAAGCACTGCAAAAGCTCATTTTTGGCTTTTCTACAGGTGGGAGAATATGGGCTGGTTTTCAGGATCTAACTTTGAGAAAGCAGGTTGGAACATATGTTCCTTTAAAAGTGATAAGACTTGTTTCTTTTTAGAAAACCAAGGAAATGATAAAGTTAAAGTACCAGAAGCTATTTTGATAAAACAGACTTTCTTTGTATACTGATTATTCAGGAGAAAAACTCTTTATAAACTGCTACTAAAACAGACTAATGACTTGAGAAACTTTGTCACATTAACAGAAAAAGAAGAAAATTTTAACTTCGCATACCAAAATGATTTTGGAAACTGTTTCCAATCAAACCTTTTACAACATACAATTAACATTAACTCTAAGAAAACGTGTTAAAATTATGATTCAGTTTGGTTATATGCAAATACAACTTTTCTTTATTTCAAATACCTAGTAGCATCCAATACTAGAAACAGTCTTTTAGAAACAAGTTGGCAGGGGAGGCTGGTTGCCAACATATTTTCCTGTTATAAAATTACTTTTTTTTATTATTATCAATTCAGGTTTTGTTTAATAATGACTTCTTAGGATTAGCCATTTAGACATTTTAATTCAAACAATGCTTCCACAAACTTCTTACAATTATTTATAACCATAGACTTTAATTATATTATTTTAAGACAAATTTCACCTTCATAGAACACATTCTCTAACCTAAAGTTACCACAATACCATCTACAACTTGCCGCATGCATTCAAGTCCCATCCTGCATAAGTTCATTTTAATTTTGTGAAAACCAGACATCTTATTTTAGGACAAAACACATTTTTTTGAACAAACTTATTAAATTTCAGTCAGTGCTCCTATAAACATTTTCATTTAGGCAAGAATTATACTTTATGAAGACTTAGAATTTTTTATTATTGTAGAGATCTTATTAACATTTAAACTTACGTATTAATATAAGTACTTATTTAATTTTTGGCCATTTGAATAGAGGTCTTTTAGAAATTTTTATTTATCAATTTATATTACCATCCGGAGGTATCAAAATATACACTGACATTGAACAAATAGGCAAACACAAAACAATTACTACACACCAACAGAAACATATGGTTTACAATTTGACTCATAATTCTTACTTTTTTGGTATAGCTGTTTTTAAGCTTTCCATCATTTCACATTTTAGATTTTACTGCTTTTAAGATTTCGTCTGGAATCCAAGTTGCCTGTAACATGCAAACTTGTCCTTGGAAATACTTTTGTTAGTAATCAGCAACCAGTTAGGAAAACTTGAGTAGCATAAATGCAGTTAGGTTCTTATTTAGCAGTTTAGACAGTTAACACACATTTTTTTGGGTCACTACTCTTTAAGACTACACTGAGACTTGAAGTTCAGGAGTAAGCTATTGATTCAAAACTGAAAATTCCTTTTAACACCTTGATTAAAATTTTATACTAATTTTATTAATTTGGCCTAATAGGCCCAATCAGAATTAGCATGAAAACAAAACAGAACACCAATTTTGCCATGTTTTCTTCCTTTACCAGCTGTTTAATTTTATTAGTCCCCACTAGCCCACAGCCACATTATCATGTAGGCAGCAGGGGGTTTGCACAGTTGCTGCCAGAATATTTTCCTTATCTTAGTCAACACTTTAACAGAGAGTTTTCTGACAAGCCTGATTTCACTAACAAGGGCCTTATTCAGCACTTTTGCCTGTGCGGGATGTTGTATGTGTGAGTTAACCTTTCCTTGCACAAGCAGCTCAACATGATTTCCCTCCATTCTAGTCTGCAAGATTCCCTTTCGTAAAGAGGATCATTTAGGCTGGGTATTTCCAGAAGAAATAAGGGGTAGAGGAAGAGAAGTTATATCAGCATCCTCAAAATTAATGAATTTGAAGGGCCATAGGCAAAGAGTTGTTTTTTTTTTAAGATTTATTTCTCTCCCTTCCCCCTCACCCCAGTTGTCTGTTCTCTGTGTCTATTTGCTGCATGTTCTTCTTTGTCCGCTTCTGTTGTTGTCAGCGGCACGGGAATCTGTGTTTCTTTTCGTTGCGTCATCTTGTTGTGTCAGCTCTCCGTGTATGCGGCGCCATTCCAACAGGCTGAACTTTCTTTTTGCACTAGGCAGCTCTCCTTACGGGGTGCACTCCTTGCATGTGGGGCTCCCCTACTCGGGGACACCCCTGTATAGCAGGGCACTCCTTGCGCACATCAGCACTGCACATGGGCCAGCTCCACATGGGTCAAGGATGCCTGGGGTTTGAACCGCGGACCTCCCATGTGGTAGACGGACGCCCTAACCACTGGGCCAAGCCTGCTTCCCCAAAGATAGTTTAGAATCAAAACCTTTTGAAATTTTTATTGGGGAAAGGTCATCATGGACCTTTTCTTCATCTTCTTTTTATCCTGTTTGTAAAGGTTCTATGATGAACTTAATAATAGTCCACATAGGCCAGATAGTAACAGGGATGGAAGCTCCTTGAACATGTAATTTTTTTTTTTTAATTCCTTACCAACTTGTTCCAATCAGTTAATTCTAACCTACCCAAGGTTGGGAACCATGAACAGTATTTTTCTATAATCTGTTAGAGTTTTAAAATATAGGCTCACTGGCCTTGTCTCATCCTGCTTTGAGGAGTTGTTTCAAGAGACAGACATATGGGTGAACTGTCTCTGTTTCCCATCATAACCCTACAAAAATACCTGAGATGTCCTTACCTCCCAAGGACTTCAAAGGCCTTCTAAACCACTCCAGGCTCTGCACCATTACAACCACCCTCGTTTTGCTTGAAGCAATCCTTCTTCCCTTCGAGTCCCTGTTCGGGTGCCAGTTGCTGAGACCAGCTCAGCAATGGGTTGGCTCAAAGGGAAGGCAATGCAGAACTTATGAAATAAAAGGACAGAAAGAAAGACACAAGAGAGGAGATAAAGATGGGACCAGGGGACTCACAGCTTCTGAAACTGAGAGCCTCGACCCTAGTTTCCACCATGTGTTTATTGGAAACTGCCAAGCAGCTGTTCCTTATCAGAACTGCAACATCATCTACAATAATAGGGAACAGGTCATCCAAAGTTCAAATGCAATTTAAACTCTTTCCCCAAAATATCATTTAATTTGGATTTGTCTATTGTTTCCTTAAGATTTCATTTATGTTTCACACTTTTGGGACAGGAACCCTCTGCATTATTATATCAGGAGATATTTGAGTTTGATTTGTCTCATTTTGTTCAGTTGGATAAGGTGGTGTCCAAAGTTTTTCCCCACTATAAAGTTTCTGCGAGGAGATATTTTGAAATTATATAATATCCTGTTACTTATCAAATTTTTACCCACTAGTTTTAGCGTCCACTGGTAATTCCTGCTGAAAAGATGAACTTTTCCAAATGATGACTTTCTTTTTTTTTTTTTTAATAATTTTTTTTTTTTTTTTAATTTCTCTCCCCTTCCCCACCCACCCTGGTTGTCTGTTCTCTGGGTCTATTTGCTGTGTCTTCTTTGTCTGCTTCTGTTGTTGTCAGCAGCACGGGAATCTGTGCTTCTTTTTATTGTGTCATTTGTTGTGTCAGCTCTCCGTGTGTGCGGCGCCATTCCTGGGCAGGCTGCACTTTCTTTCATGCTGGGCAGCTCTCCTTACGGGGCGCATTCCTTGCGCATGGGGCTCCCCTACGTGGGGACACCCCTGCGTGGCAGGGCACTCCTTGTGCTTTGCGCATGGGCCAGCTCCACATGGACCAAGAGGCCCAGGGTTTGAACCTCCCATGTGGTAGATGGACGCCCTAACCACTGGGCCAAGTCTGCCGCCAATGATGACTTTCTAATGCCATCATATTTTATTTATTAGTTGACTTTCTATTGAAAGGAAGGGCTTTGCCTTCTACCTAATTCATTCATTTTTTTACAGTGTAAAATACACAAAATTCACCATTTAAACCAGTTTAAAGTGTATAATTCAGTGGCATCTATTACATTTACAATGTTATGCAACAATCACCTCTATCTACTTCCAGAATATTTTCAATACCCCAAAAGGTAACTCCATACCCATTAAACAGTCACTCCCTATGTCCCCCTTACCCCACTCTCCAGTAACCACTAATTTACTTTCTGTCTTTATGGGTTTGCCTACTCTGGATATTTCATATAAATGTAATCATACAAAATGTAGCCTTTTTTTTTTTAGGGCAGTACCAAGGACTGAACCCAGACCTCATATATACAATGCAGGAGCTCAACCTCTGAGCTACACCCACTCCCAAAATGTAGCCTTTTGAGTCTGCCTTCTTTTACTAAGCACAGTGTTTTCAAGGCTCATCCATGCTGTAGCATGTGTCATTACTTCATTTCTTTCTATGGCTAAAGAATTGCATATATATATATACCATACTTTGTTTATTCATTCATCCGTTGTGGACACTTGGATTGCTTCCACCTTTTGGCAATTGTGAATAATGCTGCTATGAATATCAGAATGCAAATATCTGTTTGAGTCCCTACTTTCAATTCTTTTAGATGTATATCTAGAAGTAATATTGCTGGGTAATATGGTAATTCTATGTTCAACTTTCTAAGGAACCACAAAATTGTTTTCCACAGAAGTTGCACCATTTTATATTCCCACCAACAATGGATGAGGGTTCCATTTTCTATTCTCTGCATCCTCACCAACAGTTGTTACTTTCCATTTTAAAAATCACTGTAGCTAGTCTAGTGGACATGAAGTGGTATCTCATTTGCTTTTGAGTTCCATCTCCCTAAAGATTAATGATTCTGAATGTCTTTTCATGGGCTTATCAGCCATTTGTATGTCTTCTTTGGAGATGTGTCTATTCAAGCCCTTTGCCCATTTTGAAATTAGGTTGTTGCTGTTTTGTTGTTGAGTTGTAGGAGTTCTTTATATATTCTGGATAGCCAACCCTTATCAGACGTGTGGTTTCCAAATATTTTCTCCCATTCTGTAAGTTGTCTTAATTTTCTTGATAATGTCCTTTGATGCACAAAAGTTTTTAATTTTGATGGTCCCATTTGTTTTTTTTCTTTTGTTGTTCATGCTTTTTAATGTAAAGCCTGAGAATTCATTGTCTAATACAACATCCTGAAGATATTTCTCTGTGTTTTCATCTAAGAGTTTTATAGTTTCAATTCTCATATTTAGGTCTTTGATTCATTTTAACTCTTTTACATGTATTTATCCAGTTTTCCCAGCACCATTTGTTGAAGAGTGTAGCAGTTTGTTATTACTGATGATCTCCAAAAAGAAATATTGGATTATGTTTGTAAACTGAGCTTTTCCTCTAGGCATATTAGATTATATTGGATTCAGAGGTTTGCTTAAGTAATTGTGTAAACCTCTTGTGCTATTAGGGCGTTGAGTCCCCACCCTTTGGTGGGTGGGGACTCACAGATAAAAGGCATGGCAAAGGACAGAGTTGGGGGCTTTTAATGTTGGAGTTTTGATGTTGGAGTTTGATGCTGAAGCTGGAACCCCAGGGAGAGAAACAGAGCCATTCGCCTGATAGTCTACAGCTGACTGTGTGGAGAGAAGCAAAGCCTAGAGAGCCTCATAGTCTACACCGACCTTGTGGAGAAAACAGAGGCGCTGAGCCCAGAGGAACCCAGGAAGCCTGAACCCTGGCAGACGTCGGCAGCCATCTTGCTCCAACACGTGAAAATACTTTGGTGAGGGAAGTAGCTTATGCTTATGGCCTGGTATCTGTAAGCTCCTACCCCAAATAAATGCCCTTTATAAAAGCCAACCAATTTCTGGTATTTTGCATCCGCATCCCTTTGCCTGACTAATACAGGGAGATTATTCTTTCCCTATTGAGTGAATTTGGCACCCTTGTCAAAAATCAATTTCCTGTAGATATGGAAGTTTATTTCTGAGCTCCTCATTCCATACCCTTGGTCTATATGTCTGCCCTTGTGCCAATACCAAGCTGTTTTGATTAGTGCAGTTTGTAATAAGTTTTAAAATTGGGAAGTGTGAATTCTCCAATTTTGTTCTTTTTCAAGATTATTTTGGCTAGTGAAAGCCCCTTGCCCTTTCATTTGAATTTGATGACTGGCTTTTCCACTTCTGCAAAGAAGGCTGTTGGAATTTTGATTGAGATTGCATTGAATCTATAAAGTGCTCTGGGTACACAAAAGTGTTAAATTTTGATGAAGTCCAATTTATCTTTTTTTCCTTTTCTTGCTTGTGCAACAAAACCATGACCAAATACAAGGTCTGTACATTTACCGCATGTTTTCTTCTAAGAGTTTGATAGTTTTAGCTCTTTCATTTAGATATTTTATACACTTTGAGTTGATTTTTGAATTTTTGTGTGGGGTATAAGATAAATAGTCCAATATCATTCTTTTGCATGGTATATCCAGTTATCCCAGCACCATTTGTTGAAGAGACTCTTCTTTCCCTACTGAATTGTCCTGACATCTTTGCCAAAAATCAATTTATTATAAGTGTGAGGGTTAGTTTCAGGACTCTCAATTCTATTCCATTGATCTAAATGTCTATCCTTATACCAGTGCCACACTGTTGTAGTTGTTTTCTTTTCAGTAAATATAACGTATTATTTTATTTATTTCCCGGCCAGGTCCACATGACCTGGACTTTCTTCAGTGCACTTTCTCTGTGACCACAGCTGTGGAGGATATGGGACAGCTCCACCCCAGAGCAATTCCTGGCCCAAGGATACTAATTATAAAATATATTGGGATCATTTTTTAAAAAAATTTTTATTTAAGTATATCATTCATACAGGACCACACATAAACAATAAGTGTACAGTAAAGATTGCGAACTTACAAAATAAACATACATAACATCTCACAGGGGTCTCATACATCACCCCTCCACCAGCTCTTTGCATTGGGGTGAAACATTTGTTGTTACAAACTTATGCAAAGCATCGTCAAAATATCATTACCAACTACATTCCTTATCTTACATTTGGTGTATTTTTCCCCCAACCCATACTATTTTTTAAAAATATATTTTTGTTACAGATATGGTGAACTTGCAAAACAATCATACAGATGTGTAGATTTCCCACACAACTCCACACCCTGGCGGAACATTTGTTACAGATTATGGGACCATTTTTAGTAACAGATGTGTTAGTCAATTTAGGCTTAAAATAACAGACCCTTATTATCCTGCCCGGTTTCTGTGGGTCAGGCATTCAGGCGCTAGGTGGTTCTGGCTCAGGGTCTCTGGTGACAGTTGCCCTCAAGGTGTTGGCCAGGGCTGCAGTTATCTGGAAGATTGTCTGGGGCTGCTGGGTCCACTCCCAGGTTCACACCTGTGGCTGAGGCCTCAGTTCCTGCTCTATGGGTGGCTGGCTGCCCCCAGCAGGCGATTCGGGTGAGGAGCTGGGAGAAAGGGCAGTGCCTGTCCTTCCCTGGTCTCTGAAGTGGCACAGCCTCACTTACCCTTGATTCTATTCATTAGAAGCAAGTCCACAAGTCCAGCCCACACTCAAGGGGCAGGGGCAATTAAGTCCCACCTCTTGAAGGGAGGAGTATCAGAGTTTATGGACATATTTGAAAAACCACCACAAATGATAGCAGCTGTTGTGTTCAGGTGCTCTGTGCTGGGAAGCCTACCCACCTTATCTCGAATCAACGCAACCACTTTCTAAATCAGGAATCACGTCTCTTTTACTGATGAGACTACAATGGCTCAGAGAGGTCGAGTGATTTGCCCAAGAATGCCCAGCCAGGGCCGCCTGGCCCTTCCCTATTCCAGGTAATCCCCAGCGTCAGCCACTCCCGCAGGTCTTGGCTTGGAAGCTACCTGTGGCCAGCTGGGATAACGGGCTGCCTTGGCAGTGTGGTTGAAGGATTGGAAATAGAGTAGGAGGCACACCTGCATATGGGGATGGGAAGAATAGGGGCATTCGGAGCCGCTGCCTCAGTTTCCTCATCTGTGGAAGAACAAGCATCCTTGTGGCAGGACTGCTGTTAGGTAGGTAGGAGGTGTGCAGTGCCGGCTGTTTTGATGACAGAATGGGGACCAGGTAGAATATTGAGCTCTCCTGGTGGAAGCAGTGTCCCCCCTTCCCCTTCTGGGGACCCCAGTCCTGGCCTTGCTCAGCGAAGACAAAGCATCCCAGGCGATTGCAGCCCTGTGTGAGGGAGGACTCCGAGCAGGCTGACGCCTCCATCGCTAACATGCCCCCCTGCCGGAAGGCGGGTCTCCGCAGGTCCCGGATGAGCTTCCGGGAGCCCCTCCCTCCTGCACCCGCGTCTTCAGCGCGGAGGGATCTCAGTACAGTTGGCCGCTTTCGCCAGTAGAGGGCGCAGGTGCCGTGCCTGGGAACCTGGAAGATGGCAGATGAGGTGGCGCGGGGGTCGCAGGGGCGCTGGGGGAGGGGTGCTTTATCCTGCAAGCCCCTGAGCCCAGAAAGGGGCCACACTGTTTTTATTACTGTAGCTTTATGGTATGTTTTGAAATCAGGAGAATAATGGTAGCACTTTATAATGAATGTAACAAACGTTGATTTATGGGTGTGGCTGAAATGAGTAGTCTAGGAAGATTCATGTTATTTGGAGGACAGTTGGAAGATAACATTGGGAATGTATAACAATGATTTTCAAAGTAGATGAGGATTGTGGTAATAATATAAAAACAGGAGTGTTCTACAGGGATTAAGATGTGATACATGTGATAAAATATAACTCATGTAATTTATGAAGTATAGTTAACACTAATGTTTTTGTAGCAAAAGCGAAGTTAATTCTAACGTTAAAAAATGAATATAGGATTTGGTTTTATGAGATGTGAATAAGATTAGGCACTTTTTTCCTCTTCATTTTTTTTTCATTAATAAGGAGACCTTGACTATGTCATTTAATCTGTGTTTATCTGTGTTCTTCTGAACACTAGAGGAACTAATTAATTAGCAGTTGGAATTGGATGGGATAAAAGAGGCTGAAAAAGAACTTTTGAGGAGTAATGTTTCCATAATTTATTCTCCACCCCCAGATGGTTCCCTCCTCTGTTTGAGCCCAGGACCTCCCATGTGGGAGGTGGGTGCTCAACTGCTTGAGCCACATCTGCCCTCACTCATAACTTGTTGAGATGCCTTTTTCTGTTTTTTGGTTTTTTATTTTTACAGATTTATTTATTTATTTCTCTCCCCTTCCCCCCCACCCCGGTTGTCTGTTCTCTGTGTCTATTTGCTGCGTCTTCTTTCTCCGTTCCTGTTGTTGTCAGCGGTATGGGAATCTGTGTTTCTTTTTGTTGCGTCATCTTGTTGTGTCAGCTCTGCGTGTGTGCGGTGCCATTCCTGGGTAGGCTGCACTTTCTTTCGCTCTGGGCGGCTTTCCCTACAGGGCGCACTCCTTGCGCATGGGGCTCCCCTACGCAGGGGACACCCCTGCGTGGCACGGCACTCCTAGCGCGCATCAGCACTGCGCATGGGCCAGCTCCACACGGGTCAAGGAGGCCCGGGGTTTGAATCGTGGACCTCCCATGTGGTAGGCAGACGCCCTATCCATTGGGCCAAGTCCGCCGCCCCGTTCTTATTTTTGAAATAAAGTTTTGAAATAAAGTTGTTAATAAAAAGAAAGAAAAGAGAAATCAGGAGGAGTGTTTCCTCCAACTTTATCTTTTTCAAGATTGTTTTGGCTATTTGGGAAATTCATTTCCACATGAACTTTAGGATTATCTTTTCCACTTCTATAAAAGAAGTGATTGGGATTTTGATAGGGATTGCACTGAACCTGCAGATCACTTTGGGGAGTATTATCATCTTAACAATATTAAGGGAAACGGACTTTGGCCCAGTGGTTAGGGCGTCCGTCTACCACATGGAAGGTCCGCGGTTCAAACCCCGGGCCTCCTTGACCCGTGTGGAGCTGGCCATGCGCAGTGCTGATGCGCGCAAGGAGTGCCCTGCCACGCAGGGGTGTCCCCCGCGTGGGGGAGCCCCACGCACAAGGAGTGCGCCCGTGAGGAAAGCCGCCCAGCGTGAAAAGAAAGAGCAGCCTGCCCAGGAATGGCGCCGCCCACACTTCCCGTGCCGCTGACGACAACAGAAGCGAACAAAGAAACAAGACGCAGCAAATAGACACCAAGAACAGACAACCAGGGAAGGGGGGGAAATTAAATAAATAAATAAATCTTTAAAAAAAAAAACAAAAACAAAAAAAAAAACAATATTAAATCTTCCAGTCCACGGGCATGGGATAGGATGTCTTTCCATTTTTTTTAGGTCTCCTATTTCTTTCAATAATACTTTGTAATTTTCAGTGGTCAAGTCTCATACCTCCTTTCGCTTACTTTATTCCTAAGTATTTTTATTAGCAATTTATTTTCAGATTGTTAATTGCTAGTGTATAGAAATACAACTGATTTTTACGTGTTAATTTTGTATTCTGCAACTTTGCCCAATTCATTTATTAGCTTTAATAGTTTTTTGCAGATTCTTTAGGATTTTCTATATATAAGAACGTATCATCTGCTTGTAGAGGTGGTTTTACTTCTTCCGTTCATATTTGGCTGCCTTGCCTTTTCTTTTTTCTTTTTCTTGCCTTATTTCTTTATCTCTTTACCTGCTTAGAACTTCAGTACAATATTAAATAGAAGTGGTGAAAGCCACTTTTTCTTTATCTTAGGAAGAAAGCTTCCACCTAAGGTCTTTCAACATAAATGTGATATCAGATGTGGACTTTTCATAAATATCCATCATGGAGAAGAATTTTCCTCTTTTCCTCGTTTATGGAGTATTTTTCTCATGAAAGGATATTGGAATTTGTCAAATGCTTTTACTTCATCAATTTAAGTACTTCATTACTTTCTGTCAACAAACGGTGTTCTGGCTCATATTGTCCTGACCTAGAAACTGTCATTAGGTATATTCATTGTTATTGAGATGTCACTGTTTTTTAGACCCTCTCATGGTCAGTGACAGGAATTGTGTGTGTGTTATATAACCATGAGTTCATACTGATATCTCCAATTCCATTTCAACACCACAGGGTTCATTCTAGTCTTCCATCTTACCATATTTGTAATTAACAATGAGAAACCTGGCTGCTATTATCCTCAATATATTAACTTACTTGCCTAATTCTGTAATACACTAAATGTAGTTTCAGAATTGCTAAGTCATACCACTGCAAAAAAAGCCAGCTAGGGTTCAATATCTATTTACAATTCTCATTGTCTTTAGTATTAGTGCATATAATAAAAATATTGTGTTCAAAAGTTACTTGGGTTGGGAACAGGTGTAGTTCAGTGGTTTGAGCACCTGTGTAAGGTCCCAGGCTCAATCCCTGGTACCTCCTTAAAAGAAAAAAAATTTACTTGAGTTAGTTATTTTCCTCCTTTCCCTTCGATGTGGTTATGTTATTCATTTGAAATATAGTTTGGTTAATTTGATTCTGTTTATATTCCACTTTAGTTTTTTTTCTCCTTTCCATAGTTGTTCCTGTGTTTCTTTTTGCAAAAAATAAGCAGATTCTTGTATATTTTCTTCATTTTCTTTCTTTCTTATGCAAAAGGTAGCACCATTCTATAAATATTATTTTTTATAACATACTTCTGTTTATATTCTTTCTTCCCTAGTTGCTTTTTTAAAAACAAATAAATGTTTTTAAATTTTATTTTATTTTATTTATTTCTCTCCCTCTCCCCATTGTCTGTTTTCTGTGTCCATTTGCTGTGTGTTCTTCTGTGTCTGCTTTATCCTCATTAGGTGGCTCCAGAACCAATCCTGGGACCTTCCACAGTGGGAGAGAGGCGATCATTTTCTTGCACTGTTGTAGAATTTGAGAGAAAGTTCAATTATTTGAGTATAGAGAGGCCAGGACTCAGGAATGATTTTGAGAAGGAAAAATGGTTTATTGACGGCCGGTCGGACTCAGCAGCTTTCTGTTTGAATCCGAGCCCTGAACAAGATTTTCAAAAGTCTTTTATACAGAGAGGAAAGGCCAAATGGTCCCTTTGTTTCAGTTCTCAATAGGCTTCAATTAGCATATATATCTTCCACATCTTAGGTAAGCTTTTAGCATGGACTCCAGATATTCTAGATAAGCTTTTAGCATATTTGGTTTTTGCATTTCCCCTAAATACTTAAAGTTTATAGCCCTTGCATTGTTAAACTGTTTCCTGGGACTGGAGCCTGTTGCCATTGTCCCTAAGGGCAGGACTGCAGCCTCTTACTGTTCCACACCCACAACCTTCAGCTTAGGTTATCTCTGAAGAGACAAAGAGCCTTCCACCCATAGCCCACATCAGCACCACCTCAGTTCCTCGATCTACTGCATCTCTTATTGCCTCTCCTCTGTGTCTCTTTTTGTTGTGTCATCTTGCTGCGCCAGCTCTCCGCGTGGGCCAGCAATCTTGCACAGAGCAGCACTCTGTGTGGGCCAGCTCGCTACATGGGCCAGCTTGCCTTCACCAGGAGGCCATGGGCATCAAACCCTAGACCTCCTATATGATAGACGGGAGCTCAATTGCTTGAGCCACATCTGCTTCCCTTTTTAAAACAAATCAATTTTTTTATACATATTATTAAAACATACAGTTCATCCAAAGTATACTATCAATGGTATGTGGTTTAATCACAGAGTTTAATCATCACTTCAATCATTATTAGAGTATTTTCATTATTTCAATAGTAATAATAATAAACAAAAAACAGCCAAAGAAAATTCCTCATCTCTTAAATATATTATTTTGTATTTTTTTCTTTTCACTAACCTGAAAATCACTTCATACCAGTTCGTAGAAATCTTCCTCCTTTTTTTTTTTAAGTTATTATTATTAATAGCTCCATACTACTCAGATTGCATGGATGTAACATGTTTGTTCAACAACTCTCTTGTCATGTTTGGTCATTTGTGTTTTTCAACTGTTTTGAGCGTATAATTTTAAATTGAAGTACAACATACATGCAGAACAATGCACAAACTGTAAGTGTGTAGCAATGAATTTTCACAAAGTGAACACAATGTGCTTGCTTCAGCAGCACATATACTAAAATTAGAACAATACAGAGAAGATTAGCATGGCCCCTACACAAGGATGACACGCAAATTTGTGAAGCATTCCACATTTTTTTTATGGCTTTGAAGTTTTGAAGGGAGATGAGTTCAAATGATGTCAGTAAACTTCGAAGCAAGAGTACAGTTTTCAAAAAGAAGCATCAGATAATAGCTGAATTTAAAGCTGAATTTGGTCTCTTGCAAAGGACAGAAGAACTTCTTAAACAATGACATGAAAATATTCAACATCAACTGCAAACTGTTGAGGGGAAAAAGGGTATATCTGGATATAGTTACACCCAAGAAGAACTAGAAAGAGTATCTGCACTGAAGAGTGAAGCAGATGAAATGAAAGGACAAACGTTGGATGACATGTCTGAAATGGTTAAGAAACCGAATTCATTGGTATCTGAAAAGAAGTCAGCTCTAGTCCCAGTTATAAAACAACTACGACAGCTGCATCAGAAATGTCAAGAACTAACCCAGGAGTGTGATGAAAAGAAATCCCAGTATGACAGCTGTGCGGTGGGCCTCGAAAGCTGTTGGAGATTTGGACCCAAAGGATATTGGGAATGAAAGAAAGAGAAAAGGGAGAAGGAAACAGAGAAAGAACAAAGTGAGCTGGGATCAGGGGGTCTGCGAGTAGAGACTCCTCAACAACTTTATTGTTTACAAGGGGCTCTCTATATACCCCATCTACGGGACAACAAGCAGCAACATGCAGTTAACTATCAGCACTACTCATAGTCTAAGGAATTCAAAAAAATCTTATCTCAAGGTACACGTCTAAGTGTTCTATTTACTACAAAAGGTATGTGCTTATCTTTTCTTTCAGTCTTTAACAGCTTCATCCAGTTTGCCAGGAACTCTTAATTACTGCATTCCTTAGGGTGCAAGCGTAGCCATGGAGACAGCACAGTCTCTCTTTGTGAGGCTACTGTGCCTCAGTTTCCAACAGAAAGCCATAGGTCCAAACTAGAACAGGAAGCCAGGGGACTCCGTGAAGAATGTCTTCAAGAAGAAAGTAGATACCATTATACAAATCATGTGATTAAGAACCTAGAAGGGGAAACGGACTTTGGCCCAGTGGTTAGGGCGTCCGTCTACCACATGGGAGGCCCGCGGTTCAAGCCCCGGGCCTCCTTGACCTGTGTGGAGCTGGCCCGTGTGCAGTGCTGATGCGCGCAAGGAGTGCCGTGCCACACAGGGGTGTCCCCCGCGTAGGGGAGCCCCACGCTGTGCAGTGCTGATGCGCGCAAGGAGTGCCCTGCCACACAGGGGTGTCCCCCGCGTAGGGGAGCCCCACGCTGTGCAGTGCTGATGCGCGCAAGGAGTGCCCTGCCACACAGGGGTGTCCCCCGCGTAGGGGAGCCCCACGCTGTGCAGTGCTGATGCGCGCAAGGAGTGCCCTGCCACACAGGGGTGTCCCCCGCGTAGGGGAGCCCCACGCGCAAGGAGTGCACCCATAAGGAGAGCCGCCCAGGGCGAAGGAGGGAGCAGCCTGCCGAGGAATGGCGCCGCCCACACTTCCAGTGCCCCTGACGACAACAGAAGCGGACAGAGAAACAAGACGCAGCAAAGAGACACAGAAAACAGACAACCGGGGGAGGGGAGGGAAATTAAATAAATAAAAATAAATCTTTAAAAAAAAAAAAAGAACCTAGAAGTACAACTTCGTCGTGCTCCTGATGAAATGAAAGCATATGTCTCGTCTGATCAACAAGAAAAAAGAAAAGCAATTAGAGAACAGTATACCCAAAATATTTCTGAACGGGAGAAACTTGGAAAGAAACTTCGGGAGAAGCAAAAGGCTGTACGAGAAAGTCATGGTCCAAATATGGAACAAGCAAAAATGTGGCGTGATTTTGAATAATTGATGGAATATAAGAAATAGTGCTTTTTGAAACAGCAAAGCTGAACTTCCATTGGTCAAGTAATTCAGGAGGGAGGAGAGGACCCACTGATACTCTGAATTCATGTCATCATTTGGGGCTTTATTTTAATACTACTAGCTACGAACATAATCGCATGATGTATTTTCTTGAAAGTGATTTGTGCACATTTTACTTTCAGATTAACTATTCCCTATTATGTTTTCTTTGAAAATAATGTGAAGGTATATTTAGGTTTTAAAGTTTCTTAAAATATAAAAGAGACTTTTATTGTTTTGCTTAGCGTAAACATCAGTGGTGTCTTCTGAGTTTTATGAGACAGGAGGCTTAAGTTTACTATCTGTAAATGTAAACACATCCATTAAGAAATATGTAGTTTTTTTTAAAGTAATAACCCAATGACTTAATCTTTTTCTTAATCTTTTTTTTAACTTTAGAGGAATCTTTTAGGTTAAAAAAAAACAAAGTGAACACACCCATGTAGCCAGTTCCTAGGTCAAGAAATAGAATAGTTTATCATCTTGGAAACCCCTTCCCATTCATGTTCAACCTGCTCCTCTCAACACACACACAAGGGTGACCACAATTTAAAATCACAGGTGGGTTGTACCTGTTTTGAAGTGATATAAATGAATTCATACAGTATCTACTCTTTTATGTATGGCTTCTTTCACTCAACATTATATTTTTAGATTCTTCTGTTACTGTGTGTAACACATTTGTGAGATTCATCTATTTTATTGCATGTGGTACATCTCTACACCAGTATATGTCACTGAATGAACATACTACAATTTGCTTGTACCTCTGATAATGGACATTTTTTTTTTTTAAAGATTTATTTTTATTTTTATTTAATTCCCCTCCCCTCCCCTCCCCTGGCCGTCTGTTCTCTGTGTCCTTTTGCTGCCTCTTGTTTCTTGTTTCTTTGTCCGCTTCTGCTGTCGTCAGCGGCAGGGGAAGTGTGGGCGGCGCCATTCCTGGGCAGGCTGCTCCCTCCCCCGCGCTGGGCAGCTCTCCCCATGGGTGCACTCCTTGCGCGTGGGGCTCCCCTACGCGGGGGACACCCCGCGTGGCGCGGCACTCCCTGCGCGCATCAGCACCACGCATGGGCCAGCTCCACACGGGCCAAGGAGGCCCGGGGCTTGAACCGCGGGCCTCCCATGTGGTAGATGGATGCCCCAACCACTGGGCCAAAGCCCGCCTCCCTGATAATGGACATTTGTATTCCATTGTTTGCTATTATAAATAGAACTAAACAAATATATTTGTATACAAGTTTTTGGTGAATATATGGTGTATTTCTGTTTGGTATATACATTATAGTGGAATTGCTATGTCATAGCATATGTTCAGCTTTATAGATATGCAACACTATTTCCCAAAGTGGTTGTACCAATTTACATTTCTGTTAGTAGTGTATAAACATTACAGATGACCCCTAGCTTCAGCAACACTCAGTATTACCTGCATTTTTCGTAATAGTCATTCTGGTGGGTGTAGCACTATTGCATTTGGTTTTAATTTGAATTTTCCTGATGACTAATGAAGTTGAACACTGTTACTTATGTGTATTAGCCACTTGGATGCTTCTTTTGTGAAGTGTCTGTTCAAGTCTTTTGCCCATTTTCTATTGAGTTGCCTGACTTTTTTATACTGATTTGTAGGGGTTCTTCATATATTATGAATACAGGTTTTTGATACATATATGTATTGAAATATTTTCTCTTTTCACTATGTGGCTTCCTTTCCACGCTCTTAATGATGGCTTTTGATGATTAGAAATTCTTAATTTTACTCTGATCTGACTATAATATTTTTCTTTCATAGTGCTTTTTTTTGTTTTGTCCTAAAAATCTTGGTCTACCCCCAGTTTATGATGATATACTTCTACATTTTCCTCTAAAATCTTTACTTTTTAACCTTTCACATTTAGATAAAGAGTGCATCTGGAATTGATTTTTGTGTACAGTGAGGGGACAAGGTATGATTTTTCCCATGCGAATATCTCATAGCGTCAGTACCATCCTCAGTACCAGCCCTTTGCCACACTGCACTGAAGTGTTACTACTGCCATAAATCAAGTGACTGTATATCACCAAGGCTGCTTCTGTATTATTCTGCTCCACTGATCTATCTTTTTCTATCTGTGAGTCAGTAACACGTTATTGTAGCCACTGTAGTTTCATAAACAAGTCTTAATAAATCTGTTGTTTAAGTCCTCCAAATTTGTTGTCTTTACTCTTCTGGCCCATTAACAAGATCAGCTGTTTATGTCTACAAAAAATTACTGGGCTTTTGATTGCAAGTATATTAAATCTATGGATCAATTTGGGAAGAACTGACATACTTAAAATACTGAGTTTTCCAATTCATAAACATGATATATCCTCCATTTAATTAGGTCTTCACTAATTTCAATATTTGGAAGTTTTCATTGTTAAGGTCTTAGATTTCTTTTTGTTAGATTTATTTTTGGACATTTTGGTTTTTTTTTTTAAGCAGTTACAAAGCTAGCTTTTTCCTTCTCTAATTGCTGTTGTTACATAAAAACAATGGTTTTATTATAATGACCTTTTTATCCAGGGAACTTCCTAATGATTTTTAATTCTAACAGTTTTTATAGTCTTTAGTTTTTTGGATTTTCTACAAACACAATTATGTCACCTGAAAATAATGGCAATTTATTTCTTCCTTTCCAGTCCCTGTATAATTTTTTCTTATTGCACAGCATGGGGCCTCTGTTACAATGTTAGGCAGAAGTGATAATAGCAGGCATACTTACCTTATTTGGTGAATGCTTTCAATAATTCACTATTGAAATACGATGCTTACCATGGATTTTTAAAAATTTTCTATGGATTTTTAAAATACATTCTTTACCAGTTTAAATATTGTTTTGTAGGAAATCACCTTAAGGCAATGGTAACAACCAAGTCCAAAACCAGGCAAGCTGTGCCAGAAGTCATGGAACAGAATGACTCACAAATCAAATTAAAATGCTCAAATAAGTTTAAAATGGAAAATAATTATATTTTAAATATATTTATTTAAATATATTTGTATTAATTATATTTTAAAATATAAAATATTTTTATATTTTATATAGAAGTAAACTATAATTTACTTCTGAAAAGTAAAACATTTTTTAAAAATTAAGTAAAATGTAATTTACTTATGGGAAGTAAAGGGGGAAGGTGAGGTAATTTAACACACTTAGCATAAGAATGCGAGTGGGATAGAAGATCCCCACCACCTGAATCCTGGGTATTCATATTCATATATCCTGCCTCTCTCACTGCTGCATTCGCCTTCCCCATTGGTTTGTGTGGTTGCCAGGCCCAGACCTCTAATGGAGAGATACAAGGACAAGTATGCCTGGGGCAGCTGCATCTTGCCAGCTAACATGATGAACAGCCATGGGTTTGATTTGTTTCTTGAGCCTAAAACACATGGGGCCAGAATGAATGTCACCAATGGGTAGCCAAATTAAGACCTCTTGACTGCTAAGAGTCTCTTGTATATTTAGGACCCAAGTGCATCATGAATATTAGATATCTTTCTTTAAGAAAACCTCAAAACCACAAACCATAAGGGGAAAAAAATCCAGTACAAGACTCTCTTACATTAATTTGGAACCATGAAATGACAAATCTGCCACTCACCCCAGCCTCAGAAAACCATAAGGAAAGTTGCTTTGGTATTGGAAAGTTCAGGGGGCTGGAGGAAAGTCCCTGGGAAGCTGTAATTACAAGCTGATTAATACGTAATTGCAGCTCAAATTCACATCATCTGGATGGTCCCTCTAAACCCACAAGCCACGATCAAGGCTCAATGGTGCTGTAGCAAATGAAGCAAATGAAGATTGAGAGCTGACGGCTAAGGGGTGTGGAGTTCTTTTTGGAGTCATGAAATTGTTCTAAACATTTTTTGTGATGATGAATGCACTGATTATATTAAAAGCCATCGATTATACACTTTGGATAGACTGTATGGCATATAAATATATCTCAATAATACTGCTTTTAAAAAATAAAATAAAAAAAAAGATATTGGAGAATATGTAAGTTCATAGAGACAGGAATTAGAATGCAGGTTGCTAGGGTAGGGGGCAGGTGGAATGGGGAGTTAATGCATAATAAGTGTGGGTTTTTTGGGGGGAGATGGGATCATTTTAGTAATGAGTGGAGGTGAGGTTACTACAATGCTGTGAGTGTGATTAATCTCATTGCACGGTATGCTTGAGAAGTGTTGATGGGAAAGGTTTATGTTGTATTGATGTGGGCTATGGGTGGGAGGCTCTTTGTCTCTTCAGAGATAACCTAAGCTGTCTGTCCTGACTTGTGGGTGTGGGACTGGTAAGAAGCTGCAGTCCTGCCCTTGGTGACCGTGGCAATGACTCCAGTCCTGGGAGGCCATTTAGCAATGCAAACTCTATGTACATACCAGTCAGTCCAGGGAAACTCTGATGGTGGGGATGCCGAAACTTAAGGGAACTTGGACTTGACCTCAAATGGGAAATATAATATAGCCTGTGCATAAATACAAAATCATCTAATTCTGTATTCAAGTGTGTCTAGTCTCTAGAAATCTAGTTAAGTGGTATGGGTTTTGAATGTTCAGAAAGGATGTAAGACTGAATGTGTATTCAAGGTTGCATCCAGACGGAATGTGGGCAAGATGCTAATTCAAGCTCACCTGAAATGTGGGCGATATGTTAATTCAGAACCTACCTGGTACTCAGGCAAAGACTTAACTAACAAAGAAAGTAGTTTTCTTTGATAAAAGCACCATTTGACTCCCCACCCTGTACAAAAGGAACTTGAAAATCTTGTTCAAGCCAGGGGTTTGAAACAGTAACCTCGAGTCCCCGGGGAGGTCAATAAATCATGTTCCCAAAATGAAAAGAAAGAAAGAGCAACTAGAGAGACAATGACAGTTAAATGCAATAAATGTTAAATTCCACCCTTGATGGAATCCAGCAAGGGAGGAGAAAGGCTCAACAGGACATGATTGGGATATATGAAAAACTGGAATATAGACTGTAAGCTTTATGTCAATGTTAAATTTCCTGAACTTGATAACTACACTTAAGGGTGGTTACACGAATGAATTTCTATTCATAATTGGATAGATATAGAGAGATGGATAGATAGAATGATATGGCAAATGTCACAAAATGTTAAAATTGGTGGATCTGGGTATCTGGAGGTTAGGGTTATTTTGTAGCTCTCTGTATGAGATTTGTATTATTTTTTTAACTGTCCTATAAGTTTGAAAGGATTTCAAAATAAAAAGTAAAACAAGCAAACGAAAACCCCAAAACAGAATTCAAAGCAGAAATAGAAATCCATAAATATAGTTGGAGATTTTGACACTTCTTTCATTAACTAGGAAAATAAGAAAGAAAAACGTCAGTTGGCCTAAATGATATATACTGAATACTATATATCCAACTTCAGAATACACATTCTTGTCAAGTATATATGAGATACTTAACAAAATAGACAAATTGCTGGACCTAGAAGCATCTCAACAAACTTCAAAAGATTGAAATCATTCAAAATATATTCTTGGGAACCAGATGTGTCTCAACCAGTTGGGTGCCTGCCTACCACATGGGAGGTTCTGGGTTTGGGTCCCCATGCCTCTTAAAGAAGACAAGCAGATGCTGCATCCACCATAATGAGCATACCCCTAAACAAGCAGATGCCACAAGCCAGCATTCACCACAGCCTGTGGGGAACTGATGTGGCTAAGGACATTGGACACTCACCTCCCATAGGGAGGTCCTGGGTTCGGTTCCCAGTGCCTCCTGGAGAAGGCGAGCAAACAATGAGCAGACAGATAAAAGAATCATCTGGGGGTATGTGTGGATAAATAGACAAAGTAAATGACAAAACCTTAAATATACATTCTCTTACCACAGTGGAATGAAGCTAGAAAACAATAACGGAAATATAAGTATAAAATCCCCCAAATGTTTGGAAATTAGGCAATATATTTCTAAATAGTTTATGCATCAGAGAAGAAGTTATGATAGAAATTAGAAAAATTATTTGAACTGTATGATGATGAAACTACAACATGTCAAAATTTGTGAAATGCAGTTAAAGCCGTGCTTAAGGGAAAATTACAGCCTTAGTGCATGATGCTATTTTTTTCTTCTCTTTTCATTTCTTTTCTTTTCTTCCCCTCCCCCTCCCCCACCCTCACCTTGTTGTTTTTGCTGTCTGTGTCCATTTGCCATGTGATCTTCTGTATGTGTTTCTCTTTTTGTCTTCTCTTCTTGTGTTTCTCCTGTAGGATTCACCGGGGTTCAATTCTGGGACCCTCTGATGTGGATAGAGGTACCCTGTCAATTGCGCCACCTCAGTTCCTGGTCTCTGCTGCGCTTTGCCTTGACTCTCCCCTTCATCTTTCTTTTGTTGCCTCATCATCTTGCTGTGTGACTCACTTGCACAGGCACAGGCTCACCACGTGGGCACTCAGCTTGCTACATGGGCACTCGGCTCACCATGCAGACACTCGGCTCACCACACAGACACTCGGCTTGCCATGCAGCCACTCGTGTGGGCACTCAGCTCACTGCATGGGCACTCATGCAGGCACTCATGCAGGCACTCAGCTCACTGCGAAGGCGTGCTTTCTCTTCTTTTTCACCAGGAGGCCCCAGGGATAGAACGGTTCTCCCACATGGTAGGCGGAGGCCCTATCACTTGAGCCACATTTGCTTCCCTGTGCATGCTTTTAAAAGACTGAAAACCAGTGATCCAAGATTCAATCTCCTGAAGTTAGATAAAGAACAATTTAAATTCAACTAGGTTAGAAGAAAACAAACAAATCAATTAAATAGAAAACAAACATACTTTTACCACTGCTATTCAACATTGTACTGGAAGTTCTAGCCAGAGCAATTAGGCAAGAAAAAGAAATAAAAGGCATCCAAATTTGAAAGGAAGAAGTAAAACTTTCCCTATTTGCAGGTGACAAGATCCTGTATGTAGAAAATCCTGAAGAATCTACATGAAAGTTATTAGAGCTAATAAACTAATTTAGCAAAGTGGCAAAGTACAAGATCAGCAAACAAAGATCAGTGATGTTTTTATAAACCAACAATGAATCATTTGAAAAGGAAACCCTGGAAACAATTCCATTTGCGAAAGCAACTAAAAGAATCAAATATCTAGGAATAAATTTAACCAAGGATCTAAAGGATTTGTACATGTAAAACAATAAATCATTGCTAAAAGAAATTAAATAAGACCTAGGGAAATGGGAAGACATTTCATGTTCACAGATTGGAGGACAATATTGTTAAGATATCAGTACTACTCAAAAGTGATTTACAGATTCAAGACAATTCCAATCAAAATTTCAGCAGCCTCACAGAAATGGAAAAACCAATTATTAGACTCATATGGACAGACAAGAGGCCCCAAATATCCAAAACCATCTAGAAAAAGATGAATCAAGTTGGGAGGACTCACACTTCCCAATTTTAAAACTTATTACAAAGCTATAGTAATCAAAGCAGAAAGGCACAAGGATAGACATATAGATCAGTGGAATGAATTGTTCAGATATAAGCCCCGCATCTGGGCCAACAGATTTTTTTTAAGTCAGAATATTCATTTATTTTATTAGCAACAGGCCCTGTGATTGGTTGCTGGGGTTACAGGAAAGAACTCAGGAGACATTGTCCCTGCTCTCCTGAGGTCACAGCGTTGAGTGTGAGATGGGCAGAGTAAAAATTTCCCATGGTTTCTGTAACAATTTACCACAAATGGGGTGGATTAAAACAATTGAACTTCATTTTCTCACGGTAGAATTCCAAATGAAGGTGTTGGCAGGACTGCGGCCCCTCCGGAGGCTTTGGGATAATCTTTCCTCACCTCTCCCAGCTGCTGGTGGTGCCAGGAGTCCTCGGCTTGTGGCTACATCACTCCAGGCTGTGTTTCCATCTTCACATCTCCTCTTTGTCTGTGTATCAGGGTATTCATTTGGAACCCACCCAGATAATTCAGGATGGTCTCATCTCGAGATTTTAACTGAACTACATCTGCAAAGACCCTTTTTCCAGGGATTGGATAAGGATGTATCTTTTTGGGGACCACCATTCAACCCATCATGGACAGTAAACAAGTAAACAGGCAAATGAATGAAACATCAGCACTTAGTAATAAAACGTCCTGGTATGGTGGGCATATTTTTTTTCTACCCACATTTTCCCTGAGTGTGTGGCCCTTTGGAGGTTCACTTTCCCCCCCAGGATCTCAATTCTAAAAACCCACCTCACATGGGCCTTGTCTCTTTCCCTTCCACACTCATTTTTCGGTTTTCTCTTTATTTTTGGCCCCTGCGGGTTTTGCTCATTCTCTTGTGAGGCATTGAAGTTTGCATTTAAAAGATGTTTTATTTTCATCAGCACTTGAAGGTGTTTTGTGATGAGATTGTTTTCAGATTATTACAGTCTGTAATATGTGTGTATCATTTTGAGATAAATGTATAGGAAGATCATTTGCAAGGCTGTTAAGCTGTATTTTAGCCTCAGTGTTTCTTTTACTTCTTATTTTTAACCAGTGGTCCGTTATGGACACAAATAATATCTAACTAAGCATAAAATCAGGTTAGCCCTGCCGCCGTTGGCTTCTCAGTCACAGGGCATCCAGCAGCTCCTGCAGATGGAGAAGTGAGCCGCTGAGAAGGTGACCCAGGCTTGGAAGCAAAAAGAACTGGAGGCTGAAGCAGGCCAAGGCAGCTCAGGCTGAAATCGAACAGTCCCGCCTGCAGAAGGAGGAGTTCAAGGCCAAGGAAGCTGCGGCTCTGGGATCCCACAGCAGTTGGGCACTGAAGCTGAGAAGGAGACCATCCTCCAGAACTTCTTCCAGCAGAACAGGGAGGACGTCCTGGATAACCTCTTGGCCTTTGTGACATCTGGCCAGAAATCCATGAAAACTACCGCATAAATGGATAGGGGAGAAGGAGTGCCTGTTCCATGGGTGGGCATTTTAGGTGGCCTCACATGGAAATATGAAGCTTGAGCAAAGCTCGAGTTATATTCTTGGGGAAAGGCATTAACTTATTTCTCTATTTTATGTAGTAGGTCCTTTAACTTTTTGGTGAGTAGCAAACCTGGATTCTTTGAACAGACTTAAGAGCTTATCCAAAGAATTTCATCTTTTTACCTCCTGTTTCTTATAAATTTAATGGGTATATGTCGTCTGTTTTCCTTTGCCATTTAGCTCAAGCTACATATGTGGCAATATTGGCTTTTTCTTTCTTAGATCTAGTACCAAAAACCACTTATTTGAAGAAAGAGAGGGGTTAAATATTTTATTTCCCCAAGGCTTTCTTAAAGGTCAGGCTTTACCTATGAAAAAGTAGTAAATAGTCATTTGTGATGTGTGTGAAGCAGCAGCCAACCTTAAAATAGTCCTTTCTGGCTAAGGGTTAGAACAATGAATACTAGAACAATTGAGCTGCTTTTAGTTTCTTTTAATAAAAATTACTAAATAGAATTCAAGAACTTATGACATGTTATTGCTTAATGTAGTGGTAATCATTTAAAAGTAAAGATTCTTTGTCATGCAAAAAAAAAATCAATTTAAAGCTGTCTAAGGTCAAAAATACTTCCTTGGGGCCTTAGCACCAGCCCTGACCCTGGCGGGCCACCCCAGACTTGACCGGCCGCGCAGTCCCCCAGCCTAGTGCTGCTGTCGGATGCGAGGGCTGTGTTTAAGTAAGAAATCTGACCTCGCTGGAGACATTCAAGCAGAGGTTGGACAACCACTTTTCCAGATCGGAAAAGGAACTCCTGCATCAGAGAAGGTGACTAATACACGTATGAAACAAATATTGCTGCACAAATACCAGCATTGGATCAGACAAAACAGTTGAAAGAATTCCTTGGAACCTACTAAACTCACAGAAACCTGTTTCTTGGACTTTGTTGAAGACTTCACAGCAAGAGAAGTAAAACCTGAAGAGACCACCTGTTTATACACATTCTTATCCTAGCTACATTTTCTTTTTTCTTTTTTTTTTAAAAGATTTATTTATTTATTTCTCTCCCCTTCAACTCCCAGTTGTCTGTTCTCTGTGTCCATTCGCTGGATGTTCTTCTGTGACTGCTTCCATCCTTATCAGTGGCACTGGGAATCTGTGTCTCTTTTTGTTGCGTCATCTTATTGCATCAGCTCTCCATGTGTGCAGTGCCATTCCTGGGCACTCCTTACGTGCATCAGCGCTGCGTGTGGGCCAGCTCCACACGTGTCAAGGAGGCCCGGGGTTTGAACTGTGGACCTCCCATGTGGTAGGCGGACGCCCTATCCATTGGGCCAAGTCCACTTCCCTACATTTTCATATATTTTCAGAAAACATGTGAAACTAGCTTGGAAATGTTTAATAGTTGACCATTATGTTCCATTGTAGTCTGGGATTATTTTGTTTTTGTTTTGTGTTTTGTTCAAAGGCCAAGTGTCAAACCTAAATGATTTTGAGTCAGGCAAACAATATATAATTTATTTTCGGCCATGACAATATTGGGTAGTTCAAAGTTTTCTCTTGTGATAAGGGTAATCAAAAGTGAACCAGGGAAGCGGACTTGGCCCAATGGATAGGGCATCCGTCTACCACATGGGAGGTCCGCGATTCAAATCCTGGGCCTCCTTGACCTGTGTGGAGCTGGCCCATGTGCAGTGCTAATGTGCGCAAGGAGTGCCATGCCACTCAGGGGTGTTTCTGCGTAGGGGAGCCCCACACGCAAGGAGTGCACCCCATTAGGAGAGCCACCCAGCACGAAAGAAAATGCAGCCTGCCCAAGAATGGCGCCGCACAGAGAGCTGACACAGCAAGATGACGCAACAAAAAGAAACAGATTCCTGGTGCTGCTGATAAGGATAAAATTGGTCAAGAAGAACACACAGCGAATGGACACAGAGAGTAGACAACTGGGGTGTGTGTGTGTGTGAGAGAAATAATAAATCTTTAAAATAAAAAAAAGTGAACCAAAAGGGAAGCGGGTGTGGCTCAAGCAATTAGGCTCCTGTCCTCCATAATAGGAGGTCCAGGGTTCAATGCCCAGGGCCTCCTGGTAAAGGTAAGCTGGCCCGTGTAGTGAGCTGGCCCACACAGAATGCTGGCCCATGCAGGAGTGCTGCCCTGTGTAGGAGTGCTGGCCCATGCAGAGATCCGGTGCAGCAAGATGACACAGCAAAAAGAGACACAGAGGAGAGACAATAAGAGATGAAGAGATGCAGCAGATCAGGTAGCTGAGGTGGTGCAAGGGAATTAATTCTTTTCTCCCACTCCAGAAGGTCCCAGGATCGGTTTTCAGAGTTGCCCAATGAGAATAGAAGCAGACACAGAAGAACACACAGCAAATGGACACAGAAAGCAGACAACAGGGGACTCGGGGGGAGAGGGGAGAAATAAATCTTCTTTTTTTAAATGAATCAAAAGCGAAGCGGGTGTAGCTCAGTGGTTGAGTGCCTGCTTCGCATGTATGAGGTCCTGGGTTCAGTCTCCTGAACCTCCTTAAAAAAAGTGAACCAAAGTTAGTGTCTTAGGGCTAAATGAAATCCTGAAACAAGTCCAAGTATTTATTCTAGTTACTGTAGTAAATGCATAAGTATACCAAGCAATTTGGTAAATGCAAGTAAACAAATAGCTATTAATTAATTGGCTTATGAATGGATCTCATTTGTAGCAATCTAAACTTGTACTTAAAAGAACACTAGTCTGGGGAAGTGGATACAGGTTCAAGCTATTGGGTGCCCGCCTACCACATGGGAGGTCCTGAGTTCAATCCCTGGTGTCTCCTAAAGAAGATAAACAAGACAGTGAGCTGGTGTGGCAAGCTGGTGTGGTGAGCTGGCTCGGCAAACTGCAGCACCAAGATGTGCAATGAGGAAACACAATGAGGGACACGGCAAGCAGGGAGCAGATGTGGCTCAAGCGATTAGGCAACTCTCTCCCACATAGGAGGTACCAGGCTTGGTTCCCTGTGCCTCCTAAAAAGAAGATAAGCAGACACAGAGAGCACACAACAACAGACAGAGAGTAATCAGTGAGTACAAACAACTTTGGGCAGGGGCACATAATTAAATAAATAATAAATCTTAAAAAAAAAAAAAGAACACTAGTTGTATTAGTCAGCCAAAGGGGTGCTGATGCAAAGTACCAGAAATTGGTTGTTTTTTATAAAGGGTATTTATTTGGGGTAGGAGCTTACAGATACCAGGCCATAAGTCATAAGTTACTTCCCTCACCAAAATCTATTTCCCCGTGTTAGAGTAAGATGACTGCTAACATCTATGAGGTTTCAGGCTTCCTGGGTTTCTCCCTTCCTGGGGCTGGCCTTTCTTTCCTCTGTGTGCTTACTTCCTGGGGCTCCAGCTTAAGGCTTCAGCATCAAACTCCAAAATCAAAACTCTAACATCAAAAACCCCTAACTCTGTCCTTTACCATGCCTTTTATCTTCGAGTCCCCACTCACCAAGGGACGGGGACTTAACACCCTACTGACACAAGAATCCAATATAATCTCAAACTGCTACACTAGTCTACATGTTTAAATTTACCAAAGTGATTTCTATGTTGAGTCATGTTAATGGAAAGTAGAAGTGTTGTTCTGCTATGATAATGTTTTTTGTATAATTTCTAATTTGTAAGCCATTAAGTCACTTAACTGGTACTATCATTTAACTTATAGACTTCTATAGACATTACTGTCAATAATTATGTCTTTGAAAATACAAAAACAATATTAACAATGCTATCTTTAAAGTTGAAATGTTGAAACATATATAATGAAACGTTTAACACAAAATATATAATTCTTAGTCAATGGAACATGAAAGAATAGATGTTCCATCTTAAAGTAAACCTCCAGAGATTTATGTATTTAATACTTTGGGCCATTCACATGATTTCATGTCAGTAGGATCACACAATATTTGTTGTGTGGACACACATTAGGTGTAGACACCTAATTTTGCATTGACAACATAAGAAATTTTTGTTGTTGCATTTTTAGTAACTTAAAAGAATTTAAAAAACATATTCCTTAAATAAAATACTAGTATTATAAAAGAAGGCATTTCCTGGGAAGGGGTTGTGGCTCAACTGATAGAGAGTCCACCTACCAAATAGGAGACCCAGGGTTCAAACCCAGGGCCTCCTGACCCATGTAGTGAGCTGGCCCATGTGCAGTGTTGCTGCGTGCTAGGAGTGCCATGCCATGCAGGGGTGTCCCCTGTGTAGGGGAGCCCCATGCGCAAGGAGTGTACCCCACAAAGAGAGCCGCCCTGCACGAAAAATGCACAATCCGCCCAGGAGTGGTGCCACACACAGAGAGAGCTGATGCAGCAAGATGATGCAACAAAAAGAGACACAGATTCCTGGTGCTGCCAAGAATGCAAGTGGACACTGAACACACAGCGAATGGACAGGACACAAGAGAGCACACCATGGGGGAGTGGGGGAAGGGGAGAGAAATAAAGAAAATAAATCTTTGAAAAAAAGAAAGCATTTCCTAAATGAAATACTAGGAAAATAAGCTGAAAAGGTTTATTTTAAATTAAGAATAAAAACTATATTGTGGCTTTATGGAGCTCATACATCAGGTCAAAATACTTACAATGTATCCAACCTTTTAAAGAAAGAATAAGGTAACAGTGCCTGCCCTAAAGACTGAAGAAACTAACCTGACACAAAAACAATGGTCAATTTGGTCAATTAACAACCAATAAATTTAATCAAATCAGCTACTAAGATATTTCAATTAAAATGATTGGCCTTATGGTCCCACAGACTTAACCACAATTGAGATGGCTAAAGAAGTGTACTCCAGTTGACAGTACAAAGTAATGAAAATTGGGGATGGTTACAGAGGGGTGTAGAGAAAATTGAGAAAACTGGGTAGAAAATTATCAAACTTGGATTCATAGTATAGTGATCTATGGAGTTTTTAAAAATATGCCTGGGTGACACTTGAAGAGATTGATTTAAGTATTTTGGGGTTTGGTGGGGATTTTGAGGATAAGCAGTGGAGTGGGTGTATCTCAATGGTTGAGTGTGAACTTCATATATGAGGTCTTGGGTTCAATCCCCAGAACCTCCTAAAATAAATAAAGGAAGGAATGAAGGGCAAGGAAAAGAAAAAGGAAAAAGAAAAGGAAAAAAAGAAGGAAGGAAGGAAGGAAGGAAGCCAAGATTGAGAACTGCAACATTAGAAGTAAAAATATAATAGAACTATATAACCCTTAAAGAGCTAATTAATCGATTTAGGGCTACACAGAAATAATGCTGTTATTCCCTTTGAGGGAGGGAAAAATTTTAAATCTAAGTTTGAAATTTTTGGTTTAATCATCTCAGTATCTGTACCTTATCCACCTCTAAAGCTACCTGAAGAAATAAAATGTAATAAAATAAGTATCTGTTAAAGAAAGCAGTACCGCCACTGCTAGGGGTATTCAGCTGAGTGATAAACTGCTGAGTGACAGTCATGAGTGTACTTCTAAGATTTCCACCAATCGTTGTGCAGGCTCTTTTGATATGCTCTTGGAGATTTGATGTCTTGGTGCAAAGAGAAGAAATAATGATTTGTTTTATTTATAATTGCAACAAATGTCATGACTGCCTTTGAAATGACTTGAAACATCTTTGAGAAAAACTCAGGAGTTCACCGCAAGCTGGGAAATTCCGACCTACAGGATAAAATTAAAATTCCATTGTTTGGCATAAGCTGGATTCTACATACCTTTTCATCCATTTCTCCTACTACTTAGCAGAAATGCACCCAACGATCATGCTGATTTTCTCAGTGATGTTCCCACTTGCCTGGAGTGCTCTTTCTTAAAGGGAACCTAAAACTGTTCTGCTGATTCTTCCAAATCCAGGACAAATGGCATCTTCTTGAGTAGTTCTTTCCTTCTCTCTCTTTTTTTTTTAAAGATTTATTTATTCACTCCGCCTGCCCCTTGCTACTTGTGCTCACTGTCTGCTCTCTGTGGCCATTCGCTGCACGTTCTTTGTGTCTCCTTGTCGTCTTCCACCATGGGAAAGTTCTTCAATAGCTTGAGTCACCTCAGCTCCCTGGTTTGTTGTGTCTCTCATTGTCTTTCCTCTGTGTCTCTTTTCTGTTGTGTCATCTTGTTGTATCAGCTCTCCATGTGGGCTAGCTCACCTTCACCAGAAGGCCCCAGAAACCAAACCTGGGACTTCCCATAAAGTAGACAAGAGCCCAATCACTTCAGCCATATCTGCTTCCCCCTCTGTATTCTCTTAATGCTTATATTTCTCTTACAGCATTTATCACATTGTAGTATAACCTACCTGTTTCAATATCTATCTTCCCTACAGATAGGTTCTAGAATGCAGGGATCGTATTTATGTTTGAGTCCTACACAATACCTAGTACTTAGTAAGTACTCAATACATGCTTCATGAATAAATGAATGAGGGGGTCATGGAAGCCAACTGTGTCAATACCTGTGTCCGTGACGTGAGATGTGTTCTCAGTAAAGTTTCCAATCTGGAACATAACCTGATTTTTTTTTTTCTTTTTGTGTCTCTCTAGACTTCAAAGCAGCATGAATTGAAAAAGATTCAGAAAATCACAGGTCAGAAAAATCCTATTCTTTATTCTTCAACGCCCCAAGGTTAATGTCCAATAAACTGTGGGTCTGCTTTAAGACTCAAGCCTATATGGCAGGTGGAGGGAGGTTGAAAAAAGAGGCTGTAAACAGAAGTATGCCTATTCTTTCTAGTATCTCCACTTCCAAAGAGATATAAGCTGCTCCATGATTCTTTCCATGCTTCCTTTCCTCATTTCCTCTTGTACAAAGTCCAAAGTATTGAGAAAGAAACTTGGTAAAATTGGGGAATAGAGAAGGGGACTATCAAGAGTTTGGTGAGGAAAGTTTCAGTACCCTGTTTCCCCCATCATAAATACTGGATAAATTCTTCAAAGGAACAAATATGGATCATGACCTCTGTTTCCCCCATTCCAACTCTCTAATACAATGATTATTCTTGCTCTTTCCAATGGTTTATATTCACTCATGGTGAACATGGCATAGTATAGTTAAAAAGAAACAAACTTGAGACCTGAGTTGTCTGAGCTCTGCCACTAATTATCTTGATGATCTTGGGCATGACTTCCCCTTTATTTCCTTCATTTCAAAATGAGAGGGTTGGACTAGGTAATATCATTAATCAACGATACTAATAGATTCTTTACTCCTACTCCCAGCTCCACAGCGGGAAGAAAATCTCAGGATGACAAAGTGAGTAATATCTGTCTTCATTGTGTCTATTCTTTCTCCCTTCAGTCTATCCTACTGATAAACTCTGTGAAAGTTGGAAATAAGATAACCCAGGCTCTGTTTTACTTCCCTCACGATGATCATTGTCTCCTTTCTAAGTCTCTCATCCTTCCCAGTACTTTAATATCACTTTAATTTCATTGACATACTCTGTTGTATCCAGATTTTCAGGACTCTCTGTGGGCTTGGCCGAGGAATATGCACTTGGATCAATGAAGAAGAGTCTTCAACAGATCTTCCATCACCTGGAAAGTGCGAGGTCAGGGAATAGTAGTTTCTGGGCAGGGATTGGAGATGGTAGAGCTTTTAAAAGAGAGGGCGGGATGGGAGCAGATGTGGCTCAAGTCCTGCTTCTCTCATGGGAGGTCCATGTTCAATCCCAGGCCCAGGTACCTAAAAAAAAAAAAAAAAAAAAAGGGAAAGGAATGAGGAAAAGAGGGTAGGAGGGAGTGAGATAGTTAGATAGAGTTTGGGCGATGGAGAAAGTTCTAGGTTCAAAGGAAGTTTATGAAATGCTGGTCTTGGGATCATTTCTGACTGGAATGGGAACAATTGCCTCCCTTTGTCCTGGGGGAGGAATTCTTTCCATAAGTAATTGATGTTAGAAGGAAAATTGCTTTGTTTTGCTTTTTTACCCTCTCCCTTAGGCCAACAATATTTTGCATTCTCTTTCCCTTTTACCTTTTCCTACTTCCAAGCAAATGGAACCTTTTCTCTTTACTTCTTAGATTAAATCTTATGGAACTGCCTTTGCCTGAACCACAGGATACGATTTCTTCATCCAACTCCTCTGTTTCGGTGGCTCAGCAGCCTGTTCTACCCAGTTGTGACTGTAAGAAGGCAAAGCATTCTACTGACCACAGCATCACCTCTGGATCACCTTCCAACAACTCTAGTCTGTCTCACCTTCCTGTATTTTCTGAAGGAACAACCTGGCAATTCTGGAGCCACAGTTCACCTGCTTCCCCAAAAAAACAATCTTCTGTGATCAGGAGCCAAGATACATCACTGCCTTCTATTCAGCTCCCAGAGCCTGAGAAATCAAAGCTTTCTCAGAATTTAGCAGCTCCTTCATCCTTAGAACCTCAAAGCTCTTTTATCAAGTCTGTTTTTGAATGCCCAAATCTCTGTAACCAACAGGAGAAATCAACCAGTAAGAGAAGGAGCAAGAATCATTTGACATCAGATCATGAGCCAAAATCTGTTTTCAAGAACAGACCACAGCTCCCAGGGTGGGCTCCAGTCCATCTCTCTCCTTTGGCTAGGTGGGAGCTGGAGGGACATATGGCTTGGAAGGTTTGTACTTTGAGGGAACAAACAGTACCTCTGGCTGTGAAGGAATCATGGGCAATGTTGAATTATTTGATTGAGATACAAGGAAGAGTCCCTGAACCAGAGAGACCCCAAACCCAGTTATCTCTGCCCATTCATCAAAGTGCTGAGCAAAAGATCACCAGTAAATCCCCAGACCTTCCATCATTTCAGCTCCATGTGAACATTGGAGTGGAATCTGGATTAAAAAGGACACAAAAAAATTCACAGTCACTTATCCCAGGTAAGCAGCCACAATCTAGGGATGGTGACCAAATCCCTGGATCCAGGACCTTAGGTACATCCATGGGCACCCCACCTCCCAGAAGTTTAGGAGTAATTCCAGAAGAATCCATTTCACTGAAGGACCCTAAACATGTGCTAGAGCTTAGTATAAAGCAGAGGGTTATAGGTTTTCCAAGGAAAATGATACAGCAGGAGAAAACCCAAGTAACTGATGTGGAGTTGACCTCAAAACTACCATATCAAGTCACAGATAGTATAAAGATAACTCCACTGGCATTGATTCAGGTCATGGATTCCATGGGGATGATCCCAGAATTACATTCAGAGGTGACAGAACCTGTGGGTTTGTTCCCACAGCCACAAAATCAAGTTGTAAAACCAATGGAAGCCATGGAAACAGTGTGTACAATCCCAAAATCACCATATCAAGTCATTGAATCAACAGAGGTAATCCCAAGCACTCAACATCAAACTATGGAATTAAAGAGGATGACCTCAAGACCACTGAATCAAGTCACAGATAATAGGAAAGTAACTCCTATAGCATTGCTTCAAGTCATGGATTCCATGGGGATGATTAATAAGTCATATCCACAAATCACAGACTCAGCAGGGATAACCCCAAGGTCACAATGCCAAGTCATGGACCACCAAGTCATAAAATCAGGACAAACAAGTCTAAGGCCACAACATTTAGTCATGGAAACTGTTGAAATCACCCCAGGGCCACAGGATAAAGTCATGGAATCAGTGGACATGAACTCAAGGCTACAAAGTCAAATCATGGAACTGGTAACCAATACTCCGGGGCCAACACATCAAAACACACAATCACTGGTTCAGGTTATAGATGATATGAAAGTAACTCCAGTGGCACTGTTACAAGCCATGGATTTCATGGGGATAATTCCGCCAGCACAGCTGCATGTTATGGAATCTGGGCATATGACTCCAGGTTCACAGTCTCAAATTGCAAATTTTACACCAAGGCCACCTCAACAGAATGATTTGACTTCTTCCTCTAGCTCTCCCAATACTATTGCTCCATTTGCAGTTAGGCCATCACCTAAAGTCACAGAATCATTAAAGGTGATCCCAAGGCCACCATGTCAAGTCATACAGTCAGTAAAGGTGACCCCAATAACACTAGGGTCATCCATGGGAATGATCATAGCACCACAGTCACAAGTTGTAGAATCTCAAGGTTCGACTCCAAGACCAGTATCTCAAGTCAAGGAATCTCTGGAATTGACTCCTGAATCATCGATTCAAGTGCTAGAATCTGTGCCAATGACTCCAAAACCATATCATCAAGACACAGAATCTGTGGCATTAGCCCCAGGACGTCCTCAACAAGTCACAGAACCTTTGAGTTTGACCCCATGGCATCAAATCTCATCATATTTGGAGACAAAGCCAAGGCAAAGCCATCAAGTTACAGAAACTATGGGCTTGACCTCTGATACATGGCTACAAATGAAGAAATCTGTAGATCTGACACACTCACACCATCAAAAAATGGAATCTTTAGGGACACTCCCAGTGTCACCAGGTCAGAATACCAAAACTATGGGAATGAGCCAAAAGCCACTGAATCAAGTTACAGAACCTGCAGTAATGACTACTACGTCATTGCTTCCAGGTGTGAAATATATGGAGGTGAAGCGAATGCCACAACTTGAGGTAATGGATTCTATGGACTTCCCAGGATTGCAAAATGAAAACTCTGAGAACCTGACCCTGGGACCAAGGTTTAAAAGTGTGAAATCTGTAGACATAACCACAGGTTCAATCCCACAAATAGTAAAATATGGACAAATGATTCCAACTGTGAAATCTTCAGAATTGGCACCAGAACCTCACCTACAAAGTAGGAAATCTGAAGAGTTGGCCCCAACACCACAATTGCAAAGTAGGACATGTATAGATTCACAGTTGCAAGATATGGAATATGTTAGTTTGACCCGACCACCAGAATTTCAAGATATAAAACCTGTGACCCTGAGACCACTACAGCAAGATATGAAATCTGTGCAGTTGGCCCCCAAAGCATGGTTACATGATAGCAGACCTGAGAGGATAGCCCCAGTACTATTACTTGAAGATGTGGAAACTATGGAATTAACTCCTCAGTTGGCAGATTGTAAAAGGTTAATTCCTGAGACACAAGTGCAAGGAGTGCACCTTGGGGAGCTGATCCCAGGGCCACACCTTCAAGCAGTAAAATCTGTAGAGTTGAACCAAAAACCAAATAAACAAGGCGTAGAGCCTGAAGAATTGATCCCATGGCATCAAGCCTCAGAATCTTCTAGGAAGATCTTAGAGCAAAGATATCAAGGAACAGAAGAAAAGTTGACCTCTGACACTAGTCACCATTTTGAAGAATCTGTGCAATTTACACAGTCATCTTTCGGAATTACTCCAGGGCCTTTGGGCCAAACTTCAGAATCTAGGGAGATAAGCTCAATGCCATTGTCTATGGAGACAATGCTCCAATTTGTAAAAGCCATGGGTGAGACTCCAGTGTCACAACATACAAGAAAAGAATCTCTGGAGTTTGTGCCAGGATCAGAGATGCAAGGTATGAAATCAGAGGTGTTAACCCCAGAGCCAGAGCCCCAAGGAATAAAGCTCATTTGTCTGAATCTAGGACCATATTCAGAAGTTATAAAATATGAGGAGTTGATTTCAGAACCACAATTTCAAAATGTGAATTCTGGGCCATTGACCTCAGAACCACAGCCCCAAAGTCTAAAATCTGAGGAGCTGACCCTAGAGCCATTAATCCATGATAATAAAGGTGTGGAATTAACTCTAGGGTTAACTCCACCACTGCAAGAATCCAGGAGGTTAATTCCTGAGACACCATTACTATATGTTAAATCAAGGAAAATGACCATGGAACCACATTTACAAGGAATGAAATCTGAGAGTCTATCTTCCAGAACAAGGCATCAAGACACAGGACCTGCAGAGTTAGTTTCTGAAATCTGGCCACAAGAGGAAGAATCTGTGAAGTTGATCCCTAAGCAAGTCATGGAAACTGCTGGGGTGATGCCTGGGCCACAGCTTCAGAAGTTTTCAAAGATGACTCCAGAGCAAGGCTATCAAGAAATTGTGAGGCCTACTTCTGAGGCTTTGTTCCAAGAGGCATTAACACAAAAGCCAACAGGTCAAGTTGTGGAATCTGCAGGAATGACTGTAAAGCTGCATCTTCAAGTTACTGAATCTTCAGAGGAAACCCTAAAGTCAGAGTATGAAGACACAGAAACTTTGGGGGTATTGCACCAAGTTGAAAAATCCCAGGGGTTAACCCCTGTACCACCATATTCAGAGAAAGGATCTCTGGCATTGATTTTAGGACAACAGATTAAAGATGAAAAATCGAAGTCACTGCTCCAAGATTTAAAATCTGTAGAGTTAACCCCTGAGTCATCCCAACTAATGGTAGGATCTAAAAAGTTAATTACAGGACCAAAACCACATGTTATAGAGTTGGCCCCAGGACCACAGCTCCAAGGAGTACATTTTAGGCAGGTGGATCGAGAGCCACAGTTGGAAGATGTGAAATCTGTGAATTCAAGGCAACTGTCAACTATAGGAGCGGTAGCCTCTGAAGAGCAGATACCAGAACCTGTGCTACAAGGTATGATATGGGAGGAATTTAATAAGAGGACACAGCTCCAAGGTGTGAAATCTGTGGATTTAACTCTAGGCCCCTCGCAGCCACATATCAAATCTTCTGGATTGACCCTAGGGCCACAGTTGCAAAGTGCACGATTTTCAAAGTTATCTCCAGGGGCACTTATCCAAGGAGATAAATCTGTAGATTTAACCTCCCGTCTCCCACATCATGGTGTGAAATCTGATGAATTTATTCCAGGTTCCCCAAAGCAAGAAATCAAATTGTCAGATTGTACCCCAGGATCAAAGCCTCAAAATGTTAAATCTATACAGATGACTCAGGAACCACAATCTCAAGATGTGAAATTTCCAGAATTACGCCCAGGGCCATGCTTGCAAGATGTAAAATTTTCTGAGTTGACCTCAGAACCAAAGAATCAAGGTTTCAAATATGTGCAGTTGATACCAGGAGCACAGCTTCAAGACATAAAGTCTCAAGGATTTGAAACAGAATCATCTTTGCAGTTAAGCCAAAGGCTACTGGATGAAGATATGAAATCTGTTCTGTCTACTCCAGGGTCACATTTTTGCAGCATGAATTCTGTGAAACTGCCCTCAGAACTGCAATTCCAAGACATGAAATTTGAGGAACAAAATTTAGAACAATGGCAGCAAGATGTCAAATTTTCTGAATTGACTCCAGGGCCAAAGCTTCAAGATGTCAAATTTGAGGAGCACACCGTAGAATCAATGTTTCATGGTGTAAATTCTGTGGAGGTGACCCCAGAGTTAGGGCTGCAAGATTCCAAATTAACAAAAATGTCTCCAGGACACCAAGATATGGAACAAGTGGGGCTTAACTCAGAGCCATGGCTACAAGATGACCAATTTTTTTATTCAACTCCTGGAACTCAAACTCAAGGTGTGAAATCTTCAGAGTCAGACTCAGGTCTAAAACTACAATGTGTAAAAATTTTCGAGTTGACCCCAGGGCCAAAAATGCAAGGGGTAAGATTTACAGAGGTGATCCCAGGACCAGAGAGTCAAGGGTCTGAGACGTCAATACCAGAATCACTTTTTCAAGGTATAAAACATGTAGGAGAAAATGAAATGTCAAGCTTCAAAGATGAAAGGTTTTATAAATTAGTCTCAGAACCACAAATGTCGGGTGCAAAATCTATAGAGTTGACTCCTGGGCCACAGTTGCCAAGTGTAAAACATTCTCAGTTGACTGGAAAACCACAGATACAAGGTATGAAATCTTATGAATTGATCCAAGGGCCACAAGTACAAGATGTAAAACATGTGGAATGGATCTCAATCTCAAAGCCTCAAGGTTTAAAATCTGAGGAGCTGACACCAGGGTCAAAACTGGAAGATATGAAACCCATGGCCTTAACTCCAGACTCACAAACTGGAGATAGCAAATCTATGGCATTAACCCTAGGACCACAGGTGGGAGAAGTGAAACCTGTGGAACTAACCCCAGGCTCAAAGTTTCAGGGTTTAAAATCTGAGGAGCTGACCTCAGGTTCACAGTTAGAAGACATAAAATCTGTGGTCTTACCTCCAGGATCATGTTTAGGAGGTTTGGAAACTATGGAGATTGCTCCAGGTTCATCACAGCTGCAAGATGTGAAATCTGTAGAATTGAACCTTGAGCCAAAGAGGCAAGGTGAAAATTCTATGACTTTTGTACTAGGGCCACTGTTTCAAGTTGTTAAATCTATGGAGGTGCTCCAAGGGCCTCAACTGCAAGGTGCTAAATCTGAGGAACTGACATCAGAACCACATATGCAAGATGTGAAATTTGTGGAGATTATCCCAAGTTTAAAGTTACAAAATTTAAAATCTGTTAAGGAGACTCCAGAGCCAGATCAGCAATGTGTAAAATCTATGAAATTGACCACAAGGCTAAAGGGAAAGGTGGTAAAATCTTTGAATATAATGGGAAGACAAGAGTTTCAAAGAGTAAAATCTGTGGATTTAGCCTCAAGGCAACAAGGGATGGGAGCTGTGAGTTTAACTCCTGGACCAGAACAGGATGGTGAGATGTCTGTAGAATTCTCACCAGAGCAAAATTATGTGGATTTAGAGCAAATGAAGACACCATCTAAGTCTGAAAATGTAATGTCTTTGGAGTTAATTCCAGAGCCCAAATCTGAAGATGTGAAAGCTGTAGACCTCAAATTTGGGCTACAGTTGAAAAATATGAAATCATCTGAATTGACTCCAGAACCAAATATTCCAGGTGCAAAACCTAAAGAATTCAACCTTGAACCACGGGTGCAGAGTGTGAAATCTTCCAAGTTCACCTCAGGATCACAGTTGTACCAAGTAAAACCCTTGGAGTCAGTTTCAGAGCCACAGCTTCAAGATGTGAAAACTGTGAAGTTAAACCAAGAGCCAGAACTTGGAAGTAGGAAATATATCCAGTGGCTGCCAGGACCAGAGTTTCGAGGTATGAGATCTATAGAGTTAACTACAGGGTCACAATCTCAAGATGTCAAAACTGCAAAATTGAAACCTGCACTACAGTTGAGAGGTGTGAAATCATCTGTATTAACTTCAGGGCTAAAACTTCAAGGTGCAAAATCTATGCAGTTCACCCTTGGGCCACAGTGGCAGTACAAGAAAATCCCTGAGTTGTCCCCAGGACCACAGCTACAAAAAGGGAAAATTTTCAAGTTAACATCAGAGTCACAGCTTCAAAGTCCGAAAACTGTGGAGTTAAACCAAGAGCCAAAGCTTAGAAGTGTGAGATGTGTGCAGTGGATACCAGCAGCTGAGTTCCAACATATGAAATCGGTAGTATTAAATCCTGAGTCACAATCTCAAAGTGTCAAACCTGCAGAATCAAAACCTGTGTTACAACTGGAAGGTGTGAAGTCATCTGTATTGACTCTAAGGCCAAAACTTCATGGTGCAAAAACTACAAATTTCAACCTTGGGCTACTGTGGCAGAGCATGAAAACCGCTGAGTTGTCTCCAGGACCACAGCTGCAAAAAAGAGAAAATTTGGAGTCAGCCTCAGAGCCACAGCATCAAGGTATGAAAACTATGGAGTTAAACCAAGAGCCAGAGCTTGGAAGTATGAAATCTGTGCAGTGGATACCAAGACCTGAGTTCCAAGGTATGAAATCTGCAGCGTTAAGTTTTGGGTCAGAATCTCAAAAGGTCAAACCTGGAGAGATGAAACCAGTGCTACAGTTCAAAGGTGAGAAGGCATCTAATTCGACTTCAAGGCCAAAGCTCCAAGGTATACAAACTTTGGCACCACAACGGGAACAACTGCTTCAAGGTTTCAAATCAGTAGATCAAGTAGGTCTGCAGTCAAGAAGCATGAAATCATGTGACCTGACTTCAATGTCAAAGCTTTATGGTATAAAATCTATGGTATTCAAACCTGGACTTCTCTTGAAAGATGTAAAATCTCCTGAGTTGACCCCAGAACTACAGGTGCAAGAGACAGCTTTAGCATCATCCCCAGGGACACAGATTCAAGGTATGAAATCTCCAGTGTTTGCACAAGAGCCACAGCTTCCAGGTGTGAAATCTGAGGTTTCAAGACAAAGGTCACAATCACAAAGTGATAAAACTGAAGAGGTGAACTCTACACTATACTTGAAAAGTACAAAATCATCTGAGTTGACTCTTCAGACGAAGCTTCAAGGAGTGAAATCTGAGGAGTTCAACTCTGGGCCACAGTGGCAAAGCATAAAATTTTCTAAGTTGACCCCTGAGACAAGACCTCAGTGTATGCAATTTACTGAGTTAAACCCTGGCTCAGTATTGCAAGGTGTGAAATCTTCTGAAGGGACATCAAAGACAAGGCTTCAAGACGTAAAACATACAGAATTGAGCCCTGGACGCCAGTCGCAAGTTGCAGAATCTGAATTGAGCCAGGGGACAAAGCTTCAAGAAGTAAAATCTTTGGAATTCATTTCACATCCACAATTGCAAAATGTGAAATCTTCAATCATGAGTAATACGCTTCAAGGTGTAAAATCTATGGATTTCATCCTGGACCACATTTGCAAAGATCATTCTGAAACACGGTGTGAAATACGTAGAATTCAAGGTGTGAAATATGGAGAATTCAAACCTGATCCAAAGTTACAAGGTGAGAAATCTTCTGATTTAACCCTTGGGAGGAAGTTCTCAGGTGCGAAATCTGAAGAGTTCTACTCAGGCCCACAGTTACCAGATATGAAATCTTCTGAACTGATGCTGGGTAAAAAGCTTCAAGATGTAAAATCTATGGAGTTCAGTTCTGGGCCACACTTTCAAGGTATGAAATCTTCTGCAGTGATCCTAGGGACAAAACTTCAAGGTGTGAAATCAGTAGAGTTCAACTCTGGACCACAGATACAATTTAAAAAATCTTCTGAGTTGATTCCAGGCACACTTCAAGGTGTGAAATCCATGGAGTTCAACTCAGGCCCACATTTGCAAGACGTGAAATATTCCAAGTCATTCCTGGGGACAGAGCTTCGAGATGTAAAATCTATGGAGTTCAGATCTGGACCACATTTGCAGGGTACAAAATCAGAATTGATTCCAGGAACAAAACTCCAAGTGAAATCTGTAGTGTTCAATCCTGGACCACCGTCACAAGGTAAGATATCTGATGGGATGTTAGAGTGGAGGCTTCAAGATCTAGAATCTGTTAAATTAAAACCTGTACCACAGTTAAAAGGTATAACAACTTCTGAATTATTGCCAGAGACAAAGCTTCAAGGTAGGAGATCTGTAGAGTTCCTTCCTAAGCCAAATAGGCAAGATGCAAAATCTTTTGAAATGACTCTAGGTACAAAAATACAAGGTGTGAAACCTTTGGGATTCAATTCAGCCCCAAAGTTACAGAAGAGGAAATTGACATCAGAAACACAACTTCAAAGTGTGAAATCTATGGAATTCAATTCTGGGGCAAAATTGCAAGGTGTGAAATCTTTTGAGGTGATGAATCTTCAAACAATGAAATCTACAGAGGTAAACCATGGCCCAGAATGGCAGGTTGCGAAACATTCTGAGTTGGCCTTGGAATCAAAGCTTCACAGTGCATTATCTTCTGAATTCAATGCTGGAAAGCAGTGGCAAGGTGAGAAATCTCAGTTGAATCCATGTCCAGAGCTTCAAAGTGTAAAATATATGGTGTCCAATCCTGTGCCACATTTGCAAGGCACACAATCCTCAGAATCAGGGATAGAGACAAAGCTTCAAGACGTGAAGTCTATGGAAGTCAATCCAGATAAACAGTTGCAAGATGTAAAATCTTCTGAGTTGTGCTTGGGAACAAAGCTTCAAGGTATGCAGTCTCTGGAATTCAACTTTAGGACACAGAGGCAAGGGGTAAATTCTTCTGAGTTGAATCCTGGGCCAGAGGTTCAAGTTACAAATTCTAAGGTGTTCTGCCTTGATCCATACTTGCAAGGTGTGAAATCTTCTGAATTGATTCCAGTTTCAAAACTTCAAGGTATGAAGTCTTCTGAGTTGAATCTAGGGACGGAGATTCAAAGTGAAATATCTATGGTGTACAACCCTGGACCACATTTTCAAGGTTTAAAATCTGAATCGTCTCCAGGTTTAAAGTTTCTAGGTGTAGCACCTAGGAAATGCAATTCCGGGCTACAGGTGCAGTGTGTGAATTCTTCTGAGTTGAATACAGGGCAGAAATTACAGTGTGAAAATTCTATGGTGTGCAAACACAGGCCAGACTTGCAAGGTATAAAATCTTTTGAATTGACCTCAGGGACAAAATTTCAAGGTAGGAGATCTGAGTTGAATCCAGAGCCAGAGCTTCAAGGTATAAAATCTAATCTGCTCAATCCTGGGCATCATTTGCAATATGTAAAATCTGAATTGAATACAGGAACAAAGCTTCAAGGTATAACATCTATGGAGCTCAACTCTGCCCAACAGTTGCAAGGTGTGAACTCTTCTGAGTTGAATTTAGGATCAAAACTTCAACGCATAAATTCTACAAAGCACAATCCAGGATCACAGGTGCTAGGCATGAAACCCTCTGAACTGATAACTGGGGAAGAATCTCAAGATATAAAATCTATTTTTCTCAACCCTGCACTGCATTTGCAATGTGTGAAATCTTCTGAGTTGACTCCAGAGACAAAGTTGCCAGAAGTCCAATCTTTGGAGAACCACCTTGGGTCACAGCAGCAAGTTGTGAACACTGTGTCCACTTCAGGCCCTCAGCTACATGCTGTAAAATCTGTGATACTTTCACCAGAGTCACTACTTAAAGATGTACAATCTTTGGGGAGGAACAAGAAGCCATCGATTTGTGGTATAAATTCCGTAACATTGATTTCAAGCTCTGAGCGACAGGACTTCAAATCTGAGGTATCTTCACTAGAGCCATGTCTTAAAAAAATGAAATATATGGGATTAAACCCAGGGCCACATCCTCAAGGTATGAATTCTGAGGAAGTGACCTCACACTTGAAGCAGCACAGTGTGAAATCTGTGGTGTTTGCATCAGAGCCATGTTTTCAAGATGAGGAAGATCTGGAGTTGAAACCAAGGCTACCTCAAGATGTGAAATCTAAGAAGCTGGTTTCTTGCCTCAGACAGAAATCTGTGGTATTTCTATCAGAGTCATGTTCTCAAGATGTGAAATCTATGAAGTCAAGCCTAGAGGCACAACCTCAAAGTGTGAATTCTTTAGAGTTGACATCATGCCTCAAGTCAGAATATGTTAAATCTGAGGTCTCTGTACCAAAGTCCTGTTGCCAAACAGTAAAATCTGTGGAGTTGACACCAGGGTCCCAACAGCAAGGTAGAAATTGCCAAGAGTTGACTTCGGAAGTGCAAGGTTTGAAATCGGTGGTGTTGGCACCAGAGCCAACTAAGGAGTTAACACCAGGACCAATGTTGACTAGTGTCAACATTTCAAATTTGTCTCCAGAATCAGAGCAACAAGATGTGAAATGTTTAGAGTTTACACAAGATCCAAAGTTGCAAAGTATAAAACATGTGGAATTGTCTTCAGTGTCTCTGCAGCAACCTATAAAATCTGTGTCACTAGCACCAGGGGCACTGTTTCAAATTAAATCTACGGAGCTAACTCCAAAACCAAGTTATCACATCTCAGAATCCTCCGAGATAATCCCTATGGGAAAGCATCAGTTTGCTGAGAAGATACCAAAACCAAGACATCAAGATCCTAAATCTGTGAATTTGATTTCAATACCAAGTCATCAAGTCACAGAATCTTCACAAACGACACCTGAGTCAGGACATCAAGGCAAAGAAACTATAGAGAAATCTGTGGAATTGACTCCAAAGCCAACAGGTAAGGCCATAGAATCTTCAGGGATGCCTCTGAAGCGAGATCTTCAAGTACCAGAATCTGTGAATCTCACTCCAGTGCTAAGGGGTCAAGAATCAAAATCTTCAGAATTAACCCCAGAGAAAAGCTACCAAACCACAGAATCTCTGGGGTTGTCTTCTCAGCCTTGGCCTCAAATTAAGGATTTTGGAGAATTATATATAAAGCCATTAAAACAAGTTGTGCAATCTGAAGAAATGACCCCTGAGCTAAAGCATCCAGTTATGGAAACCATGTGGTTGTCCTCTGAAGTGACATCAAAACCAATAAGTCAAGTCACTGGATATTCAGAGGGTTCTCCAAGGTCCTATCCTCAAGGCTTAGAACCTGTGGAGGGGATATCTGAGAAAAGGCTCCAAAGGGAAGAATCTGTAGTACTGATTCCAAAGTCATTACATCATGTCCAAGAATCATCAGCAATGACACCAGGGCTAGGACACCAAGATCCCGAATCTGTGGAGTTGACTTCAGATAAACAGCTGCAAGGGAAGGAATCTATGCAATCGATCACAAAGTCACAGCATCATGTGTTATCTTCAGGGCTAACATCAGAGTTAGGGTACCAAGTCCCAGAATCTGAGGGTTTGACCTATAAGCAATGGCTGCGAATGGAGGACTCTTTAGAGTTGCCCCCAAAGCAAGTAAGTCAAGTTGTGGAACATGCAGAATCTGTGGAGTCCACCTCTGAGACAAGCCAGCAAGGGGAAGGATCAATGGGGCTAACAAAGATACATTGTCAAAGCATGGAATATCCAGAGATATCCCCAGGACCACCAGGCCAAATGATGGAATTTATGAACAGCAGTCCAAAGCCACTAGATCAAGTCACAGAACCAATAAGAACACCATTTCAAGTGGCTCAATCAATACAGGTAACCCCAGGGGTTCCCCAAAAAGTCATTGATTCCATGGAAGTGATCCCTGGGCTGCCACTTCAAGTTGTGAAGTCTGTGGTATTAACCCCAGGGCCAGCCCATCAAATGGCAGAATCTGTTGAATTGTCTCCAAAACTGCAAAACACGAGATCTTCAGGGCTATGGTTGCAAAATGGGAAATCTAAGACATTAATTGCAAAGCCAATGGACCAAATCCTGGAAAGAAAGGGGATGACAGGGTTTCAAATTGTAAGGAGTGTGTTACTCTCAAGACCACAACTTCAAATTGTAAAATCTGAGGAATTAGCACCAGGACCAATTCCTCAGGTTGCTGAACCAATAGGAGTAGCCCTAGAAGGAGAGCTGGAAGTAAAGGAATGTTTGGATTTACTCCCAAAGCCACATCTTCAAGAACTGGTAGAACCTGTGGAATTAACTCCAAGGCCAAATATTCAAGTTAAATCTGTAGAATTAACCCTACAGTCAACATCTCCATTTGAGGAACCTATAGTGTTGACTCATGAACAAAGGCTACAAGCTGTTCAATCTATAGGGTTAAAAAAAGGTCCTCCTCAAGTTATGGAATCTGAGGATTTGAATCTAGACCAGGTGCATCAGAGTAGAGAATATGAGGAGTTAACATCAGGAGAAGAATTGCAAGTAGGGAATACTTTTTCTAGGTTCATTTACAGTTCTTCATCCCCATTCATTTCAACCTCTGCCAAGACTACAGCTGACTTAGGAAGATTTTGGGATTCTGGGATGCCAGAAGTAACAAGAACCTTGAATATGAAAAACTTGAGAACAGATATTTTGCAGCCAGGAGAGTCCTATATAGACCCTACTACTATACAGTCTTCAACCTTGGCCCTTCCTAATCAACCCTCTGAACAGAAAGCTATTCCTGTGGAAATCCCACATCCAGAGATCCCAGGAGCAGATGTCATATCCAAGGAGAAGACCAAAAGGAAGCAGGTGGAAGAGCCAAAGAACTCACTGCAGTGGGAATATAGTCTTCAGAACCTCTCCCAACATCAACCACAAAGCTGGAGATTGCCATCTAGGACCTCTCAGGTACGATTAGGACCTCAAGGAAGCCTGACCTGGTCCAGCCTGGGTAGACAACAGAATGCCCGGGAGAGTCATGCCTGGAGGCAGCGACTACCTAGAAAATATCTCTCTAATATGCTAATGCTGGGTAATGTTTTGGGGACCACTATGGAAAAGAATCTTTGTTCTCAAATATCTCCAGCAGAAAGAGCCACTGTAGATACCTGTCAATCTATTCAGAAGTTATTTGGGGTTCCAGCTGAATTAATGGAGTTTTCCCAGAGTCTGCTAGAGAAGGATCAAGGTACTAATTCTAGGCCTTCAGTGGTTAAAAGTTATATTCAAAGACATACTTCGTGCTATGGTCCTAAGACAAGGATGCCCTTAAGAATGTGGACACGAGGCTCCACATCCTCCATAATACAGCAATACTTTGGGACTAAAAAGGGAATAAAGAAAACAAATTTAAGGCTCAGTGATATATCCCAGGAAATCGGTCAGTACATGTCTGTTTCACATACAAGGGGCCAGCTGCCTGCTTCAGTAAAGTCAGATTCTTCCTTCCGGTTATTTTTCACTAGGAAAGATCCTGTTCCAGAGGATCAAAGTAATAACTCACAGAGTGATTCACAGAGAAGGATTTCTGAGCCCCAACACTCTCTCAAGCCAAGTTATCTTTCCCAGGCTAAGACTGACTTCTCAGAACAGTTTCAGCTACTAAAAGATCTGCAGCTGAAAATAGCATCAAAACTCTTAAGGAGTCAACTACCCCCCAATGTGCCTCCACCTCTAGCTACAGGTCTGGTCCTAAAATACCCTATCTGCCTACAGTGTGGTCGATGTTCAGGATTTAATTGCTGTCATAAATTACAGGCTCCTTTTGGGCCTTACCTTCTTATCTATCCACAGCTCCACCTTGTAAGCACTCCAGAGGGCCGTGGTGAGATTCGGTTGCATCTTGGCTTTAGGTTGCGAACTAGGAAAAGACCCCAAGTCCAAAAGTATCCGAGAAGAGACAGACCTGTCATACCAAGGAGCCATATATCAACATCACAAAGGAAAGCTAAAAGCTGTACTTCAGCTTCCAGGAGTCCTACTTCTACAAAAGATTTCTGGTCTGTGTTGTCCCAGTCTCCTCCTGCTCCTATACAAGTCCACATCAGGCGAAGGCAACATGGCAGCCCTGACCTAGTAGGAAAGACAGAAATTGGACAGACTGGGCATTATGAATTCACTCAAGTTCACTCCCTATCAGAAAGTGACTCTGAAAGCAATCAAGATGAAAAATATCCAATGAAGAAAATTGCCAACAGGGTGAGAACACAAAACAGAGGACAAAGTTTCTCTAGGGAATTACCAGCCCAGTTGAGAAGGAAGAGGATTGGAACAGCTCAGACATCTACTGCCTCTTTAAAAAGACAACCTAAGAAATCCTTCCAACCCAATTTCATACAGCTGCTCTTTCAGGGCCTAAAGCAGGCATTAAAGACAGCACAGAGAGTTATGGTTTTTGCTGGACAGAAGCCTGAGGATGGGGCAAGGTCAGATCACTGGTGGTTGCACAAACACTATACTCCAAAACAAAAAGCCAGGGACTATTGTTTATCAAGAGAAAGCAAAAAAGACAGGAGGCTAGTTGTCAAACTAAGCCCAAAAGATCCAACCACTAAGCAGGAAGACATATTGTGGGCAAGAACAGATCATTTCAGCTCAGCTCAACAACCCATAAAAGGTAGCTCTTTCCAACCCAGACCATCCCAGCTGCCCAAGTCTATAGTTTCCCAAAGAGGAATCACCTTTCAATCCACCTCAATCTTACAGTCTTTGGGTACAATTCAAAATGACAATAGCAGTAGAGCTAAGAAAAACAACAGAACTGAATTCTCCACCCAGGAGTCCAAGAATTTGCCCAAAACAGGAGTCAGAGTTCAGGCCGGATGGACAACCCTACCTGGTACCTCTATGAAGAGAACCTCACACAGTCACCTTAAAGAAAAACCCACCCACAAGGAGCAAAACTACCCCAGTTTTTTTTGGGAAAGAACCCTGCACAGTCCTTCAGAGAGACCTCGTTACAGACTCTCTGAAAGAACCCGTCACAGTCCCTCTGAGAGAACCCATAGCAGTCTCTCTGAGAGAACTCGTAGCAGTCCCTCTGAGATAACGCGTCACAGTCTCTCGGAGAGAAGCCATCGCAGTGCCTCTGAGAGAAGCCGTCGCAGCGCCTCTGAGAGAAGCCGTCGCAGCGCCTCTGAGAGAAGCCATCGCAGTGCCTCTGAGAGAAGCTGTCGCAGTCCATCTGAGAGAAGACACAGTCGCTCTGAGAGAAGGCGCGGTCCCTCTGAGGCAAGACAAAGTCACTCTGAGAGGAGAGGGCACAGTCTCTCTCAAAGAACCCATTGCAGGTCCTCTGAAAGGAAAGGACACCATACCTCTGAGAGGAGCCATTACAGTCCCTCTAACAGACCCCCTCACAGTTTCTCTGAGAAGGGCCGTCATCGCAGTCCCTCCCAGAGGAGACTACACAGTAACTTTCAGAAGAATGGAGGCAGTTACTCTGAGAGGAGCCGGAGCAGTCACTCTGAGAGGAGTCCTTGCAATCCCTCCGAGGGAAGTCGAGGCAGTCGCTCTGAGGGAAGCCGAGGCAGTCACTCTGAGAGGAGCCGTCGCAGTCACTCTGAGAGGAGCCATCGTAGTCACTTTGAGAGAATCGGTCACAGTCCTTTTGAGAGAACCCAACACTGTCCCCCAAAGGAGAGATTCAAGCACAGCTCCCCTGGGGAGAGACCCAGACATAGTTTGTTTAAAGACATCAAGAGTTACTCAAACATTTCTCCTAGGGACTACGCAAAAACACACAGAAAGAGGGCAACTTGGGAGGCCCAAAGCTAGTAGATGACGAGAGAACCCGCCCCCTTTATTCATCGTCCCGCTGAAATCATCATGCAGCTGCTTTTTCCTGCTCAGCCACATTCCCCAATTTCTGAGTCTTCAGCGATGAAAGAGCTGCTGTCTCCATACCTGGGGGTAGGGTGGGGCGGGGGGAAAAGTCTGTAATTTCTCTAAGATAAATAAAGGGGCAACAATTAAGTGGGACATTGATTTCCGAGTGCATTTAGAAAGACCACTTGTCGCGCTGGGTGGATGGAAAAGGGGTGAGAGAAGCACTAGAAGGGCAAACACAACCAGGGGGCGGGCTTCCGAGACCCGGTTAAGGCTCCAAGCTCCTCCCCTTTTTGCCCCTCACCCCAACCTAAGTTCCGTGGCGCGAGGGGCCCAGCGACGCACTCCCCAGAGCAGGGCCTCAGAGGAAGCGGAGGGCACCGTCACGTGATTCGTTCTGGGCGCCGCCCCTATGAAGCCGCTAGGCGGAAGTAGATGTTCAGAAGCGGGCTCGGAGGCACCGAGGCCACATCCGGGGGAGAAGAAGAGAGCGGAAGTGGCGTTAGTCTGGCCGGAGCCCTTGGGTGAATTTATTAGGCGTGGAGAGGGAATGATGTCTTCCAGGCTCGGTGCAGCGCCCGCTGTGAGTTTCTTGGTTTGGCCGTTGTGCTTTTGGGGTAGCGCTGTCGAGCCCAGAACACGCGGTCCCTCGCTTTTGTCCCAGCTCCGAGGTGGTTTCATCAGAGCCCCTCGTAGGCCCCACCCTTCTAGGTCATTCTCACCTGTCCCCTTTTTCTGTTCCTACTTTCCGCTGTTTATTCCCCACCTCCTAGGACTCCGTTCCTCGACAGATTGCCATTAGTTTCTCTTCCTTTTAGATCCCCAATGCCGCTCACATCCCTTGTCTTCTCTTCTCGCCTCCCGTTTAGAGCCTCTATGCGGGACAGGGCTTTGAGAAGGTCTGGGGAGGAGGGGGGTGAAGGCGCTGGTATGGTCACTTGCCTTTATTGTGTAGGAAGAGAGAACTCCGCTTTTCCTAAAAAGTGTGGCCGCTTTCCGTTAGAAGTAATTACCCCGGGAGAGCTGCTTTTCTTCTGGGCACAGGGGGCTCGTCTTTTTGTGCTCAAGGTTCCGAGCTCCCCAGCGCTCACTCGTTTGCTTGTGATTTGCTAGACTCCGGGACCCACGTCCTTTAAGCAGCAGAGGAGCACGAGGATCGTGGGAGCCAAGAAGTAAGTGAGGTTTTCTGCGGTCCATCTGTAATTGTGTCGCCAACGCTGCCCAATAGAGTTTACTGCGATGATGAAAATATTCTCTATCTGCATTATCAATACGGTAGTCACTAGCCACGTGTGGCCTTTCTGAGCACTTGAAATGTCGCTAGTACGACTGAGGAACTGATTTTTAATTGTATTTAATTGCACTTGTTTTAAATTTAAGTAGCCACCTGTGGCTAGTGGCTACTTTGTTGGACAGTGCAGGTCTAATTTTAGCGGGGGGAAGAAAAACCTACCTTGCAAAAAAAGTGGGAAGTTTAATAAAAATGGAACGTATGACTCAGAGGTAGTACTGTATTCACACATCAAAAACATGTTTATGAAGATATTGATGAACATGGGATGGGCTGATAGAAAATGGCTGTGAAAATCCTTGTATTGGAGAGCGGGTGTAGTTCAGTGGTTTGCATGTACAAGATCCAGGATTCAGACCCTGGTACTTACTTTAAAAAAAAAAGACTCCTTATATTTTCAAACTACTTGGCTGCAAGATGGGTATTTTGCGTACTGAATGTGCTAAGCTTTTCCATGATAAATACAAGAGAAGGATGCTTGTTAACTAGAAACTCCTTTTGGAAAGAATTCATCATTCAGGTAACATTTTCTGAATATAAACTATGTGCCAGCTGTGTATAGGCTAGGACTACAGAGAGGATCCAGTAGTCTAGAAGGGAAATAGATAAAGCGATTAACACAGTACTGTGTAAAAAAATGGAAACTGAATAGAGCTTTTGGGGAAGGGGAAGTTTGGGAGGCAAGGGTTACCAGAGAGAGCAGAGGCATGAAAATTCAGGAATCGTGTCTGTAGCTAGAAGGGTTTTTTCGGAAGAGATTTCTCCTCTTTATTATGTCTTTCCTTTTTTCCTTTTATTTACCATAGTTTGCTCTTCTTTTGTTTTATTTATTTATTTCTTAGTCATTAATTTTAGATCTTTCATATTTTCTAATATAAGAATTTAGGGCTTTGTTTCCTTCTATGTACTGCTCTAGTTGCATCCCATAAGTTTTCATGTTATATTTTTGTCATTCAGTTTTCAGGTTTCCCCATTGTGATTCTTTTTGACTCATGAATTATTTAGAAGTATATTGTTTAATTTCCAAATATTTGGGGATATGCTAGATATCTCCTCATGTGGTTAGAGAATACACTTTTTTTTTCTTCAGCTTTTTTGTCTTGAAATGATTTCAAACTTTCACAACAGTTGGAAAAATAACACAAAAACCGTACAGGAAACTCTGACATACCTTCCCCTATCAGTACCCAGATCCACCAATTTTTTTTTTTTTTTAGGAGGTAGTGGGAATCGAACCCAGGACCTCATATATGGGAAGCAGGTGCTAACCACAGAGTTACATCTCCTACCTTGCACTTTTTTCAATCTTAACATTTTGCCACATTTGCTGTTTGTGTTTTTCTTTCTCTCTTCCTTCCCCACCCCCTTCCCTTCTCCCTGTCTTTCATCTCTATGTACCTCTATTTATGAATCCATTTTCTTTAGTATTTGGGTGTAGGTTGTATAAATCATGCTCCTGGAACACTTATTACTGCCTTGTACATTTAAGAACAAGGACATTCACATATATAACTACCTTAAGTGCAGTTGTCAAGTTTGAGAAATTTAAGATTGTTACAAAGCTTACCGCCTCCATATCCCAATTTTTTCATGTCACGGTAATGTGCCTTTGAGCCTTTTATCCTCCATTATTAGATCCAGTCCAGGATCATGTATTGCATTTAACTGTCATTCTCTCTTTGGTTGCTCCTATTTTTTCAAATCATGGAAACATATCTACAACAGAAACTTGTAAACTTTCCCTTTCAACCACTCTTAAGCATACCATTTAGTGGGATATTAATCACATTCACAGCGTTGTGTTACCCTCAGTACTATTCATTACAGAACTTTTCCATCACCCCAAACAGAAACCCTTTAACGCCCCATTCCCCTGCCCTCTGCCCCAAGTAATCTGTACTATTTCTGTCTCCTTAAGGTTACATGTTTTAGCTGTTTTATATACAATATGTCTCTTTGTGAACCAATACAATATCTGTTACTTTGTGATTGACTTATTCCACTTAATGAGATGTTTTCAAGATTCAGTCTTGTATTAGAACCTTATTTCATTTTTTTTTTTTAGAGATTTATTTTTATTTATTTATCTCCCCTTCCCCCCTGTTGTTTGCTGTGTCCACTTCCTGTTTGTACTTCTGCCTCTGCTTGCATTATCTGGCGGCACTGGGAAACTGTGTCTCTTTTTTTTCCGTTGCATCATCCTGCTGCGTCAGCTCTCTTTGTGTGCGGTGCCACTCCTGGGCGGGCTGCGCTTTTTTCACGCGGGGTGACTGTCCTTGCGGGGCACATTCCTTGCTCATGGGGCACCCCTACCTGGGGGCACCCCTGAGTGGCATGGCACTCCTTGTGCGCAGCAGCACTGCATGTGGGCCAGCTTACCACACAGGTCAGGAGGCCCTGGGGATCGAACCCCGAACCACCCTATGGTAGACTGATGCTCTATCAGTCGAGCCGTGTCCACTTCCCCTCATTTCTTTTTAAGGTAGAGTAATATTCCATTGTATGTATATACCACATTTTTGGTTATTCATCTGCTAGACATTCGGGTGTTGCTTCCATCTTTTGGTTATTGTGAATAATGCTGCTGTGAAATTGTTGTACAACAGAAAATGCACTTTTAAGTTGAATGAGATTTGTTTTATATTTATAGCCCATTCTTCAAGTGTGTACTTTAAAAGAATGTGTGGTGTAGTTCATTTATCATATTATTCAAGTTCTGTTTCCTTATTGATCCTTTGTCCAGCTCTATCCAAAGGTGAGAGAGTTGTGTTGAATGAAGTCTCCAACTGTTATTGTAGAGATGTCTATTTTTCTCTTCAATTTTGCAAGTATATGCCTCATGTATTTTGGGGCACCCTGGTTCAGTGCATAAATATTATTGTTATTTCTTCTTGGTGGATTATTGCTCCTTTAATACATAATGTCCTTCTTCCTCTCTTATAGCAGTTTTGTATTTAAAGTCTATTTTGTCCGATAGTAATATTGCTACTCCAGCTCTTTTTTGATTACTGCTTGTGCGGAATATCTTTTTCCAAACTTTTACTCTCAATCTCTTTGTGTCCTTGTAAACTGAGTCTCGTAGGCAGCATATAGGTGGCTATTTTTTTTTTTTATACATTCTGCCATTCTGTGTCTTTTGATAGGGGAGTTCAGTCCATTAACATTTAATGTTATTACTGCAAAGGCATTACTTGTCTTGTGCCTTGCCCATTATATTTTTTCTTTTTTTTTAGGTACCAGGGCCAGGGATTGAAGCCAGGACCTCGTATGTGGGAAGCTGGTGCTCAACCACTGAGCCACATAGGCTCCCCTGAGTTGGTTTTTTTATTTGTTTGCTTGTTGTTTGTTTTTGTGTTTTTTTAAGGAGGCACCTGGGACTGAACCCAGGACCTCCCATGTGGGAAGCAGGCGTTCAACTGCTTGAGCCACATCTGCTCCCTCCATTATATCTTTTTTTCTTGAAGATTTATTTATTTTATTTATTTCTCTCCCCTTCCTCCCCCCCCCCCCACATGTTCTTCTTTGTCTGCTTCTGTTGTTGTCAGTGGCCCCGGAATCTGTGTTTCTTTTTGTTGCGTCATCTTGCTGTGTCAGCTCTCCGTGTGCGTGGCACCATTCCTGAGCAGGCTGAACTTTTCTTTTGTGCTGGGCGGCTCTCCTTACGGGGTGCACCCCGTGTGCATGGGGACACCCCTGCGTGGCACGGCACTCCCTGCACGCATCAGCACTGCATGTGGGCCAGCTCCAAACGGGTCAGGGAAGCCTGGGGTTTGAACCGCAGACCTCCCATGTGGTAGACGGACGCCCTAACCACTGGGCCAAGTCCGCTTCCCTCCATTATATCTTTTGACTTAACATTGACCTATTTTGTTATTATCTTTTTACCCTTTTTGTTACCCTTACTAATAATTTTCACTTGTACACTGAATGTGTAGAAATACACATTCAGAATATGTATTCTGCAGTTATTGAGTATAAATGTCTATAAATGTTAACGAGAGCAAGGTGGCTTATAGTTTAATTTAGATTTTCCCTGTCTTTACTGAATTTTTTCCTAGGTCTATCAATTGTTGAGAAGAAGAGGTCTTAGAGTTTTCTAGTGAGACTGTGGAATTGTTTGTTTTCCTTTTTGTCAGTTCTGCTTTGTGTTTTTCAGGATCTATTATTAGGCATATACAATGGGTAATTATCTCTTCCTAATGATTTCATATTCATTATGAAGTGTCTTTTTTTCTCTCTGGCAGTACCCTTTGTCTGAAGTCTGTTTTATTTGATATTAAAATAGCCACTCCAGCCTTCTTATATTTGCTGTTTTTTCAGCTATTTTCTTTCAATTTATGTATTTCTTTATATTTTCAGTGTCTCTCTTATAGGTATTGCTTTTTTATTCACTTTGTTAATTTCTGACCTTTAATTAGAATGTTTAGACCATAAACATTTAATGTAATTATTGGTGTAGTTGCATTTAGGTCTACCGTTTTAGTATTTGTATTGTTTGACCCCTATTTTTTCTTCCTCTAGTCCTGACTTCTTTTGGATTATTTGAATATGTTTAGTATTCCATTTTAATTTATCTATTGTTTTTTGGCTTTATCTTTGTGTGTATGTGTTTTAGTAGTTGCTCCAGGAATTACAATATGCATAGTTTTCTTCATAGTCTATAGTCTACTTAGAATTTATGTTCTACTATTTCACTTAACTGTAGAAACCTTGGAACCGTACAGGTCCTTTTCTTCCCTCCCTGTGCATCCTCTGACCATTATGCTATAGTTGTCATTGTATTATAGCTACATCCTCTGAAAACCCTACCAAATAATATACATTTTGCTTTAGGTAAATTTTTACTATTTACCCAACTGGTTTCTCTTTTGTGTGACTTCTCTTTAGCTGGTATAAACTTTTTTTTACAGAGTACGGGTTCTTAACTGCTTTTGTTCACAGACCTCTTTACCAGTCAGGTGAAAACCTTGGACCCCTTCTCAGAATGCAGGAGCAGATAGTTTTATGGCCCTCAACATCAACATGTCTTTAAATAAAATTTTAGGATTATTCAAAATTAATTCAGGAAGCGGACTTGGCCCAGTGGATAGGGCGTCCATCTACCACATGGGAGGCCCTTGGTTCAAACCACGGGCCTCCTTTACCCGTGTGGAGCTGACCCATGCACAGTGCTGATGCACGCAAGGAGTGCCCTGCCACGCAGGGGTGTCCCCTTGTAGGGGAGCCCCACGCGCAAGGAGTGTGCCCCGTAAGGAGAGCTGCCCAGCGCAAAAGAAAGTACAGCCTGCCCAGAAATGGTGCCGCACACACGGAGAGCTGACACAACAAGAGACACAACAAAAAGAAACACAGATTCCCGTGCCGCTGACAACAACAGAAGCGGACAAAGAAGGACACGCAGCACATGGACATAGAGAACAGACAGCTGGGGCAGGGGAGAGGAGAAGGGGAGAGAAAAAAAAAGTTAAGTAACTTTAAAAAAAATTAATTCAAGCTCATGGACCCCCTGGTTAAGAACCCCTGTTATAGATAGAGCAAGTCTGCTGATGATTACTGTATTAGTCAGTCAAGGGGGTGCTGATGCAAAATACCAGAAATTGGTATTTTTGGGGTAGGAGCTTACAGATACTAGGCCTAAAGCATAAGTTACTTTCCTCACCAAAGTTTATTTTCACATGCTGGAGCAGGATGGCTGCCGACAGCTGCGAGAATTCAGGCTTCCTGGGTTCCTCCCTTCCAGAGTCTTACTTCTCTCTAGGTTCAAGGTTCCTTTCTTTGTGGGACTTGCTTCTCTTTCCTCTGTGTGCTTACTTACCAGGACTTCAGCTTAAGACTTCGGCATCAAACACCAACATCAAAACTCCAACATTAAGAACCCCCAAGTCTGTCCTTTGCCATGCCTTTTATTGTGAGTCCCCTCCCACCAAGGGATGGGGACTCAGTGCCCTAATGATGTGGCCCAGTTAAAACCTTAATCATAACTCAGTCAGGCCCAGGTACAGATCAGATTACAAACATAAGCCAATATCAGTTTTTGGAATTCATAACCGTATCAAATTGCTACAATTACTTCTCTTGGTTTTTCTTCATCTCAATAGTCCTAAAGGACATTTTCACTGAATATTGGCATTTCTTTCTTCTCAGAGCTTTTAATATTCTGCATTGTCTCCTAGCCTCTTTGGGTAATACTGAGAAATCCATGATCATTCCAATAATTGTTTCCTGTATGTAATATGACATTTTTCTCTAGGTGCTTCCGAGACTTTTTTTCTTTATCTTTGGTTTTGAACAGTTTCATTATGATGTGTTTAAGTGAATTTTTCTTCGCATTTATCTTATTTAGTGTTCCTTGAACTCCTTATCTGTAAGTAAATTTTCATCAAATTTTGGAATTTTTCTGCCATTATTATTTAAAAAAATTTTTTATTAGAGAAGTAGTGAGCTTATGGAACAATCATGTGTAACATGCAGAATTCTTATACATCACCTCTCCACCAACACCTTGCATTGTTGTGTAACTTTTGTTACACAATATGAAAGACATTCATCAAAATAATACTGTTAACTATATAGCAATATTACATAGCTTACATTTGGTGTCTTTTTTCCATATCCCCCTATTATTAACACCATATGTTAATACTGTACATTTGTTACAGTTCATGAGAGAACACTCTTATTAAAGTAATACTGTTAGCCGCAGTCCATCATCCACTACATGGTTTACTGTGTTTTACAGTCCCATGTCTTGTACAGTATATCCAAAATGTACACTCTGTAGCTCTCTGTCTCATTACAGAGTTGTATTGTCATTACTTAAGTAAATGTTTTCATTAGTCCAATAGAAAAAAATCCCATACCCCCTATAATAGTCAGCCAAAGGTACTTTGCTGATGCAAAGTACCAGAAATGTGTTGGTTTTTATAAAGGGTGTTTGGAGTAGATGGTACAGTCACAAGGCCCTAAAGAGTCCAACTCAAGGTACCATAAGAGGTACTTTCTCATCCAGAATGTGTTGCCATGTGTTGACACAAGATGGTGGGCGACATGTGTGAGTTCAGCCTTCTTATCTCTTTTTTTTTTTTTTTTGCCCTTTTAAAAAATATATTTTTATTAGAGAAGTTGTGAACTTAGAAAACCATCATGTACATGTGTAGAATTCCTATACAACACTTCTCCTCCTCCAACACACTACATTGTTGTGAAACATTTGTTACAGGTTATGAAATAATATCAGACTATTACCACTAACTATGGTAATAGTGTACATTCATTTGGTATATTTTTTCCATACCCCTTATTATTAACACAGAACATCTTTGGCATTGAGGCAAGAATATAACAGTATTGCTGTTAACTATAGTCTGTAGTTACCTTAATTGTATTTTTCCCATGCTTCTCCACATTCTTAACACTTTGCAATAGCGATGTACCTTTGTTCTGGTTCATAGAAAGACAGTCTTGTATTTGTAGTATTAACCACAATTCTCATCCACCTCTGGGTTCACTATATTACTCAACCCCTAGATTATTTCTTACAATTGACATTTACATCCCTAGATGTAATACCATCACATCACATTAGTCACAATCCCATTTATAAATCAACTACATTAGTTCTACTCATTATATGTTACTGTCGACTCTACTTCCACACTTACATAGAACATATGTAATGTTCTTTATACATTAAACATCAGTATTCCTTCTCGGCCCTCTTCCTGTCTCCAAATAAATTATACTCTAGGTTTTAATGCCATGTGTTTATGCTTCGTATTTAGTTTGTATTAGCGAGGCCATGCAATATTTTTCCTTTTGTGGTCTGGTGCATTTCACTCAGTTATAGGTTCACCCATGTGTGTCATGTGTGTCCCAATTAAATTTCTTCTTACAGCAGCATAATATTCCATCCCTCTTCCCTCTAACGCCTCTGTGGGTCAAGCTTTTTTTTTTTTTATAGATTTATTTTATTTATTTCTCTCCCCTTCCCTGCTGTTGTCTGCTCTTTATGTCCATTCGCTGTGTGTTGTTCTGTATCTGCTTGCATTGTCAGGTGGCACTGGGAAACTGCATCTCTTTTTTGTTATGTCATGGCACTCCTTGCGCACAGCAGCACTGCACATGGGCTAGCTCACCACATGGGCCAGGAGATCCTGGGTATTGAACCCTGGACCCTCCATATGGTAGGCGGATGCTCTATCAATTGAGCTACATCCGCTTTCCCAAGCTTCTGATCTCAGCTGTAGGCTGGCATAAGGCTTGTTTGTCTTCCTGGGGCTTGTTTCTTTATAGGCTCAACTTTTCTGGTGTCTTCAAAGGTCAGCTGTAAACTATCAGGTGAATGGCTCGTCTTTCCTGGGGCTCCAGTGTCAAAACCAAGTTCTCTCTGCTGTGTCTTTTTTCGTGTGTCTACTTCCATGTGAGTGTTTTATCAGCCCAAGGGGACTGGAACTCAACACTGAGACACACTGTGATGACATGGTTGGATCAAAGCCCTAATCTTAACAGAATTTAATCAGATGTTTCAGCTGAGTCTAATACATTCAAAGAGTACCACACCCAGAGAAACAGACCAGTTTACAAACATAATCAATACCTCTTTTGGAATTCATAACTAATATCAAACACCCACACACCCCTATTTGATCCTTAGCATTGTTTTTAATAGCTTCTGTGACATTGATGGAAGAATATTACAATATTATGGTTTAACTATAGTCTGTGAGTTGCATTAATTTTATTTTCCCATGTATCTCCGTATTCTTGCCTGCTTATAATAGTGACATTTATAAATCAGCAGTATTAGTTTCACTTGTTATAATGTGTTACCATCAACTCTATCCATTTCCACACTTTTACAATCAAGCTAATTAAAAATTCTATATACATTCAACCCTCATCCTATCTCCTGTTTACCTATACTCTAGATTTTAACTCCATGTGTTTATTCTTTATATTTAATTCATATTAATGAGGCAGTATGGTTTATTTTACTAAGCATAATGTCCTCAAGGTTCATCCATGTTGTCTTATATGTCCTAATTTCATTTCTAATTATAACAGCATAGTATTCCATTGTGTGTATATACCACATTTTGTTTATCCATTCATCAGTTGATGGACACTTGGGTTGTGTCCTTCTTTTGGCAGTTATGAATAGTGATGCTATGAACATTGGTGTGTAAGTGTCTGTTCCATCCCTGTTTTCAGTTCTTCTGGATATATTGTTAGTATAGGGGCTGCTGGATCATACAGCAGTTCTATGTTTAGCTTCCTTACGAATCGCCAAACTCTCTTCTACAGTGGCTGCACCATTCTACATTCCCACCAACAGTGAAGGAGTGTTTCTATTTCTCTCCACATCCTCTCCAGCACTTGGTAGTTTTCTGTGTATGTTTGTTTGTTTTTTTAAATAATGACCATTCTGTGAGGTGTGAAATATCTATTAGTTGATTTGCAGTTCTTTAATAGCTAGTAAAATTGAACATTTATTCATATGATCTTTGACCATTTGTATTTAATGTCTTTTTAAGCCCTCTGCCCATTTTAAAATTGGATTGCTTGCTCTTTTTTTTTTTTTTTTAAGCTGTAATTTTATCCCCTGCCCCAAGATAGCTCCCTTGTCTGTCTACTCATTGTTTGTGCTCACTATCTGCTTGTGTGCTTGCTGTGTCTGCTTGTCTTCTTTAGAAAGCACAGGGAACTGAACCTGGGACCTCCCGTGTGGGAGGCAGGTGCCCAACTGTTGAGCCACATCTACTCCCTGACTGTTGTGTCTCCTCATTGCATAAGTTCATCATCTTTATGAGGCACTGGATCCAAACGGGGGATCTCCCATGTAGGAGGCAGGTGCCAAATTACTTGAGTCACATCCACTCCTCGTTGCCCTTTTATCGTTGAATTATATGATCTCTTTATATAGCATGGAAATCAAACCCTTATCACTTGTGTGGTTTCCAAATATTTTCTCCCTTTGAGTAGGCTGCCTTTTCGCCTTTTTTTGTGTGTGTGATTTTATTTATTTTTTCCCAAATTCTCAATTTATTCATTTTTTAAAAAATATTACATTAAAAAAATATGAGGTCCCCATTCACCCCCACCGCCCCCACCCCACCACTCCCCCCACAGTAATACTCTCCTCCATCATCATGACACATCCATTGCATCTGGTGAGTACATCTCTGGGCCTTTTCACCATCTTGATAAAGTCCTTTGAAGCACAGAGGTGTTTAAGTTTAAGGAGGACCCATTTATCCCATTTTTCTTCCATTGTTTGTGCTCTCAGTGAAACTACTACCTACCACCAGATCTTGAAGGTGTTTTCCTACATTTCTTCTAGGAGTTTTATTCTAGTTTTTTTATTTAGGTCTGATAAGTTTTGAGTTAATTTTTGTCTAAGGAGTGAGATAAGGATCTGCTCTCTTTCTTTTGGATATGGATGTCCAGTTCTCCCAACATGTTAGTTTAGAATAGACTGTTCTGCCACAGCTGGGTGGGCTTGACAGCCTTCAAAAATAACCTGACTGTAGATGTGAGGGTCTGTTTCTGAACAATGAGCTCAGTTCTATTTATCTTTATGTCTGTCTTTATGCCAGTATCATGCTGTTTTTACCACTGTAGCTAGGTTATATGATTTAAAGTCAGGAAGTGAGAGTTCTTCAACTTCATTCTTCTTTTTTAAGATATTTCTGGCTATTCCAGGTCCCTTACCCTTCCAGATAAATTTGATAATTGGATTTTCCATTTCTTTAAAAAAGAGATTGCATTGAATCTGTATATCAGTTTGGGTAGAATTGACATCTTAATGATAGTGTTCCCATTATGATAGTCTTCCCATCTGTGAACTTGGAATGTCCTTCCATTTATTTAGGTCATTTTTTATTTCTTTTAGCACTGCAGTGTAGTTTTATGAATACAGGTCTTTTATGTCCTTGGTTAAGTTTATTCCTAAGTATTTAATTCTTCTAGTTGCTATTGTAAATGGAATTTTTTTTACTGACTTCTTACTCAGATTGCTTATTACTAGTGTACAGAAACACTACTGATTTTTGTGTATTAATCTTGTATCCTGCCACTCTGCTGAACTCATTAGCTCTATTAGCTTTGTTGTAGATTTTTCCGGACTTTCTAGGTTTAGGCTCATATCATCTGCAAATATGGAAGTTTTATTTTTTCCTTTCCAATTTGGATGCCTTTTATTTCTTTTTCTTGCCTGATTGCTCTAGCTAGAATCTCTGGCACTATATTGAACAACAGTGGTGACAGTGGCCACCTGTGCCTGTTCCCAGTCTCAATGAGAAAGCTTTCAGTTTTTCACCATTGCTTACAATGTTAGCTGTGCGTTTTTCATAAATGCACTATTTATCATATTTAGAAAGTTTCCTTCAATTTCTATCTTTCAGAGAGTTTTTATCAAGAAATGATGCTGTATTTTGTTAAATACCTTTTCTGCATCAATTGAGATGATAATGTGATTTTTCTTCAATTTATTAATATGATGTTTTATACCAATTGATTTTCTTTTGTTGAACCACCCTTGCATGCCTGGGATAAAACCATCTTGATCTTGATCAATAATTCTTTTTATGTGTTGTTGGATTTGATTAGCAAATATTTTGTTGAGGAATTTTGCCTCTATATTCATTAGACAATTGGTCTGTAATTTTCTTTTTTTGTAATTTCTTTATCTGGCTTTCGTATTAGGGTGATGTTGGCATCATAGAATGAGTTTGGTACTGTTCCCTCCTGTTCAATTTTTTGGAAGAGTTTGAATAAGGTTGGTATTCTCTTGTCTGAATGACATGTAGAATTCACCTGTGACGCCATCTGATCCAAGGCTTTTCATTTTTGGGAGGTTTTTGATAACTTTCAATCTTTTTATTTGTAATTGGTTTGTTCTTCTATTTCTTCAGGGGTTAGTGTAGGTTGTTCATGTGTTTTCTCGGAATGTGTCCATTTCGTCTGTTATCTAGTTTTTTGGAGTACAGTTGCTTATAGTATCCTCTTATGATTTTTTTCATGTATGTTCTGTAGTAATGGTCCCCTTCTCATTTCTGATTTTATTTGCATCTTCTCTCTTCTTTCCTTCATCAGTTTAGCTAAAGTTTTTCAATTTTCTTGATCTTCTCAAAGAACCAACTTTTGTTTTTGTTAATTTTCTCTAATTTTTTTTTGTTCTCAATTTCATTTATTTCTGCCTCAGTCTTTTTATTTTATTCATTCTGGTTGCCTTGGGAATAGTTTGCTCTTCTAGTTTCTTTTTTTTTTTTTTTTAATATTTCTCTCCCTTCCCCCGCCCCCATTTGTCTGTTCTCTGTGTCGATTTGCTGCGTGTTCTTTTTTGTCCGCTTCTGTTGTCAGCGGCACGGGAATCTGTGTCTCTTTTAGTTGCGTCATCTTGTGTCAGCTCTCCGTGTGTGTGGCGCCACTCCTGGGCAGGCTGCACTTTCTTTCGCACAGGATGGCTCTCCTTACGGGGCGCACTCCTTGCACGTGGGGCTCCGCTACGCGGGGGACACCCCTGCGTGGCACAGCACTCCTTGGTCAAGGAGGCCCGGGGTTTGAGCCGTGGACCTCCCATGTGGTAGACGGACGTCCTAAACACTGGGCCAAGTCCACCTCCCTGCTCTTCTAGTTTCTACAGCTGTATAGTTAAGTCTTTGATTTTAACTCTTCTTTTTTATTGTAAACATTGAGGGCTATAAATTTCCCTCACATCACTGCCTATGCTACATGCTATAGGTTTTGATATGTTACCTTCTCGTTTTCATTCATTTTGAGGTATTTACTGATTGCTCTTGCAATGCAATGTGTTCTTTGACCCACTGATATTTAAGTGTTGTTTTAATCTCTATGTATTTGTGAGTTTTTCCTTTTCTGCCTGTTGTTGATTTCCAGCTTCATTCCATTATGATCAGAGAAAGTGCTGTTATAATTTTGATATTTTTTAATTTATCAAAATTTGTTTTCTGACCCAGCATTTGGGATATCCTGGAGAAGGATATCCATGAGCACTTGAGAAGAACGTATATGCTGCTTTTTTGGAGTGCAGTGTTCTATGTATGTCTATTAGGGTTAGTTCATTTATCATATTATTCAAGCTGTCTGTTACCTTATTGATCCTCTGCCCAGATGTTTTATCCAGTGATGTGAGTGGTGTATTGAAGTCACCAGCTATTGTTGTAGAGACATCTGTTTCTTCCTTCAGTTTTGCTAGTGTTTTTCGCATATTAATTTGGGACACCCTGGTTAGGTGCATATGTATTTATGATTTTTATCTCTTCCTGGTGAAGTTGTCCCTTATATTAATATATAATGTTCTTCCTTGTCTTTAATAAGAGCTTTGCTTTTTCCTTCTTTTTTTCTTTTCATTTTTTAAATTGTTTAAAAGATACTTAGATTACATAAATGTTACAGAGAATATGTATGCCCCTATGCCCTACTCCCCACACCTCCCACATTTTCCCAAATGAGCAACATCTTTCATTAGTGTAGTATGTTCATTGCTATTGATAAACACATTTTGCAGCATTGCCACTTATATTGTAGTTTATACTCTCTTCTGCTCAATTCTGTAGGTTATGGCAAGGTAGATAATGGCCTGTATCTGTCATCATAATGTCATTCAGGATGATTCCCAAGTCCCAAAAATGCTCCCATATTACAATTGTTTTTCCCTCTCCCTACCCCCAGAACCTCCAGTGGCCACTGTGTCCACAGCACATCTTTCTTCCATTGCTAGAATCACAATAAGTCCATAGTTAGTTCCCCAGTCCTGAGGATTCTGGGATGGTGATGCCCACTTCCCCTTTAATTGAGGAGGAGGGCCTTTGATCTCATATGGCTGATGGATGGGTCTCTTGCTTGTTGAGTAGACACTCTTGGTTCCTTGGTATGTTGTTTGTCCATCGTCTCCTTGTTAGTTGTCCTGGGTCAGTCCAATGAACTGGAGAGTAGGTGTTGCAACTCTGTTGAGATTCAGGGCCCAGCTGGCACATGGACAGCCCCAAGATTTAAGTCTCTTGGACGTCCACCTACCAACTGTAGTACTAATTATTGGTTCAACTAGAAGGACAGAAGAGCCATGTGTAGGGAAACCACAGCTGAGTCCTACTCTGTCACAGTGGGGAGCATACATTCCAAAGTAGGGCCCATTAGCAAGGGACCAAACTCCTGAGGTATCTGCCCTGACTATAGTATCTGGATGTCTCCAGAGTCCTCAGGAACCCTGCTCTTTGGGGTGGTATCTACTTTGGCTGCCAATGAGATCCTCCTGAGATGTGCATAAGTGTTACCTTTGGAATGACCTCTTGACTCGCTTTGAAGTCTCTTAGCCATATAAACTCATTTGTCTTTACCTTTTCTCCCTTTTGTCCAAGGCCTGTTTTTTTTTTTTTTTCCCTTTTTCAAGTTATATTGCTTTTTGGTACTTGGTAGCAATCCCTCGGTGCCAGGGAGCCTCATCCCTAGGAGTCGTGTCCCGTCCTGGAGGGAAGTTATTGCATATATATGCTGAGATTGGCTTAGAAAGAGGCCACATTTGACCAACAGGGAGGTTCCCAGTAGGTAACTCTTAGGCACTAGGCTAAGTTTTGATTTCAGGAGCAAAGGCTCATAAGCACAGTCATCAATATCAAGGACCCATCAGTGGACCATCCCCCTTCACTAGTCATTGCCCCTGTACTTCGGGGATTGTTGCTGTTCCATTAGAGCATGTGGCAGTTCCCCAGGATCAGAATTTGGTATTTTTTGGTTATTCTGTGAATCTCCACCCACTGTAACGATGCCCCATAAACATTTGAACATATTTATATGCCTTATATGTAACCAGCTTTGTTTTTGTTTTTAAATTATTATTTATTTCTCTCCTCCTCCCCCCGCCATGTCCATTTTCTGTTTGTTCTGTGTCTGCTTGCATTCTCTGTGGCACTGGGCATCTGTGTCTCTTTTTGTTGCGTCACCTTGCTGTGTCAGCTCTCCATGTGTGCGGTGCCATTCCTGGCCAGGCTGCACTTTTTCCACGTGGGGCTGCTCAATGCAGGGCACACTCCTTGCATGTATGGCTCCCCTACGCGGGAGACACTCCTGCATGGCACGGCACTCGTGGGCCAACTCACCACACGGGCCAGGAGGCCCTGGTTCGAACCCTGGACCTCCCATATGGTAGCCGGATGTTCTATCAGTTGAGCCACATCCACTTCCTCAGCTTTGTTTTTAAAGTCTATTTTTTTGATGTAACTATAGCTACTCCAGCCTTTTTTGTTGTTACTACATGTTTGATATATCTTTCTCCAAACCTCTCACTTTCAATCTATTTGTATCCTTTGGTCTAAGGTGAGTGTCTTGTAGACAGCATGTGGATAGCTCATATTTTCTTATCCATTGTACCAGTCTGTCTTGATTGGGAAGTTGAGTCCATTAACATTCAATGTTATTACTGTAAAGGCAGTTATTACTTCACCCATTTTGACCTTTGGGTTTTATCTCTCATGGCTTCTTTTCCCCACTCTTTTTACACTTTTAGTTACTTTTACTGATAATCTTCATTTCTATACTCTCTTTCAAGCCTCTCTCTCCTGTCCTTTCTTTTCAGATTGCAGCACTACTATTAGTGTGGAAAGTCAGTGATTTGGTTACAAACTCTCTTTGTTTCTGTTTATCTGTGAATAGTCTAAACTTGCCCTCATTTTTGAAAGGCAATCTTCCCTAATAACAGATTCTTGGCTTGCAGTATCTTAAATATATCCTACCACTGCCTTCTTGCCTCCTTTGTTTCTGTTAAGAAATCAGTACTTAATCTTATTGGGCATCTCTTATATATGATAAGTCCTTTTTTCTTGCTGCTTTCAGAATTCTGTCTTTGGCATTTGACATTCTTATTAGCATGTATCTTGGAGTAGGTCTGTTTGGATTTACTCAGATTGTAGTACATTGTGCTTCATGGACAAAGATTATCTAATACCTTTTGAAAGTTGGCAAATTTTCTATCATTATTTCCTCAGATATTCTTTGCGCCGCTGCTTCTGGGACACCCATGACATGTATGTTTGCACATCTCTTGCCGTCATTTAATACCCTGAGACCCTATTCAATTTTTTCCATTCCTTTATTTGTTCTTTTGTATGTTCACTGTTGAAGGTCATATCTTCAAGCTCACTAATCCTTTCTTCTGCCTCCTCAAATTTTGCTGTTTGTGTCTCTAGTGTATTTTTTATTTCATTTATTGTGCCTTTTGTTCCCATTAGATCTGCTCTTTTTCTATGTATGCTTTCAAATTCTTCTTCGTGTTTACCCAGAGTTTTGTTTTCTTTTTTTTAGTGAATAAATCTTTTAATGTATTGTTGGATTCGATTAGTATGTATTTTTTTTCTCATTTCTCCTCCCTGGTTGGCTGCTCTCTGTGTCTATTCACTGTGTGTTCTGTGTCAGCTTGCATTCTTTTCAGTGGCACGGGGAATCTATGTCACCTTTTGTTGTGTCATCTTGCTGTTTCAGCCCTCTGTGTGTGTGGCGCCACTCCTTAACAGACAGTGCTTTTTTTCACATGGGGCGGCTCTCCTTGCGGAGTGCAGTCCTTGCACGTGGGGCTCCTCTGCGCAGGGGACACCCCTACATGGCATGGCACTCCTTGAGCACAACAGCACTGTGCATGGGCCAGCTCATCACACAGGTCAGGAGGCCATGGGTTTGAACCCTGGGCCTCCCATGTGGTAGGTGGACACTCTTATCAGTTGAACCACATCTGCTTCCCCAATGTTTTCTTAATATCCTTAATCTCTTTAGCCATCTCATTGAACTTATTAAGGAGAGTTGTTTGAACATCTATGATTAGTTGTCTCAACTCCTTTATGTCACCTGGAGATTTAGTTTGTTCCTTTGACTGGGCCATATCTTCCTATATCTTAGTATGGCTTGTAATTTTTTGTTAGGGTTCAGCATCTGATTATCTTGATGTATTTATTCCTGACTTAGTTTTTTCTTTTTAGTCTAGGACTTTTTATTTGATTGGCTTTGTGCTATAGCCCCTCTTAGATATTTTGTTCAACGTAATTTGGAACTTGGCTTATATTTAGCCAACTTGATTTTTTTCCTGGCACTTATTCATCTGTTTCTTGCCCTTTCTCCCTTATTGGGCATGGAATAGAAGCTGAGAGTGCAGTTGTTACTGTAAGCCTTGGAGGCCGAAGCTGCCCATGTTGCCCCAGGAATCAGTGAAGCTCCTCCCACCTTTCTTCCTGCCAAGGGTGTGGACAAAGCTGCAGCTATGTGGAGTAATCCAAGCTGTGCAGGCCAAGACTGTCTGTAGTTGCCTGAAGAGACTGATGAAACTTTATGCACCTTCCTCCCCTGCGGGGTGGGTATGAGACTGCAGAAGTGGCAGAAAACCAAGTCATATGATCCAAAACTGACTTCAGTCACCAATGTAGACTTATGAAGCACCGCCTCCTTCTCCCCTGCCAGGGGTGGGGGTAGAGCCACACGTGTGCACAGTAATCTACTCCGTGAAGCCAAAAGCGACTGCAGTTGCCCAGACAGGCTGAGGAAGCATCGCCACCCCTCCCGCCCCCCCCGCCCTGCCAGGGGCAGAGATGGAACCACAGGTTTGTGCAGCAATCTAGTCCGGGTGGGCCAAAAGCAGTAGCAGTTACCTGACGAAGCACCACCCACTTTCCTTCTCTGTCAGGAACAGGTATGGAGCCATAGGTGTGGGTAATAGTCTAAGTGTGGGCGAAAGGCATCTGTAGTTTTCTGGAGTGACTACGGGAGCACTGCCCCACTCCTACCCTTTTGGGTGGGGATGAAGCCACAGGTATGTGCAACAGTCTAGTTCATGTGGCCTGAAATGACTGCAGTTGACTGGAGAGGCTGGTGCAGGTTCCCCCGCCTTCCTCCCTGCCAGGGGTGGTGCCGGAGCCCAGGCTAGGGCAGCAATCTGTCCTGGATGGAAAGAATCAGGTCCCTACCATCTCTGTGATTTTCAGTCAGCCTCACTTCCCCTCATGCTGGGGGTGGAGTTAAAATGTAGGCTATTGGCCTCTTTCTGACTTGGCAGGGTCAAATTTTAGCTGTACTTGGGATTAGACTTTAGTCAGCTGAATTTACTAATCAGTAGCTGAAGTCAGTACCTGAACATCTCTACTTCCCCTGTTTTTAGAATATGGAGCTTCCAGCTCCAGCCAAGGAATAGCTCCTGAGGTATCCTGCTCTGCCACTGGGGCATGGGCACCTGCCTCCGTGGTGTAGAGTGCTCTCCTCACACCATCTTCACCACAGATGGGTAGCCTCCTCCTCCTGTTTCTCCAAGAATGTTGTAGGATGCTCTTCTGGTCTCCTAAGCCCCCCAAACAGGCGATTTAGATAGTTCTGGGTGTTACTTCACTTCAGGATGAGCTGACTCTTAGAACTCCCCCCACGCTGCCTGCCTCCATCTTGATTCCTCTGCCATTATTTTCCTTAAAAGTATTTTTCTGCTTCAGTGTCTTTCTCTTCCCTATCTTGGATTCCTGCTTCACTTTGATTAGACCTTTTGATGTTGTCCCACAGGTTGTTGGGGCTCTCTTGATTGTTTTTCAATCTTTTTTCTCTTTCTAATACTGCTGTAAAACTGCTGTAACAAATTGTTAGAAACAGGGCAGCTTATAACAGAAACTTATAAACAAATTTATTCCCTCACAGTTTTGGAGGTTAGAAGTCCAAAATGAAGGTGCTGGCAGGCCATTTCCCCTCTGAAGCCTCCTAGGGAGGATCCTTCCTCCTCTCTTACAGCTTCTGGCTGCGAACTCCAACCTCTGCCTCTGTCTTACATGGCCACCTTGCCTCTGCCTGCATCTGTTTCCAAATTTCCTTTCTAAGGACAGTTTTTAGGACCCACCATAATCCATTATCCCATCTGAACTAATTGCATCTGCAAAGACCCTATTGCCGATAACGTCATATTCACAGGTCCTAGGGATTAGGACTTGAACATAACTTTTTGGGTAATAGAAACAATTCACTCTACAACATTGTTCCTCAGATTGTGTAATTTCATTGCTCTGTCTTCAGGTTTACTGACTCTTTCTTCTGCTGTTTCCTTTCTGCTGTTGAGCCCATCCAGTGAGTTTTTATTTCAGATATTGTATTTTTTGTTGGTCAGCAGGAGGAATGGGTTGTAGTGGGCTTATGCCATCATACTAGAACCAGAATGTCTTTGTATTAAATTTGTATATTTTACCTCATGTGCAGTTATTATAACATAATAACATTTCATCAGTCCATCTTGTTTTTTTGTTTTGTTCATTCCCATTTCTGTTTCCTTCTTCTGTGGGCAACCATGTTAACAAGTTTGATATTTGTCCTTAAATATATATGAATTCTTGCAAAATGAATAGTGATGTTTCACCTGTGTATTTGATTCAATTTACTAGAAATGGCATTTCATTTGGTATCTTACTCTGTTTTTTCCCCTTCAATTCTGTGCTTTTCAGTTATGTTCACTTTTCTGTGTAGAATTGTTTTATTGCTTCCAGCAACTGCATGATATTCCATAGTGGTCTGCCCCGTTTTGCTTATATATACTTTCCTAAGTTTGGTCATCTCCATCCATACTCCAACTCTTGGCTCTCACAGACCTCTCTGTCTTACCACCTCTACCTCTGAAATGTTATCTTGAATCTGCCAGCTTATCATCTTCTTCACTACAAAATCTTAATTCATGTCCTCATTATCTCTTACCCCTACTCTTGCAACAACCGGCTAATTCTTCATTCTTTCACCCTTGCCCCCATGGGTCATCTTCCACACAGAGGCCAGAGTGATCTTTCTAAACCATAAATCTAAATCAGGCCTTGCACAAATACTTTGTTGGAAAAGGAAGGGTACAGGGTTCTTGAGCCATACTTTGAGAACTGCTGCTCTACTGCATCCTGAGCTACCAAGAAGAATGTCTGATCCTTTGTAGTTACTCGGTACTGTTTATTGACTGGCATACTGACTGGTCTTAAATCTAAGAATCTGTACACCAGGATTCTCCTGCCAGTACCCTTCTTTTAGCCATGGGAGCTAAAATAAGGCAGGGCAGTCCTGGCATCAGTATTTGGGGAGGTGGCTAAAGTAGAAAGAAGGTGGATTAGACTAACTTCTCTTTTCTCAGAGTAGCTCTTCAGTTACTGTCTTTTTGACAGAGTTATAGGCCTGGACATACCTGCTTACAGATCCAGGGGATCTTCTGAAGGGTCAAAAAACACCCTATTATTTTGTCCATTTTTCTCCTTAGCTGAATCCTGGAAAAAGAATGCCTTCTTGGGCTTCCAAGTGATCATTTAGGTGGACTGCTTATTACTGTCAGATTACAATGAAGTATAATAATTGTATGTGTTGTGCTAGAGTAACTGAGCTGTAATCCTTATGAGATTAAACTTAAATTCTGTTTTTTATTATTGGGCTTCTTAATATTTTGCACAGCTAACTACTTGACTGTCTTCTGATGATATAAAATGTTTATTATGAACTTTGCTCGAGACCCTCCCTTGTGGTATATATCTTTATGTCATATTAGTAGCAGGACCCAGTGCTCCATAAAGGATAATAGTTTCCAGTACACGATACCTCATGATGACTCCCTAAGTGGCTCCTCGTCTGCCTCTTCATGTGAACAAGTGAGTGATGTCCCAGCATCCTTCCGAAAATCTACCTACTGGATGAAGATGAGAAGACTTAAGCCTGCTGCTGCTTCCCGTGTTGAAGGTATCAGCATCAATGTCTTATTCCAAAGACAGAGCACTCTCCAAAGATTTCTCTTGGGATAGCTGTTGCAAATGGCTCTTAAAGTTTTAAAGTGTCACAGAGGTGTTTCTCATTATTAAAAATCTTTGTATGGTGTTAGGCTATCATATACTGCTGGCTTAGTGAACTGTCCCTTTAGAGTGAAATTCTATGAATCTTACTCCCCTAAAGTTATGCTTAGTTTCTGCCTTCTTCATATGATTTGAATGTCTTTCCCATTGTTCTTGTAGTTTGCCTCTCTCTTGAAGGTTTAGATGCTGGTGCTAAGGGATATTCTGGGTATAATCTTGGTGGGCCTAGCCTTAAGGGTTCTTGGTATTGTAGTCCTCTATCTTGAGTGCTTTTGATACTTCTGGTTTAGTGTTAACCTTCAGTCAAGGTCAAAGAAAGCACCCAGCTGGAAGGCCCTTATTCACAGGGGCAAGCTGCTGATCTCGTGCTCTTCAAGATGAAGAACCAAACAAAAGGAAAAGGGGAAGTTGAGTCAGTAAAGGAAAAGTTATCTCAATCTTCCTCAATATGTCAGATGCTTCTGTGAGACCTCTGTTCCCTGAGGACCTTTCCTTCTGAAGGCTTTGTGCATGATGTTTGGAAGACAGGTCCAGATGTTAATCTACAATCTATACTGAATGTTTATTTTGTTTCTCTGTTGCATTTCAGGGTCAAGTGGAGTGCCAGCCAAAGGAAAAAGGAAACCCAGGCAGGAAGAAGATGAAGACTATCGAGAATTTCCTCAGAAGAAGCATAAGCTTTATGGTAAGGGAGTTAGTTTCACTGTTTTTTTCCTTGGGTGACTGGCTTTCTTCTGTGAAAGGGCAGAGACTTTCGATTTGGCCCTTGAAGGACTTTTGAGTCCTTTGAGAATTTATTGGAAGGAATGGCCTCCATCCTGTCTTATTTTATCTTTTCACTGTCATGATTTAAGGGATTCAGTTGGTTGAGGAAGTGGGTCGAGGAGGAGAGGGAGATGGTTTTGGTACTAGAGAGGGGTTAGTAGAGGTGATACATTGAGCTTCAAGTTTCTTTCTTGCATCAGGGAGGACAGGGAGGAAGCAACGGCCTAAAACTCAGCCTAACCCCAAATCCCAGGCTCGCCGTGTTCGGAAGGAACCACCAGTTTATGCAGCAGGTATGCCTTCTGTTGGAAGCTTTGTGGGATCTAGTTCTGTCAGTCTGATTTTTTGGTTGTCTGTGAAGGAATGATATGCTAAAGAATTTCTTTAACGAGGCATTTATTAAGGGTGTGGGTTTGGAGGTCAGACCCTTGAAATTTTAGCTCTTCATTAACTTTCTGACCTTTCATTGTTTAACTTCCATAAACCTCAGTTTTCTATCTAAAAAGAGGTTAATAAAGGCAATTAGGATTATTGTGAAAATTAAATGATGTGAAAACATTTAGCATAGTACCAGGTACATTGGAAATACTCAACAAGTGGGTTGCTCTATATCCTAATATCCCTTTGTTAAATCCTGCCATGAAAAGTATTGCCCAGTTCTTTAACTTATGGGATTTGGAATAGTTCTCAGATTATTTTTATCATGGGGTAATTAGGTATTTCAGAAATTGAAACTGGAAAAAATTGCTGTTTTCTAGAAGTCATACACAGCAAGAATCTCTTTATTATTGTCTTTTCAGGAAGGACAAAAACCACTGTATATTTTTCCTGAATTCTGGGATTATGCTTTTTGTTTCTGCAGAATACGGCAGATTACGAAGTCTTCCTTTCTCTCTTTTGTAGGCAGTTTGGAGGAGCAGTGGTACTTAGAAATCGTGGATAAAGGCAGTGTCTCCTGTCCTACTTGCCAGGCAGTGGGGAGGAAGACCATAGAGGGTTTAAAGAAACACATGGAAAACTGCAGACAGGTTAGATATTTTGTGGCGCTTCATAACTCTTATGGACTTTTACCAAAATTTTAAACCTCTGGTATGGTGTCAGGTATGCCAATTGCAGTGGAGAAGACGCAACCTTGTGTTGAAGAGGAAACAGAGACTTTGGAGTCTGGCAGACATGGGTTTGAATCCTTATTTAGCCAATTACTAGTTGTGTCATTTAGCTTTTTTCCCAGTAGGTCTCAGTTTGCTCATGTGTAAAATGGAGAAAAAAGAACTATCCTGTATGGCCCATATAAGGATAAGAAAGAAATAATATGTGTAATATTCCTAGCTCATTGCTTGGCAAGTATTCACACTCAGTCAGTGGTAGTTTTTGTTATTCTCAAATGGAGTTGCCTTTGTTTCTTTGCCCTTGAGGACGTGACACTGAGCTCTTGGGATTTTGGAATAAATTGAATATTGATTTGGGAAATAAGGGAGACATAGCTGAGAGCATTTTGAATTGGGCTTTGTGACATTCTGGTTCTCTGTTGAACAGCCTGACACTGAGCAGCATTTTTTCCTTTTAGGAAATGTTTAGTTGTCATCATTGTGGGAGACAGTTTCGTTCACTGGCAGGGATGAAGTATCACGTCATGGCAAATCATAATAGTTTGGTAAGAGTGTCTTCTGTCTGTGGGTCTATGTGGTGTTTGGAGATCTACTTAGGTGAGTATAGAGCTAGGTAAGGCTCTGGAACTTTATAGGCATATGAGTAGGAAGACTCTTTTGTTAGAAAAGTTATGTACATTGAGACCTCTGTAGAGGAATCCATATTATTTGTGTTTAGGTTAGCCCCGAAGGGTCACATCCTGGGAGGTGGAGGTTCACAACTATTTTCTATTGTATTCACTTTCTTGTCCGTCAAGGAGAAGATGGAAAAAGCCAGGAGTCAGATAAGTTTAGACTTCATGGGCATCAGCTAAGCGGCTTGTCTAGCATTTGATTATCTTGCATGATAAAATTTTTTTCTATATCTGTTTTGTCCGTGAATTATGTGCTTCTCTTGCTTTCTAGCCAATTTTGAAGTCTGGAGGTGAACTGGATGAACCAAGTGAGAGGGAACAGCTCCGAACAGTTCTGAAGAGACTGGGAAAGCTCAAGTGCATGCGTGAGGTGAGCGCCCAAGGACAGCAACTCCTCCCCGCAGGCTCAGGTCAACATCTTTCTTTTCTTCCTTTCCATGTGTCCTCCTCCGCTCTTGCAGGCCTCCTAGTTCTGTGTCATCTTAGGGCAGAAAGCTGGCTCCTGCTTTTCCTGGTCTCCTAAACTCATTAATATTTCTTAAGTCTCTTTCTCCTCTCTAAAATTTATTTTCCTCTCTTTCCCCTTTTGTTCAGAGGGTTTTCCTTTACCATCCTTTCTTTATGATGAAGAGGATCCCAGTGACCTGACCATGATGAACTTTATCTTTGCTGGGTGTTTGATTTTGGGGTATGGTGGTGGGGGTGGGGGGATTGGGTCATGGGCCAAGGAGGAAGCTCTGACACAGTGCAGGTGCATGGTTAGCATTTATGGAGTGGTGACTCAACTGACTGAATGTCATGCTTGGACATAGATAGGACAGCTGTTGGGCCAAGGACAAGGAAAGGTTGTACCAATTTGGAAATGTTGGTGAGTATCTAGTGATAGCAGAGAGCCTATTTATATATGATGTGGATGTTCCGTGGTGGTTGAGAAATTGAGGGATCATGTCAGTAGATGTAAGATTATAGTTTATGCCTTTGTCCTGTGTTCAGAGTTGCTCCAGCAGCTTTACCAGCATCATGGGATATCTGTATCATGTCAGAAAATGTGGCAAAGGGGCTGCAGAGCTGGAGAAGATGACCCTGAAATGTCACCACTGTGGAAAGCCATATAGGTCGAAGGCTGGACTTGCCTATCACCTGAGGTCAGAGCATGGACCTGTGAGTACTGATTATTTTCCAGTTTGTGTCTGGGGTTGTACTCTCTTATCACTCGTTATCCCTACACCTTCCTATACATCTTTGATTCCTCATTTGTATTTCCTTTTAATCTTTGAATTGTTTTCTCTCTCTACCTTGTTCTTCTCTTATTTCTGCTTTTTGAACATTGTTAAGTTAGACAAATCAAAGTTCAATGTATAGTATGGGCTAGAAGTAAATTCATTATTAGACTTTTAAATCTAAAGGCATTCCCCCTTAGCTATAATTTTTTTTTTGTTATAATTTTTTTTTCCTGATTATATTTTCAGTCTCCCTACCCCATCTCAGGTCTTTTGTTTCTTTGTTTTTTAAAGATTTATTTATTTACTTTATTTTCCTTTATTTACCCGTACCCTCCCCCAGACGGTTCTCTTGTCTGTCTGCTCATTCTTTGCTCACCTTGTCCAGGAGGCACCGGGAACCAAATCTGGTACCTCCCACGTGAGAGGTGAGTGCCCAACGGCCTGAGCCACATCTGCTGTGGGCTTATAGTATCTGCTGGCTTGTGGTATCTGCTCGTTGTGGCAGGGGTGGTGTCTACTTGTCTTCTTTAAGGAGGCACTGGGACCCGAACCTGGGACCTCCCATGTGATAGGTAGGTGCCCAGCTGGTTGAGCCACATTGTCTTCCCTCATGTTTTGTTTTATTTTGTTGTTTTAAATATACAAATTGTTCCTTAGAGTCAAGTTTATTAAGGTATAATTTATATTCAGTAATACTCAGCCTTTTTAGTGTACAGTTATAAGAGTTTTCACAACCATGTACAGTCATGTAACCACCACCATAATCAAACTATAGAATGGTTTAATCACCCCCCCCCCATAATTTCCTTGTGTCCCTTAGGAGTCAGCTCCTCTCCCCACTCCCAGCCTCTGGCAAGTAAAAGCTTCATATTTTTTTATTTAGCTTTTTGACTCTGCTTGTGCTTTCAACACTGTCACAATGATTTTCTGCTCCTCAGGAAAGCACTCTTGATCCTGTCACAGACACATTTAGCACACATGGAGCCAGCATAGACTCTGCTGACATGTTTTTTTTGTTTTAGATAACCTCATAAGAACCTTAGGTCTCACAGCACAAACCCCTCAAAGTCGACCTGGGCACACACCACATGCAGATTTTGGTGCTTTCCCAACCTTGGTATAAAGATAAACAAGTCTATTACCAGGGGTCTGAGATAGCCTTGTTTTGTTAGAAGGAGTGTTACAGGATTGATGTATTTTTTATCCCTCTAGTTTGCATTTTCCAGAATGTCATACAAATGGAATCATACGGTGTTGCCTTTTGAATCTGGCTTCTTTCACTTAGTGTAATGCATGTGAGATTCAGCCATGTGTTGCATTTATTATTAGTTTATTCTTTTTTATTTCTGAATATTATTATACTGTGTAGATGTTCAGTTTATCCATTCACTAGTTGAAGAAAATCGAGGTTGTTTCTAGTGTTTGACAATTATGATAAAGGTGCTAAAACATGCACGTAATTTTTTGCATGAAAATTTTAAAAAAAATTTCTCTTGAGTACTCACTCAGGAATGAGATTGCTTAGTCATATGATAAATGTATATTTAACTTTATAAGAAATTGTCAAACCAGAAAGTGGTTGTGCCAGTTTGCATTTCCACCAGCAAAATATGAGAACTCCAGTTGCTTTGCATCCTTGCTGTCACTTGGTATTGCCAGGTTTTGTGTGGTGGTGGTGGTGCTTTTTAAAATTTTTAAATCATTCTAATTTTTAAATTTTATTATGGCTTTACTTTGCATTTCTCTAATGACTAATCATGACTGAGGATGTTATCCATCTTTTCATGTGCTTACTGGTCATTCATTTATCTTCTTTAATGAAGTGCCTGTTCAAAACCTTTGTTCATTTCTAAAATTTTTTGTTGTATTATTAAGTTATTTTTCTTAGAGAAGTTGTAGGTTTACAGAACAGTCATGCATAAAATACGGGATTCCCGTATTCCACACTGCCACTAACACATTGCATTGATGTAGAACAGTTGTTACAATTGATGATAGCATGTTTTTATAATTGTACTATTCATTTTAAAGTCCATAGTTTAACTTAGCAGTCACTGTTTGTTTAGTGCAGTTCCATGGATTTTCTTCTTAAACTTTACTCCGTTACCATATATACAATCTAACACTTCCCCCTTTAATCATTTTCAGGTATATATTTCAGTGCTGTAAATTCCGTCCACAGTGTTGTGCTACCCTCACCACCACCCATGACCAAAACATTTCCATCATTCCGAATAGGAACCCTGTACATTTTAAGCTTTCACTTCCCATTCCATATCCCCACCCTATCCCCTGGTAACCTATATTTGATTCTGGCTCTATGAGTTTGCTTATTCTAGTTGTTTCTAATCAGTGAGATCATACAATATTTGTCCTTTTGTGTCTGGTTTATTTCACTCATCATGATGTCTTCAAGGTTCATCCATGTTGTTGCATGTGTCAGGACTTCATTTGTTATTAATGAGTTTGAACATTCAAAAAATGTATTCTGGACATAAGTCCTTTCTCAGATACATGTTTGCAAATATTTTTTCCCAGTCTGTGGCTTGTCTTTTAAAACATTTTTATAGTGTTTTACAAAGAGCAGAAGTTTTAAATTTTGATAAAATTCAATTTCTCTTTTTTTTTCTCTTATGAATATTGCTTTTGTTGTCAGAGCTAAGACATCTTTGTCTAACCTAATGTATGATTTTCTGTTTTTGCTGTGACAAATCAGGACGAACTTAGTGGCTTAAAACAGCACAAACTTATCTCAGAGTTTTTTTGGGACTTAAGCTTAGCTTGTTCCTCTATTTAGAGCCTCACTAGATTGAAATCAAAGTGTCAACAGAGCTGTGTTCTTTCCTGGAGGTTTTAAGGGAGAATTTGTTTCCAGATTCATTCAGGTTGTTGAAAGAATTCAGTTTCATGCAGTTATAAGACCTTATTTTTTTGATGGCTGTAGGCTAGGAGTTTTTCTCAGCTTTTAGAGGCCACCTATATTCCCTGATTCTTGGCCCCCCCTTATATTCAAGCCAGCAATGGTAGGTTGAATCTCTGTCAAGCTTTGAATCTCTCCTCCCTCTTCTACCACTTCTTTCTTACTTAAATCAACCAATTATGGACTTTAATTACATGTACAAAATACCTCCACAGCAACACCTAAATGAGTGTCGGATTGAATAGCTGACCAATGTAGCCTAGTCAAGTAGATACATCAGAAAAACTATTTTCTCCCTTGATTTCTTCTAGAAGTTTTATAGTTTTAGTTTTCACATTTAGGGCTATGATCCCTTTTGAGTTAATTTTTGTATTTGGTGTGAGGTCTGATTGAGATTCATTATTTTGCGTAGGAATATGTTTTGACTCTTTAACCACTTTTCATTTATTACAACAGAGCAGATTTTGTCCTGCTAATAAGTTTTGTTCTTCTGTTTTTTTTCAATCAGTAAAATACGCATTAATGTAGTGGAGCTTGCTGGTAGTGGTTAGCAAGCCAGTATATAGCTCTTTTGATACTTAGAGGAGGAAGGGCAACCGCTAATCATTGGCTTTGACTGAAGGCCTGTTTTTTTGCTGTATCTCATTCTTGCAGATCTCCTTCTTTCCAGAATCAGGACAGGCAGAGTGCTTAAAGGAGATGAGTTTGGAGGCAAAGAGTGGGGGCCGAGTTCAGAGGCGTTCTGCCAAGATAGCTGTGTATCACCTGCAGGAACTGGCCACTGCTGAACTGGCCAAAGAATGGCCTAAGAGGAAGGTACTTCAGGACCTGGTACCTGATGATCGCAAGGTAAGATGGAAGCTTGAATTAATTTTTGAGCCATTATGTCCAATATGGTATTTACCATATACAGAAAAGTAAATGCACTTGAGTGAGTACATGATAAGCCATATTTTGCTTCCTTATCCTTCAATAGAGAGTATGTGTGATCTAGCTGCATCGTTTGGATTCAGGTAGGCCCTGGAAAGATAGTTTCAGAAGTTCCTTAAGGAGCCCTCTTATATCTGAACTCTTTTCAGAGGGCAGTGAGATTCCCAGATTAGTTTTTTACTTGATCTTTGCCCATTGTTTTTCCACTTCGTTAGTTCGTATTTGGTAGTTTATATATCTAGCTTAGGTGAGTGGTTTCAATTTAGTTTTTTGTAAGAGCAGACTCCATCCCCTCACCTTTTCCCCCAAATAGGAGCTTAGGTGAAATACCAGTATATAAAGTCACTAAAAGTGGAGTTGCTCTGAATAACTGGGAATAGCGAGCCCTAAGCCTTGTCTGCTTGGCCTTCTTAATACTTTTTCTTTTAAAGATTCATTTATTATACTCTCCTGCCTCGTTATTTGTGGTCACTGTCTGTTTTCTGTGTCCTTTTGCTGCATGCTCTCTATGTCTGCTCGTCTTTTGTTTAGGAGGCAATGAGAACTGAACCTGGGACCTCCCATGTGGAGGTGTGGTGCTCAATCACATAAGCCACCTCAGCTCCCTGGTTTGTTGTGTCTCTCATTGACTCTCCTCTTTGTCTCTGATTTGCTATGTCATCTTTTTTTTTTTTTAAAGACTAAAAATTAAAAATTTTTTTAATTTTTAATTTTCTCCCCTTCCCCCCTCGGTTGTCTGTTCTCTGTCTATTTGCTGTGTCATCTTCTTTGTCTGCTTCTGTTGTTGTCAGTGGCACGGGAATCTGTGTCTTATTTTGTTGCATCATCTTGTGTCAGCTCTCCATGTGTGCGGCACCATTCCTGGGCAGGCTGCAGTTTCTTTCGCGCTAGGCGGCTCTCCTTACGGGGCACACTCCTTGTACGTGGGGCTCCCCTACGGGGAGGGGGGCACCCCTGTGTGGCACAGCACTCCTTGTGCGCATCAGCATTGTGCATGGGCCAGTTCCACATGGGTCAAGTAGGCCCGGGGTTTGAACCACAGACCTCCCATGTGGTAGACGGACACCCTAACCACTGGGCCAAGTCTGCTTCCCTTGCTGTGTCATCTTGTTGCGTCAGCTTGCTGTGCCTGCCTGCTGCACCAGCTCACCTTCTCCAGGAGGCACCAGGAACTGAACCCGGGACCTCCCATGTGGTGGGCGGAAGTCCAAGTGCTTGAGCAACCCTTCCCCTCCTTGATACTTTTACCTTTCCCCTAGTTGCTCTCAAGTGTGCTTTTGAGGGGCGTGGAACTCAGTGTGAAAACCACTGTTTTGGAATAGATCATTAAGAGAAGGAGCATTATTTGGCCAGTAGGAGAAAAAAGGGCATGTGACTTTGGGGTAGTCACCGCATGGGAATGGGGAAACCCCAGTAAGGGCGAAGAGCAGAGCTAACCAACTGTTATTGTCTAGGATGGCAAAAGGAATAGTTTAGGTTTAGCTTACGTGGGCTTTGACCCAGGTAAGAGGAACATTAATTGTGTCTTAGAAGAAAATCAGGCCAAATCCTAGAAGTTAACGCTTATCTCTTACTTGACCTAAAACTCGGTCCCACTGATGACCAAGGAGCTACCTAAATGCAGTTTAAATGTGAGTTTTGGACATTGGTGTGTGTCTTGTAATAAATAGTATGTCAAGTTACTTTCAATGTGCGTAGTACATGGTAGGGAATTTGAAATAAATATTTGTTAATTCATTGATAAGGCTTTGTAGTCTTACCTAGCAGAGACTTTTCCTGAAAAAAATCATAAATTATGTTATATTTGTGACAGTGTATGGACCAAAGGAATTATTTTTTAAATATAAAATTTTAACTTTTTTGAATGGATAATTCTTGTGGTTCAAAAATCAAAATTATGTTAGACTTTGAGATATCTCACTCTCACCCTGTACTTGTTCTATCCTGTCCTCATGGCTCAGCCATTCTTAATGGATTCTTGTGTACCCTTCCAGTGTTTCTTGATGGAAATACAAGCAATATGAATATATCTTATTTTTCACTTTATTCTGAAGTAATTTTAGACTTAAACAACAGTGCAAAGTAGTATAGAGTTCTCATATACTCTTCACCTGCCTTCCCTGATGTCAAATCCTGTACGTCCATACCATAGTGCATTTATTGAAACCAGGAAATTAATCTTGATACTATATTACCAGCTAGTCTACAGACCTTATAAGAGTTTTTCCAGTTTTCTTTCTAATATCAGGTCCTGGAATTGAGGCAGGATCACTCATTTTTTTTTCCTTTAGAATCTCACATTTTATTTTGTAACTGTATCTCCTTAGTTTCCTCTAATCTGTTATAGTTCCCCTGTCTATCTTTGTCTTTTTTGTCCTTGACGCTTTTGGAGAAGGTTGGCTGGTTATTTTGTAAAATTGTTTTCTTAAGATTAGATTAGGGGTTATATGTTTTTGGTAAGAACCACTACTGAAGCAATGCTGGGCTTTCTTAATGCAGCATATCAGGGGGTACATGATGTTGATAGGACTTTTTACTGATGATGATGACTTTGATCACATGGTTAGGATGTGTTTTCGGGTATCTCTGTGTTAGAATTACATTTTCCCGTTTTGTAATTTGTGAATATTTTGTGGGGAGAATCTGTTTCCCATCATGCTTTTACCACTTATTTTAACATCCATAGATGACTCTTAGCTACAAGAATTACTATTTTGCTGTTTAAGGATGATTTCCTGTTTCTATCATTTCTTCTACAATTATTATTTGGAATTTTGTGGGAAAGAGCTATCTTTTCCTCTATTCATTTATTTATTAAATTACTTACATCAGTATGGGTACACAGATCTTTATTTTATTCTCTGGGGCTATCATCCAATATTATTTAAAAAAAAGTTTTTTTTTTTCTTATTGTCCCAGATTTGGCCTTTGAGAGGTCTTTCTAGTGGACTGTTACGTCCTTTTGATGTGTCCCTGTTGATTTTTTTTGAGCACTTTATGATTTTGGCAAAATAAGGTATCATAGGTTCATCATCTTGAACTTTTCCTGCCTCTGCCCTGGAATCAGCCATTTCTCTAAGGAATCTTGATTTCTTTATTGGAGAATATAATTAGAAACCAAGGTCTGGGTGCTCAGTCCTACTGAAGTGTAATTGTTCCTGGACCCTGTTGGTGGTTAGAGCTAGTATAAATGTGTATGTGAATTTGTGCATGCATACATATACATCTGTATTTTATGTCTCTCTCTTTATATGGTAAAGGTCATGATACCTTCAATTCCAGTCCAACACCTCAAGTTTGATTCTAGCCTTCTTTATTTGTAATTCCTTTTTCTAATAGTAGGCAACCTGACTCTCATTATCCACAATATATTTACATATTTGCTCAGCCCTAGTATATACACAAGGTAGTTTCAGATTGGCCAGCCCATCTGCCTATAAAAAAACAGATTTACTAACTAGAGTACAATATTTGTGTGTAGTCCTTTTTATTTTTAGTCTTATAGTATATAGTCAAAATACTATTTTCCATAGTGGTTTAGTTGTTTTTTTACCCCCTACCCTTTCAGCATGTTATTCATTTGTAATAGTTAAGTTCATTTATTACTCTTCTTATATTTTGGGTTCCTCTTGCATCTTATTTACTTTAAATTATTAATTTATTTTGGAGATGTGTGTATACCATTACCAGGGTTTTAAAAGTCAGACCTGTAGCGGATGGGGTTTGAGCAGTTGAGCTCCAGTCTCCCACACACAAGATCCCAGGTTCGGTTCCTGGTGCCTTCTAAAAAAAAACCAAAAAAACAAGCAACAGGCAAAACATGAAAAACCATCTTAGGGAAGCTGATGTGACTCAGTGGTTGAGCGCTGGCTTCCCACATATAAGGTCCCAGGTTTAATCTGAGCCCCTGGGACCTCAAAAAAATAAAATATAAGTCAGATCTACACCAAAAGGTGTACTCAGAGAAGTGCCACTGCCCCCCTCATCCCAACTACCCCATTCCCCTCTTCTTTCCATCCTCTTCCCACCCGCCTCTCAAGGGTAACCAAACTCATTTGTTTCTGTTTTATCCTTTCTGTATTTTTATAGAATGGGGATTAGATACATGTATATTTCTTAGAACTCCTTCCTTACTGGAGATACTTTTTTGCATTCTGCTTTATTTCACTAAAAATATAGCTTGGAAGTCAATCTAAGTGAGTTCATATGGAGGATCCCCCCCTCTTTTTTTAAGATTTATTTTTATTTCTCTCCCCTTCCCCCCCCAGTTGTCTGTTCTCTGTGTCCATTTTGCTGTGTGTTCTTCTTCGTCTGCTTCTGTTGTTGTCAGCAGCACAGGAATCTGTGTCTCTTTTTGTTGCGTCTTCTTGCTGTGTCAGTTCTCCTTGTGTGTGGCGCCATTCCTGGGCAGGCTGCACTTTCTTTTGCACTGGGTGGCTCTCCTTACAGGGTGCACTTCTTGCGCGTGGGGCTCCCCTACGCGGAGGGTGCCCCTGTGTGGCAGGGCACTCCTTGCACACATCAGCACTGCACATGGGCCAGCTCCACACGGGTCACGGAGGCCTGGGGTTTGAACCGCAGATCTCCCATGTGGTAGACGGACACCCTAACCACTGGGCCAAGTCCGCTTTCCCCCATTCTTTTTTATGGCTGCATGGTACTTCCTTATATGGATATAAACATAATTTACATAAATATTCCTCATTACTATAAAATGGTTTTACTCTAGCTGCAGAGACGAGTAAGTGCTTATAAATAAAGCCAGGTCTGTGCTTTGATTTCTCTTATAGATTTGTCAGAGGTTCTCTGGGTTGCTTTCTTACTTCCACCATTACCTTCTATTTCTCTGTCTCAGATAATCAGCTTCTTTTCAGACACTTTCATTGTTGAAGCAGGAGGATTTGTAACTTACCAGAAATACAGCTGTTACCCATGATGGACTTTACAAGAACTGCCTCTCATGTTGATATCAGGTGTTATCCTGTCTCTGGAAGATAGTCATAAGTGTAAGGAGAGACTGTTGTCAGAGGAGGTGAAAGGAAGTGCTAGGAAGAAATATACTTTTGTAGTATAAACAAAGTTTGTTTTCATTATGTTCATTCAATATAAAGTGTAAATGAGTAAACAGAGTATCAGTGCATATTTCTCAATTTTAAAAATTCTGCATACCATGCATAATGCTAACTTTTTTTTTTGAGATGGCTCCCTTGTCTGTCTGCTTGTTGTATTTTTTTTTCCCCTTTAGGAGGCACCAGGAACTGGACCTGGAACCTTCCATGTGGGAGGCAATTGCTTAACTGCTCGAGCCACATCCATTTCTGTTTGTCTGTTACTGCTGGTTGTCTGCTTGTTGTTTGCTCACTGTCTTGTTTGTTGGTTTTTTGCTTATTGTCTGTTCATTGTTTTTGCTTGTTGTTTGCTTGTTTGTTTTGTCTTCTTTGGGAGACACCAGAACCAAACCCAGGATCTCCCGTGTAGGAGGAGGACACTCAACTGCTTGAGCCATATCTGCTCTCCTCCCCTTTTTTAAACTGCAGACAAAGTGTTATATCTGAAAGTTTATCCTCTCTTAAAAATCAAACTCTTCTGACACTAAATAATAGATAATTATATTTACCAATGTCAGACCCTTTAGAGGGTCTTTGATCCTGTAAATCTTATATATATGAAAATGTACTTGTGGAACTCCAGAATTACATAGCCTGAAGGAGCTGGGTGTGAAGCTGTTAAGGTGTTTGGGATGGGAATTAGATTCCTCTAATAAACTGTTTCTTGTCTTGTAGTTAAAGTATACTCGTCCTGGGCTACCTACTTTCAGCCAGGAAGTGCTACACAAATGGAAGTCAGAGGTCAAGAAGTATCATCGCATTCAGTGTCCTAACCAGGTGGTTCTTTCATTTATTCAGTAAATGTTCATCAAGTATCTGCCATGTTTCCATTATTTATTGCTTTGTGACAAGCACCCAAACGTTAGTGGCTTAAAATAACAATTATTTTATTTGTTCATATTTCTGTAGATGAATATTTTTGTTAGGGCTCAGTGTGGGGCATTTCTCCTGCTCTGCATGGCATCAGCTGGGATCACTCATGGGGCTGGCTGAATTCAGCTGGGAGCTCAGGTGGGACTGGAACATCCAAGATGGCTTCTCCACAGCTGTATTCAGCTGGGAGCTCCGTCCTCCACACGGCCTCAACCTCCAGAAGGGTAGTTGGACCACCAGCAGGGTACATGGTGGCTGACTTCTAAGCTAGAGCATTTCAAGTATATGAAAGCCTCAGCCTCAGAAATTACACAGCATGACTTCCATGGCATTCCATTGGTCAAAGCAATCACAGTGCTAACCCAGATTCATCGGGAGGGAAAATAAATTCCAACACTTAATAGGAGGAGATGCAGAGAATCTGCAAACATCTTTAATCTACCACAGCTATATATTATGCAGTGCTTTGGGGGAGAAGCACTTGGGAAAGAAGTAGGAGACTTTTATATTTGTTTGTTTATTTTAATCTAGCTGTGTAATTTTCTGTGTTTCTCTAAAACATCAGAAAAAATACCAGGGAAAGGAATAGCTTAAATTTTTCTAAACAACTGTATCGTTTGCTCGTCATCTTTTCCTTTTACCTTTCTTTGGTGTTCCTTCCTGCTTTCAAGACTTGTATATGGATTTTGTGTGTGTGGTTTGTGGTGCTATTTTATTGGTCTTCTTCCTTCAAATGTAGAGCTGCTCAGTAAAAATGACCAGATTACTAAGAGAAGGTTGATGTTTGACATTGTCTTCACATTTTCTCTGCTTCTCTTTTCCAGGGTTGTGAGGCTGTCTACAGTAGTGTGTCTGGCCTTAAAGCTCACCTGGGCTCTTGTACATTGGTTTGTAACTTTCTGAACTTAATGTCTTGACATCTGCTCTAAATATAGTCTGTCATGGGAGAGAATTCACTTTAGGTGAATAGCTAGGTGTCCCATTTACTGTTACCTTCAGAGGCTAGTTTAGTTTTTTATGTCCAATAGATTTTTGGTCTGTTATTGGGTTGGATGCAGGGGCACATCCAGACTCAGAAAAGGCCTACATGATCATAAATCATATTAATTAAAGGAATTTGGAGAAATATATATTAGTTCTGAAAAATATATTAGTTCAGAGATTGACCTCCTTCCACCTAAGCTTGTCCCACACTGGGCCTTCCTGGTCTTATTGGGCCTTAAACCTTCTAGAATCAACTTTGACTGGATTGGTGAAGATCCCTTAAACCTCTCAGAACTATTCTGGTCTCTGGGAGTTAGAAGTGGGATAAGACATCAGGCTAGTAGCCATTCATCTCACTGAGTCCTTTCCATGTTGACCCAGATATCCTGCAAGCCACCAGCCATGGGATTGCTGCCACTTTCCAATCCCACTCAGAAGTATCTCCTCACATAAAAGAACACCATGGAAACCTGAAGCTTCCAGAGGGGGAGGTCTCAGTTTAAGGCAACAAAGGGGTTGTAGGCGTCCAAACCAGATCTGTCCAGGAGTGCTTAGGAGTTTCTCATCTTGATCCTAGTTTCTGAGTCCTTAAACTAGGTATCATGGATGGTACTCTTCTAGTTCTGGATTTCCAAGGCACTTTTTCTAGCAATGGATTATGATGGGAAAAATTGTCCATTGGGTGCCTCTGGAGAAGTTGAGGAGTTTTATTCTTTAAGGGGAGGACCAAGAGAACCTGGAAGTGAAGTGAAAGAGTGGGAAAAGGTAGAGAAATTTGGTGTATTAATAAAAATAGGAGAGTGTCAGATGTGTGGAAGGTGCAGTGAGTGGTTCAGAACTGCATTAGGATAGGTTTCTATTGGTGATTGGCTGTTCAAGCTGATTCCTGTAGATCCATTCCCTTTTGGGATCTTCACCTTTCTTACCTTTCTTTGCTGAAGTATAATCCCTGTTTTCATCTCTAACAATCCCTACACATGACCCTGGTATGTGTTCATGAATCTACTGACATTTCTCTCTTTTTTGAAACTAGGGAAACTTCGTGGCTGGAAAATACAAGTGTCTTCTGTGTCAGAAAGAGTTTGTGTCGGAGAGTGGAGTCAAGTACCACATCAACTCTGTCCATGCCGAGGTGAGGCCTCTGCGCCCTTGTCTGGTTGGTTGTCATCCTGTACATGAGCCACAGGAGAACTGGACTTTGTCCCTCTCTTTATGGGCTAGGATGGTACAGAAAAGTAACTCTAAAGCACTTACCAGAGACACTGAAGTTAAAAGAAAATGCTCCTAAAGTTAGGTGTACAATTGTATTTTTCTACCACAGCATTTGAAAGCACCTTGACTAAGTGCATCCTTGAGCTCTTCTAATTCTCTTAAATTCAGTTAAATCCAGCATTTGGGAACCAGGTTGAATTTATACCATTGGGATTGTTGTTTCACAGTGATCTTCATAGGTCTACATTTTCTAATATTTTAATGTCCTAAGTAACCTGTTTTTAGTGCTGTATACAATACTGCATTAAAATAGCTGTAAATAGATAATTGACATTATCTTGACAATTGGGAAAATTGACAAACCATGCCCAAAGAATGCTGTTGTTCTTAGGGAGATACATACTGAAACATTTAGGAATGAGTATCATGATATCTGCTTGCACACAGTTCAGCAAAAGATGGAAAGGAGGAGGAAAGAGGGAAGAGAGAGATTAATGATAATAAATCTAGGTGAAGTATATATGGGAACTTGTTGAACTATTACGACTTCTCTTAAGGTTTGTAAATTTTCAAAATTAAAAAATAAGGAAAATATTCTATAATCATGTTTTTTTTTTAATTTTAATTTTTAAAATTACAGAAATGATAGATTTGAAAATATAGGGGGATTCCCATTTACCCAGCCCCCTCCCCATCCATACTTTACTTCGTTAACGACATTTTTGATTAGTGTGGTACGTTTGTTATTGATGAACACATATTGAGTGAAGCATTGCTACTAACCATGGTCAATAGTTTACATTATAGTTTACACATTGCACTGTACATTTTTATAGGTTTTGACAAAATGTGTAATGGCCTGTATCGGTCATTGCAGTATCACTCAGAACAGTTCCAATATCCAAAAAATGCCCCATGTTACCCCTATTTTTCCCTCTTCTTCTCCTCAGAACCTCTGGTGGCCACTCCCTTTATATGAAGGTTACAAATTTTTCCATTGCTAGAATAATAAGTCTACTGCAGTCCATAATTGCATTCCTATCTTTGTTCATTCCTCAATCTTGAGGATTTTAGGATGTTGATGCCTACTCTGTTTCTGATTGAGAAGAGGCTTAGGTCCCATGGGCAGATGGATGGAACTGTCTTGCTTACGGTTGTAGATGACTCTGTTTTTTGAAATGGGTATTGTCCATCATCATCATTTTGTTAGTTGTCCTGGGCGAGTCTGATGAACTGGAGAGTGGGTGTTAGCTGCAACTCTGCTGAGATTCAGGACTCAACCAGCATATGAACAACCAGAAGATTTAAGTCGCTGATACATATATTTAATGGGCATAGTGCTAATTGTAGGTTCAAATAAAAGGGACAGAAGAGCCACGTGTAAGGAAATTACAAATCTAACTCTGTTACATTGGGGAACATGTATTCCAAGGTAAGGCCCACTGACAGGGTGTCGAATTCCTGAGATTGTCTGCCCTGCCTGTAGTATATAGATGTTTCTAGATTCTCAGGAACACCCCTGTGTGAGGCACAGTTTACTGTGGCATTTAGTGAGTTCCTGCTGAGACATGCATAAGCATAACTTCTGGAATTATAACAGTATTTTAAAGCTCAGAAGGTCAAGTGTTTTCTCTTGGAGGAAAGTTTTAGTAATACACATGAACAGAGAAATTGGTTATTACATAATTAAATATCCTTCGTGCAAAAGCTCAAGGAATAGAGTATGCATTCTCTTAGAATATCTTACTGCAAAAACTGTATTGTCTGATGAGGAAAAGTACAGGGAATGTCTTCAGCTCTTCTCTGCCCTCAGATTTAGTCATTTTTAACCATGTGGCTTGAGTTTCAGTAGATGTGGTTCCTGTTGCTTCACTGGTTTAAGCTTTGGAAATCTCTTCCTAGAATCTGAGATTTTTTTTTTTCCCTCTGGAAGGCAGTTATATCTTTTGTATACAATGTACCTTTTTATAAAAAAGGCCTCAGGAAGTCTTTGAAAGATAATTTTCCCCTGACAAAATCTGACCTTTATATAGTTATCATGTTTTTCTAGTTTTTTTCTGAAAAAATTGGAACCAACAAAATTATTACTTTTACTTGGTTTGGGGCTAACTCCCTAGCATTTGTCCAATGGTTTATAGATTTTACATGGTTAAACAAGGTAAAGACCCTTTTCCCCCCTACCTTCCTTGTGTTTTCTTACACTACTCTTTTTTTGTACTTTTTTTTTAATTGTGGAAATTTTCAAACACAAAGAGGCTGCTATGTTAATGGACCCAATGTGATCACCAGCCGGCTTCAGCAGTCATCAGTATATGGCCAATTTTGTTTTATATATAATTCCACTCATTCTTTTTTCCTATAATATAAAAAAAGTTTTAAAAACATGCTTAGGTTATATAAATGTTACATAGAATATATAGGGGATCCCCCTCTGCCCCACTCCCCATACTTCCCACATTTTCCCACATTGGCAACATCTTTTCATTAGTGTGGTACATTCATTGCAATTGATAAACACATTTTGGAGCATTGTCACTAAGCATGGATTATAATTTACATTGTGGTTTACATTCTTCCACTCAACTCTGTAGGTTATGGCAGGATAGATAATGGCCTGTATTAATAATGTCATTCAGGACAGTTCCCAAGTCCCCAGACTGCTCCTGTTTTTCTCTCTTTCTACTCCCAGAACCTCCAGTGGCCACTTCCTCCACATCAGTGATCTTTCTTCCATTGCTAGAATCACAATAAGTCTGTAGTAGAAAACTACTAAGTCTACTTTAGTCCATAGTTTTGTTCCCCAGTTCTGAGGACTGAGTGATGGTGATGCCCACTCCACATTTAATTGAAGGAGGGGGCGGGCTTTGATACCATATGTATAGTGGATGGGTCTCTTGCTTGCAGTTTTAGACATTCTCAGTTCCTTGGTATGTTGTGTGTCCATCATCTCCTTGTTAGTTGTCCTGGGTCAGTCCAATGAACTGGATAGTAGGTGGTACAACTCTTTTGAAATTCAGAGCACAGCTAGCACATAGACATCCCAAGATTTAAGTCTTTTGGACATCCACCTGCCAACTCTAGTACTAATTTATAGGTTCAAATAGAAGGATGGAAGAGCCATATGTAGGGAAACCACAGCTGAGTCCAACTCTTGTCACACTGGGGAGGATACATTCCAAAGTAGGGCCCACTGGCAAGGGACCAAACTCCTGAGGTATCTGCCCTGACTATAGTGTCTGCATGTCTCTAGAGCCCTCAGGAGCCCCTGTGTTTGGGGTAGTATCTACTTTGGTTGTCAATGAGAGCCTACTGAGACATGCATAAGCGAATGTACCTCCTAACTAACTTTGAAGTCTCTTAGCCATATAAACTCATTTGTCCTTACCTTTCCCCCCTTTTGGTCTTTTTTTTTTTTTTCTTCTTTTTCCAGTTGTATTGCTTGTTGGTACTTTGTAGCAATCCCTTGGTGCCAGGGAGGCTCATCCCCTGGAGTCATGTCCCACACTGGGGAGGAGTTATTACATTTATATGATGAGTTCAGCTTAAAGGCTACATTTGAGCAACAGGGAGGTTCCCAATAGGTAACTCTTAGGGACCCTACAACTCTAGGCTAAGTTTTGATTTCAAAAGCAAAGGCTCATAAGCACAGTCATCAATGTTAAGGGCCCATCAATGGACCATCCTCCTTCACTAGTCATTGCCCCAGTACTTGGGGGATTGTTGCCTTTCCATTAGAGTATGTGGCAGAGCTCCCAAGGAATTTAATATTCTTTTGGTTATTGTGTGACTCTCTACTCCTGTGACAATGCCCCATGAACATTTGAACATATTTATATGCCATATGTGTGTGCCCAGGTGAACTTTCTCCCATGTATTCCCCATCACTGACTCCCCAAAACAGTGATCCTCCTCTGCCACAGTTGTAACCCTTCTGTGATCCAAAACTTCTTCAAAAATGAAGCCAATAAAATGAAATAATGATAGTTTTAAACATAAATACAGAAAAAATAAAATTTAGAAGTCAGTGTATTAAAAGATAATGAAAAATTATTAAACTTTTTTCATCATTTTGCCTTTTCATCATTAAAAGTTCTGTTGACCTGTATGTACAGTGACATGATTTTCTTCCGTTTATTCTCCCAGTGTCTTAATGTTTTTCATTTTGTCTTCAAAGTTTTAGGTCACGGTAAAGCCATGTACAGAATACAGGGGACTCCCATATACCTCTCCCTTTCCCCCTTTCCCATATTAATAACCTTTTTATATGTGGATGATGCATTTGTTAAAACTAATGTACAGATATTGAAACATAGCTACTAACCATGGTATTGGTTTCCGTTATGGTGTACATTTTGGACTTTTATAAAATTTAATGAAATATAACATAGCCTCTATCCATTATTATAAGTTCACATAGAACACTTCCATCGCCCCCCAAATGCTTCCGTTCCTTCTGTTTTATTCCTCCGTCTTCCTCCCTTTGGGGCCCATGGTGGCCACCAGGCTTCACTCCCTGACAGACAAGATTCGTAGTTACTTGGAACAACACTGAGGGTTTGACACACTGGTCTGTCCTTCCCTTTTAGGCTCTGCCCATGCTCTTAAGAGACTCCTTCCCCTCTGTTTGAGAACACAGCAGGCCTCCCCAGAATGGGAATCCACCACCTTCCCACTCATTATGTGGGTCTTTACCCACTGATACCACATACCATGACAAAATGATCACTCACACACTCCCTAGAAGCCTGTCCCAGGTATGCCCTGTCTCAAATGCTCCCCCCACAATCAACTCCCAGTAACCCTTCCCATATTGCCAAAAGAGCATTCCCAACATGGTAGTTTGAACCACGTGCCTGCCAATCCCTAGTGTTCACCTTCTCCCTTCCCCCATCACTCTTCTAAAACACAGGTTTATTTTAAAGCGAATCTCACATATTTTAGCTGCAAATGCTTTAGTATGTATTTCTAAAAGGTAAGGATTTTTAAAGAAACAACCACAACCATCATCACACCTGAAAAAGTGAACAGTGATTTTTAAGTTTATCATCATTGAAATTTCTCTGATTGTCTCACAGCTTTTTTTCAGAATTGGTTTGTTCAAATCAGGGTGTAAAGAAGATATAGATTTTGTATTTGTTTTGTTTTAATTTGGGTTTTTTTCCCTCTCTCTTTTTCTTTTCTTTTTATTTAATTTGTTTTAATCTAAAGCTGTACTATCCAGTAGAAATGTAACATGAATCATGTATATAATTTAAAATTTTCTAGTAGTCACATTTAAATATATATATATATAAGGAAAATAGGTGACAATGATTTTAATCATAGATTTTATTTAGTACAATGTATCTCATACTCTTAAACATATAATTTACAGAGAATTTTTAATGAGCAATTTTAGATTTTTTTCATTTTGTCTTGGAAATTTTGTGTGTATTTTATATTGAGAGCATATCTCACTTCAGGCTAGCCACATTTCAAGAGTTCATTAGCCACATGTGGCTAGTGGGTACCTCATTGGATAGTGCAGGTGTAAAAGTTTTCCCTTTTTTTCCCTCCCCCATTACCATTTATTTGGTGAAGAAACTGTCATTTGTGACATAGGCTTACTCACATTCTGGATTTTGCCAGTTGCTCCCCTGTGGCGGTGTTCTTCTGCCCTGGTTTTTCCTATGAATTGATTGGACTAGAAGATCGAGCATTTGGTTTAACTCAAGTTCCATCATCATCATCATTGTTGTTATTTTTTTTTTTTTTTAAAGATTTATTTATTTATTTCCCCCCCCTCCCCTGGGTGTCTGTTCTTGGTGTCTATTTGCTGCGTCTTGTTTCTTTGTCTGCTTCTGTTGTCGTCAGCGGCACGGGAAGTGTGGGCGGCGCCATTCCTGGGCAGGCTGCTCTTTCTTTTCACGCTGGGCGGCTTTCCTCACGGGCGCACTCCTTGCGCGTGGGGCTCCCCCACGCGGGGGACACCCTTGCGTGGCACGGCACTCCTTGCGCGCATCAGCGCTGCGCATGGCCAGCTCCACACGGGTCAAGGAGGCCCGGGGTTTGAACCGCGGACCTCCCATATGGTAGACGGACGCCCTATCCATTTCCCTGTTGTTGTTATTGTTGTTGCTGTTTGGCAAGATTACTTCACAGTTGGATTTTCTGTGCCCTGTCCCTTAGTTTTTTTAGACTAAAGCTTCGAGAAGTTAAGTACTTTGTCCATGATCACATAGCTAGAAACAGAGTTGGGATTTTCACTCAGGCAGTTTGGCTGCAAAATTCATGCTCTTACCCATACACTGTCATGTAATAAAATCTCCTGTGGTCTAATGTTTTACGTGTCATGAAGAGCTTTCTCCTGAAGGAGATAAATGGGTGGAATGAAAACAAACAGTCTTTTTAGGCTGTATATTAACCAGAGTCATGTCTTATATGATAAATGCTTATAGTAATAATTGCCCCATACTGAATTTCTCCAGCTTCAAATACAGAGAGCTAAGCTATGGTTCCATATCTGTTTCCTCCTTAATGTGCTCTGCTTTAGCCATGCCTTTTTTATTCTCCCCACACCCCTTCTTTATGCTCTCCACTATGTCATTGGACAACGTTTCTATTTTGCTTCTCTAGGATTGGTTCGTTGTCAACCCAACAACGACCAAAAGCTTTGAAAAGCTGATGAAGATCAAGCAGCGGCAGCAAGAAGAAGAAAAGCGGAGGCAGCAGCACAGGAGCAGAAGGACTCTAAGAAGGCGGCAGCAGCCTGGCCTTGAGCTTCCTGAGGCAGAGTTGAGTCTTAGAGTAGGGAAGGGTCAGAGGAGGAATACTGAGGACCTGGCAGTGTCTACCTCCTGTAAGGAACCAGAGCAGGAGCCAGTGCCTGCTCATTGCCAGAAAGTAAGGCCCCCAAAGGCTAATCATAAACGAGGGAGGAAGTAGGCAGCCAGCGAGAGAGCACTCCCAGGAGAATGGGTGTGATGCTGTTGGCACGGGGACCTGTGCTGAGAGGACAGAGTCATGGGGCTGAGCGGAGAGACGTCTACTCTTTCAGCTGTTTGTGTAAGGCTGTGACTTTCTCAGCTCCTTCCTCCTGTGTAAATTTCCCTGTTTTTCCTACTTATTCACTTTGTCCCCTTTTCTGGTAGGTTTTCCTGCTATTCCTCATGGCGTCTTGTTTTTCTAACTCTTATCTTGCCCCAAAGTGCTCCCTCTTTAGGCCAACTACAGTCCCTTCTTGCCCTGTACAAGATTAACAGATCTTTTTGATTGTCCTTTCCTTCCTGAGGAGTAGAATGTTCTTGGAAGCTCTATTGATTTAGTAGCCACTCCATCATCTAGCTTATAAAACAATTCCAGACTAATTTTTTTAAACCATGTCTGATTTATTCATTTTGTATTTGTGATATAAGAAGCCTAGAAGCTAGAACTGTTGTTGCTTTCATAATAGGGTTGCCCTTTCTCCTTAAGAAAGACTTTATGGAGGCTGTTTGTCCTCTTAATATGGTTTTAGGATTGACAGAAAATTTAGGATGAAAAAGCTAGAACCTCCCTACTCTGTATACTGGAAAATGTTTTCTTTGTGTTAAGTAGCAGTGACTGACTAGACCCACAGGCATGAAACAGCAGGGTCAGGACTAATGTGTCCCAAACATGAAAAAGACTGGAAGGAAAAAGCAGAAGCAGTAATAAACACTATCCTAACTTTGGTGGGGCTGGAGGCCTTGCCTCTTTTGCTCTGAACAGTGCTTCTGCTCCCTTGGGTTTTTTTTTTTGTTTGTTTGTTTTTTGTTGTTTTTGTTTTTTGTTTTTGAGGCACCAGGGCTGAGGAGTAAACCCAGGACCTCGTATGTGGGAAGCTGGCGCTCAACCAGAGCCACATCAGTTCCCCTGAGTTGGTTTTTTTATTTGTTTGCTTGTTTGCTTTTTGTTTTTTAGGAGGCCCGGGAAACTGAGCCTAGGACCTCCCTTGTGGGAAGCAGGTGTTTAACTGTTTGAGCCACTTCCGCTCCCCCTTGGTTTTAAGGATTGAGAATGTTATGATATTTTGACACAATATCCTGCTCCTGGTTATGCCACTAAGATGGTCAGCCCTGGTCACTTTCCTTCTCCCTTGGACTTTACCTCAATTACTAGTCCACACTGCCTGAGTCCTCATCTCCCCCTTTAGCCATCCTCTTATCTCTTGAATTTTCTGAGAGCATTGCCGTTCATTCCATGGAATCTATCCTTTCTGTATCCTGAGACTTTGGCACCAGATGTAGATATTTATCTGGAGGTAGAAAAAGAAACTCATTTTCTGAACTTCATGCCTACCTGGTCATGTCTAATGGACTATTTCTCTTTGAGGCTGGCTTTCTCTAAAGCACTGGCTCTGTTGTCTTGTTTCTGATTCTCTTCCCCCCTTTCCTTGAATATGAGTCTTGTATATTCTTGCCTATTTTGGTGGTGTATGCCATGTAAAAATGAATAAAGGACCCTTAACTCTGTTGTGGACAGGTACCACCTTTTCAAATTCTGAAAGGCTGTAACAACTCCAGCTTTCTGTTCTTCTCTGTGCTCCTCCAATAGCTTTAAAGTGTGGGCTTTTGTAAAGACCACTTTCAAACAAGGGAGCATCGAAACCTGATTTGGATGCTGCCAGGATAGGTAGTTTTGAAACAAGTGAAGGAGATGGTATATATACTTGACATTCTTGATAAGGCAATTGCATTCTCAAAGTCCTTTCAGTAGATAAGGGTTGTTAGGGAGGAGAAATGAAGAAGCTTTGTTAATTTCTGGTGAGTAAGACTTGGGGAATGTTTGGCAGTGACAAAAGAAATAAATGACTCTTGGTTAGAATGATGCCTCTAGTTGTTCATTGACTCTGGCTGCAAATGACTCCTTGTTAACACTGTGTGTGTGTGTGTGTGTGTGTGTGTGTGTGTGTGTGTGTGGTGGGGGGGGGCGGAGTAGGGAACTAGATGTCTTGGAATGGGTAGGAGTCTAAAATAAGCTAAAAAATGCTGTTGTCTCAATAATTCTTTAGCTCCTGGACTCTGTGTGCTGTTTAAAAAGAATAATTTGTTTGAGACTAAAGTGAATTGTCTTAAAAGGAAATTTGCCCATGCTCTGTATTGTTTATGGATACAAAAATGTGTATACACACACACATATATATGTAGGAATAAGAAAACATGTACAGGAATGATGCACAGTAAATTTGAGATAGTATTTTTAATATCCCCAGAGATTTCAACTGAATGTGAAATTTCTTTTCTAACGGTAGTTTACTCTATTTTTTCTATGTTTAAAAATAATTCCATTATAAAAAGCAATTCACACGAACAATTCTTAAGGAACACTATACATTGTACATTTTACTTCTTGATTTTTCTCCCCCAAGATGTCTCCCATTTGGGAGGTGAGCACTGAACTGCTTGAGCCACTTCTGCTTCCATTTACTTCTCCTTGATCTTAACCTTTGGTTTTTCCTCGCCTTACAGTCTGCTCTTCCTCACTTCAGCAGCAGACTGATTTTTGGGCTGGGGCCACAAGCCTAGGAGTTTCCTTGATATATCTCTCTCTTTCCTTCCCCTCCCCCCCCCCCCCAGTGAATCCATTAGTAAGTCCTGTTAATTTTCAAGTAAATCCCTGATCTGTTCATTTCTTTGCTTCTACTACCCCAGCCCATCATCACATCTTGTTTGGATGACAACAATAGCTTCCTATGTGGTTTTTTTCTACTTTTTTACTCATTGAGGTACCTTCTCCATATAGCAGCCAGAGTGAGTTTTTTAAAAACGTAAGTCAGACCTCATTCAGCTCGTAAAAGCCTAAGGGTTTCCCATTCAAACCTTTAGGGCCTCTCTCCTCTTACCCTTGCCTACCTTAACTAGCCTTATCACCCTCTACTCCACCTGTGTTCTCAGAATGTTCTCCGACTTCACTTTAACCGTCTTGACCTTTCTGTTCCTTGAACATACCAAACTTATTCCCACCTCAGGGCCTTGGCTACTCACTGTTCCCTCTACCTGGAATGGTTTCTTTGGTTTTTGCACTATGGGCTTTTCAGGTTGCAACCTAAATTTCACCTGAGAGGTCTTTTTCCATCTAAGGTCACACTCTGTAACATCACACTGTTTACTTTGCTGCAAAGCAGACAAAAGTAGATTTTGAGATCTTACTTGGCCACCCTGCTGCTCACTTGGAGGTATGGATTTCAAAGTACATTATCAGATATGATCTACCCTTTAAAGTCCTTCAGAGGCCTCATCTGAGAGGGATAGCCACTAGCAGCCCACCAGATCCATTATCTGGGATGAAAGGAAGTAAAAATAGATCAAGGGGAGTGGGTGTAGCACAGTAGTTGAGTGCCGGCTTCCCATGTATGAGGTCCCAGGTTCAATCCCTGGTACCTCAAAAAAAACCTGAGATCAGGTGGAAGTTACTGATTCCTGAGTTACGTAATCAGGACATCAGTGGCAGGAGGGGAATTAACAGCAGAATAGGAAGAGTCTTTTTGCAGCCACAAAGAATAGGACCTTAAACTTGTGTTGGATACCATGCTTTCAAGTTCAATCTTTATTTCCAGCTCCTGAATTGATATATAAAGGTCAAGGTACCTTGCATGTACCCTAAAGGCCTAATTTTTGCATTAAAACTACTTTTATTACTTGCATACTATTATAAGCATAAGTGATAATAGAAGTGTATAGTAGAAAATATATTGGAATAGTAATTTTAAGAATTAGCAAATAAATTATAATCCTATGTAGTTTTTTGTTAACACATTGTTTAATAGCATAAAAAAAGTAGATACTTAACAAGAAAAATTGTTAAAACTAGAGGCACATTGAGGGAGGATCCTTTTTATTATAGATGAATTCATTTTACACATTAAGAACTGAAAATTCAGGAAAATGTTTTGAAGCTTCTCTTCACAATTTCTGGAAAACAAAGACATATTTTCCCATAGAGGAGCAATGTCAAAATAGGAGGTTATATTCCTAAATTAGGAGTCAGGGTTCAAATAAATCACTGGTCTAACCATCAATGTCATACATCCAGATAATACAACCACCCTAAAAGCCTGTACTAATTTAAAAATACTATTTCCAGTTCTATAAAATGGGCATAAATAGATGGCATACATTGATCATGAAAGATTTCAAGTACTATAAAGTGCACATGTAAGAATAAATGACAAAGTAATATTAAGTTATTTTACTTATCCTTGTAATTTAAAGTGCTGCTAGGGAAATAGGATGACAATGGAGGCACAAGACTCTAAAATAAAGTTTTCCAAATATTTTCAAACTTTCTTTTGATACATTTTCCTGAATCAAGCAAAGGCCTACAGTCACCCCATTGATGTTCCAGGTGTTTCTTTACAGAAAACATTTTCAAAACAAATGGTTGACTTAGTATATGTCCCCTTCAAGTTCCCAGTTTATTCAAAGCTAAAATTGTAGGGATATAGCATCAGACCAAAGGTCATTCTGCCCAGCATTTACAGGACTGGCTGCTAGCAGAAAACTATAGAACGATGTACCTGGTCACTGGCACAAACTTAAAAAAAAAATTCAAAAACACTTGCCTTTGCTGAGTTGGCCAAAAGGAATGAGGATACATTGATATTGGGCTATTTATTTAAAAAGCAGAAAGCACTATTCAAAGCCCTTCTGAAACGCTCTCCCTAAAGGTACTTTTCTCTCTATAAAGAAATCTAATTTAGCTAAATGGGATGATTCACATGTTTTTCTCTTCCTCAAGTTGGCTGCTTGAGTGAGTTTGAAGTACGGGCGCTTAGCAAGTAGCTGAGTATTAGGTTAGGGTCAGGTATTAGGTTAATTGGAAGTGTGTGGAACATCCTGTTTAATAGCAAGAGCTAATTAAAGGAAGAGAGTTAAGGGAAGTTGGTCACAAATATCAAGCAGTAGTGCTGAAAATAAGCACCCAATCCTTCATTGCATATGAGATGGCCAAACCTTCCCAATCTAGTTGCTATATCACGTAAGAACTTGCTCCAGTGCTAATTTAATCACTGTTAGTTCAGGAATTACTTGGGTTAATCTTTGTTGCATCCTGTCCTTTGAGGCACCAATTGTGCCTTTGCATTCGTTGTCTCCCCCGGTTTAAACCCTCCAGATACCACTGTTCCTGCTGCAGCCGCTGCTTCCTGTTTTTTAACTGGCTTTGAGACACCTCCAACTCCTGGCATTGCTGAAGTAGCTGCCATATTTCCTTTTGTAACTGCTGGTTCTCTCTGTTGATGCCACGGTAGAACTCAAGAGTATAACAATTTGTTGTCCACGCTAAGGCCTGGCTGTTCCTCTTAACTTCCTGTCTATTTCTTTTTCCCAACTGCCTTATGTCTGGCTCGCTCAATTGTTTCTCCAGTAATGCTTTTTCTTGGAGCATCTGGGTCTTTGTTTCCTCAATCTTTGCAGCTGCCTCAGTTTGAGCTTGCTTTTTTGCATTCTGCAAAATCTGCACTTCTGCCTCCTGTTTCTTCTTTGCTATTGAAATGTTCTTCATTGCCTGCAACTGCTGCTTCAGACTGGATTGGATTTTTTCCTTCTCCAAGAGCTCTTCCTTAAGCGCTGAAATTTGTTTTGCGTATTTGGAGGCTGTTGCTTGCCTACATTGTTCAATCTCCTTACTTTTTTGTACAAAGTCGTTCCACAGCTTCTCAGGTTGCCTTTTAAACTCCTCAGTTTTGTTGGTCAGGTATTCCAGAAAGAATTTGTTTTCAGCCTGGACGACTGTCTTTTCAGTACGGAGCTGCACATTGTCCTGCAGGAGCTGTCCGTGCTGGATTTGAGCCTGTTTTATTTGCTCCTCCAACTCCTTCAGTTCCACCACAGACTTTTCTTTAAGCATCATCTCAGCCTTTGTGACATTCTCTTCCTTGAAAAAACTATTAATTAACCCAGAATAAGATCTCGAAGATGGCCTGGGGCTCTCAGCAAATCTGAAGGAGGGACAAGCGAGACATTACCCCGTCAGTTCTTAGTCAAATAGGAAATAATAACAAAACTCTTCATTTTCCCACTGTGGGACCTTGCTCTCCGGCTCCAGGGGACTAGGGCTTCCCCAGCCCAGGCCCTCCCCCACAACTGTGAGCAATATTGTAAACAAAAGCATATTTGAACTTTCATACAAGGAAGTAATTTTGAGCACCGCTTATGTTCTAGTCACTGAAAAGCACGGGGAATACAGGGGCAAAGATGAGGTACTGTGTTTTTCAGTTTACAGTAAGCGTTCACTATAACCCTGGCAGGCATGAGCTCAATTTTAAACACAGGTTCAGCAAATGGAAGCGAACCCAGATCTTGGGACTCACTGAACACTAACAAAGGGCCACAGAAACAGAGTTGGGTGGTCGGGAGGAGGAATAATGCACCCTTTGGGACTCACTCTTGCCAGGCATACAAGCGCTCATCCCCAAGGTCATGGTAATGGTGCGGTTCACTGAAGGCGATGGCCGAGGGGCGAGCGCTAGTGTCCGGGTGCTGCGACACGTGGGGACAGCGTCCGAGGTCGGAAAGTTTTCGCAGTTTCTCGATTCCGTGCTCAGCGCGTCGCGGCGCAGCCCAGCAACCCCGGGAGTCGCTTCCCGCGCCAATCTGGGCCCGTCCGGCCTTAAGTTGTCGAACCTCCTCGACTACCGAAGCAGCCCTGGCAGAGCCTCGCGCGGCTCTGCTCCCCGCTCCTTGCCGGCCGAAAGTGAAACGCACTCTGCTCATTTTCCCTCTGTGGGACCCTGCCCGCGGGCTCCGGGGGGCGAGGGCTTCCCAGCCCAGGCCCTCCCCAACAACCGTAAGCACCCTCTTCCCGGATCTCTTCAGCGCTCGTCGGGCTTGTCCAGCTCCCCACTTCCTCGCCACTGGCACCGGTTGCCCCCCAGCCGGCGTCGGGACAGGCTCGGGTGCCTCGCCCCGCCCCCGCCCCTCGCCCCGCCCCCAGCCCGTCACCACATCCCCGCCCCCTCGCCCCGCCCCCACCCCGTCACCACATCCCCGCCCCTTTGCCCCTTCTCTTTAGGGTTGAGTCAGCTCTATGCTCTTTCCGAGCCCAGAGCGTCGCGGCGAATCTCTCTAGCCACTAAGCGTCTCTATCGTCGGGTGGGCGGAGCCAGAAGGAAGATGGCGGCCCCCACAGCTGCCGCAGAGCCGCAGGCTTCGGGTGGCCCCCAGCCCCCAGTCTGTCTGTTGGTGTTGGGAATGGCGGGATCTGGGAAAACCACCTTTGTCCAGGTGACATATACGGCGTGAACATAGAAGGGGTGCGCGCGTGAGGTTGTCTGTGGCGGGCGGGGTTGGAGGGTAGCGGCGCGTGGCTTTCCGGGACTGCCCGTGAGCTCAGGTGCCTTTCTTGACGAATTCTTCTCGGACTCTAACCTGGGTCAGTTAAGGCTCTCTTCTGTGTACTTTCAGTGCTCATTGTATACGTGGTACAATTTACCACTTTGAACTAGAATCGAATTGCCGATAAAATTGCAAATTTCTCAAAGGCAGAGATTTAAAAGCAACTCCAGCGATTAATACAGTGCTAGCACTCTGCCTTCCGGTGAAGATTTGTTAAAGAATTATTTTTGGCGCACCTACCTTGTTCCAAGCACTGGGGTTACAGCGAAAATTAATTTCCCGAAGTTCCTGCTTTCATGGAACTAACATGTTTATATTTTGGTGGGAGAAACAGAAAACTCCAAACACGTCTAACCAAAACAAGTGATAGAGTAGGGAAAACTCTGTTATGTGGGTGATAAAGACAGCATTTGAACTGGGAGCTGAATGTTTGAGGTGAGCATAGATAGGGTGTGGATGTTTCACATAGAGGGAAATGCAAGTGCAGAAGTCTTCAGACATAGTCGATAAACGATTGGGATTTCTGTCTTGTCCATTTATCATACCCTCTTCTTCCTACCCACCTCCCCATGTCTGCAGAGGCTCACAGGACACCTGCATAGCAAAGGCTCTCCACCTTATGTGATCAACCTGGACCCAGCTGTGCATGAAGTTCCCTTTCCTGCCAATATTGGTGAGTGAATGGTAGGAGGACCGCTGTCTTCAGTTGCTAGCACCTTAGTTTTCCATCTTTTCTAAAGCACTTTCCTTTTCCTTGGATTTGCTAGAGTCCCTATCCAGGCTTCTTTATTCACATTTTCTCTTTGTTTATTCCTTTTCTTTCCTAAGTCTATTTGCCGCCTTCCCACTCACCTTTATTTTTCCTCTTTCTGACCCCAGTGTGTCAGGCTATTGTTCTTTGGAAAAATGAAGTGAATAAAATCCGTCCTCTCACTTCTAGGCCATAAACCCTTCAGAATCTGATGCATAAACTTTTTCTGTTTAGTTTATTTTCTCAAAGTTTAGTTAAGGAATAAGGGTTCTTGTGCTTTAGTTTACCCACTGATCTGTAGGAATCTTGCTCCAACTCTCAAAGTCACATGGAAAAATGTGTGTATATGTGCATGTATTATGTAACTCTGGAAACAGTTTCCTAATTTTCATCAGATTCCAAGAAAAGTATGTGACTTCAAGATTGAGAATGAATGTGGGGCACCGATGCGGCTCAAGTGGTTGAGTGCCTGCTTCTCACGTGGGAGGTCCTAGGTTCGGTTCCCAGTGCCTCCTAAAAACAAAAACAAACAAACAAGCAAACAAATGAAAAAACCAACTCGGGAGCTGATGTGGCTCAGTAGTAGAGCGCTGGCTTCCTACGTACGAGGTCCCGGTTCAGTCCCCAGCCCTGGTACCTCAAAAAAAAAAAAAAAATGTGATCCAATGTCATGATTCTTAATAGGATCGAGGCATCCGGATTTCCAGGACATGGCTGTATGCTAATCGTAGTCCTCCTTGTCTCTTCTTAATCCCGAGTAAACTTCTTATATCCCAAACCTACTAATGAAAGAAATACTGCATTAAGAAGCAGAGATGATTTTGGGAAGAGTTTGGAAAAAATTTCCCATCTCATTTAAAGGATGAAGTTCTAACAGTTGATGGGGGAGTCACAGACTGGTGGCTATGTTTAGTTAGCTATAACTGGACAGATTAAATCCTTAAAAATCATGTCTGCATTGCCTTTGAAACCTGTAGTCAACTATTAATAGAAAGAAACTTTCTTCCTTGATTTAGCACCTTTTTCTGTGCATATAGTCACTAATATGATATTTAAGTTCTATAAAATTTTCTACCTTGTCTCAGACCATCACTACCATACACTTTGAGAGCTCCTGTCCTAACGTTCTTTATAGGTTACTTGGCAGTTATCCTTTGAATGGAAGGAAACCAGTGTGGATGGAGAAATTGGTAGAAGAGAATGCTGACAAGAAAAGCCTAGAAAGCTAGTTTCAGTTTCTTGCTGGTAAGGAAAGTGCTGTCAGGAGACCTTTTGCCCTTCTGTTTTTTCTCCTCATGGTCTTGCTACTTTTCCTATTTCAATTCAATGCTCTTTTCTTAAAAATTTAGAAAATAGATGTGAAAAGTAACTCAGATACCAAGAAAAAAACTTATTTTTTTCTTCAGAGGACATGGAGGTGACTCAAGAGGGCCCATCAGCTTAGGACATTATAGGCAGAGGGTCTCAAATTATATTGTTTCTTATGTGTTAAATTCTGGTTCATTGTCCCCCCCCCCCAGATATTCGTGACACAGTGAAGTACAAAGAAGTTATGAAACAGTATCCTTTTCCACATCTACTTTGGTTTTGACTCATACCTGGCTCATTACTGTCTGTGCATTTTATGGCTTAGTAAAGAGTATTTTTATCTTGCCTAGTGAAATACATAAGCAAAAACATTTGATTGCTTTAAAGTAATTTTATTAGGAGGTGATGGAAGATTGGTGTGGGAGAGGTAGTGTTGATGATCAGAAATAATAAATTTAGGGAAGCGGACTTGGCCCGATGGATAGGACATCCGTCTACCACATGGGAGGTCCACGGTTCAAACCCTGGGCCTCCTTGACCTGTGTGCAGCTGGCCCATGTGCAGTGCTGATGCGTGCAAGGGGTGCCGTGCCACGCAGGGGTGTCCCCCAGGTAGGGGAGCCCCATGCGCAAGGAGAACACCCCATAAGGAGAGCCGCCCAGTGCAAAAGAAAGTGCAGCCCGCCCAGGAATGGTGCTGCACACACGGAGAGCTGACACAGCAAGATGACGCAACAAAAAGAAACACAGCGGACAAAAAGAAGAACACGCAGCAAATGGACACAGAGAACAGACAACTGGGGGGGGGAGTGAAAGGGGAGAGAGAAAAAAATCTTAAAAAAAAAAAGAAATAATTTTAGCTTGTGATTTCAGTTTTCTTACTGTCTCCCCAGACTGTGGGCTATTGTAATTCAAGAGCACTGAGTGCGAGATGCTAGCTCTCTGCTTTACCTGCGTCCCACAAAGTAGTATTACTTTAGAAGGTACGCCCTGGTGATCACCCCCTCTTCCGACAGGGAAACTCAGAAATCGGTAGGCTTAGTAGGATTAACTCTTATTACGTTGCTGTATAAAATGTGCTCTTTCCCTGTAGATTAGTCTAGGTAAGAAGTTTAATTGTAGTCAGCAGGTTGCTCGATTTGTAAGAATCAGAGGAAGGAATGTTGTATAGGTGATCTTTTTTTTTTTTTTTAAGATTTATTTATTTATTTATTTATTTCTCTTCCCTTCCCCTCCACCCTGGTTGTCTGTTCTCTGTGTCTATTTGCTGCGTCTTCTTTGTCCGCTTCTGTTTTGTCAGCGGCACAAGAATCTGTGTTTCTTTTTTTTGTTGTTGTGTCATCTTGTTGTGTCAGTTCTCCGTGTGTGCAGCGCCATTCCTGGGCAGGCTGTGCTCTCTTTCGTGCTGGGTGGCTCTTCTTATGGGGCGCACTCCTTGCGCTTGGGGCTCTCCTATGTGGGGCACCCCTGAGTGGCAGGGCACTCCTTGCACGCATCAGCACTGAGCATGGGCCAGCTCCACACGGGTCAAGAAGGCCCGGGGTTTGAACCGGGGACCTCCCATGTGGTAGACGGACGCCCTAATATTGGGCCAAGTCCGCTGCTTGTATAGGTGATCTTAACGGCTATACCTGCCGGCTATCATTGCCTGATGCATCTGTCTATTCCATTTTTTTTAAAGATTTGTTATTATTTTTAAAAATTTATTTCTCTCTCTTCCTCCCCCCAAACTCCCTCCCCCCCCCGCCCCCGTTGTCTGCTCTCTGTCCATTCGCTGTGTGTTCTTCTTTTTTTTTTTTTTTTTTAAAGATTTATTTATTTATTTAAATCCCCCCCTCTCCTGGTTGTCTGTTCTTGGTGTCTATTTGCTGCGTCTCGTTTCTTTGTCCGCTTCTGTTGTCGTCAGCAGCACGGGAAGTGTGGGCGGCGCCGTTCCTGGGCAGGCTGCACTTTCTTTCGCGCTGGGCGGCTCTCCTTACGGGGCGCACTCCTTGCGCGTGGGGCTCCCCCACGCGGGGGACACCCTTGCGTGGCACGGCACTCCTTGCGCGCATCAGCACTGCGTATGGCCAGCTCCACACGGGTCAAGGAGGCCCGGGGTTTGAACCGTGGACCTCCCATGTGGTAGACGGACACCCTAACCACTGGGCCAAAGTCCGTTTCCCTACTGTGTGTTCTTCTGTGACTGCTTCTATACTTACCAGCGGCACCGGGAATCTGTTTCTTTTTGTTGCATCATCTTGCTGCGTCAACTCTCTGTGTGTTGAGCTATTCCTGGGCAGGCTGCACTTTCTTTCACGCTGGGCCGCTCTCCTTACGGGTGCACTCCTTGCGCATGGGGCTTCCCTACGTGGGAGACACCCCTGTGTGGCAGGGCACTCCTTGTGCACATCAGCACTGCGCTTGGATCAGCTCCACATGGGTCAAGGAGGCCTGGGGTTTGAACCGCGGACCTCCCATGTGATAGGCGAATGCTCTATCCATTGGGCCAAGTCCGCTTCCCTGTCCATTCCATTTTGGTTGCTGTAGTTTCTTTATTTTGACTCGCCATCCCTAAAAGTGATAAATGAGTGAGGAAGACCTTGGTAGTGAATGAATCCTTGTGAGGCTAAGTTGTGTGGGATATACTAGTCAAGGATTGGGTTGCCAATATCGATTAATGTCACACTAATGTCAGCATACTATTTGTGTGACTGATACCCTGAGTATGGACTTTATAAGCTAAATTGATTTGTGTACAATTTGAATCTTTAACTTAACATCCAGGTATGGACTTGGGCCTAATGGTGGCATAGTGACCTCACTCAATCTCTTTGCTACCAGGTTTGATCAGGTATGTCTGTCTTTATTCATATGGATGTGGCTATATAAAAACTTGTGACTCAGCTTGATCACATTGGGAAAGAAGAAGTGTAAACCTGAGCATAAATGTAGACCTAAGTGGGCATTTTGTTAGGCAAATAAGTAGTCTGTGAGAGAAGGGTCTCGTAGTTGTGAAACATTTCACATCTAATATTTGTGACAGCCAGTAAAACAGACAACCAAGAGACCTATTCCTGGCTTGTTGTATTACTCTGAGATGGATTGAAGGAACAGGGAAGTGGGATGGACTGACAGACAAGCGATGGAGAGATAATGGGGCTTTTTACCTGTCAAGTATTTGTCATCCTTTAGACTTTCTCTTGTCACCTACTTCCAAAGAGGGTTTTTTAATCATTAAATTGTTACCCTTATATATAACTCCATGACACAGGTTATTAATATGTACCAAAATGCTAAGAGATATGACTTGACAGTGACCAAATGAAGGCTTTAGCTTTTCAGGTCCTTGCACCATGCTCCCGGGTATTGTTACAGTGCTTCCTGGTATGGATGTGTTATACAGATGGGTGAGTTTATTAGTTGTCCTGGGATGGAGAAAAGAGAATTAGTAGTTGAGGGTGCCTGTGAGGTGTGTCCCCCTGTCAAGAGTGCTTTGCTTTTGTGATGAAATCTGATCCTGTTGTTATTGACATTTTTTTTCTTTTAGGTGATGAAATTTATTGAGAAGGCCCAGAACATGTCTAAGTAAGTGATTTCAGTTTAACACCGATTTATTACTCTATTCAGTAGGTTTCTGACTTAGAGGATTCTGGAATACTGTCAAACGCTGAAAGGATTAAGACTCCGGTGAATCAATTAAGAGTCAAAGAAAGTGGGCAAAAAAAAAAAAATCACTGAGGTGCTGTGGAGTGCAGAGCTAAATTTCCTATCATATCCCCTAATTACTTTGGTATACTCCCATGGCTTCTTGTGAGAGGGTGTCTAAGTAGGAGGTATTCTGAGACTTTGTCCAAATTCAGTTATTTACCTACTTTTTCTTGGGAAACCATGCTTGTTGACATCAAAGTTTCTGAAATACCTTTCCACCTTGTTTAAATGAATGTCATGTACATGGTTCAGAGGAAGTAATTTTTACCTTAAAAATGATCAAAATGGAAAATATTTATTATCCTCATCCACAATTAACTAAATGTGTTTTTTTAAGAAAGATAATTGTTTTTGTACTAAAGGATATATGCTCAGTATAAAGAATTCAGACCATGTGTAACATTTAAAAAATGAAACTATTATCCTGATTCACATTAGGAATAACTATCATTTACATTAAGTGGCAAGCCTTTCACAGGTTTCCATGTGTATATAGATGGAAATATGGCTGGATAAAGATGTTTTTACAAACTGGGCTCATACTAGAGAGTTGTGTTTTTTAATAGTGTCACATGTCAACTCTAGAAATCAGATTTCCCCCTCCCCAGGATTTCTTGTTGGTGAGTGGTTTATTTAAAGCCTCTTCTAAGCTTAATTCTCTAAAGTTTGTGTTCCTTGATGTGTGTGGCCACTGAAGTTCCTGATCAGGCCACATTAGCTTTAGTATTTATTTAATGATTAGACAGAGATTTCCTTAAGTACCTGGAATGAAGGAGTCTCCCAGCCTTTGCTCTGCTGGGGCATATCTTCAGTGCTTTGCCTTAGTCTTCACTTCCTGCTAGTGCAAAGCCTCAAGGTCAATCAGAGGTGAGAACTTAGGGCCTTCACAGGTCTCTCCTGGGCATACATATAGCCCTGCACATGTGTGTGGCTTTTTAGAGTCTCAGGAATATGTTGGACCTTTTCAAAGTCCCCTATAGACATCTCATTCCCCAGTTTTTCCTGTGGAAGTTTTAGGCTAGCCTCTTGTTAGCTCCAGCTGGTAACTCTGCCACAGACAGATGGCGTGCCGAAAAGTTGCTGATGCAAAACACTCTGCAGATAGAGCTGTTCCGCAGAGTCGGAGTTAGGTCAAATAAAGACAAACGCTGAAAGTGGAGGTTTTTAGTCAGCTGTAGACAGGTCGTGACAGTTCTCTGGGATGAGGCTTTTGGGGAGTTCCAATCCCATTTTGCCCCTTCCATTGGCTGCCAGGCTGTAGTTTTCACGGCTTCCGCAGTGCTGGCTGGAAGGAGGTGAGATCAGGGCCAGTTTTATCAACAGACTCACTGTGGTTATTGAGATTCATTGTGGGTTTTGTTGTTGGTGTTGAATAAACATTCCTTGGATTGTTAAAAACCATTTTTTTTTTAAGATTTATTTTTTATTTATTTCTCTCCCGTTCCCTGCCTGCCCCCTCCCTCCGTTTGTCTACTCTCTGTCCATTCGCTGCATGTTCTTCTGTGTCCACTTGTATTCTTGTCAGCGGCACCCGGAATCCGTGTCTCTTTTTTGTTGCGTCATCTAGCTGCGTCGGCTCTCTGTTGTGTGCAGCGCCCTTCGTGGGCAGGCTGCACTTTTTTCGTGCTGGGCGGCTCTCCTTACGGGGCGCACTCCTTGTATGTGATGCTCCCCTACACGGGGGACATCCCTGCGTGGCACGGCACTCGTTGCGTGCATCAGCACTGTCCGTGGGCCAGCTCATCACATGGGTCAAGGAGGCCCTGGGTTTGAATCTTGGACCTTTAACATGGGGTTGAATCATGTGGTAGGCGGACACCCTATCCTTTGGGCCAAATCTGCTTCCCCGTTAAAAGCCTTTAGTTAATTTCCAAAGTTCCGGAAGTGTTGCTTTTTATAGTTTTTGCCAGTGTTCTCATTGCTTTTGTGGAGGAGCCAAGTAAGGAGTCCTTTCTAGGTCATTTGAGGGGCAGATGAAGAGAAACTGTTTTAAAATAAAAGTATCAAATATAGTTTTATTTGAATATAATGTAAGAAAACGACAAAGTATTAAATCTTTAGATAAACATTTATTTGAAGGTCAACAACTTGTTCAGTTTTATCTTAGTGTCTTTTTCTGTGCACTTCATCTATTCCCACCCACCCTTGTGTAGGAACTGATTTTTTTTGGTCTCTATGCCTAGAGAAATTTTTTTATTCCTCAGGTGTACTATTTTAATTCATATATGCTTCAGTGTTGAGCCTCAGTGTTCTGATATGCCCATTGTTGAGCAGGCCATATTATAATTTCTAGAAGCATGACACACTCTTTCAGTCAGCAGATTTAAGTTTCAGGAAATTTTTCTTTGGTATATCTTGAAATGCATCTTCTGTTCAATTTGTTGAATCCTCTATTTCCGGGACTCCAGTTATCCTTTGGGATTGTATTTGTTTTACTTCTGCATCTATCAGCTTCTCTTTAATTGTTTTAATCTCTTTTGTTCTTTCTTTAAAAAAAATCTGCGTTAGCCTGTATTATCTCGGCCTTTCCTCTGTGCAAGGCCAGGACTAGAATGAGGAAAGAAAGGCACCTAGGGCGCAAAATTAAGGAGGCACTCACTCTCAGGGTTATGTAAGTGCTCTGCCTAGATACTGTATTTGCTTAGTTATAGTATGAGGACTTTTTAATTCTTCAGAGTCCTGAGACCTGCTAGGTTTTCATTTCAGGTCACAATGTGCAGACTGAATATTTCATGATGAAATTCTTTCTGCAGCCTGAGGGAGTGGCCAGGGAGAAGGGGAGAGCTCAGAGGAGGGAGTCTGCCATCTATATTCACATACCATTTTAATCTAGAAGATGCAAGTATTAATCGCTTTAGCACCTTATTGCTCACGAGAGGGCCAACCAAAAGCTTAGCCGTATGTAGTCCTTCAGTGCACTTTGTCTGCTACCAGGACACCTGGTTTTCCATGTTTCATTTTAGGCTTACGTGGCAGAGCCCTAGCAGGGGAGGGGCGGGACTCCTTTGTCCATGGTGGGCTTAGGCGTTCTTATTTGGATTTCTTCTTTAGTCCTGGCCCCTGCTTTTCTAACTTTTCAGTGCTTTTCTGATCTTTGCTATCACCTCACCAATTGGGATTTCAGAACATATTCACTTCAAACAAATACTTGCTTCCTTTAGAAAATAATTTCTTTCATCTCCATTTTTCTCTGTTGTTTCTTGATCTTACTTCAGTTAATTAACCCTCATGCTAATCAAATAATACGGAATTATAAAAAGCGATTTATTTTACAATTTCGTACTGTGGCTTATGATCAGGATTAGTCATACCTTGTCCTTCCTGCCAACCTAATCCTTATCTTGACTTCTCTATCTCAAAAAATATCAGAATGTCTACCCCATTACAAGTGATGTTTTAACTTTGTTTAGCCTTTATAACGATTTCATTCTCAAATTATGAAGCTGTCTCTAGAATTGGAGCTTCGGAGAAGGGGAGAATTTGTAATAGTGTGATAGCATCTACTAGAGGACAACCGCGGGTATGGATCCAGGGACAGAGAAGAGTCATTTAAGAGGAAGTGACAGGAAGGAGTGAAAGAAGGGCAGAGGGCTGATGGTGTCAATAGGAGTTGGGAGGAAATGAAATTACTGTTTCACACACAGCTCCAGTCTCTGACTCAGATGTTCTTGGTGACCTCCAAAGGTGATCAGTATGATGAAATCTGATGGGCATGTTTATCTTCAGAATCTAGGTTGGCATACTAGAGGGAGCGGAGCCAGATCAAACTGGGTGCAGATCTTAGTTATGTGTACTTTGGGCGACTCCCATAACTTCCCTGAGTCTCACTTTTCTCATATGCTACTTGAAGACAATACTACCTTGAAGGGATGTGATAAAGTAACCCTCTAGTGCCTGGCGCTTAGCCCTTAGTCTGAATTATTTTGTTTCTTATTCTGAAACTGGAAACACTCATACTGACATTGGCCACGGAATCACCTGCCAGTCTAGATTTCATATCTTTTTTTTTTTTTTAAAGATTTATTTATTTATTTAATTTCCACCCCCCCCCCCCCCCCCCCCCCCCCGTTGTCTGTTCTTGGTGTCTATTTGCTGCGTCTCGTTTCTTTGTCCGCTTCTGTTGTCGTCAGCAGCACGGGAAGTGTGGGCGGCGCCATTCCTGGGCAGGCTGCTCTTCCTTTTCACGCTGGGCGGCTTTCCTCACGGGCGCACTCCTTGCGCGTGGGGCTCCCCCACGCGGGGGACACCCTTGCGTGGCACGGCACTCCCTGCGCGCATCAGCACTGCGCATGGCCAGCTCCACACGGGTCAAGGAGGCCCGGGGTTTGAACCGCGGACCTCCCATATGGTAGACGGACGCCCTAACCACTGGGCCAAAGTCCGTTTCCCTAGATTTCCTATCTTAATGGCCTCCTTTTTTGGTGCTGACAAAGTGTGAGAGGTGGCCCTTGAGTGAATAAAATGATGAATCTAAGGTTTTCAAAGAGTAGTCAGCCATTGGTGTCATCAGTGATATTACCAGAGGGTTTCCCAAGAGATTTACCTCCTGGTTTTGCTTCTTTCTCATTTTTAATGCAGTATGCTTTTACAACTATCACAGTTTCCTTCCCATTTGCTTGAATATTGGACATCGAACAAGCCTAGGAGAATATGGTGCACAGTTCAAGAGCAATGGGAGGAAGTTAGACTTGGCAGCGTGCAGAGATTAGTCCAACCTAGGATAACCAGGTGTGTAATGTAACCATGTAATGGGATATCTCAGCATTGCACAAGTGTAATACTTCTATCATTGTCTTTCTTGACCTAGGTATGTCTTGATTGATACACCTGGACAGATTGAGGTGTTCACCTGGTCAGCTTCTGGGACAATCATCACTGAGGCCCTGGTGAGTGCTCTAGGACTTGTGACTGGAAGTAACTAGGGGGCTAGACTGGATTAGCATCTTCTTCTTGCCTGGGATTTTGTATGGGAGGGAGTCATAGAAGCACTGCACAGCCTTCCTCAAATGGTTTTCCCTTGCTAGGGAAAAAGAAGTTTGTGGCTAGGTCATGAACCCTCTGACCATGGTTTTGATTATTTTGTGACTTCAGGCATCCTCATTTCCAACAGTTGTCATCTATGTAATGGACACATCGCGAAGTACCAACCCAGTAACCTTCATGTCCAATATGCTGTATGCATGCAGGTAATTCATTGCTGGCAGGTGTGGTATTCCAGAGGGGTAGGAAGCCACCTTCTCATCTCTTCTTCCTTTTTGGTTTGATAATGCTCTGACCTGGGTGCTTATCCCTAGGTTGGTGCTCATCCAGATTTGCCACTCAGTTTGGTGGCTGTGAGTTGAGGGAGTGTCAGAAGAGAAAAGAGGTGCATGTACCATGGGTATTTTCAGCAATTTCTGATCATCTTCTCTTGCTTGTTACAGAAATAGGTGGTATTTGAATAAGAACCTTCTGATAGTTGCCTCCAGTTGAATGAAATCCAAAACTAAATAGAATAGATCCCCCTGGTCTGATGCTGTTTTTTGTGTAATGATAAGTAGAATGAAATTACAATATGATGAGAGACTATGAATAAGAAGCTTTATCCATAATTCTAAAATGCACAGGTGTGGTGCCACTGGGAGAGTGTCATTGAGCTACATTAGTGCATTAGACCTAGGAGCAAGCTAGGTCATTATTCAGGCTGAGAGAATTTGATTTGGGGCCTGCACAAGAGCTCTCACCAATATTTGTCTCTTCTAATATGACTAAGATGCCCCTTGTTAGAGGCAAGAAATTCTGGTCCAGACAAATCTGATGCCTGGCAGCATTATTTCATTTCAATATTAATTGTTTAAAAGACAGTTCATTATTTTTTTTTTAAAAAAAGTGTCTATACCAAATCATTCTCTCTCCAAGAGAGTGTGTGTGGGTGGATTGTTTGCTGGATGGTGGTGATGGTTTTCCTCTTGGGAGAGGAAAATATGTGAATGGCATTTAAAAATGGAAACTTCATCTAGAGTCTGAACCCATTCCCCTTTTCGTACTCAGTCCCCTCAGACTAACACCAGGAGAGCAAGAGCCTAAGTGGTCTTATTAATAACGTCTTGATGTTTGATTTTCAGCATCTTGTATAAAACCAAGCTGCCTTTCATTGTGGTCATGAATAAAGTAAGTAGATCCTTTTGGTTGTGAGTCACATTTCTTTATTCATCAGAACCTTGTGGTTGTCAGGTTTGGGCGGGTGAGAAGGATTATCTCAGACACCAGAGAGCCGATTTAGGCCTTACTGAAAGAAAGTCATGGGCACTTCTAGGAAATAGATTCAATCAAATAGAATGAAAATTTATCATGACTCTCATCCAGTGTTGTTTTTAGACTAGTTAACGTAGGCCTTCAACCCTAGCATATTGATTATCCCTCAGAATTGGGACCGTATAAATGGAAAAGGGACGGCTAGTCTATTGTAAGTGTTGAGGAAACATACAAAAACACACTTCCCTGTTGTTAGGCAATGGCTAGGATGCAGGAGATGAATTGCCATAAGAGCCCGGAACATGCTGGTATGCCCTGTGGCCATAGGCATTTGGCACTGGATAGCGAGGCATCTGCTCCACTGAAGAGAACGCATGTCTTTGTTTAATTACATAAACTACCCCTACAGTCTTGGCTCTTTGTGGCTTGTTGCAATGGAGGAGGAAATGGGGGAAGCAGAGAGAGAAGAAAATATGCATGTCTGCTGTCAACACTTCATGAAAATCAAAAACAAAAAAACCTTTTCCTTTTGTTTGTTGCCTTGCCTCATTTTTGGTTGCTGATGGTTGACTTCTCCCTGGAACAGACTGACATCATTGATCACAGCTTTGCAGTGGAATGGATGCAGGATTTTGAGGCTTTTCAGGATGCCTTGAATCAGGAGACTACATACGTCAGTAACCTGACTCGTTCTATGAGCCTGGTGTTGGATGAGTTTTACAGCTCACTCAGGGTAAACTTTCTCTCTGACTCACACTTGCAGCCTCTATAGATAACGTCTTAATCCTTAGAGTTGGCTTTGAACCTAGTTTTCAAAGGAAGTTCAGTACCTTTTGAAAATTAACATTTAAAGGTTTTAAAAACCGTGGAGGGATGCTGCCCTCAGAGTTTATGGTCTAGTTAGGAGAGACGGCTATTCACAGAATTGAAATATAATTTATATTGTGTTAAGTTTCATAATCTATCGATTTTGCTTCGTTTGCCATTTCGTTCTGTCAAACATTCTATCTATCTATCTATCTATCTATCTATCTATCTATCTATCTATCTATCTATCTACCTGTTGTCTCTCTTCTAAATTTATGAGAATAGGTTGTGTATTAGTCAGCCAAAGGGGTGCTGATTCAAAATACCAGAAATTGGTTGGTTTTTAAATTTTTTTTTATTTTTAAAGATTTGTTTTTTTACTTATCTCCCCTCCCTGCCCCCCAGTTGTCTGCTCTTTCTGTCCATTCGCTCTGTGTTCTTCTGTGTCTGCTTCTATTCTTGTCAGTGGCACCCAGAATCTGTGTCTCATTTTGTTGTGTCATCTTGCTGCATCAGCTCTCTGCGTGTGTGGCGCCACTCCTGGGCAGACTGGACTTTCTTTTGCGCTGGGTGGCTCTCCTTATAGGGCTCACTCCTTGTGCGTGGGGCTTCCCTATGCGGGGGACATCCCTGCATGGCACGGCACTCCTTGCACGCATCAGTACTGCACATGGGCCGGCTCCACATGGGTAAAGGAGGTCCTGGGTTTGAACTGTGGACCTCCCATGTGGTAGGTGAATGCTCTATCCCTTGAGCCAAGTCCGCTTCCCTGCTTGGTTTTTTTAAAGGGTGTTTATTTGGGGTAGGAGCTTACAGATACCAGACCATAAAGCATAAGTTACTTCCCTCACCCAAGTCTATTTTCACGTGTTGGAGCAAGATGGCTGCTGACATCTGAGAGGGTTCAGGCTTCCTGGATTCCTCTCTTCGAGAATCCTCTGTGTGCTTACTTCTTGTGGCTCCAGCTTAAGACTTCAGCATCAAAGTCCAGCATCAAAACTCCAACATAAACAACCCTCCAACTCTGTCCTTTGCAACGCCTTTAATTGGGCCTGATTAGGGCTGAATTAGAGCCCTAATCATAACTTAATCATGCCCAGGTACAGACCAGATTACATACATAATCCAGTATCTATTTTCGGAATTCGTAACCATATCAAACTGCTACACTCCACCCTCTGAATTCCAAAAGGACATTACAATTTTCAAAAAAAACCCATAAATCAGTAACAATGCAAGTACTAAATCATCACAATCAATTTAAAGAAATACAGTTTGTCTTAGGGCAAAGTCCTGTTTGCTGTAGACCTCTGAAACTTAAAAAACAATTTATCTGTCTCCAATATACAAATGGACAAAGAATAAACATTTTCATTACAATAAGGAGAAATTGGGAGGGAAACATGAGTCCTGAGTCCTCTACAGTTCAGTAAACCTGCAGGACATCCTCCATTCAATTTCAGTCTGAGAGTCATTCTTAAGATGACGGTTTCTTCTCCTTGGTGTCTTATGGGAATCCACCCTTTCCACATGCTTTCCCAACTGCCATTTTCTTGGTTCCACCCTCATCAAGAATCTGGGTGTCAACCAAGCTCCAGACCTCACCCTCCAAGAGTGTTGGGGTGATTGTCACACCTTACCCAATCTTTGCATTAGAGACTTAACCTCCCCAGTCGAGTGACGTGAAGACAACCTTCCCCCTAATCTTTGGCAAACAGGCTCAACCCACTCAGAGCAATGAGTTGACAACCTGGTCTTCCCTAACGTTTGGCATACAAGCTCAACCCTCTCAGAGCAACGAGTTGACCACCTGGCCTTCCCTAACCTTTGGCATGCAGGATCAACCCTCTCAGAGCAACGAGTTGACCATCTGGCCTTCTCTAATCCATGGGAGACAGGTCCACCCCTCTCAGACCTGTGGGGTGCTGACCTTAACCGTCCTAATCCTTGCAGAATATGCTCCACCCTCCCTGTACCCTGGGGCAGCAAAACTCCCCCAGAACTTCAGTTGGAAACATCCACCCTCTTTAACTGTTGGTACAAACTCACCCTCTCTGTACACAAGGGTGGGGTTCCTCTCTTGGACTAAGGTGATGTCTTAATTCCAGATCTCAGCTTCCGTGATTTTCCTCTTGAAGCTGTTTCTCCTTCAGTCTCTCCTTTCCATGAACCTTTTAATCCGAGCTGACAGTGGTTTTGTTCATACAATTATCTCAAAAACCTTGTTGGTTTAGCATGCAAGAAACAGGGGTCCAAGCCATCAGACAGTAAGACTTTCCACAAGTCTTTCCGAGATAACTGCATCTTCAATCCTGATTTAAAAGTTCCAAGTTAAGTCCTCCAATGGGGCAGTTTCTCCTGGGAGCTTGATTTCCAGAGGCTTGGAATTTCCAGAGTTAGTTTCTGTTTCTTTTGTACCTGACAGTTCGGCCCTCAGCTTATCTCTCTCTTCTAGCATTTTGCTATTAGCTGCAAGCAGAAGCCAAGCTGCATTCTCTGAGTTTACTTTGGAGAGTTCTTTAGCTAACTGCCCAGACTTGACATTTTCAAATTCTGCCTCCCATACGACCCCAGGAGTTAATCTTGCTAAGTTCTCTGCGACTTCGAAACATAAATCACTTTCCCTCCCATTTCCAATAATAGTTTCATCATTTACTTCTAAGGCATCATAAAAAGTCTCTTTAGCATCCATATTGCTATCAAATAGTCTCTTAAAGCACTGTAGGTCTCTTCTTCCAACCATCTCATAATTCCTCCAAAAAATACCCCTTACTCTTTTATAAAACCATTCCAGCATTTTGGTAAAAGCACTTCCTCACTCCTTGGTACCAAATTCTGTATTAGCCAAGTGGGTGCTGATGCAAAATACCAGAAATTGGTTGGTTTTTATAAAGGGTATTTATTTGGGGTAGGAGCTTACAGATACCAGGCCATAGAGCGTAAGTTACTTCCCTTACCAAAGTATTTTCACATGTTGGAGCAAGACGGCCTCTGACATCTGAGAGGGTTCAGGCTTCTGGGTTCCTCTCTTCCAGGGTCTTGCTTCTCTCTGGGTTCAGGGTTCCTCTCTTCCCGGGGCTTGCTTCTCTTTCCTCTGTGTGTTTACTTCCTGGGGCTCCAGCTTAAGGCTTCAGCATCAAACTCCAACAACAAAACTCCAATATAAACAACCCTCCAACTCTGTCCATTGCCATGCCTTTACCTGTGAGTCCCTACCCACTAAGGGGTGGGGACTCAACTCTCTAATAATGTGGCCCAATTAAAGTCCTAATCATAACTTAATCATACCCAGGTACAGATCAGATTACAAACATAATCCAGTATCTATTTTTGGAATTCATAGCCATATCAAACTACTACAGGTAATATACATCATGCTTCTCAAACTTAATACTTCCATGTATATTTCCTAAGAACAAAGATAACTAAAGTACAGTTATTTCATTCAAGAAATTTAACATTTATATAAAGCTTATGGTGTTTATTTCAATTTCTAAATTATGTGTCAATAACGTCCTTTTGAACCTTTTTTCTTCCATTATTAGATCCAGCCCAGGATAAGTATTGCATTTAATTGTCTTTATCTCCTTATTTCTTCTTTTTTTTAATTTCATTTGTGAAAACATATAAACAATGTAAACTTTTCCCACATTAGCCCCTCTCAAGCATACCCCTCAGTGGGGTTAATCACATTCAAGTCTTACAGTAACCTCCCACCATCCATTACCATAACTTTCCCATCATCTCAAACAGAAACCCTAACCCATTGTACATTGATTCCGCATTCCCCTTACCTCCTGCCCCTGTAACCTTTTTGTCTCTGAGTTTGCATATTTTCCAATAATTTCTTTGTGGTTACTGTTGTGTTTGAATTTAACATCTTAAATATTGTTTGATTTTAAACCAAATTAACTTTAATAGCATGCACAAACTATCTTCCTATACTCTTCTGTCTTCCCACCTTTATGTAGTTCTTGTTGCAAATTACATGTTTATACAAAAGTCCAGAACCACTGATTTATTGTTTTATGCAATTGCCTTTTGGATCCTGTAGGAAGTAAAAAGTGGAGTTACAAACCAAAAATACAGTTGTACTGGCATTTATATTTATCCATGTTGTTACTTTTACCGGAGATCTTTATTTCTTCATGTAGCTTCAATCTATTTGTAATGTCCTTTCTTTTCAACCTGTAGAATTCCCTTTAGCATTTCTTGTAGGGCCAGTTTAGTGGTAATGAAATATCTCAGCTTTTGTTCATCTGGAAATGTCAATTTCCTCCTCATTTTTTTTTAATGATGTATTTATTTCTCCTCTCCCCCTTCCCCAATGCCTGCTATCTGTGTCCATTTGCTGTTTGTTCTTCTGTGTCTGATTGTATTCTAATTAGGTGGCTCCAGGGACTGATCCTGGGACCTTCTGGATTGGGAGAGAGGTGATTGCTCTCTTTTTTTTTTTTTTTTTTTTTAAAGATTTATTTATTTATTTAATTCCCCCCCCTCCCCTGGTTGTCTGTTCTTGGTGTCTATTTGCTGCGTCTTGTTTCTTTGTCCGCTTCTGTTGTCGTCAGCAGCACGGGAAGTGTGGGCGGCGCCATTCCTGGGCAGGCTGCTCTTTCTTTTCACGCTGGGCGGCTTTCCTCACGGGCGCACTCCTTGCGCGTGGGGCTCCCCCACGCGGGGGACACCCTTGCGTGGCACGGCACTCCTTGCGCGCATCAGCACTGCACGTGGGCCAGCTCCACACGGGTCAAGGAGGCCCGGGGTTTGAACCGCGGACCTCCCATATGGTAGACGGACGCCCTAACCACTGGGCCAAAGTCCGTTTCCCATGATTGCTCTCTTGTACCACCTCAGCTCCCTGTTCTGCTATGTCTTCCTATTTTCTCTCCTCTGTGTCTCTTGTTGCGTCATCTTGCTGCACCAGCTCTCCGCGTCAGCCAGCACTCCTGCACAGCATGGCATTCCTATGTGGGCCAGCACTCCCACATGGGGTTGCATTCCCACGTGGGGTGGTGTTCTGTAGTGGGGCAGCAGTCTGTGTGGGCCAGCTTGCCCTCACCAGGAGGCTCTGGGCATCAAACCCTGGACCTCATATATGGTAGATGGGAGCCCAACTGGTTGAGCTACATCCATTTCCCCCCTCATTTTTGAAAATTTTGCTGGATGTAAAGTTCTTCATTGGCAATTTTTTCCTTTCAACACTTTAAATATGTCTTCCTATTCCCTTCTTGTCTTTATGGTTTCCAATAAGAAGTGGGCATTTAATATTATTGAGGCTCCCTTGTATATGGCATATTGTTTCTGTCTTGTGGGTTTCAGAATTCTTTATCTTTAGCATTTGACAGTTTGATTTTAACATGGTATGATGTGGGTCTATTTAGGTTTATTCTTTTTGGAGTTTGTTCAGTGTCTTTGGTATATGTTTATGTCTTTTGTTAAGTTTGGAAAGTTTTCAGCCATTTCTCTCATTTTTTTAATAAATGTTTTACTTACTTTTAAAAGATACATAGGTCACACAAAACCAGCCATTTCTTTTAATATTTTCTCTGTCCCTTTCTTCTTCAAGACTCCCATAATAATGTATTGTATAATATATATATAATATATCAAGTATAGTATACTTGATGATGTCTCACAGGTTTGTCAGGCTCTGCTTACTTTTAAAAATTTTTTTTCCTCTTTCTGCTCCTCAGGCTGAATGATTTCAGTTCTCTGATCTTCAGGTTTACGGATTCATTCTTTAGCCAGCTCCAATCTGCTTGAATCCATGTAGGGAATTTTAAATTTCTGTTACTGTGGTCTTTAGCTCTGTTTGGTTCCTTTTCACAATTCCCATCTCTCTAGTAATATTCTCTTTGTGTTTAGCTGTCATTTTCCCCATGTTCTTTAGTTCTTTTTCCATGTTTTCCTCTAGCTCTTTGAGCATATTTAGGACTATTTTTAAAAAGTCTTTATTTGATACGTTCCAGGTCTAGTCATTCTCACTCATGGTTTCTAATGCTTTCATTTTCTCCTTTACCTGGACTATTGCTTCCTATTTATTGGTATGCTTTGTAATCTTTTGCTGAAACCTGGACTTTTTGATATTTTTAATGTTAATTGCTAGAATTTAGACTCTGGTGTGTTTTTTAAACTTGTTTCCAGCTAGGGTTATGACAGAACTTTCCTTGAATGCTTAGAGCTAACAAAATAAAAAGGAAGGAAAAAAAAAGAAAACACCCTTTTCAGTCTATGCTAGTTGGCCTGAACGAGTGCTGTTTTTCAGAGCTTAGCCATAAAATGAGTTTAGAGAATAGCTCAAGGTGAATGTGTAGGGTCCTCCCCAGTCCTTTCTGAACATGTGTCTTGTCTTGGCCATGGCATGTGGCCGTGGGAATTCCATCTTTACATAGATCTGAATTTCTGCTCTTCCATAGGAAATAGTGTTTCTTCATGGTTCCGGGCACTGTACCGTATGTCCTACAGCCAGCAAACCTTTGCCCCAGGCAGCTGTGATCTGACTGTTTTGTGGCATTCTGTAGGAGAGCTCCGTGAGCTGCCTTCTACATGCAGGGCAATTTGTGGGACAACAAGTCCACAACGGGTGTGCTGGTTCAGTCTCTGAGGTTGCCACCAGATAGAATGGCACAGACACACATTCTCCCAGTAGGTGCTCAAAGGTTACGCTGCTCCCTTCACAGCCAGGACCAGGGACTTGCACTGGGAGTGCAGGCTGGCTGCACGCCAAACCTGTGAGGCCATGTTGGAGGGGACAGTATGGGTGACAGGAGATTCTACCATTTTATTTTGATTTGTTTTATTTTATTATTTTATATATATATATTTTTTTAAATTTTAGGAGGTACTGGGGATTCAACCTGGTACCTTGTACATGGGAAGCAAGTGCTCAAGCACTTGAGCTATATCTGCTTCTTTCCTACTGTTTTTTTATTTTTTTATTTATTTCTCTCCCCGTCCTCCCCTGTTGTCTGCTCTCTGTGTCCATTCGCTGTGTGTTCTTCTGTGTCCACTTGGATTCTTGCCAGCAGCACTGGGAATCTGTGTCTCTCTTTGTTGGGTCATCTTGCTGCGTCTGTGTGTGCGGTGCCACACTTGGGCAGACTGCGCTTTCTTCGTGCAGGACGGCTCTCCTTACGGGGTGCACTCCTTGCATGTGGGGCTTCCCTATGCAGGGGACACCCTTGCATGACAAGTCATTCCTTGCGCGCATCAGCACTGTGAGTTGTCCAGCTCACCACGTGGGGCAGGAGGCCCTGGGACCTCCCATGTGGTATGCGGACGGCTGTCCGTTGAGCCAAATCTGCTTCTCTCCTACCATTTTTAAGTTTCCTTTTTCTTTAAAGATTTATTTTTTATTTATTTCTCTCCCCCCACCCCAGTTGTCTGCTCTCTGTGTCCATTCGAAGTGTGTTCTGTGACTGCTTCTATCCTTATCAGCGGCACCGGGAATCTGTGTTTCTTTTTGTTGTGTCATCTTGCTGCATCAGCTCTCCGTGTGTGCGGCGCCATTCTTGGGCAGGCTGCACTTTCTTTCGCACTGGGCGGCTCTCCTTACTGGGCGCACTTCTTGCACGTGGAGCTCCCCTACGTGGGGGACACCCCTGCTTGACAGGGCACTCCTTGAGCGCATCAGCAGTGCACATGGGCCAGCTTCACATGGGTCAAGGAGGCCTGGGGTTTGAACCGCAGACCTCCCATGTGGTAGGCAGACATCCTATCCATTGGGCCAAGTCCACTTCCTGAAGTTGCCTTTTTCTTGACTCCGCATTTGCCACTTTACTGCAGTCCTTTAATTGTTTTCTGGAGCTTTAAGGGAACTATTTCTGCCCCTTCTTGCTCGTTGCTCAAAATTTTTGACGGATATCAGAGCCCTGAAGCTTCTCCACCATCTTGATCGGGACAGGGACAGATCACTTTTGAAATGAGGTATTTTGGAAAATATAGAGTTAAAGGTATGCCTTAAAAGAAGGGTAATAAGTCTAACCACTTTTTCCGTCCTAATTATCCTTTTCTTCTTCTGTTGTTTATTTTCCATAGATTTATTTCCATGACTTTTCATTAGGCATGTTGTTTTGTTTTCTATCAGCTTTCCTTGGTTTGTTTTGTTTAGCTTGACTTTTTGCTTGGGACTTTATTTAGAAATAATTTAAAACTTAAAGGAAATTGTAAAAACATTACAAAAACAATAACTAGAATTCCAATAACCCTCTACCTAAATACCCAGATTACCTAGATTTATCAATTTTTAACATTTGCCACCTTTGCTATGCCTCCCTCCCTCCCTTCCTCTCTCAGTCTCTGACTGTGCATCCACATGGCCATCCATTTCATCATTCCTCTATTTTCTAAATATTTGAGAGTAGAGTGGATACGTCATGTTCCTTTTTCATTTAATACTTCTATGTATATTTCCTAAAAACAAAGATATTCAGTTATATATCACATTTATGTGCAGTTTTCAAGCTCAAGGTTTTTCAGTTGCCCTAGTAATGTCCTTTTGGCCATTTTCTTCTCCATTATGAGATCCAATCCAGGATCATGTATTGCTTTTAATTGTCATTGTCTCTTTAGTCTCTTTTCCTTTTGTTAAAAAATTGTGATAAAACAGCCTAAAACTTCCCATCTCAGCTACTCCCAAGCATACAATTCTTTGGGATTGATCACACTCAACCATTGTGCTGCCATCACCATCATCCATTACTAAAACTTTTCCATCACCACTCAACAAAAACCTTGTACCCATTAGGGATTAATTCCTCGCTCCCCTACCCCACACCTCTGTCTGTGGATTTGCATATTGTAGTTATTCCATGGAAGTAGGATCATGCGATAGCTGTCCTTTTGTATCTGGCTAATTTCACTTAACACGATGTCTTATAGGTTCATCCACATTGTCACATGCATCAGAACTTCATTTTTTTTTTTTTATGACTAATACTCCATTGTATATATATACCACAGTTTGTCCATTCTTCTTTTTTTAAAATTTTAAAAATTTATTTCTCTCTCCTTCCCCCCCATTGTCTGCTCTCTCTTTGTCCACTTGCTGCACGTTCTGTGTCTGCTTGCACCCTCGGTGGCACCAAGAAACTGCATCTCTTTTTTGTTGCATCATCTAGCTATGTCAGCTCTCCGTGTGTGCGTCACCACTCCTGGGCAGGCTGCGCTTTTTTCACACTGGCGGCTCTCCTTGCAGGGCACACTCCTTGCACGTGGGACATCCCCACGTGGCGGCGCCCTGCATGGCACGGCACTCCTTGCGCGCGGCAGCTCTGCACATGGACCACCTCACCACACAGGGCAGGAGGCCCTGGGTATCAAACCCGGGACCCTCCCGTATGGTAGGGAGATGCTCTATCAGTTGAGCTACGTCCACTTCCCCCTTCTTCTCTTGATGGACACTTGTGTTACTTCCACCTTTTGACTATTGTGAATAAAGCTGCTATGTACATCTGGAGTCCCTGCTTTTCTACTTCTTTTGGTTATAGATCTAGACGTGGGATTGCCTGGTCTTATGGTAGTTAGGGCATAACTTGTTTATCCTTTCGAGAAACTACCAAATTGGTTTCCACAGTGGCTGCCCTGTTTTACATTTTCCCCACCTATGTACAGAGGTTCCTCTTTTCCACCTCCTCGCCAGCACTTATTTTAATTTTTTTAATAATAGCCAGGCTAGTGGTTTTGAGGTGGTGCCAGTTACTTCCTAAGGTATCTAGACCTCATTTCTGAAGATTTTATACCCTTTGAACTAAAGAGTGTACACCATTTGAAAATGCACAATTGTTTCCTCACTGGCACTTGTTGTGCTTTGACAGGTGGTGGGTGTCTCTGCTGTTCTGGGTACAGGTTTAGACGAACTCTTCATGCAAGTCACCAGTGCTGCTGAAGAATATGACAGGTGAGGAAATGAAAATCCTACTGATGACATTCTTTGTAACTCACAAAGCACTTAGGTGTTCATAGTGTATGTATTATATTTGCCATGCATATGTGTACTGAATCTGACCACATGTATAGGTAACAAGTCCCCATTCCTTTTTTATTTTAAATAGAAGTATAAAGTTGTCACTATATTGAATGTTCAAGAGCAGGGCTCATCAGACTTTCTGTTAAGAGACAATAGTAAATATTTTAAGCTTTGCCAGCCACACAATTTCTGCCACAACTAGTAACTGTCATTGTAGGGAAAAAGCATCCACAGATAATACATAAACAAATTGGCATGACTATGTGCTAATAGAACTATGTAAAAAAACAGGCAGACTGGATTTGGCCCATAGGCCACATTGGCCAACCCCTGATTTAAGAGCATTAACTTTGGAGTCAAGAAGGCATGGATTGGACTTCTGTTTCCTCCATTTAATACATGAGTGGCCTTAGTAAGTTTTCCATAGTTATAGAGCAGAGATAATATTTATTGCTAAGGTCATCGTAGGAGTGTTTGAGAAAGTGAAAGTATATCCAAAGCATGTAGCCCCAATTCTTGGCACATTGTAAGCACATTTCATAATAAATGGTTTCTATAACATTGTCATGGTTAATGCTGGCATTCCATTTACCTAAAGGACAGTGGGGTCAGAGGCCCTGTACCCTTTTCGTAGGCCATGGGCCATAGGGCTGCTTATCAGCCTGTTCCTAGGTGCTTCTGTTTGGCAGGATCCTAACAACTACATTTTAGTTTGTGGTTCTCAGAGAAGGGTTTATTAATGTTATCAGGGCCTCAGGAGAGACTTATTTTCTATATCCTTTCCTTGGTGCCCAAGTAATTATGTTTTGGGCTTTACTCATCTCAGGCATATAACCAAAGGAATGGCAGAGTGTGTCAGTCATGATCTCCCCAGTGTTAACTTTTCCCACCTAGCAGTCAGGATATTGTCTGTTCTTTTCTGGGTGGGGTGGGCACCTTGGCTTTGAAATTCCATAGGGGCAGACAGACTAAGACTTATGAGGTCTTTTGTCATCATCGGGATCCCTGGAAAAAAGATGTGTTTGGGAAGAGGGCGGGACAGATTATTAAGCAAAGGAATATATGAAGTGTTTCTCTTTCCAGGGAATATCGTCCTGAATATGAACGTCTGAAGAAATCAGTGGTAAGAAAGGAGGCTGTTTGTATATTTTAGGGCCATTTAAAAACAACCTCAGCTAGAAATAAAAAAAAGAAACAACAACAAAAAAACAAAAAATAGAAACAAATTAAAAAAGGAAAAAACAAAACCTCAAACCATGTACTAAACTTGGTGACATTAAGGCTTTTTTTGGGTTATCAATCTATCTTAGATATTTGCTAAGTTGTATGTTTAAGTTTGTATGTATGTATGTATGTATGTATGCATGTATGTATGTATGCTGTCTGAATGCAGAAAGGCCACTTAATTATGTTTCTTCTCTTTATATTTGAATTTTAAATCATTTTTCCTGTTTTATATGCTGGCCACTCCCACCCTAAGGTCCATTTGAAGGCTGGTTATATAATTTTTGTTTCTTTATTAGGTCATGTAAATTACTAAAAGGAAAGCTAGAAAGTGTAACATGGGACTGTATAGCATAGTAAAGCCTCATGTGAAATACAAATGTGGGTGGTATTGTATATGTAAGATTGATTTCTTTGAAATGGTACAAATATATGTTAATGTTGTGAGATGTTAATATCAGACAAAAAATTATGCTAAGTAAAAGAAACCAAGCATAAAGTACTATGTATTGTATGATTTCATTTATTTAATACGTAAATGTAAATCAATTTATAAAGATGAAATTAGATGAGTGGTTATATAGGGCTGTGGAAGGATAGAGGGATTGAGAGGTGACTACTAAGGGATGTGGATTTTTTTCTTTTTGGTGTAATGAAATTGTGCTAAAACTTTTTTGGTGATGAATATACAACATTGTGATTATATTAAGAGCCATTGATTATACACTTTAGAGAGTGTATTTTGTATGACTATATCTCAATAAAACTGCTTTTAAATAAATGAAATTGCAAGAATAGCCTGAAATAGCAGCTATTTACAGTAGGGGAAGCATAGAGAGATTGAGAGGCGATGAATTTTTTGTTTGTCTGTTTTTTAGTTAGTATATTAGCAGAAGGGTGCTCATGCAAAGCACTAGAACTCTGTTGGCTTTTATAAAGGGTATGTATTTGGGGTAGAAGCTTATAGTCACAAGGCTGTAAAGAGTCCAACTCAAGATACCATAAGAAGTACTTTCTCACCCATAGTCATTGTCCACATGTGAAGCAAGACGGACGGTGGGCGATGTCTGTGAGAGTTCAGCGTGCCTCCTCCTTCTTCAGGCTCTACTGTCCCAGCGTCTTTCAGTCTCAGCGTAGCTGGCATAGGGCTCATCTCTTCCTCTGGGGTTTGTTTCTTTCTGGGCTTAGCTGCGCTAGTCTCTTCACAAGCTCAGCTGTAAACTACCAGGCTCATATCTCTTCCTGGGGCTGCAGGATCCTCTGTGTATCTTCTCTGTGTGAGAGTCAGTTTTATCATCAGCTCACCAAGGGGGCTGGGATTCAGTCAAACGGTTGTCAAGCCCAGAGGAACAGACCAGTCCACAAACATAATCTATATCTCTTTTTGGAAATCATAAATAATATCAAACTGTCACAGTTATTATTATTAATGAAATAATGAAAGTGCTCTAATGATTGAAGTGATAAATGCACAATTATGTGATTATACCAGATGCCATCGATTGTACACTTTGGATGGATTGTGTGCTTTACTAATATGTATCTATAAAATTGATTTGCTTAAAAAAATTGACAAAAAAAAAAAGAGCAGAGAGGTGGTTCACAACTCTCACCCCGGATGATCAAGTGTCTTGCCCACATGGGCTGCATTGGGCTCTTGATCACCAGGTCTTCCTGCTTTGTCTGCTGGAGGGTTCTTTTCATATGTTTCTGTGTCCAGCATCTTAATCTGCTAATTCAGTCAGCAGAGCCCTCTGGTCTGAACTTGTGCTACAGTCTGGGCCCACGCTGCTCAGTGCTTCTGGCCCCAAATTGGCCATCCCATATCTGTTCAGTATTTAAGTCGCCCCTAGTATTTGCATCATTGCTTATCTCCACTTAGAAGTCTGACATTTAACTCAAGGCTCCCCTGTTAATGTGATGGCATTTTTCTCTGTGTACGCAGGCCAGCGCACAGAGTCAGCAGCAGAAAGAACAGCTGGAGCGCCTTCGGAAAGATATGGGCTCTGTGGCCTTGGACGTGGGAACAGCCACAGGTACTGGAGGGTCTCTTGGTGTTAGGAGCTAAAAGGAAGGTACTTACTTCAAATCAACAGGAATATATGTGCACACACGCGTGTGTATACATATATACATATGTGAGAGAAAGAGATAAGTAAAAGTAAACGTGGTAAATTTTTTATGCACATATAAAAATAAATATAAATAATAATTTGGAAAGGCAAACTCCTAAAAGTTGTCTACAACTATACTTTGGGTTCTTTCTTCAGGTATTTTTTTGCCTTACTTGGGAAAGATACTTGATAATTTTTTTTTTACACTTTTTTAAAGCCCCCCAACACGTCATCCTTTTTTGTGGTTTATTTTGCCCTAATTTCAAATTTACAGAAAAGTTTTCACAGTTAGAGGAAAGAATTCCTATATACCCTTTAATCAGATTTCAGATTTCTTATATATTTTTACATTTATATTTTATTTATTTATTTTATTATTATTTTTTAAAGATTTTATTTATTTCTCTCCCCTTCGCCCCCCCACCCCAGTTGTCTGTTCTCTGTGTCTGTTTGCTGCGTCATCTTTGTCCGCTTCTGTTGTTGTCAGTGGCATGGGAATATGTTTCTTTTTACTGCATCACCTTGTTGTGTCATTTCTCCGTGTGGGTGGCACCGTTCCTGGGCAGGCTGCACTTTCTTTTGCGCTGGGTGGCTCTCCTTATGGGGCGCACTCCTTGCACATGGGGCTCTCCTATGCGGGGACACCCCTGCGTGCAGGGCACTCCATGCACGCATCGGCACCGTGCATGGGCCAGCTCCACATGGGTCAAGGAGGCGTGGGGTTTGAACCGTGGACCTCCCATGTGGTAGATGGATGACCTAACCACTGGGCCAAGTCTGCTTCCCTATATTTTATTTATGTCTTATCATATATAACTTTTTTCTGAATTATCTAAGTCACAGACATGATGCCTTTTCACCTTTGAATACTTCAGTATATTTCCTAAAAACAAGCAACAGTACTGTTCATAGACCTTATTTAGAGGTGGCCCATTGCCCTTTACAGTGAGAGACAATCCTTGATCTACGTAGTATTCATTTGCCAGGTCTCTTTCATGTCCTTTCCTCCCAAACAGTTTCTTAGTTTTTCTTTATATTTTATCACATTGATATTTTTGAAGCTATAGGACAGTTATTTTATAGAATTTCTCTCAATTTGCATTTATCTAATGTTTCTTCATGATTTGATTCAGGTTGTGCATTTTTGGTATAACTTTACAGCAGTGAAGTTGTGTTCTTTTCAGTGCATTGGATCTGGAGGCACGATGTTGATCTGTCCCATACTAACCTTGATTGATTAAGGGGGTGTCTGCCATGTTTTTTCATAGAAAAGTTATTATTTTTTCTTTTGTAATAAGTGTTTTATGGGGTGATACTTTGAGACTATATAAATATCCTTTTAATTTTCAAATTCTCACCAGTTCTTTTAATATAGTAGAGATATTACCCATTTTTTGCTGACCTCTTAAGCTCTTGAAGAGAGAGTGGTCATGTCCCTCCCACGGCTTTAGGAGACTTGGTTTCAGGTTCTCTTAGAGATCAACCCCGTCAGGCTGAACCCCTTGCCCAGGAATTCCTTGAGTAGACTTTCTCCTGATAATTGGGGCTTGGCATTCAGTTTCCCTGAGTAGGGAATTTTACCTCTATTAGTATATTCTATTTCTGTTTTTTCCCTCTCCTTTTCTTGAGTATTCTGGTTCTTCCATTCTAGGTCCTTTCACCCCACATTCTCTTCAGACCTTGTCTGAATTTGTATTTCCACCAGGAGGCTTCTCAGTGCACCACACTTTTACCCTTGACTCACCAGCACACTGGAAGTGCTTGAATGTCTTTTAGCCTTCATAGAAAAAAACCATAGTTTTTTCCCAGCTGAGAGCTGGAAAAAAAAGACAAGCTACTTCAGTAATATTTTCCTCATGTTAAAAATGATAATTTCTGGGTTATTGGATTTATGAAAACACTTTGTAATTAAAGAACCGTAGAGATGGTAAGTGGTATTAAAGTATCTATAGGGGGAGTGGGTGTAGCTCAGGGGTTGAGCACCTGCTTCCCCTGTACAACGTCCTGGGTTCAATCCCTGGTACTTCCTTTAAAAAAAAATCAATAATATATTTAGAAGAGGTAAGATCCTGCATTTATATTGGTCATGACCTCTTCTATCCTGTCAGTTTATAATCATATTTACTTATTGATTCAGAATCACTTTTTGGAAGGGGCTGGTGTTCATGTCATGCCAGTGATTAGTGTTTTCTGTATAGACAGCTCATCTCCTATAATGGACCCTTCTGACCTGATCCTCACTCGAGGAACCTTGGAGGAAGAGGATGAGGAAGCAGACAGTGATACTGATGATATTGACCACAGAGGTGAGAGGTGGCTGAGGTGGCTCATGAAAACAGAACTGGCTGCTTATCCTTGCATTGTTTCCTTAGGGATTTCCTTTTGTTGAGAGAAGACCTTAAGCATGCAGGCAGAACTAGAAAGAGAGGAGGGGATACAGCACCAGGAAGGAGTTTCATATATTGAGAGTTCCCAGCCTTCCTAGTGAATGACTACTGTTGAGCTGATTACAGGCCTTTCATTGGTCAGGTGTCTTCTCCTCTTTAGGACCTGACTCAATTTGAGAAGTCCAGCATTTTAGTTGGTTTTTATTAAGAACATATAAGCAGACCCAACCAGCCAGAAAGGACCATAACAGTGAGGACAGAATAGCTCTGGACACTCAGAGACCTTCCCCTTGGCATAGCTTATGCATTGTGAGCAGAAGCTCTTTCTTAAAACAGCCCCAGGATTTAGGGTCTAGCTATGACCAGCAGCAACCTCTTTTAACTCCTGGGTACTGGGTGCTAACATGTAAATTGCCTCATCTAATTAGATTTATTGAGATATAATTTACAAACAGTAAAAGCCATTCTTCTTGAGTTTATAGTTCGGTGAGTTTTAACAAATATGTATAGTCATGTAACCAATAAAATTGAGATAAAGAACATTTCCATTACCTCTGAAAGTTCCCTCATGTCCCTTTTTAGCCAGTCCCCTCCCTACACACCTAGCCCCTGAAAACTACTGATATGATTTCTGTTCTTATAATTTTGACTTTTCCAGAATCTTACATAATAGAATCATACAATTGTTGTGTTTTTTAAAATTAAGAATTTTATTTCAAATTTGCAAAAATAATAGAACGAAAAAGGCAGCTCAACAAGTTATGGAAACATTATTCCTAAAAAGTTCTTTTTCAGGCACTTGTATCTCATCTAATTCCAACTACTATAACTCAATTGTTCCTCTAGTGTTCAGAAAGATACACAGATGAACACAGATTAGTTAAATGACATAGTCAAGGTCTTCTTATTAATAAAAAAAAAAAAGAAAAAGAAAATGCTTAATTGTATTTCTCACAAAACCACATCCCATATTCTTTTTTTTACCTTCATAATTAATATAGTAACTTTGCTTTTGCTACAAAAACATTACAATGTTGTTATAATAACTGTAGCCTATAAATTACATTATGGAATCATATACTATTTAGTGCTTTGTATTTAACTCTGTCACTCAGCATCATCCTTTTGAGATTTGTTCATGTTGTAACATTTATTAGTGACTTGTTCTTATTTACTGCTGAGTAATACACCATTACATGGCTCTACCACAATTTGTTTATCCATTAGCCTGTTGCTGGACATTTGGGTTGTTTCCTTATTTTCGCTATTATGAATAAACTGCTGTAAACAGTCTTAAACAGATTTGTATGTGGACATGTGTTTTCATTTCTCTTGAATTAAAAATACGTAGGAGTGGGACGTCATTTTACCTACTCAATGAGGGAGGTTAATCTCAATGAAACTACATTTTAGGAACATGAAAAATAGTGCGTGCTTCAGGGAGATGTTTCCTTATTGGGAGGAGTGAGCACTTAGTTTCTGATGGGTGGCTGACAGCAGCTCTAATCCACCTGACTATTGGGAGAGAATTTATTAAAAATTCCCCTTTTTTTCCTTTCAGTTACTGAGGAAAGCCGTGAAGAACCAGCATTCCAGAATTTTATGCAAGAATCGATGGCACAGTATTGGAAGAGAAGCAACAAATAGGAGAGAGACTTTAGAAGCCTCAGTTGTTTTTTGAAGTCTGAAGTTTTAGAATTCTGTGTGAAGGAACTATCCTTACTTCTGACTGGGGGGCTACCATAAAGGACAGTTTTCTTCAGAGTAGCAGAGTTTTCTTAGTAGGGAAATCTCATGACTCAGATGTAGCCAGGGATATAAAGACGCTGGGGTCTGGAAGGCAAATGCTGATTTCTCCAGGCCTTTGCTGTGGACTTATGCAAGGCCTGATCTTGGAAGCTGTGTCCCTTTAAGCTTGAAACTTCAAGTTTTATCATTTGGAACTCAAGTACTTTTGCTGCTGATGGATGGAAGTGAGAGCTTACTCTGTTGGTAATCACTTTGAATCTGTTATTAGGCTGGATCTATAGACTGTTTCCCAAACAACTTGTTCTTGATTCTGTGAGTTCTCCTGCTTTAGCAGAAAGGAGAGGGGAAACATGAACTTGCCTAGAGTGGCAGTGGAGTCTCTTTGGCAGCCAGTCACTGTTGGTATGAAATGTGGCTCACACTGGGTAGCTCATCATGGGACATCAGGTCCTATCATGGTTGATTAGTAAGAATCCTTAATTCATAATTAATAAGAATCCTGCTTTCAATGGTGACTTGGATAAAGAGTTCTTAACTCTAACTTCATAAGCTTTCCTGTCTTGATTTTGAAATAGAAAATTATATAATCCCAAATAAATTCACTTCTATTCAACAGGGAAGCTTAAAGCCACATGCCTAAACTTGTCTCAGTGAGGAGGTAATATTCTCTAAAGTTTCCTAAGTACAGATGCTTAGTAAGCAGATCCAGAGCCAGGCCCTGTCACTATTGCACTGTGAACTTAAGGTATCCTTAAGGCCATGGGTTTGGCTCACGTGCACAGTCCAGATCTGACAGCCAGGGTAAGGGTCTGCCTGCCTCCACATTCTTCACGGGATCTTAAAACACAGTATATTCTCTCAGAGATCCCTATCTCTGCCTTATCTATACTCCAACCCAGTGGTTCTCATCAAAGTGTGGTCGCTGGATCAGAAGCATCCACATCACCTGAGAACTTGTTAGAAATGCAGATTTCCAAACCCTACTCTAGACCTCCTAAATCAGAAATCTGGGTGTGGGGCTCAGGGATCTATTTTAATAAGACCTCCTGCTGATTCTGTACACGCTAAGTTTGAGAACCACTGTTCCTATTCAAACAACCCATGCCATAATTCTAGGCTCTGAATCTCAGGTACCAATCCGGGTTTACCTGCCTTTTCCTGTGGTATCAAAGTACCCTAAAAACAGTCTGGTGCTGTATTAGTCAGCCAAGGGGGTGCTGATGCAAAGTACCAGAAATCTGTTGGCTTTTATAAAGGGTATTTGTATGAGGTAAAAGCTTACAGTTACTAGGCCCTAAAGAGTCCAACTCAAAGTTACTTACTTAACAAACTTGCCCCATGTTGAAGCAAGATGGTGGGCAACATCTGTGAGGTTCAGCCTTCCTCTTTCCTTTTAAGGCTGTGTGGGTCCAGCTTCTGATCTCAGCTGTAGCCTGGTGTAGGGCTCATCTCTCTTCCTGGGGCTCATTTCTTTCTGTGCTCAGCTGCTCTGGTCTCTTCACAAGGTCAGCTGTAAACTGTCAGGCGAATGGCTCTCTCTCTTCCCTGGGCCTCTGCTGTGTCTGTGGAGCTCTCTATCTTCCTCTGTTTGTCTTCTCTGTGTGTCTACCTCTGTGTGAGTCTTTTTTTTTTTTTAATATTTATTTATTAATCTCTTTCCCCCTCCCTCCATTGTCTGCTCTCTGTGTCCATTCACTGTGTGTTCTTCTGTGTCTGCTTGTATTCTCATTAGGCGGCTCTGGGGACTGATCCTGGGACCTCCTGGAGTGGGAGAGAGGCAATCATTTTTTGACGCCACCTCACCCTCGTCTGCTGAGTCTCTTCTGTCTCCTCTGTGTCTCTTTTTGTTACATCATCTTGCTGCGCCAACTCTCTGCATGGGCCAGCACTTCACGTGAGCCAGCTCGCCACACAGGCCAGCTTGCCTTCACTAGGAGGCCCTGGGTATCGAACCCTGACCATCTTATATGGTAGATGGGAGCCCACTTGCTTGAGACTCATCTGCCTCCTGTGAGAGTCTTTTATCAGCCCACGAGGGAGTGGGGACTCAACCCTGCATACCCTAATGACTTGGTCGAATCAAAGCTTTAATCTTCATTTAATCAAGTAAATACAAAACTGTTGAGTTTAAATCAGTCAAAGGGTATCATGCCTAGAGGAACAGACCAGTTTACAAACATCTCTTTTTGGAATTCATAAATTTTGGAATTCATAACATCAAACTGCCAGAGGTGCCTATTCTCCAATTTAAACATTCTAAACCAATAAAAGTATTTTATTTTACCATGAAGTATTTCAGTATTCTATACGTTGTAGGAATCACTGGTCTAAAAATGTAAAATTTCCTCAAGAGGAGACCATTTTCAAAACAAAACAAAACTGAATGTACTTGGTTTTTCTCCACCATGCTATAGGTTCCATTTGGGCAGAGACTAAGGCTTGATCATTTTTGTGTCAGACAGAACCTAGCATGTAAGGGGTATTCAGTAAATGCTCATTAAATGAATACACACTCAGATGGCTACTTCACTGAAACTGCCTGGTGGTCACCCTCATTAATAAACAAGAGTGACTGGGGCAGGAAAGGTTTAGATACGTGTACTGAGGATGTAATATGACCTAATTGGTAGATTAGAAATTACCTGTTAATTTAAATTATAACCTCATTTTGTTATTATTGCATTCATCTTTATTCTCTATGCCTGGAACACTTAAGGTACTCAGCCCTATGCTAATGAAGGCCGTGCTTTGATTTTTTTGGTCTATTAAAGGAGTAGTCTAAATTTCCCAAGATTTATATTCTGTCTCAGAAGACCAAACTTAAAGCTATTCATTACCAAGGATAGAGCACACATTTGCTAATATGAGCAGTTACTACAGTTGCTACGTCATTTACTTAATGAGGCCCGTAGGTGGCAGGTAGGACAGCTATGGAGTCAACGAGTAAGGACCATTGTGCAGGTGCTGATGTAAGGAAGAAAGGTTAACCCAGCCACCAACAGCAGCACGGTGTAGCCAAGCAGAAGCAACAAAGGAGCAAAGGAGCCTGCTCCTAGACAGGTCCTGTCTGCCTCATTCACAAAGGAAATGAAAGAAACAATTGAAATATAAATAAAAAAAAAATAGGGGAGCAGATGTGGCTCAAGCAGTTGAGCGCCTGCTGCCCACATGGGGGTTCTTGGATTGGGACCCCACTACCTTCTAAAAAAAAAAAAAACCCACAAGCAAACAACAACTCGGGATCCAGTGTGGCTCAGTGGTTGAGTACTGGCTTCCCACACACGAAGTCGGGTTCATTTCCTGGTACCAGTACTTAAAAAAAAAAAAGTATATATATACACATATACATATATAAATGGTGAAAATATAAAAAAAGTAAACAGTCTAAATCAGTGGCAATGAGAGTAAGGGCAAGAACTTAAGGATAACCGGAGTAAGTCCAGTAAAGGAAGAAATGTGCATGAGACAGGAAAGGGCTGTCTGAATAAGCAGAGGCTGTGTTACCAAAGACCTCTGATTTTCTAAGGGACTCTGCAGAGGCATTAAGAACAGTTAAAAAGAAAAGACTGGGAAACGGACTTGGCCCAGTGGTTAGGGCGTCCATCTACCACATGGGAGGTCCACGGTTCAAACCGCGGGCCTCCTTGACCCGTGTGGAGCTGGCCCATGCGCAGTGCTGATGCGCGCAAGGAGTGCCCTGCCATGCAGGGGTATCCCCCTCATAGGGGAGCCCCACATGCAAGGAGTGCGCCCCGTAAGGAGAGCCGCCCAGTGTGAAAGTGCAGCCTGCTCAGGAATGGCACCGCACACATGGAGAGCTGACACAGCAAGATGACACAACAAAAAGAAACACAGATTCCTGTGCCACTGACAACAACAGAAGCGGACAAAGAAACAAGACGCAGCAAATACACAGAGAACAGACAACTGGGGTCGGCGGGGAGGGGAGAGAAATTTAAAAAAAAAAATCTTAAAAAAAAAACCTGATAGACAAGTATAGGTTTAGGTCTTTCCTGTTATGTAGTACTACTGGACTCCCAATGACTTAAACCAAAAATGAAGCAAGTTATATGAAAAAAACACTATAATGCATGTATTTACTTTTGAGTTTATTCAAGCAGCTTTGAAGTTTAGCAAACATCTCAGTCCTCAGAACATCCCTGTGAAGGTCAAAGCAGGTGTGATTCTTCTCAGCTGTGCACGAGAAGTAATTTGCCTAGTTACATAGTAAAGACGAGTCTGGGATGAGCTTTGGTCTCCTGATGATGACCATCCCAGCATCACATTTTGTCTGTGAAAGGTGGCTTGGTTGTGGACAACTGGACAAAAGTAAAATGCAGCTTTATTTGGTTCCAGTCCCACTGAAATCAGGAAAATCCGCTGTGTTTAAAGTTTAAGGATAAGCGTCAAATCACCATTTACAGAAACCAATTCTAATACATCAAGATCTTCTGTTGGGTCTTATAAAGTTTGGACAGAAAATCCCCCGTTCTCCTTTTATATTTTCCTCATTCTCTTTTTGCAGTGCTGACTGAAGACGGGGGAGGAGCCCATGAGGCTATCGGTGGAGTGGGACCCATAGCTGCTGTCTGAGTCTTCAGGGCTCTGGGGGATCCCGGCTTCACTCATGCCTGACATGGGCTCCTCAAAGACATCGCTGTCCAGCACCCCGTGCCCGGAGACATTTCCTTCTTCACTCTCTTGAGGCTCCATTTTCACATGGGCCAGGTTCCAGAGAGGGGAAGCATTTACCTCTGCACCTAAAAAGAGAAGGAATAAGAACATACACTTTACTGGCAAGCCAAGGGTAGAACAAATTAGAGAACATACCACCCGGGGCAAACTGGCACCCTTTAGGTTCAGTTTTCACTCTGACCCTGGTACTTGGCTGGAGAATAAGGTTGCTATTCTCTGCTTTATCATCATCGAAAAGTTATCAATTCTGAATATCTTCCTTTCTACTTCCTTCCTCCACCTCACCCACCCCCATTTTCCCTAAACCAGGGAAGTCCATGCAGATAAACTATGCAGAGACAAAGAGTCCATCTCTCAGAACTCAGGCAGGCACAGCCTCTGGCACTTGTCCAGTTGTTTAGTTTGCCCTTCATTCTCTCCTTTAATGGGGCCATCTTGTTTTCCTGTATTTTGTTTTGATCCCTGGTCCTCTCTCACAATATGAAAAGTTAATGATTTGCATCATTTGTGTATCAACAAAATAATAATTTGTATTTGTAAACAACTGAGTGCCTGGACTAATTTGCAACTTAACTGACTCAATAATGAGTTGCTCTGGTTCCCAAGGGAATCATGAAGTCTATCTTGAAGAAACAGGGCAGCTGCCTCTAACTGGGTAGCCTTATTTCAATCCCTTTGGTCCCCTTATTTTAATCCCCTTGCTAGAATACTCTAGCAAGGAAGCCCAACTGCTCAGATGTCCTTAAGCAGTGACCACTTCTCCATCTTTCTGGCAGCTGTCTTATTCGATTAAGTAAAAGCATCAGGAAGGATGGATATAGAAAATTAAGGGAAGAGGGGGACATCTGCCCAACCAGCTGAATCGGCTGAATCAACCCTAGGAATTAACAGATATTGCATCTATATCTAACTTGGAATTATTTTAAAGAATGCCTGTAAGGCTGTGCTAGTCTTCTCTTCCACTAATTACAAAGAGGACATTGGTATCTTTAGATCCACAAAGCTATATATGTTTTAGAACTTTCCATTCTCCTGTCTACTCCCACTTTTGTTCTCCCACCTTGAGAACTTTCCAAAAAAAACAAAAAGGTACTGAATTTGGCATATCTCCCAGAATCAAAGTAGGCTGATTTCTCTTACTTGAAGCATGTGGTGAAGCTTCAACTTCCAGGTTAGATGGGAAACGCTCGCTCTGAGCCCCGAGGACCCCCATGGGCAGGGACTGGTCTCCTGGAGCAAGGTCTGCCTCCAGTTCCTCACTGACAGGGAAGGTGATGTCACTCACGGGTTCCTCTTTGATCTTTACAGGTTTAGTGTCCTCTGTGGCCTTCTCAGGATTGACAATCCTTTCATACTCTTCAGAGAGTTGCTTACTGATCTGTTGGCAAGCAAGAGTCAGTTTCCCAAGGAAATGATAAAAGCAAGTTGCAAGGTCAACTTGCTCCATCCCATGGAAAAGCCAATAGAATATAAATAACAGAGTTTTAAAACATCTGCAAATGGAAGGAATTTGTTTAGGGTATCAAGTTTGTGTTTGTAAATGACAGAGCCATATTAAGAAAGTTTGGCATGGAGAGTATATGTGTCACTGATTGAAAGGTAAAAAATAAAGTTGGACTGTGTTAAAGAGAAATCAGACCTGGGACAAGAGATCCCATTTTTGGCTACAGAACTAGCACTTAATACATCAACCCCAGGTGTATGATGGACAATGTGAGAAATCTGGATCACCTAGTAGAAACTTTTATTGGTGTTTAAAAATCCTAATCATATATTTTTTTGGGAACCCGAAACAGTGCACAAATGACTTAAGGCCAAGGGTTGAGGAGATTAGATATTTCTGGTTTACAGTCAAGACCCAACCAAAAATAATACCTGCCCGACCCGCCAAGCAGTATCGCCATATCCTTTTGTCTTGCACACCATTTAACACTGTCTAAAATTTTTGATCATTACGTGTTTACTTTGTTTGGTAAACTTTATACCAAACTATATATTGGCTTTGTAATTCTATATCCCACAGTGCCTGTCACAACAGGCCCTCAGCAAATATTTGATTAATAAAAGCATGCCAACTAACCACATTCTCTCAGACACCGTATACCTGTCTATAATTTCTTGAAGAGGAAGTAGTATCAATGAATGGGTCCACTCTCTGACCAAATGAGACCTCTGGGGTCTGGGCAGGTCAGTGACGAGGCCCAATGGAATGCAGCAAGAGCCATGAGTCAGTTAAGTCCACTCTGCTCCAAAACCCTGTGCTCTGCTCTCCGGGGCTAGGGTTGTGGGATCCTGCTGAGCATCCCTTGATTGGACAACTTTGCCCACTTCACAGGGTCACCTCACCTGTAGCATGTAACTGTGGTAGTCCTTGATGCGGTGCTGCCAGAACTTCTGGAGGGATAGCATACTGCCAATGCCCACTTCATGGAAGACCTGCTCCATTACGTCAGGGAACGGAGTCTGCCCCAGCCGGGCCTCCCGGTCCACAGCGAAGCGCAGCAACTTGGTGAACTTAAGGCAATACTCATGTGCCACATCGGTTAGGGTCTCCAGGACACTTTCATTAGCACACTCAAAGCCTGCGTGGGCCAGGATTGTGGCCACTGCCTGGTAGAGGAGCTGTCGACAGGAGTGCCAGCTGAGCTCAGTCACAGGCTCGCCTTTCCCACTGAAAGTGAGATACGACAGTGTATTAGTGCTCTCGCAAAGGGGCGACCTATCCTGTCTCCCTAGGAGCTTTACAGTTCCAGTTGAACCAGGGAAATTCTATGCAGTTTACAGAGCTTGGCTTTCCCCTGCTGCTGCTGGGGCGCATCTCAGCAACCCAGGGTCATCTCTCTCAGCTCCTCAAATGCAGAGGGTTTTCTGAGCTGCTCAAATACAGAGGGTTTGAATAGGCACCTACAACAAAAAGTGTAAATAGTACAAAAGGGTATACAGTTAAAGGAAGTTTCCTATCACTCCTACCAACTGCTAAATTTTGGTCACTTTTAGGATCAGATTTTAAAATTTTAACCTTATAGCTCAGAGACTGCTCAGTGATGCTCTAATTAATTCACTACCACACTGTTACCTCAGAGGCTGGGAAATATATGCCCAATTAGTAGATTCTTCATATAACTAAAAGGGATGATTTTTTTAAACTGGGAAAGCAGCTCAATTTTAGAAAAGCAATATAAACAATTTACAGCTTACAAAGCATTACAAACCTATCCTACACTGTGAAATGGATAGGGTCCATATTACTTTCCCTATCTGGTAGGTGAAGAGATTGAGGTTCAGAGGGGCTGACTTGTTAAAAGTTGTTCAGGTACTACTACTAAGTGGTGGAGCTTCCTACTCCAGATCCCATGTTTTTTGTAACAGCATTTTGCCACTAATGACTAGTATAGAAATCCTCATCTTTCCAAGCTAGGATTTTAGAAAGTTGTCTGATGTTCTAAAAATAACTTTTAACAAGCTTTAAATAATTTACTTGCGGGAAACGGACTTTGGCCCAGTGGTTAGGGCGTCCGTCTACCATATGGGAGGTCCGCGGTTCAAACCCCGGGCCTCCTTGTCCCGTGTGGAGCTGGCCATGCGCAGTGCTGATGCGCGCAAGGAGTGCCGTGCCACGCAAGGGTGTCCCCCGCGTAGGGGAGCCCCACGCGCAAGGAGTGCGCCCATGAGGAGAGCCGCCCAGCGTGAAAAGAAAGTGCAGCCTGCCCAGGAATGGCGCCGCCCACACTTCCCGTGCCGCTGACGACAACAGAAGCGGACAAAGAAACAAGACGCAGCAAATAGACACCAAGAACAGACAACCAGGGGTGGGGGGGGGAATTAAATAAATAAATAAATCTTTAAAAAAAAAAAAAAAAAAAAAAAATAATTTACTTGCCTCCTAAAAATTCCTATCTGTCCTCTGCCTCTCCCCAACAAAGAAAGCAAATAAAAATTAAAAAAACACACAGAAAATCACTTTTCCTTGGCTACCACACACCGTACAAGGAGCCTCAAGAGCCAGCCACCCACTTTACTATTACCTGTTCAGCAGCAACTATTGTAATCCACATAATTGTTGGAAATAAGATACCCAATGGTCAAGTAATTTTTCACTATCATTTCCCATGTCCAGTCTCTCTGACCCAAAGGCTAAAGACCTCAGAAGTGCCTGCTAAACACAGTGAGCTAAACTGGTATTGCTTTACTCATATACTAAATGGACCACTTTCAAAAGAAAATCATTCTTTTGGCATCTCCATAGCTAATGTAGACTGTTGTTATAGTTTCTTAAATAAAATTCACAGCATCAATTTAATATGAAGGACAATATGATTTTGTTGAAACTAAATTGTCCTCGAAATGTAAATATGGAACTGAATGTGCTGCTGATTTGTGAGATTTTTGAGTTGGGCTTCTCTATGCTGGCAAGTGCCAGGAAATGAGTCAGTTATCCCTCCTTTGTGCTCTATTCAAACAATTTTAAAACCTTTGATTATACAATGTACCTGGACATCACCTGGCCTTCATCTCACCCAACTGCAACCCTCAAACATTAAGTCTATTTATTCTCATTAATTTGGGATGATTAAAATACTAACTAGGGGGGAAGCGGACTTGGCCCAATGGAGAGGACATCTGCCTACCACATGGGAGGTCCGTGGTTCAAACCAGGGGCCTCCTCGACCTGTGTGGAGCTGGCCCATGCGCAGTGCTGATGTGCGTAAGGAGTGCTGTGCCATGCAGGGGTGTCCCCCACGTAGGGGAGCCCCACGTGCAAGGAGTGTGCCTCATAAGGAGAGCTGCCCAGTACGAAAGAAAGTGCAGCCTGCCCAAGAATGGCACTGCACACATGGAGAGATGACATAAGATAACGCAACAAAAAGAAACACAGACTCCTGGTGCTGCTGATAAGAATAGAAGCAGTCACAGAAAAACACACAGCGAATGGACACAGAGAGCAGACAGCTGGGGGGGCGGGATAAAAAAAAAATATTTAAATTTAAAAAAATTCTCAAGGAAACAAACAAAATACTAACTAGGGGAGTAGGCTATAGCTCAGTGGTTGAGTGCCTACCTCCCATGTACAAGGTCCAGGGTTCAATCCCTGGTACCTCTTTAAAAAATACTATTATCATCACTAGGCAGATTAATAAGTAATACACAATATTACTTATATCACTTATGTAGTATTCTTGCCAAATATATTTAACCTGAATCTAATCTTGAGGAAATAATCAGTAAATCCAGCAAGCAGGACTTTCAACAAGACAAGTGATCTGGACTCTTAAAAAATGTATATGTGTGTGTGTGTGTATTTTAAAGAAGAGCACTGTAATATATTTTTAAAAATATATTAATTTTTGAGTGGATATAGATGTAGTTCAAGTGGTTAAGCGCCTGCTTCCCACACGGGAGGTCCTAGGTTTGGTCCCTGGTACCTCCTACAAAGCAAAAAAACAAACAACAAGCAAACAAATGAAAAAAAAATTAACAACTCAGGGGAGCTGCTGTGGCTTGATGGTTGAGCGCCAGCTTCCCACACACAAAGTCCTGGGCTTAGTCCCTGGCCCCGGTACCATAAAAAAATAAATAAATAAAATTAATTTAAAAAGACACTAAAGAGGCATGGCAACCAAATGCAGTGCATGAATCTTTATTAGATCTTGGACTGGGGAAAAATATTTATAAAATCTCTGGGAGACAATGAGATAAATTTGAATATGGACTCATGATATTATTGAACTAATATTCATTGTCTTTGGTATGAGAATGGTATCTTGATTATGTAGGAAATTTTTCTGCTTAGGATATGTGTGCTGAAGAATTTAGGGGTAAAATGTCACAATGTCTGCCAAAAAAAGTGTATATACATGTTCGTGTGTCTATCTAGGAGTATATATGTGCATACACACATACACATATCTCTGAGAGAAAGAAACATGGTATATGTTAACAATTGGTGAATACGGGTGAAGCATATTTGGGTATTCATTGTACTATTATTTGAAACTTTCTATAGGTTTGGAAAGTTTCAGAATGAAAATAAGTAATTATTTGGCACCAAATAAAAACATACACACTCAACTCTAGTAGTAACACTAGGCTATGAGGCATCATTGAGAAGATCGGGAAAAGTGTTTCTCAAACTTAATGTGCATATGAATCTCCTGGATATCGTGTTAAAACTTAAGATTCTGATTCAGCAGGTCTCGGTGGGGCCTTAGATTCTGCATTTCCAACAAGCTCTGGGTGATTTGTTGTTGTTGTTGTTGTTTTTAGGAGGGACTAGAGCTCGAACCAGAGACCTCAAACATGGGAAGCAGGCGCTCAATTACTTGAGCTACATCTGCCCCTCCCAGGTGATGCTGATGCTGCTCTTCTTGGAGCAGATTCTGAGTAGCCAGGATCAAGGATATTTTTATATTACTCTTTCTTAAACTATGTCATCAAAATTAAAACAAACAACTTAAAAATTCTTGTATAAAACTTATGGATTCCTAACAATACCAAAATAAGTAGAAAGATTAGATCTAAGGACCCTGAGGCCATGGTCTGTTTCACAAACCACTATATTAGCCTGGTTTTAGTAAAGTGCTTTGCACATGGTAGGCACTCAATTAATATTTGTTGCATAAAAAAATAAGAGAATACAGACTCTGGATTCAGAAGATTGGGGTGCAAGTCTTAGACTTCCCACTAATTACCCAAGCAGCCTTGGCCAAGTCAATTACCATCTCTTATCCTTGATTTCCTCATGTAGAAAATGAAAATATTACTATGTGTGTGACAGGGTTGTCTGGAGGATTATTTGAAAAAAGTAAGATATAGCAAAGCTTGCCTTACCGATAAAAGTCACTCTCTGGGTCACTGTGCCGGATCTGGAATGGTACATTGGGATTTTTGCAATCCAATGGCAGGAGGTCATCAGGGAGTGGAGGTGACCCAGGGCAGGAAGGAAGCGGTTCACTCTCTTCAGTCTTTACACCTTCCGTCTGCTGCTGATTCTGGGCCTGAGCTGTGGCAATGAGGTTGCGCAGTCGTCTGTTGTGCTGGATCAGCTGAATAGTATGGATGGTGAGGCTGCATGGCTCTGAGGGGATGTCCAGCATAGTGGGGGGCCTGGGCTTATTGGCTGAGGGTTGGTGCAGGGGTGGGTCGTGTACTTCCACAAGACGGAATTCCCGTGGGAGCAAATCAAAGGAACTTCTATTAGACTGGCTTGATGAGACTGGTATCTCTCCCCAGTATCTCAACATTTTGAAATTAGAATGGAAGAGATCTCAGATTAAAGGCAGATCCTAAAACGCAGTGTTTCAAAATCTCTGGCAACTGTAAGTCTTAGGCTTACGGGAGTGAAAAATATGAAGTCTAATCAGCTGTTCACATTAAAAGCAGGCTCTTAAAGACCACTTAGAAAAATGTTAGTGTCAGCAAAACTGTAGGACCAAAGATGTTCTCCCTGAAGAAGTTAAAAGAAATATAACTGTTAGACACCAGTCATCACAATTACACACAATTCCCCCTCTACTAGACCACAACATAGAGTTTAGGTCAAAAGTAAACTAAAAGTAGAACGGTATCTGGGGCTCCAGTACCTAGTACCTCACTAACTCAATACTAGAACTACCACCAGGCCCAATCCGGAACAATTTGTGAGAAATGGTGCTTAAATATGAGGCCTGGAGTGTTACTGAATCAGTTTCTTGACACATTTGTCCTGGATCAGGAGGAGAAAAGAGAGTAGCTTAAAGATAGGAAGAGGTTGACATAGAGGTGCAATGGACACAACCAATCCAATGTCCACATAGAAGAGGTGGCATTGGATTGGGAAAAGTGGACATGGTGGACGATGGGTATGGGGAAAGGCAGGAAGAGATGAGAGGTGGAGGCGTCTTTGGGACATGGAGCTGCCCTGGATGGTGCCTCAGAGGTAATCACCGGACATTGTAAATCCTCACAGGGCCCACTGGATGGAATGGAGGAGAGTATGGGCCATGATGTGGACCATTGTCTATAAGGTGCAGAGGTGCCCAAAGATGTACTTACCAAATCCAATGGATGTGTCATGATGATGGGAACGAGTGTTGTTGGGGGGGGAGAGGGGGGGTGGGGGGGTGGGGTTGAATGGGACCTCACATATATATATATTTTTAATGTAATATTATTACAAAGTCAATAAAAAAAATGTAAAAAAATAAAAAAATAAAAAATAAAAAAATAAAAAATAAAAAAAATAAAAAAAAAAAAGATAGGAAGAGGTAGTTCTTATTCTGTGTCAGGAAACCTTTAAACTGGTTCTGGTGGAAAAATTTATGTACCACTAATCTGTATGGTCTTAGGCTTTTAACTTCTGATATATATAAGGAAGAATCCAAGAGATTTCTTAGCCTCCTAACTACTATCTCTTCCTCTAGTCTCTCCTTGTGTCTAATCTATTCTCCCCATGGCCACTATTTTCAGTTTGTTTTTTTTTTAAAGCTTAATCTTTTAAAAACTCAGATCAGGCTTCCCACTGCCTATTGGAAGAAGTCAATCATAATTCTTTGGTCTATCATTCAACAAAATGCACAATCTGGCTTAAACCCACCTTTCCAGATTCATCTTCCATATGCCTCCTCAAGTTCAACATTTACCAAATGCCAAGTATTACGTGGGGAGACAAAGACCAATACCACAAGATCTGTGTCCTGAGGTGAGGGGGAAAAAAGTAAAAGAACATTTCAAGTTATGTGAAGTATTGTTCTAGAGGCATATATCTGGTACAGTGGAAGCATGAAGGAGGAGCTTCCTGATGGAAATAACCTCCTTAGTTCTAACAATAATGGTACTACTCGGTTATCTTGAGAATACCAGACACTTTCACAACTGATGCTTTAAGCTAAGTCTTCAGCCAGAAATGTTCACATCCTTGGCAGATTTGTACATATTCTTAAGTACAGTTTAAGTCGTCACCCTCCATCATCTCCCCAGTACATCTTCCTTCATTATATTCTCACAGTGCTTTGCATGTCTTAAGCAGAGCATTTACATCTGGATTTTATCTAGGATTCATCTCGATCCATTTTATTCTCCCATCTACCCCTAACAGTCATGATCTTAATACAGTGCCTGGCACACATAATTTGTGGCTTTTTTGGGGGGGTAGGGGGGAGTGCTTATGATGTGCCAGACTTTGCCTTTATTAATTTATTTCTCCCAACAACCCTATGAGGTAAATACTATTATTACCACACTATTCAGAAGTGGAAATTAAGGCCCAGAGAAATTAAGTAACTTGCCCAATGTCACAAGTGGAGTCCACACTCTAACCACAAAACTGTACTGCTTCCATAATTAGCTACAGAAAGGAAAAAAAAAAAAGAACGATTAAATGAATGAACAAAAAATGAATGAACAGGAAAAAACCGCCCTCTTCCCTAACTTCACCAAGAGGAGCGCGGAGGTAGGCGAAGGGCAGGCACCGAGCCCAGCGAATGCCTGAGTCCCCTCTGTGGGGGTCCTCGGTCCGAGCAGCAGGCACCAACCACAGTCCTGGGGTCGCCTGATAACCCGGAGCAACCGGAGACGGAGAGGTTTGGACCTGGCCGAGGCCAGGAGGCGTCACTATTTACTGCCACATCGCGGAAGCAGAGCTGGGGGGCTGCACGGCTCCGAGACGCTGGAGGCGGCGGTCACGTCTGGGGCGGAAGGCAGGTGTGTTGATGAGTGGTCTCAGGCCGCCGGAAGCGCTTCCTCTCAGGCAGGCCAGGCCACGGGAAGTCTCTACAATCCTGTTGCAACCTTTAAAGAGGTCCCCACTCGGCACAGCCGCTCAGCTGCCTTTTTCTGTTTTTCTCTACTTCTGACCGTCCCAATGCTACCGCACCATTTTACAACGCGCTCAGACGTGAAAGAGCAGTGCCACTTTCGCTGCCCAGAGAAGCTTCTACGGACCGGGGAGAGGGAGACGTGGAGAGGAACGTAGCGGCCGAAGGGCGAGGTTTCCTCGGAACGGCTTTCGAGGGTGGACCCGGACAAGGATGGCGGAGGTCCCCTCTTCGTCAGAGCCGCCGGCTTCGCAAGAATTTAATGAGGACTTCAAGAAGCCAGCCCTGCCGGTGTCCCCGACGGGGCGGGGGAAAGCCCCGGCCACTATTCCCCCAAACCCTGAGGAGGTGAAGAAGGAAAGGCCCACGGCGCTGCAGGACCCCGGGTCCAGGGAGCCCGATGTCCCGCCGGCCGGGCCGGACAGTGGGGAGGCTGGGAGCCTGCAGGAGGAGCAGCCGTGTCCCCCACCAGTGGCTTCTCCCCCCGGCGGCCCGCCTCGGGCTCCCCCCTACCAAGACCCTCCGTGGGGCGGCCCGGCCACGGCCTCTTATAGCCTAGAGACCCTGAAGGGCGGCTCTATCCTAAGCACCCGTAGTTTGAAAGGGACGAGTCGCTGCTTGTTCGGGCGGCTGTCCAGCTGTGATGTGTGCCTGGAGCACCCTTCGGTGTCCCGGTACCACGCCGTGCTGCAGCACAGGGCGTCCGACCCGGATGGAGAGGGCGATGGCCACGGGCCCGGCTTTTACCTCTACGATCTGGGAAGCACCCACGGCACTTTTCTCAACAAAACCCGCATCCCACCCCGCACGTACTGTCGGGTCCACGTTGGGCATGTTCTTCGCTTTGGAGGCAGCACCCGGCTCTTTATCTTGCAGGTAAGTAGAAGAATGTAGAATTGAAACGTCAGACCGCACCTAGCCGGGTCCCTGGGCTCGGTTAGCTTTCTCTGAAGATTTTCCGCGTTAGCGATTTCAAAAGTGGAGAAATCTAGCCCTTCATCTCCAGACCTCTGTAAAGATCGCGTTTTATTTCTGCACGTGACTTCCACAATGCTGAACGCTAAAGGAATTCTTTTGCTTGGTTCATCAGGGACCAGAGGAAGATCGAGAAGCGGAATCCGAGTTAACAGTAACTCAGTTGAAGGAGTTGCGCAAGCAGCAACAAATGAGGTTGGAGAAGAAGATGTTAGGTGAAGACTCAGATGAAGAAGAGGAAATGGATACCACTGAAAGGAAGAGAAATACTAGTAGTCAAGATGATGAGATGGGCTGCACCTGGGGAATGGGTAAGAAATGAAAATTGCTGCCAGAGGTTAATATTTTGAATTCATTGCTAGTGGTATTCTTAAATATTTATCATAACTTTTCATGACTCGTTGAGATAGGACACATGGCATCTGTATACAGAATTTGCACATGAGGTAACAAATTCAGATTAACTTTTCTAATGTCAAAAAGTGAATTATTGGCAGAAATAGGAATTAGAATCCATTTCTTCAGATTTCTAATGATGTGTTTTACAATGCACTGCCTGTTCAGAACTCTTCCTTGTGTACAATTAATTTACAATTTCACCATTAAGAATATATATTTAGTAAGTACTGACTTTGCGCTATATAATTATCACTGAAGGGTGTAGAACAACATTCAATCAAATAAAATGGAACTTTATTCAATATAGGGTCTTTCTTGAAACTTTTTGTATTTTGTGCATATAACCTGAACTTTGGAGTGTCTAATCAGGAAAAGCTTGTTTTTCAGCCAGAGGAATAGATTATTTTTCCATTAACACCAGACACCACGTGGATACCAGACATTTTGGAGAATGCATTTTCAGTCCTTAAGATGTACTTAAGTGTAATATTATTACAAAGTCAATAAAAAATAAAAAAATTAAAAAAAAAAAAAAAAAAAAAGATGTACTTAAGGATGGGGAGCAGATGTCACTCAACTGGTTGAGCACCTGCTTCCCATATATGAGGCCCTGGGTTTAATCCCCTGTACCTCCTAAAAAAATGTAGTTAACTAAGGTGGCCTTAATATGTAGTTGGGAAGACAAGGTAAATAGTATGAAATTACTTGTGCTAAGTGCCAGACAAAAAGCTGAAATGAGATATATGCTAACATTAGGCTCCAGAAAAGGAAGCAGCCACTGAGTGTTTAGACCTGTGCTGGGCAGTAAAGTAGCCAGCAGCCACATTGGCTATTGAGCCCTCGAAATGTGGCTTATCCAGACTGATGTGTGCTTTATCAAATACAACATCAGAGTTTGGAGAATTAATGTGAAGAAAAGATCTCATTCGTAATATTTTTATAATGGTTATATATTGAAATGATAATTTCACCTTTTTCATTTTACCTTTTTATTGTTACTACTAGAAAATTTAAAATATCATATATGGCTTTCATTATATTTCTGTTGGACACCACTGACTCAGATCTTTGGGAAACTATAAGTCTATAAGCAGGAGTTTCTTGAGCTGGACTTTGAAAAGAAAAGTGGTCCTGATGAAGCTGAGCATTGAGAGTGGTATTTAGGGTAGGTATTAATGATTTTGAGGGAGTAATGAGTAGACTGGTATAGAGATGTATTAGGAACTTATATTGGAATCTAAGTGTTAGACCTGAATGTAAGAGAACAAGGACATCACACTGAGGAGCTCAGGTTTTTCCCCATAGACAATGTGCTAGGTAATTTTGCTTCTAGAATATAAAGGTGGAGGAAAAAAAATTAAAGGTGCCATGAAAACAGGTTTTGACTAGTTAAGCAATTTAGAAAACGTGAAGATGTTCATAGCTTGGTTACTGGTGGTTTTGTGATTTTTAAAATTTCCCTTCTATCTCCCTCTTTGAAAGACCTTTTCATTAATGATGGCTGTATCTTTATGCAGCCTGTTAGGATATTGGGTGCCATTCAGATCATCCCTTCTTACATTTGCTTATTTTTGTCTTTCTTTCCCATATCCTGTAGGAGAAGATGCTGTAGAGGATGAGGCAGAAGAAAACCCCATTGTCTTAGAGTTTCAGCAGGAAAGAGAGGCCTTTTATATAAAGGATCCAAAAAAGGCTCTCCAAGGTTTTTTTGACCGAGAAGGTATGTAAACAGATTCTGACACTGGCAGTACAATGTATCCTTAGCAGTGTGCTGGTGTTTCCTAGACCTTGGGGGTGAGCTCTGCTCTTGGAAATGCTGTATTTTATCTACTGTCCTCCTTGCTCACTTCTTGTCCTTATCAATTGCTTCAGGAGTCTTTTGAAAATAGTTTTTTAAAAAAATCTTGGTAGTCTGTCTTCTCACCTCAGAAAAAAAATGAAGTAATTTTTTTCTGACTTGTCTCATTCTTCTGAAAAAATCCCAGGCTTTGATAATGGGGAAACTTAGCCAACTTCTTGTATTTTTCTTTCCTAACTCACCTAATCATTTGTCATTCTTAACCTGGATTTTGACTTTATATATTTCTTTTTTTTTTTGGAAGGTAAAAAAAATAGAACTCCTATTGTACATGGGAAGTAGGCACTCAAACCACTGAGCTATACCCTCTCCCTATATGATTTTTTAAATGTTCCCACAGAGATTCTTTGTGAGAATATACATGTGTATGTATATTTATTTATGTACGTATGTATATAAATGTGAATGAATGAATGAACTGGTTGCTTTCCATAGTTAATATATATATATATTTTTTTTAATTTATTATTTACTTATTTATTTATTCCCCCCACCCAGTTGTCTGCTGTCTGTGTCCATTCGCTGTGTTCTTCTGTGACTGCTTCTATCCTTATCAGCGGCACCGGGAATCTGTGTTTCTTCTTGTTGTGTCATCTTGTGTCAACTCTCTGTGTGTGCGGCGCTGTTCTTGGGCAGGCTGCACTTTCTTTTGCGCTGGGTGGCTCTCCTTATGGGGCGCACTCCTTGTACGTGGGGCTCCCCTATGTGGGGGACACCCCTATGTGTCAGGGCACTCCTTGCGCGTATCAGCACTGCACATGGGCCAGCTCCACACAGGTCAAGGAGGCCCAGGGTTTGAACTGCAGACCTCCCATGTGGTAGGCAGACGCCCTGTCCATTGGGCCAAGTCTGCTTCCCCCATAGTTAATATTTTTGCTTCTGAAAACCAGGCACTGGTGACAAATTACTTTTTACTCTGAAGGCAGGGCAGAATACCCATTTACATTATATCTTTAATGGGCTCTTTAAACCAAACAGTTGTGGTCAGACATAGATCACTAGTTTTTCAGGTATCTGCTATCTACACCTAGGACTTTGAAAATCATTAAGAACATTGAAAGAAAAGCTGCCTTTAGTTATAAACATTTAATTTGGTAAGTTTCTTATCTCCTTTGGACCTTTGGGAAGAATCTGGGTATCAGTAACTTAACTGTTAAGATTCTGTGACTTATAAAGTGTTTGAAAACTGATTTCAAGCTTGAAAACTTGAATTGAGAATTGATTTTTTTGATGTGTGTTTTCTTTTCTCTTCCTCAAAGTCATCTAATTCTGTTATTAAACAGTAATCTCTAGGGGTGAGAAATAAAATGCTTTGAAATCCAGTTATCTGATCATCTGGTATGGGAACTTGATGTTCTTATTTAAGCTTTGCCCTTTTTTGTGTGTTAACTAATTAATTTTCAGATCCTTTAAAAATTGTTATATCTTTCTTTCCTCCTCAGGAGAAGAATTAGAATATGAATTTGATGAACAGGGACACAGCACTTGGCTCTGCAGGGTGAGGTATGTTCTTTTCCCATTAATATTCATTTCTGGAAAGTGGCCAATTTCAGGCTTAATTTATGGTATCGGCAACAGCTTGAGAAATAACTTAGGTCTTAATTTTAGGGTATTTCTGAATTTGGGCCTTGGTATTTGACCAACACTTATATTACTGGGGAGGCAGGAGGGTAGTAAGAGGTGGAATGAAAAGATTTGAAGTTCAGCCTTGGCAGGATAGAACAAAATGATGGAGAGGTTTGATGAATTGAGCCATTTAAAGAATATTATTATTATCACAACATATTAGTTATTTTAATGCAAATTGGAACTTAGTGCTGTGCTATAATTCCCTCTAAAACAATGCAGATTACCTGTGGATGACTCAACTGGAAAACAACTAGTGGCTGAGGCCATTCACTCTGGGAAGAAAAAGGAAGCAATGATCCAGTGCTCTCTGGAAGCTTGTCGCATCCTTGATACTTTGGGATTGCTGCGTCAAGAAGCAGGTGAGTAGATGGGAGCACTTTTTTCTTTAAAAAAGAAAGAAAGGAAATTTAACATAAAATATCATAAAAACTCTCTCTGTCTATGGGAAGAATGAAAATTGTACAGAATTCTATGAAGTGAAAAGAAAAAATTCCCTAACTCAATACTCTGAAGTAGCCATTGTTTATATTCTTCCAGACATTCTGTACATATATAAACATGTATGTTTTGAGCTCATACACACATAAATGCAATCGTGTTACTTGTATTCTTTTTTTTTTTTAAGATTTATTTTATTTATTTCTCTCCCCTTCTCCCCGCCCCCACTGTCTGCTCTCTGTGTCCATTGGCTGTATGTTCTTTGTGTCCACCTGCATTCTTGTCAGGTAGAACTGGGAATCTGTGTCTCTTTTTGTTGTGTCATCTTGCTGCATCAGCTCTCTGTGTGTGCAGCACCACTCCTGGGCAGGCTACACTTTTTTAGAGTGGGTCACCTCTCCTTGAGGGGCGCACTCCTTGCATGTGGGGCTCCCCTATGCAGGGGACACCACTGCATGGCACAGCACTTCTTGCATGCATCAGCACTGCGCTTGTGCCAGCTCAACACACGGGTCAGGAGGTCCTGGATTAAAACCCTGGACCTCCCATGTGGTAAGAGGACACTCTATCAGTTGAGCCAAATCCACTTCCCACTTGTATTCTTTTGTGACTTACTTATTTCCCATAAGAATGTATCATGGACACTCTCCGTATTAGTACATTAGATTTACCTCATTTTTAAGAAACTCTCTGGCTATTTTATAACTTATTAATAGGGTTGTATTACATATCTATTCTTAAGTTAATTTTTATTTTTGCAAAGTAAACTATTTGTAGTTTAAAACAAGTAAAAGGCTATGTGTAACAAAATGTAGTTGTTCCTGCCCTAAACCCCCTATTTCGTTAACAAAAATATGCTTTTGGGGAGCAGATATAACTCAAGTGGTTAAGTGCCTGCTTCCCATGTACAGGGTCCCAGGTTTGATCCCCAATACCTCTAAAAACAAAAACAAAAAAGCAAAATAAATGAAAAAACCAACTCTTATTAGGGAATGAATGTAGGTCAGTGATTGAGCGCATGCTTCCCATGTTTGAGGCTCTGGGTTCATTCCCTGGTACCTCCTAAAAAAAAAGAAAAAGGGTATACTGTTGTATTTTGAATCATTAATTTTAGACATTATCTGTTGACTCCCTGTTAAATTAGTATTTAGCATGTACATTATTATATTTATGCAAATATTAGTCACAGCCAAGCAGTTTTGTTTTTTGTGTGTTTCTAAAGCTAATCATTGCTTTTTTTTTTTTTCGTGTGTTTGGTTCTTTTTATACCTCTTTTTCTTACCACATCTGTTAATAGTCTCTCAGTATACTTTCCCACAGAGTCCAATCACATCAAATAATTTGCCATTTCTGATTTTTTTTTTTTTTTTTTTTTTGAGACATTTCTCCTGGAGAACTCTATTTATTTTCCTTTTTTTTTTTTTTGGCGGGGGGCAGGGGGGAGGGTCTATTGCTATCTCAACCTGCTGCAGAGCTGTTGTCTTGGGACTTTGTTGTCATTCTCAAATTTCCCTAACCTTTCTCTAGTTAAGGGTTGGATTTTCTGTTTCTTGATTCTCCCATTCTCATATTTCTCGGTTTATTCCCTTGTTTTGATGGAGGCATACCTTTCAATTGTTTAAGCAGGTTAAAAGCTGGTATAACAGTAGAGTGCATGTGTGGTGATAGTCTCCAATGGATTCCATGTTTTTTACTTTCTTGGTTTACTTTCTTGTTTTGGTAGACATCCTTTATCATCTAGTGGATTTCTAAGAAAGAATGTGTAGTAGGTAAACTTTATTAAACCTTCCGTCCCTGAAATTATAATTATTCTAGCTTCATCATTTTTTTTTAACTTTCTATTCTGAAATAATTTAAAAATTACAGGAGAGTTGAACACACAATACAAACCCTATACAAAAAACTCTAACCTGCAAGCTTCCTCCCAAAAAATATACCAGACCTACCAGCTTCAACATTTTGGCATTCCTGCTGTACAATTCCACCTATCTATCCATCATCTATCCATTTATCTTTCCAGCCACCTTCTGAACACTTGTGAGCAGGTTACACACACAACACTCCTTGAACACGATACCTCCACTCAAATTTCCTATGAATAGGATACCCACTCATGTAGCTGTCTTGGTGCAGTGATCAAGTTCAAGGAATTTAACATTCATATAAAACTTACATTCTGTATTCCAGTTTTTTCTTATGTCCCAGTCATATCCTTTTCTCCTTCAGTCCGAGATCCCACTCAGTATCATATATTGCATTTAATTGTCATTATCTTTTTAATTACTTTTTTTTTTAATTGGGGAGGCATATATATAGTACAACATAGATCTTCATATCTCTTTCCTGTAGTTTTAGTGCATTTTGGAGAGAAAATGAAACTAGTTATGTATTTTTAATGTACCATCATAACATTGAAAATCATCAGTCTTACATTAATAAGGACTATTTTGGTTGCGCTAGCTTAGAGAGAAAGGTTATTGGCCCCCAAAGCTGGGAAGAGTGACTCACAGGATTGAAGGAAGATCTGCATAAATTAGGGCTTCAGGTTCTAGAAGTAGAACTCATCCCAGAACACAAACAAGCTGTGTGTGTGTGTATCTTTTTGTCTGTGAGTGAGACTGTGTCATGAATGCATGGTTTTATTTTGTAAGAGATCCTTACCCCTTGCTGAAAAGCTGGCTACTTGTAGTCCTGGATTTGTAATGTCATATTTTAATAATCCCATTGGAAAAAAGAGCCTCTTTTTTCCCTATCCCTAAATATCAAGGAAGAACTCTTATTAATCTGACTTTGGTGATATGCCTACCCCTAAACCAGATGGAACTGTGAGGTGTTTTCAAGAAGAAAAGGGGCACTTTTACCAGAAAAGGGGAAATGGGATGATACAAGTTCCCTATCGATGAGCTTTCCAGATTTTTACTGTTAGAAGCAATGTTGCATTGATATATATATAGGAGAAGTCTTTAGAAATAGAGCTGCTCGGTCAATTGATGTGTGCATTTTTAATTTTGGCAGATGTAAGATTGACTTTCAAAAAGAGTGTGTCATTGTACATTCCTTCCATTTGTTTGAGAGTCCTTTTTCACATATCCTTACCAAAATGAGCATTATTAATCTTTTTAATTTTTTTCCTGGACTGATAGGTGAGAAGTGAGATCTCATTGTTTTCATTTGCATTTCTTTCGTTATTAAAAAATTTAACATCTTTTTAAATATTTGTTGACATTTGTATTTCTTTTTCTGTGAATTGCTTTTATTATTCTTTTTCAACCTTTCTTTTGAGTTTTTGGCCTTTTTCTCATTTATCTTTTTTCTTTATTTCTCATTACTTTTTCTTAATTTTTAAAAATTTTCTCTTTTTTTTTTTTCTCATTACTTTTTAGGAGCCTTTCTTTCATTATATTAGTCCTTTTTCTTTTTTTTTTTAAGGTACTGCGTTAGGAACTGAATCCAGGGCCATGTGTGTGGGAAGCAGGCGCTGAACCACTTGAGCCACATGTGCTCCCCAGTCCTTTATTTTTATACATATATTTGACTGCTCCTTGATTCCTCTTTCAGAAATTGTTCATCCTTTAATCTGTTTACCCATCCATTTTCTTTTCTTTTTCTTTTTTAAGAATCTGAACTCATTATCTTCATTTTATCTACCTATAGTATCTCGGAAAAGGAAAGCCAAGAACTGGGAAGATGAAGACTTTTATGATAGTGATGATGACACATTCCTTGATCGAACTGGCCTGGTTGAGAAGAAGCGTCTGAACCGAATGAAAAAGGCTGGAAAGATTGATGAGAAGCCAGAGACCTTTGAATCATTGGCAAGTTTTATTGATTGAAGTAGTCGTGGGAGTTTAATCATCTTAAAAAATAATGTATTATTTAAAACTGTTTTAGGATAGTTATAATAGCTTTGAAATCTAGTATTGAATTATAACTTTGTATGATCCGTAAATTTGATGGCAACAATCAACTAGACTTATCTAAATTGTTGGAAAAAAAATTTTATTTGCTGCTAGAGACTTTTATCTAGGTTGATACTGATCCATTAATGAACACTCTTCAGATATGATGTTACCTCAAAAAAGAAAGGAAATATTTCCAAATGTGGACAGTCTGAGGTGATACTCACTTTTAGGCTTCTGGCAGCCAAGAGGAATCAAAGGCATTTTGAGGAGTCTAATGTGGTAATGGTCTTCAGTAGCGTATTCTTCATGACATTATCATAAGGTGGCATGTGCTTGCACTATACGAAGTAGTATTCGGAGCTTAAAGCATACCTACTATCTATCTAACCTTTTGATTCACCAATGAAAACAAGTACCTTGAGTACATTCTTTTAAGTAAAATAAAGTCTGAGTTCAGTACATTCATGCTGTTTAATTCTGAATTCTCTAAGTCTGAAATTAGTGCAGTTAGAATTAAATATGAAAAGTGTTAACTCCATGTGGAATGGATTTAACTGGACTTCTTAATTAAGCCTATTAAAACTGGTAGTAACAGTAGTGAAAATGAGAGGAGGAAAATAAGGAAAACTTTCTTATAAGAAAAGAAATATTTGCTAACCCTGATAATTTGGGCATTACAGGTTGCAAAGTTAAATAATGCTGAAAGGGAACTCTCTGAAATTTCTGAGAGGCTGAAAGCCTCAAGCAAAGGTAAGAAAGAGAATGATTCACTCAACAAACTTATTGAACTCCTATCATATACATTGTAGTATGCTAGGCTTTGGGGTTACTCTGGCTAATAAGAAAGGTCATATAGAATATGGAGCCCAGGAATCTTTTTAAGGTACATCATAGCATTTTGGAGTTAGAAAGAACATAAATCATTTGGTCCAACCTTTATTTAGTAGATGAGAGGAATGAAGCCCAAAGAGGTAAAGTGACTTCCCAAGGTCTCACAGTTATCATTTGTATCCTTATTCCTAATATCAATGGTAGTCTATGCCCAGCCCTGTATTAGAGCCTTTTTTATGGAATCTTTGGCTGAATTTTTAAATATATGGGGTTTTATGTTGTGTGAATTTGTCTTCACAAAGTTAAAAAAATAAATATTTGGGGCTACCTTTTAAAATAAGATTATCCCTATTTTGGATAGCTCTGTCAGAGTCACCGTCTCAGGATTCTCTAGATGCTTTCATGTCAGAAATGAAGTCGGGGAGTGCATTAGATGGTGTGTCCCGGAAGAAACTTCACTTGAGAACATTTGAGCTAAGGAAAGAACAACAGAGACTTAAAGGACTGATAAAAATCGTAAAGCCAACAGAGATTCCAGAACTAAAAAAGTAAGTCTGTCTTAATTATATTTGGAATTTATAATAAGTTAGCATAGATAAGAATTATATGTTATCTTCTTAGTAATCATTATGTAATAGAAATATATTATGAGAAACCTTTAAAGGACAGAAGGCAGTGGTTTCATAGATTTACTAAAACCCATTTCATTTTGAGATAAAAGACTGTTAGTTTTAGATAATAGACTGCTAGAAGTTTATTAGAGAAAACGATATTGATTTCTGGTTCATTGAAATGTTCTGAGATTTTTTTACTTAATGTATTAGTGCAGAATAAACATTAAAAAGCAACGTGTGCAAAAGACTGGTTTCCCTAATAATAAAGAACACCTATGAGTGATAAGTAGACAACCAACCACCCAAGGAAAAGATGGGCATTGGATATCAACTGACAGGCCATATAAAAAGAAATACAAACAGCTCTTAACTATTTAAAAAGATGCTCTTGATAAGAGAAACCTGAATACTGCAACATAATACCATTTTTTAATCAATGAAATTGACAAAGATTCTTAAGTGTGATAATATACTATGCTGGTGAAGCTGTAACTACAAGGCATTTTCTTATATTGCTCACAAAAGGACAAATTAGTACAATCCCTATAGTGCGCAAATTGGCAGTTATCTATTTAGATTATAAATGCATGTGCCCTTTGATCTGACAATTTCTTTTCTAAGAATTTATTTCACAAGTATACTTGAATACATAAGAAACGATAAATATATATTACAGCATTATTTATAATAGTAAAAGATTAGAAACCACCTACATTTTTATTAAAGGTTAAATAATATACAGTTGAACACCATATAGTGATAAAGAGAATGAGGCAAGTATTTATGTAAGATATGGAATCATTTTCAGATATTTTAATTAATATAAGCATACATCGTGTGTAACAGGCTCTGGCCGTGTGAAAATGGGTGTGGGAGAAGAGTTCGTCTACATGGCTTGTATACACTTAAGATATCTGGTTAGTTCAGGATCCCTAAAACAGAGCCTGACACAGGGATTCTCCTGTTAGAGATTTATTGAGGGAAGCAGGATGGGGCAGGAAGAAGCTGGATAAAGAGCAGGGTGGCACCAGTTTGTCCTGCCTGGAGGCACAGGTATCCTTCTCAGTCAGGGGCCAGAGGCAATCCTGAAATAGGCATAGGTGGGAGCCTCTAGCTGCTGCCACTCATAGCAGCTGGTGGGCCTGGTAAAGGGAATTTGGGAGGGGTACGTGTCTGCTACTGTAGCTCTAGAGTTAGAAAAAACCCTGATAATATCGACCTATTTGGAGGAGGCCTGAATGACTGGGGGCAGCAATGGGTAGGAGATTTTACAGTATATACACTTTGTACTTTCTATTAGGAAATACCGAATTCTTTTTTTAAGAAGAGGAAAACCCTGCACCAGTTAGCCATAATGCTTTATATCTGTTGTGATATGGTTCCAGTTCTGGTTTTAAATAACAAATAGCTGTAAAAAATTAAAATAATATTATTAACAGTTTTGTATTGATAAAGGCAAATCTCTGCCTTGAGAAAAAACCTACCTCTCAGCCTAGGTATGTGGAGATTCTTCTTGGGTGTGTTGGCATTTAGGAGGAATAAGTTTAGAGGCCCTTCTTACTAGGAAAAGGCCCAATTCCCATAGTGAAGATGGAGAGAGAAGAGGGAGATCCCTGAGAGGAAACGGGCCCAAGACTTATGTTTTCCTTCAGAAATGTATGACTGGAAATTGTAGGGCTGAGCTTGCCCTCTTTTTCGTTCTCCCTTTTCTTCTCTTGCTCTTGTCTGTACGTCTAGAATTAAACCAGAGGAACTAGACCAGAGCTCAGTAGATTAGCCTGGACAAGGCCTTGGCATAGCACATTGTGAAACCAGGAATGAAATCTTTAAGAGTATGATTTCCCAGAGTCTAAATTGAATCTAAAATTAGTAATTCTTGACTCTCTTTCTCTGGAGTGATAAAATTTTAGGTGACTTTAAAACTGCAGATAAGAAGATAGAGTGTCATTTTAATACCTTTATCTGTCATTCGTAAGAGTTAGTTGACAACTGTTTAATGTATTTAAATACTTCTTCTAAAAGTTTATTTTTTCTTGAAAGGAGAGAAAGCATAATCCTCTGAAAGTTGATTTTATTATTGTTTACTTTGATTTTGGGGAAATTATTGGGATGGATTAATCCAAGTCAGTTTGTAGACATCTAGTGATCTTTGAGTAATTCGTAAGCAACAAGATTTTGGGAATAATTTTTCCCAGACTTGGCTTGTATTTCTGAATGTGTGTGTGAGAGAGAGAGAAAAAGAGAGAGAGAGAGAGAGCCAATCTCTCAAGTTAATAATGCTTTTAAGTTTTATGTTGTCTCATCAACCAATTCTGAATATGTGGAATAGGTTGTTGTGGAAATAAACAACCCCTGTGACCACAGTCCAGGTGGACAGCTCAAAAAGATGTCCTGGCCACCTGGGTTCATTCTCTTGTGCAGCAGCAAGTTTCTTGTTTTCTTTAGATCTGTATTATCCAGTACAGTACCCAGAAGCCACATGTGGCCATTGAAGTTGAAATCGATTAAAATCAAATAAAATTTGAAATTCATTTCCTCAGTCATATTAGCCACATTTTAAGTGCTCAGTAGCCACATGGCTAGTGACTACTGCATTGAACAGCACAGACAGAGAATAATTCCATCATTGCAAAAGGTTCTACTGCACAGCACTGCTTTAGATAGTCAGTAAGCATTTATTAAGCTTCCCCTTTGTACAAAACGTGTAACTTGGTGCTGGGGCATTACATAGAAGAATATCTAGATATTGAGAAGTACTCCTCTTATAAAGACATAGCTGATGAAATATTTTTGGAGCCCTTTATCTGTACAAAAGGTTCATCCCCAAATTACTAGCAGGTTATATTTAAAATTTCTGTGTAGGTTGACCATTTAATATAGTCTTTCTTAGATCAAACCACCAAAAAAGTCCATTTGACCCATGTGATATTTCAGTTAACTTTCTGATAGGAGGTATGTTAGTACTAGAGTTAGACTTCCTAGATTTAATTCTCAGCTCCATAAATTATTTTTGTCATTTTTTGGCAAATTGTGTAACTTCTTTGATCCTCACTTTCCTCATCTGTATATTGGAGATAAGGATATTGCAAAGATTAAATGAATAGCACTTAATAAAATGCTGGCACATATGTATTATTTTTGCCGTCATTATCATAGTGTATACTATTTTTTTTAAGATTTATTTATTTATTTTTCTCCCCTTCCCCCCCACCCCGGTTGTCTGTTCTCTGTGTCTATTTGCTGTGTCTTCTTTGTCTGCTTCTGTTGTTGTCAGCAGCATGGGACTCTGTGTTTCTTTTTGTTGCATTATCTTGTTGTGTCAGCTCTTCCTGTGTGCGGCACCATTCCTGGGCAGGCTGCACTTCTTTTCGCGCTGGGCGGCTCTCCTTACGGGGTGCACTCCTTGCGCGTGGGGCTCCCCTACGCGGGGGACACCCCTGCGTGGCAGGGCACTCCTTGCGCTCATCAGCACTGCACGTGGGCCAGCTCCACACTGGTCAAGGAGGCCCGGGGTTTGAACCGCAGACCTCCCAATGTGGTAGACGGACATCCCAACCACTGGGCCAAGTCTGCCACCCAGTGTATACTAGTTTTGTTACACCTAGCAACTATTTGTAACGCTGTTTTTGTGGAGAAAAGGTAAAAACTCAGGAGGCCTAGTTCAGGGTAAACAAATAATCGATGAGCTTGAATTCCAACTCTGTAATCCTTTAATTTGATAAATCAGCCCCTGTGGGGTGTTTTGAGGTAGACGTATTGGGCTGCTCCAGCCTCTCTCCTGCTGGTAGGATGTGTGTTCACCTGGTTTCTCCTCCTCCTCCTCTCATACTTTGGATGCTGGCCTATGGGTCCTATATGCCTTCTCCCTCCCCTTCTCACATGAGGGTTCAACTTCCAACCTTTTTTCCTAACTCAGCCTGCCTCCCCAACCGCCTAGCAACTCTTGATTGTGATTCCACCTTCTGCTTTCCCATGTCCTTTGGGCAGTCTTTGCGCTTTCTCCAAGCCAGGCCAGCCATTTAATGTAGCTGTTGCCTTTGTCTTTCCATGCCAGAGCTTTCTTGAGGCCTGTGGGAAGGGCTGTGGAGGGCAATGATTTGGCAAAGGGTCTTTCAGGCCCAGGCAGGCCGGATTCCTCTGGTGGCCTTAGTAAGGGAATGGATTTTTATCTCTAGTGGGGAGAAAGGAGGTGAGGTTGGGCCCAAGAGCCCCCTGAGGGGTAAGACTCAAGTAAAAGAAGGAAGTAGTGGCAAGAGGGGCTTCAGGGTGAGGTAGGGTAGCCGTTTTCTTGTGTGGGTCACTGTGAGTTAGGAGTGCCTGTATGTTAACTTTCTGATAGGAGGTAGGTTCGCACTAGAGTTAGACTTCCTAGGTTTCATTCTCAGCTTCATCAATTATTTTTGGCATTTTTTGGCTCCTCCAGAGTACAGGGCCATCTTGTCTCTTTTCTAATTTCTCTCTCTCCTTTTTGTTCATCCTCAGCTTGGCCCTACTGGGCTTGGATTTTCTCTTTTCTTAGGAGTTACTGGATATTGAATCCAGGACCTTGATAGGAAGTAGGTGCTCAACCACTGAGCTTCACGTACTCCCTGAGGCTTGGCTTTTATAGCCGCCTCCAGCCAGTGGGAGTGCCCCCAGTCTCACCAGTGCCAGGGTCTTTCACATTGTCATTGTCATTACTCACCGCACGTGCCTAGCCTGCCACCCCATCCCGCCCCTCATCCCACACACAACTTTTTTAATATCCTGCGCTCAGAGCTTTGTGAATGATTATAAGTGTAAACTCCAGATAAGTGAGACACTGGGAAAACCGGGCTTTACACCATGGGCTCCTCTCCTGCTGCGCAGTAGAGATGAGGTCGTGCCTATGTGTACTCTTTGTATTGTCATCCTCATTTTGTGAATATGAAGTCTTTTAGGATGTTGCAAGTTGCTAGACTGAGATAGCAGTCCCATCTTGCCCTTAATAGCTTTGCCCTGTGATGGTCGGCAGCGGTGTCCATTCACACTCTGCTGCCCTTTCTTTTTGTTGTACACTTAGATATTCATTTTGAGGTAATTTTTGTTTTGCTAAAAATTTCTTTGTTGGTGTTGTAATATTTTTTAGATATAACCTTGGACTCAATGGAATAGATATGTATAAATTATTATTTCTTCCTAGGACTGAAAATCAGACTACAGATACAGGAAACAAAGCTAAAAAGCTTACATTGCCTCTCTTTGGTGCCATGAAAGGAGGAAGCAAATTCAAATTAAAAACTGGAACAGTAGGGGTAAGTTGTGGGTCAGGGTATCAAACTATTAGCTCTTGAGTGATTCCTGAGTATTTTTTCTCTTTTCTTTTGAAAACTCAAATGGCTCATTTCAGAGTAGTATGAAAAGGGGCAGTGGATTTTGGTGTGATCACATCTCTCCTAGGATTTGGTTCTTGGATTTTTCTGTTCACCTGAGGGTTATCAAGAAGTGGTGACTTGATTCATTTGCAAGTAACTGATTTATAAATCAGAATACCAATTTATTAATTTGTGGTTAATGTTGCATTTAAGAAAAGGTCTCTTGCATTAAATACTTCTTTCCTGGTGGATATTATAATATTCAACTAACATGTAACATATTCTGTGCATATGGCTCTGCCATGTGATTTTCCTTACATCCTTTAATCCTTCCAACATCCTTATGAAGTGTGGGAATTATTAACATCCCACAGGGAAGGAAACAGTTGGAGAGGTTCAATATAAGAGCATACCATCATAAGTACCTAGGCTGGGAATCAACCCAGGCTTCTGCTTCTTGAGTTTTATGATATTTTTGCTATCTTATAATACCTCACTGATGTATATTTTCACTTTACCTACATTCCTATTCATAGATTCAGCTTTTAAGATTTTTATCGTTCCCTCTAGCTGAACCTTGTATAAGGGTAAACTGCCCTCTGGTGGCAGGGATTTGCAGTCACAACTATATGGCCTGCCTGTGTATGTTTAGATTGTGGTTTGCCTGAGATGGAGGCTTCCTGTGTGTGTGTGTATTTACGTTTTAAACAGAAGAGAAACTCTTTACCAAAAAGCCTTCCTTATGGGATTACTGAACCTAATCCCATATTTAAAAGGTGATATACCTATGGTGTAATTTCGTACCTTCTTGCCATTCCTTAACTGTCATCAGCTTTTTTCTAATAACTACTTTTATTGAAAGGCCTTGATTAAAATGTTATCTTATTCTTTAAGAAATGTCTTCCTTTCTTCAAGATATATTTTACTGATTTACTTGTTTTGTTTCCTTAAAATTATGTTAAGTCTAAAATGAAAGAGCAGTACAAATGATTAATTTCTTATGAATGTTATCTGATTTATTCCCTAGAAGATTTTTAATGCATTAGATGCCTTTAATGTCATGTCGGGTAATAGGACAGAATTCCTGCAGCTGGTACTTACCTAGAATAAATATTTTCATTCTCTATAAGCTGCTCAAGTGTTTTGTTGTTGTTGTTCGTTTTCATTTTGTTTTTATGGCTTAGAGCAACAGAAATTTATTGTCTCACAGTTGTGGAGATTGCTCAAGTATTTTGTAGTTAATCCTACCCCCATGGCTCCCTTGTTTGTTTGTTCATTATTTTTGCTTTTTTGTTTTTGCTCATAGTTTTTATTTTATTTTTTTAATGACTCTGAATTTTTATTTTTAATTCCATGTATATCCAACTAGAACTGTACAGTGAAACCATTTTGTTTGTTTTTCTTTTCTTTTTTTTTCCTTCCCCACCCTCTCCTCACCCTGCTGTTTTGCCGTTTGCGTCCATTTGCTGTGTGATCTTCTGTATCTATTCCTCTTTTTGTCTTCTCTTTTCATTTTTCTCCTCTAGGATCCACTGGGATTCCATCCTAGGGACCTCTGATGTGGAGAGAGGTTCCCTGTCAATTGCGCCACCTCAGTTCCTGGTCTCTGCTGTGCTTCACCTTGACTCTCCCCTTCACCTCTCCTTTGTTGTGTCATCATCTTGCTGTGTGACTCACTTGCATGGGCACTGGCTCGCCATACGGGCACTGGTTCACCAGGCAGGCACTCGGCTTGCCATGCAGGCGCTCTTGGGGGCACTCGGCTCGCCACACAGGCACTTGGCTTACCACACGGGCACTCACATGGGCACTCGGCTTGCTGCGCAGGCTCTTGACTTGCCACATGGGCACTCACATGGGCACTCACGTGGGCACTTGGCTTACCACGTGAGTCGAACCCGTGTCCTCCCATGTGGTAGGAGGAGACCTTATCACTTGAGCCACATCTGCTTCCCCTGCACTTGTTTTTGTTTGTTGTCTGCTCATTGTTTTTTGCTCACTGTCTGTTATTTTCTTTAGAAGGCACTGGATACTGAACCTGGGACCTCCCATGTGGGGGGCAGGTGCTCATCTGCTTCAGTCACATCTACTCCCTGCTCATTTAAGTGTTTTTTTTTTTTTTAAGATTTACTTTATTTATCCCCCTCACTGCTTTCTGTGTCCATTTGCTGTGTGTTCTTCTGTGACTGCTTGTCTTCTCTTTAGGTGGCACCAGGAACTGATCTTGGGACCTTCCAGAGTGGGAGAGAGGTGCTCAATCTCTTGCGCCACCTCAGCTCCCTGGTCTGCTATGTCTCTTACTGTCTCTCCTCTGTGTCTCTTTTTGTTGTGTCATCTTGCTGCACCAGCACTCCTGTGCAGGCCAGCTTGCCTTCATCAGGAGGCCCCAGGAATCAAACCCTGGACCTCCCATATAGTGGACAGGCACCCATTTGCTTGAGCCACATCTGCTTCCCTCCGCTTATTGGTTTTCGCTCGTTGTTTGTTGTTTCTTTGCTTTTTTTTTCCTTGTTGTTTTTTTTCCTCGATGTCTGCTGGTGGTTTGTCTTCTTTAGGAGGCACCAGGAACTGAACTTGGGACCTCCCGTGTGGGAGACAGATGCTGAACTGCTTGAGCCACATCTACTGCCCTGTAGTTAATATTTTTTGACCCTAGAGACTAATAGATATTTGCCAAGGGTAATAATAGGTGAGTAAAATTTCATGTGAAAGTCCTACTTCAGCAGGTTTCTATAGGGTTTGTCAACCTAGAAAGGTTAGATATTCTACACTTAGCTTATGTAGAACTTATTGTTCACAGTTTCATTTCCCTCACAGAAGTTACCCCCCAAGCGTCCAGAACTCCCTCCAACTCTAATGAGAATGAAGGATGAGCCTGAAGTAGAAGAGGAGGAAGAAGTGGAGGAGGAGGAAGAGGAGAAAAAGGAAGAGCATGAGAAGGAAAAAAGGGATGATGGAAGTGACAGGCTACAGTGGAAAGTAGAGCCAGAAGAAGCAGGGCAGGGAGCGAGTGCCCCCACAGATGTCACATGTTCTAAAGAATCAAAAAATCATGGTAATATCTTTCCTTTCCATTCCATGCTATTCACTGGCTCACTTGCATTAATCATGGAGAGGTTTGAGAAAAGAAAGCCTGTTCTTGCTTGTGCATTTTGACTTTGTATATGTGATAAATCTTTCTCTAACGTAAGGAAGTGTACCTTCTTGGTCTTCTTCCTTTGACTGCCCCATTGCAAATCAAGGGCAGATATTTCCAGTCTGTTCCAGAATGAGAGAAAATATAAGCTGTGAAATCTGAACCCATAGCTGATGCAAGACAATCATTGTGAGTTAGAGAGCAGAATAGGGTGGGTGCTGGAGTCTGACAGGTGGTTTGGGATAGGCCTGCCCTTATTCATTTTTCTCCCACCTCTAAAGCAGAAGTTAAGCCTAATTATACCAACTAAACGTAACTTCTAAGAAGGATCAGGCCCTATTCATCTTTTGGTCTATGGTACCTAGCAGAGAATCTGGCATATAGTAGTCACTGGCCTCAGCAGAGATTTGATGAAAAATATTGAGAGGAATTGATTGACTTTTAATTATAATTTTTCTGATTATAAAAGGAATATAAGTTCATCGTAGAAATTTTAGATGATGTATAAACCTCCAAAGGAGAAAAGAGAAATCTCCCACAATCCCAATCCCAGAGAGATTCTTTTCAGTTTCTTCTTATCCTTTGTCAATTGTAGGGGTTATTTTCCTAAGAAATACCAGGGTTGGCCATACTGGTTGGCGAGATTAAGATCTCACGGAAAATATGGAGCATGACGAAAAACAATAAAACTTGGCATTAAATGTGTGTGGGAGTGCATGCATTTCTACTTCCAAACAAACCAGGTTTGTCTACATAAGAACACCAGGCCTGGTATGTAGCCTACTCTTGATTGAGAAACATGAAAGTTACTGTTTTCTCATCTGTGAAAGGTCAACCTTTTGTATTTGCATTCTCTTTTGTTTAGTTATTGGCAAAATGCCTGACCTTTTAAAAGATATTGAGGAACTTGTACATACTTTTCTCTGAGTCTGATCTTTGATCCACACGTTGAGAAGGTGTTATATAAACAGATATCTTTTCACCACCCGTGTGGAAAACAGGAATGGGGGCAATAAATATTGTATATTTTTTGTTGAAGGAAACTAAAACAGATATTCATGTGTAAAAACACATTTTTAAAAATTTGATTTGCAAGACAAAGTAATTAGCAGAGATACAATTGGTCAGGGATTATTCCAGTCCTTTATTCTGCTTATCCTTTTTTTTTTCTCCCTCTTCTCCTTTCTGCTGTTTTTGCTTTCTCTGTCCATTCACTGTGTGATCTTCTGTATCTGTTTCTCTTTTTGTCTTCTCTTCTTGTCTTTCTCCTCTAGGATTCACCAGGATTCAATCCTGGAGACTCTAATGTGGAGAGAGGTTCCCTGTCAATTGCACCACATCAGTTCTGATCTCTGCTTTCACCTTGATTCTCCCCTTTGTCTCTCTTTTGTTGCATCATCTTGCTGCGTGACTCACTTGCGTAGGCACTGGCTTAACTCACAGGCACTGGCTTACCGCGAGGGCACTGGGTCACCACACAGGCACTCACCTCACCACGCAGGCACTGGCTTGCCATGCAGGCATGCTTTCTCTTCTTTTTTTTTTTTGTCTTCACCAGGAGGCCCTAGGGATTAAACCTGGGTTCTCCCAAATGGTAGGCGGAGGCCCTATCACTTGAGCCACATCTGCTTCCCTGTTTATCCTTTTTAAAATGACATTAAGATCATAACATACATGCTATTTTATAACCTATTTTTCTCGTAGTTTAAAATATTCTTCTAAAATGTGGTTTGTTTTCTTTAAAGATTTATTTTATTTCCCCCACCCCTTGTTGTTTGCATTCGCTGACTGCTCTCTGTTCATTTTTTTTTTAGGAGGTACTGAGAACCAAACCCAGGACCTCCCATGTGTGAGGCAGGCACCCAATTACTTGAGCCACCTCCCTGCTTGTTGTCTCTCATTGTGTTTCCTTGCTGTGTCTTTTTATTCATCATCTTGTTGCGTCAGCTTGCTATGCCAGCCTGTCACGTCAACTTGCTGTCTTTACTGTCTTGTTTTCTTTAGGAGGTGCTAGGAACCGAACCTGGGACCTCTCTTGTATTAGGTGGGTGCCCAGCTGCTTGAGCCACATGTGCTTCCCTAAAATGTGTTTTTTAATAAGGGGTGTGGTGGCCCCTCTAATTTATTTAGTGATCTCTCTATTAGATATCTGAGTGTTTTATTAATTTTTTGTTATAAAAAACATATAATCTTGGTGCTCATCTCTATTTTCTTTGAATATATTCCTGTAAGTAAAATTTCTAGGCTAAAAAGTATGTACAATTTTAAGGCTTTTGGTAAGTTGTGAAAACATTTTACCTCAGAGTTGACCTGTTTTTAAAGTGGAAAATTGATGGTTCTCTGTTAGATACCTGGAAGCACTTTTATTAAAAATCTAATTAAGGTTGGTAGATGATGGTGGTAGTAAAACTGAATGATTATGTATGTACTTAGCTGTTTTGTTTTTGTTTTTTTTCTTGGCTATGAATTAGATAATAACATGATACTTCTTTTTTTAGAAAACACGTCTCAACTCAACCAGGTGGAACAGAATAAAGATTATCAAGAGATTAGTGAAACAGCTGCTTCACTCAAGGAACCCTCAAGCAAGTAGTACAGCTAACTCCAAGCTGCTCTGCATGCATGCGGCCAGCTGGTTTCGTAGAGGAGGGGCTGGAACTGATCTAAAGGCAGCTCCGAGTGACCTAATAGACTCTGGGTCGATGCTGCTGCCTGGGCTGGGGATAAAATTGGAATATTTGAGAGGTGTCTGTTTTGTTCCATTCCATTTTACCTTTGTTAATTCCTCTTCTACCTCCTGGGATTCCCAGTGCCTGACCCACCAAGCACTTGATGCCTTCATGCTTCCCTCTGGCTGTGCAAAGCCCTTCACGTTTATCTCTCTCAGACTTAAATATGTGCATTCTACAGGAGTGATTCCAGAACTATTAAAATAAATTAGTTGAAAGGTCAGCCAACTAGAAGGGCTGTGTTTCTGTGGTTTTACTTGTAGAATAGTAAAATCTACAATAGTAAATTGTAGAATAGTAAAATCAGCCTCATTTCCTTTACCTTTTCAGGTGGTGTGATTGTATTCAAGCTTGTAGAATAGCTTAGGATTTGAAAACTAGGTTATTATTTAAAGGAAAATTCTAATATAGGTTTTACTATAGTAGAAGAAATGTTTTAGAATTGTGTTGGTGTTGATGTTTTCTTCAGTAATTATAATGCTCTCTTATGAGGAATTTTTCCTTTCTAATATAACTTATTCTGAAAATAGATACTTTTTTTTTTTTTTCCAAGTAGTATCAAAGAATGAACATGGAAAAAGCAGCAATGAATTGAAGAGAAAGAAAGCTCCTGGACCAAGCAAAGTAAGTACTTAATCATAATCTTTCCTTCTCTGGAAGTAAAAACCATTTCCCTTGTTATGGACCACATCCAGAAGAGTGAATCTTTGGAGACCAAGGTTACAGAATTTCAACTTCATTATACTCTCACTCCTAGAAATGTAGGCTTTCTTTTATTTTTATTTTGGAATTTTCAGTCTTGGAGTTCTCTGTTCTTGCTTTCACCCTAGCTCCCATCCACCCTGTTTCCTATAACCCCTCAGTGAAAGTTACCTCTTTTATTAGTTTATTTGTGAATCTTCCTTCATATTCTAGTATGCCTTACAAGGACATCTGAATAATACAGTCTTATTTTCCTTCTTTTAGTACACAAAAGGTAGGATGTAATGTACTGCATTTTACATCTTGTTGCTGTTGTTTTTAAATTGGTTCCAGTGGTATCACAAGCCTTTTTAATTTTTTTTATTTTTTAGAGCAGTTTTAGGTTTACAGAAAAATTATGCAGATTTTCCATATACCACCCCCCAACACACACAGTTTTCCCTATTATTAACACTTTGCATCAATGTAGTATTTTTGTTACAATTGATGAACCAATCTTATTGGAATTACATTATTAACCATAGTCCACTTTGTGTTGTAGAGTTCTGTGGGGGTTTTTAAATACTATTTTATTAATAGCCTTTGCTTAGCTTATGTAACTCCCAATGAAGACTATCTTACAAATAGTGTATGTTCTTTTTCTTTTTTTTTTTTAGAAGGTACCAGGGATTCAACCTGGGACCTTGTACATGTGAGGCAGGCACTCAACCACTGAGCTATACCTACTCTGCTCTATCGGTTTTAAACAATTTTTTTTCCTGCTAGATAGAACATAAAACATCCCATTTAAACCACTTTCAAGTATACAATTCAGTGGTATTAATTACATTCATAATGTTGTATTACCATTACCACCTTCCATTACCAAAACATTTCTGTCACCCCACAGCTTTATACTAATTAAGGATTAACTCCCCATTTCCCAACCTATTCTAATTTCTTTTAAGATTTATTTATTTTTAAATTTATTTCTCTCCCCTTCCCTTCCCCCTCCCAGTTGTCTGCTTCTCTGTGTCCATTCTCTGTGTGTTCTTCTGTGTCTGCTTCTATTCTTGTCAGCAGCCAGGAAATCTGTGTCTCTTTTTGTTGTGTCATCTTGCTGCATCAGCTCTCCTTGTGTGCGGCACCCCTCCTGGGCAGGCTGGACTTTCTTTTGAGCTGAACGGCTCTCCTTACGGGGTGCACTCCTTGCGTGCATCAGCACTGTGCATGAGCCAGCTCCACACGGGTCAAGGAGGGCCTGGGTTTGAACCATGGGCCTCCCATGTGGTAGGCGGACACTCTATCCGTTGAGCCAAGTCCGCTTCCCCATTCTAATTTCTGACTATAAATTTGTGTATTCTGATTTCTTTATATAAGTGAGATCATACAACATTTGTCCTTTTGTGTCTGGCTTACTTATTCAAAATTAGGTCTTCATGGTTGCTTCATGTTATAGCATATATCAGCACTTCCTTCCTTTTAATGGTCAAATAATATTACATTCTTTGTATATACCACATTTTGTTTATTCATCTGTTGATGGACACATGAGTTACTTCCACATTTTGGCTGGTGTGAATGATGTCACTGTGAACACCAGTGTGCAAATATCTGTTTGAGTCTCCGCTGCCAGTTCTTTGGGGTATATATCTAGAGGTGAGATTGCCAGGTCATTTGGTGGTTCTATGTTTTACTTTTTGAGGACCCACCAAACTGTCTTCCACAGTGGCTGTACCATTTTACATTCCCACCAACAATGAATGTGTGTTCCTGTTTCTCCACATCCTCACCAACACTTTCCACTTTTAAAATAATAGCCATTCTAGTGGGGTACTTCACTGTGATATTTCCCTGTGGTATTACTTTGATTTCCCTAATGATATTGGGCATCTTTTCATGTCCTTATTGGCCATTTGTGTATCTTCTTTAGAGAAATTGCTCTTTAAGTCCTTTGCCCTTTCTTTAGTTGGGCTTTTTGTTGTTGAATTGTATATACATAAAAAAGTATAAAATAAAATATGTATAAAAATATATAAAAATATATTTTTCATATTAAACCTTTATTAGATAGATGGTTTCCAAATATTTTTTCCTATTCTATGGGTTGTCTTTTCAGTTTCTTGTTAGTGTCCTTTGTTGTACAAGTTGTAAATTTTGATGAAGTTGAATTTATTTTTTCTCTTTGCTTGTGCTTTTGGTGTAAAATTAAGAATCAATTTGCCTAATATGAGGTCTTGTAGATTTTCCTGTATATTTTTTTCTGGAGTTTTATAATTTCGTAATTTTAGTTTTTATATTTAGGGCTTTCATTCATTTTGAGTCAATTTTTGTATATATTGTGAGGTAGGGACCCACTTTCATTCTTTTACATATCAATATCCAGTTTTCCCAGCACCATTTATTGAAGAGTATGTCTAGTTTTTTCACCTATCATGGAAATCATCCTGTATCGGTATATCAAGAACTTCCTACTGTATGGATGTATCCTGGTTAGTCAGTTCCCTATAGATGGATATTTGATTTGTTTCCAGTCTTTTTATTACAACAGTGCTATGATAAATAGTCTTGTGTATACATCATTTTATATGTATACAGTAAATTCCCAAAGTGGGATTGCTAGGTGGAAAGGCATATGCCGAATTACCCTCTGTGGGGTCCACTTAGCACTCATAGCAGCAGTGTGTTAACTGTCTCTTTGTAAAGGCACCATGTCACTCTCCATGACTGAAAACCAGCTTGTGGAAACTTCAGGGGAAAAAAGTCAAAGTTCCAAGAAAGAAAGCTTCTCTGAGTATATTACTTATGTTAAGATTGTTAATGGAAACTCTTCTCTCTTAATTTTTGTTTGCTGATAGCCTTAGAGATAATAATGCTTAGAGTTAAAATTTTGAATACAATACCCCACCTTTTCTTTGCAGCTTCCACCAAAACTTTCCTCCACATATCCAGAAGATGACCCAGACTACTGTGTGTGGGTCCCACCTGAAGGTAGATTATTTTCACTTTTCCTTTCCTTTGCTTTCCTATTTATACTTTTGAATACGTAATATATATTGAAGGTTCAAAATAAGAACACTGAAGAGTACTGAAAAGTTTCCTTCCTGAGGACAGGTAGATTAAATGATCTAAAGAGATATAACAACTAAATGTAATTCATGGACCATGTTTGGATCCTTATTCAAACAAACTGCTATTAAAGTCATGAGCTAATCAGATACATTTGAGCTCTGGCTGGATATTTGATGGTACTAAGAAATTATTGTTAATTTTTAAAAAGTGTTATATTGATTTTTTTAAAAGTTCTTGTCTTCTAGAAATGTGTACAGAAATTATTCATAGAAGGAATGATATCTGAGATTTACCTTAAAATAATCCAGTGGGGAAGGAAGAGGAAAGGTGGGGGAGGGTAATAGAATGAAATAGGATTGGCCACTTACTGATATTGTTAAAGCCAAGTGATGGGTTCATAGAATGGGGGGAGGGGACAGGAGGGATTATATTTTTCTCTCTATTCTTGCATGTCTTTTAAATTGTCTTTATTAAGTAAAAAAAAAAAAAGTTTTTTTTTTCTGTGTCTCTGCCACCCAATTTTTTTTCTGAAGGCAATCAAATATTATCCCCAAAAATATGTATTATATAGAACTCCTTTATAAGCAATTAATTGCATTTTTCATCCCCCTTCCCTATTTTACACAAATGAGAACATGTTCTACATCTTGCTTTTTTGTACATAATACTGCATCTGGGAGATCTTTCCCAAGAGCTTTTTTTAATATGGCAGCATTGCCCTTTTAATGGTATGGATATACCTTTACTTTTATTTATTTATTTATTTATTTATTTATTTATTTATTTATTTATTTATTTATTTATTTATTTAATTTCTCTCTCTCTCCCCTGCCCTCCCCATCCCGGTTGCTGCGTCTTGTTTCTTTGTCCGCTTCTGTTGTTGTCAGTGGCATGGGAATCTGTGTTTCTTTTTGCTGTGTCATCTTGTTGTGTCATTTCTCCATGTGGGCAGTGCCATTCTTAGGCAGGCTGCACTTTGTTTCGCTCTGGGCTCCCCTACGCGGGGGACACCCCTGCGTGGCGCGGCACTCCTTGCGCGCATCAGCACTGCGCATGGGCCAGCTCCACACGGGTCAAGGAGGCCCGGGGTTTGAACCGTGGACCTCCCATGTGGTAGACGGACGCCCTAACCACTGGGCCAAGTCTGTTTCCCTACCTTTACTTTTTTAACCAGTCCTTTAAATGGATATTCCCTGCATTTCCAGTCTTTTCCCATTACAAACAACTCTGCAATAAATAACCTCTAATATATATACTTTTACAATTGTATAGGTACATTTGTAGAAAAATTTGTGTTAACCTGCAGGAACAAAGGCCATGAACATTTAAAAAATATTGTCAAATTTCATTCTGTAGCAACTGAACAAGTTACACTCCTGCCTTTGTCCTTAAGCAGTGTATGAAATGCTTGTTTCTCCATCTGTCCATCACAGTTGCTTTTTCTATGGATTAGGTATCTAATATACTTTGTAATTAATAAATAGAAATTTAGTTACTAGAAATGTTTGCTTTTTATCTTGCTAATAAGCACTAAGAAGTGAAAAGAAGACTATTTTGAACTTGTATATAAAAAGTAAGATTTGTACCATAGGAAAAAGTCTCTGTTTTACTTTTTGGCCTGCTGCTATCTGGTTATCTTTTTTTCCGTCCTGACTTTGAAAAAGTGAAAGTGTTTGTTTCTTTTTTCTCTAGGCCAAAGTGGTGATGGCAGGACCCATCTTAATGACAAATATGGCTATTGATAGCTGCAGAATCCCACAGGAAAACCTCATGGGCCGTGTGACAGGGATATTTGGGCAAGCATGTTAAGCTGAATGGCCAGAGGAATTCAGATGATCATTTGTATAATCCGATGACTTGTCCTTTCTTTCATGTTCTTGGCTTCCTAAATCTACCTACCCATTTTATTCTCCCAACTTTGGTATTTATGTTTAAAAGTGTGTGTGTATGTTAAAAGGAACCATATATTTTGAGAATCACTCAAGTAAGAGAGTTGACTCTATTAAAACCAGAAGACAAAGATGTCTCTAATGTCAATTGAAGGTCACAACCTCATTCATTAAGCATTACAGGGTCTGCTTTTCCCAAGCAGTAGGGGCCTTCCATCAGGTAGACTCTAGAATTCACTGACGTTACCACCTCAAATAAGTGTTGAAAGATGAAGTCATGCCACAGATGTGACCCCGGGGTATCCCTGTCATTCTTGGAAATAAACCTAGATACACATCACGGGTTTCCTGCTCCCTTCTCTTGTCATCCTCCTGCCAGGTTTGAGAACAAACCCTATCTTCCTGGGAGATGTTAAGGATCACAGCACCTTCATGCATCCTGGTACCAGTCCTGATAAAAACTTAGCCCATTGAATGTCCTCAATTCTAACCACTCCTTCTCACTTGGGAGGTGGCAAATAAACTAAAGGAAAGAAAAGCTGAATGTGTTCTACCCAGCTGGGGGCTTCACCCCTTTGTGGAGAAGGGAATAAAAGTTCCTTCCTCTCTGGAAACTTGAAGAAAGTATCCTGTCCTCCCCCCATCATCACTGCGTCACTTTCATGGGCAAGGGAAACCCAAAATCAGGAACAAGGTGAAGACCACTTGGATTCGGCCGAAGGCCGACCTAATCAGCAGGGAGGTGCTGTGGCCCAGCTGTAGGCAGAGGAGGCTGCTGCTTTTCTGATGCAGATTACACAGACTGCACAGAGATCGGCAGGAAGCACTGGTGAGGAGTTGTGGTCACCCTGGCAGAGGCAGAAAGTCTGGTTTGCTAAAAATGATAGGTTCACCTTTCAAAGAGGAATCGATATCATGAGAAACGATTACTTTGGACTTCATTCAGACCAACAAGGAAGAATTAGTTAATAGGAGAAGTGACAGGAATTTGGGGACAGAGCACCCAGGCCATCGTGGATCAAGAGGAGAGACAAGTGGACAAAGGTCTGAGCCAGGTCAGTGGTCTTCAAAGTTGTAAATCTTCATTCGAACAAAACTGTGTGTGGGACTCTAATATTTAAAAGAAGGAAAAATAGAAATGTTCTGGGTGAAGTGAGGGCACGGGGGATTGGAGCTACACACACACAAACATACACACCTCACTCGCTACCCTCACTGACACTGAGGAATCATACGGGCTCCACAGAGCATAGTTTGAAAACCACTGCTTAGCTGCTGTGGAAGACAGTTTGACAGTTCCTCCAAAAGTTAAGTATAGAATGATCATAGACCTGGCAATCCCACTTCTAGGTATAGACCCAAAAGAATTGAAAGCAAGGACTTGAACAGATATTTGCACACTGATGTTCATAATGGCATTATTCACAATTGCCAAAATTGGAAGCAACCCAAGTGTCCATCAACTGATGACTGGCTAGACAAAATGTGGTAGATACAAACAATGGGATATTACTCAGCCATGAAAAGGAATGAAGTTCTGATATGTGCAACAAGATGGATGAAACTTGAAGACATCGTGTTGAATAAAATAAGCTAGAAGCAAAAGGACAAAAGGATATTGCGTGGTCTCACCGACACTAAATAATTAAAATAAGCAAACTCCTAGAGTCAGAAACTAGAATATAGATTACCTGGGGGTGGGGAATTGGAAGTTAATGTTTAATTGGTACGGAATTTCTGGGTGATGCAATTTTGGTAATGGATGCTGGTGATGGTCACACAACGTTATCAATGCAATTAACAGCACTGAATTATATATTTGAATGTGGTTAAATTTTAGGTATGTATGGTACTAGAATTAAAAAAAAAAATGATGCCCCCAGCTGGCATTAAAACAAGGTGCCCCTCTGTCCCTGCAAAGAACAACAACAAACTATTGCTTTAGCTTTAGGAAAGCAGATTTCTAAATGTTCTGGAGACAGTTGGTATTGTCCTATGTCTAGAGCAAATAAAGACGGCATGTGCCAAAATACAAATATGTAAACTTGTACAATTAATGGCAGTGATTGGTGGACTTGACTCAAATGACCTGCTCATGATTTGTAGCTCCCTTTTCCTACGTAGGAGACTTGGAGCACATTTCATAAATTCCTTGAATCTCAATTCTGTCATGGATGAAACAGAGTAATTCTTCCTGCTCTTTGAATCTTAGATTTGTTAGTAAGGTATGAGATATGGGATCATGCGGGTGGATGTGCTTTATAGAGCTATGTAGATAGTAGTAGTCGTCATTCATAACTACAAACAGGCACAAATCATAACATTTGGGCCTGGCTTTCCTAATCTGTGAGAAAGGAGCCTGATTAGATCAGTGATTCTCAACCTTGGATGCATAAGAAAATCACCAGAGGAAACAAACGTTTAAAAAAGTCTGATGCCTGGATTCTACTCCAGACCAATTAAATCAATGCCTTTGAGGATGTGCTGTTTCAAAGCATCCCCGGTGATTCTAATGTGCATTCCATTGTGGAGATCCTCTAAGCTGGTGGTGGGGGGGGGGGGGGTCTTTTTTTTTTTTTTAATTTTATTTTCCCAGGTTGGCTCCCTTGTCTGTCTGCTCATTGTTTTGCTCATTGTTTTTGTTCATTGTCTGCTTGTTGTTTTTGCTCATTGTTCGTTTGTTTTGTTTTGTTTTTGCTTATTGTCTGCTCATTGGTTTTGTTCATTGTCTGTTTTTGTTTTCCTTAGGAGGCACCAGGAACCAAACTTGGGACCTCCCATGTGGGAGACGGGCGCTCCACTGCTTGAGCCATATCTGCTCCCCTAGAGCAGGGGCTTTTAACAAGGCATCCATGAGCTTGAATTAAAATTTAAAAAAAGCATTATCTTTTTGGGGATGTATTGGTGCAGGTGTGATATATTTATCAAATAATGCACAGTATAGTGTGGACTTAGTAAGTGGTCCATGGTTTTTACCTAACAAAGAGGTTCATGAAACAAAAAAGAGAACCAGCAGGCAAACTTTTTCCTTTTAAGGGCTGGCAAATATTTTAGGCTTTGCAGTCCATACAGTCTCAGTCACAACTACTCAACTCTGCTATAGTGACAGGGAAATGGCCATAGACAGGACATAAACAAATGAGGGTGGCTGTGTTCCAGTGAATATATCTTTATAAAAACAAATGGCAGGCCAGGTTTGGTTCGTGGGCTATAGTTGGCCAACCCCTGCTCTAAAGTAGTTGAACCTCAGAGTCTCATCTATGTCAAGATAGTCTATGAAACACCTTTAAGAGGCAATGCTGGGAGCGGATGTGGCTCAAGTGATTGGGCTTCTGCCTACCACATGGGAGGTCCTGGGTTCAGTTTCTGATGCCTCCTGGAGAAGGGAAGATGGTGTGGGAGGCAGGCGTGGTGAGCTGACACACAAAATGACACAACAAAAGAGACACAAAGAGGAAAGACAATGAGACACAACAAACCAGGGAGCTTAGGTGGCTCAGATGATTGAGTGCCTCTCTTCCATGTAGGAGGTCCCAGGTTCGGTTCCCAGTGCCTCCTAAAGAGAAGATAAGCAGACATAGACAGCACATAGCAAATGGACACAGAGATGATGGGGGTGGGGGTAAATAAAAATCTTAAAAAAAAAGCAGTGCTGTCCCAGTTCTTAGATATTTTTTAAGTTTCTATTCAAATATTCAAAAGTCCCTTATCCCACTCCCGAACACTCTGGGTTGCAGTTTTATGGTTGCCAGAAATTGTGGTATTCCAATCTCCTTTTTTTTTCTCTTAACTTTATTTCAACTTCAAAAAATAAAACAGACAAAAGGCAACTTAACAAATTATGGAAGCATTACTTTAAAAATCCTGTCTAGGCACATTTATCTTATTTAATCCTAAAAACAAATTCAGTTGCTTCTCCAGTGTTCTGAAATAAGAATAAATAAACACAGATTAGTTAAATGACATGACCAAAGTTTCCTTCTTAGTGGAAAAATTGGAAAAAAAAACCTTGATCATATTCACATCCCATAAAACTAAATCCCATATTCTTTTTTCTGACCCTTACTACTGATACAGTATCTTCTTTGCCTTTGCCACAAAAATAATATTGTTAAGTGTAGTCTGTAAGTTACATTAGTTGTGTTTTTTCCATGTTTCACCGTATTCTTAACACCTTTTTTTTTTTAAAGATTTATTTATTTCTCTCCCCTTACCCCCCCACCCCCCCCACCCCCGCCCCAGTTGTCTGTTCTCTGTGTCTATTTGCTGCGTCGTCTTCTTTGTCTGCTTCTGTTGTTGTCAGTGGCACGGGAATCTGTGTTTCCCTTTGTTGCGTCATCTTGTTGTGTCAGCTGTCCGTGTGTGCAGCGCCATTCCTGGGCAGGCTGCACTTTCTTTCACGCTGAGCTGCTCTCCTTACAGGGCGCACCCCTTGCGCGTGGGGCTCCCCTACGCGGGGACACCCCTGCATGGCAGGGCACTCCTTGCGCGCATCAGCACTGAGTGTGGACCCGCTCCACACGGGTCAAGGAGGCCCGGGGTTTGAACCACAGACCTCCCATGTGGTAGACGGACGCCCTAACCACTGGGCCAAGTCCGCTTCCCCTTAACACCTTTTAATAAAGGAACATTCTGGTATTTGTATTATTAAACACAATCCTCACATACCACCGAAATCACTGTTACGCAGTCCCTAGATTATCCTCTAGCTGCCTTTCAATTAACACTGACATCCCTAGATTGTCCTCTCAGCCACAGTCATGCTTATTAATCAGCTATGTTAGTTATGATCCAATCTCCTTTTCATTGAAACCAAAGTAAAGTTTCACGAAAAAGAAATGCTATTACAGCAGGAATACAGTAAGTCACCTCCAATCAAGCACGGTGTCCCTGGTCAGCTGTCCTGGCCTTCCCAGGAGTTCTGTGTCATTATCTGCCTCTGTGTTTAGAGAGCCGTGGGAAGCCGTGGGGTGTTAGTGATGGTGAAACGAGCAGATCTGGGCTTCAGAACCCTGATGCTCCAGTGTGGAGGAGGGATGGGAGAGGAGGATGGTCAGTGGAGTCCAGGTGAGGAACTACCTGGAGGTCAGGATGGGAAGAGGTCAGTGGATCCTAGCAATATTTTAAGAAGCAGGAGCTAAGACTAGGTGTCGGATTGTGTAGGAAGGAAGGATGGGGGTGATTCCTAGACTGCTGGCTTGTCCATCTGAATGGGTGATGGGGTCATTCACTGAGACAAGGGAACAGTGGGGTCGAGGTGGAGGAGAACGTAAATTCACTGTGGGACAAGTTGAGCTCGATGCCCCTTACATCTAAGTAGATAGATCAAGTAAGCAGTTGGATGTCTAAGTCTGATTCTTAGATGGCTGGAGAACAAATGCAGTCTTCCACCAAATAAACCTAATTAAGAGTCAGGGGATACCAACAGGAAGATTCCAGGCCAGGTAGCAGACAGGAATTCTGCAGGTAGACCCCAGGCTTGGACAGCCAGTCTCCCTGTTTTTGTTACTGGAACAAACATTTTTTGGCTATGACTGCTCCTTTATTGGGAAAGACGGGTAAAGCATACGTTCCACAGTGAGCAGTATTCTGGAGGAGAAAAATCTGGTACGTATTTAGCATTGAAATGAGTCCTTGTCTGCTTTCGGAATTTTTTAGGGAGCTGAGACTTGCCTGGAAAGCCAAAACTTTCTTCTCTTAACCATTTTTTTAAATGAAAAAATTTACAATAATGACAGCTAAGATGTATTCAGTGACCCCAGGGTGCCAGCCACTGTGCTAAGTGCTTTTCATGGATTCTCATTTATCCTTGATAATAAACTCAGTGAGGTACGTCCTATCATATATCTTCCAGTATATGGTTGAGGAAACTGAGAACTTGGAGGTTAAAACTCTTGTCCAAGGCTACTTGGTGGCCTGTGAAGTTTATTATCTTAATTTAGTCACATTAAGGATAGTTAGAGAAAACGAAAATATTATTTAGTGTAGTAATTTTTAGGATAGAAAAGAGGGAAAGAATGAAGTATGACTAAAAAATAAAATACAAAAAAGTCTTTGCATCACCATAACACAGCCACTATTGATTTTCTGGAGGGTGGGACTTGGAGGGTGAGACTACATTTTGGAAGTACATCAGCTAAAATCTGGTCACTGTTTCATAAGCACAGACTTTGCCGTGTTGTAAAGGAAAGAACACTGACGTAAGATGTACTTCTCACATGGTATTCTTTGGGGAATATCTAAGTTCCTATAAAGGCTCACTATTTGGTGCATCATTTTAGGATTCTAAAGTATGTTTTGTTTCCTTGGACACAGAATTCACCAGGTAGAAATGGCTTTGGGAGACTTTGGAGCAATATTGTCTAATGGCAAAAATAAAACAAAATGATGAGGTGGCAAGTATCACCTCGGAAATGAAGGGCAGGGACCACTGTTGCCACGATTTTGCACAATGCCTGGCACATCCGATAAATGTTTGTTGAGTGCTTTGTAAATACTTTCCCTGGAATTGTCCCAATTCAGGACTGGAAATAAGAAGCCCAGATACCTCCCTGTAGCCCAAGCCATATCCTACCCTTTACCACTTCAATGGAAATGGCTGGAGTTAGCCCGGTTGGGAAACTTTGAAGCCTTTAGCCGCAGCCTGGGAATTCTGTTGCTTTACCATCGAAATGCTGCCACCTCCCAGATAGGGTGTGACAAGAGGCCAGCAGCTGTGGACGGCTTCCTGAGAGAGGCAGCCAGAGGGAAACCTGCCAGCCCTGTGGCAATCAACGGCAGGAATCAAAGCCCGCGGGGTGTGGGGAGGCTGAGTTCCCATACGGGATTTGGTACAACCAGATGCCAGACTGCTGGGAAGTGACATAAAACTCTCCTTGACCTCTGGGTGGTGGGTGACAAGATCAGACTGATGTGGTCTTTCCTGGTGCCAGGCCACTCTTGGATCCTGAGATTCGTCCCTTGATGTGGGCCTCGAGATTTATTTATTTCTCTCCCCTTCCCCCCACCCCGCTCCGTCCCGGTTGTCTGTTCTCTGTGTCTATTTGCTACGTTTTCTTTGTCCACTTCTGTTGTTGTCAGTGGCACGGGAATCTGTGTTTCCCTTTGTTGCATCATCTTGTTGTGTCAGCTCTCCGTGTGTGCGGCACCATTCCTGGGCAGGCTGCACTTTCTTTCGCGCTGGGCGGCTCTCCTTATGGGTGCACTCCTTGCGCGTGGGGCTCCCCTACGCGGGGGACACCCCTGCGTGGCACGGCACTCCTTGCGCGCATCAGCACTGCACGTGGGCCAGCTCCACACGGGTCAAGGAGGCCCGGGGTTTGAACCACAGACCTCCCATGTGGTAGACAGACGCCCTAACCACTGGGCCAAGTCTGCTTCCCGAGGACACTTTTTAAGAGTTCTTCTCTGAGCAGACCTTGCTCTGCTTTGGGTTTTGGAGGTTTGCCACGAGCATAGTCCAGGGTGGGACTGAGGCTTCTATTCCACAGGAAACCGGAAGTCCTTCTCTCCCTGCCCAGGACTTCACGCTGATGAGGCAGGTTGGAGGGCTCAGCCTGTGAGGGGACAGACAGGGGTCCCCTAGTCTATCTTCAGACTTTTGGGTTCACCCCTCGGCCTCTGCCCCCACCCTACCCCCTGCTCCCCGCACCTCATGGCTCCTCACAGGCCTCGTCTCTGCCTCACCAGCTCGCCTCCACGTGTCTCCTGAGTTATCCTAAAACACAGCCCTTAGCAGAATCCCTTGTCCTGGAAGCTCAGAAGGTTTCCTATTATCTATAGGGTAAGGCCCAGATTTGTTTGAGGCTTTAAAATCCCTCGTCATTGGCTCCTGTACTTTGTGGTCACCATGACACCCCCCCATATGCCCTGTCCCTCCCTTTCTGACCCCCGGCCCTGTGCACCTGATACTTTAGTAACAACAGAGTATTATTCCCTCCAATACACTCTTGGCTTTTTCTTCTCTATTTTCTTTCAAGTGTGGCTGTTGAGTCTCAGTTTCCTTGTTTATTAAAGAAAATAATACCCACCTCATAGTATTGTGGAGATTTAATAACTGCGATGGCTATAAAACCCTTCACCAGGCTTGACACAGAAACAGCACCAAAAAATGTAATTACCGCTGGCACGCCGTGGGAGTCCTAGCTCACGGCCGCCAGGGGAGTCTCACCACCTTGAGGGAGCCTCCCTAAGCCCAAGGTTTGCACGAATCCGCCTCCCCACCAGTCCCAGCCCTTTATTTCCTCTTCCTCTATAGCCCCGACTCCAGGGGCTGGCTGTCCATTAAATCTGTGTGCCCGGGTTGTTCGTGTTTGTAAGCTTTGCGAATTCCTGAATTTTGCATCGTCCTCTCCCTTCCCCCAAAATGGGTGCTCAGTTAACTCGCTTTAAATGGGAGGGGTGGGGTGGGAGGGCAGGTTCTAGCCCTGGCCCTTCCTGCCTCGGATCTTCCTGGCAGAGAGGGGGCACCGCACAGCTGCCTTCCTTTCCACGTCCTTGCTGCAGGCACCCTGGACCACCTAAGAACCGACGATCATTTTAGCAAGCTTAATCCAGCCGGAGGCCTTGGGTGCCTGTCTTACTTGGGGCAAAACCAGGCAGAAACTAGCCCTTCCCGTCAAGGAGCTCTGGATTCCAGCAGCTGGCTTTAATTTGGACGTGGAGTCCTCTGCTGGCTCCGGAAAATCCTGACCTTGAGGGCTGGCCTGGGTTTCTTTGGTCTGCCTTTGTCACGCACTCCCCATCAGAACTCAGGGCGACCAGGGCGGGGTGGCCACCAGGGGGCAGTCAAGACCCATGCTCTCGCAGTCAACCGCAGTAGGGCCCAAGATTAGGAGATAAAGGCTTAAAGCAGAAGAATCCTGGAAGAAAAGCAGGACTCCGAAAGGGTTCCGGCTTAAGCCGGGTCAGCGCACCAACCTCGTAGGCCCCAGACCAGGAAGCAGCAAGTCAGGGACCCTGGAGAAGACCCAACATCTCTTACCAGCTTGTTTCTGGTGCTTAGTTTCTCCTTGAGAGTCCTTCTCCAGTAGTAACTCAAATACTGATGGAGGGGGTTGGGCTAATCTACTTGTTATCTACACACTGTGATACAGCTCTGCGGTTTACAAACGTTTTTCCCATTTTTCATCGCAATCTCCTGTCTTAAAAAAGTAGAAAGAGGAGATATTTTATCTGCTTCAAAATTAAGAAAAGTGAAGCTAAGAACCGCAAAGTGATGTGCTCAAAGGCAGACGGAGTCCAGACCTGCGTTTCTCTGATTCCACACCCTCTGCTCATTCCTCAGCTTTCAGGCCCTGGTGAAGGTTTGAGCTTTGAAGAGCAAGGCCTGCAGCTGATTCCTCTTTCTCTCTGAAGGGTGCTCCCTTTAGGACTGTCACTGGGTTTACATAGGGCCCAGCCCTTGGGACCTGGATCCGCACTCCTGTCTTATCATCCACCATCCAATAGTTCTGTGGTTTTAGGCACAGGACGGGGCAGCCCTAAGCGATGCTCCTGGCTGAGCATTTCAACCTCCTGGTTTTCGGGTGTGTGTGTGTGACAGTTTCTCAAAGGGTGGCACTAGTATCTCACTAGTCATGGGAACTGACTTTTAGGGCATGTGGATGGAAATGCTTCATTTTAGTTGCTACACATTTAAATACACACATTAGAATGAGGTCAATTTTTAAGGGATTTTATTTAAAGAAAAGCATTAAGGAGATAGTACTCTGGGTGGTGTGGAACAAGGCAAAAACCACGGAGCAGGTGCACCAACGTCTGAGATTTGAGGAACAGTGGAGTGGTGGGGAGATGTACCTAGAGTCCCAAAACTCCTCTCAAGCCTGGCTCTGTCGTGCTTAAGCCATGTAAGCCTGATTAAATCGCTGACCTTAAATGAGCCTCAGTTTCCTTATCTGTGAGGTGGGGAAAAGAAATCCTGCCCTCCTTAGCTCAAATTAGACTATATGAGCACTCGGAAGCCTGGAAAGCTCAGTGCAAAGTCCGGGGGCGCTAATCCACTGCGTCCCTCTTTTACCAAGCTCCTCTCCCCAGAACCTCCTTCCTCCCGGTCACGCAGGAGGCCTCCCAACGAGCCCGTTTCCCAGGATCACGATCCCTAGCACTGGATCCAGTTCAGATTGTTGTCCACACCTGGGTCCACCATTCTGAGGACTGGAGAGGAATGGGGAAAGCCTGGGGTCCGTCTGGAATCAAGTCCCAGCACGTCGCTGTTGGCTTTGTCATCCTGATTCAGTGATCTCACGTTAGGAAGAGAGGGAGCCAAAGAAGCTGCTCTCCTCCAGATTCCCAAGGAGGTTTCCGACAGCCCCTGCTTTCTTTGGCACGAGAGGCTGGGTGCCTGGCTGTGATTTTTAAGGTCTGAGCAAATCTTGGAAGTGAAGGAGAACAGCACCTCCCACAGCTGGCCAGACCCTGCTTCTTGGGGCGCTGCCTGGAGCAAAGGAGCAGAGGCGGTCCCAGAATACGTGGCCCCAGCCCAGGTTCCTACCAACCTCAGTGCCACCGTCTGTAGGGGTGTGCCAAGGATGGGGCATCTGCCCAGCTAGGGAGAAGGAGCCCGAGGCTAGGACAGTGCCCTTGTCCCTGTGGGTGAGGTTGTCAGCTGAGGTTGGCAGTGGCTTTGGGGACCCCAGAGCTGGAGTTTCCTCGTCCCCACTCAGTGAATCCTCTGAGTACTTGTCTCAGGCCTTGGAGGGCAACGAGGCAGCCGCCTGCACAGACTGGGCAGGACCTTAGGGTCACAGCCTCTACCATCGGGGTTCCTTTTGTCTTCCTCACCTTTACCACCCCAGCCCTAAGTCATGAAATAAATTACGCGGTCAGCCAAACCAATTGCATTTATTATTCATTTCCAAGTTGTCAGTACTCAAATAGTTACACAATTGCCAGTAAGTGCTTCAGAGCAACGAGAGGTAATAACTAGCATGACTGCACTGAATTAGTTCGCAGTAAGGCAAAAACAAAGAATTTCAGTAATCTAGTTATTCTGTTTATCCTGCCTGAGCTTTTTTAAAATTTAAAAAGTAGCTGGCAGACGCCCTAGGAGTCAAAGGTATGAGAGGTGGTGACATCACAGCTGGCTTTTGAAGGATAAGTAAGAATTTGCAGGTGGGTAAGAGAGAGGACAATGCCGGCGGAGGGGACAGAACGAGCCGGGCACCGGCCCCAGCTGGCCAACCGGGCTTGAACTTGGCTGGTGGAAACCAGGAAGAATAGAATGGAGCTGATGAGGATGGAGATGAGAACCAGAAATTTTAGGATTACACAGCCCAGTCTTTCCACATCCTGGTCCTGGAGAAACTGAGGCAGGACATCCTGTTGGATGGAGTTCCTTCTTTGGTTCCCAAGGGCAGGAAGGGAAAAGAAGACAGCAAAGGTTAAGCCAAAACTCTGCCCCAAAGCTGGCGTAGAACCCGCTTCCCCACCCTGGCCGCCCCACCCTTTAGCGCCAAGAGCAATCCACTTATTTTCTATGATTTAAAAAAATTGGCTCATCTCAGAAATGTTCCAGAGTCGGAACAAGCTGTGCCATGGCTGAAACAAACCTACTGAACAAATAAACAAGGCGGGCTGCGGGGCTGGGGAAGGAACTAGACATGGGCCCCCCAACAAAGTCCACGGATCTTGGCAAGTCTGTCCCGATTCCGGGACTGAGCTGCTTTCTTCCTAACGTGGGGATGGGCCCCCGGGGGCTTTTGGGTCCCTTCCAGTTCTATGACCGAAGAAAGGTGCCCACAGACCAAACCATGTTTAAAGGGGAAAATTCAGAGCTGCCGTTACAGAAGCTTCCTTTCTTGGCCCTAAATCATGAGGCGGGGGGCTGGGAGAGGGGAGAGCTCCTTGTGGGCAACCTGGAACCAAATGACACCCACCTGTTTGTCCACTCATCCAACACCCAGTGTCTAACCTGCGCTGGGTGCCGTGCTGCCCCTTCCCTCAAGGAGCACCCAGGAGCCATCCGGGGGTCTGCTGTAGAAGGAACAGCTCCCTGCTCCTGCTAGTGCCCCGCCCCCCCCGGTTTGCCAACAGCCTCCCTCACTTCCCCTGCTTCAGTAGCTGGCTCCTTCTCACCTTCAGTCCCTGCTCCAATGTCATTATCTCAGAGACGCTCTTCCTGGCCATCCGAGTTAATGTAGGGTCCCCATCGCTCCCCACCCCTATTGCCAGACCCGAATACCCTCACAGAATTAGCAGCAGCCTGTAATTATTTATCTGCCTGTTTGCTTACTCGTCTATTCTCTGTCTTTCTGACTAGAGTATAAGCTACGTGAGGGCAAGAACTGGGTTTGCATTCGTCACTTCTGGATCCTTAGCATGTACGTGTAGAATTTGTGACAATTTGGGCATGTGCCTAGGTGCCAGGTGTTTTTCCACATAGACAACTTCATTTAGGCCTCTTAACCCCTCTCAGAGAGGGGTATTATTATCACCTGTATTTTATTTATTTTTATTTTTTTAAAGATTTATTTTATTTATTTCTCTCCCCTTCCCCCCACCCCCACCAGTTGTCTGCTCTCTGTGTCCATTCGCTGTGTGTTCTTCTGTGTCCGCTTCTATTCTTATCAGTGGCACGGAAATCTGTTTCTTTTTGTTGCGTCATCTTATTGTGTCAGCTCTCCATGTGTGTGGTGCCATTCCTGGGCAGGCTGCATTTTCTTTCGTCCTGGGCGGCTCTCCTTACGGGGGGCTCCCCTACGTGGGGGATACCCCTGCGTGGCAGGGCACTCCTTGCGCTCATCAGCACTGCACATAGGCCAGCTGCACATGGGTCAAGGAGGCCCGGGGTTTGAACCGCAGACCTCCCATGTGGTAGACGGACGCCCTATCTGTTGAGCCAAGTCCACTTCCCTCACCTGTATTTTAGAATGAGGTGACAGGTCTGGCGATGTTAAGTATCTTACAGAGCTTTGGGTTCAAATGCCGCCTCCAAGGCCAGGGCTTTTCTACTTCATACTGCAGAGGCAGATGGTCTGAGGTGCTGCCTCTTGGCATGCTTGGCTCAGATTTTTATATATATATATATTTTTTAATTTTGAAAATTTCAACTTACAGAAAAGCTGGAAGACCAGTAAAGAACTCCCATATACAGGTGTACCTCATTTTACTGCACTTCACAATACTATGCTCTGCAGATACTGGTTTGGTTTTGTTTTTTAGGAGGTACCGGGATTGAACCCAGGACTTCATATATAGGAAGCAAGTGCTCAACCACTGAGCTACCACCACTCCCATGAGAGCTGGTTTTTTTCATTTGTCTGCTTTGTTTTCAGGAGGTACTGGGGATTGAACCCGGGACCTTGTATATGGGAAGCAGGTGCTCAACCACTTGAGCCACATCTGTTCCCCCTGGGTTTGTTTTTTTTTTCAAATTGAAGGTTTGTGGCAACCCTGTGCTGAGCTTGAAGATGTGGCTGAATTGCTGCGAGCTCATGATAAAACTTGAAGGGATGAGGAATCGCTTCTTATGGATGAGCAAAAAAAGTGGTTTCTTGAGATGGACTGTACTCCTGGTGAAGACGCTGTGAACACTGGAAATGACAACACGGGATTTAGAATTATGGAACCTTAGCTGATAAAGCAGTGGCAGAGTTTGAGACGATAAGACTCCAGCTTTGAAAGTAATTCTCTTGCGGTGGTCTAGAAATGAACCTGCAATATCTCTACAGTAGGCCTATTTTGCTTCATTTGTTTTGTCATCTCTGCTCTCTTTTTCTCTCTAGTACAGGGGTTCTGTACCTTTTTTGTTCCACGGACCCCTCTGCCAGTCAGGTGAAATCCACGGAACCTTTACGAAGTCCACACTGTCCTGTGTATTATTCAACAAATGTATCACACCCGCTCCAATGTGCTGCCACAAGAATAATGTTTTTTTAAAAATTTCAATTCAAGCTCACGGATCCCTTGTTAAGTATAAGTATGTATGCACATATTAGACTTAAATTTCATTTTTGAAGCTTCTGGGAGTACGTTGCAGGGAATATACCTCTTTACTTTTAAGTGCTTATGACTGAATTTCTCAAGAACAAGCACATCCTTTTACATAATATAAAAATCAGGGATTTAACATTGCTTCAATACTATTATTTAATCTAGAATTCATATTAAAATCTGTCCAATTGTCTCAATAACATCCTTTATAGCAATGTTTTTCCTGGTCCAGGATCCAATCTGGAATCACACATTCCATTTAGTTGTCATAGGTCTTGTTAATTTAGAACAGTTCCTCAGCCTTTCTTTGTCTTTTATGACACTGACATTTTCCAAGAGTACATGCAGTTGCTGGTAAAACATCCCTGAGTTTGGGTTGGCCTGATGCATGCTCACAATTAGACTCAGATGAGGGATCTCGCAGGAGGGGGGCTGTGTCTTCAGGGCCCCATTTCAGGAAGCTCACCTTGTCAGCTTGTCCCAGTACTGGCTGATATTAACTTTGACCACTTGATTCAAGAGGGGTCTGCCAGGTTTGGCCACTGTAAAGTTACTTTTTTTTTTTTCTCTTTGTAATGAATAAGTCATTTCGGGGATGATACTCTGAGCCTGTAAATATCTTGTCCTCAAGAAACTTTCACATCCATTGAGGATTCTTGGCTGAATCAGTTATGATGGTTGCAGAATTGGGATCCTGGTTCTGATTTTAAGGCTGGTGTCTCTATTCCGGGATAACAGGGCCGGGCAGGGTCAGAAAACAACATCTCACTCCGCAAACAGTTGATTGCACAAATGTCTACTGAGGTGGAAGGTGGCTGCTGTTGACTTTCTAACCCTACTAACTGAAAGCGGGAAAATCGGTCTGGTTTTAAATGGTAAATGATGTTAATTCCTGATGGAATAATAATTTCCATTTACCCAGCACTTACTAAATCCCAAACACCACACCAGCCACTGAGCAGACACCCTTTCATTTGGTCCCCATAACAACCCTATGAAGGTGCACTTTATTGCCAATTTGCAGAGAGGAAACAGGCTCAGAAAGGTTAGGGCACTTGCCTAAAGACATACAGCAAGTAAATGGAAGAGTCTGGACTCAAACCAAGACCTGTGGGGCTCCAGAGCATTTCCAGGAAAGGAGCTTGGGTGCCTCACGGCAGCCAGCCGCGATACATGTCCCAGGTCCTGTCAGTTTTCAGTGGATTCCCTGCTTGGGAGGGAGGTATGCCCCCAGGTGGATGTCTTTCTCTTTTTCTTCTCCTTTTATTTTGTTTTTTACTTTAAATTTTCTTTTTCCAAGTGGATGTTAAGCACAGGGTTAAAAACCTGCAAAGAAGCTGGTGAGGCCCCAGTGTAGTTGGCTTATGGCCCCAGCCGGGTGGTCCTGGACTTACAGACAAGCCAGCTCTAGGAAGAGCCCCGGCTGGGAGTGGCCTCCCAGGACCTCCCGACCCGGCTCTCGGCTGCCCGCTTCAGCCCTGGTGACACAGCCACCCCCGACACCCACATCAGTTCCCCCTGCCCGTACTGCTGTGTCTTCCCGAGCTTGGAAAGGCAGGAAACTGCATTCTAGCATTTCCGCAAGCCTTTCAACAATAAGCTAGATAAAAAGGGAGTTTTGCAGCTAACGCTGGAGAATTTCAGTTAACCAAAGACTTACTGTCTCCAGTGCTTTGCCGGGTGGTAATCCGTGTACAGCGAGTGTGGAAGGGAAGCTTCAAGCGGCCGACTCAGTGAAACAGGAGGTCCCTGGCATTTAGGAAAAGCCACAGAGCCACGGAATTGCCAAGCTGAAAAGGCTTTTGGGATCGTGTAACTGGATCCTTCATTGTACAGATGAGGAAACTGAGGCCTAGAGAGGGGACGCAGCTTTCTCAAGGTTGCACAGCTCATTACTGACATAACGGGGACTAGAAAACTCCCAGGCCAAACAGCTTTCCACCACCTCACTGCAAAGCCTTTCTGGCCAGGGCTGCCTGTGGGCTGCACTCAGCCTGCAGCTGTATTTTGTTTGGCCTGCACAGTGTTTTAAAAATTGAGAAATTTCATGCAAAAATTCAAGTATGGTGTTTCTTTTAAAAAAACAAAAAATCTGGCCACCCTGGGCCAGAGGCAAATCATCCCCCATAGACTGGGCACCTGCACGGGCCCCTCCACACTCCCTGCCCTGGCATACCTGGCCTGCCTCGCCTACCCCCTTACCTGCCTGGAGGTGGGGCCCTCTGCTTTCTGGTGTAGGGCACTCCCCGGTTAATAAAAAAAAAAGAGGCTGAAGTGAGCCAGATTGAAAAACGAAAGGGGAGACAAAAAAGAATCATTTACAGTTAAAAGCCAGGATGCAGTCCCAGCGCTCCCCTGGCCTTGCGCAAGCTCAGATCAGGGGCTGGAAAGAGCTCGACCCCTGTGATAAATCGTGAAACGTTAACAGGCCAGATAGGATGCTTTGGCAGGATGGGCTAAAGCAGCTCGGGTAGCCGGTAGTGTTTATCAGGGCGGTAGGTCCTGCCTCGGAAGTCAACCTGATTTAAAAGATGGAGAGACTCTTGAGCAGAAAAACCAGCCCGGAAGCAACTGTACCCGTCAGGACTGAGGGGAGGCGCTGAGGGAGCCGGGGTAGGCCAGGGAAGGACGAGGCGGGCGCCAGCGCTAAGCAGCACCGACAGCAGGCGTTCATCCTCTGGGTTCTGAAGGCCACAGCCCTGACGTCGAGGGTGTCGGCAGGGCCATTCTCCCTCCTGGCGCGCCCCTCTGGCTCTGGGAGTTTGCCAGGCCCCCTGGCGTTCCTTGGCCTGCGGCTGCCGGGCTTCAGCCTCTGCCTCAGTGGTCCCAGGGCGCTTCCCCTCTGGTGTGTGTCCTCTCCTTCTCATCAGGACACCGTCACACTGGCTCCAGGCCCACCCTAAGGCGGTGTAACTCAGCTTCCTACACCTGCAGAGACCCTAAGGAGGCCACACTTTGCAGGGACCAGGGGTCAGGTTCCCACTGTACAAAGGAGAAAGTGGCGGCTCAGGAGGGGAAGGGACCAACGCTGCTAAGTGCTGACCCAACCCCAATGCAGCGCCCGTCCCCCCTGGCAGGTGCCTGGAGGACCCGGGGGCCCATCCACCACCCCCAGCAAGCAGTTCCCAGGGCAACCTCCCCCTGCCCACTGGGGAGTGAAATCCCAGCAGGTCCACCCCACGAGGGGGCCGGCAGCAAGGGGTGGCGTGTTGGGAATGGAACTGGCAAGAGGAGGCAGATGGGTGCGGCACTCACGACCTTTGAGCTGAGGTTTTAACCTGGGGTCCCCAAGGTGCCATGGGCCCTCAGGAGGCGCATGCCCCCCCCTCCCCCCTAGCATAAGCAGAACCGCAGTGTGTGCGGGTGTGCGTGCGTTTCCCGCAGACGCTTTCTGGGGAGAGGGTGCCCCGCTCTCATCAGATTCCCAAAGGGGCCCTTGTCCAAGGCGACAGGTAAAGCCCACCGATCTGGAGGCATGGGCAGGGGGCGTGCTCTCTGGATGGGGTCTCGGTGGGATAATTCACCCCCGGTCCCCGACAGGGTTTTCTAAGTCCTCGCCTGGAAGCTGTCGTAGTAGACGGGGTCACCCGGCGCGGGGGCGGAGCAGCCCGCCTCCTCCCAGCCTATTCTTAGGCGAGCTTCGCGGAGTGAATCCTTGACGTCCCAGGGTGCAGCGAGGGGGCCTCGCGGGGTGCTCGCGCCCCGGGGGGAGGGCGCGGGAGCGGGGGGGGGTGCGGGAGCGAGGGGGGGGTGCGGGGGCGGGCGCGCGGAGCGGATGTCACGGCTTACCTCAGAGCCCGAATTAGCAGGCTGAAAAAAATCACAGCAGGAAATAACGTGGTGCCGAAAATAGCAGCCTCGGCCGGGAGGGAGGGAGGCCGCGAGGGGGTGGGAGGCGCGGCTCCTGCCGAGCCCTCCACGCGGCGGGGGCGTGTTGATGTAACCCCGCGGGGGGGCGCCTCTGCGGGGGTGGGGGGTGCTCGGGAAACAGCCTCACCCCGGGGGGAAGGAGGGGGGCCCTGGCCCTCCCCCCAGCACCCCCGCAGCGGCAGGGGCCCTCGGGGTCTGGCCCGCGCCTCCCCGCTCCTCCCCTGCCCAGAGCCCCCCCTCCCCTGCTCACCCCTCCGCCTGCCCCCTCCCCTCGCCCCCGCCGCCCCCTCCTCCGCCTGCCCCTCACCTGCCTTCTCCCTTCGCCCCCCGCCGTCCCCTCCTCTGCCTGCCCCCCCTCCGCCTGTCCCCCTCCCCGCGCCCCCGCCGCCCCCTCCCTTCCCCTCGGCCGCTCCCCTGCCCACGGCCCCCCCGCCGGCTTCTCCCTCCTCAGCCCTGCCTCCGACTGCAGGGGCCAAGGCCGCCCCTCGTGCCTCCCCGGGCAATCGGTCAAGGTCGTTGGGAAGCAGAACCCGCTCCGCCAGGCTGCGGTAGCCCCTCCAGCACCCCGGACCTCCGCCTCTTCCCACCTCTTGCTGCCCTTGGCCAGGCCTGGGGTACTTTGGCCAAACTGCCGAGCCTGGTGCGCGAGGAAAGGGGTTAAAAGGAAGGAAAGCTTGGCCTGTGGAGCTGGACTGGCCCTCCCTCCTGGGAAAAGGCTCCTGGGCTCTGCCTGAGAGGCTCGTTGGCGGAACACGCACCCAGAGGGCCCCAGACAAAAACCATTAGGGGAGGGGATGTAGCTCAAGTGGTTGAGCGCCTGCTTCCCATGTACGAGGTCCTGGGTGCAATCTCGGATACCTCCTATTAGCATCCTATGCGTATGCAAATACTGACTCATTTAATCCTCACAACCATCTTTTACAGATGAGGAAACTGAGACCCAAAAAGATTCATTAACTTTGATCACAGAGCTAGTCAGCTCATTAGTGGAAGAGGCAGGTCTGATTACAAATCTCTGCTCTTATCCAACCTTAACACGCCATTACCCCTCAATTTGGCGCTCTCCTATTCAGCTTTTCTTTCTATAAAGTAATTAAAAAAATTTTTTTTCTTTTTCTGAAAATAAGCATGAGATGCTAAGCATTATGGGTGCTTGGAAATTTCAGTTTTTAAAAAATCAAATATTCTTATTTTTACTTCTCTGGGTGTTTTTCCCCCCCAGCTGTTGCTCTACTGAAAACACGCGCTCGCGTTTTTGCCAGTTTGAAATGCTGCGCTTCCTCATGGCCATCTGGCAGGGAACGGGCTTGCGTGCGTGCTCAAGTGCGCTGCCCACACACATATGCGCCCCCAGCCCCTGCCGCTTCCCTCTCTCTGGGGTTGATGGTTTAGGAGGTGCCAAACAGAGCGGCGAGGAGGGGCCTGTGGCTAACGCGGCTTGGCGCAGGCTTTGTTCTCTGGAGGCGAGGGGTAATTGGAATAAGTGAGGGCCAGTGGCTGAGGCTGTGGGTCTCTGCAGACTCAAAGAAATGCCAGGGAGAATCAAACAGTAATGTGGTTAATACGTATTAACACTTGCTAAAGGCAAGACCCCGTGCTCAGCGTTTTACAGGTATTGCTGTTTGACTGATGAGAACCCCCAAGGTCACGTAAGACTCAGGGCCGGGATTCTGATGCCTTCACTGGCATGCTAAATAAATGCACACAAGAATGGGTGCCGGCTTTTGCACGTGTTTTGTCCTGTTTTTTTTTTAAAGGCAGTACTGGGATGACACCTTGTACCTGGGAAGCAGGTGCTCAACCACAGAGCTATATCTGCTCCCCTTTGTCTTTTAAAGGAAATATCTTCGTCGTTTTGCTAATTATAAAAGTAAGAATTTAAAAAGTTAAAACAGAATGTAGGAAAGTGGACATGGCCCAATGGATAGGGCGTCCGCCTACCACATGGGAGGACTGAGGTTCAAACCCCGGGCCTCCTTGACCCGTGTGGAGCTGGCCCACGTGCAGTGCTGATCCGCGCAAGGAGTGCCGTGCCACGCAGGGGTGTCCCCCGCGTAGGGGAGCCCCACGCGCAAGGAGTGCGCCCCGTAAGGAGAGCCACCCAGTGCGAAAGAAGGTGCAGCCTGCCCAGGAATGGTGCCGCACACACGGAGAGCTGACACAGCAAGATAACTCAACAAAAAGAAACACAGATTCCTGGTGCCGCCAATAAGGATGGAAGCGGACACAGAAGAACACACAGCAAATGGACACAGAGAGCAGACAACTGGGGGGGGGGGGAGAGAAATAAAAAAATAACTCTTAAAAAAAAACAAAAACAAAACAGAAAACAATCCAGGAGTGTGTAAAGTAGAATACAGCAGTCCTTCCCATAATTCCTCTCAGAGAACTTTAACATACATACACATTTTTAAAGCTACCTTGTATCAAGCTATCATCTACTTCAGTGGATATCCTTGGATAGTGATTATTTACATCATTCCAGTAATGGAATTGGTGGGTCAGAAGGTAGAAACATTTACATTTTGGCCATATGTTAAAACAGACATGTTATTTTTTGTTTTAAACCATGGTGTATAATGGAAGGTAAAAATACAGTGAAAATAGGCCTTTGCTGGTGACACTTTAAGTAGCACAATGTAAAGAAAGTGATTTGCTAACATATATCAAGAGCCTTCAAAATCTTTGCACCTTTTAGCAATTCCATTTATGGGAGTCCTATTATAAACATTAAGCATTGTTTATAATGCCCAAATTGGGGCATAACTTAAATGTCTTTCAATGAGGGAATGGTTAAACAAGTTATGAAAAAAAAAGGCCATCTCCTTGTTAGAACATTATACAATCATTTAAAATGACAGTTATGGAGACTGTCATGACCACCTAGGGGAAAACCTTAGAACATAAAGTCAAGTGAAAAAAGTAAAATACAAAATTATACTATGAGTACAATTCTGTAAAAAAAAAAAAAAAGCTAAAGAAATAGTAGCAAAATGCTATCAGTGGTTGTTAGAGTGTTGGGATTAAGGTGTTTTTTTTTTTTTCTTTTTCATCCTTTCTATAATGTGGTTTATTTTTGTCGTAAAAATTGTATGTATTTAAGGTCTGAAAAACAGATGGGAACAAGCAAAGGACTCTGCTTCCTTTCCCCTCTCTGGACATGAGTTTCTCCTTCTAGAAAATGAACAGTTGTACTAGAATGAGATGACCTCTCAGTCACTCCAGTTCGGATAGTGCCTATTCTCTGACACAATCAGGTGGCTCTTTCTGTTACTGATGCAAAGTCCAAACTCTCCCTTCACACGGAAAATGGGCCAATCAGCCTGGCTCTTGTTCTGAAGCCCTTAGTTCAGGCTATGCTATCCTGGGTCTAAGGAACCACCTTAATTGAAGGAGGAGGAGGGTGGGAGGACGAGGAAGCAGAATGTTGAGTGAACCTCTGTAGAGGCCCCCCTGGGAAGCAGAGAACTCCAGGCTGGCAGGTGGGAGCAGTGCCTTCTCAGCTCCGCCCGCTCGAGGGCCGCGTCCCGGGCGGCCTCTCCATGCCCCCCTGTGCCCGGGATGACGCTGGTGGCTTGCCCTCCCCTGCAGCGCCTTGCCCTCTCTGCAGGCAGGCGTGCGTGGAAGCCGCGCTGCCTCTGCCTCGTGGGGCGCTCCTTGAAGGCGAGGACTAGGTTTCAATCCCCAGCACCTGAACGCTGAGTGAATGAATGAATGAATGAATGAATGAATGAATGAATGAATGAGTGAATGAATGAATGAATGAAGAGTGTGAGCGTGAAGAAAGCCTAGCTACGTGGGAGACCCGGTGGGATTTCACTGAACCCCCGAGGCTAGGGGAGGCTTCCCCTGCCCTGGAGGGGCGGGGTGGGTTGAGGAAGGGGTGCGGCCGGGAGAACGCCTCTGTGCTGCCACAGCGTCGTCAGCGCCCCGAAAGGGCCGAGCGGCTCTGACTCAGCCCCGTGACTCATCCACCGCCTCGCCGGCCTCGTCGTCTCCGTCCTCCGGGCACATCCTCCAGACTATTCCGGCTCTGCCTCAAGCGGCAGAGGTGAGATTTGGGTGGGCACCCCCGGATGACTCACGGGGCTGAGCTGGAAGGAAGGGGCCGCGCCCCCAGGCCCTGCACCCGCCTCCCCAGGGTTCCCAGGCTGACCCCAGGCCCCTTCCACTCAGCCCTGCTCCCGCGCCGCCCTTCTCCCCACCCCTTTCAACCCGGCGCCTTCAGGGCCCCCCCCCCCAGTGCCCCTTGCGGGCGGCTGAGGTCATCGCGGCCTCACCTGGGGGCAAAACCAGGCTCCCCAGGGGCGCCTGACTCCTCCTTCACCTCTCGCAGAACTTTCCGGCTTGCAAAAGGGTTTCACATTTGATGTTCTCTGGTGAGAAAGCCGGGGCCGCGAAGCTCACTGTTCCATAGGGGGGGACACGCCTGCTCAAGGGGAGAAGAAGTGGGGAGGGGATTAGTGAAGGGGGCGCGAGGAAGAGGCCTGCGGGGGAGAGGGCAGAGCGGGGCAGGGGCACCGCGGGGCTCCCGCAGGCTAGAGGACGGCCCAGCGGGCTGGAGAGGTGACAAATGCCGCTGCACGCCGCACTGTCCCGAGACCCCTGGGAAGCTCCTTGAGGGGTGTGGAGCAGGGGAGGGACACGGTCAGATCTGAGTTTCAGAAATCTGCCTCTGGGTGTGCCGTGGCCCGGGGGCAGGGCTGCAGGCTGTCTCCACTGTCCAGCTCAGAGGCCACAGGGACTGTCTGTGACACAGCCAGCAGGAGGGACGGGCAGGCTCCTGGGAGGTCCAGCGGGCAGGGGGCGGCCGTGGGCCTGAGACCGTCACCCCTGGATAAATTGCACATGTCTGTTTCCCCAGTAAAGGGGCCAGAGCTCTTCCTGGGACGCCAGCCCCATAGCGACGGGGCCTGGAGTCCGGCAGTGGGCGAGAGGGTCAGGAGAGAGAACACGAGGGCAAGGGACACTTAACACTACAAGGCCACGTGGCCCCGGCGACACCACCCCTGCGCAAGGAGGGCGCTGTGGAACGTTAGCGCGCCCTCCCCCCACAGCCCCCCGTGGTCCGGGCAGGGCCCTCTCGCCTCCCAGAGGCTTGAGGGTGAAGTGGCCCGAGGGGACCCCTGGCTCTGCCCGCAGTCAGGGTCCCTTCCCTTCTCCCCCTCAAAGCTGCGCTGCGTGGGTCGCCACCCAGGAAAGCGGGGACGCGGCCTGAAGCTTCCAGTGGGGTGGGGCCGCAGGGCTGCCAGGTAAAACACACGATGCCCAGGGAAACCCGAATTTCAGACAAACAACAACTTCACAGAAGGGGACCCCCAAATATTCCGTGGGACATACTTCTACGAAAAAGTGTTCAATGCTTATTGGAAATTCAAATCTCAGGGGTCCCATCTTTTGCATTTTTAGTTGCTAAGTTTGGCAACCCAGAGGGGACTCAGCTCACCGCCCCTGCATCCAGTGCCTTGAGGACTTTTGTTTGTCTGCGACCAGGGCCAGGACCAGCGTCTCTCCAGCCCACAGCCTGCCCTGGGCCGTCATTCGGGGTTCAGGGTCTGGGGGGACCGTCCTCCTGGCTCTGCCCTCCCCACGCCTGGGTGGATGACCTGCTGCCTCTGAGCGGGGTTCAGCAGAGGCCGGGGCTCTTGTCCTCCCGGCAGCAGCGGCCAGACCCTTAGCTGGCCCAGGACTCTGCAGCCCTGGGGCGGTCAGCCAGCGGCCGTCTGGAGAAGGCAGGCAGCGGGGTGTCTGCCTGCTTGTTGGAGCAATCGGAACCCTTTTTATAGAAAACAGCAGCGCCCCATATCACCGGGCAGCTTTCCCCTGCTCATCGGAAGACGGAGGCACAGAGAGCTGGGGTCTTCTCCAGAGCCTCACCTCCTAACAAAGGTGCGAATCTCCTCTGGCAGCAGGGGGCAGGGGGCAGGCCTGAGGCTGCACCCTATGAACCGGGCGGAAAGGTCCACAGCCCTGCCTCGGCCATGGGCCCAAGCCAAAAGCCTGGCTTGGGGGGCTCCCTGCAGCCCTCCAGCCCTTTCCGGATATGGAGCCCTCGGTGGGGACCTCCCTGGGGCTGTGGGTGGGGTGCAGGGGTGCTGTGTCAGGGGAGGGAACCTGCGGGAACCCAGAGGGAGGCTCCGAAATGTAAGCCCTGCAGTGGGAGCCAAGGGAGTTGGTGGGAGCTGGGAGTGAGAGTAGGTCAACCACAGCGGCTGAACTCGACTTTGAAGGAGGAAGGCATGGACACGTGAGTGGCAGAAATTGCAGGCCTGCGGAATGTTACATGTTTATTCCTCAAATATTTTCTGAGCATTTACTACATGCCAGATGCCATTCTAGATACTGGAGATATAAGCATGAGGAAAACCGATACATATATAGAGAGTCACATCATGCAGAAGATACAGCATTCCCATATACCCCCCCCCACTGCTAACACCTTGCTACATTTGTTCCAACTAATGAGAGAATATTATTATAATTTTACTATTAACTCTAGTCCATTGTTTACATTAGGTAAATGTTTGCATTGGGTAGTCCCATGGTTGTTTTTTTTTAAATTTTTAAATTCTAGTAACATGTATGCAACCTAAAATTTCCCTCTTCTAACCACGTTCAAATTATAATTTGGTGCTGTTAATTACACTCACAATGTTGTGCTACCATCACCACCATGCATGACCAAAACTTTTCCATCACCCCAAAGAGAAACTGTCTAACTTCAGCAATAACTTTCCATCCCCTGCTCCGCCCCCCAGGGCCCCTGGGAATTTATATTCTAGTTTCTGACATTATGAATTTGCTTATTCTAATTATTCCATATCAGACACAAAAGGACAAATGTACGAGCTCACTGATATGAGTCAACCCCAGCAAATGTACCACAAAATTCAGCCGCTTTACCAGCTTCCAGAAAAAAATCCATTCTCGCCAAGCATTTACATTACTTTTACTGAAGGTTCACTGGGTCACAGGAGGTCGTCGCTCATCTCACAGCCTCTCCCTCTGAGTCCTCATGGTACATGCCCTTTCCCCAAATCTCCCTTTGGCCAGGCAGCCCTGCTGGGGCACGCCTCCCCTTTTCCCTCCCAGCTGCCAGCCTGGCCAGCTTTCTCCTCCTGCTCCCTTTACCCAGCAATTTTCTTTCAGACACATAGTCTTGGGAGGGAAGGCTTGAGCTTCACTGCTTTCTTACTGTTTGACTTTGAAGGACACAACCTCCTTCTCCGAAGAGGATGTTGTCTTTTTTATATATATATAATGAAGCCAAGGTTAACTTCTATTTTTTTAAAGATTTATTTATTTATTTATTTCTCTCCCCTTGCCCTCCCACCCCAGTTGTCTGTTCTCTGTGTCTGTTTGCTGCGTCTTCTTTGTCCGCTTCTGTTGTTGTCGGTGGCACTGGAATCTGTGTTTCTTTCTGTTGCGTCATCTTGTTGTGTCAGCTCTCCGTGTGGGCGGCACCATTCCTGGGTAGGCTGCACTTTCTTTTGCACTGGGTGGCTCTCCTTATGGGGCACACTCCTTGCGCGTGGGGCTCGCCTATGTGGGGGACACCCCTGCGTGGCAGGGCACTCCTTGCGTGCATCAGCACTGCGCATGGGCCAGCTCCACACGGGTCAAGGAGGCCCGGGGTTTGAACCGCAGACCTCCCATGTGGTAGGCGGACGCCCTATCCGTTGGGCCAAGTCCGCCGCCAGAGGATGTTGTCTTTATCCCATTTCGACTTGTCAGAATTATTCCAGGGAGAAATGAGATTGTATCATGAAAAGGGTGATTCTCAGAACCGTCTAGACTAACAACCAGAGCCATCACTTGTCAGCGTCTTGAGCTCCATGTTCTAGCGACCCAGGGAAGACTGGGCTCTGGCGTTGTACTAAAGGGGGAGAAGATTCACTAGAGGAATAAACTTTGAGCTGCTCCCCTTTTATTCTGGATGGGATGTAATTTTAGCACACTATTCTCACTCTTTTGTTAATAAGATAAAACAACAAACACAACTACCAGCAAAAGAACATTAACAGGGAAGTGGATTTGGCTGAACGGACAGAGCATCCGTCTACTGTATAGGAGGTCCAGGGTTCAAACCCAGGGCCTCCTGACCCGTGTGGAGCTGGCCCATGCGCAGTGCTGATGTGCGCAAGGAGTGCTGTGCCACGCAGGGGAACCCCACGGGCAAGGAGTGCACCCTGCCAGGAGAGCCGCCCCATGTGAAAAAAAAAGTGCAGCCTGCCCAGAAGTGGCACCGCACACATGGAGAGCTGACGCAGCAAGATGACGCAACAAAATGAGACACAGATTCCCGGTGCCTCCAACAAGAATGCAAGTGGACACAGAGAAAACACAGCGAATGGACACAGAGAGCAGACAGCTGGGGGGGAGGGGAAGGGGAAAGAAATAAATAAAAAATAAGTCTTTAAAAAAAAGAACATTGACAGCCTGTGTTTATGTGTTTATGTTGTGTTTCTTCGAAACTGTCAATTTTTAACAAAATGAGCTTTCACTCAGTGTTGGGGGTACAATGATTAAAAGCAAAAAGGGAGGGCAGATTCTTCTGCTGTCTTTTCATTCTTGCTCTCTTCCTCTTTGGGTGTGTGTGTTGTGTGTGTGTCCCTTGAAGCAAGGAAGTTAACTCATCGAAGGCCATCCCTGCCAAGGCCAAGCAGAGAAAGTGGGTTCTGGGGGCATCTGTGCTCACTCGGTGAAGACTCCACCAGGGAGCCAGGCTGAGGCTCCTTCCATCCGTCCTCCGAGATCCCAGGGGCTTAGTTTGCTGCTCTGTCCTTCCTCCCCAGAAAGATCCTCAGGCGTGACGGGGACCCCTGGCATGGGGCGCCGGGGGTGAGGAACGTGTGAATGAGGAGAGGAAAGAGCAGGGAGAGAGCCTCGCTAATCAGTGTCCATTTTGTGAACTCAGGGACAAGGATGATGGAAATAATGGTGGCAGGCATTTATGTTTTAATCAGTTCCGTCTTTTGGTTGAAAGTAACAGAAGCACAACTGTAATTAGCCTGAGTCCCCAAGAGGAGAGTGTTGGCTTGTAAAAGCTGGCGGTGGTGACAGCAGAGGTGGGATAACTGGGTTCAGAGTAGAAACATGCTCAGGACCTCCACTCAGGATGTTGGTTCATCCACCAGCTTCCCAGGAGCGCCAGGCCCCTGCCCCCATCTTCACAGCCCCAGGGCCAGAAAGGAAAGCACTCTACCACCACCAGACTCTGGCAAATAGCAACGGGCCATTTTTTAGCCATCAGTTTTAAAAAGTGTTAAATGTTGCTACTGTCAAGTATTGGCCATGGAATGGGAAAATAAGCTCCCTGATCTTCTGACACACTTCTAGAAAGAGGGTAAAGTGGTTCAAGCCCTTTGGAGAGACATTTGGCAGTATCTACTATGATTTTATTTTTTTTCTTTAGTTTTTTAAAGTTTTTTAAAAGACTTTTTATTATTTTTTTGCATTTTCTTTTTTCTGTTATGATTTTAAATGTGGATATTGTTGATCTAATGATGCTATTTCTCAAAATCCAGACCATTAGCAGTCACGGATGTGCATGAGGATACAAAGAGCAAGGTTGTTATTTGTAGCATATTAGGAATAACCTAAATGTCCCTGGTATATTTATACTCTGAAGATATGGGAACTGTTGCAAAGTATTAAGTATGTGCTGACATAAAGCCCTAAGACATCTTGGTAAATAAAAAAAAGTAATTTGCAGCACCATACATACAATATGGTATCATTTAAGCATAAACAAAAACAAAACTTGAAGTCATATGTGTTTGTGTATGTCTATAACATAAATTTCTAAATGTATGCAAACGTAGAAAACGGTCTTGAATCACACTCTACGACCTTGGTTATCCCTGGCGAGGGACTTAGATTGGAGGTAAAGATCGAGGGAGACTCAGGTTTGAATTTTTTCAAGGCTAATGAATTCACGTATTATTTATGTATTTCAAATCAATTTTAAACTTTCACCAGGAAAAAGCTACAAAAGGTTTCGGATTGGTTCAGCTAGGATCATGTGCCTATTCCTTGACCAATCACTGTGGCCAGGGGGCGGGGTTCTATGGCTGGCTGGACCCTGGGTTCGGAGGCCACCTAGCAATCTATGTGATTGGCAGCTCTGCCCATCACTACCCGTGGGAGTTTGAAGGAGCTGTTTCCCCCCAAAAAGAAGGTGCTGTTCTGGGCAGACAAAACAATGAACCTTCTCTACAGTGAAAGCACTTGAGCCTTCATTGTCTTCACATATGTGTCCTCCAAGGCTGAAATGCTTTATACAATATGTTTCGATCACGATATTGAACAAGGATTTTGCTCTGCTCACTGCTCTACCCCTACAACCCAGGAAGGCCCATAGGATGGAGCAGTGATTGGTGATGGAGACACTCAGGATTCACAGACTATAGAGTTCCTGATTATTATCATATTCATCTGCAGATGGACAGAGCGGACAAAGGCAGCTCCTCCGCCCGGGCTCTCAGCAGGGCCAGAGCGGGAAGGGGAAGTGGGACCAGCAGCTCGGCGTTCCTCCAGGCCCTTCCCGACAGTGCTCGAGCCAGGTCAGGGAGTCACCACGACCCGTGCTTGGGGCGGCTGGATGGTGACCTGGACGAGGCTGGGGCTGGGCAGGGGAGTTCCTCCAGCCCAGACGTCCTCTCATGATTACGTGGTTTCCTTTCCAGGACACTGCGAGTTTGCAAATACTGCGTACCCCGTGGGCCAGGCACCAGAGCTGTGGGAGATGGGCCACATGGGAGAGAAGCTGGTGGATGGGGCCGGGTGGCCCGGGAAGGGGAGTCCTGTCCTCACCCCCTGCTAGCCTGTGTGTCCCTGGGGTGAATCACCCAGCTAGCCTGTATCCTGTCCTCACCTGCTAAGTGAGGACAATGCAATAACAAGTATGTCTGCCACCCTGCAGCGAACGCGTCCTTTAGCTATCCATTACGGTGTAGACCAGATCCCCAAGGGCTGAGCTGTGGGGGGTGCCCGTGGCAAGGAACGAGGGGCTTGTGAAGGGGACAGTGAAGGAGGAAGGAGAGCAGGGGGCACTTCAAGGTCAGGGAAGCCAGGGGGCCCCAGGAAGGAGGGGGCCAGCCTCATGAAGGAAGAGGGTGGAGAATAGCTCTTGGGTGTAGAGTGAAAGGAGGACTTTGGGGCTTTGGAGAGAGTGTGGTTCCGGAAAACAGGGGGAGGCTAGAGACCAGCCTGCAGCCCCTTAGAAGCTAGAGAAGGCAGTGCCCCCCCATCCTTGACTTCCCCAGCCCTGGAAGGCCGACTGGGAAACCTTATCCTCTTTCCCTTCCCCTCCTGTGGGCTACAGAAGCTGTCGGATCCCCAGGTCTGACCCCAGCCCCTGTACCCCCACTTCTCGCAAATTGGGTCCTGCACCACCCAGGGGCTGAGGTCCCCCTGGAAGGGCCTGACCAGCTGGAACCTCCCTTCCCTGGGCACCCGTGGCTGTGCGCTTCCTCTGGCCAGATGAAGGGTGTGCCTGGCCCAGGGCCTCTGCGTCTTGAGCTGTTTTGCTCCCTGGAGGCTCCCCTGCCCATGCCACCCCAGGGGCCTCGGCTGGTGAGTTCCCAGAACGCCTCTAGCCTGAGCACATCTCCTTCCTTGCAGAAGGAGAGAATCAGAATGGTTTTAAGACAGAGCAAGCATTAAAATATTATACACATATAAATATATGGATCTTTCTGTGTATTTTGTATTTGGGGATTGAGGCCGTACTATAGATATATAATGCTATATTCCTTTCCTTTTTCTTTTTTCAGGTAACACCAAATCACAAGCATTTTCCCATGTCGTAAAGTACTCATGAAGGCATTTTAAGGACCAGAGAGACCAATGTAGAAACCAATGTATACATGTAGGCTAAGAGAAGGTATGAATGGAGAGAAGGAGCTCAAAGAGGCTAGAGGGTACTGAATAAAACTGCTTAACAAATAAATAATTGTGCAAGAATAGCCAGAAATAGGAGCTATGTACAACAAGGGAAACAGAGAGATTGAAGGGTGGAGAAGTCTCTTGTGTCTGTTTTTTGTTTATTAGTAGTATTGAAATAATGAAAATACATGACTAATGATTGAAGTGATGAACACACAACTCTGTGATTATACCAAATACCATTGATTGTACTCTTTGGATGAATTGTATGATTTATTAATATGTATCAATAAAATTGATTTGGGAAAAAAAATACCTAGGCTCAAACCCTGAGCAGAAGCTGAAAAAAAAAAAAAGATGCTGGAGGGTGATGGGGTTCAGCCAAGAGGCCAGATGGGGCCAGGGCCAGCTGCAGGGGTGGTTAGGGCTGGGGGTGTCCTGGGCCGGGAGGCAGACTGCCCCCTGCTTTTTACTCGCAGTCCAGCACTAGCTCCTGTAACCCCGCATCCCCCCGGACAAAGCAGTGAGTCCACACTCTACAGGTTCAGTAGATTTTCTGGTTGGAAAAAACTAGAGCATTTTAACTGCTGGGAGCAAACAGACTTAGCTGCTGAATCCTGGGGCTTGACTCAGCTTGGCCAAGTCTTCCGTGTCAGAAAGGAGCCTAGGGGAGCCAGAGGTGCGTGGAACCCAAGCCATAGGGCCGGCCAGCTGCGTGGCTCCCAGGACACACTCCCCGAGGGCTCTCCTCCTCTCCCCACCACTCTGACCCCCACCGGCCCACTTCACCCCACAGCTGAGATCTTGCACCCAGTGTCCTCTTCCACCCCGGTTGTGGTCATTAGCCAGCATTCAACAAGGGGAATTCATTCATTCGACAGCTATTTATTGAGCATCTATATGTGCCAGATACAATGCTATTCTGAGGTGTAAGATACATTCTTTTCCTCCAGAACCTTCCATCTACCCAGCACCGGCTCAAGTGACCACAGAGACTGTTTCCACTTTGCCTGGGTAAGAGAAAAGCTTTACGTAACACCCCAGAAAAATACACCAGTATCCCGAATTTGCAAACATTTCATTTTATGTAACCCTTTCCCACCATGGATCAAGACACTGTGACCTAGAGATTCCACAGTGAGTGAGGGACTGAACTAGCTCTGGGAGCAAGAACGCCTGGCTCCTGGATGATGCTTCACCAAGGCCCCGCGCCCTCCCTGAGGGGCCTGGGAGAAGCAGGCTGGGAAGGGCACTCGCCTGGGACTGCCAAGCCCACAGGCCTCACTCTTCTATCTCGGGCTCCTGGGGGATGGGCCAGTGGTTGGGAACTCCCTCCATGGTTGTTCTGACCCTGCCCACCCCAGCTGGCGCCCCCAGACATTAAGGGGAATGTTCTGGAGGAAACAGGATGTGTTTTCTTGCAAAATCACTTGTCTCAAAGATGATTTGCATACTGGTGGGGACACAAATGGCATTCCCTGCCCATTTCCTCCCTTGAGAAAAGTGTTCCCATCACAGGGAGGGCAGAACTGTGTGGGGCTTCCCCAGTTGAGAGCGAGGCCCCAGGGAAGTCGTCAGTAAGGAGGCTCCTTTCTCTGCTTCCTTCCTCCCTCCCTCCCTTCCTCTCTCCCTCCCTTTCTCTCTCTCTCTTTCTTTCTTGTTGTAGGTTTACAGAAAAATCAGGCATGAAGGGCAGAGTTCCCATATACCAGTCTATTTTAACACCTTGCATTAGTGTGGTACGTTTGTTATGATTCATGAAAGAAGATTTTTATAATTGTACTATTAACTATATTCCTTTGTGTACAATAGGGTTCACTTTTGTTGTACAGTCCTATGGTTGTTTTTTTAAAAATTTATTCTAGTAACTGATATACAACCCCAAGTTTCCCCTTCCAGCCACAGTCAAGCACACAATTCAGTGCTGCCAGCCACACTCACGATGCTGTGCTACCATCACCACCACCCTCAAAACTTTACAATCCACCCAAGTAGAAACTCTGCACAATTTAAGCGATAACTTCCCATTCCCTACCCCTACTTCGTCCCCTGGGAACCTATATTCCAGTTTCTGACTATGACTTTGCTTATTCTTACTATTTCATACATTTTCTTTTGTGTCTGGCTTATTTCACTCAGCATGTCTTCAAGTTCATCCATGTTTTCACATGTATCAGGACTTCATTCCTTTTTATGGCTGAATAATATTACACTGTGTATATATACCAGATTTTGTTTATCCATTCACTGGTTGATGGACACCTGGGTTGCTTCCATCTTTTGGCAAATATGAATAATGCTGTTATGAACATCGGTGTGCAAATGAGTCTCTGCTTTCTTTTATTTTTTTTTAAAGATTTATTTTATTTTTATTTATTCCCACCCCTTCTTGCCACTTGAGCTTGTGTCCATTTGCTGCACATTCTCGTGTCTGCTTGTCTCTCTCTGTTGCGTCACCTTGCTGTGCCTGCTCTCCACCGTCAGTTCTCCATGGAGCCGGCCAGCTTTCTTTCACCAGGCGGTCCCAGGAACTGAACCCAGGGCCTCCCACATGGTAGATGGGAGCCAAATCACTTGAGCCATATCCACTTCCCCCTGCTTTCAATTCTTTGGGGTATTTACCTAAAGGTGGAATTGCTGGGTCAAATGGTAATTCTGTACTAAACTTTCTGAATGAACTTCCAAGCTGTCTGCCACAGCAGCTGCACCATTTTACATTCCCACCAACAATGAATGAGTGTTCCTATTTCTCTGTATCCTTCCCAGCACTTCTAATTTTCTGCTTTTTTTCTTTTATGAATCTTTTATTGATACATATTCAGAGAGCTTAAAATCCATCCAAACTGTACAATCAATGGCTTTTAGTATAATCACATAGTTGTGCATTCATCACTTCAATTGTTGTTAGAGTATTTTCATTACTCCACTAAAAAAATAATAATAATAAACAAAAAAACAAAAAATCTCTACCCCTTAATAATTACCACTCAATGTCTCAATTTTCCATTTTTAAAATATAGCCATACTACTGGGTGTGAAATGGTTTCTCATTGTGGTTTTAATTTCACTGTGGTTTTGATTTGCATTTCCCTAATAGCTAGTGATGTTGACCATCTTTTCATGTGCTTTCTAGCCATTTGTATATCCTCTTTGGAGAAATGTCTATTCAAATCTTTTACCCATTTTAAAAATGGGTTGTCTTTTAATTGTTAAGTTGTAGGATTTCTTTATATATTCTGGATATTAAAACCCTTATTGGATATGTGGTTTATAAATATTTTCTTCCATTGAGTAGGTTGTCTTTTTACTTTCATGATAAAGTCCTTTTTTTAAAGGAAAGATTTATTTATTTTTCCCTTCCCACTGTTTTCAGTTATCTGTGCCCATTTGCTGTGTGATCTTCTCTATCTATTTCTCTTTTTGTTTCTCTTCTTGTCTTTCTCCTCTAGGATTCACCAGGATTTGATCCTGAGGACCTCTGATGTGGGGAGAGGTTCCCTGTCAGCTGCGCCTCCTCAGTTCCTGGTCTCTGCTGAGCTTCACCCTGACTCTCCCCTTCATCTCTCTTTTGTTGTGTCACCATCTTCCTGCGTGCCTCACTTGTGTGGGCACTGGCTCACTGTGCGGGCACTCAGCTCACCACCCAGGCACTGACTAGCCACACTGGCACTCACATGGGCACTCGGCTCACCGTGTGGGCACTTGGCTCGCCGCGCAGGCACATTTTCCTTCTTTTTCACCAGGAGGACCCAGGGATCGAACCCGGGTCTTCCTATATGGTAGGCCAAGGCCTTATCACTTGAGCCGCATCAGCTTCCCTAAAGTCCTTTGATGAGGTCCCATTTATCTATTTTTTCTTCTGTTGTTTGTGCTTGGGTATAAAGTCTAAGAACCATTGTCTAACAAAGCAAGGCCCTGAAGATAAGAGGCTCCTTTCTCGACCTCTCTGTGTGCAGGGTTTGGTTGCAAGGGGGGCAGGGCTCACTCTGGCAAACAGCCCACTCCCGTCATCCTTTGGGCTGTCAGCCTCACTCCCTTGCTCTTGGTAATTCCTTGGAGTTAAACTGCTGAAGATTCAGTTGCTAAAGGAGAGTGTTGAGGAGCTGATGATTGGTGAAAAACAGTAGCAAAAACTTAGGGCTTCCTACGTGCCAGGCAGAGCCATAAGCACTTGACATGTACTGTAATTTCATTTAATTCACAACCCAGTAAGATAGGTTCTATTATTATTTCCATTTTCCACATGAGAAACTGAGGTGCAGAGAAGTTAAGTAACTTGCCTAAGATCATGCAGCTGGAAGGTGTTACAGCCAGGATTTTTTTTTTTAAGATTACTTTTTTGTTTCTTTCTCTTCCCTTCCCTCCCCCTCCACCCCCCAGTTGTCTGCTCTCTGTGTCCATTCACTGTGTGTTTTTCTGTGACCGCTTCTACCCTTATCAGCGGCACCGGGAATCTGTGTCTCTTTTTGTTGCATCCTCTTTCTGCATCAGCTCTCTGTGTGTGTGGCGCCATTCCTGGGCAGGCTGGACTTACTTTCATATAGGGCAGCTCTCCTTATGGGACATGGGGCTCCCCTACGCAGGAGACACCCATGCGTGACAGGGCACTCCTTGTGCGCATCAGCACTGCGCATGGGCCAGCTCCACATAAGCCAAGGAGGCCCCAGGTTTGAACTGCGGACCTCCCATGTGGTAGGCAGACGCCCTATCCATTGGGCCAAGTCCACTTCCCTACAGCCAGGATTTGAACTCAGCCAATCTGGGGCCAAAGTCTAGGACTCTAAACATTGTCCTAAAAGGGAAAGTTTGAAGATTCAGGGTCCATTCTAACCTCTGAAGGCGGTGCTGAACTCCAGGCACAGTGTGGCATTCAAGACCCCTTACAGGAAGCAGGTGTGGCTCAAGTGATTGAGCTCCTGTCTACCACATGGGAGGTCCCTGGTTCAGTTCCCAGTGCCTCCTAAAGAAGACAGTGAGCTGGTGTGACAGGCAGACACGACAAGCTGACGCAACAAGAGACACAAGAAGAAAAACATAATGAGAGACACAGCAAAGCAGGGAGCAGAGGTTCCCCGTGCTTCCTAAAAAGAGGACTAGCAAGACAGGGAGCTGATATGTCATGCAGGCACTGCAAGCTGATGCATCAAGATGCAACAAGAGACACAAGAAGAAAAACACAATGAGAGACTCAACAAAGCAGGGAGCAGAGGTGACTTAAGTGATTAGGTGCCTCCCTACCATATCAGAGGTCGCGGGTTTGGTTCCTGGTGCCTCTGAAAGAACAAGGAGGATGAACAGACACAGCAAGTGCAAACAATGAAAGGGTAGGGGGAAATAAATAAATAAAATCTTAAAAAAAACACAGAAACCCTTAACAAGCTGGTCCCAGTGACACTGCTGTCCCCTGCTCCCACTAACCCCTACGACGATCCACCCACCCAAACAGTTCAAGAACCTGCCCCAGCCGGTCTGCACCTCCTGCTCCCTCCGCCTGGGAAGTCTGTTATCTGCTGAGCCCTCCCAATAGCACTCAGCTGGGTTGGGCATCATCAAGTTCTCTTTGAATTATACGCTAAGTCTCTCTTGTTACTAGATTTCACTCCTAAGGGCTGGGTGTCTGTCTTATTCATTTCAGAATCTCCAAATGATATGTGGGAAACGTTCAGCTGGTATCGATTATTAAAGCAAACAAGGCATGTTACAAAATAATAGGTGCATATGTTAAATAGTGCATGATGTACACTGTAAATATATCACAGTCCAGAGGATATATCCTGAAATGCAACAGTGATTTTCACAGAATTTGGAGGTTACAGGTGATTTCTATTTCCTTGCTCCTGTATCTGCATTTTCCTAAATTTCCATATTAAACATGCATTACTTTTATAATAAGAAAGGAAACCAATACATTAGTTTTTTTGGGGGGGCGGGGGGAGGTACTGGGGATCGAACCCGGGACCTTGTACATGCAAAGCAGGTGTTCAACAGCTGAGCTACACCTGCTCTGCAACACACGGCTTTTAAATTGCTTTTGAATGAATAATAATATCTAACATTTATTGAGAACTTACCACATGAAACAACTAAGAGCTTTCTGTGTACTGTCTCTAATCCTCCCAACAATTCTCCGTGCTAAGTACTATTGCCCAAATCACCATTTTACAGATGAGAAAACTGAGGCCCGGAGAGGTCAAGTAAGTCGTTCAAGGTGTCAGCTAAGGGTGGAACTTGGAGCCTAGGTTGCCGGACCCCAGAGCTGTACTGCCACCTCTCTGTAGCCTGCCTCCAGATGGAAGAAGGGCAGATGGGTGAATAGCCTATCTTTTTTTTTTTTTTTTAATCAACTTTTTCTTTTGAAATAATGTCACACTTAGAGAGGCAAGAATAGTAAGATGAACTTCTGAATATCTTTCTTCCAGATTCAACAGACCTTAACATTTTGCCACGTTTTGCTTTATCACTCACTTTCCCTTTCTCTCTCTCCATGTATACATATCCTAATTATTTCCGACCCATCTGAGAGTAAATTGCACACATCCTCTCCGCTTATCCCTCACTGCTTCAGAGAAAACAAATCAAGGACACGCTTTTCATAAGCACATTTCAACGATCAAACGCAGGGCACTTAACGTTGAAGCAATATTATTATCTAATTCAAATCTTTGCCTTATTCTCCTTTTCCCAATAATACCCTCAATGGCGACCCTTCCCCTGAGCTCAGGTCCAACAGGGATCACGCCTGGCATCTAGTTTGCACGTCCCTCCGCGCTGCTGAGACTAGGACCCCTCCCCATCTCTGCTGTGTCTTCCGGTTGCAAAACGCCCGTCGGTTTCGGCACCTCTGACCTCTGGGAGGATGAGTCTCCAGCCGGGTCTGCTCGGTGGGCTCTGAGGTCAAGGGCACAGCTGCAGCTGGCCTGATGCCTGCAGGCCCGGCCGCAGGGAGGGGGACCATCCCTCCCCGGGGGGGGACCATCCCTCCCCGGGGGGGGGGGGGTGTAGCTAAGTGGCCGTCCCGGGGCTCAGCCGCCCGGAGAGCCGCAGGGGGCGTAGAAAAGCCAGGCTTTCCGGGCGCTGCGCGGAGGGCTCGGCCCCGCGAGGTCCGGGCAGGGGCGGTGGGGGCCCGGCGCGGGCCGGGTGCCGGGAAGGCGCGGCGCCTGCGGGGAAGGGCCCACCCCTTTCCCCGCGCCCCGGGCCCGGCCCGGTTCTCCGGAAGGCGCGGGGGGCGCGGGGCGGGGCCCGGCTGCGCGCGCGGGCGCGAGGCGGAGGCCACAGCCGCTGTGCGCCGCGGGGCCGCGCGCGGGGGCCCGGGCTCCGCTAGGGGACGTCGGGGCGCTCGCCGCCGCCTCGGCCGGAGTCAGAGCCTCGCCCCGCTGCCCGGGTTCCTCCGTGCGTTCGTGCGCGCCTTTTGCGGCGGAAGGGCCCCGCCGCCCCGTGCCCTCGCCCCTTCCCCGGCCCCGCACGCAGCCCGCTGGGCTGACCCCTTGTGCTCCCGCAGCCGCCGTGCCTTGGGTTCGGGCAACCCCAGGGCTGAGCAATGTGGGTGACAGGGACCCCTCCACCCTCCCCAGGAGAAAGGCAGCGCCGTAGGGAACCCTCCAGAAAGGGGTGAACCCGGAAGGCAGGAAGAAAACGAAGGCTGCAGTTGGCGAAGGAGCGTCCTGCCCTCGCGGACGGTGGGAAAGTGGGGGGAAGTTCACCTAAAACCCCGGAGTTGTCACCTTCACCCCAGATCTAGCAGCACAGGCCCTGCCCCTCCCCAGACCTGGCAAGGCCCCTGCGGGGGGCTTAGGCCCGCCCACCCCGCTCCCTCAGGGCCTGGGTGGCCTCTGCGGTCCTCAGCGCCGCTGCCAGGCCCAGACGGGACGCACCCACCGTTTTATAGGGCAGGAAGCAAGGCCATGGGAAGCGGACGTGGCTCAACTGGTGGAGCCACCGCATACCATAGGGAGGGTCCAGGGTTCGAGCCCCAGGGTCTCCGGACCCGTGTGGTGAGCTTGCCCATGCGCAGAGGTGGCGCATGCAGGGAGTGCCAGGCCGTGTGGGGGTGACCCACGCACAAGGAGTACGCCCGGGAAAAGTGAAAAAGCGCACCCTGGCCAGGAGTGGCACCGAGGGGAGAGCTGGCGCAACAAAAAAGAGACAGTTTCCTGGTGCTGCGGAGGGTGCAAGCGGACACAGAAGAATGCACAGCGAGTGGACACAGCAGACAACGGGGGGAGGGGAGAGAAATAAAATAAATCTTAAAAAAGAAAAGGAAGCAAGGGGAGAGGTCAGCAGGCTCGCCTGGGGCCAGAAGGAGGGAGAGGCCCAGCTAGGACATGCGTGGGGGGCGGTCCTGCTCTTTGTGACCACCTCTGCCTCGTCCCTGTCAGAGCTTTGCGTCTGGGTGGACGGCAGGTGTAGGCAGCAGATGAAACCCCGCAGCTGACCAGCTCAGGGGCCTCCCCAGGGCGCCGCGGTAGATGGAGAAGCCAACACTTGACCCATCCCTGGAGGGGAGGTGGTGGTTCAGCAGCGAGGAGACGCGGGCCCCTCCTTGCCCCGCACAATCCTCCCCTCTGTCCTGGGCTGCCCCTCCCTGGCTCTGCGGACTTGACCCCTGGGCTCTGGGTTTTGCTCTGCGCAGCTCTTCTGCCCCAGTGGTCAGAAGGGATGGAGATGGGTCAGCACTGAGACCTTTTTTGTCTGCCAACCACAGTCCGGTCGGACTTCTTCCAGCAAAGCTCTCTTCCTGGTCAGCCAAACCTTCTCCTCCTGGACACTAACCGGTTTCCTGAACTCTCTAAGTGTTCCTAGCCCTGACTTGAGGGGCAGCCCTTTCCGTTGCTGACACAGGAGTCAGATAAAGGCAGGGTAAGTGCTTGATAATAATAGCTCAGCTCTCTAGGGCTCTTTACAGTTTATAACACCTTTTCATATCCATGGGTCATATTATTTGATTCTTACAGCTTCATCAGTTGGACAGAGAAGCTGTTTGCCAATATGGATCATGTGGGAAGGGCACAGAGTTCTGAGTTCAAGTCTCAGCCCTGCTGCTCATCTTGAGCAAGTTCACTTCACTTTTTGTAGCTTCTGTTTACAACTCTAGGGTGTGCTAGTCCCAGGGAATGTCATGTGCTGGAGCCCTCTGGAGTTGTGCGAAGCATGGAACTTATCGTGAGGCTTAAGCGACGTAATTTATATTCTAGCGCGAGGCCTGGGAGATGGTAGGGGGTTAGCAGATGCTTATTGAGTCGCTCAGTCATGACGGCTTCTGATGGGAGCTCACAGGAAGAAGGAAGTAGTACTGGCTCCCTGTGGTTGATGCTGCATTTCCTGCCCATTTTTCTATGCGTCTCTTTGCCAAGTTGCCCTTTGTCCTAGGCCTCCGGGCTCCCAGCCTGCTGGAGGGACAGAGTGCTCTGTGGGGCCTGGAGAGCCGGGCCTGGGCTGTGTAATGACCAGCCTTCCGCTCACTTGAAGTTTCCGCTGGGGGGGCTGGAAGCTATGCAGCATCCAGATGGCTAATTGCTTTGTGCTGTTTCTGCAAATCACAGTGATTCACTGTCCCTGCTGAAAACACGCTCCCTTTTCAAAGATGTAATGGTTTCCAAAATTAATTTAGCCTCATCTGTTATCCCCTTGCCCCTGTGCACTGTCCCACCCACCACCCCTCTCCACGGGATGGAGCTTCCTGCTCCACAAAGCCAGCTTTCACTGGGCAGGGTGGAGTTTTGGGGTGGAAGCCCGGTAGGGGAGGGCCGGGGTCCACCGTGCGCCTCCTCCCAGCATCCTACAGCTGGGGGCTGGCACCCCACGTGAGCATCTCCAAGAAGCGCCTCATTCCTTCTTTGCTTATGAAACGCCCAAAGATCATCTTCTCTTTATATGTGCGGGGCGTGCTCACTTTTGCTTTTGACAGCTTGTTACGGGTCGGTGAGCCCTTGTGGCCAGAGCTCGGCCTAACAGACGGGAAGTTTGGGGAGTTTATCTCCATCGGATACCGACTTGTTGTTTGGCCCTCTTCGGGCCTCTGTTCCCCCTAGTAACATAAGGTTGTATAAGCCCAACCTCTGTCCCCAATTCAGGTACTTAAGAAACACTTTAGGGAAGCAGTTGCGGCTCAACTGATAGAGTGTCCACCTACCATATGGAGGGTCCAGGGTTTGATACCCAGCGCCTCCTGACCCATGTGGTGAGCTGGTCCATTTGCAGTGCTGCCGCGCACAAGGAGTGCTGTGCCATGCAGGGGTGTCCCCTGTGTAGAGGTGCCATGCGTGGAAGGAGTGCACCCCACAAGGAGAGCCGTCCCGCACAAAAAAAGTGCAGCCCATCCAGGAGTGGTGCTGCACACACACGGAGAGCTGATGCAGCAAAAAAAGCAATAGTTTCCCGGTGCCGCATGACAAGGATGCAAGCGGACACAGAAGAACACACAGCGAATGGCTGCAGAGAGCAGATAACAGGGGGATGCGGAGAGAAATAAAGAAAATAAATCTTAAAAAAAAAAAAAGGAACGCTTTATTTAGCCCTTCAGTATGCCAGGTACTGTGCTAGGTGCTAGGGGGTTCAGTAGTTAAAAAAACAACAACCGTATGGAGCCACAGTCCTGGTCCCTCAGGATCTCAGTCTAGTCTAGAGGGGTGCCCCGAGGCCACGGGGCTGAGGCAGGCTGGATTAGGGAAAGGCAGGGGCTAAGCAGCTCCACTCTTGGGGAGCAGGGATGGCCTCCTGGAGTTGTGAGGTTGAGTCCTAAAAGATAAGACTGGAGGTAGGGAGAACAGGGAAGCAGTGGTGGCTACATGGGAAGGTTTCCCGAGGCCCTGGGTGAGATGTTGCTAACCCTTTTTTCTGAAACAAATAAAATATGCATTATGGATTTGTGAAATTCTATCTGTAACTCTGTCGGTGTTTGCTTGATATATTTCAAGGCTGTGTTAAGTATGCTCAAAATCCCCCTGCTTATATTCTTGGTGAATTGTTCCTTTTATCAGCATGAATCAGTATGAAATGTCTCTTTGACTTTGTAATGCTTTTTATCTTAAGTTCTATTTTATCTTGCCATCAACAAGGGAGTGGTTGAATCAATGATGGTGCATCTACATGTTGGGTTTTTTTGTGGTTTTTTTTTTTGAGGTACCAGGGTCAGGGATTGAACCCCAGACCTCATACGTGGGAAGCTGGTACTTAAGCATTGAGCCACATTGGCTCTCCTGAGTTGTTTTTTGTTTGTTTGTTTGCTTGTTGTTTGGTTGTTTTGTTTTTAGGAGGCACCTGGGAGCTAAACCCGGGACCTCCCATGTGGGAAGCAGGTGCTCAACCGCTTGAGCCACATCTGCTTCCCATGTTGGAATTTATGCAGCCATGAAATAGAAATGAGGCATGAACCCCAGCATATACTGTTAAAATGAAAAAGCAGGGTAGAGAAAAGTATGTATTGTGTGCTACTCTTTATCCAAGTAAGAAAAGTATCCATCTTTATGGGTGTGTGCTTATATTTTTAAAAGCAGCTGAAGAAACTATAACATCAAAAACAAACAAATCAATAAAGTGGTTCCCTTTATTGGTAGAGTTTTGGGGTGGAAACCCAGCAGTGGCAGAGGGCAAAACTGAGCCGCGGGGTCGGGGATAGAAGTTAGAGTTTTCTGAATAGAGATTTGACTTTGGAACCATGTAAATTCTATAAAACAAAAAATAAAATGGGAAAAGCAATTCTTTAAAAGAAGACAAATGATATTAACTTGTATCATATCAAGTTGGTGGCAAAATGGGATTATTTCGAGAGTTTTTTTTTTTTAGGTACTTGGACCAGAGATTGAACCCAGGACCTTGTATGCAGGAGCCCGGTACTCAACCATCGAGTCACAGCAGCTCCTCTGAGTTGGCTCCCTTGTCCAACTTGTTTTTCTTGTTTTTTTGTTTATGTTTTTGCTCATTGTTTGTGCATTTGTTTTTGCTTGTTGTTTGCTTATCTGCTCATTGTTTTTTTGTTTTCTTTTAGGAGGCACCAGGAACCAAATCTGGGACCTCCTGTGTGGGAGGCAGGCACTCAACAGCTTGAACCACATCCACTCCCTCAAGAGATTTTTTTTTTAAAGATTTATTTTATTTCACTCCCCTTTCCCCCTGTTGTCTGCTTTCTGTGTCCATTCGCTGTGTGTTCTGTGTCTGCTTGCCTTCTTGTCATGCAGCACTGGGAAATCATGTTACATTTTTTGTTGCACTGTCTTGCTGTATCAGCTCTCCCTGTGTGCGGTGCCACTCCTGGGCAGGCTGCGCTTTTTTCACATGGTGCGACTCTCCTTGCAGGGTGCACTCCTTGTGCATGGGGCGCCCCTGTGTGGCACAGCACTCCTTGTGCATGGCAGCCCTGCACATGGGCCAGCTCACCACTTGGGTCAGGAGGCCCTGGGTATCGAACCCTGGACCTTCCATCTGGTAGGCGGATGCTCTATCAGATGAGCCACATCTGCTCCCCCCTCAAGAGATTTTTAAACACAATGATTTGAGAGTACAACTATAGAACAACCACAAAAAATATTGCAAAAATATTCAACTCTTTTTGGTAAACATATTGTTAGTAATAGAATTGATAATATTATGAAACTAATATATATAGTAGGATGATGTGAACAAGCCATTATGTTAATGTCAATAGGCACCATTATTATCTGCATAAAGGAAGAGATAAAAATATAAAAATCACACAAGTTAAACAAAAGCCCCAGTAGAAGCCACTGAAAAGGCCTAGAAACACTCACCAATCCAGTAGCATTGAGCACCTCTAGCCCCTGGATTGTGATTTCTAAATAATGAATCCCACTAAAAGGGGATCAGGCTCCCAGGGAGAATGGCTGATGTCAGGAAATGAAAATGTATGAGAGTGTCTCAAACTGGATGGAAGGAAGTTGTCAAAGGCAAGATCTTGTCAAAAGAATCCTGGCACCAACTTGAAGAGGCTCCCATTTCAAAAATGGGATCACTTAAAGCGTCAATAAGAATAATAACTGCCAAGGATGGAAACACATAAAATACATTAAAACCCAAGAGTTAGTAATACTATTAAAGTAATTAATAAAGTAACCCAAGGGTCCATCAACAGATGAAGGGTTGAGCAAAATGTGGTATACACATACAAAGGAACGTTATTCAGCTGTAAAAAGGAATGAAGTTCTGATACATGTGACGGTGTGGATGAACCCTGGAGACATCGTGTTGAGTGAGATAAGCCAGACACAAAGGACCAATACAGTGTGATCTGACTGATAAGAAATAGTTAGAATAAGCAAGATCATAGACGTAGACTTTAGAATATGGTTACCAGGGTCTGCGGTTGGTAGGGAGTGGGGAGTTAATGCTTAAATGGTACAGAGTACCATAAAGTTTTGGTAATGGATGGTGGTGATGGTAGCACAACATTGCAAGTGCAGTTAACACCACTGAAATGTATTTAAATATGATTAAGGGGAAATTTGAGGTTGCATATATGTTATTAGAATAAAAATTAAAAAAACAACCATACAATTGTACAAAACAGTGAACCCCAATGTAAACTATAGACTACAGTTAACAGTATAATTATATTATTTCATCAATTATAACAAAGATACCACACTAATACAAAGTGTTAATAATATGGAAAACGTTTGTCCGTGTGTGGTGTATGTGTGTGTGTGTTGTTTGTGCATGTATGTAGGATACATGGGAACGCTATTTTTTGCATGAATTTTCTGTAAACCTACAACTTCTTTAATATTAAAAAATAGTCAACTTTTGAGGATGCTACGGAAACCTCATAATTCTGAAAACTGGTAAACAAAGGGAAAGGATTCAGCATTTAATCTCTCTTAGATACAGTTAAGCATGAACTGTATCTAAGGGAGACCAGATAATGAAGAGGTATTCCAGTTAATAAATGGAGAAGGAATTATAGATTTAGAATACCACCATTTTGCAAGATCTTAATAAAATCATGGATTTAAGCAATAATCACCAATGGCCAATAAAATCATAAAGGAAGAGACATTCAGCTATAATGGCCTCATGATAGAAATGTGCAATACTCTTTAAGTGTTCTTGCCAAAAGCTGAACCCAAATCAGATAGAAATTTCAGATCTATGATCAAATCACAGGAAATAAGGAGACAAAGAAAGCTGTAAACAACGCTAGAGAGAGACAATCAGCAAAACCCAGACTGTGGAAAACTCTACAGGAAAATGACTCAGCTTCTTCAATATAAGGTGCAGGATGGAAAAAAAGGGGCAGGGGCCTTACAAATTAAAAGAGACTGAAAAGGTATATCAAGCAAATGCAATTTTATATTAAAAAAAATAACAATTTTTAAGTATGATAATGTGGTAAAATTCACATAACATGAAATTAACCAATTTGAAGTGAACATTTCAGTGGCACTGAGGATATTCACACTGTTATGCACCCCCACCTTTCATAGTTCCACCACATTTCATTACCCCAAAAGGAAACCCCACACCCATGAAGCAGCTACCATTCCCTGTGTCTCCCTCTACCAGCCCTCCACAACAATCAAATCTGCTGTCTCTATGGATTTACCTATTCTGGATATTTCACATAAATGGAATCATACAATATCAGCTTTTCACTTCGCATGACGTTTTTGAGGCTCATCCACATCGTAGCATGCATCAGTATTTCATTCCTTTTTATGGCTGAATAATATTCCATTGTATGGATCTACCACAATTTAATTATCCATTCATTGGTTGATAGACAAGAGTCCTTAACATTTAGAGATACATGCTGAAATATTCACATTTAAATAAGAGATCTTTGACTGGCTTCAAAATAATTCAAGACAGAGGTGGGAATTGAGTGGGGATATAATTGAAGTAATATTATTTACAAGTCGGTAATTGTTGAAGTTGAATAATAGGCATATGGAGCTTCATTATGCTTTTTCTCTAATTTGGCATATGTTTGAACATTTTCCTAATGTATTAATCTGTTTTTCTTTGCTAACAACCTCTCAAATCTCAATGACAGGAAGTAGATGTGGCTCGAGCAGTTGAGTGACCGCTTCCCACACGGGAGGTCCTGGTGCCTCCTAAAAACAAAACAAAACAAGCAAACAAACGAAAAAACCAACTCAGGGGAGCCGATGTGGCTCAGTGGGTGAGTGCCAATTTCCCACATACGCAGTCCTGGGTTCAATCCCTGCCCCGGTACCTCAGAAAAAACATTAAGAAAACACTCTCAATGATACAATTTGAGGAGGTACTTGTGCTCAGGCATATGCAAGGTCAGGGTCAGGGACTCAACGGTTGTTTCACACTTTAAACTGTCACAGTGTCTTTTAATCCAGGCTGGTGGCTCTTTTGACAATGCTTTTCTCTCAGAAATTTAGTCAGCTTCTTGACTTTTCAACTGTTTGATTCTAGTCAGCACATAGCTGCACCCACAATTCTTTGGAGATATACCTCTCTTTCTAGACTTCATTATCGGTATCTTGAGTTTGTATTGCCCATAATCTTCCCCTGAGCCATTTTGTCCAATTGAAAGGATTAATTGGGGACCCCCTTAATCTGCAGTTTTGTTTATTAAATGGGAGAGGAGGTGGATCCATTGTTTGTTCTCATTGGTGGCCTCTTGATCTAGTTCTATTTAGCAGTTTTAACAAAAATTGTTGCCCCAAACTGTGTCTTAATTGGCCTTTGTTGCACAAGGCATTTCTTAGTTCTATTTTTTACTCATCTTTCAACCCTGCCAAGTCTCCAGATTTCTCTTTTCCCTTTCATCCCTCCTTGAAAATCAGCCAATTCTTTTCTAAGCCCTTTTCTGTCTTGTAGAATATTGTAAACGCAGCTAGTAACAACCAAGGCACACTACTAAATAGTCTTTTTCTCAGTCTCTCCACTTCAATCCACAGGTTACCTAGTACATTAGCCACCTTCCAAAGGATCACAAGTGACATTTTTTCCAAATGCTGCACCATTGCAACATGTATGTCACCATTTTCCCAGATTCCAGTAAAACTTTCCCCTCCTTTCCTCTCTCTCTTCCTCCCTCCATTCCTTTTCTTTTTTCTCTTAATTCCTTTTGGAATAGCAGCATCTCAATTCTAGGTAGTCATTTCTGTATTAGCTTTGCTGGAGTAATAAATATATCACACAGTAGAAAGACTAAGGAAAAAAGAGAAAAATTATCTTCTAACTGTCATTAAAATTGCTACACCAGTTTTCTGTTGGTTAATATTTGCTTAATGCATCTTTTGCTATCCCTTTATTTTTAGTTGTTCTTTTTTAAAAATTTTATTTATTTATTTAAGATTTTATTTATTTATTTCTCTCCCCTTCCCCCTCCCACCCCGGTTGTCTGTTCTCTGTGTCTATTTGCTGCGTCTTCTTTGTCCGCTTTCTGTTGTTGTCTGCAGCACGGGAATCTGTGTTTCTTTTTTTTCGTCATCTTGTTGTGTCAACTCCCCGTGTGTGCGGTGCCATTCCTGGGCAGGCTGCACTTTCTTTCGCGCTGGGCGGCTCTCCTTACAGGGTGCACTGCTTGCGCATGGGGTTCTCCTATGAGGGGGACATCCCTGCGTGGCACAGCACTCCCTGCGCGCATCAGCACTGCGCATGGGTCAGCTCCACACGGGTCAGGGAGGCCCGGGGTTTGAACCGTGGACCTCCCATGTGGTAGACAGATGCCCTAACCACTGGGCCAAGTCTGCTTCCCTATCCCATCTTTTTTATCTCTCTAGCTGTGATCTAGGAGATTTCCTCACTTTTATTTTCCAAATAACTAATTTTCTCTTCATCTGTGTGTAGTCTTTATTTTATAGTCACCTGTTTCTATTTCATATTTAGTATTTTTTACTTTACTGTTTTTTCAATCTGCCTCCCTTGTGGTTTTTTGTGTGCTGTCTGCTCTCTGTGTCCATTTGCTGCACGCTCTTCTGTATTATTGCTTGTCTCCTTTTTTTGTTGGGTCACCTTGCTGAGTTGGCTCTTTGCGGCGCTTGTGGGCTAGTGGATCTCTGCAGCATGTGGGCGAGCCTGCCTTCACAAGGAGGCCCCGTGACGTGAACCCAGGGCCTCCCATATGGTAGACGGGAGCCCAACTGATTGAGCCACAGCCGCTTCCCCCTACTTTACTTTTTGAATTTTTTTAAAAACTTTAATTTTAGTTTTTTAAGGAGGTCCAAGAATTGAACCCAGGACCTCATACATGGGAAGCAGGTACTCAACCACTGAGCTACACCCCCCCACCACCCATTTTGAAGAATTTTAAACATACCTATTTAAAGTTCCTTTCACATTCCTCTTTTATCTCCAGTTTTTGGGGTTGCAGATGGTCTTTCATGATACTGTGCTTCCTTATACTTCATATAATTCTTGCATTTGAGTTCATCATTTCTGAATATGCCCTGGATTGAGGTGGCCTCTTTTGGAACAATTTAGTGATTATTTTTGCCAAATACTATTGCATACACTGGCTCTGGAAATGATGCCTTACATTTATGTCCAGGTTTAGCATTTTCACACAATTTAGGAAGCAAAAAACTAGGCCTCATACCAGTACACAGCAGAGGCTCCAGGTTCCATTTTTCTATAAGTAACACAGATTCTATCCCTAGCCAAGGAGATATCATGGTCCCTATTCATGGGCGGGCCATGTATTCCTGGCTTCTGCCTTCATGCAAAGAGTTTCCTAAGATAAAATGCATGGGAGGTAAATATTTTTAGTATTTTCATGTCCTGAAAATGTCTTTATTTTTCCCGTTCAATTATTTGATAGTTTGACTTAGAGTAGAATTCTGGTGTGAAAATCATCATTCAGCATTTTGGAGCCATTATTTTCCAGGATCCAACATATCTTTGAGATGTTGACTATAATTCTGATTCCCAGGCCTTTTTCATTAATTCTTTTTTTTCTTCCTAAATCCTGTTATGAAACATCAGGTTGCCTCTGTGAGTGTCTTCTATCCTTTGTCTTGCTGGCCATTTAATGGTCCTTTCTGTCTGGAGTCTCAGGAATTCCACTTCTGGGAAAGTGGGTGTAGCGGTTTGATATGGTTATGAATTCCAAAAATAGATATTGGATTACATTTGTAATCTGGTCTGTACCTGGGCCCGATTGAGTTATGATTAGGGCTTTGATTGGGCCACATCATTAGGGTGTTGAGTCCCCACCCCTTGGTGGGTGGGGACTCACAGATAAAAGGCATGGCAAAGGACAGAGCTGGGGGTTCTTAACGCTGGAGTTTTGATGTTGGAGTTTGATGCTGAAGTCTTAAGCTGGAGCCCTGGGGAATGAGACAGAGCCGTTCGCCTGGTAGTCTACAGCTGACCTTGTGGAGGAAACAGCAGAGCTGAGCCCAGAGGAACCCAGGAAGCCTGAACCCCTGCAGCCATCGGCAGCCATCTTGCTCCAACACATGGAAACAGACTTTGGTGAGGGAAGTAACTTACGCTTTACGGCCTGGTATCTGTAAGCTCCTTCCCCAAATAAACATGCTTTATAAAAACCAACTAATTTCTGGTATTTTGCGACAGCACCCCTTGGCTGACTAATACAGTGGGCTTTAGGCATCAGAAAATGAGAAGAATGAGAGGATGTGAAGCTTCACGAACTTTAGCTTGAGGCTCCCAACATCACTTACAGACCAATGGTTTGCAGGGCCAGTGACTTCTCCCTGCACCCATTTCTCCTTTTAGAGAATCTAATTTTTATCTTTATTTTTAATTAAGTATATAGAGAAAAAATCAAAAAGAACCTACAAGTTTTTATAGAAAAGCATCAGCCCTCTTCTCCCTCCCACCTGCCGTCTCTTTCCTCAGAGATAGCTACCGATAATTTCTGCTCATTTAAAAATAATATGCTGATATGATATGAGATATCATAGTGATATTTCTTGATACATCAATTTAAAATTCCTGAGGGGATCAGCTCTGCCATGGTCCCCTGATGACCTTGTACATATCCAAATAGGCCACATAGGTAAAAGCTAGAAACACAGTGTAGCAATTTGATAGTGCTTATGATTTCCAAAAATAGATAGTGGATTATGTTTGTAAACTGGTCTGTCCCCGCAGGCATATTAAATTACATTGGATTCAGAAGTTTCAGTTTTACTTGATTAAATAATGATTGAGGCTTTGATTGGGCCATGTCAGTAGGACGTTGCATCCCCACCCCCTTGGTGGGCAGGGACTCAGAAAATGACAGGGCACAGGAGTTAGTTGGAGCTTTGAGCTGGAGCCCGGGAAGTAAGCACACAGAGGAATAGAGCAGCTGACCCAGAGAGAATCAAGCCTCAGGGAGACAAACAGAGCCAGCCACCTGATAGTCTTTAGCTGGCCTTGTGGAGAGAGCAGGGCAGCTGAGCCTGGAGAGAAACAAGCTCCAGGAACAGAGGAACCCAGGAAGCCTGAATTCTTGGCAGGTCAGCAGCCATCTTGCTCCAACACATGGCAACAGACTTTGGTGAGGGAAGTAACTTACGCTTTATGGCCTGGTAACTGTAAGCTTCTACCCCAAATAAATACCCTTTATAAAAGCCAACAGATTTCTGGTATTTTGCATCAGCACCCCTTTGGCTGACTAATACACACAGCTAATCTGAATCTTGGCAGAACACCCAGAACATGAGAAGATGGGAATTTGTACGGAGCGGCTATGAAGCCATCTCCCTCTCACCTTCCTATGCCCCCTTGAAGGTTGCATGAGAGTTTCTCATTGCCTTTCTGATTCTGATGAGGTGTGGGGCTTTTTGCCCTGCCCCTGCCTCCTCCACCATTTTTGGTATTGTTGTTGTTGTTTTTAAGGAGGTACTGGGCATTGAACCTGGGACCTTGTACATGGGAAGCAGGCGCTCAACCACGGTGCTACATCTGCTTCCCCCACTGTTTATTTCTTTTTATTTTATTTTTTATATTTTAAGTAATCAGTTTTTTCCTTTCTGGGCTTTAAGAACTTTTCTTTATTCTTGATGTTCTTTAGTTTCACTAGAATGTTTCCATATTTATTCATTTCCGGAAAATTCTTAGCCATTATCTCTTTGGAACATGCCTTTTTGTCATCTCCACTTCTCCCAGAATTCTTATTATAGGAATGTTGGCACTTCTTTTTCTTCCCACATTTTTCTCTCTGGCTGTGATCTAGGAGATTTTGTCACTTCTATTTTCCCAATCGTTAAAGCCCCAAACCTCAGAATAGAGCTGCAGAATATGAAACTGTTTAGCTGCAGTCTAGAATTGGCTCCTCACAGCAGGGTTTCCCACGACTCGTGTTTCAGTCATCCAGTCCATTTTGTTTCAGTGTTATCTTTTACAGTGTATGGGACAAGCGTCATAGGGTGCTGGCACCTGTGGCGCCTTCTTCTTGTCGTCTGCGTGAGTAATGAACTGGCTAAAAAAAAAAAAAATGCCTTGTTGGATCTCTGCATCTCTACTAGACGGGTCCTTCAGGCCTTGGCTTGTACGTGTGAGCTTGACAGGTACTTCTTACTGATTTGCTGTGTGGTAATTGAAGTTTTAGTTTTCTTACACTTTCCTTCCCTGCCCCCCCTATACTCCCATATAAGTATGTATGATTTTTTTTTTTAAAGATTTATTTATTTATTCCCCGCCTTGCGGCTTGTTTTTTGCTGTCTGTTCTCTGTGTCCATTCGCTGTGTGTCTTTCCTGTGTCTGCTTGTCTCCCTTCGTTGCATCATCTTGCTGCGTCAGCTCTCCGTGGCACGCGGGCCAGCCTGCCTTCACAAGGATGCCCCGGGACGGGAACCCAGGGCCTCCCATATGGTAGACGGGAGCTCAACTGATTGAGCCACAGCCACTTTCCAGTGTGTATGATTTTTTGAAAATTAAATCCATCATTTATATTACAACTTTGCAAATGTTGTCCCCCAATTAACAATTGTGTAGCAAGTTTACATTTCCTATTTCCTACAACTTTGTGCTTTTCCTGTAAGCAGGGGCCATACTTTTCCTTTTGCTTAATTTTCAAAAAAGATTCATTTTATTTCTTCATTTCTCCCCACCCCCTCATTGTTTGCACTTGCTATGTCTGTTCATCTTCCTTGTTTTCTTTAGGGGCTGAACCCAGGACTCCCGATGTGAGAGGGGGGCACCCAATCTCTTAAGCTGCCTCCGTTCCCTGTTTTTTGTTGTGTCTCTCATCGTGTCCTCCTCCCTGTGTCTCCTGTTGTATCATCTTGCCGCATCAGCTTGCTGTGCCTGCCCGTTGTGTCCGCTCACTGTCTTGCTTGGCTTCTTTAGGAGGCACCGGGAACCTCTGCTCCCTGCTTTGTTGTCCCTCATTAGGTTTTTCTTCTTATGTCTCTTGTGTCATCTTGTTGCATCAGTTCACGGCACCTGCCCATCACGCCAGCTCCCTGTCTTCTTTAGGAGGCACCGGGAACCGAACCCAGGACCTTCCATGTGGCAGGTAGGAGCTCAACTGCTTGAGCCACATCCACTTCCCTTGCTTAATTTCTTAAAATAGCCATTGCAAACAAAAGAAAAGCCATTGCTAATATTTTCCAAATGCTCTGTACATATCTGTTAAACACCTAGCAACGTTTGTTTCCAAATTTTCAAATGCATCAAATAATCTATCACTATTTTTTTTTTTTTTCCTGGAGACCTCCCTCCTTCCTATATTCTCTGTCATCTTGCTCCAATTTGGATGAGTTGATCTCTAGACTTGGGGCTCAGTTGTCATTGTAGGACGTTTCTTTCATTGATAGTCTCCTTTGGATTGCTCCTCTGTTTGCTGGAGTTCCTTTCCCCTTCATTTTTGGCTTAGTCCCTCATTTTACTGAATCATATCCTATGAAAGGGTGTGTGGGAAGTAAACCTCCTTTTTTGAATTCTTTCATAGCTGAAAATATCTCTGAGCCACACTTACACTTACCCTTTCTTTGCCCAAGTATAGAATTCCAGGATAAAAATAATTTTTATTCAGAACTTTGGGTGTCCAACAGTGCTGTCCTCCAGCATCCTGTGCTGTCTTGAGATGTCTGATGCTGTAAGGGATTCTTCCTCCTTCATGCACGACTGGACTTTTCTCTCGGAAGCTGGTAGGTTATTTCTCTTATCCTGGCATTCTGAAATTCAAAATTATTGCCTCGATACTTTCCCCATATTCTACTGAACATTCAGGGGGTATTTTCAATTTGGATATTAATATTCTTCATTTGTAGGAAATTCTCTTCCCTTGTCATTATTTTTATTTGGATGATTTCCTATCCTTTCTTTTTTCTGTTTTCTGAGGCTCATATTGTTCAGATGTTGGATCTCCTTGGATAATCCTCCAGCACTTTTTTTTTCTTTTTAAATTCCTGTTTCTTTTTGGCTTCTGGGGGCAATGTCATCTTTCCAATATGAAAAAAAAAGCAAGTTCAACACAAAATAGAAATTTTAAGTGTAGAATATGGAAAAACCAAGGAGAGTAAAAACAACAGCAACAACACACATACACGCAAGGCAGTAGCAAAAGAAGAGATGAGATGTCACAAAAGATGATGGGGTGCCTTGGCCCCTCTTCTGGGGGATCGACTCCCTCAGGAGGCAGTACGCACCTCTTGATGTCAGGGCTGCAATTCTCCTTTTTGGGGGTAAAATGTGGGGATGGGAGGTGGCTTTCTGGAGGCCAAGGGACCAAGGGGAATCTCTTCCTTCTTTGTAGACCAGGTAAAGGGATGGAGAGCTCAGGACAGAGCCCAGAAGGAAGCTAAAAATGGGGATAGTCCTGTAACACCTCCCTAAAGCTGAGTGGCCCAGGGAAATAGCTGGAAATCACAAAAGAGCCTGGATTCCTCTCCTCAAAACTGTTCTAGATATAAGTGCCTCCTCTTCTCGGAAGCAACCTGCACCTGCTGTTAGCGCGGCTTCCTTTTCCTTGGGCCATCATGTGGGCTTAGGACGGTGGTTTTGGGTTTAAAGCACACAGTTCCAACTCTCTCTACTCTTCTGTGTTTCGTCTCTATCTTTTGTTTTTTTAAAAGATTCATTCTATTTATTTATATCTTCCCACCCCCTTGTTGTTTGCACTTGCTGTGTCTGTTTGTCTTCCTCGTTTCTTTAGAAGTCACCAGGAACCGAACCCGGGACTTCCGATGTGGGAGGGAGGTGCCTCATCGCTTGAGTTACCTCTGCTCCTATGTTTTTGTTTTTTTAAAATTTATCTCTATCTTTTGATTCAACTTTCTGGAATTCTTCCTCAACTTTATTTTCCTGTTCTTTTACTGACTCTTTTATTTTAGCTCTCGTGTTTTTAATTCCTAAGAACTTTCTCATCCTGATTATTCTTTTCTTAAAGTATCCTGTTCTTTTCCATCGATTTATATCTTCTTTTAGATCTGAGTCTATTAATTAAATATAAGTTTTAAAAAATATTTTCCTCTCCTCATATCGCCATTGTTTCCTGAGGCTGTTTTTTGTTTGCTTGCTTGCCTGTTTTGTTTGTTTTGGTCTCTCTTTCATGTGGGGTTCTTTTTGCAAATTCCTGCTGATCCCAGGTTGTGTTACAGTGAGACATCACTGTGATTGGCAACCATTCATGAGTACACTGGGATCTGACCAGAGGCCTTACCAGGGGGCTCTTTCACTGAGAGACAGTGAACCCTCAATCCTTACAGGGTTTTTCCCTGGGGCTAGTAATGATTTTCCAACCCAGAATCTTCTGATCTTTTATCTGGGGTGTACATACCTGATAGCCCCTTTCTTAGAGTGGAGTAAGGGAAGGAGTCTGGCAGAGGGCCCTACAATGTAGCATGTGGACGTAGATATACCTCATCCTCCTGTTTTCAGCCACGCAGCTGCCCCTGCTGTTGCACGTATTCCAGATTTCCAGGAAGCTCTGGCTCAATTTCTTTGGAGAAAAACCCTCCCGTCTTTTGCAGGGATGTAGTTGCTTGACCTTGTAAGGTTGAGAGGAGTTCTGGAGTGGTAACGTCTCCCGATATCTCTTTGGACCAGTCTCCTAGGTTTTGGTCCATGCTTCAAACTTACCTCCTGCAGAAGCTGCTGCCTCCACGCCCTGGGCCTCTCTGGATTCTCTGGGGGAGGATCTGTTCACTTCTCATCTGTTCCCTCTGCAGGACTTTCTCCACTCTGCTCACCACTTCCAGGCACCAAACAATGTGCTGAACTCTCTTGTGTGTAGATCTGTTTACCTCCATTCTCTGTGTTCTCATGGACTTTTATTTATTTTTCAATTCATTTTCTGCCATTTTTGTGAGATCTTTGGATGGAGAGGAGATAAAAGCATATGATCAACTTGCCATCTTTAATGGGAGGTTCATACCTACTTAAATGCATGTTTTTGATTTTATAAATAGTACATATTTTGCAGAACATTTAAGCAATGCGTAAAATCATAACAAAGGAAATTTAAAGCACTTATGAGCCTACAACCCAGGAATCATCAGTATTAACATTTTGGTGTATGATAAAACCACCTACTTTTCTTCTAATAAACTTCTAATTTCAGAACAGTTTAAATTTAGAGAAAAATTGCAAAGATAGAGTTCTCATATACCACACACCCAATTTCCTCTATTACTAACATCCTGTATTAGTACTAATGAACCAATATTGACACATCATGCTTGACTAAATCCACACTTGATTCAGATTTTCTTAGTTTTCACCTAATGTCCTTTTTCTGTCCCAGAATTCCTTCCAGGATATCATGTTACATTCAGTCATCATGTTAACCTTTTGGCTTCTCTTGGCTGCGGTGGTTTCTTAGGCTTTCCTTGTTTTGATGACCTTGACAGTTTTGAAGAGTGCTGGTCAGGCTTCTTTTTCTTGTCAGACGTTTTGATTTTGTAGACTGCTCCTCAGTTGTGATTTGTCTGAGGTTTTTATCATAGTTAGATTGGGGTTATGGATTATTTTTGGAGGAAGACCAAGAGCTGAAGTGCCATTCTTATCACATCATATCAAGGGTACATACCATCAACATGACTTATCTCTGTTGATGTTGACCTTGAGCACCTGGCTGAGGTCATGTTTGCCCAGTTTCTCCACCCTGAAGTTACTCCCCACTGCTTCTATTTGCTACTCTTTGGAAGGAAGTGACTACGTGCAGCCCACACTTAAGAGGTGGGGATTGTGTTCTACCTCCTTGGGGAAGACTGTCTACATATGTTATTGGGAATTCTTCTGACATGGGAGATTTATCTATTCTCCCTCACTTACTTACTCAATTATTTACTTATAGCAATACAAACTCATGGATATTTATTTTATACTTTGGGTTATAATCTAGTACTACCTGATTTTTTTTTTTTTTTTTGCTCAAATTGTTCCAGTTTTGCCATTGGGAGTTCTTTTCTTTGGCTCCTGTGTCTCTTGGCTTACCTCATCATTGTGGAGGTTTTTTTTGTTTTTTTTTTTAGCACTTTTTAACTTTCTGGCACCATATGATGCTCCCAACTCATCTTGCATATTCCCTGGCCTAATCAGAGAATCAGCCATTTCTCCAAGGTGTCTTGGTTCCTTTTGGTGGAGAAGGATATTAGAAACCATGATTAGGGCATTAGGTGTGCTTATTGCTTTAGGGTAGTTTTGCTTCCAGACCCTTCTCAGCTGACATATAACTTGTGTATATGCCATATCTATAAATATTTCTTTATGCAACCATATATATCTATATTAAGTTAAAATGAGTTCATACTAATGTCTCCAACTCTAATTTATTACCACATGGCTCATTCTAGCCCCCTCCCCTTGTTTATCTGTAAACACCCACTCCAACAGTAGGAAAACTGGCTCTCACCATCTGCCATCCATTTACTTAACTGTTCAATTCCAGTGCATATATATAGTCAACCACACACTTTCAAAAGTAGAAATTTATTTTAATTGTCTTCAAACTACTTACTGCAAATGTCCAGGATTCCATAAAGGACTTTATGTCACCTTTTCTCTTACAGTCCCTGATGTGTTCAATATGCCAATCTGAAAAGTCAATTCTCATGCCGATATCCTCTCCAAGTTTTGGGTCATCTAATGTTTTCTCTCTGACCGCTCTCCAGTTGAAATGTCCTTCTGGAGGTCTGCATTTGTCCCAAGTGCCCTGAGTGACAAACTCCTGTCCTTCCTATCCTCCCCAAATCCTTGCCCTCAGTGGCTGCCCAGGCAGTGCAAAAGGCAGCACCCACCTTCTCTGGGAGACGAGAGTGTTCTCACGCTCTTTCTCACCGTGGACAAAGTGCTCAGAAGCCACTCCGGCTGTAATGAGTGGTAGGAATGTCCCCAAGTGGTGTGTTCCCATATCACCACATACCATCTTGCCCAAGGAAACACTGCTATAATTAGTTCTCAGTCTTCTTGTCAGTTCACTGACGGCTAGTGAACCAAGCACCAAGGTGACTTGATGGGAAGAGGAGAAAGCAGAAAAACAGAATATGCAGGAAGAGGAGAGTGAGACGGTTGATAGGGGAAGGAATAAAGGTAATAATTTTAATGATATGTTTATAATCAAGGATTATAATAATTTCTTACATTTGCAAAGAACTTCCACATGCATAGTCTCATTTATGCATTAAGTATGACAACTCAGAAAACTATGTACTTAGTTCACTTAAACTATCTTATGGGTTAAATTGGCTTTTGTGGTTCCAGAACTTAATTATCAGCTATAGCTTTTGTTTGGAGAAACTTGTTCCAAGTTTCAAACAAATAAAAAATGGAAACCTAGATCATGTGGAAGTTCAGGATTCCCTGAGTGGTAGGGAAAGCCCACTGTGCTCCAAAAGAGGAGGATACATCCCATAGGTGTTGAGATGGGTCTCTTATGTACCAGCCATGGTGCCGAGTGCCAGGTCAAAGGTAAGGTGGATAGGGCATGGCCCCTGCCCATGAGAAGAGAGTGATGGATGCTGCCAGGGGATGTGATGGAAAGATTCACAGAGGAGAAGACCTTTGACATGGAATCTGTCCAAAGGAGAAAGTAGGGTGGGGACTCTGTGCAGAGAGAAGGGCATGGGTAAACATTAGAAGATATGGTGAGGGAAATGGATGTGGCTCAATCAATTGGGCTCCTGTCTACCATATAGAAAGTCCAGGGTTCGATGCCCAGGGCCTCCTGGTGAGGGTAAGCTGGTCCATGGGGTGAGCTGATCCACGCGGAGTGCCGGCCCATGTGGGAATGCTACCCCATGCAGGAGTGCCTCCCTGCGTGGAAATGCTGCCCAGGGTGGGAAAGCCGCCCCACGCAGGAGTGCCAGCCGATGCTGAGAGCTGGTACAGCAAGATGACGCAACAATAAACACAGAGGAGAGAAAATAAGAAGATAGAGTAGAACAGGAGGGCTGAGGTGGCATAAGAGAGTTATCGGCTCTCTCCGACTCCGGAAGTTCCCAGGATTGGTTCCCAGAGCTGCCTAATGAGAATACAAGCAGACACAGAAGAACACACAGCGAATGAACACAGACAGCAGACAACGAGTTGGGGGCTGGGGGGGAGCGGATAAATAAATCTTAAAAAAAAAAGATATGGGGTGAGTGTTATAGGTATGACCTGAGTGACGCTCCTGGGTGGGCCTGAGAATTGTTACTGCCCTGCAAGGAGTCCTCCTTCTTTGGGTATCAATACACTGATTTTCCCTGGGGGGTCGGGTGGGAGCCTATTCCTATACAACCAGCTTTCAGTTCATGTGACTTGGGGGCAGCTGGATTCATAACTCAGGCCTCACAATTCATCAGAGAGACTCATTCAGGGACAAGTACCTGTCTGAGCTGGGCCAATGAGAGTGGGCCTTGGGACTTTTGTTAGGACTGTGGGAGAAGAGGCATGCTCTCTCTGCTGGGATTATAAAATATGTGTAGGTGGGATGCTTGATCTGTCTATTTGTTTGTTTATATTCAGAGAGGAAGATCTGAAGGAACTGTGGCAAATTTTTTTTTCACTGTTTCAGTTAAAATTTATTAAATATTTTCGCTTGCAATGCAGACACAGTACTGGAGGCTTTAGGGAATACAAAATGAGACACTCATAAACTTAGAGGAAGCTTACAATATATTTAGAAGCAATCTTATTTGGATTTTGACTGTTTATGTTACTTCAGTAATTGCTTATTATGTCAAGAATTATAATTATTCACATATTATTTATCTTATGAAATAATTTGATTCATCTGGTTTATGAATGTAGCAACATTTTAACATCAATTAATTTTGGTGGTACTTCCAGCTTTTACACATTTATGGATTGCTTACATTTTCTATAAAATGGTCTATTACATTTATTTAAAATGATTTTCCATTATAAATTATTTTTAAAATTATTTATAATATATTTATATATTAGAATAATATAAAGGTATATATAGTATATATTTACGTACTTATAATGTAATTTTGTATAAATATTAGTGCAATTTTACACCACTGTAGACATAAGCACTTTCATCCCTAAATGCCCATTTATTTTCTTCCTTTGGTTCCTGTCTTAAACCCAGATCCCTACGCCACCCTAATCCCAGCAATCCAGTTTCCTAGAACAATTTTTTTTTTAAGTAAGTAACACCTCTAGGACCTAGTAGGTTCTATTGGTTTTGTCCACGTCCGGTTGGATTTTAGACCCCCCCACAGCACTGAGAGTGGAAAGCAGGGCGAGACAGCTCTGGAGGAGGGGCAGAGGGCTGGGGCAGGGAGCCAGGCTCACCCGACCTCATGGCCTTGCAGAAAGAGTTCCCGTGCTCCTGGGCCGGCGTTGGTGCTCTCGGTACCCCAACCAGAGGTACAGCTCACAAGCCCCAAGCACCTGTCCTCCTGCCTCAGGGTCCCTGGCCTATCATTAGAGATCCAAATGTGTTCATCAATTGCAGTGAACGTACCACTCTAATGAAAGAAGGTGATAATGTGGGGAAGGGTGGGGAGTGGGGCATATGGGGATCCCTTATATTTTTGTGTATAAAATTTTGTGTAATCTAAGTATCTTTAAATATATATATATTAAAAACAACAACAACAAAACACACAAAAAACGCGTCAGCCCAGCTGGGAGCTTTCCTGGGTTCCTTCAGCCAGCGCGTGAGGACGCCTGGGAATTGTACGATTGGAGACCGTCCCTTGGCAGAAACAGGCCCCTCCCTGAACGCCCCAAAGCGCAGCCAAGGCCAGGCTGCCCCGTTTAACAAAGCTAAAGTCTTGGGGATAACAGGAGGTAACTGCAAGTGAAAAGAGGAAAATAAACAAGAACTTAAAAGTGAATCCTGGATATCGTGGACCCCCGCTAAGGGACGAGGCAGCCCACCCCATGGGGCAGGAGCCCCGCCCCTGTCTCTTCTCCCAGGGACGGAGCTTGGGCCAGCGCCTCCCTGCCCAGCTTCCTGGTGCCCCAGTTGCCCCTCCAGAGAGGCAGCCGCGCTCTCCACCCCCCCCCCCAAGCCCCGCGGAGATGCCACTCTCCCCCGCAGAAGACTACCTTTTACAGTTACTGTGCAGACCCTGTAGGTCAGGGTCCTGAACTGCTTTGTCTCCTTTCCAGAACGTCCACGTTTGATCCCCGCATAACCCAAAAACCATCAAAACATTTCCCTAAAACAACAACAACAACAGAGATGATTCCCACAAGAGCAGTTTGCTTCCACTCCACAGGACAGCGAGGAACTGGAATTAAAACAAAACAAAACACACACACACACAAGCCCAAGCCGTGGCCCCTTTTCTTGCCTTTGCATTTTTTTTTTTCCTCTCCAAAAATAAAGACCCCCGTTGTTGTCAAGGTCATGGCCCCCGTGTTTCACGGCCGTGGTTTCCTGCCAGGTCCCAGGTCCCGCTTTTCATTCCCTAAACTGGCCTGCCTCGCTATCGGTACATCTCACCAGATATAATTTGGAAACAAAAGACTGAGGCTGAAGGAGGGGCAGGGCAGGGCTGGCGGGGGTGATGGGCGAGACCCAGGAGGAGAAAAACCAGCCGTTTTTAGCCAAGAGCGATTTTACATCTTGGAGAGGATGTGGGGCAAGCCTGGGAACGTGGGCAGCGAGTGGCCTCACCTCTGAGCGGCCGGGACTTCATCTTCAAGGGAGGTGCCCCAAGTAGACGCCCCCCCATCCTCCTACTGGAATGAGGTCATGAGGCAAGGGCTTTGCTCCCAGGTGCAGCTGCCACCTGCCTCCTCCCGCATTGCATCAGCCCTGCTCAGTGACTCATTCTCCCACCCCCACAGGTGCCTACACCTCCCTCCTCGCCCCTCCCATAAGTCATTAGTTCTCGATAACCTCCTTTTGTTCTTCCTTGCCACTTCACACCCGTGGGTGCTGGAATGAGGAAACCTATCGGGAAAGTGCAGCTGGTATCTGAGGAGGCTGCCCAGAAGCTCCTGTGCCTTCCAGGGGAGCTCGTTCCCAAGGGCCCTGCCCAGCTCAGGAGGCGATTCTGGGCTTGGCTTCCTGGCAGCGGAGGCTCTCAGGCACTGGGCAGGGGGGCCCAGCAGGAAGGTGGTGAAGGCCCTGGGCTCCTAAGTCTTCACCTTGACGATTCATTAGGGATCATTTCCAAGGACTTCTCCCGGGGGATGTTAGGTGGCTTTCCACCAGCTTCATAATCAGGCCCAAAATTCTTAGTGCAGTGGCCGGGATTCTGCAGAATCTTGTCCCAGCCTCCTCTTGCCTTCTTCTCCTTGGACCCTGAGCTCTAGCCACGTGGAACTACCTGCTGTTTCCCTGAACATGTGCTTCCATGCCTTTCTGACTAGTTTGCATAGGTTGTTTCCTCTGCCTGGAATGTCCACAGTCACTTTGCTTCTTAACGAACTCCTGTTCACCCTTCAAGACCCAACTCAAACATCAGATGCCTCTTCCAAACCTTCTTTGACTCCCCAAACAAAATTGGTTGCTCTGTGCTCCCAGGCACAGGATTCCCTCCCTGGCTCATCACCCAGTAGGGTAATTATTGGGCTTTGCATGTTTATCTTCTTCCTGGGAGCTCCTGCAGGGCAGGGACTGTGTCATTCACCCAGTGTAACCCCAGCACACAGGACAACACCAGGCCCTCCTCATTCCTCAGGCACTGTCTGAAGGAACACTATTTCTTCCGGATTTGTGGTATTTTATTTATCCCCCCCCTTTGTCTGCTCTCTCGTATCCATTCACTGTGTGTTCTTCTGTGTCCGTTTGTATTCGCAGTGGCTCTGGGAATCTGTGTCTCTTTTTATTTTGTCATCTTGCTGTGTCAGCTCTCTGTGTGTGCGGCGCCCCTCCTGGGCGGAATGCAATTTTCGCGCAGGGCAGTTCTCCCTGTGGGGCGCACTCCTTGCGCGTGGGGCTTCCCTACGTGGGGGACACCCCTGCATGGCACAGCACTCCTTGCGCACGGCAGCACTGCACATGGGCCAGCTCCACACGGGCCAGCAGGCCCTGGGTTTGAATCCTGGACCTCCCATGTGGCAGGCGGATGCCCTATCTGTTGAACCACATCTGCTTCCCGATCTGCGGTAGTTTTGAGTGGTAGGTAGAGAATGCGGCTGTGGCATGGACATTGCCTGGATCCCAGTGCAGTCCCTCCTGATGAGGCCCTGTATCTGTGAGTCTGTGTTTACGTAGCATCAGTACAGCGCGCCGCAGGTGATTGTATTTATTAGCCCTATGGGGGCTTATTTTTGTTGCCATCGTAGAATGAGGAGCCTGGGACGCCAAGAGCCTAAGCACCCTACTCACGGCCACAGCACAGGGACTTGAACCCAGATATTCTGGCTGCAAGCTCAGTGCTCTTTTGCCGACACCCGTTCTCAATAAGTTGTCCACAAATCAGCAGATCAGCTTCACCTGGGGAATTATTAGAAAAGCAAAATGTCTGGGCCCACCCAAGACCTTCTGAGTCTGGCACTCTGGGGGTAGAGCCCAGCCATCTGTGGCTTGATCAGGTGATTATGATACACGCTCCAAGTTCAGGACCGACTGCTCCAAGCCTGCGTTGCTCCAGGGGCCGACCAGGGCCAGGGGAGGGCGCTCCGAAGCAGGTGTTCACCCTGTAAACACTCGCGGAGGCTGGGGTGGGAGCCTGTCAGGCCGGCAGGCAGGCAGGGAAAATGCAAGGACTAGGAGTTAGAAGCCAGAGCTCCAGTCCCACCCGATCTGCGAATAGTGGTTGAGTGATTTTGAGATGGTTATTTCTCTTCCCTGGGCCTCAGTTTTCTCATCTGTAAAAGGAGAGTGTTAGACTAAAGGATCGCAGATTGAATTTCCCTTCTGTTCTACTATATATTTCTTTTTTGGAATAATGTATTGTCTGTGACAAGAATGGAGGGCAGGGAAACGGACTTTGGCCCAGTGGTTAGGGCCTCCGTCTACCATATGGGAGGTCCGCGGTTCAAACCCCGGGCCTCCTTGACCCGTGTGGAGCTGGCCATGCGCAGTGCTGATGCGCGCAAGGAGTGCCGTGCCACGCAGGGGTGTCCCCCGTATAGGGGAGCCCCACGCGCAAGGAGTGCGCCGGTGAGGAAAGCCGCCCAGCGAGAAAAGAAAGTGCAGCCTGCCCAGGAATGGCACCGCCCACACTTCCCGTGCCGCTGACGACAACAGAAGCGGACAAAGAAACAAGACGCAGCAAATAGACACCAAGAACAGACAACCAGGGGAGGGGGGGGAAATTAAATAAATAAATAAATCTTTAAAAAAAAAAAAAAAGAATGGAGGGCAGACGTTGGACGTCTGCTCGCTTTTGATGGATTATCCCCAGGCTTGGAAATGAATTGCCCCAAGTTCCTAATTCTTGGGCCAGCCATCCCCTACCTGAGAGCAAACATTTGAGTTGACTCATGAAATATTTTTTGGCCAAAAAAAAAATCACGTGATGATCTTGGTTTGAAAGCGCCTCCACCGTCTGGCACCCCTCCACTTGGGACCTTCTCCTGGGCCCTGCTCCCCTCAGTGACGAGGAGACCCTCTCCTCACCCAGCCATCTCCCCTGCCCTGCTCTGAGCCCACTCCCTTGCCCTGCTCCTCTCCAGAGCACTGCCCAAGTCGCAGCCTCTAGTTTACCCACCGTCCTTCTGAGGGGGCGTCCAGGTGACTTACTAGGTACCTGGGGGCTTGGTGGCCTAGTGGGCGAGTCCCTCTGCCACACCAAAGCCTTCTCAGAAGCTGCCCCCACTGTGGGTGGGGCTGTGTCCCCAGCTGGAACCCTCCCGTCTACACCGGCAGAAAGGAAGAGCTGCTTCTTGCCCTTTGAGATGATCGTGACGATTTGAGAATAGCATTTGCCTTGTCAAAGTAGCGTCCTGTACCCGAGCGGGGCTTCGAAGAATTTTACTCACCCAGGAGCACGAGGATGTCGTTGAGCACCCAGGTTCCTGAAAGACTGTGGGAATGTGGGGAGTTTTAGAACTTGGTCAAGAAATATGTCGCCTTCAGCAAAATGACACAGGTCAAACGACCCAAGCGCCTGTCAAATCCAAGTCAGGCTCAGAGTAAGACCTTCAGCAGGCGGTTTCCAGAGTCCAACACGACCTAAAATGCGGGAAGTCAGGTGGTGCAGCGCCCTTGGGTGGGGTTAAGCAAGGGCCCTGGGAACAACAGGATGTAACGTCGACTCGTCATCAACCGAAGCTCACTGTGCCCGCGCCACTGCCCTGCGGTGACTTAGGGCGGCTGGCCACCCCTAGGCTGAGCAGCGGAAGAGCGACGTGTTAGTAGGTGTGCCTCTGTCTGCAGTTACAGCTTCTAATATACCCTTGAATCAGACTGTGTTGACTGTAGTTGTGGATTTCAGTTCAGTCTGAACTGAAAATGACTGAACTGACTGACCACGCCGTCTATTCTGAGCCCCGGAGGTGAGTTCAGCCTGGCCTGCCACAGGAGCCCTGGGACATCCAAAGGGGAGACCCTGACATAGTTAGGCTCCGAAATGGGCCCCTCTCCTCCCAGACGGTCTCGTCCTGCCCCAGTCTCAGCCTGGAATTGGACCGCTTTCCTCCAAGATTTGGGGTGAAGGATTTTCTGCTTATGTTCAGGATGGGTTGTCCCCCTTGCTCAGAATCTCCTAGGCCTCCTGCCGTCCAGGCTATGTGACTGCACAGACCACTGAGCATTCATTTCCGGTGCTGTCTACCATCCAAAGGCTGGCCAAGCTTTGATCCTTCAGTTGTCCTAAGTAGGCCCTAGTTTGAGGATGTTGATGCAATCTTTTTTTTTTGAAGATTTATTTTTAAAAAATGTATTTCTCTCCCCTCTCCCCCTTGTTGTCCGCTCTCTGCGTCCATTCGCTGTGTGTTCTTCTGTGTCTGCTTGTATTCTTGTCAGCGGCACCGGGAATCTGTGTCTCTTTTTGTTGCGTCCTCTTGCTGCATCAGCTCTGTGTGTGTGCGGCACCACTCCTAGGCAGGCTGCACTTTCTTTCACGCTGGGCGGCTCTCCTTGTGGGGCACACTCCTTGCGCGTGGGGTTCCCCTACGTGTGGCAGGGCACTCCTTGCGTGCATCAGCACTGCGCGTGGGCCAGCTCACCACATGGGTCAGGAGGCCCTGGGTTTGAACCCTGGACCTCCCACGTGGTAGGCGGACACTATATCTGTTGAGACAAATCCGCTTCCCTTGATGCAGTCTTTTTGTGGGCCCTTGGGCGAGTCACTTGGCTCCTCCATCTCAATTTTGTCACCTTTACAAAGGGAATGTTGCACAGCTGCCCTCTGCGGTCTTCCAGCTTTAACCTTCCGAGATTGTGGGACTGTGCTGGCCAGAAGAGAATGTGGGGCCAAGCACACCAGCCAGGGCTTGTCCAGGTAGAAGTAGGTGGGAGCACATGCAGCCTCGGGCAGTGGGGAGGACTCTGGGGGCAGAGGAGTCTCTGCATGGGCTTGGACTTGAGGAGAGCCTGTGGCTGGGGCCTGGCTGGAATGAGTGAGCCCGCCTCCCTCAGAGTCCCTCTACCTAGGTGGTTGCCTCACAAGCTGTTACCTAACCCTCCTCACCACTTCCCAGGGCGGAGAAGGGCAGGGCAGAAGCGGGCATGCCTCCTCCAAAAGCTAATCAAAGGTCAGCTGGGCTGGGCCAGCCTGGCCTGTAGCTGCAAGGCCCTGCTCTGAGCAGGGCCAGCCTCCTCTTCTCTTCTTACTCCTTCTTCTTCTAACTTAAAGGAGGCGCACTCTTTGATCATCGGCACCAGGAGCTGATACTTTGAATTAGGACTTATCCACGTCTACTCACTTGCTGTGCTCTTTGCAGCCAAAGAAAACGCACTTGCCTGCTGGGCACGTACACACACATGCTCACGCACTCGCACACACATGCTGGTGTGTCCACATGGGATGGTTCTTTTGTGAATCCGCTCCCACCAGACCATGCATCTAGTGAGCTCGTCCAGGAGGAAGTGGATCCAGCCAGCGGAATGTCAGAAGATCTAGAATTTTCCTCTGTATAGCCAAAGCCTCAAATATGCCCTGGTGAGTGCCTTTTTTCTATTCAGAGTCCCATCTATCAAATAGAGATAAGACTCTGGGCCACGTCCCCATCTCCCAGCACTCTGGATGCTTAGAACCCAAGAATTCTTTTCATCTTAAATTAAAACAAAACCAAACAACAACAGCACAATGATTCTGTGAGGGAGACTAGCAGAGGAGGTATTAAGTCCTTGACAAAAATAAGATTGCTAAATATTGCCCTCAAGAGAGGCTGATGTGTGACCACGTTTTAGTTTCTTGGACTGCTCAAGAAAATACCATGCAATGGTTTAGCTTAAATAATGGGAATTTATTAGCTCACGCTTTTGAGCCTAAGAGAAAGTCCAAATCAAGTCATCGTCCAAGGCACACTTTCTTCCCAAAATCTGGCGTTCTGAGGCTGGCTGCCTGCGAAGCGTGGTTCTCGGCTCCTGTGTCACGTGACGATGCACATGTGGCCTCTCCTTTCTCTTCTGGGTTCCGCTGAATTTCAACTTCCTGCTTCCCAAGGCTTTCTCGCTCTCTCTGACTTTCATTCTACTTCTAAAGGACTCCCACAATAGAATTAAGGCCCATCTTGACTGAGCCACACCTTAACTGAAGTAACTTCATCAAAAAGTCCTACTTACAATGAGCTGACACCCACAGGAATGGATTAAGTTTAAGCACAGGTTTTTCTGGGGTACGTACAGCTCCAGATGACCGTACCCTATCTCTGTCACAAAGTGCAAAGAACTTTGTCTTACTCCTTCCGTACTTCAAAGGCTGCATGTTCCCTGTAAAAAACTCAAGAAGGAAAGTCGATGGGAAACGGACTTTGGCCCAGTGGTTAGGGCGTCCGTCTACCACATGGGAGGTCCGCGGTTCAAACCCCGGTCCTCCTTGACCCGTGTGGAGCTGGCCATGCGCAGTGCTGATGCGCGCAAGGAGTGCCGCGCCACGCAAGGGTGTCCCCTGCGTAGGGGAGCCCCACGCGCAAGGAGTGCGCCCGTGAGAAAAGCCGCCCAGCTTGAAAAGAAAGAGCAGCCTGCCCAGGAATGGCGCCGCCCATACTTCCCGCGCCGCTGACGACAACAGAAGCGGACAAAGAAACAAGCCGCAGCAATAGACACCAAGAACAGACAACCAGGGGAGGGGGGGAAATTAAATAAATAAATAAATCTTTAAAAAAAAAAAAAAAAAAAGAAGGAAAGTCGAAGTACAGCTGGACCTCACTTCACTCATCATCAACATAATTTATTTTGCTTTGCATGAAGATCACATTTCATCCTCACAGGAACCCTATGAGAGAGAACACATTGTGTCATCTGCATTTTACAGGTGCAGAAGCTGAGGAACAGAAGTTTAACTCGTCCAAGGTCACAGAGCTAGTAAGTGGCAGAGCCGGTGATAACCCCTCTCACAGCTATCTGAAAAACCCACACTTACAAATAGAGAATATAAGCAAGATCCTTCCAATGACAAAAGGACTCACCACATGTTCTCTAACTCCCAGACTCCCTGGTAACTTCAGTAAATAAAATTCATAATTTGACTTTCTGAAGCTTATGTCCAAATTTTAAGGAACATATCTTTTGAATATAATGCATAGAATTTCTCTGTGGGAATAGTTACTCTTACACCTTTCACCAAGTTCAGTGAATTCTGATAAGATGAATTCTGTTAATAATTAATTGATGATTGACTTATTTTTTTATCAGCACTGAATAAATTCAGAAAGGCATCTTGGCAAGGTAGCTTATAAACTAAGTATGAGTTTTATAATACATTTGTTTGTATATATTCATATATAATCAAATTTAATTAACTGGAAAGACTGAAAGGGTGCTTTTATCGTGAATTGGTAGAGGAGGAGTTGAGGACTTTCTTGCTTCAGGCATCAACTTGATTTATAGATGTTTTATCTCATTAACCTTTCAGTTGTAGAGCTAATTAGTGGCTCTGGGGACTGCAAAACATACTTGAAGCAATCACGTAGCTCTTTAACTTCACTGAGCACCAAATTAAACTGGACCAAATTATCCAAATCATAGAAGACATCTTTTGAAAGGCTTTACTGCCCTCATTTCAAATGGCTCACTGGAAAGAAAATCAAACTTGAACCCCGATTCTCTATATATTTTTATCTTTAAAAAATAGACTTTATTTTTTTTTCTTGGAGCAGTTACAGGTTCACGGAAAAATCACACTGAAAGTACACTTCCCATATAACCCCTCCTCCTGCCACCATACAGTTTTCCCTATTATTAACATGTTGCATTAGTGTGGTACCTTTGTTACAACTGTTGAACTAATATGATTAGAATTATATTAACTAGGTAAGTGGATGTAGCTCTGCGGATAGAGCATCTGCCTACCAAATGGAGGTCCAGGGTTCAAACCCAGGGCCTCATGACCCGTGTGATGAGCTGGTCCACGCGCAGTGCTGATGCACGCAAGGAGTGCCCTGCCATGCAGGGGTGTCCCCCGTGTAGGGGAGCCCCACGCCCAAGGAGTGCGCCCCATAAGGAGAGCCGCCCAGTGCGAAAAAAGCACAGCCTGCCCAGGGTGGCGCTGCGCACACGGAGAGCTGACACAGCAAGATGACTCAACAAAAAGAGACACAGATTCCTGGTGCCATTGACAAGAATACAAGTGGACACAAAAGAACACACAGTGAATGGATACAAAGAGCAGACAACTGGGGGAGTGTGGGGAAGGGAAGAGAAATAAATGAAAAATAAATCTTAAGAAAAAAACAAACCCAAAACCCACAGAATTATATTAACACAATTTTCATTAGGGCTCACTCTTTGACCCTTTGCATTGTTTATTGTGGTAACGTATTTCCAGCGTAAAAGTTCTCATTTGAACCACTTTCAAAGCTGCAGTTCAGTTAATGGCATCCACAAGGTTGTGCTTCCACCACTGCCATCCAGTACCAACACTGTTCCCTCACCTTAAACAGAAACTCTGTGCCCATCAAGCAATAACCCCCATTCCACCACCTCCTCCCCCCACCCCTGCCCCTGTTAACCTGTAATCTACTGTGTTTCTGTGAATGTGGATATTCTAGCTATTTCATAGAAATGGGATCATACAACATTTGTCCTTTTGTTTCTGGCTTATTTCGCTCACCCTAAGATCTTCAAGATTCATCGGTGTTGCAGCGTGCATCAGGACTCCATTCCTTTTTCCGGCTGAATCATCTTCATGGTACGCGTACACCACATTTCGTTTATCCCCTCAGCTGCTGAAGGACACTTGAGCCTGTCTCCACCTTTTGGCTACTGTGAAATACTGCTACCATGGACACTGGTGTACAGCTATGTGTTTGAGTCCCTGCTCAGATTCTCTTTTGGTTGTAAACTACATTACATCAAAACCATTTGAATTTTCAAAAAGTCTTGTTTCATGGAGAGACAAATGCAGGTTGTGGTACATATCCCTGTCTGTGGAAAGTTGTCCTCACTGCTGGGACACAAGTCCTCCCAAAATCATGACAGGGACCAAGAGCCCAAGGCATAAGTAATCACAACCTTTTCTCTCTCCCCAGCCTGCTAGGGGAGGATTTTGTGCTGCTTGGCTCCCCAGCTTTCCAGGGGACTGATAAGGTGAGGGATTGGAGGGAATGTTGATAAAAATCTAACAAGCTAAGATAATTTACATAAGAAAAGACCTGACTCTACTCTCTGAATCAAGAATGGGACTAGGGGGGAGTGGATTCGCCCTAATGGATAGGGCGTCTGCCTACCACATGGGAGGTCCAAGGTTCAAACCCAGGGCCTCCTGACCTGTGTGATGAGCTGGCCCACGCTCAGTGTTGATGTGAATGAGGAGTGCCCTGCCATGCAGGGGTGTCCCCTGTGGAGGGGAGTCCCACCCACAAGGAGTGCGGCCCGTAAGGAGAGCCGCCCCCTGCAAAAAAAGCACAGCCTGCCCAGGGTGGCACCGCACACACAGAGAATGACGCAGCAAGATGACGTAACAAAACAAGATTCAGATTCCGGGTGCCGCTGGCAAATATAGAAGTGGACACAGAAGAACACACAGCGAATGGACACAGAGAGCAGACAGCTGGGTGGGGGGGAGGGGGAGAGAGATAAACAAACAAATAAATCTTTAAAAAAAAAAAGAATGGGACTAGGTGCAGCTGCTGAGTGGGACTTTGGGTGAGGAAACCGGCTACCTCTTCAAGAAACTTAATAAAGACATATTAGTTTTACGGCATCTGGAGTTAAACCTAGTGTCTTTTGAATAGGACACCATGTGAAGATAGACCTTGAAGAAGAGAAGGAGGTTCAGGTTTATTCAATTTAATTTCAATGAATTTTCCAAGGAGTGATTTGGGTGGGAAAAAACAGGATGAGGATTTACAGCGTGGTTTTCTGAATTCTCCTTGTCTCAGAACAGGGCTGTAACCACGGGGAGCAGGAGGCAGAGGCCTGTGAGGTGCAATGTTATGGGGTGGGAGACGTCCTCCTCCCGTGGATTTGTGTGCCAAGTGGAGGGTTCTTTTGAGGTTAGCATCACATGAAGAGCAAACTCCAGCTCTGGGGAAGCGGATTTGGCAAGCTGGCCCCTGCGCAGTGCTGATGCGCGCAAGGAGTGCCTTGCCACGCAGGGGTGTCCCCTGCATAGGGGAGTCCAATGTGCAAGGAGTGCGCCCCGTAAGGAGAGCCGCCCAGCGCGAAAGAAAGTGCAGCCTGTCCAGGAATGGCGCCGCCCACATGGACACAGCAAGATGACGCAACAAAAAGAGACACAGATTCCCAGTGCCGCTGACAAGAATGCAAGCAGACACAGAAGAACACACAGAGAATGGACATAGAGAGCAGACAATGGGGGGTGGGGAAGGGGAGAGAAATAAATAAAAAAATAAATCTTTAAAAACAAACAAACAAAAAACTCTAGCTCTGGAGTCAGATGACACCAAACTTTTCTTTCCTTAGTGTGAAAACAGACTAGATTGTTAACATTCAGAAGACTTTGTATGTGGGTTCTTGCTCCTTAAATGCCGAACTGATGTTCTAATGTCTTTCAACACGTCTCCCGGCTGAGTGACTCAGCCCTGGCCTCGGGGACCCTCCATTGGCTCTCCCTCCCTCGGGGTGCAGGTGTGACCCCACCTCTGTTAGAGGCCAGGAAACTCACCGCAAGCTCCTGGCTGGGAGATGTGTAAGTGAAATACAGGCAGGCAGGACCCCAAACCACAGAGGCTCAAGTGAGGTCATCCTCGTGCACATGACAACTTGCTGTCACTCTAAGTCAGCCCAAGGAAACACAGGCCCATTTGCAAATGGCATTAAAGACCGAGAATCTGCATGATTATGGTGACTTGCCATCAAATGGTATTCCAAAGCCTCTGAGCAGGATAAGTTGGCTTTCCTCTTCATGCCCCTTTATAGCAGGAGTGTTGGGTCCAGGGAGAATAAACCACTTGTCCAGTAGCAAATGAATACCATGTTCTGATTTCTTGTTTCTAGTTCCCTGGTACCTGGCAACTTGGGGAAACTGTTTGCTGAGCAGAAACCACCTTTTAAGGCCACTGGAAAAGCTGCAGGGACACTCAGGATTGTCCCTCTGTGGGATCAGGGAGAAATTAGGTTGAGGGCCAGGGCAGTGGGGAGGAAGGAATTATTCCCTGAATACAGTTCTCCATGGCAAATTGGTTCATGCTGATATGGCTACTTACAGGATATTTAAAATAACCATTAGGAGAAAAGGGCCTGGCATTTGGAAGGACCTGTCAGAAATCTTCAACCCAATGTGTTTCTGCGGCAGGATAAAAATGTACATATTGGGAAGTGGGTGTGGCTCAAGCGATTGAGCTCCCACCTACCACATGGGAGGTCCTGGATTTAGTTCCCGTGCCTCCTAAAGAAGACAAGCAAGACAGTGAGCTGACACGATGAGCTGATGCAACGAGCTGACACAAGGCTGACATGACAAGCTGACATGGCGGCTGGCGCAGTGAGCTGATGCAACAAGATGACACAACAAGGGATGCAAGGAGGAAAATATAATGAGAGACCCAACAAAGTAGGGAGCACAGGTGGCTCAAGTGATTCGGCACCTCCCTCCCACCTGAGATGTCCTGGGTTCGTCTCCCGTGCCTCCTGAAAAGAACAGCACACAACAAACAGACACAGCAAATGCAAACAACTAGAAAGAAAAGAAATCTTAAAAAAAGGAACAACAACCAGTATGTTCTGCCTGAAATTCTAACTTCAGCTACTGTCGAGGTTATCCAGAGACTCTGGATGATGTGACATATAGAAAAACAAACATTTTCTTTTCCAGACTGGTACCCCTGAAGATGAGGAATGAGGGTCACTTCAAATATGAGTTATTGACCCACTCTTTTCAATCCAGTTAATAACAAACGCTGTTTGTTCTTGGTAGGACTGAACATTTGCCCAGTCTGCTTGTATCACCTGGAATTTGGACTTAACCCATAAGTGCCATACTGGTTGCCCTTAACCATGGCCTTTGCCTTACCGAGGTGTATTTTGAAGACAGGAAAGAGGGGGTACTAGAATTGAGGCTGAGTGGATTATAAACGTGTTTGAGGCAGCTTCATGGACTCACCCCTACAGCCCAGGTGAGCCATTTCTGGGCCTGGGGCTTCTCTGGCTTTCCCCCTCCCACCTGGTGGCTCAGTCCCTGGTCCCTGCAGCAGAGACCTCCCCGAGAAGGCTGATGTATCTTCTAGGTTGCATTTCCATGTAGCCTTTTACTCTTCATAGCTAAGACAACATGCCCCTGCTCCACACGACCTTGAGTTCTCCTCTGTCCTGGGCAAGGAGCTAGAAAGATCTTTACCCTAGAGTTCCTATCTAACTGTGGTGGTTGCTGGCCCCATGCTGGCCTTGTGCCCTGGCTCCAGGAACTGGACTCTTACCTTGTCCACTCATTTGACAAATATTCATTGAGAACCTTTTACATGCAGGCGCTGCACAAGTTCAAGGTAAGAAACTGAGGGCCAGGTTCTTGCCCAAGGTCCCACGGAGTGAGGCCTCCAGCCCAAATGTGGGCTTGCCTCCTCCCACAGCTGCCTCTTGCTGCTGTGCAGCCCAGCTCCCCACCCATCCCAGGAGTCCCTCTTCTTGACCATGACCCACATCTTTTCCTCCTCCAGCCTGGAGTTTCAGCTCATCACCGCTAAAGCTCCACACCCTTCACCGTTGCTTTACTTTTGCACACACAGATGCCATCCTCTTCCCACCCACGTTACTGACCAACCACACCACACATTAAATCGGGTAACTTCCTCCAAAGACTGATTCTGTTAGTCTCTTGGTAATGTCTGAGGTTCTTCTTGGGGCAGGTGAAGGATGTGGGTGGGAAAGGTGATGTCTGCTGGACTTCTGTCCATCTTTCAGGAAGACAAACATCCTGCTTTCTTGTCCTCCATTTCAGAGCCTCTTCTTGCACGGTGTTCTGCAGCCTTCTGGAAGGCTGGGCACCACCTCCCTTTGCGTACAGCTTCAAGACTGAAAGAATCGGCCTCTTTCCTCTGTCCCCTCCTCCCCAGGTAGGTGCTGCTCACCGTGCATTAGAGAATTAAGCAGCCACACCTGGAACTGATGTCTAAGCCAGGCTTCAACCGGAGCCCACCAATTCCTAGCTCAGTAGTTTTCCTCCTTGGCTGCATATTAGAACACCCTGGTGGAGCAGGCTAGCTTAGGGAATGAAAAGACGAATCTGGGACCTGGTAGAAAACCACGGCCCTGAAACACGAGGCCATGGAATCCCACCTAGAAATCCTCTGAGAGAAAGACCCCTCTCCCCTCCCCGCGCCCCCAGCAGAAAGTGGCTGGAAGAATCCACCAGAAGTTTCCTTGATGTCCAGGATCAAGGAAAAGCCCTGGATATTCCCAAGGAGACTTATCATTGGGTCCTCCCCACCAGGGGACGGATGGGTGGGGTAATCAATCAAAACAGCAAACTGGGACCCTTCCCCGAAATTAGCAAGTGAGAGGAATAATTAATGGTTTAAAAAGCCAGCACAGAAGCTAAATGACCCCTTTTTCACCCTTTTTCCTCCTTTTGCCTGGACCAACCCTCTTGTTATGTCAGTTCTCTGTATGTGCAGCGCCATTCCTGGGCAGGCTGCACTTTCTTTCGCACTGGGCGGCTCTCCTTATGGGACACACTCCTTGCTCGTGGGACTCCCCTACGCGGGGGACACCCCTGCGTGGCACCGCACTCCTTGCGCGCATCAGCACTGCGCATGGGCCAGCTCCACACGGGTCAAGGAGGCCCGGGGTTTGAACCGCGGACCTCCCATGTGGTAGGCAGACGCCCTGTCCATTGGGCCAAGTCCACTTCCCTCTCTCATTTTCTTAATAAGCACCTGGACTAACTAAACGGCATGTATTTAAATTCCTTTTTGTAACATAACCAAGAACCTAGAGAAAATCCGGCAACACTGGGGAGTTTAAAGTCCTGGGGAATTAAAAAAAACCTAAATGTCCAGACTACACCCCAGATCAAATAATCAGAAACTCTGGGGGTGGGACACAACCTTCAAGTTTACAAAGCTCCCCAGGTGATTCCAAAGCACAGCCAAGTTTGAGGACAAATGAAAAGTGCAAATAAATTGTGGAAGGGCAGAGGTGCTCTTTTCTGGAAAAACTGATCTGTGGCTTTCAGCAGATTCTCAAAGGGGTCTATGAGAAGCCGCCTTCCCCAGACTCCTCCCTTGCCCAGCCCCGGCCCCCCTCTCTAGCTTCTCTCTCCCACTTCCTCCCACCATCTCACCCTGGGGGGTGTGCACTGTCCACATTTTAACAACCGCTGTGCCTTTGCTTGCTTTCTCGCCCAGTGTCTCCTGCTTGGCCTGGCTCAGGTGGACCTGGGAGGGGCAGGTAGGATTGAAGAAGGAGAGGGAGGCGTGAAGCAGAGTTCCATGAGCACGGGAGTCAGAAATGTGTGTGTGTGGGGGAGGCAGGCACCTTGAGTTAGGAGTGCCTGTTTGGGGGAGTAGGGGTTGATAAGAGATTCAGAAGCCCTGGACTTCAAGGAATTTAGGGGTGCAGGTCAGGGTGACAGGTGCTCTGAGAGGAGTCTGTGGGGGGTGGGGGGGTGAGTAGAGAGTCAGGAAAGGCTTCACCCAGGAAGGAAGTGGCCCCCAGCAGACACCAGTAAAGAGAGAGGGAGCTAGGTTAGGAGGGCGAGGCCAGATAATGGAGGGCAGTGAGTGTCAACCCGGGGACACCCACTGTGCACGGAGCTGACCAGGTCGGTGCCCCCAGGGCTTGCCAGCTTTCAGTCTTGCTCTGCCTGGAAAGCCTTTGCTGTGGTCCTAAGCTGCTGAGGTAGAGGTCCTAATTTTGCAGCTGCCCCATCTTCCTGGAGGCACCTGCGTTGGTAAAGGTACCAGCCCTTTGCAGGGAGTTCCAGCCTCCTCCGGGAGAGTCCCCTTCCCCGAGCTGCCCATGTTCCCAGGCTGCTGGGACAGACGAAGGAGCCAGGGTCACTGGTCTACAGGCAAAAACAGTGTCCAGTGGGTGGGAAGCCGGCAGTCAGAGAAGGAAGGCACAGTCTTCAGACCTGGGTTTGAATCCCCACACTAAGCGCTGGGAAGACACTGTCTTCCTGTACAATGCACATGCTGGTATAAAGCCTTGGCCCAGTGCAGATATTCAGTAGGTGTCCTCTTCCTCCAACTACTCTCCTGTGCTCAGAATCCAGGCTAAACCTCTTCCCCATCAGCCTCTCAAAAAAGGAGTGTGTGTGTGTGCTGCTCCCGCAAGGCCCAGTCCCTCTCCATTTGGGCCACCAGGCTGCTCTGATTGTTCTGCACGTCAACAAGGCAGAGAGGACTCTTGCGAATTCAGGAAAAAACTCAAGCCATGAATTACATCTGCATAATAAACATTTTAACACTGACTGCCAACAACGTGTTAAGTGTAAATAACAGGTGGGTGTAGTATGAACTAATGAGGCTAGAAAACCATTTTCAAGACTGCTTCCTTTCTACTCCAAGAATTTCAACAATCTCCTTTTAAAAAATTTACTGAAGTATATCATACATGAACAACATAGACAATAAGTGTACAGTAATAGGTGTGAACTTACAAAACAAACATATAGGCGGCAGACTTGGCCCAGTGGTTAGGGCGTCCGTCTACCACATGGGAGGTCCGCGGTTCAAACCCCGGGCCTCCTTGACCCGTGTGGAGCTGGCCCATGCGCAGTGCTGATGCACGCAAGGAGTGCCCTGCCACGCAGGTGTGTCCCCGCGTAGCCCCACGCACAAGGAGTGCGCCCTGTAAGGAGTGCCACCCAGCGTGTAAAGGAAGTACAGCCTGCCCAGGAATGGTGCCACGCACACAGAGAGCTGACACAACAAGATGACGCAACAAAAAAAGAAACACAGATTCCCGTGCCGCTCACAACAACAGAAGCGGACAAAGAAGATGCAGCAAATAGAGACAAAGAACAGATAACTGGGGTGGGGGGGGAGGGGAGAGAAATAAATAAATAAATCTTTAAAAACAAAAACAAACATATATAACATCTTACAGGGCTCTCATACCTCACCCTACCACCAATACCTTGCATTGTTGTTAAGCATTTTTAACTAACGATTAAAGAGCATCTTCAAAATATTACTACTAAGCAGAGTATTTCCCCCCAACCTGGCCTATTTTTTAAAAAATATATATCATTTATACATTAACATACAAAAACAATAAGTATATAGGAAAAGCTGTGAACTTACAAAGTAAGTCATGTTATTAAGTAAACATGCACAATGTCATACAGGGGTCCCATACATCAACCCTCCACCAATACCTTGCATTGTTGTGAGACATTTGTTACAAATTATGAAAGAATATTGTCAAAATCTTACTACTAATTATAGTCCTTATATTACATTTCTTTTATGGTGACTTTCACTCCTATAAGACCTGCTATTTTTCTACATATGCTTTCAAATTCTTCTTTGTGCTCATCCAATGTCTTCTTAATATCCTTAATCTCTTTAGCCATCTCATTGAATTTATTAAGGAGAGTTGTTTGAACATCTATTATTGGTTGTCTCAAGCCCTTTATGTCATCTGGAGGCTTATCTTGTTCCTTAAACTGGGCTATATCTTCTTGTTTCTCATTATGGATTGTAATTTTTTGTTGGTGTCTTGGCATCTGGCTTACTAGAGTATTTATTCTGGGTACAGTTTCTCTTTTTAATGTAGGGCTTCCTGCTCTTTCTCCCTTGCTGATTGTACAGTAGGAGCCAAATATGTAGTTGGTGCTATAAACCGTGGAGGCTCAAGCTGTCCTCATTGCCCCAGGGACTGATTAAGGTTCTCCCAACTTTCTCCTTTGCCAGGGGTAGGGACAGAGTCACAGCTATGTGGAATAATCCAAGTTGTGCAGGCCTAGACTGTAGTTGCCCTGAGAGACTGATGAAGCTTCATGCCCCTTTCTCCCCTGCCTGGGGCATGGATGGAGCTGCAGGTATGGGCAGCAATCTATGCAGTGTGGGTCCAGGATGACTGCAGTTGCCCAGTAGATTTCTGATTATTTAGTCCGTGCCAGTGAAAGGTACCTGCAGTTACCTAGATAGGCTGGTGCAGAGCCCGCCAGTCTCTTCCCTACCAGAGGTGGGGCTGATGCCTAGGCTAGGGCTGCAGGCCAATCTGGGTGAAAGAAACTGGTTCCTACCATCACTGTGATTTTGGGTCCTGGCTTCCCCTCATGCTGGGGGCAGAGTCAAAATGGTGGCCATCAGCCTCTTTCCAACCTGGACAGGCTCATACTTTAGCTGTTCTTAGGGTTACACTTTAGCCAGTCAAGTTTAGTCATCAGTAGCTGAAATCAGTCCCTAACCATCTCTTTCTCCCCTGTTTTTGGGAAATGGAGTTTCCAACTCCAGCCTCAAAATAACTCCTGAGGCAGCTTGCACCAGCAGAGTAGGACAATCACTGGCCTCTGCGGCTTGGCCAGTAATCTGTGGAGAGGCGGGCACAGATCCCCCAGCTTCCTCTCTCCCAGCAGTGGGGCTAGGGCTTAGGCTAGACCTGTAATCTGAACTGGATGGAAAGAAGTCGGACCCTACCAGCACTGTGACTTTCAGTCCGCCCCACTTCTCCTCGTGCCAGGCGTGGAGTTAAGATGGTGGCTACTGACCTCTTTTTGACTTGGACAGGTTCAAACTTTAGCTGTTGTTAGGATTATACTTTAGCCCACCGAACTTACCATCTGTTGCTGAAGTTGGTGTCCAACTGTCTCTTCCTCCTCCTTTTCTGGGAAATGGAACTTTCAATTCCAGCTGTGGAACAGCTCCTGAGGAGGCTTGTGCCTCCAGTGGAGAATGGGCACCAGCCTCTGTGGCATGGAGTGCTCTACTTAAGAATCTTCTCTGCAGATGGGCAATCTCCTCCTTCCATTTCTTCAAGGATGTGGCAGGATGCTCTTCTAGTCTCCTGGAGACCCCAAACAGGTGCTTTAGCTAGCTCTGGTTGATTACTAATTGTCTTGTTGCAGGAGCTGACTCTAGGAGTTCCTTACTCTGCCACCATCCTGCTGGTTCACATATGCAATCTCTTTTTATAAACAAGCTTATACATTCTCCTGAAGCCTGAAACCATGGACACTAGACAAATACTTCTACTTGTTTGCAATTTAGACAACCTAACATTTGTATGGTGTTTCTCATGTCAGATTCATCCATTCATTCAACAGATATTTAACAGATGCACAGGCACAGTTCTAGGGATACCAGCGGTACCACAGTGAGTGAATAAGACAGAGGTCCTGCCCTTAGGGAGTTTATGTTCTGGTGGACAAAGATAGATTATAGGCAAATCAACAAGTCAACAAATGATACCAAATGGTGAGAAGTGCCATAGAAAAATATAAACTAAGGAAGGACAGTAGGAATGGTGGGGTGTGTGTATGTGAAGATTGCTATTTTACGTAGGTCTCACTGATTAGGTGACTTCTGAGTGACAGGATTTACAGATGGATTAGATATAGGACATGAGAGAAAGAGGTGCAAGTTGACTCCAATGCTTTTGACTTGAGCAATTGGAAAAATGGAATTGCTACATACTGTGAGATGGAGGAAACCTGGGTGGAGAGCAGAGGAGCAAGTTTTGGGGTAAAGGAGAAATTTTATTTTGGGCATGAGATGTTATATTAGTTGGGGTTCTCTAGGGAAACAGAACTGACAGGACACATACGTACATAAATATGTTATTTTCCCTGTTAATAGTCGCTGGCTGAAGTAGAGATGAAATCCTCTCTTTTGGGAAGTGGACTTGGCCCAGCAGTTAGGGCATCTGTCTACCACATGGGAGGTCGCAGTTCAAACCCCGGGCCTCCTTGACCGTGTGGAGCTGGCCCACGCACAGTGCTGATGCGCGCAAGGAGTGTCATGCCATGCTGGGGTGTCCCCTGCATAGGAGAGCCCCATGTGCAAGGAGTGCACCCTGTAAGGAGAGCCGCCCAGCGCGTAAGAAAGTTCAGCCTGCCCAGGAATGGCACTGTACACACGGAGAGCTGACACAACAAGATGACGCAACCAAAAGAAATACAGATTCTCGTGCCGCTGACAACAACAGAAGCGGACAAAGAAGAAGATGCAGCAAATAGACACAGAGAACAGACAACCGGGGTGGGGGTGGGGAGGGGAGAGAAATGAATAAATAAATCTTAAAAAAAAAAAAAGAACACGCAGCAAATAGACACAGAGAACAGACAACTGGGAGGTCGAGGGGAAGGGGAGAGAAATAAACAAACAAACAAACAAATAAAATTATTTAAAAAAAAAAGAAATCCTCTCTTTTGACTGCTGAAATCATCATTTCTCCTTTTTAGGCCTTCAACTGGTTGGATGAGACATCTCTCATTGTTGAAGGCAACCTCCTCAGTTGACTGTAGATGTAATCAGCCAAAGATGCAATCAAATTACTGATGATTTAAGTCTACAAATGTCCTCACAGTAACAATCAGGCCAGTACTTGCTGGACCAGGCAACTGGACACTACCACCTGCCCAAGTTGACACATGAACTTAACCATCACAGATGCCAAGTAGGCAGTTAACTTCATGAATCTGGAGTGCAGAGGAGAGGTTGGGATTGGAGATATAAATTTGGAAATTTTCAGCCTATAAACTTTCAAAAATCATAGCCTGGGTGCATTCACTGAGAGAATAAATCTGGATAGAGAAGAAGAGAGGACAAAGGATTGAGCCCTGGGCATGTCACCATTTAGAAGTCACCTTTAGAGGTGAAGACAGGGAAAGAACTGTCACTGAGGTGGGAAGAGAACCAAGAGAGGGATGCCTGGAAGCTAAGTGGAGAAAGCATTTCAAGGCGGAGAGAGTGTGAAATTGCCTAAAATGTTGCTGACAGATGCCTAGTAAAATGAGGTCTGAGAATTGCACGTGGGATTTGGCAGCATGGAGGTCACTGGGGGCCCTCACAAGTCATTTCTATGGAGCGGAGAATGGGGGAGGAGGCAAAAGCTTGATGAGAGACTCTCAGAGACAGACACTCTGTAAAACCTTGGTCCTGAGTCATTTCTGAAGTGCTGTTTCCTGTCTCTGAGGCACACCGGGCCCTGAGTGGTCCTCTCCAGGCTGTTCCTCTAGGGCGCTCTCCTGACTGGATCAGGCCTCCACATGGGTGGGCAGTGTGGGAAGGATGCTGCCCACAGCCAGAAATATGGTGGGAGGCTCAGGGCCCTTTGGATGGGGCTGGAAGAGCTGGAAGAGAATGAGGCCACTCCAGAGTCCAGTGCTTCTCAATTTGTGATCCGTGGAGTCCAGGGGTCTATGGACATCCCTCAGGAGCTGCAACTATTTTACATTCTGAGCCTCTGAGACAGATTTCATTTGAATGATGATTCCATAGTCTAAAATTAAGCTTGAAGTCTACTAATCTTGTCCAGTAGCTGTGCAATAGCATCCAAGTAACTCAAATGTCTATCAACAGATGAATGGATAAACAAAATGTGGTGATATCCATTCAATGGAATATTATTTATCCATAAAAAGGAGCGAAGTTCTGATACATGAGGCAACACGGATAAACCTTAAAGACATTATACTGAGTGAAATAAGCCAGACACAAAAGGACAGATATTGTAACTCAAATATGAAGTAGAAATAACTAGAACATGCAAAATCATAGGGACAGAAATAGAATTAAGACAGGTTACAGGAGCAGAGGGGAGTGGTGGGGAAAGGGAAGTTAATGTTTAATGGGTATAGAGTCTTTGTTGGGGTTGGTAGAAAAGTTTGGTAATGGATAGTGGTGATAATAGCACAACGCTGGAAGTGTGATTAATACCACTGAATGGTATACTTGAAAGTGGTGAAAATGGGAATTTGTATGTTGTATATATGTTGTCACAATAAAATTTTTAAAAAAAATTCAGAGTCTAGATTGTGGTTTCCCCTATGAAAACAAACCGGATCATCTTGGAAAAATAGTTGATTCCAGTTCTGGGACAAGGAAAGTACAAAGCGAACGTGCCACAGCTTGTGAGAAAACAAGGAAGTACTCAAAGACTGATGGGGATGTGTCAAAGGGACAAGCAAGAAGGAGCTCCCAATTGCTGAATCTGGGACAATTTGAACATTAAAAAGAAAAATGACCATGGCTGGTTATAAAACTATAAATAAATAAGAATTCATGATAGTGAAACAGACAAACAAAAATAAATAAAAGAAAGAAAAAAAGGGGTAGGGCAGAAAATGGAAGAAAACCTTTTTGCCACCATTGAAAGTGAGCCATATCTATTCCTTACTCTGAATATTGTCGATTAAAGAGAAAAGATTAACATTTTCCCTGCCTGTTTAGGAGGAACTCTCCTTCAGTCTTAGCTGATGGAGAGCTCTTTTTCACAGAAGAATCTGCTAATAAATGAAGAAGGAATAATAAAAATTAGGAGCTCACCACTGTGCACCCCAAAATGGAATTATTGAGTCAAGTAAGGATCATGAATTAATTCTAAAACCATCAGGTGAAAGGTTGTTGGATAAGAGGATATTCTCATTGTGCCAAATTACCTCACGGAAAATTGCAATGAAAAAAAAATGCACCTTTACAAAGACAGATCTAGAGGTTATCAAACTTGGCACTATCAGCAGAACAACCTGGCCTTCTAGGTCTCCTGATGTGTTGCAATGTGAAGTTTTTATGCAATATGATGTCTTCTTGTAAAAAATGCCTTAAGTGAAATCCATTCCTTCCAATTTACAGGAAACACAGGGATAGAAAAACAAATAAAATGAACCATAAGAAAATCAGGCAAATCTAGAATATGAACCACTCTACAAGAAAACTAGCCTATTCTCTTCAAAACGTCATCATGGATTAAAAAAATGCAAGGGGTTTTATTTTAGATTTGAAAGAGATTAAAGACATATGACAATTAAACATGAAGTGTGAACCTTGACGGGATACTGTTTTGAGGACTCCACTGATAAAAGAGAAGTTTGAACAGAGATTAGATATTAGAAAACTTAATTTTCTTAGGGGTGAAAATGGTATTGTGATTATGAGATAAATGCTTGAGCATTTAGGGGTAAACAGTCATGATGACTTCAGTTTACTTTCACAAGGCTCAGAAAAGAATATAGGTAAAATCAGTGTACACCGATATACATATATAAGGCAAATATGGAAGAATTAACATTTGTGAAGGTGCATGTGTGGTTTGTTCATTATCCTTTTAACTTTTTGAAATGTTTGAAATTTTTCTTTATAGAAAGTAGGAAAAATAAAACACAAAACTCTACAGACCCTGGGCCTCACCCCTGGCATGTGGACCTTTTAAAAGATCACAGGTGACTCTGACGCATATAAGGGATGAGAACCATAGATCCAATGCCCATATTTTATAGCCTCAGAAACTGAGACGAGGGAGTGACGTGTCATTCCAAGGGACAGAACAAAGACTTGAATTTGTGTTCCTTGACTTCCTGTTCTCGGTTTTCTTAATTATCTTCTAAAGGAATTTTCCAGATAAGAAACCTTACCCTCTGGGATACCTGAAGCTCTACTTTGCCAGTAGTTGAAACACACAAGGTAAAGAAAGGATTAGGGCATGGAGAGGCTACTTAGCTGTTGGAGTCAAGGCTATGGAGAAGGAGAGTGGACATGGTGAGTATCAAAAACTATTAGAGAAATAAAAACTTATTAGCAGTAAGGAGGGCTAGGACAGCCCTAATTTTAAAAACAGAATTGAAGAGCTGAATTTTTTCCCCCATAATTCTATTATTTTCAGTGAATAGAGTCCTTGAGATCAAATCTAATGTCACTCATCTGTAAGACTTTATATACAGATAAAATCACAAATTAGGAAAAAAAATTTTTTAAATCTGGTTTTAATTGGGAAATGAGGTTACTGATGCGTTCCCTGGAGGAGCCCAGGTTCCTTGCATAGACAATAGGAACTGATGAAGGCAGATGGTGAGTGCCTAGTGAGCCTTTGGAGTCAGACAAGATCTGGATCTGGGTACAGATTCTGACTCTGCCCTTCCTAGTTATGTGACATTAGGCTGGTTCAGTGCACCCAATCGCAGTTTACTCTTATAAAAAGGGATAACTAACAAACTTCATTTACTTATTCAATAAACATTTATTCAGCCCCTATTGCCCGACACTATACAAGATGCTCGGGATCCAGCAGATAACGAGACACAGGATTCTGACCTCCAGGAGATCCAGGTGGGGTACAAAAGGAGCTGCAAGGAGGCCTTCATCAGGCTGAGATGGAACCCAGGACAGGGAAAGCTTTACAAAAGGAGGGCATATCTTAAGGAAATATGCAGAGGCTTAGACTGAAGGAACCAACATTCATTAATCGCTAAAAGATTATCAGTGAAACTGGTATGCAAAGCGCGTAATCGCGATCCGGAAACAGAAACCAGGGCATGGGGCGCGAACCCTCAGCCCCAAAGTTCCCTGTTTGGAGAGGCGGGGACAAGGTCATCCACCACGAGAACAAAGGAAGGAACCACTCGTTTGTGGTCTCGTGGCGGGACTTACAGTGGGAGGGGCGCGGCTTCGGGCACTCCACCCCCCCTCCCCCCGCCAAATTCTCTTCCGGAACGGGCGTGTGCCCCGGAAGTAGTTGTTTGTTGGGGGACCGTAAGGCAGGACGGGACTGTACCGGTGCGGTCGCCATGTTTCTAAGCGCGGTCTCCCGTAAGTGGGGCCGGAGACGGCGGCTGCTGCAAGTGGGAGGCTGCGGCAGGCGGGCCCTGGGCCGATGCGGGGATAGGCGGGCGACCCGGCTGGGCAGCTCCCGCTGCGGGCTTCCCAGGCGCTCAGGGCTCCAGGGCCCAGCGTGCCTCGCGGCGCGCCTCTCCTAAGGGGGCGAGTGCATTTGGGGGCTCTGTGGTGCTGGCTGCCGTTTCACTTGCGGTTCACTGGTCTGGAGGCTCGGGGTGCTTTCCTCCTTCCCTCCATAGGGATGTGCCAGCAGAAATACTGGACATCTCAACTGGGAAGGACCGCAGAATCTCTAGCTCCCCTGCTTTCGAACTGTAAAGATGAGGAAACGGCTCCCGAGAGGGGCAGTGAGGAAATCCCCTGACTCCCTGTCTGTGCTCTTCCTAGCACCAGGCCGATTTCCCGGTTACATTTGGTTTCCCTTCTTCACTTGGTGTGACCTGGTTGCATTGCAGTTTACACTGGTTGATTGGTCAAGCAAGAGGCTTGTTCCAGTGCAAATATTTGCACCTTAGAAGAGGAAGAGATGGAGCAGATCTCTTTTTAGAAAGATTTAAAAGATAGCAAGTTATGGCAGGGGAAACATTAAAACGTGAAGAATTGTCTCTCTTTTTTTGTTTATTATTATTGAAATAATGAAAATGTTCTAATAATGATTGATGAATGTACAACTGTGACTATACCAAATACCATTGCTTGTACACTTTGGATGAATTGTATGCTTTATTAATATGCATCAATAAAATTCATTTGTTTTTTTTTTAAAAAGATAGCAAGTCCAACTGAAATGAGATTGTGCAAAACATTGCATCCAGAATTGTGTTGGTCTGATTGGATCTTTTTTTCTCCCTTCTATAAAATCCTAAAAAGGGATCCTTAATATCTAGGAAATAGCTACTTGAACGACCACTCGTGGCATACTTTAAGTGAAAGATATTTGGTTATTACAGACATGGATATGAACTCTGCATAAGAAAGATAATGAATTGATATTTTTCTTTTTTCTTCCATCCATTTCTTCTCTACAAAAAGTTGCCAAGAGCAAGTCAAAGTAAGTAAAGGTTTTTCTTTCTTTTTACATATTACATGTCTTTGTTAGATTTGTTAGTTAGCCACTACTAATACATCCTTGTAGTAAAAGTAAGCTTTTGGTTTCCATTTTCTAAAAGGATTATTGATGAATTATTTTAGCCCTATGAGCTTTTTCAAAAAATATTTTCCTTCTGCCCAGCTGGCCTACTTTATGATTCAAATACTTTGCTTCAGGGAGCTCTTGCTGTCTTACATAGTTCCAGGATTTATGCGCTTACTATTTTGTTCTTAAACAAAACATTCCAATACTCCGTGCTCTATCTGGATTTCTGTCATATTTCTGTTTCCTCAAATTGAGGACCAGGGACCATTTTTCTGGAGCTCGTTATAGGAACTGAGTGGAACAAGCTGTGATTTCATTAAACCATAGAGCCTGTTTTAATGAATTTTGTGATCCTTTGCATCATAGTATAAGCATTTCAAAAACAACCAAGATCTGTAACAGAGAGACTAAAAATACCAGAAATGTAGAAAAAGAACTGAAATAAGGTTTTCTGTACTAAAAATAAGAAAATTCTGAAGCAACCTTGCTTACAGCCCAAGACACATCAATAATCTTTAAAACTAGGCTTTTAAAATTTTTTTATTAAGGTTAATGAAAAACGTGTTTCAGTGTTTTTCCCTCAGTATCTTTTATTGATTCCACAGCTCTTCCCACAGCTATTTTTGTTGGCATTCCTTACACCCAGGTTGTGAAGGAATCCCCCATGCCTTTAGTTTCTGTAGAGCCACTCTCTGCTTCTCATGCTCTTGGTACCCTTCTTGTGACATCTGGCACATACATCCTGTCTTTGAGAACTTGTGTCACACACCACCTTCCATACTACAGTGTAGCTCCTATAGGGTGCAGCCTTTGTGTTTCCCTTAGAGCTTTCCACAAGGTAAGCACTTAATAATTTTTGAATCTTTGTTGAATGATTATGCCAATCTTAATGAACAGATAAATATATGCTTTTTATGAATGAGGCTCTGTGGTGAACACTGAAAGGGATGAGATGCACAGATGTATAATACAGTCTTAGATGCTTGACATTCTTTTTGGAATTAGATGAGAAATAAAATAACCTGGTCTAGATGGGAAGACAAGACATGAAAAAGTAACAGTATAAGGTATTAAAGCTAGGTGTCCAGGGAGGCAAATACGAACTTTTTGCTTTGGAACGATTGTCTTCAGTGAAATACGAAGGGGAACAAGGTTTTGTGCCTTAGCAATTTATAAGTTTTATTTGCTATATTTTGTCCCTTCTTCACTGTACTATTGCTAGTGCCCTGGAAGAGAGGGCTCTTCTGAGACAGTTGTCATTATTTCCTGACTGGTCAGTTAAGGTTACTGGTGCTCTGGTATTTTTCCCCCTCCTGAGAGGTGAGTTTCTGAGTAGTCCTGCAGCATGGTTTGTTTGTTCTTGCTGCTCCAGTGAGATTGTGACCATTGCATTCTGTGTAATGGAACAAACCTTGGAATTCAAAACCATTGAAATTGTGTTCTGTGGGAAACATAGGCTGTCTTAGAACTGAACCTTCTTAGGGCTAAGTGATCTCCCAGAGCTACTACTACTGTACTGGATTCTCAAAATCTGCCAGCCCCCTGGGCCTGATTTTAGTCTCTTTTCTCAACTTTTAACAGTATATTTTTTTTAAAAAAAAACTTTATTTCAACTTCAAAAAATAAAATAGACAAAAGGCAGCTTAACAAATTATGTTTGTTTACTTTCAATTCTTAGAACCATTCTGGTAAAAATGATAAGCCAAGCTGGGACAGGTTACACCTTCAACACCAAGAGAAGCCGACTACAAGAGAAACTGACTCTTTTGCATTATGACCCAGTTGGTAAGATTCAGAGGAGTTACTCCCCAATAGATTTAGATGCTTCCAGGGCTTGTTGCTCCATTTCCAAGCTGATGCTGAACATCGCTGGCAGTTCTGTGGCCCCTTCACCACTAAAGCATTCATTCAGCAAGTATGTGTGGAATGTTTACTTTGGTGCCAGCTACTGAGCCATGTGCTGGGGTACACCAGGAAACAAGACAGACTCAGTATGTACACACTTGGCATTTATAATCTGGTTTGGGGGAGAGAGAAATAATGATAAATTATGGTGAGTGCTGTAAGAATCAATCCAGATGCTGAGATAAAGCTGCAGGGAAATGGTGGGGAACTTACTTTAGTTAGGGAGGATCAGGGAAGGTCTCTCTCGGGGCAGTTAACCAGGGCCCTAGAGGTGAGAAATCAGCCCTGTAAAGAGAATAGGTGATTGTGTTCTGGAAACAGAGAAGGAGGTTATGGTTTCCCAGGTCATTTGTTTGATAGTGACAAGTTGTTGGGTCCAGATTGAGTTAAACATGTATGGTATCTAAATTTTAGTACAGAAAAGTAGGGCATTTGTTTTTGTACCATCTGCTACAATGCCATAATAAATGGTAATTTTAAATGGTCTTGGGAAATAGGAGAAGTATTTGTCCAAAAGAGACAAGTGTTCCCAAGGCCAGGTTGCCTGCTCACAAACAAAATAGAGTCAGCTTTTTTATTTATTTATTTATTTATTTATTTATTTTATTTATTGCATTCAGAAAATATGAGGTCTCCATATACCTCCCACCCCCCTCACCCCACTCCTCCCCCCATAGCAACAATCTCCTCCATCATCATGAGACTTTCATTGCATTTGGAGAATACATCTCTGAGCACCGCTGCACTTCATGGTCAATGGTCCACATCATAGCCCACTAGAGTCAGCTTTTGACTGCTATTGGTGGAAGCCCTTCCTATTTCTAGATTTCACGTGCAGATTTATGCAAAATAAAGTAACAAATACATTTTATTTTAGAACACTGGGCAGTTTTTTTTTCTCCCCAATTTTGTGTCCTCCTAAACAGCCCCTTTAATAATTGCTTCTAATGAAGATGAGGTCTATACTAACGTGGCAGCATGAAAAAAAATATAAGCTCTGAGAAACACATTTACTTGAGTTCTATTCTTTAGGAGAGATAAAATTCCTTGCTGTTTTTATGGTGTTGGAATTTCTGGTCATTCATTATGATAATAAAAAGGGAATTCTAGGTTTGTACCTGAGGACTAGGAATCTGAACTTCAGGATGATTCCTTCTATGGGGTAGAAAAAATTGTTAGAATAAGAAGTTAGGATATTGGATTGGTGTGGTATTTTCCTCCCTCTGATTTTTTTTGCATCAATCAGCTGGTGAAATCTCAAAAAATAATGAACTTTGCAATAAACTAATTGTTTTTTTACGAGTTTAGGTCCTTTAGAGTTTATTTTTAGGAGTGTGTACTTTATAAGTACTTAATAAATATTGCTTGAAAACCTATGATATTTTAATTATGAAACTACTGGCATTTTCATCCTTAGGAGAGAGATACTAGAAACATACTATTTGTCAGATTGATTTTTAAGTTTGGAGATTGGGAAAGAATACAACCAACCATAAATACTTTTGACCGTAAGTTGAAAGTGGGGCAAAGATTCATATAAATTTCAAACAGACGATTAGAACTTTTCTGATAAGGAATGTTCTGAGCCTTGAAAGCACAACTTTTATCTTTTTTGAAGAAGAGAATGTTCTGAGATAGACTGCATGGCTTTCTGCCCACCTATGAATGCCCTGCAGGCTTGCGTGATCACAGTGTTTGCCTTGGGCCTGCCCCATTGCAAGATACCAAATAGCTTGGCAGTTCTCCCAGGTTTTTTTTTTTTTCTTTTTTAATACCTCAGTGAGTAAGTGGTTAGTTTAAAGGATAATACTTTATTAGTCTGTTCTATGAAGGAAGTCAGGTAAGGAAACGTGGAAAATTTCCTAATGATTTGAGCATTTCCTAGTACACTGTATATCAAGAACCAGCTACATAGCCTTTGCCCTTTCGGAATACCTTTTCCCCATACAAAATTGGATGCTCCTTTCCAAGGGATAAGGATTAAAGTCTAAGGAATAAGCTTATTAAACTTTGTTAAATATATGAGGTATATATAGAGAATGAAAACTTAACCAGTTTTAATTCCACTGATGACCAAATAAGATAATATAGACGTTACTTGAATCAGAAAAGATTTAGGGTAAATCTAGGGAGAGAATTTGACAGACTCATTCTTCTATGAATTAAGCAGCAAATATTTTGATAGAAAGTTTATGTATATGATTGTGGATAGCACTGTCATTTCAACTCAGCAAACATGTATTGAGTGCTTACTGTGTATCTGGCAACATTCTTTTCCTTCTCACAGGAAAGGAAACTGATGCTAGACTTTTAAAGAAACTTGCCCAGGGACTCAGAACTGATAAGCAGCAGAGCCAAGGCTTGAACCCAACCTTTCTGACTCCAAGCTTCCTATTTTTCCCATTACATGGAACCAAATTAATCTCTCTAAAACTTTTTTTTTTCTTCTTCCTCAATATCCTCCCCTGTGGTCAGCCTAGCATTCAAGGCCATGGAGCCCCACTGTCATTCCTGCCTCCTGCCACCATTCTCCTACACCACGAGCTGCTTCTGGCTCACCTCATCCACTGCTGCTCGCTCAGGGGCCAAGCTTGACTCTCCACAAGGCCCGCCCTCACCGTTGCAGTCCTCGTTGGTTAAGTTCCCATGGGGCTTAGTGGACATTCACATGGCCACCTCATGGGGTACTCATGAATTACATCAGGGACTCTTACACTTTCGTAAACTCCATGTTGCCTAGCACAGTTCTGTGGACTGAAATTTTCTTTGAGTTAAGGGAATAAAGGCAGTGAATGAATCAGAGAATTTTCTTGAATAAAACATTGGTTTACTAATCTTACCTGGTCACTCCTTTCAGGTTATCAGTGAGACAAGTTTTGTTTTCACCCATTTTTTTAGTTCCATATAGAATAACAAGGGAGAAATATTTCTTCCAGTTAATATTTGATGGGAGGCTATATTGTTTCTTTACTAGCATTTTGTAATGATTGTTGTTTCCTTGGGTCTAGGAGGATCATTCCTACTTAAGTTTAATTTTAGATGGTTTGAAGTATGTTAAAATAACATTTATGAACAATGTATTATGTATATTTTGTATTTTATTGCTATTGTAGATAAAATTCTGCTGATTAGCTCTAGTGGGTCTTAAGTCCAGCTGCCCATCAGAATCATCTGAGGAGCTTTAAAAAACATTCCAGCCCCATTCTGCACATGTGCATGATTGTTTTATAAGTTTACAACTTCTGTCAAAAAATATATATTTAAAAAATAATAATAAGGTGGGTTGGGGGAAAAATACACCAAATGTAAGATAAAGACTATGATTAGTAGTAAGATTTTGACAGTGTTCTTTCACAGTTTGTAACCAACATCTCATGACAATGTAAGGTGTTGGTAGAGGGTTGATGTATGGGACTCCTGTATGATGTTATGCATCTTTGCTTTGTAAGTTCACAACTTTTACTATATACTTAACTGTTTATGTATATTCATATATAAATGATATAAAATGATATAGCAATCAGATTGGTTAGTGGAAAACTACTCTAGTAATATTTTGACAATGCTCTTTAATCAGTTAAAAAGGTTTAAAAATAATGCAAGTTATTAGTGGTAGGGTGAGATGTTATATATGTTTTTGTAGGTTCACAACTATTATACACTTAAATGTTTATGTATGAGTGATATATTTCAATAAATTAAAAAAAAAATAAATGAATAAAAAATATTAAGCAAGAACCAAACCAAAAAAAATTAATCTATGTCTAAGATAAAAGCAAAAAACCAAAAAACTTTCCAGCCTTTATTTTTTTAAAGATTTTTTTAAATTTCTCTCCCCCCAGCCAAGTTGTCTGTTCTCTGTGTCCATTTGCTTCGTGTTTGCCCACTTCTGTTGTCAGCGGTACAGTAATCTGTCTCTTTTTGTTGCGGTCATTTTGCTGCATCAGCTCTCCGTGTGTGCGGTGCCATTCTTGGGCAGGCTGAACTTCCTTTCAGGCTGGGTGGCTCTCCTTACAGGGTGCATTCCTTGCGCGTGGTGCTCCCCTGCGCAGGGACACCCCTGCATAACAGGGCACTCCTTGTGCGCATCAGCACTGCGCATGGGCCAGCTCCACATGGGTCAAGGAGGCCTGGGGTTTGAACCGCGGAACTCCCCTGTGGTAGGCGGATGCCCTATCCATTGGGCCAAGTCCCCTTTCCCAGCCTCACTTTAGATCTTCTGAATCAGAATTAGGGTAGGGGTGGAGGTGAGATAGAGGAATGGATTTTAAATACACTCCCTTACCAGTTTGGCAATTTCATATACAGAGTATCCATATTGATTGCAGAAGAAGAGAAAAAAAAGCTAAGATCTCTTTGCAGTATGATAGAGACAAATAAGGAGTTGTCATGTCATAGTCCTTTGAGTTTCTGGGTATGGGGTTTTTGTATTTTTGGCAAAGAGGAAATAGAGTGTGTGTATGGGGGGATGGTGTTGGTGTTGGGAGTTAATTGAGTGTGATGGGGCATTAGTTAGGAATTCTGAAACCCTTACCTCCCATATCAGTCCAATTTCATCAAGGCAGAAAGCACTTTGGTTCTGGTTTTATTTCAGAAAATTGGACTCTAAAAGTATTTACAGCGATGAGATTTTTGGCTGTAATATCAATTCTATTGCTACACTAAAAAACTCCATAATCGAGTGTATTAAACCATATCTGGAGAGTACGAAGTTGTGTATTTATTCTGCCAGCCAGGTTGACATTTTTGCTCACTTCTTGTCTTCTGCTTTTCTGGAGTCCAGCTCAGTCTGTCCTGCTTTACTTTTGGAAGAGTGGATTTTAACTTGGTCATCTCGTTGTTTTCCACTTTTGCCCCTAATTTTCTTTTTTAAGCATTTCATATTGGTTGAAATATGACCATGTGTGGTCCCAAGGATGCCACGTTTGGCTGTTGGGCCTTTCCTTGTTCTTCCCCCGGTTTTCTCTAGTCTCCTTTAGCTTCAGGAATTGAGAAACTGAGTAGATCAGCTGTATCCTCATGTCAAATGAACAGTGAAATAAGAGAAAGGAGAGGGCTCATGCCCAATAGGTATTTTTAATAAAAATGGTGATGACACTGTTTAGTTTTGTGCTATAATCCTGTTTTCCCTCCACAGTGAACAAAAAAGTCCTTTTCGTGGAAAAGAAAAAAATACGTTCCCTCTGAACAATGGATTGAAAATGAATTTGATTTATAAATGAGAAGACTGGAGGGCGGGGATACTGATTCAGAAATCCTGCAGCGTGTAATAAAAGAGGAGGAAATGGCATGGAATCACTGCCTCCTGTGATTTGAAGGCCATTGTGAAGGAAAACAATACAGTGAAAGGAAGTTCTTCATATTAGGACATATATCATTGCATCACATTTATTTATCTTTCTGGATATTTTTATAGCCCTTAATAAAAAATATGAAAATAGCCAGTGCTATTGTCTCTTAATGTTGTTTTTTCCCACTATTTGAAATTTTAAAATCAGCCATATTAGTAAAAAGTAACCATTGTTTTATATAATAAAAGAAGTGAAAATTTTCCAGAATGAGACTTATGGGTTGCCAGCCTGCTCCTCCTTGTACTTTGTAGAAAAGGCAGAGTCACTTTCCAAGTGATCTTATATCAACAAAGATATCAAGGGTGACCAGGAACGATAAGAAGGGAGCCTTATAACAAAAACCAAGAGAATGTCTGCTTTTGATTTGTGCCTATGTAGCTTGGAAAAACGCCATTGATCCATTTTCTCAAACCCAGGTCACGAAAGCAATACTTAGGATTTTTTAAGAGAGCTTTTATTCCTTAGATTTTAATAAAAGGATCTATATTGTATTTCCATAAAGCCACTGCCATGGGGCATGGTGGTACCACACAGCTAACTGGCTTGGAAATTATGATAATCCTTCATATTTGAATGAGGACCCTTGCCCAACCCAGACCTGTATACTTTTTCCCTCAAGCTGTTTTCAAAATTGCCTACCTTTCTCCTTTATTTCTCAAATACCAAGCTGAAAGTAAGAAGGGTCAGCTTACATCTTGAGCTCTGCCGGCGCACATCCTACCCCATTTAAAACATTTGGGAATTTGATAGAGTGCCCACCATGGCCACAAGCAATCTAAGAACCCAATGCTGTCTGAAATAACAGGTGTCTCCTCTCCATGGCTCCGTCTGTCTCTGGAGGAAATGCAATAGTAGCTCTCTGGAAATGGAATTAGTTATAGACAGCTGTCAAGTCTGAGAGGACTGTGGTGTTCTAGTCAATTAGCTATTTTTATAGTGTCTTGGTAAAGCTCTGGTTCAAAAGGTATAAGTGAGATTTTGATTCTCAATTTTAGGCTGAAATGATACACAATGACCTTGGGTTACAAGAAAAATCCATCACCTGATATTAGCTAAGCCAAGGTAAAGGATCTGTGACATGCGTGGGTAGCCTTTTTTTAAAAACTTAGAATCTGGTTTAACAAATAACTTGTAAGTTTAGCCCATGGACTAAATGTGGCCTACAGGTGGTGTTTGTATTTTTTTTTTTTTAAATTGATTGCTGGTATTTACACACAAATTTTAACAAGTGCCTGAATATCTGGCTTCTCTTGAAAAACCAGAAGCTTTACAACACTAAGCTAAGCTGAATGTCAGCTGCCCCTTAGAAACAGCTGTTCAGTTCACAGGCCTCCCTGCTCCTGCTGACCCCAGTTTAACATGCCTGCTCCGGCATGGCTGTAGACGCTCTTGCCCACACCCCTGCTGTATAGTGCACATGTCGTGTAACGAACCTTTGGCACAGAGCACTGGCCCCTGAGTAGTGGAAATGCTTGCTCAGACCCTGTTCATAACATCTTTTATTGTGGTTGGCTCTTAGAAATGTATGCAAAGCAAAGATGATCATTGTAAGTCAACAAATGAAAGCTTGGGGATGACTTTTAATAAATGGACATAATACTTGCAAAGGAGAAGAAGGCATGTCATGGTAAACTGCAAGTTTACCAAATACATTTTATTTCCACGTACATTGATTTTGGAATTGAAAGCAATCAAAACAGTTCAAATGGCAGGTCCTTTCTGTATGGATAAGATGACTGTGTTCCTGCTGCCTGGACGCTGACTGCTGCGATGAAATTGGATCTCTTGAGCATTTCTTCCAAGGACAGATTTGGGTAGTAAGCCAGGTAGAAGGCGAGAGCTCCTACAAAACTGTCACCAGCACCCTGTAATTAAAATCACATTTATGCAATAAACATGTGGTCAATCTTGCCCAAACTCAGAGGTCCCGGGGACTGAACCCGGGACCTTGTTCGTGCACGAAGCAGGTGCTCAACCATGGAGCTACCCTGCCCCCCAAACTGCATTCTCCACTGGAAAGTTACTCCCTGCTCCCTGTCCCCATCTTCTCATACTCTACTCTTGGGAAGCAAGTCACCACGTATAGGCCACACTTAAGGGCCAGGTGGAGTTAGACTACCTTCCTGAGGGTAAAGTATCTACATAAATTATTTGGAATTCTTCTGTATGGGAGATAATCCTGTACTATGCATTTATTTAAACATATCAATATTTTATTTGGGATATATTTATTTTCTTGCTTAAATTGTTCTAATTTTGGCCATTGGAAAGTTGGCTCCTTCGTCTGTATGACATACCCCAATCCTTTTATTGTATGTGTGTGTGTAACTTTCTGGCACTAGGACTCTATAGTCTCATCTTGCATTTTCCCTGCTCCAGCCCTAGGATCAGTCATTTCTCCATAAAAATGTGCAAGCAGAAAGTGGTGAGTGCTGTCCAGATGTTATTTTCAAACTAAATATGGGAAATATCAAATTTCTTTTTTTCTGAAGCTTCAAAGGTCCAAGTAGGCCATATGGGAACCCATGGAATTAGCACCTCAAAAATGTCTGTTGACCTCTGTGTTAAGGCAGGATAACACCTCGTCACATGTATGACTAACAAATGTGTTTAAAATAATTTAAATGTGATTGTACAATGTCACTTGAAAAAAGTTCTGGTATTTAACAGCTTTCAGGGTCATTCCCCATTTCTTCCCCACTTTGCTGGTCCTTACACCCGAGAGCTTTCTTAACAAATCTTAAGGCTATACTTGAGCCTTTAAAAAGAGCCTTGGCATGGACTAGTGCTCCAGCAGCAGTTGAAGTCTTTGGTGAGCTACGTGCCCAGCACTGATGGGCGCCAAAGGAGAAGTAAAATCCACTGTGGTTTAAGTGCTACTTTAATAGTTTGGAAGAAGTCATAAATACTGTTGGATTTTAAGAAGGCCTGCCTTCCTGAAGAAGGGGTTTTGTATAAATAAGATGTTACAGAGAGAAGGCAGGCCTCAAAGAACAAAGACGAGGTGGAAGGAGCAGAGTGAGCTCCTGAGACCGTGTATTTAGAAGGACATTTCCCTTTTTTACACAGATACAAGAGTCAAGATGAAAACTTGTCAAGAAGTCAGAGGAAACCAGGTGTGAATTCAACAACTGTCCTTCCTCCCATAAATGTTTTCCAAGTGCTCAAAATGTGTCAGACACTATGTTAGGTGTTTTACAACTGAGATACGATAGAGAAAAGATAAACCTGGCTCCTCTCTCAGGCTTTACAGCATAGCAATGTGACTTGAAAAATGTCTGAAAGCAGAGAAATTAGTGGCTTGGGTGGAGGAGGTATTATGAAAACATGGAACATGTGGCAAGATAGGAAGAGTTATGGCAATGTAAGATTCCAAATCTTGACTCCTCCATCCATCATATATGGAATCAAATTCCAGATTGATGAAAGGTTTGAATATAAAAAATAAAAGAGAAAAACAATTGGATGAAAAGATGAATATTTGTATTCGTTTGGTGCACAAGTAATTGTGGTTTTGCTTTGTTGAAATTTGCCATTTGATATTGGTATGCACTCTTAAATAATGTGGTTATATTATACATCATTTTCTTTTTTATTTATTTATTTATTTATTTTTTAAAGATTTATTTATTTATTTAATTTCCCCCCCTCCCCTGGTTGTCTGTTCTTGGTGTCTATTTGCTGCGTCTTGTTTCTTTGTTCGCTTCTGTTGTCATCAGCAGCACGGGAAGTGTGGGCGGCGCCATTCCTGGGCAGGCTGCTCTTTCCTTTCACGCTGGGCGGCTTTCCTCACGGGCGCACTCCTTGCATGTGGGGCTCCCCCACGCGGGGGACACCCTTGCGTGGCACGGCACTCCTTGCGCGCATCAGCACTGCCCATGGCCAGCTCCACACGGGTCAAGGAGGCCCGGGGCTTGAACCGCGGACCTCCCATATGGTAGACGGACGCCCTAACCACTGGGCCAAAGTCCGTTTCCCTATACATCATTTTTATGTGCATTTCTCACTTTATAAGCTAATGACTAATTACTTGCTGTTTATATTTATTTTAGACTATGGAAATTATGTTAGACAAAAAGCAAATTTGAGCGATTTTCTTATTTGAGTTCATGGGTCGTAAAGCAGCAGAGACAACTCACAACATCAGCAATGCATGTGGCCCAAGAACTGCTAATGAATGTACAGTGCAGTGGTAGTTCCAGAAGTTTTGCAAAGGAGACGAGAGCCTTGAAGATGAGCTTAGTGGCTGGCCATTGGAAGTTGACAATGACCAATTGAGAGCAATCATTGAAGCTGATCCTCTTAAACTATATGAGAAGTTGCTGAAGAACTCAACATCGATTATTCTATGATCATTCAGCATTTGAAGCAAATTGGAAAGGTGAAAAAGCTCGAAAAGTGGGTGCCTCATGAGCTGACCGAAAATTTAAAAAAATGTTTTGAAGTGTCGTCTTCTCCTATTTTATGCAACAGCAATGAACCATTTCTCTATTGGATTGTGATGTGCGATGAAAAGTGGCTTTTATACAACAACCGGCAATGACCAGCTCAGCAGCTGGACTGAGAAGGAGCTACAAAGCACTTCCCAAAGCCAAACTTGCACCAAAAAAAGGTCATGGTCACTGCTTGGTAGTCTGCTGCCACGACAGCTTTCTGAATCCCGGTAAAACCATTACATCTGAGAGGTATGCTCAGCAAATCATGAGATGCCCGGAAAACTGCAACGCCTGCAGCCGGCACTGGTGAACAGAAAGGGCCCAATTTTTCACAACAACACCCGACCGCAGGTCGCACAACCAATTGTCGCACAACCAATACTTCCAAAGTTTAACGAATTAGGCTACGAAATTTTGCCTCATCCTCCATGTCCACCAGACCTCTCGCCAACCGACTACCATTTCTTCAAGCATCTTGACAACTTTTTGCAGGGAAAATGCTTCCACAACCAGCAGGATGTAGAAAATGCTTTCTAAGAGTTTGTCGAATCCCAAAGCATGGATTTTTACGCTATAGGAATAAATGAATTTCTCATTGGCAAAAATGTGATTATAATGGTTCCTATTTTGATTAATAAAGATGTGTTTGAGCCTAGTTATAATGACTTAAAATTCATGGTCTGAGAACGCAATTCCTTTTGCACCAACCTAATATAATCCCAGGCAGGAGAACCACAAGCAAGTCAGTAAACCCAAAAGCCATAATGGAAAAAGAACAAATTTTAATTTTATAAAAACATTTAAAAATGGTATGTCCAAATTCACTATAAATAAAGATAAAAAAGAACAGTTGGTGAAAATTCTTGCAATACATATTCCAAATATTAAAAAAAAAACACCTTCAAATTGCTAGGAAAAGGACAAATTCAGGATGAAAATGGACAAAATATATAGACATGCAATTTTTCAGAAAAGGAAATGTAAATGGTTAGTAAACAGTGAACATATGAAAAGATGCTCCATCACTAGTAGTCAAGAAAATGCAAATAAAAATCATTTTTACCATCGCATTTTGATAAAAAAGAACTAAGACTGATAACAAGACCAACAGGTACTGTCATACAATGCTGGTGGGGAGGTGGAGGAGTCATCACACAATATTCATTAAAATAACAAAAAATATGCCCGGTGATTCAGCAACCCTGCTTCCGAGTCTACCTTACCAGAAATAAAATCTGTAAAAGGATATATGTACAAAGATGCTTATGACAGTACTGTTTCCAAAGGTAAAACACTGGAAACAATTTATCAGGAGAATGGATGAGTAGACTTTAGTACTTTTTTTTTTTTTGGTAACTTCCTTCTTTTCTCTATTTTCCAGTTATTTTTAAATGAGCCAGGCCAAGGACTTCTGGAACTTTACTGGAGTTTAACTCGTGCCTCTGCAATTCTCAGAGTGCTCCTGCACCTTGTATCTCATCAGTGCAGGAATTCTCATCTTGAGGCTTGGGCTGAGAAAGGAAGACATCTGCCAAGGGTACCAAGTGGTTTAACTGCAAAGTGAGAGTGCGAGCCTGAGCCTCTCTGCTCAGGCTCTGCTTTAGTCTGGTCTGGGAGGGCTGGGCCTGTCCGTAGAAGCCGGCAGGGGGCGGGGTTCGCTTCCCACTCTCCCAGGCAGGAATGGGAGGTCCCTGAGTGGCAGACCTGACGACATTATCACTGAAACGATCTTTCAGGCAGGCTCTTTTAGGCAGGCTGCTTTGTCTGTGCTGAGGGACGGCACCCCCCACTCTCAGCAGAGTCTTATTACGGAAAAACATGTAGCTATTAATAAGAAAAAGTTAGCAATATATAATACGTAAATATCTGGAGAAATGTCCAAGAGTTAAGGAGAAAAGCAAAGTTTCAGTGTAGCTATCCCATTTTTGTGAGAAAATGAAAAACCAAAAAGAGCAAAAAGAACACCTATGTGTATGTGTGTATTAAAAAATACAGAGAAGTATGAAGAGGGGATATGTATCACATTATTAATATTTGGTTGTTATTTGGATGGGAAGGGACAAAATTTTTCTTCATATATGTTGATACTGTTTGACTTGCAATAAGCTGGTAATACTTCCAATTTAAAAATTAAGAGAATAAAGGTGCTCAGTGGCCAGGAACGCCATGCCTCTGTGCCGCCCTCACCTTTACCTTGCAGCCTGCCCAGGGCAGAGGCACGAAGCCGAGGGAAACCATTCCAGCGTCACTAGTGAATTCTGATTCACACACCCCTGTTGGCTACAGAGAAGATTTTAAAAGAAGCTGAAAAAAGATTGTACTTATCTATAGATCTCTATAGAAATCACTTAAATTACTTCCCCCTATAGCCAAACCGGGGAAACAGTGCTCATAACATGGCATGTGCTGGAAGTAGAGGCAAGGATGATTTTCACAATGTTGCTTCTCTTCATTCTCAGTGCTACATACTGTGTTGGTAGAGAGTGAAAAGGTAAGTTCTTCTTGTATTAAAATTAGGGGGTTTCCCTCCAAAGAAAACTCTAGGTTAGAAGGCTTCACTGGAGAATTCTAGCAAATATTTAATGAAGATATACAACTAATTTTATACAATTATTTTCAGAAAATAGAAGGACCAAGGGAATGCTTCTTAAGTCATTTTCTCTCTCTCTCCACACACGCGCACACACACACACACAGAGGATAATACATCATGACTAAGTGGTACTCATCCCAGAAATGCAAGTTTGGGTTAATATTTTTAAAAAGATCAATCAATATAATTCATTATATTAGAAGTCTTTTGTAAACTTAAAAAGTTTTGCTATATAATCTATATACCAGAATAAGAAATAAATTTAAAAGTTTTAAAAATCTTATGATAAATTTAATAGATGCATAAAAAACATTTGACAAATTTCTATATCCAGTCATGATAAAATCTCAGAAAATCTGGAATGCAAAGTAACTTGATATTTTTGATAAAGGGCATTTTAAGAAATCTACCGCTAACATCATACTTAATGGGAAAGACAATGCTTTTTCTCTACTATTGGGAACAAATCAAGGATGTCAGTTTGGATGACCTGGCCAATGTAACCGACAAGGGGGGTAAAAAAAGGCATACAGATTGCAAAGGAAGAAGTAAAATGCTTTCTTTGTAGATGCCATAATCACCTATGTAGAAAATCCTAAGGAATATAGAAAAAAAACACTGACCAGAAATAGTGAGCTTAGCAAGGTAGCAGAATACATTACATTTCTATATATTAGTAATGGGCAATATGAAATCAAAATCATCAGAATATTATTTCCAATAGCATAAAATACTGTTTAAGGATTAAATTTCACAGAACGGTATAAGACCTGTATATTCTTATTATGGAACATAATAAAAATGAAAGAAAACTTAAATAAATGGAGAGATAAACCATATTCCTGTATTGGAAAACACAATATTGCTAATATGTCAATTTTCTGCAAATTGATGCAGAGAGTCAATGCAATTCCAATAAAAATCCCAGCTAGGAATTTTTAGCAATTGATAAATTGATTCTGAAATTTATGTGAAAATGCAATGGACCTAGAATAGCAAAACAATTCTGAAAAAGAACAAAGTTGGAAGATGTTAACTATCTGATTTTAAGACTTACCATAAGCTATAATAAGCAGACTGTGAGATATTGATGAAAGGTTAGATACTTAGATCCATGGAACAGAAAACAGTCTAGAAATCGACCCAAAGATATATGGGTCGATTTATTTTCAACCTAGGTATTCGTTCAATGGAGGCAAGGATAGTCTTTAAAACAAATGTTCTGGGACGACCTGATATGCAAAAACACAAACACTGGGGAGTGTTGTGGCTCAGGCTGTTGGGCACCCGCCTCCCACGTGGGAGGTCCTGGGTTCAGAAGAAACAAGAAGACAACGAAAAGACAAAAAAAAAAAAAAAAAAAAAAGACCAGAGAGGAAGGAGCCACGAACCCTTACATCACACCACAGGCACATGTCCTTTGTGTGTGACTTTTGTTTTAGTGAAAATGAAGGTTAGGTTGCCATGGCTGAGTTACTTGATATTCTCATTGTTGAATCTATTTATACCACAAAGCTTTCAAGTGCCAATAAATTACTTGGCTGTTGATTCACATCTTCGGTATAACTATTTTTATACATTGAAATGATTTTTCAAAAATGGAAAGTGCTTTAAGAGTGGAGGCTGTATTGTATCACTGTGATTTTCCTGTAAGCAAAGTACTTTCCAATCAATCATTCTTGGAATAATGGAAGAGTTCTCACTGATACAACATGACGGTTTTAACCTTTTACTGAAAATTATTTTTGTGCCAAAAAGGGGTGATGGCTTAATCTTCCTTTAATAAAAAACACCCCCTGTGGCTACTATTCATTGCCTTCTCCCAATGATTTCCTCTAAAGGAGAGCCACTCTCGGGTGGCTGTGGCATTCGGAGGCCCCTGCTCTCCTGAGGGCCGTCGGCCTCCTGGGCTCTGGGAAGTTTGGGGCTGAGGTCCCCGTGGAGGCAGGTGGAGCAGCCGTCGGTGGAGAGAAAGGACAGCACGGCCCGCTCCACGGACCACCAGAGCCTTCGTGGGTGGAGGCTCTCTGCGGGGCCGGGGGTGGCAGGCTCTCTCATTAGGAACCGAGGCAGTGTCGCCAGGGGGAGGTTGGCTTCTCATTTCCCTTCTCTTTCAGACCATCCTCTCTGTCCACCTGCCCCCCTCTTCCCTCCCACTGTCCCTTGCCTGCCTGGGGGTCTTGACCATGACTGTGGGTCTGCACCTTCACTGAACTTAGCCCGCTCATGTCCCAGCTCCTCGGGGCTCTGCACCCTGGGGAGGGCCAGGAGCACACTGATGAACCCGGGAGCTGGGCAGTAAGTGCCCGCAAGGGGCCGCACGCACGCGCCGGCAGATGCACCTGCACGTTAACCCAGGCCCTGGTGGCCTGCACGGGCTCTCTTCCTGAGGCCCTGCCCAGAGCTGGGCCTTCTGCTGGGCGCTCTGCATGTTACTGCCCCTACTTTTCACAAGAACCCCGTGGACGGCGGTGGCGTGGGGCTGCGTGTATGGTCACACGCACTGGCATGCACAAATGACGCTCAGCTGAGGGGTGTGTGCCTCAGAGGGGCACCTCCTCCTAATTCGCACCAAGTGCCATGGTGGCTAGCAGCACCCCTGGGTGATCCTCACTTTAAAGTGAAGGAAATTGGGATTTGAAGAGGCTTGTCCAAGGTAAAAAAAAGGGTGGCAAATGGCAGAGTCAGGATTTGCACCAAGGACACGTGTGTGGGAATCCAGCAGCTGGAGAAGCTAACTTGGGCTCAGATTTTGCCACCTCACCATGGGAAGAGCTTGTGTTTTCTGTGCTGATGAGGAATGACTGGGAGGGGGGCCTGGGACCATGGCTCTCTAGTGAGACTCTTCTAGATGGGGGCCCCACTTTTCCTCTGGGTGCTTCGGGCAGGAACAGAGAAGGGAATGTGAACTAGAGGTGTCCTGGGCAGGTGTGGGGAAAGGGTGAGGGTTGCAAAGGAAGCAAAGGTTTCAGGAGAGACTACTTCAGAACGCCCAGAGGGTCTGTCTGGGCAGGGAAGAAGAGGTTAGGAGGGACTCAAGAGACCAGGAGCAAAAGGAGGGAACCAGGGGGGTGGAGGACATGGGAAGGAGCAGGGCTGAGAGCTGGCTGTGGTCAGAGGGCAGGTGTGCAGTTACGACTACAGAGGAGAAGTGGCTTCAGATGGCAACAGAGTCTGGGGTCACCTTGGGAAGGCGGAAATGGACAGAGGAGTCCCTCGAGTTGTGGGTGACGCGGGTCTATGGGCCTTGGAGGTGGCCGATCCTCACGGCACTGAAGCCATCCCATGATGGCAGCGGTGGGATGGAGAGGAAGACGGTGACGTGGAGGCCACCATCTAAAACAGAGTGATCAGGAAAGAAGGCCGAGGGGGCTCTACGTGAGCCGCAGGAACCCCAACGAGGCAGGAATCTTTATAGACGAAGCTGCAGGGAATGGGCGTTGGATGAGGAACAGCCATCTCTTGAGAGGGCCGCTTGGGGAGTTAGGATGTAAGGAAGCTTCTTTAGAAGGATAGGACAGCTAGAGGACGTAAACAGAGGGTTCAGGAGGGGGAGAAGCGGATCAGGACGCTGGGGCAGTGAGGGCCTCTGCTGGGCCCTGGGCTCTGTGACCTGCCTCCTCGGCCCGTCACGGGGTCCTCTTCCTCCTCTCACACATCCACGCTGTGGACCCCTGGGTTCTGTCCTTGGCCCGTGGCCTTCGTCGTTCTCCATAATTTCCTGCTGTAGTCTCATCTGCTATGAATACGAGGAGTCCCAGCCCAGTATCTGTAGCCCAGAGTCTCCTCCGTCTTCAGATTCATCCACCTACCTGTGAGCCTGCTCAACCAGGTGTCCCTCGCAGGCCACGCTAACTCAGCATGCCTGCGCTGAGCTCGTGCTTCTGCCTCAACAAGCGCCGCTTCACATCTTCAGCTTGTCTGTGGCACGTCCATGCGGAAAACCTGGGGTGTCTTCTGGAGATCTCCTTCCTACCTAATTCATCCTCTGTGGCCAAACTGAAATGCTAAGTACTTCTCGAACCTGTTCTCTCTTCTCCACCGCCACTCCCCTGCCCCACTATAGACTCATATCACCCTGTGACGACTGTAGTACCTTCTAACTCGTCTCCCTGCTTCCAAGCTGGCCTCTTCCAACCCATCCTCTACTCTGCTGGAAATCTGACCATGTCACTTCCTACCTACAGCCCTTTGAAAGTTTCTCATCTTTCTTTGGATACAATTTTAGGTCCCTGACATGGCACATGAGGCTCCCTAGCCCACTTTCCCAGTTTCATTTCTTACTTCTTCCTATTAACTTAAGGAACATTGAGTCTGTTCATGGAGACCCTGGCTTGGACTCTTGCCTAGACTAATTCATACTCACTTTTTTTTTTCAAATTTATTTCTCTCCCCTGCCCCCCTCCCCCGGTTGTCTGCTTTCTCGTGTCCATTTGCTGTGTGTTCTTTTGTGACTGCTTGCATTCTTGTCAGCGGCACCAGGAATCTGTGTCTCTTTTTTTTTGTTGCATCATCTTGCTGCATCAGCTGTGTGTGTGGTGCCACTCCTGGGTGAGCTGAGCTTTTTTCATGTGGGGTGGCTCTCTGCAGGGCGCACTCCTTGCACATGGGGTTCCCCTACATGGGGGACACCCCTGCGTGGCATGGTACTCTTTGCGCGCATCAGCACTGTGCTTGGGCCACCTCATCACACAGGTCAGTAGACCCTGGGTTTGAACCGTGGACCTCCCATATGGTAGGCAGACGCTTTATCAGTTGAGCCAAATCCGCTTCCCCTTACTCACTTTTAAAGACTCAATTTGGGTATGAACTTAGTCCTCACGTATTTTTGAACTAGTACTATATTTCAAAGCTCTGTGCTGGGCTTCTTCCAGGAAGCCTTCCCAGATCCCACCAGCCCTGGCCTCCTCCTCGAGGGTGGGAAGACTGCCTTCATCTTCTCCAGATCCCAAGACAGTGCAGCGCCCAGCTCAGGGCTGAAGTGAACGCTGACAGCCTCAAGGACTCTCAGGAGGATGGGTCAGCCTAGAAGCACACACTGTCCTAAGAATGCCGAGAGGAGGGAGAGCCATGAGACAGCCTTGTGAAACTCCTCGTTCCCCACCTTCTAGATGACAGAAAAGTGGATGAGTTGGAAGGCATGACGGGCATGAAGTGTGGCTGGGCAAGAAAAATCCACGTGATGAAAATCCCCAAGGTAAGAGCCTGTCAGGCGGCGGCTACAAGAGCTCACAGATGAGCTCGCAAGAAGGATGTCGTCAGCCAGGCTTCATCTGTTAGGAATCTGTGCCCACGCTGGATGAGTCACAGCCCAACTGCTGAGGGACCCTAACCGTTAAAGCCCTTGCATTCCTCCTCGATGTCTTCATGCATTCCCTTGGACAAGCAGATACCATTTTCCTTTCTTTCAAAACCTCTCCCTACACAAAGCTATTCAGATTCCACACTGTGGACCTAAATTCCTCAGCCAGGCTTGTGGTTTTAGGGCCAGAGAAGAGGCAAACGGGTTGAACCATGACTCAATCACATGCCAATGGCACTATTTCTTCTTCTTACAAAAGGATGTTGCAAGGAGCTTAGGAAAGGGAGCGCGAGCTCACGCAACCCTGCCAGGTTTCCTGTCTACTTCCCACCACCACGCTGGGGCCACCCAGTTCCACCTGGACGTTCAGCCTTGCTGCCCACCCTGGGCATGAGCCAGCATTCCCCCAGGGGAGGGGAGTTTAAGGAGGGCTGCTCCAACTGCTGAGATGACTGGTCCTCAGACCAGCCTGAGGGCAAGTCCTGCTTGGTTCTTGCTTCCAGGTTCTAAGAATGGGGCTTCTGCCTGGTTCCTCTTTGCAGGAGGCTGAGGCAGGAATAGCTGAGAAGGCCTGGGGCAGGACAAGCCGTTCTTTGCCCTCAAGGGGCTGTTCATCTAACAAGCAGGAGACTTGGTAGTTCTGAGCCTGGGGGGGCAGCACAGAAAGGGTAAACCAACCAGGTCTTAAATCCCGCCTCCTCTGCCTTTCATTATCCTCTTTTAAGATTGGTAAAGTCATGCCTTTACATTTACACGAAGGCCTTGTCTGTCATTTAGAGTCACAGAATTGGGTAAAATGTCCTATAGTTTTCTCAGCTGGGACAATGCAGCCAATGGTTAGAGTCAGAAAGACCAAAGTCCTAATTTTCCCACTTAGTAGCTGTGTGACCTCTGGCAAGGTGTTCAGCCTCACTGTGCCTGTTTATCTATCTGTCAAACGGGAAGCTGACTCACGGGGTGAATGTAAGGACTGAATTAGATGACCTATGTGAGAGGGCCTAGCTCGGAGCGGATGCAGGGTGGACTAAACGGGCTCTTCTGGGAGGCCCCTTTCTCTGCAAATATTTTTGGAAATGGAAGCTCAGGCACTAGTCAAAGGGGGCTAGAGGGGAAGCAGATGTGGCTCAAGCGATTGGGCTCCCATCTACCATATGGGAGGTCCAGGGTTTGATACCTGGGCGTCCTGGTGAAGGCAAGTTGGCCCACGCGGAGTGCTGCCCTGCACAGGAGTGCCGGCCAAAGCAGAGAGCTGGCACAGCAAGATGACGAAACAAAAAGAGACTCAGAGGAGAGATAATAAGAGACTTAGCAGACCAGGGAGCTGAGGTGGCACAAGAGAATGATTGCCTCTGTCCCACTCTGGAAGGTCCCAGGATCGGTTCCCGGAGCTGCCTAATGAGAATACAAACAAAGAAGAACATATGGTGAATGGACACAGAGAGTAGACAATGGAGGGAGAGGGTTGAAATAAGCAAATAAATCTTAAAAAAAAAAAAAAAAAGGGAGGGGGTCTAGAGTCTGGGCTGGGACTGGCTTTGTGTTCCCAGCTCAGAGTGGAGGGAGAGGGTGGCCAGGAGTGTGTGGCCGCCAGGGAGAAGTGGCAGCAACAGTGTCCCGTAGCCCCTGGTGACGTGGAAGGCTGGCTCCAGAGAGTCCGAGCAGTGCCACCTGATGTGCTGGGGCTCTGAAAGTGCCCTGTGGGCACTGGGGAGGTACTTGATGGGGATTTTAGAGGTGGTGTGTAGACTAAAGAAATGGAGAGTGAAAAAAGGGCCAAAGTTCCTCTGGTAAGAGTGTAAGACTGGGGAAACCAGGTCCATTTCGTGCTTGAACTGGGGTTGAGCGAGCAGTGAGAACGATGCAAGGCCGCTGGGCAGAGGCCTGGGGCTGGAGAAAGCCCTGCACCTCTGCACTGGCACCGCTGCTCTGACGGGGCACCCGGGCTTCTGCCGCAGCGGGCCGGCCCGGGGCAGAGGGCAGATGCGGGGGAGAAGAGCTGCTGCGAGAAGCCAGTGGGCGGCAGGCAGCTGAATGGGGGGCGGGGGCGGCGTGGTTTTAGAGGCCATCCCTCTAGCTCTGCTGGAACCTGAAGTTGGGGCCTGTCCTGGCTGGGGATGGACACTGGGCCCCGGGGCCACCTCAGTGTGACTGACCTCAGCACACAGAATGAGCAGAAGGCTCGACCTGGGACCTACCTCGAGGTCATGCCTTCCCAACTGAGGCGGAATCTCCCCCAAGGGGATGCAAATTGGTTCGTGGGGTGCAAAACACTTAGGCAATACAACGCGGCTGGTCCAAGGGCTGCAGACAGACGTGATAGCTGTGGTATCACAATCTCACGAGGAGCAGGGTCACTGATTAGGAAGAAAATGTCTACAATGGCTGTTGAGCAGGGGTGGAAATGAAAAAGGCTGAGGCACACTGACCTAGGGCCTCCCATCCCACCGAACTCCTGGTGGCCTAGCCAGGGTCTTCTGGTGCCTTAAGAACTCGTAAGCAGCAATCTCCAAATTGCAAGGTGAACTTGGCAGGTGTCCATAGCTCCCTTCTCCCTTCGACTGAGCCAGAAATTCCTGTATCTCCCAGCCAGTGCTCATTGTTTACCTCAATCTACAGTCTCCATGGATACCAGTGAGCCCTGGGCAAGCCCTAAACCCTGGAGTGAGGAATTTAACAAGAAGAACAGAATCTGTGCGACCTGGCCTATCTCCCCAGGCAGGAAAGATAGAAGGTTCTTGCAAATCTGGACACGACTGCGGGAGGGGTATGTCTGGGAAATGCACCAGGAGATACATGCTGCTTACATAAGTAGCTTTTCACCGCTCAGATCTGAATTTTTCTATCTTCTCTTATCAGCGCATATTTACGTCATAAAGATGAGATCACATTCTTTCCACAACCATGACCTTCCCGCTTTCCTGTTCCCTAACCAAATTAGCGTATGAGCATCACAGTGAGAATCCAGTTTTCTTATCATGATTGTGCAAGAGCTGCTGATTTTAAGTGAATTTCTAGGGAGCATGACAAATCATTAAGTTGTAAATGTCCATGATTTTGGCTTCAACCATTAGCTAGCTTAATTTATTATTTGACATTTCAATTATTAAGCTGAGACAGTTCACTTTTAAAATACCCTGTGATTTAAAGACAGAGTCAACATTTTCTGGCTTGATAAGGTATTTCAAATGATCACTCTTGGGGATTGAATCATGTCTCTCATAAAATGCACGCTCAGGTCCCAAGCCCTGGTCCTGTGGACTGACCCACTTGTACACAGGACCTCTGGAGGTGTTACTAGTTAAGGTGGGTCAGACTGAGTCCAAAATGGCTTAAGTCTTTATAAGCAAAGGACAGTGGCCTTGGAGGAAGCCCCGGCAAGGGGCCAGGAGTCAGAAGTCAACAGAACCCGAAGAGAAAGGAGAGGACATTGCCCTGTGGTGGAAAAGCCAGGAACCCCAAGGACTGCTGGCAGTCAGCCCTCGAACACCACAGCCTTTGGGGAGAAAGCACGTCCTTGCTGACACGTTAGTTTTGGATTTCTAGCCTCAGAACCATGAGCCAATAAATTCCTGTTGCTAAGCCAACCCATTGTACAGTGTTTGTTGTAGCGGCTGGGAAATGAAAGCAGTAACTATTTCATACTAATCAACTGCTACTTGTTCATTATTACTTCATATAATAATAAAGTGTATGCAGCAAAGTTCTGATATTATTCTTATTTCTGTCCTTTAAATAGGCACAGTTTTTATTCCCTGGCTTTGTAATTTATTAGTTTGATTTTTAAAAAAATGGCTTTATAGAGATATAATCATATACCATACAATTCACCCATTTAAAGCGTACAATTCAATTTCTTTAAACATTCACAGGGTTGTACAATCATCACCACAATCTAATTTTAGGACATTTTTGTCTCTTCTAAAAGAAACCTTACACCCATCAACAGCCATGTTCCACTGCTCCCCTTTCCCGATCTACTTCTGTTTCTACAGATTTGTTAAACAGGCACACATTTCTGAGAAAAATTATTTTATATATTCCATAATTAACAAAGTTTATTTCACACTTAACCAATAATTTAGCCATAATTAACCAATGAGATTCACATCTAACCTCTTGATCTTAGCAATCTGTGTGAAAGCTGAAGCTGATGTTGGCTTTGTGGGAACTGTTCTATGTGACACAGTAAAACTGCTTTCCCAGTGAGCACTGATGCAACACGTTTAGCTTCCTCCCTGCCCAGACGTGTTCATTAGCAGTCTGTAAAGTTTTAAAATTACATTGTAAATGTACCAGGAGCCTGCTATTTAGGAATTCCTATGGTGATATCCTTTAAAGCTAACCTCTCAGGTAAAATCCACCCAATAAAGACTACATAAAATAGGGCGGCAGACTTGGCCCAGTGGTTAGAGCGTCCATCTACCACATGGGAGGTCTGCGGTTCAAACCCTGGGTCTCCTTGACCCGTGTGGAGCTGGCCCACGTGCAGTGCTGATGCGCACAAGGAGTGCCCTGCCATGCAGGGGTGTCCGGCGCGTAGGGGAGCCCCACGCGCAAGAAGCGCTCCCTATAAGGAGAGCCACCCAGCGCGGAGGAAAGTGCAGCCTGCCCAGGAATGGTGCCACACATAGGAAGAGCTGACACACAAGATGACGCAACAAAAAGAAACACAGATTCCTGTGCGGACAAAGAAGAAGACGCAAATAGACACAGACAACCGGGGTGGGGAGGGGGAACGGGAGATAAATAAATAAGTCTTTAAAAAAAAAGACTACATAAAGAAATCCTACAACTCAACAACAACAAAAATTCTAAAATGGGCAAAAGACTTGAATAGACATTTCTCCAAAGATGATATACAAATGGCCAAAAAGCACACGAGAAGATGCTTAAGTGCATTAGACACTAGGAAAATGCAAATCAAAACCACAATGAGGAAAGTGGGTGTGGTTCAAATGATTGGGCTCTGGAAGGTCCCTAGTTCGGTTCCCAGTGCCTCCTAAGGAAGAGAGCAAGCTGCACCAAAGGCAGGTGCAGTAAGTTGATGCAACAAGACACGAGTAAAACATAATGAGAGATACAACCAGAAAGCAGGGAACAGAGGTGGCTCAAGGGATTAGGTGTCTCCTTCCCACACTGGAGGTCCTGAGTTCAGTTCCTGGTGTCCAAAAGAAAGAAGGAGGATGAAGAGACACAGCAAATGTAAACAATGAGGGCATGGGGAGAAATAAACAAAATGAATCTTTAAAAAACCCCAAAAAACAAAAAAACACAATGAAATACCATTTCATACCCACTAGAGTGGCTACTGTTAAATGGAAAATAACTTCTGGAGATCAAGTGCAGAGATAGGAACCCTGATTCATTGCTGGTGGGAATTTAAATGGTATAGCCATTGTGGAAGACAGTTTGGTGGTTCCTCAGAAAGCTAAGTATAGAATTAATATTTGACCCAGAAAAACTGAAAGCAGGGACTCTAACAGATTTTTGCACACCAGTGTTCACAGAGGTGTTATTTACAACAGTCAAAAGAAGGAAACTACCCAAATCTCCAGCAGTAAATGAATGGATAGACAAAATGTGGTAGATACAAACAATGACTATTATTCAGCTGTAGAAGAGGAATGAAGTTCTGATACATGCAGCAACACAGGTAAACCGTGAAGAGATCATGTTGAGTGAAATAAGTCAGGTACCAAAAATATTGTATGAGCTCAATGATATGAAATCACTAGAATAAGAAAATTCATAGCATCTGAAACTAGAATACATGTTACCAGGGGCCAGAGTTGGGGTTACCACAAATACTTTCCATTTTTGTGAAACATTTGTAACAAATTATGAAAGAGCATCGTCAAAGTATTACTGCCAATTATAGTCCATATCTTACATTTGGTGTATTTTTCTCCCAGAACTCTGTATTTCTTATGTGGTTTTGTGTAAATCCACAACTTCTCTAACTAAAAAAGTAAAGTAAAACAAGTTTTTGAAACTTCTCTTTTGAAATACCTTCAAAATCTGCAACACATCTTTGAATATCCTCAGCGGAGGCAAAATCTCATCTTCTAAGCCAGGTTCTCAAACTTGATCAAGCATCAGAATCTTCCAGGGGGCTTGTTAAAACAGATTGCTGGGGGAAGTGGATGTGGCTCAAGCAATTGGGCTCCTGTCTACCATATAGGAGGGCCAGGGTTTGATACCCGGGGCTTCCTGGTGAAGGCAAGTTGGTCCATGTGGTGAGCAGAGAGTTGACCCACACAGAGTGCTGACCTGTGCAGCATGCTGGCCCGTGCAGGTATGCTAGCCCAGGCAGAGAGCTGGCACAGCAAGATGACGCAACAAAAAGAGACAGACAGGAGGGACAATAAGAGACACAGCAGACCAGGGAGCTGAGGTGGCACAAGAGATTGAGCGCCTCCCACTTCCGAAGGTCCCAGGATGGGGTCCCAGTGCTGCCTAAGAGAAGACAATCAGACACAGAAGAATGCACAGCAAATGGACACAGAAATCAGACAGTGAGTGCAAAACAATGGGGTGGGGTGGGGTGGGGAGAAACATAAATAAACAAATAAACTTTAAAAAAACAAACTAAAAAAAAGATTGCTGGGCTCTACCCCCCAACTTTCTGATCTATTTAGTGCTGATCACGCAAGGAGTGCCCTGCCACGTAGGGGTGTCCCCCAGTGTAGGGGAGCCCCACGGGCAAGGAGTGCGCCCCGTAAGGAGAGCTGCCCAGCGCGAAAGAAAGTGCAGCCTGCCCAGGAATGGCGCCGCACACACGGAGAGCTGACACAACAAGATGACACAACAAAAAGAAACAGATTCCCGTGCCGCTGACAACAACAGAAGCGGACAAAAACAAGAACACGCAGCAAATGGTCACAGAGAACAGACAACTGGGAGGGGGGGAGAAGGGGAGAGGAAAAAAAATCTTAAAAAAAATAAATACAGGGTGGGGCCTGGGATGTGCATTTTTAATAAGTTCCCAGGTGATACTACTGGTAGGGGCCATACTTTGAGAACCACTCTTCTAAAGAACTTATTTCTGGAAAGAGTAAATCAGTCAAAACCAAGTGTAGAGATTAAGGTGGGGCCTGGGGTTCCAGATAGACAATCTATCACAATTGGCCAAAATCAAAGGGCAACTGCAAAGAGCACCCCTGGCTCTAAGGGAGAGCTGAATAAGGGGCTCCCAGCAGTTGCTGAGCAACATGGCAGTCTGACTGGACTAAATGTGAGGCTTCCTGAGGTGGCTTTAAAGGGGGAACATGCACTTTTGGATGTGTGCCTAAGAATTCTTCTTGTGAGTGTACAGAACACTGTGTACAGTGGTGCACTGTGAGACACTGTGAGATGTGTTATTGACTTTTTCTCTGCCAGCCTGAAGAAACGAAACCGTGGCAGTAACACCCACATTAGAGAAAATCAGAATTAAGGAAGAATTAGTAGCTGTTTTCAGCAGCTGAAGCAGTCAGACCCGCATGGTAGGGGTGATGGGTTTGTTGTGGGGGGGCACTTTGACTCTTCTGAGCTTGGTTTCTCAGATGAGATTAGAAAGGAAAAGGTGAAAACAATCTAATTTTGGATGCCAGAGATAAAGATGCAATAGATTACAGGGGAAAACATCCCAGCAGAAAAAAAATTTGACTATGTTGGGTACTTAAGCTGGAGAGAGGAAACTTTGGTGTCACACCAAGGAGAAAGAGGTGGAGGACTGCCTAAATATTGCTTCTAATTTTATTTCAGTTCTATATTACATTAAATTGCCCTGTACTCCTCTTTAAAAGATGCCGACACAAACTGGTGTGCCTTCTCTTCTTTGACATCAGTCTTTTTCTTAAATTATGCGTTTCCATCTGGAACGAGGTGGTATGGGGCTAAAGCCTTCTTTCATTTAGATGGGTGAAAACAGAGATGGCTCAAAAGAGGGCTGAGGGTAAAACTGAAGTGAGCTGGGGCCAATCTATGTTCAGGGAAGCATTTCATTCCCCCAAAAGGCTGCAAGTGGTGTTTAAAATGACACTGGTCTTTCCATTTACAATTCACTGATCTAACTTCAGCTACTAGAGAATAAGGCAAACTCTACCGACCTTAATCCCAGAACTGCCAGGTTCTTCATTTACTGGTACCCTTCAAGTATTTAGTATTTACACTGGGTACGTGACATTTGTAATGTAATGGAGAAATAACCATTATCACGATAACTGCATTATTTGGATTTTACCTAAAATTGTTTATATATATATATATTTCCACCTAAAATTGAATCCAAGACAAAAGAAATCACCTGCTTGGTGCAGTGTGTTTCATCCTCCCCCTCCCCCGCCCCAACCTGCAGAGGTGAGTGTCCCTGGTAGTGGTGCCACCTTAGAGGTTGGCGCCATGCACTGATCTGGCCTCACTGTGAGTGACAAATGGCTCCAGGTCCAAGACAGTCACTGGCCCTTACTGTCAGAGGCCATTTGCTGGCTCCATTTGGGGCCTGCTGGGCTCAGAGTCTCCTCTGGGCTTCTAGTCGGTGATGGGCTCTGGGCCGGCCAGTCTCACCAGGACGGAAGCCAGGGCATTTTGAAGAGGCTGTTCTGAGATAGCATTTGCATCAAATTGACCATGTGAAAAAACATAGACATACTGTCTTTTATCACCAAATAATGTAGAGAAAAGACATCCCTGGCCGCACCCCTCTCCTGCACCCCATATTACCCTCATCCTATGCCCATCTCTGAAAACTCTTCCCCTATCTGTAATCTTTACCTACCACCCACTCCACAGGGGTGAGAACTGGGGATATGGTGGGGCTGCTTGTTTTGCACACTGCTTGGAAATTTAAAAGAGAATCTCCTGTTTATTTATAGTTATAATAATTAGTGTAAAAAATGTCCCTGAATCAGTATGACCATATCAAAGCAGCTCTGTCATGATGATCTTTGGCTGAAACTGACCAGGCGCAGCACCATGTCACGATGCTAGTTTGATCAGTGGTGAGCTAGCCCAAAGAACATGTGTGCGTCTATTGTCCAGCAGGGTCTCTGCTCTGTTCTGGCCAACTGGGCCAGGGTGGGCCCTGAAGCCGAAGTCCACTGGTTGCCCCAAGTCCTCATCAGGCTCGGGCTGGGCTGGGGTGTGGCCGTGCTTCAGCAGGAACGCTCTGTGTCGCTGCCCTCACTGTTTTTCTGCCTAGCAAGCCACAGACAAGAATGGCCTGTGGCAACTTGCAACCGGTTAAAAATTCCTTTCTGGCCAAAATGTCTGCGGTGGATTAATTTATTCTATAATTTAAAGCATTCCACTTCAATGAAAGAGAAGTAGAATCCTGAGTGCAAGCAAAAAACGGAATTAAAAAGGCCCATTCTTTAGGCAATATTAATGGAAGCTTTGTATATAAATAACTTTATATATTGGTGAATAAATGGCACTTAAAACTAAAATGTCTGTTAGTGATTCACTAGGCTCTGAAGATTGGCCTTGCCTTCTGTGGTCAGTGATCTTTTTTCTTTCTGACTCCACCATTCTAGGCAGAAAACAGTTAATCGAATATGATTTAGTATCTTACTAGAGTCCGCTAAAATGTTTTCTGCCAAATGTTGGTCTTCTAACAGCTGCTTTTTTATGGCAGTGAGAGGTACTTGAAATAAAATCATTGTTCTCTGTGAAAATTGCATGCTAAATAATGTACAGCTACCAGATTATTAAATAGCAAAGGCATCTGATAATATTAGCACCAACCACAGGTTCCACTTCTGCTGATGCACAAAATTCTGAGTAATTAGTCATTGCACAATATTGTATTTATATCCTTTTTGCTCAAGCTGTTAGGCCACAAAATCAGCAGGCAGTTGCTGTTATAAAAGGGTTCTCTGGGTTATTTATAATGTTTCTGCTGCTTTTCAGTTGCTGCTTCACTCTTGGGTCTCCGGCTAGGTCCACACTGAGAAAATGAAGGAAGGAATTGGGCAGTTGTTCTGTGCCTCTGTGCTGAAAGCTGGCGGGGGTGATTCACAACCAATGGTGTAGGCCTTGCCTGGAGTACCTGGTGTATTTGTCTACATCACAAATTCATCACACGCTGCCCCATTTGTCACTCCGGCAGGGGGAGGGTGCATAGCACACGGAGGCTCTGCTTCTATCAGGAGTAAGCTGGTGTCTAAGGCACGGATAGTGGCAAAACATCCGAACTAGCAGTATGTTGCAAAAGGGATCCCTTCGAATGTTATTTATTTTAAATGAAGGAAAGATTTCTGCTCCAAATGCTCATCTGTGGCAGAGATCAGTGACTCCCCAAATAGCGGTGGTAGGCAGGTAGGTTTGCCCAATGGAAGGGCACGTTGGAACCACCTGACCTTTTATTTGTTTATGCATTTCACAGGAGCCTTCTGTGCTCTCTGCAGAGAATCACTGATGATAGGAACCATTCCTAATGGGAGCAGGTCTTCGCCCTTAGGTGAATTAGGTGAAAAAATTGCCGACAACCGCTGAGACCGAATGATGTGTTTGTTCTGACCATGAAGTAACCACTTCATTAATTTCTCTCTCTCTTTCGGAATTGAACTATAATTATGTCCTCTGAATTCTTAAGAGTGCTCAAATCCACCTCTTGACAAACCCGTTGTCAGCTCCCTGATCCAGGCTGGCGATAATCTCTCCCCCAGACCAACGTGACAGCCTCTGGACTGTTCTCCCTGCTTCCAGTTTTGCTAATCTCTAGTCTATTCTTCACACAGCAGCCACAATAATCTTTTTATAAAGGATTAAGCTGATCAGATCTATCCCCTCCTTAAACCCCTCAACGGCTCCCCGTTGTCCTTGGGAGAGAAAGCAGATGCCAGGGGTGGGGAAGGAAGCCCTTTGCCATCATCCCTGCCACCTCTCCACCTCGCCCTCTTCTGCTCTCCCCTGTACTCTCGCCTCCTTTCCTAGGACAACTACTTGAAGAGGCACCAACACGCTCCTTCTGGCTTCCGGGCTGTTTCCTCAGCGGCTGTTCCTGGGTTCCCCATTTCCCAGCGTGGTCCAGCATCCTTCAGCGTCCCCCGCTCCCTTACCCCACCCTCCCCGGGCTCCCCAGGCTGGGTGGGCCCCTCCACCGTCCTCCCACGGCACCTGGGCACATCCCCACAGCAGCACTTCTCATTCTGACCTAGGTGCTACGTACTTTTAGATCTCAAGCTCCTCCTGGTCAGGGACTGTCATCACACCAGCGTGTCCCTAGTGCCCAGCCCACCGCCTGGCATGCAGGGAATTCAACAAAGTGTGCGGAATAAACCAGTGGCCAGTGCGGCGCTGCTGACCCCACTCGATTGTAATTTACCACAGGGGTGTCTCCCGTTGCTGAAGGATTGTTTCCAGTTCTGGAAGCTCCTTTTGTTTCACTAGTCCTAGAGCTACAGGATACTCTGTGAGGTCCCAGGCAGCCTGGGATTTGAATGTGATCACTGGCTGTGAAGAAACCTTACTTAGGCTTCTCTTTGAAGCCAGGTAGTGGACCAGAGATCCCAAAAGCTCTCCTTCTACAAGATACAGAATTCCCGGATAAAATAGAAACCCCACCATTATATGCATCCAAAACAAAAACCAACAAAAACCAACCAAAAACCAAAAAACACACAAAAAACAAAAGCAGAATTGGAATTTTCCCAGAGGCCACAAGAAAAGAGAGAATGAAAAACCAGACTAAGTGCATAAACTATGGCTGCCGAGGGGATTTGCCAGTCTCGGTAATCTTGGGGCTCGGGTTTTAAACCCCACATTTATAAACGAGGTGGGTTTCAAGCAAAATGGAATGCTGGAACTAAGACTCCTGCTGAAAGAGTGGACTAGGGTAAAAATCTGCCACCAGCTCAGGGAAGTAACAGGGAATCCTGCCTCACCTGAGGATGTGGAACCCCGATCCTGTTCCTATGCAGGTTTGGGTTTTGAAATTTATTCTCTTGGTATGGCTCAGAAATCTAAAAGCCAATAAATTAAACTAAAAGTATTCCCCAGCCCCCAGCTAGCGATATTCCTGGGGCAGTTGGCAGAAGCAGAAGCAGAAGCAGAGGCAAAAGTGCGCACATGAAACACCTTCAGCTAGACCATACGGGGCGCGAAGGATAAAGCAGCCCTGAGGATGAGCTCCAGCACAAAAGTACAAAACGTGACAAAACCACCTTCCATGAATGAGAGTAAGCAGACATAAATAGCAGAATTAACCCCCACGATTCCAGATAATAAAGTCATCTAAAAGAAACTGTAATTTATTGGACTTACCCCACTCAGCTAACATGGAGTTGAAGAATGTCAACCACCACACCATGGAGCCTAGAGTGCCTACAACTGAAAGCAGAGGATTGCATCCAGTATCCACGTGGAATCTAAGCCCCCTCTTGACATAGATGTGCAATGGACACAACTAAGCCAAGGTCCACAGGAAGGAGGAATACAGTAAGGATTAGAGTGGACTTAATGATATTCTATTCATGAACTATTGTGGTTAATAATCGAGAAAATGTGGCATTGGTGTAGAAAAAGTGGCCAGGGTGGCTGCTGGGTGCGAGGAATGGGAGGAAGAGATGAGATGTGGAGGCATTTTCGGGACTTGGAGTTGTCCTGGGTGGTGCTGCAGGGACAGTCACTGGACATTGTATGTCCTCCCATGGCCCACTGGATGGAACATGGGAGAGTGTGGGCTATGGTGTGGACCATTGGCCATGGGGTGCAGCCATGCCCAGAGATGTACTCACCAGATGCAATGGATGTGTCATGATGATGGGGGAGAGTGTTACTGTGGGGGGAGTGGTGGGGTGGGGGCGGTGGGGGTGAATGGGGACCTCATATTTTTTTAATGTAATATTTTTAAAAAAATGAATAAATAAAATAAAAAAAAAATAAAAGGAACTATAGATATGTTAGAAAGAATGGGCAGGTCTGAAAAATCCCAAAGAGAACTCCTGGAATAAAAAATATGGTTACTAAATTGAAAAACAGGTTACATGAATGAGGTATGGCTGGCAAGAGAATTAATGGACTTGTCAATAGAACTGAAGAACTAATCCAGTATATAGCACAGAGAGGCAGAAAGAGACTGAAATCATGAAGGAGAGTTGAGGAAACACGAAGAAGAAGAGAAAAGGATGGTCTATTACATATCTAATAGGACTTCCAGAAGAGAATAGAGGAAATAGGGGAGAGACAATAATAAAGGAGAAAATTTTCCAGAATCAGTGAGAAACACAAATACTCAGGTTCAAGAAGAAGAGAGAGTCATGAGCAGTATATAAAAATAAATTCAGATCTGGACCCACTGTAGTGAAATGGCAAAATGACAGCTACCAAGAGAAGTTTTTAGAAAATACCATTATTCTGTCCAAGGATGTTCCTAAAAGCTAAATTCTGACATAGACTGAGTTTTTATAACACTAAGCATCTTAAGCAAAAAGGCTTACACTCTTTGTAATGTTTTATTTCTTAAAAAAAAAAAAAAGCTATCTGAGGCAAAAATAGCAATATGTTGGGAATTAACAAAGCTGGGTGGTGGGTTCAATGACATTCATCATATTATCTATGCTTTCCAGTATGATTGAAGTATTTCATAATTTATAAAGAAAGAAAGAAAGGGAGGAAGAAAGGGAAAGAATGGAAGGAAGGAAGGAAAGAAGGCAGGCAGGCAAGCAAGCTGATTAGCTTTGGGGTTGGTGAGGGAACTCCCAACTTGATCTAAGCAATTAAATTCTGATATGTTAAAACTAAAAATTAAATTGGAGACTAAGTGGAGAAAAAGCATTTTCCAGACTGGGAGGACAGTTGCAGGGAAATCATCTAGCAAATATAACGATGATCTTTCTTTTCGCAATTTTGGTTTGTTTTGAACAAGGAAGACTAAAGGATGTGAAACCTTCCATATTTAGAGATTTTCTCAGAAGGGATGTAATTCACCTAACCTCTGAACCCGTTTGACCTCCAAATTGCACAGATTTTTTTGGGGTTGTACCATAGTGGAGAGCACTCCTGGCTGTCTCTTTAAACTGTGTCCCCCTGCAGGAAATTCCACTGATACACAGCACGCATAAACATATAACATTCGTGCCACTACCATATAGTTATTCACCCAGGGCACCGATGCCACCAACACAGAGAACATACTAAATATACACTAACGTATAACACACATGCACTTTTACACAAGTGGCACAACAGATGTCCAGTAAGCCATAAATCTCATGTCTGTCTATTTCCTTGTCCACCGCCATCAGCAGCAATAGGCAGTGAAGAGGGGCACAGCTCCAACTCACTGGCCTCTAGAGTTTGGCTCCAGATGGGTTTTTCACTCTCTCATACTTTCAAGTCTATCCAAGAAACGCTGCCATGCCACGGAAACCACTCAGAGACCTACAGGATAGTCCTGGCAGTCCTGCTCTAAAGCTCCTGAGAAGCCACGACAGCATCCTAAGAAAATGGGCAAGGAGAGAGCATGGGCCCAATGTGATGTCATGACACTGATGTCTGGGATACTCAAGAGGCGTGGGTGTGGGAAGCTGAGAGGAAAAGAAGTTCTAATCCTAGATGGTAAACAAACTCCACAACCTCCTACCATCTCTTTTTACTGAGATCCCTGGGCAGCAGAGACTCTATTGCTTGTTACATCAATTAGGGATTATCCAGGCCTACAGATGCCTCTAATCTAGATTAATTTAGATTCTGGTCTCTTGACTTTTGCTAAGACTTAAACAGTTGTTTCTTCTCTACACCCTACCTCCACCTCCATTTACCTCCTCTCTACTGCCATTTCTTTTCCTGTGGTCCCTGGCCATATCTCATTTAAGCAAGGCCAGGGGTCCACATGCCCCTTGGGGAGCCCCTAAGATGTTTGGCATGAGGCATAGGTACATGCGTGTCCATTTCTGGTCATGGGCAGTACCTTGGGAAAATGGAAAAAAAACCAGATTCACATTTGGACCTGGTTCAGTTCTTCAAAGTGAAGATGACATTTCTGGTAAGCAGTTAGAATTAGATTTTTAGGGCCCTGCGTTTTCAGCTGATTACAGGCAGAATTAAAAAAGCAAATTTAAAATGTTTAATTCTGCCTGATTAGCTAATAAATGAGGTGATCTGCTGATGTGGAAGTAATGTAATAGAGCTAATAAGGCCCCAGGCATGACACGTGTCTCCTGCTTTGTCCACTTGTCTCTTTAGCAATTACCTTGTCCTTTGTCCTTTATAGCCAGTGAACTTCTTTTTTGCTGTCTTCATCTTTTCTGACAGTCGGAGTCATTGAAAGTTCTATTGATATCATTCCTAAGGTTAAAAGAGCTATTTCAGAATCTCATTTGGGTTTTCTTCAGTCTATGGTGCCAATTTCAGAGATGTCACTCACTCCCTGTAATTTAATTTTTTGGGCCTGGTCTTTGTATAACAGCAGTTAAAACAATCTAAGGATATATTTTAAAGTGGAAAGCTGGGTGATTACTCTGTTTCCCAATCATTAAATTTCACCAAAAATTTATAAAAGTGTATAATCTAAAATGTAAACCATAATGGAAACCAAAATGTAACTAAAAATTTAGAAAAGTATACAGTCTGAAATATAAATCATAATGTAAACCAAAATGGAACCATGTTTGATAGCTATGTTTCAATATCTGTACATCAGCTGCAGCAAATGTAACATGAACATGTAAAAAGATTATTGCTGGGGGAAGCGGACTTGGCCCAATGGATAGGGTGTCCGCCTACCACATGGGAGGTCTACAGTTCAAACCCAGGGCCTCCTTGACCTGTGTGGAGCTGGCCCATGCGCAGTGCTGATGCACACAATGAGTGCCGTGCCATGCAGGGGTGTCCCCCATGTAGGGGAGCCCCATGCGCAAGGAGTGCGCCCCGTAAGGAGAGATGCCCAGCGTGAAAGAAAGTGCAGCCTGCCCAAGAATGGTGCCACACACACGGAGAGCTGACACAACAAGATGATGCAACAAAAGGAAACACAGATTCCCAGTGCCCTGATAAGGACAGAAGTGGTCACAGAAGAACACACAGCGAATGGACACAGAGAGCAGACAACTGGGGCGGGGGGTGGGGGGGAATGGGAGAGAAATAAATAAAAAAAATAAATCTTAAAAAAAAAAAGATCATTGCTGGGGAAGGGGGAAAATGGTTTGATGTTGGATATATGGGAGTCCCCTGTACTGTATATGTGACTTTACTGGGATCTAAAACTTTTTTGAAGACAAAATTAAAAAAAAAAAAAATGGATGTAGACACTGAGGAAGGAATGAAAGAAATTGCCTTGCCACTTACATATATGGCAACACCTATTACAGTGATGAGAGGCAAAATGCCAGAAACAAAGTTTTATTTTTTATTTAATACCCCAATTTACTTATTTATTTTTTTGAAGATTTTAAAATTTATTTCTCTCCCCTTCACTCCCCACCCATCTGCTCTCTGTGTCCATTCGCTATGTGTTCTTCTGTGTCCACTTGCATTCTTGTCAGCAGCACCGGGAATCCGTCTCTTTTTGTAGTGTCATCTTGCTGTGTCAGCTCTTCATGTGTGCGGCACCACTCCTGGGCAGGCTACGCTTTTCTTGCATGGGGCAGCTGTCATTGTGGGATGCACTCCTTGCACATAGGGCTCCCCTACATGGGGGACACCCCTGTGTGGCACGGCACTCCTTGTGCGCATCAGCTGTGTGTGTGGGCCAGCTCACCACACGGGTCAGAAGTCCCTGGGTTTGAACCCTGGACCTCCCATATGATAGGCGGATGCTCTATCAGTTGAGCCAAATCTGCTTCCCCCAATCTATTTTTTTATTTTATTTTTTCTAAATTAGTATGTATTCTATTTCTAATCTTTAAACCCATCATTACTATTTCATTTTCCTACTAACTGAATTTGGCAATATATTAGGGTTCATTTTTGAAGGAGTTTTGGACCACAGAGGGGTTCAAGTATGGTAGAGGAGGAACACTGGTATGGGGTGTTATTGATGGGGGACACATGGCTGAGAGGGAGTTCTCCAGGGCATGTATATAGGCTATATAAAAATGTTCGGATATTCGTTGGGTATTGTCATAGTAGTTAGAGTTACAACTACAAACGATAACTGAGGGAGTGCTGAGTTCCTAGCCAGGGGAGCTCTGTCAGATTCCCCAATGGAACAGCAACAATCCCCCAAGTGCAAGGGTAAAGACCAGTAAAGAACGATGGTCCAGTGATGGGCACTTGATATTGATGACTATGCTTATGAGCCTGTGCTTGAAATTTCAACTAGGCTGAGAGCTACAGGGTGCCTAAGAGTTACCTCCTGAGAGCCTCCATGTTGCTCAAATGTGGCCATTCTCTAAGCCAAACTCAGCAAGTAAATGCATTACCTTCCCCCCAGTGTGGGACATGACTCCCAGGGATAAGCCTCCCTAGCCCCGAGGGATTACTATCAATCACCAGATGGTGATGCAACTAGAAAAAGACCTTGAATAAAAGGAGGAAATGGTAAAGAAAAATGAGTTTATATGGCTAAGAGACTTCAAAATGAGTTGGGAGGTCATCAGAGGGGTCGCATTTACGCATGTCTCAGCAGGATCCGAGAGAAAGCCGAAGGAGATAACGGGTACTGGTGATCCTGAGGGCTATGGAGACACACAGGTTCTATGGTCATGGCAGATGGCTCTGGAGTTCAGTGCCTTGTCAGTGGGCCATACTTTGGAATTTGTGCTCCTTAGTGTGACAGAGTGGGACTCAGATGTGACCTTTCTACACATGACTATTCTGTCACTTTTACTGAACCTGTGGTTAGCGCTGGAGTTGGTCTATAATCAGAATACTTGAATCTCTGGACTGGTCATGTGCCAACTGGGTCTTGAGCCTCAGCAGAGTTGCAACTCCTACTCTGTGGTTAGTTGGATAACCCAGGTCAGCAAACAGGGACGTGAAGATGGTCAACCAGGGAACTGAGAGTGCCTACAACTGCAAGCAGGAGAATCCCATCCATCAGCCATGTGGGATCTAAGCCCCCTTTCGATTTAGAGGTGGAGTGGACACCACCATCCCAGGGTTCATAGGATGGAGGAATAAAATGTGGATTAGAGTGGACTTACTGGTATTCTGCTATAGCACTATTGTGACTCTAGCAATGGAAGAAATTGTATCATTGATGTGGAGACAGTGGATGTGGTAGTTGCTGAGGGCAGGGAAAGGGAAGAAGAGATGTGATGTGGGGGCATTTTCGGGACTTGGAGGTGTCCTAATTGACATTGCAGGGACAGATGCTGGACATCCATATCCTGCCATAATCCACTGAATGGACTGGAGGAGAGTGTAAACTACAATGTAAACTGTAATCCATGCGGTGCAGCAGTGCTCCAAAATGTATTCACCATATGCAATCAGTGTGCCACACTGATGAAAGAGGTTGTTGATGTGGGAGGAATGGGGGTGGGATGGGGGGTTTATGGGAACCTCTTATATTTTTTAATGTAACATTATTCATGATCTATGTATCTTTAAAAAAAGGCAATTAAAAATTTAAAAATGCAAAAAAAAGAAAGAATATTTGTATCTAAGATTTTCTTTCTTTAGGCATATTAAATGTAGGATTTAAGGAATATAAGGAATTCTGTAGAGCCACTAGTGCCCCAAGTAAGAGGAGGCTTGGGGAGGTTACGTGATTCTCCTGGAGTCATACAAACTAGTTACCTTCCCAGCAGAAACTCAAACTCTTTTTTATCTCTGGAGGGCCTATTACTACATACCCAACACTGTGTAAATCATCAGGTTGCCCCAAAAGAACTCTCTGAGCTGGACACTGAGGAAGGGTAGGAGTCTGCTAGGTAGAGAAGGACGAGTGTTTATTCTTTTCCTAAACAAAGGGCAAGTTTGGGAATGTTAAAAAAGAGGACTTACTGGGAAAATGAGAGAGGGAAGAGGACTTGGCCCAGTGGTTAGAGCGTCCGTCTACCACATGGGAGGTCCGCAGTTCAAACCCCGGGCCTCCTTGACCCGTGTGGAGCTGGCCCATGTGCAGTGGGGATGTGCCGTGGTGCGCAGGGAGTGCCATGCCACGCAGAGGTGTCCCCCACGTGGGGGGGCCCCATGTGCAGGGGGTGCGCCCCATAGGGAGAACCACCCAGCATGAAAGAAAGTGCAGCCTGCCCAAGAATGGCGCTACACACACGGAGAGCTGACACAACGAGATGACGCAACGAAAAGAAACACAGCTTCCCGGTGCCACTGATAAGGATAGAAGTGGTCACAGAAGAACACACAGCGAATGGACACAGAGAGCAGACAACTGGCGGGGGGGGGGGAGATGAATAAATTAATCTTAAAAAAAAAAAAAGAGGACTTACATTTTCACTAGCCTTTTTAGTTAACAGTTCAGGCCCCCTATTTAAAGCTCTTTAATGCAAAGTTGGCTTAGTTACAGTCCCTAAGAGATGCGCACTTCTCCAGGTTTGGCTGTTTGATGACAAGGAAGAATGGAAGTAAAAGAATTGAAAACAGGAACTCAAAGAAAAACCTGTGCACAATGTTTACAGCAGCACTATTCACAACAGCCAAAAGGCAGACACAGCTCAAATGTCCACCAACTGGTAAACAGGTAAACACAAAGTGCTTTACCCACACAATGGAATATTACTTGGCCATAAAAAGGAACAGAGCACGGATGCATGCTACAACAGAGATGAACCCTGAAGACATCATGCTGAGTGAAAGAAGTCAGACATGAAAGGCCAAATAGTGATTCCCTTTATATGAAATATCCAGAACAGGCAAATCTATAGAGACAGAACGCAGATTAGGGATTGCTATGGCTTGGGGAGAGAGGAGAATGGGGAGTGACTGCTAATGGACATGCAGTTTCCCTTCGGAATGATGACGATGTTGAGCTAGAGAAAGGTGGTAGATGCACAATGCTGTGGACGTATTAAGTATGCCTTTAAAACGGTTAATTTTATGTAGTGTAATTCAATCAAAGGAGGAGGAGGAGGAGAAGAAGAAGAAGAAGAAGAAAGAGTGGAGGAGAGCTGTACCCAGACCCTTTTCTATCTGCACTGGGCATGAGCCTGACACACAGCTGTCCATGTAGCCCAGCTCCTGGGCCTGCTGTGAGGATGCTGGGACTGAAAGGCAGAGGACCTGGGTTCTCTCAGTAACACACAGAGCCAACGTAGTCCCCACTCTGCTTAGTGGTGGGTAACGCAAGCTCCTGGCACATTTGGGGCACCTGGATCCTGGTACCCCGAAATGATCTAGGTGAAGTGAACAATCAGACACAGAGACCTACTAATGGGAGCCAAGAGTTACTGAGCACTCACACACGCCAGGCACTGCTGTTAGGGCTTTGCGAGGATTATGTCAATTAAGTGAGGCCTTGCTGTACTGTATGAACCATGACAAGTGACAAGTAAAGTCAGCGCTGGAATGCCAGGTAGGAGAGATGGAAGGTTAGGCAGACTGCCACCAAATCAAGAGGCAGAGTGGTGTGTGGAGAGGACATGGGTGCTGGAGTCAGGTGGGCAGATGCACAGACCTACGATCAATTCCTCCCTCTGCCAGCTTCCCAGCTGTATGACCCCCAGCTAGGGCCTTTAACCTTTGGGAGCCTTAGTTGCCTCCACTTTAAAATAGGCATATATCCCATCTTGTAAGGTTGTTCTGAGACAGTGAGATGATGCTGAGAAAGACGAGCACAATACCTGGCAGGGACCAGCGCCCAGCTTTCATTACTCTCCCTAAGAATCTTCAAGCTCCCACAGGTCTGTGGGAATCAAGGTTGTTGGTTCCTCGGATATTACTCACTCCAGCCACCTCACTGGAACCCCAATCATAAGGAGTCCTTTGCCCACAGCAGCACAACTAGTTCGTGGCTGTATCAGGATCAGAACTCAGGGTATCATCTGCTTGGAATCTCTGGGGCCAGTGATTAAAGCTGAACCATCTGCAAAACCCTTGAGATATTTCACCAAAAAGGTGATTTCAGCTGATCCTGTTAATACACTTCAGCTTATTTTTTCCTCACAAAACAGCCAGCATTCCTAACGTTCACTTTAGGTCACCTTTTTTTTTTCCCCCATGTTATTAAATTTATTGGCAAAAGGTTGTTCACAATATTTCCATACAAATTGGAGTTGTATCATTTTTCTTCTTTTTTCTTACCTCACCCTTACTAGGAATTAAACAATTTTAAGCTTTTCAAAGAAGCAACTTTTGGCCTTCTGATTTTTATATATTTTGTTTTCTATATACTTGATTTCTGTTCTTTATTTTTTTTCCTTCCTTCTATTATTGTTGGGTTTGCTTTTCTCCCTAACTTTTTTCTCCATTAAAAAAAAAAGAAAATATATCTTTATACATGAGGATATATATAAACAATAAATGTACAGTAAAAGTTGTAAATTTACAGAACAAACATGCATAACATCCTACAGGACTCCCATACATCACCCCACAAATACCTTGCATCATTGTGAAACATTTGTAACAAATTATGAAAGAGCATCGTCAAAGTATTACTATTAACAATAGTCCATACCTTACATTTGGTGTATTTTCCCCCAATCCCACCCTATTTGTGTGTGTATGTCCATAAACCATACAGTTTATCTAAAGTGTATAGTCCATGGCATTCGGTATAATCACAGAGTTATACATTCAGCACTTCAACTTCAATCAATACTAGAGCATTTACATTACTCCAAAAAATATACAAACCACTCTCATATCCATATTAACGCTTTCTTGAGTTGCATATGTTTCCCCCTAGCCTTGTGCTCCTTTCCCAACAGGACTGTTTCACACAGAAGGTGCATGAACCATGAAGTATGTGAAATATTAAGTTTATAAACCTGAGGTGTTCCCCATGGCCCGGTCCCTTTTCCTGCTCTTCCAGATCATCCAACCAACCAAAGACCCAAGAACTGTGGCAAAAGCTCAAGTTCGGAGCATTCATTCTAATTCTGAGCATGAAGGCTGAAGAGTTAAACTTAGATCAATAAACAGACCCATTCGGGAAGAAACCTTGAACATGAGGCAAGTTTTTCTGAAGATCTGTGTTGCCTTTGAGTGTTGAACAGAAACAGTACAGCTGACATTTATTCTGATATTTCCAAGGGAAACTGTGTAAGATAACATGTTTTTTTGAGGAAAATTGTTTCTTTAGAAAGATTAAGAGGAAAAAAACCCTGTCAAAAGCATGTAGTGAAATATTCAGGCTTAAGGAGCTTCCAGTACCCTGGATGTGAAGGTAATGTTGACTGCTTTCTTTGACATCAGGAGTCTACCTATTCAGAAGTCCTCCAAGTCAAAGGGCTACTCAGCCTAGTTACAGAGAGATTTTTAGAATGCTTGATGTTTTCTGGGAGACAAAGAGTGAACTGTGGCATATCATTAACTCCATTTTCTTCTTCTTCTTTTTTTAGGCGGTACCAGGGATTGAACCCAGGACCTCGTACATGGGAAGCAGGCACTCAGCCACTGAGCTACATCCACTTTCCTCTTCTTCTGTTTTTTTGTTTTAAAGAATTTGCACTTGAAAATGAGTTTGTAAAATAATAAAAAAAACCACGATAATGGAGATGGGATGGCAAAGCAATATTTTTGAGAGCCTTTGGTGTATCTGTTTCTTGTGGTGCTGATGGAGGTCACTCAAGGGTCAGGTGGCTGAAGGCAGGTTTGCAGGATCTGAGATGGCCTACTCCCATGGCTGGTGCCTTGGCAGGGAAGGCTGGAAGGCCGGGCTGGGCCTGTCCACCAGAGCACCTACAGGGGCCTCACCAGCATGGTGGCTGTGCGGTGGGTGGATTTCTCACATGGCAGCTCAGACCTCCAAGAGCGCGTGTTCCATTAGACTGGCTCCTTTTTGAGGATAATGCCCTGCGTCCTAGTAGACCGTCTGAGATATGATATCGCCTATCTTATTTGCTTAAAGTGGACCCCAAAGAGCTGTTGGCTATGCCCCAAGGTCATATTTACTCCAAATTGTAAAGTAATACATGAAATAGACAAGGTTATGGAAAAACTCCAACAATTCAGAAGAACATGGAATAGAAAGAAGTCCTCCTTTGTAATGTCTTTCCAGTATTCTATTCTCCTTCCCATGAGTAACATTATGATAGTTTGGTGGGTGCACGAGATTTAAAAATGAGTGTTTACTGACAAAAGGCTCCAGAGTTACTTTTAAATAAATGTCAGCATCCTCAACCATCATTAGATTGTAACCTTGTCCTACTGATGATTATGTAGGCCCTTTCGATCAATTCTGGTTATTACAAGGTCGAAATAAACATATATATATATATATATATATATATATATATATATATTTTTTTTTTAAAGTACCGGGGCTAAGGATTAAATCTGGGACCTTGTATGTGGGAAGCTGGCACTCAACCACTGAGCCACATTGGCTCCCTGAAATAAACATTCTTGTACCGAGATTTGTGTATGTGAACATTCCTGTAAGATAGAGTCTTATAAGGAGATTTACTGGGTCAGAGAAAAAGTATATTTAAAAAATTGATGCTTTCAAAACATTGTACAAATTTACACCAGAATTATGTGGGAACATGTGTTTTTCTATTTGAACTTTGACACTATCTGTCTTTAATTTTTGCCAACTTGAAGGGCAATGAAGATCTCTTATTTCAGTTTACATTTTGCTGCTGTCAAGGGAGGCTGAACATTGTCTCATGGCTTTATTTTTTGTATGTCTTCTTCAGTGAATTAGCTGCCTATTTACATGATTCTAGAGACATGTTTGCTTTTTTGAGTTACAGAGGCTTCTCATAATTATGCATATTAATCCTCTGCTGTTGCAAATATTCAAATATGTTGTTAATAGATAGCCAAAAGTGTATGAATGGTGTATAGAAAAAATATCTGGAAGAATTACACTAAAAGGTCAAGAGTGTTTATATTCTAAATGGTAGGATCCTGGCACTTGACCTTCTTCTTTATGCTTCTCTGTGTAGCCTGTTCATTTCGCCCCCTGCCCCACCTTGGACACTAAGCATCATGTATTAATTTCATACGTAAGAACAAAACCCAATAAAGCAATCAGTGGGGTAGAAGTGATAATGAAGGCTCTCAAGGTGATTCCAAAAGAGGACTTCCAAAGGCACTCTGAGAAGTGGCAGTATCAACAGTCATCCTCCTAAGATGACAGTTTGAAGGAAGTATTAGTCACTTGGATGATAAATTCATGTGGCTGTTAAAAATTGACCTTCTTGGGAGTGGATGTGGTTCAGGCAGTTGAGCGCCCACTTCCCACATGAGAGGTCCTGAGTTTGTCCCTGGTGCCTCCTGAAAAAACAAAAATGAAAACAAGCAAAACAAACCAAAAAACCAACTCAGGGAAGCCGATGTGGCTCAGTGGTTGAGCACCAGCTTCCCACATACAAGGTCTCAGGTTCAATCCCAGGCCACTGGGACCTCAAAAAAAAAAAGATATAAGTTACTTCTCATATACCCCAAGTAAGACCTGTCCCTTTATCTCCTCTCAGCACTCTTTACAGTATTTTACCCGCCCAGGCCTTTCTTTGCTATTGGCAATCAGCAGGAGGGGTACCCAGACATCTTGGCTCTAACAAAAATTTCTGCACATTCAAAACCAGAATGGCTTCTAAGCCACAAGGACCCCCTGCAGAAACCTGACAAATCCAAAGGAAGAATGTGTTGGTCAAGAAGGCGGGAGTGAGAGGAAGCAAGCGCTCTGGGAACCAGTCCCAGGAGAGTCCCGGAGGCTAACCCTGGCAGAACCGAAGTTGAACTCTTGAGGACTGAGTCCTCCGGGTGAGGCTATGGCTAAGAGGGTCCCAGCGCCTGAGGCGGTCTTAGTTGAAGGCCACCTACATTCACTGGTTCTGTTTACATCCCGCAATATTACTCTGGCGTTCTGAGGGGGAGGGATGGGGAAGGTCACACCAAAGTGGAAATAATGGCTTCCCAGATGCCCAGGTTTTCAAAGACTGAACTGTCCTTCTGGATGGTATCCCACAAGTGGGTTAAATGAGAACCTATCTTTGACAGCAGCCTGGATAGCTGCTGGCCTGACCCTGGGGTGGGGTGAATACACCAAGGAGAGGATGTTTAGGAAGCCGGTGGGCAGCCAGTTACTCCCAGCAATCATCTCGCCCTCGGAAGTGCTTCATGCAAACCTGAGTAAATTAAATCCACTTTCTACTGATGCCATCTCCAATTGAGCACTGATTCTCAAGTTCTAAGTAGTCCCCTGGGGCATCCATGCAGCTGGGCTGACATTGGCTCAGTGCCTCCGAGCAAATTTGAATACTAGAGAAGGGGGAACAAAGCTTAGGGGAGGGGAATCCTCCCTGCCTCTCGCTTTTGTTAACTCTCCTCTCACTTATACACCGAATTATAATGATTTATACAAAATAAATGAGTTTTGAGAAGACACGAAGGGCTGAATTCCTGAATTGAAGAGTGTTATTGTAGATTCTAGGACTATGCCATTCGCATGTAAGAAAAACAATTTATGTATCAAGAATTTTACAGTGCTTATAGGCTTGGGATAATATTACCAAATATTAAATTATACCAGCACAGGAATTCTAAATCATTACCACGCTGAAATATGAGCCACTCTGACTATGGAGTGCTTCTTCAGGTAATCCTCAGCACAGGCAAAGCAAAGCCCCTAAACCTCAGGGTGGAACGAGAGCGGGGACACAATGCCCTGACGTCCTGAGGCTGAGATGCAAATAACAGACAGCAAAGGGAAAGAAGACACATCTGTCATATCTTCCAAACGGAGCTGAGGACATCTGCAGCTACTGCCACCATCTCACTCTAGTACAACGGGAAAAAAAAAAAGGATGTAAAAATAGAAGTGATAAATTCAACTATTAACAGTGAGGCAAAACTCAACATAGCAGTCTGCAGAAATACTGACGTAGAGTGGAAAATGATCTCTCTTGGGCAGCTGTCTGTCTCATTGGACAACGTGCCAACTGACTACAAGTGTTTCCATCAGTCAGGCCATCAGTGATTCCTTAATAAGAGACTGGGAGGAGGAGAAAGCGAGGTTACAAACCCACTGCGAGCAAGTAATACCCTCCTGACAGAGAAGAGAAGGAGCCCACTTGTTCAGAAGAAAATGCCTCCGTGGGAGTTCCTCAGCTTCCCATGTGAATTAGCTCCTCTCTATGAGACTTACGAAGAGGTTGAAGGGTTGTGTGTGGAACAGGCAAGGATTTTTAATAATGAGAGCGCTGCATGAGAGGAACGAAGACAGCATAATACTGGCAGTAAAAAAGATGATTCTAGACCCAGAAAATAACTACCCTTGTTTCTTGTCAGTGTCACCTCGGTTCCACTGGGGAGGAACATGTAGATTTGGTAGAGCCATTCAGTGACAGGTTTTTTTAAAAAAATCACAACAGAGTCTTTAATTAGTGAAGTGCCTAGATGGATCTTTTTGTTGTTTTTTTTCAAACTTTTTTAGAAACTGAGATATAATTCACACACCATGAAATTCACTCTTTAAAACTGTACAATTCAGTGGTTTTTCGTACATATGCAAGGTTGTGCAACCATCACCACAATCTATTTCTAGCAGATTTTCATCACCCCAAAAAGAAACTCCTTTATCTACTTAGCAGTCTCTCCCATTCTCCCCCACCTTACCTTTTTATAAGAAAACCAGGATTTACCTATTCTGGATATTTTGTATGAAAGGAATAATATACTGCCTTTTGTGCCTGGCTTCTTTCACTTATAATGTTTTTGAGGATTATCCATGTTGTAGCATGTTTCAGTAGTTCCTCTTTTTTCCTTTTTTAAAAAACTACTTTTAGAGTAGTTTTAGATTTACAGAAAAATTGCACAGAAAACACACACCCTCCCACATGCACAGAGTTTCCCCACTATTAACATCTTGCATTAGTATGATACAATATTAATAACTGATGTCCACAATTTACACTGGGGTGCACTCTCTGGGTTGTACAGCACTAAGGATTTTGACAAAGGTGTAACATCGTTAGTTCTATTATTAATTTCTCCTCACCCCTTTCTCACCCTGGCAACCACTGATTTTATTTTTTTTTTATTGTCTGTATTGTTTTTTTTTTCATAATGTTAAATAGTGGGAAACATCCCATATGAAGTTTTTTCTGACTGGCTTCTCGCACTTGGCAAGGCGCATTTAAGGTTCCTCTATGTTTTTTGTGACTTGATAGTTCATTTCTTTTTATTGCTGGATAATATTCTATTGTATGGATCCAAGCTGTGGCATATGGTAAACCTATCTGTAGCTTTGTAAGAAACTGTCAACTGTCTTCCAAAGTGGCTATACCATTTCCATTCCCACCAGTAATAAATGAGAGTTCCTATAGTTCCACATCCTTGTTAGCATTTGATGGTGTAAATGTTTTGGAATTTAGCCATTCTAATAAGTGTGTAATGGTATCTCATTGTTGTTGTGTGTTTTTTTGAAGATTTATTTTATTTCTCCCCACTCCCTTGTTGTTTGCACTTGCTGTGTCTGTTCATCTTTCTTGTTTCTTTAGGAGGCACCGGGAACCGAATCTGGGATCTCTGATATGGGAAGAAGGTGCCTAATTGTTTGAGGCACCTTAGTTCCCTGCTTTGTTGTGTCTCTTGTTATGTTTTTCTTCTTATGTTTCTTGTGTCAGCTTGCAGCACCTGCCCATCACACTAGCTCACTGTCTTTTTTAGGAGGCACTGGGAACTGAAACAGGGACCTCCCGTGTAGTAGGCAAGAACTCCACCACTTGAGCCACATCCGCTTCCCTCATTGCTGTTTTAATTTGTAATGCCCTAATGATATATGGTGTTGAACATCTTTTCCTAAGTGAGCTTGCAATCTGTTTCTTCTTTGGTGAGGTGTCTGTCCAGCTATTTTGCTAGGCATTTTGTCCCCTCTTTTTTAAAAGGAGGTACCAGAGATTGAACCCAGGGCTTTGTACATGGGAAGAAGGCGCTCAATCACTGAGTTATTTCCACTCCCCATTGAGAGTTTTTTTTTTCATTTGTTTTTAGGAGGTACTGGGGATTGAACCTGGGACCTCATACATGGGAAGCAGGTGCTCAACCACTTGAGCTACATCTCCTCCCCATTTTGCCCATTTTGAAATGGAGTTGTTTGTTTTCTTATTATTATATTTTATGAATTCTTTGTATATGTTGGATACTAGTATATTTTGGATACAAATCCTTTGTCAGATATGTGTTTTGAAAATATTTTATCCCAGGTGGTGGCTTAGTTTTCCATTTCCTTATCAGTGTTCTTCACAGAGAAGAAGTTTTTATTGCTTTTGTTTAATGACACCCCCAACATCAATTTTTTTTCCTTCACAGATTGTGCTTTGGGGGTTGTATCTAAGAAGTCACCGCCAAACCCAAGATCACCGGGATTGTCTCCTAGAAAATTAACAGCACTAAAATATATACCTAAATATGATTAAAAGGGGAAATGTTAGATTCTATATACAGTAACAGAATACATTTTTGTAAAAGGTGTAAGGTCTGTGTCTAGATTCATTTTTTTGCAAGTGAATGTCCAGTTGTTCCAGAATAATTTGTTGGAAAGACTATCCTTTCTCCATTGAAATGCCTTAGCTTCTTTGTCAAAGATCAGTTAACTATATTCATGTGGTTCTAGTTCAGGGCTCTCTACTCTGCTCCATTGGTCTGTTTGTTTCTTCTTTCACCAATACCATAGTGTCTTGATCACTTCAGTTTTATGGTTAAGTCTTTAAGTGGGGTACTGGAAATACTCTTTGTTCTGACATGTTGGCTATTCTAGGTCTTTTGCCTTGTTCATTTCTTTTTAGGATTGAAAAATCTTCCATTGTATGGTTAAGCATGTCATTTCATTCAGCCATTTGTCCATTCATCAGTTGATGGACATGTGGGTTGTGTCCACGTTGTTTTTGTGCGGAAATACGCTTTTGTTAATCTCAGGTATATAACTAGAAATGGAATTGCTGGGTCTTATGGGAACTCTTTGTTTAGCCTTCTGAGGAACAGTCAAATTGTTTTTCAGAGTGGCTACACCATTTTACGTTCCTACCAGAAGGACACGAGGGCTCCAGCTTCTCCACATCTTGCTAACACTTGTTATTGTCTTTTTTATTATTGTCATCCTAGTGAGTATGAAGTGGTATCTCACTATTCTTATTTAAAATCAAAGCTATCCATAAACATAGCTTGAGACAAGGCTATTTCATGAGGCAAATAATTTAAATTCTTTTAGTGGCTTCTCCTGGTATTTAGCTCTGTTTTTGTTAATATCCTTATACTGATATTTCTTTATCAGTTTTTGATATTATCTCATGACGTCCGACTATGGAAGATGAGCACTCTTATCTCCTCCTACATGCACACAAGTACACACTCGCTTTATTGTCCATCTTCACAATGTAACTCCCTTTTGGTTAAATCAATAATTGGCACTTACACTGTTATGACTATGCATTAACGGCCATGTATAAAGATTATATTTACTTAATCATACTTTTTCCTCCATAGACTCCAGGTGACTTAAAGAAAAAGTGCCTCCTTTTTTCATTTTCCTGAGTTCTCTACATACCACCTGCTAAATCAACCTAAAATTTTGCAAAAAAAAATAAAAATCTCTGAATAATTCAAACACAGTGGCTGTTCCACAGTTCTGTTCTTTTCTTTCCCCGCCTTTTGTTGACATTCCTCCTGGAGCCCTCTGCTCTACCCTGGACTGTCTGGGCTTGGACTTCCTGCATAACTATTGTCCTTGAACATCCCTTCATCATCACTAGCTCTCTCCTAAGTTGCATCACCTGTTTCCTGGATCCAGTATCTTCTTCTTTCTTAGTTTTATCCTTCAGTTTATAGTAGTATATCTTCCAGTAGCTTCTTTCTTCCACTATTACTCCATTATTGCCTCCTTTTCTGTTAGATTTTTTTATAGTGTACCATTTTAATTCCCTTGCCATTTCTTTTATTGTAAATATGTTTTTCTTTCTTAGAGAAGTTGTGGGCTTACAGAACAATCATGCATAAAATATAGGATTCCCATATACCACCCCACCACCACCACCTTGCATTGGTGTGGTACATTTATTACAATTAATAGCATGTTTTTATAATTGTACTATTAAAGTTCATGGTTTTACTTAGAGTTTAATTTTTGTGTACTGTAGTTCTATGAATTAAAAAAAATTCTGTTACCATATATAGCATGGAACATTTCCCCTTTTAATCATATTTAGGTATATATTTCAGGGCTGTTAATGGCATTCCAATGCTGTGTTACCATCACCACCATCCATTACAGAAATATTTCCATCATTCCAAACAGGAAACCTATAAATTTTAAGTCTCAACTTCCCATTCCCTATGCCCACTCTGCCCCCTCATACTTATATTCTAGATTTTGACTCTGAGTTTGCTTATTCTAATTTTTTCAATCAGTGAAAATATACAATATTTGTCCTTTAGTGTCTGTCTTATTTCACTCAGCATGATGTCCTCAAGGGTCATCCATGTTGTCATATGCATCAGGACTTCTTTCCTTTTTACAGCTGAGTAATATTCCATTGTATGTATATACCACATTTTGTTTATCCATTCATCTTTTGATGACATCTGGTTTGCTTCCACTTTTTGGCAATTGTGAATAATGCCACTATGAACATTAGTGTGTAAATATCTTTTTGAGTCCATTTCTGGGTATGTGGTGAAAGGTAGGAGGTTCTCCTTTTTTTCCCTTCTGCAAATGGAGATTCTCTTTTCCCAACACTGTTTGTGGAACTAACTTTTCTTTTCCAATTGACTGGTTTTCACTACCTTGTCAAAAATCAGTTGGCCATAAATGTGAGGGTTAAATTCCCAACTCTCAAGTCAATTTCAATTATTTATATGAGTGTCCTTATGCCAGTACTATGCTATTTTGATTACTGTAGCTTTGTAATAACTCTTAAAATCAGGAAATTTGAGTCTTCCAAGTTTGTTCTTCTTCCCCCAAGATGGTTTGGCTATTTGGGGCCCCATAAACTTCCGTATAAGTTTGATGGTTGGCTTTTCCACTGCTGGAAAGAAGGGTGATGGAATTTTGATTGGGTTTGACACTGTAAATCGCTTTGGGTAGACTTGACATCCTAACAACATTTAGTCTTCCAATCCATGAATATGGAATGCTCTTTCATTTATTTATTTCTTTGATTTTTTTCAGCAATGTTTTGCAGTTTTTCGTGAATAAATCCTTTTTTCCCCTGGTAAAATTTATTCCTAGATATTTGATTCTTTTTTTGTTGTTGTTGCAAGTGGAATTTCTTTCTTGATATCCTCTTCAGGTTGTTCACTACTAATGTACAGAAACATGACTGATTTTTGCATATTAATCTTGTACCCGGTCCTGCTGTTGAATTTATTTATTGGTTCTAGTAGCTTTGCTGTGGCTTTTTCAGGATTTCCTATTATATAGGACCATATCATCTGTAAATAAGGATGCTGCCTTTTTCGTAAAGTTTTTTTGGCATGTATTACACTCATTCATCCATGTGTTGTCTGTGATTGCTTTTTAAAAAAATTTTTATTTTTATTTTTTATTTTTCCCCCTTCCCCTCTTCCCACCTTGCTGTTTTTGTTGTCTTCTCATTTTTTCTCCTCTGGATTCACCGGGATTCGAACATGGAAACCTCTGATGGGGAGAGAGGTACTCTATCAGTTATGCCACCTCAGTTCCTGGTTTCTGCTGCTTTTCACCTTGACTCTCCTGTTGTCTCTCTTTTGTTGCATCATCATCTTGCTGTGTGACTCACCTGTGCAGGCACTTGCATGGGCACTGGATCATCACACAGGCACTTGCACTCACCACACAGGCACTCACTCAATGCAAGGGCATGCTTTCTTCTTTCTCACCAGGAGGCCCCAGGGGTTGAACCCAGGTCCGCCCATATTGTAGGTGGAAGCTCTATCACTTGAGCCACATCCGCTTCCCTGTGGCTGCTTTTGTGCTAGCATGGCAGAGTTGTGACAGAGGGTGTATGCATATGGCCCACAAAACTCCCAACTTAATGTCAGGCCCTTTACAAAAAAGTTTGCTATTCCTTGATCTGGTGCCCTGATTCTCTCTCATCCCCTTCTTTATCTCCTGTCCCCAGGCATTAAGTAATCCATCCCTCTTCTCACTCTCATTGTATTTTATCTGAACTATTCTTATGGCACTTACTATCTTCTACCTTGCATTATAAAATCATTATATATAAGTAGTAACTTATAAACAATTGATAGGCATTATTCCCCACTCCCTGATGTCTGGGTTCAGGCCTGCTTCACTTTTGTCTTCTCCTCAGTGTTTGGTATATAACCCTTAGTCGGTATTTGTTGAATAAATGAATGAAAGCATTTTAGCCACAGAACCAAAGACTCTAGAGCAGGGGTTCTTAACCTTTTTTGTTCCATGGACCCCTTTGCTAGTCAGGTAAAAACCACAGACCCCTTACTGAGTCCACACTATACTGTGTATTATTTAAACACAACATGTCCCCACAAGAATAATGTTTTTTTTTAACATTTTCAATTCAAGCTCATGGACCCCTGTAATCTTTCCATGGACCCTCTGGGGTCCGTGGACCCCTGGTTAAGAACTCTTGCTCTAAAGTCAGAATGAACCTTAGAGATTGCCCTTCCCGCGATTTGGTATTAATGTAAAGTGCCTATTTTATAGGTGTGGAATCTGAGGCCCTGAGACGTTACCTGACTTGCCCAAGGTAATAACAAATTGTCAGAAAGAGCAGGGACTGGAACCCCGGTCTCCTGGGCCTTAGACAGAGCCCACTCTGTCAGGTTCCTTCCACAGAAAACAAAGGCCATTTATCCTGAAGGGAATGGGGACTTTGGATTTTTATCCTTTAAACCAATTCAAAATTCCTGAAATTAAAAATTAACTGCAAGTGCTAAGAAACCAAATGAAAGGGCATGTAACAGTATCAAAAAACAATGATAATTTCCTTAGTGCACACTGCTGTATTTAAGATGTTGAAAGTTGTCATTAGTCACAATCCTCTGACACAAAATTACACTGAGATTACTATTACAAATTCCAATTAAACATTTCCAAGGCTAGTTCCTTCGTAATTTAGTCCCAGGCCCAGGTAGATCATTTCCATGAGTGTTCAGTAGTGGGCATGGGTTGTTTTTGTCTGACTTGTGCGTACTTTCCTAACCTCTGATAACAGTTCTTTGATTTTTAAATTTGACACCAGGGATGAGGGCAGAGTGGGCAGGGAGTTCCCAGGGATCACCTGGAGGAGAACCGTCACCTGGAGGGGGGCCACCACCTGGAGGGGGACCTCCCGGAGGGGGCCTGCCTGAGCTCAAAGCCCACTGCAGGCAGCAGAGCTGACAGGGAGTGAGACTCAGCAGGTTTCTGTGACGTGGTTTAGCCTCTGCATTCCTCCATACCTTTGGATTTTCCAATTATGCGCATCAAATAAATTCCCTTTTTTTTTCTGAAGGCCGAGGCAGAATCACTTTTGTGTGGCCATGTAGGCCCAACATCTTTATGCCCCTCATTTCATTTTTAGCAAGAGAAAAACAAGTTTTTTTTTTTGCTTTAGTTCAGGACCTAGATTAGATTAGTTTTAGTTTAAGGACCCACTGATTGGTTTCAGAATAGAATAAATAACATCTCCAATTCAGGTAATAGCCTTCTTGACCAAGAAAAAAAATTAATGATTTCAGAAATGATTAAATATGAAGAGAATATCAAGACTGAAAATAATCTACCAAATATCCCTTTTTTAAGGCACCTTTTGAAAGGTAATCAGAATGTTATTTTATGTTATAAAATAATTCCTGGCACATACGTTTTTCAAAGCATTTTCATATCCATAACTTTGTCAGTTACCCTCAGATTTCTTTATGGATACATGACCTTTTTCTCAGCATAAAAATAAATACATTTTATAATTATATATAATTATAATTAATATAAATAATACAACTGATTATAATAATGTAATTAATTATATATCAGTTTCTTATTAATAAAAACCTTAAAATTTTGATTGTTCCTCACTTCGAGTTGCTTGACCCTAAAGTTTCCTTACTTTTCTTTGGAATTCCTTTACATCCTTAGAGGCATCAGGAGCATCCAGCTTCAGAAGAACCAGGAACCATTTTTCAAACTGTTTCCTTGTCACTCCTACCCCATAGCTGGGGCTTGTCTACTCCTGAGTTTCCTTAACTCAGTGCCTTGCTCAAAAAATGTCTGTGTGGAGACCCTACTTTTGAACTCCCAACTCTGTCACTAGCAGTGTGAACCTGAGCAAATCTCTTGATCTGTAAAATGAGGATAATGACAGTACCTACCACATAATTGTTAAGATTAAATGAGATGTATAAAAAAGAAACAAGGTTAAGCGTATGATATATGTGTGTAGTTATTTGTTGGCTTACAGAATGATCTCTGCCAATCAGCATTAACTGCTTTTCATTCCACATGATGCTTGCGTAAGGCAAGGCCACTGGTCTACTGTGTAGCATCTAAGCCCCATGAGGGCATAGACATTGTCACCTTCATGAATGTATCCCCAGCACCTGGGTTGTGACTGGCATATAATACATACTCAGTAAATAGTTACTTATGGGATGAATGAATGAGTGAGTATAGGTAGTGCAGGTATAATTTTACTGGCATTCTGACTTTATGGATAAGGAAGCTGGGTCTCAGAGAGGTTAAGTGAGTTGCATATGGTCTCACAGTGAGGAAGAGAGGAATGAGGATTCAGTTCACCTGCCGGGTTGTTCTTTTCCTTCTATCATATCATCACCCCAAAATTCAACTGCAATCAGTAGATTTTCAAAGGCCACAAATGATTCTTAAATCTTAAAACCTACTGTGGTATCCACGGCCTTGACCTTCTCCGTGGGTATGTGCTTTGGAACAGGTTCTGTCTGTGACAGCATCATGCAGCCTTCAGCGCCTAAGGTGATGATTACCACCTGGCAGCCCCTTTGTATTAGCACCAACGCAGCCTTCCCAGCGTCTGCAGGGCTGCTGACTGCAAGGCCAGTTAAAATCTCAGCCTGTAATACACAGAAATGAACAGGAACAGTGGTGAAAATAAGGAACCTGGGGCCATGTGCAGATGAGATTTGCTTTTCTAGAATACATCTCCCCTCTTTTCATAGCAACCAATGTGATGGAGAACTTTCACGGATCCTGGCTCAGGAAAGTAAACACAACAAAAACCAGTTATAAAAAGATTTTCTTGGGACAAGAAAAAAAGACTTTCTTGGGACCACATTTGAATGTGGCCTGGATGTTAGATGATCAAATGGAATTTTCTTAGATGTGATAATGATATTGTGGTTTTGCTTAGGAGATGCATGCTAAGACATTTAGGTGTCATTTTGTCTGTAATTTACTCTCAAATGATTAAACAAAATCAAAAAGAAGTATATATCGGGGAAGGGAAGCAATTAAAGCAAAATGGTAACTGTTTAGGTGGAAGGTATATGAATGTTTCAAGTTTCTGTTTGTATGATAATAGTTAGGGGAAACAAAGAAAATTGTGAAAAAGAAAGAAAGGAAGGAGGGAGGAAGGAATGTGTCAGTGATTTTGGAATAAATTGCACCTGTAAATTTCCACACCTAAAAGCCCAATTCTCTGGACCTCTCTTGGCCATGATGCCTTTGAAAAAAAAACTATTGAAGTATATTACTCATACATAAACATACATAAAGTGTATAATAAAAATTGTGAACTTACAAAGCAAACATGCATAACATCATACAGGGGTCTCATACATCAACCCTCCACCAACACCTTTCATTTTTGTAAGAACTTTTTTACAAATTATGAAAGAATATTGTCAAAATCTTACTACTAATTATAATCCTTATCTTATATTTGGTGTACTTTTCCCCAAACCCATCCTATTATTATTTTTTAAATATATTTTATGACAGAAGTTGTAAACTTATAAAACAATCATGCACATGTGCAGAATACCCAAACACCCCTCCATCAACACACCACACCGTGGTGGAACATTGTCACAAATAATATAATATCATCTGATTGTTACCGTGTCCATAGTGTACATTTGCACACATTTTCTATACTGCCCTATTATCAACACAGTACATCTTTGGCATAGATGCAAGATTATATTATTACTGCTAACCACAGTCCATAGGTCACTCCAGTTGTATTTTTCCCACGCTTCTCCACATTCCTGCCACCCTGCAATAGTGATGTAAGTTTGCTCTAGCTAACAAAGGACACTCTTGCATCTGTACCATCAACCACAATTCTCATCCACCTCTTGGTTTACCATGCTATTCAGTTTCTAGATTATTCTCTAATTCTGTCAACTGGCATTTACATAACTAGACTACCATTTTCAGCCATATCCCCATTTAAAAGTTAGCTGTTACTATGTGTTACCATCTACTCTATACATTTCCACACTTTGACAGTAAAGCTAATTAAAACTTCTACATACATTAAACATCAGTAGTCCATCTCATTCCTCCTCTTTTGTCCTTTAAGAATCCACCACCTACCTCAGGTCTTGAAGCTAGTTTCCTACAATTTCTTCTAGAAGCTTTATGTTTCTTGCTTTTATTTTTAGGTTTTTGATCCATTTTGAGTTAATTTTTGAATAAGGTGTGAGATAGGGGTCCTCTTTCCTTCTTTTGGCTATGGATATCCAGTTCTTCCAGCACCATTTGTTGAATGGACTGTTCTGCCCGAGCTGTGTGGATTTGACAGGCCAGTAAAAAATCACTTGACCATACATGTGAGGGTCTGTTTCTGTACCATCAATGTGGTTCTATTGGTCTGTTGTCTGTCTGTATGCCAGTACCATGCTGTTTTACCATTATAGCTAGGTAATATAATTTAAAGTTTAGAGATGAGAGGTCAATTTCCCTTTTTAATATGTTTTCAGCTATTCAGGACCCTTTACCCTTCCAAATAAATTTGATAATCATGTTTTCAATTAAAAAAAAATACGGGTGGAATTTTTATCAGGGTTGCATTGAATCTGTACAACAATTTGAGTAGAATTGACATCCTTTTTTTTAAGTATGATTTTTTTCTTTTTTTAAAAAAAGATTTATTTTATTTATTTCTCTCCCCTTCCTCGCCACCCCCCCCCCCGCCCGCCCAGTTGTCTGCTCTCAGTGTCCATTTGCTGTGTGTTCTGTGTCTGTTTGTTCTCTTTGTTAGCGGCACCCAGAAACTGTGTCTCTTTTTGTTCCGTCATCTTGCTGCATCAGCTCTCAGGAATGTGGCGCCATTCCTGGGCAGGCTACACTTTTTTTCACGCTGGGTGGCTCTCCTTATGGAATGCACTCCTTGCGTGTGGGGCTCCCCTATGAGGGGGCCACCCCTGCATGGCACAGCATTGCACGTAGGGCCAGCTTATCACACGGGTCAGGAGGCCCTGAGTTTGAACCCTGGACTCCCATGTGGTAGGCGGATGCTCTATCCGTTGCGCCAAATTTGCTTTCTGGAATTGACATCTTAATGATAGTCTTCCAATCTGTGAGCACAGAACGTTCTTCCAGTTATTTAGGCCTTTTTTGATTTCTTTTAACACAAACTTGCAGTTCTCTGAATACAAGCACTTTACATTTTTGGTTAAGTTTATTCCTATTAGAGTTTTATCTGTCATATTTTATTTTCACCACTCTGTTGACACTTTTAGTTATTTTTATTGATATAATCTTCACTTCTAGACTCTCTTCTAGGCCTCTCTCTCCTGCCTTTCCTTGTCAGTCTCTAGCTTACCCTTGAGAATTTCTTGAAAATTTGGTCTCTTGGTTAGAAATTCTCTCAGTTTCTGTTTATCTGTGAATATTCTAAACTTGCTGTCATTTTTAAAAGACAATCTTGCCGGATATAAGATTCTTGGTTTGAAGTTTTTCTCCTGCAGGATCTTAAATGTATCATACCACTGTCTTCTTGCATTCATGGTTTCTGATGAGAAATCAGCACTTAAACTTATCGGGTATCTCTTGTATGTTATGCATTGCTTTTCTCTTGCTGTTCTCAGAATTCTCTTTGTCTTTGGCATTTGACATTCTTTTTTTTGGATGTGAGTACATTGTGCTTCTTGGACGTGGATATTTATGTCCTTCAATAGGGTTGGGAAATTTTCTACCATTATTTCTTTAAATATTCCTTCTGCCGCTTTTCCCTTCTCTTCTCTTTCTGGGATATCCATGACACATATGTTTGCAAGCCTTTTGCTGTCTTTTAGTTCCCTAAGACCTTGTTCAGTTTTTTCCATTCTTTTCTTCATTTGCTCTTTTGTATGTTCACTTTCAGAGGCTATTTCTTCAAGTTCATCAATCCTTTATTCTGCCTCCTCAAATCTGCTATTATATGATCCCAATGTTTTAAAATTTCATTTATTGCACCTTTTATTCCCACAAGACCGGCTATTTTTCTATGTATGCTTTCAAATTTTTCTTTGTGTTCTTCCAATGTCTTCTTAATATCCTTAGTCTCTTTAGCCATCTCACTGAATTTATTAAGGAGATCTGTTTGAACATCAACTCCTTTATGTCACCTTGAGGCTTATCTTGTTCCCTTAATTGGGCCATATCTTCCAGTTTCTTGATGTGGATCATAATTTTTTGTTGGTGTCTTGGCATCTGGCTTACTAGAGTATTTATTCTGGATTCAGTGTTTCTCTTTAGTTAAGGGCTTCCTGCCCTTTCTCCCTTGCTGGTTGTGCAGTAGGAGCCAAGAATGTAGTTGGTGTGATAAGCTATGGAGGCTCAAGCTGCCCTCATTGCCCCAGGGACCGATGAAGCTTCTCCTAACTTTCTCCTTTGCCAGGGGTAGGGACAGAGCCACAGCTGTGTGGAATAATCCAAGTTGTGCAGGCCTAGACTGTAGTTGCCCAGAGAGACTGATGAAGCTTCATGCCCCTTCCTCCCCTGCCTGGGGCAGGGATGGAGCTGCAGGTATGGGCAGCAATCTATGCAGTGTGAGTCCAGGATGACTGCAGTTGCCCTGTAGACTTCTGATTATTCTGTCTTTTACAGCCAAATGTACCTGCAGTTACCTGGATAGGCTGGTGCAGGGCCTGCCAGCCTCCTCCTTGACGGAGGTGGGGCTGAAATCTTGGCTAGGGCTGCAGGGCAATCTGGGTGTAAGAAACTGGTTCCTACCATCACTGTGATTTTCAGTCAGTCAGGCTTCCCCTCATGCTGGGGGCAGAGTCAAAATGGCAGCTACCAGCCTCTTTCTAACCTGGAAAGGTTCATACTTTAGCTGTTCTTAGGGTTATACCTTATTCAGCCTAATTTACCAATCAGTAGCTGAAATCAATGGCCAACCGTCTCTTCCTCTCCTGTTTTTGGGAAATGGAGCTTCCAATTCCAGCCACAGAATAGCTCCTGGGGTGGCTGGCACTGCCAAAGTAGGATGATCACTGGCCTCTGCGGCTTGGCCAGTTGTTTCTTGGAGAAGCTGGCACAGGTCCCCCAGCTTCCTCCCTGCCAGAGGTGGGGCTGGGGCCTAGGCTAGAGCTGCAATCTGATCTGGATGGAAAAAAGCCTGTCCCCACCAGCACTGTGATTTTCAGTCCACCCCACTTCCCCTTGTGCCAGGCGTGGAGTTAAGATGGTGGCTACTGGCCTCTTTTTGACTTGGACAGCCTCCAAGTTTAGGTGTTCTTAGAATTATACTTTAGCCTGCCAAATTCACTCATCAGTAGCTGAAGTTGGTACCCAATCGTCTCTTCCTCCCCCTTTTTTGGGAAGTGGAGCTTTCAATTCCAGCCATGGAACAGCTCCTGAGGTGGATTGTGCCTCCAAAGGAGGATGGGCACCAGCCTCCGTGGTGTGGAGCTCTCTACTTAAATGAATCTTCTCTGCATATAGGCAGTCTCCTCCTTCCATTCCTTCAAGGATGTTGCAGGATGCTCTTCTGGTCTCCTGGAGCCCCAGACAGGTGGTTTAGCTAGCTCCAGAGAACTCTGGGTGTTTGCTAACTGCCCTGCAGCAGGAGCTGACTCTAGGAGTTCCTTAGCCCGCCACCATCTTGCTGGTTCCATAATGCCTTTTTCATATTACTAGTATTAGCTTTCCACGTTTGAAGAGCACTCTCTTCTTCTGTTTGGTTTTGCTGGAGAAGAGGGAAGCAGAGTAGGGGAGGCAAAGCACTTTGTGGGCTTCAGAGGACCTCCACTACTCCCTAACTCTGCTGAAACTGCTTATAGTCTGTATAAGGGGTTTGTTCAGGAACGGGTTTCTTTCCCAGAATAAAAAAAGCTCTGGCTGAAGTAGGGGTGAGGGGCTGCAGCCTCCGGCATCTCTGGGGAACGTCAATGGTTCTGAGATAGACGGTTTACAAACCACTGGACTAGATAAATTATAAGATACATTCTGGCTCAAAAGCTCTCCAACTCCTTCTGTCTTTTCTGTATTACAGATTAACTATACAACATTTCTTCCCCAAAATGGGTCTGTTCCTTCTCTGAACATGGCTAAATTAACCCTTTTTGTTGTGTATAATCTTGCCACAGGTGCCTGCTCATTCAGGGCTTCCGTTTGCCCAGTAGCACACATTACCTTGACCACATGCCCCTACTTCCCACCCATTTACCTACACAGGCTCTTTCAGTCTGAGTTGGTTAAGACTATGGGGCTGCATTTCATTTGAGAAGTTTTGTGAAGATCCTCATTCCTGGGATCATTTATGTCTGTTGAGTTGGATGATCTATTTTCAGAAATACTGACTGCTTGTGGGCTAAAGTTTCTAAAAACCTTTTTAAAAACTATTTTTAATGAAAAAAAACTTCAACATAGAAAATAATGCAACAAACATGCATTTACCTATCCCCCAGCTTTAAATAAAATTTACTTTATTTGCTTCAGATATTTCTCTTTAAAGAAATTAAATGGTATCTTCTGTATATATTATTTAGTAATAAGTTCTTTTCTCTTAACATTATTTGTGTTGTTAGATGTAGCACAGTACTCCACATTGTAACTACTCTACAGTCTAAACAAAATCTCATCTCCTTTTGATGGACATTTTATTTTTTTCCATAATTTCCCCTTTTACAACCAATAACGTATAGACAGGATATTCTTTTTTTATTTAAGATTTATTTCTCTCCCCTCTCCCCTCCTCCCCTCCCCCCACCCCCATTGTCTACTTTCTTGTCCATTCGCTGTTTGTTCTTCTGTGACCACTTGTATTCTTGTCAGTGGCAGTGGGACTCTGTGTCTCTTTTTGTTGCATCATCTTGCTGCATCAGCTTTCTGTGTGTGCGGCCCCACTCCTGGGCAGGCTGCACTTTTTTCGCACGGGGTAGCTCTCCTTGTAGGGTGCACTCCTTGCGTGTGTGGGCTCACCTACACAGGGGATACCCCTGTATGGCATGGCACTTCTTACGTACATCTGCACTGCGTGTGGGCCAGCTTCATCACATGGGTCAGGAGGCCCTAGGTTTGAACATTGGACCACCCATGTGGTAGGTGGATGCTCTATCCATTGAGCCAAATCCACTTCCCGACAGGATATTCTTGTGTGTGTGTCTCCATGCACATGTTTGAAACCTCTCTAGCCTATTTATCTAGGAATAGAATTTCAACTTGATTAGCTATTGCCAAATTACCTGGCAAAGTGTTTGTAATGATTTATTGCTTCATTGAGCACAGTCTGAGGATTCCCATTTTTCTGCATCTGAGTCTAAAGTGATTCAGAATCGCTATCCTCTTCTGCAAAAAGACAAAAACTACAGTAATTTTCACCACCTAGAAACACCACCATCTTACTACTGTCACCTGGGATTTTAGTTTTATCTTTTTTAAAACATAAAGTTTAAGTTAAGTTATAAGTTAAGTTAAGTTATAAGTCAATGGTTAAATTTACTGATGTTTTTGTCACTTTCTGTACATGTCATTTTTTTCTTATATTCCTTGTCTTCCCTTCGGGTTCAACTTTTCTCTTCTTAAGTACATATTTTAATAGTTAAATGATGAAGATCTGTAAGTGGAAAACTTGTCTTTGAACGTCTGAAAGTGTCTTTATTTTGCCTTCATTCTTCAAGGGGAGTTTAGTTGAGCATAAAATTGAAGTTGACTTCCCTCAGCATTACAAAGCTATTATCCCATTGATTTTTGGTATTTATAGTTGCTAATGAGGAGTTTGCTGTCAGTCTAATGTTTTGTCATTTTTTTATGAGTAAGTAATCTGCCATTTCCCTCTGGTCATTTAATATTCTTGTGTTTATCCTCGTATAATATAATCTATATAAAGTAGAGATTTATATTTGTGGTTCTTTTAATACATATTTGATCTTAGGACTCATCCCTTTTTTCCAATTCTAGAAAATAGTTTTCTCTCTAATATTGTTCTCTTCCATTCCCTCCATTCTCTTCTTCTTTCACTCCCATAAGATGTACGTTGAAGTCTCTCAAGCTATTCTTTATTTCTCTAAATTTTTTCTAGTGTTAAAAATAGTTTTCCTTCCTGTGCTGCTTTTTTGGTGAACTAGTAAACAATTTTTTTTCAATTCACAAATTTTTAATTCCCCTGTAATGCTTATCTTTCTAGTGAGTGTGTTTAATTTTTTAAATTACTTTTTTTAATTTTCAAGACTTCTAATTGGTTGTTTTTCTTACTCATATATCATGTTTTCATTTTTGCTTTTCTTTAACAATTCTTTTCCTCCTTTTAAAGAAAATTATTGTGGTAACATATATAAAACATAAAATTTGCCATGTTAACCATTTTAAGTATACTATTTAGTGGCATTAATTACATTCACAATGTTGTGCTACCATCACCACAACCCGTCATGGAAACGTTTTCATTATCCCCAACAGAAAGTTTGTACCCCATTAAGCAATAACTTCCCTCTTTCCCTTCCCCCAGCCCAATAATCTCTAATCTACTTTTTTCTCTATGAATTTGCTTATTCTAGATATTTCATATAAATGGAATCATACAATATTTGTTCTTTTGTGTCTGGCTTATTTCGCTTATGTTTTCAAGGTTCATTCATGAACTAGCAAGTATCAGAACTTCATAATTTTTTATAGAGGAATAATCCATTGTACCTATATGCCACATTTTGTCTATTCATTCATCAGCTGTTGGACACTTTGGTTGTTTCTACCCCTTGGCTATTGCAGACAATGCTGTGATGAACACTAGGGTCCAACTATTTTTTTGTCTCTACTTTCAATTCTTCTGGGTCTATATCTAGGCGTGGAGTTGCTGGGGTTACTAATTCTATATTTAACTTAAAAAAAAAAAAGATTTATTTATTTATTTATTTCTCTCCCCTCCCCCCTCCCCCCGGTTGTCTGTTCTCTGAGTCTATTTGCTGCGTCTTATTTGTCTGCTTGTATTGTTGTCAGCGGCACGGGAATCTTTGTTTCTTTTTGTTGCGTCATCTTGTTGTGTCAGCTCTCCTTGTGTGCGGCGCCATTCTTGGGCAGGCTGCACTTTCTTTTGCGCTGGGCGGCTCTCCTTATGGGGCGTACTCCTTGCACGTGGGGCTCCCCTACGCTGGGGACACCCCTGCATGGCACAGCACTCCTTGCGCGCATCAGCACTGCTTATCGGCCAGCTCCACACGGGTCAAGGAGGTCTGGGGTTTGAACTGCGGACCTCCCATGTGGTAGACGGACGCCCTCACCACTGGGCCAAGTCCGCCGCCTATATTTAACTTTTTAAGGAACCACCAAACTGTCTTCCATAGTTTTCTTTTCCTTTTTTAATTAATGAGAAGTGCAATCATACCATTCTTCCTATATTGTTCTATGGTTTACATTTGATCTTGGGTAAATGCATCTTTTGATTGCTGATTATGTTCATAGCTTTCACAGCATAATATTTCTTCATCTTCAGGTTCACTTTGCTTCCTGTGAGTTGAAGAGGCTTCATATTTCATTTCTCTCCGGGCTTATCCCTGCCTTTCTAGTCTTTGAGGTACCGGGGTCCAGGGACTGAAACTGGGACCTTGTATGTGGGAAGTCAAAATTCAACCTCTGGGCCACACTGGCTTCCCTGAGTGGGTTTTTCATTTGTTTGGCTTGTTTTTGTTTTTCTTTTTTTCTGTTTGTTTGGTTTCAGGAAGCAAACGCAAGCCCTCCCATATGGGAGGTAGGTGCTCAACTGCTGGAGCCATATCTGCTCCTCCTCTTCCTAGTCACTTTTATAGTTGAATCCATCAGGCCCCTAAGGGTCTCTACACCAGAGCCAGGTATTCTATTGGTAATTTAGTATGTAGCAATAATTACACACGTCATGATAACCACTGGGGATACAGCAGTGAATAAAACAGATGTCCCTGTCCTCACAGGACCTGTAATTTACTAGAGAAGACTGAAACTCTGTGCCAGTCATTTGAGCTGTGATGAGTATGTAGCAGGGAAATCCACACCAGTTTGGCAGTTGAGAATGATCTAACCTCTTATTGTGAAATGACCACTCTCTCTCACAATTCCTTTTTCCTAGGATAATGCCTGGCCATGGCAGTTGCTCAGAAACATTGCATAACCAATTGTGGTTTGTTAAAATTAGGTTCCCGATAGCCATCTTCTTTCTTGCTTCCTTATGTTCTGAGAGGTGAAATTATCAAAAAGGCAGGTCAAGAAATCCTAGAAACCTCCCCTTAGCCTTTGCATGAAGTGGAAAATTAACTCTTGCAGTCCATTAACCACTGACTTTGTCTCTCTGCACACTGTCTGAACCAATGTAGATAATATGTCCTGTGTCCCAATGTTGGTGAAGAGTTTGGGTCTAACAATGCCTGGCCAATAAGAAGGGAGAAAAATTGAAAAATTTTCCCTAAAAGTGCTTAACGATGCATGGTACAATCTTAATATATTGATAGATATTTAATCTTTTATGCATATATATCCATTATGACCCTCAGATAAATGGGGAGGGTGCTAACTTCATGGAGTGGCCCCAAGGTCCTCTCCATGGCAGCACATGGAGAACTGGCATGTGTCCACTAGTGCTGTCACAGGGCCCTCAGAACAGAAGGAAGCAGATGTTCCAGGGGTTGTATATTAGTTAGGGCTGCCAGGAAAAATAAGGTTGCCCAGCTGAATTTGAATTTCAGATAAACAACAAAAAATTTAATTTAAACATAAAATTTAATCTATTTGTTATTTATCTGAAATTCAAATTTAACTGGGAAGCCTGTATTTTTACTTGCTAAATCTGGCAATCCTAATGCTAATTAGTCCACAGAATATGGAATTAGAAAAACAAGAACAAAACAAAACACCAACAGTGTGAGGGCAGGGAAGGACCTAAAATTAACTCGGGTTTGATAAGTGCCAGATTATGGAGTAGAGTCAGAGAATCCTCACCCCCACCCCCTTGGTCTCACTAATTCCTTTTTTCCATATCCAGTACACTGAAAAATCAGTGCTCACTGGGCCGAAGAATTCACTTGCGATTAAATTGATGTGGTTAGTCTGGCCTCTCTGCTTTATCCACTAGCACAAAAGTCTTTGGGTTTCTCAGGAAAGACCAAACGTTTTCATCATTTACCTCACTTTCATTGCAGCACAACACATCCGAGAGGGTGTAGAATTGGGGATCCAAGCCAGCGATAGCAGGGGCTGGATTGAACAGTGTTTTCACTGCAAAGGAGTGGAAAAGGGGTTTCAGTGGTTATCATTTTCAATATGGTGTATTTACAGATATTCAGTAGAGGGAGTCCCCAAATGGACTCCCTTTGGCCAATTTTCTCCCCATTAGATTAAAAAATGAAATGAGTTACAGGTGAAGAAAATCTCCATCTTAGTCTAGGTCCCCACTCCTTCTTATTTTCATTGGCTCTGCCTTTTCACTTTACAACATTTTAGCTTCAAGGGAAGCATCAATATTTATAAGCAAGGTGATTACAAAGTTAAGGCAAAGGAAACAAGAACATTAAAGTGAAAATATTGTGGCATGAAAGGACATGTATGAATGTGAACAGGCTGGAAACAATTTTGTGGGTTAGTTTAAGTGCTTTGTTGTGAGGCTAGTTTATAAATCTTTTTTTTCCCAGGGAATCAAAGAGATGATATAAAAGAGACAACAAAGGGCTCAAAACATCACTGGTTAGAAGAGTAAGTAGAGAAGTTCATGTACATATGCATATTTGTGCACTATGTATGTTTCTCAAGTGTATCACAATTATTCATGCAAACAAACATAAACACTTACCCTAACGCTTACATTTTTGGTTTCCATGAGCAATCTGGGAATATAAAGGGAAGACTGAGAAAGGAGGAGACACTCAATTAGAAGCTAAGTAGTAGCTCAGACTAAGAGGCCAGGAGAGAAGGATGGATGGGGACAGCAGAAGCAGGGGAAATGAGAATGCCGCAGCCATTACGAGGGCAGAGAAGTGCACGTTTCAGGGGAAGAAAGTGAAGCTCAGGGAGATGAGGTCATATGTCAAAGGTCATACACTGGGAAGTGGCTAAGCCAGATCCTTATCAATACAGTGGCCTCCCTAGGCCAGGACTCTGTCCACAGCAATACACGGTCCCAAACCCAATTTGCAAGACTTTTAAAATTGGCTTTGCTGTGGAACTTCATAAATATATACTTTAAAGTCTAAAGATATTACATTCTCAGGAAGCTCCCCTTTGTCAAAACATTTACTGGACTGGTTGGCCTTTTTCCTTAACCCAGTCTAGTGACTTACAAGTTTAGTAGCCCCACTTTACTACCAACCCACAGAGTAATATCTTCCAGTTGCTGTTCTCAGTCTCTGCTGGAAAAGTGGTTTCCAAACTTCTATGTTGCATCAGCACTTTGGCAAGCTTGTTAAAACCCACGATTTCTGGGCCCCGCCTCAAATCCAATGACTCAGAAGCTCTGGAGGATAAGATCAGGGAATCTGCACACTTTTGTTCTTAGCTAGCTACCTGGGCACCAATCCACTCTCCATTCTTGGGGAGCTGCTCATCAGCAGTGGCTAAGGCAAACTGGCCGCTGCCTCAGCCTGACGAGGCTACCTAGTCTACTTCTGAAGACATTTTGGTTCGGTCAGTGGGCTTGTCATGGTTTATAGCTAACACTACTACTGCATTTTTATTATTTTAGAAGCCAGAATGTCCAGCCACAGAATTCTATGGTGTATTTTTGGCTGTTCAGATTTTTGTACAGCTTAAATTAGAAGGTGGCTGTAAAACTGGGTAAACTGCAAAATGTAGCACAAATGTGAAGACTTACTACTGTTATTATATTGTCCTTTACACAACCTGACAACCCCACTTATCCACCCATCTCTTCTTTCTTCTGTTGGTATCTGTAACCTGGCAACAGTCTCTCTGGGAGGTCTTAGAGATAAAATTATGCATAAAGGTCCTCATTGCCCAGCTCTCTAACACACCCACTTACTTCTAGCTTTTAGAACAAATATGTTGTTCCCTATTTTCCACACGCATTAAACTGAAACACTATTGCTGACCTGGCACAGGTTAGCGCAAACTACCAGTACTGAACAGGGTAGATCCAGTCTTCCTATCAAAGTTCCATTTTATCTTAAAAGATCCCTGCTTCGGCAATTTCTTTTCTAAACCTAACCTATAGAAATACACCAGTATGCAGAGGTGATATATGATGATGCTCTCAAGTTCTGCTTGCAACAGAAAGAAGAGAGAACTTTAAACATCTGTCAAAGGGGATTAAAAAAATTGATATATATATATCCAATGGAATATTCTGTAGCTGCCAAAAAGAACGAGGCAGATCTATACTGTCACAGAAAGATTTCCATTATTTCTAAGTGAAAAAAGGCAGTTTTGCAACAAAATATATAATATGACCTCCCCTTTTTATTTCACTTTTTAAAAAGGTTTATTTCTTTCTCTCCCCTACCCCCTTGTCATTTTGTGCTCCCTGTCTACTCTCTGTGCGTTCTTCTGTGTCTGCTTGTCTTCTCTTTAGGCAGCACTGGGAATCGATCCTGGGACCTTCTGGAGTAGGAGAGAGGTGCTCAATCTTTGACACCACCTCAGTTCCCTGGTCTGCTGTGTATCTTATTTTCTCCTCTGTGTCTCATTTTGTTGTGTCATCTTGTTGCTCCAGCTTTCCTGAGCGGGCCAGCACTCCGCTCAGGCCAGCTTGCCTTTCACTAGGAGGCCCCAGAAATCGAACCCTGGACCTCCTACATGGTAGACGGGAGTCCAATCCCTTGAGCCACATCCGTTTCTCCCCTTCTTATTTTTAACAAAATAAATAAAGCATAACCATGTGCCTATTTATGTTTATATATTTACATGTGAAGAGAGAAAAGTCTGAGAGGTAACCCACTAAACCAATGATTAATTTTTGGGAGGGGGATGTGGGGAACACATTTTTTGTTTTATATGCTTCATTATTTTTTCATTTTTATACAAAGTGTGTGTTTTGTTTATTTAAAAATATAGCAAAATTATGAGCTCTATATTTTGGATGCCTCTAACAAAGGCTTTCTCTCAACACCACTGAGAGCCATACCAACACATATTTGCATGTAGTACATGATCGTGTGAAAATAAAAAATATTTTATTTTATATCTCTCACCTGGCCTTTCTTTGGCATCTGAATTGTGGTGGCTCGGCCTTCATCAGAAATATCATCCCTTTGTTAGGGAGCGTAGTGGCCCGATTTTGTTTGTTTTCTGCTTTCCTACTCTAACCAGGGTCAGGAATGGGCGCACTGTCCAGGCCTGCCCCACTGTGGTTTCCCAGCTCCTTGGCAGCAGCGACTGGTCAAAAGGGTGAGGACAAGGTTAAAGAGGAGCCTACCCGAGCCCTATCCTAGGACTGGGAGGCAGATGCTGGAGGCGAAGCACACTGCCAGGCCTGGAGGATGGGGACCAGGGGCCCCTGCCCTGCAGAGAGAACCCGTCTGCCACATAAAGCCACAACCAGGGACCAGGACAGAGTGCTGCTGGTGTCAAGTGCCGGATTTCAGACAACACGGTCCTTGTCTCTACAGCTTTGCCTTCAGTCCTGTGACCCCAGGACTAGTCCCAGCTTAAGTTGGTTTGACTTGGACTTCTGCCACTTGCAACTGAAAAAACAATGACACAGCCGGAGGTGACTTTGACTATTTTCTCCAACTCTTTTACTTCTACTAATTTTCACCCTCACCCACTTGTTACTGTGGATTCTCCAGACAGTCTTTCATTCAATAATATTTACTGAGCACTTAAAATACGCTGTGTACTGTTCCAGGCCCTGGGGACAGACAAAATTCCTGTCTCTGTGCAGCTTCTCATACAGAGGGAGAAGACTCACAAAAAACGCAAACAAATAAAATTGTTTCAGAGCACGCTAAACCCTAAGAACAAAAAACCCAAAGTCACTTGATTAGAAGATGGCTGGGTTGGGGAGGTAGCTGCCTGGGAAAGTGGCCAGGGAAAACTTCTTGTCAGGAAGGAGGCAGCCAGGCAAGGACGTGACAGAAGAGAGCAGAAGAGTCCTCTCCACTCCCACCCTTGGATGGACAACAGAACAAGACTGAAATAAATTGCCGTTTTCAGAGCACATCTTGCATGATCCTCAAAATAACTTGGGACATAGACAAGGCAAGTAGTCCCATTTTATGGCTGTGGAAACTAAGGCACAGAGATGTGTGGGGGTTAAGAGAATGGGCTGGATAAATGACTAAAGGTTATGAGAGTGGATGGTTAAATGCCTGAAGGACCGTCCTCAAGAAGACAGTTCAGATTTATTCTATGTGGTCCAGAAGTGACTGGTGGAACCCAAAGGGAGGCAGCTCAGATGTCTAGGCTGCCCAAAGATGGCACAGGCTTTCGCAGGAGGGAGGGAGCTCCAGTGGCAGGTGTAATTAGGAACAGGCTGTGGGGCATCTCAGTGGGATGCCATAGAAACACAGACTAAGTACCATGTGGGTGCTATCTCTGTGTCAGCACTTTACAAGTTCAATGTTGCTGAATCTTTAGAATCCCCCTCTGGGGCAGGAACAATTTTTATATCATTAAGGTTCCTTCTTTTCCTGAGTCTCTCTCCTCTGGGTAATTGGTTTAGCTCACAAAGGCAGCAAGAATGCTACAAATAGGCCATTCTTAATTTTCATAGAAAATGAAACAGATGTTGTCGTGCTTCAAAACATTTACTCTACTCTGCCCCATGAGATCTAAGCCCCCTCTCAATCAGAGGCGGAGTGGGCATCACCAATCCCAGAATCCTCAGGATTGGGGAATGAACAATGGACTAGAATAGACTTACTGCTATTCTACTATAGACTTATTATTATTCTAGCAATGTTAAAACTTGTACCATTGATGTGGAGGCAGTGGCCACTGGAGGTTCTGAGGGAAGGGAGAGGGAAAAATAGGTAGAATATGGGGGCATTTTTGAGACATTGGAATTGTCCCAGATGACTTTGCAATGACAGATACAGGCCATTATAAATCTTGTCATAACTTACAAAATTGTGTGGAAGAGAGTTTAAACTATAATATAAGCTATAATTCACACTTAGTGGCAATGCTCCAATATGTGTTCAATTATAACAAATGTACCACACACTAATGAAGGATGTTGTTAATCTGGGAAAGAATGGGAGGGGGAGGGAGTGGGGCATATGGGAATACCTTACATTTTTAATGTATCATTAATGTAATCCAAGTATCTTTAATAAAAATAAAACAAAACAAAAAACCCATTTACTCTAGATGTTACATTCTTTTGTATACACGGATATACTGAGTTTTGAAAATCAATTATTTATTTTTTTAAAGATTTATTTATTTCTCTCTCCTTCTCCCCTCTCCCCCCATTGTCTGTTCTCTGTGTCCATTCGCTGTGTATTCTTCTGTATTCACTTGTATTATCATCAGGCGGCACTGGGGATCTGTGTCTCTTTTTGTTGCGTCATCTTGCTGTGTCAGCTCTCTGTGTGTGTGGCACTACTCCTGGGCGGGTTGCAGTTTCATGCAGGACGGCTCTCCTTGCACAGGCGCCGCTCTTTGCATGGGGCACCTTTATGCTGGGTCATCCCTTCGTGGGCTAGCCCTCCTTGCGCACAGCAGCACTGTGCATGGGCCAGCTCACCACACGAGCCAGGAGGCTGTGGGTATCGAACACTTGGACCTCCTATATGGTAGGCAGATGCTTCATTTGTTGAGCTACATCCACTTCCCCTGAAAATCAATTATTTTTCAAGGAATTTTCCTGGAATAGTTACAAACGCTGATGGGAATAAATCTGACTACAGATTAACTGTTGTATGCCCTGCAAAGACAACACTGTTAAAACATACCCTATATCTTACATTAAAAAAAAAAAAGTACATTGTGAATGAACACATGGGTTTTGCTTCCCATTAATTCAGGGCTGCAGTGAGGGGGTGAGGTGGGGAGTAATGAGTTGGGATATAGATGAAACAAGATTGGCCATATATTGATAACTTTTGAGGCTGGATGGAAGTACATATGGGTTAACCATAATATAATCTATATGTCCATCTATATTGGAAATTTTCCACAATGAAACTTTTTAAAGAAACAATTATATTGAATTTTAGGCACCCATAGCTGGAATGGAGACTTCTGCAACTTAATTTTATGGAAAATTGTATGACAATCAATCAGACTGTAGCTGCCTATATTTTATATACCAACAGTATTTGTACCAACAGTAACCAGATATGTAGGCTTAGCATCTGACCTAGAACTAAATTTAGGGGGAAAATGAAGGTGCCATAAAGAAAGGACTCGCCTTGGCTCTGGCTAGCACAAATACGCATAACTACTTTACCTGATGAAAGAATCGTGAAGAATTTGAAGAAGTAGTTAATCAAAGAAGAATACAAAGTTTATAATACACAAGATGGAGACAAATGATGTCATTCTGAACCTGGCAAAACCAAAGAACACGGGATGTACCATGGGGTAACTTGGAGTTGCAGAGGTGATTGAGAGCACCCAACAGTAATTATTATTAATTACAATGGAAGACCAACTAAACTCTTGGTTGTCTTAAGAGCATGTCAATTTCTGTCACAACAATGTCACAGGAACTGGTGTGGGCTAGGGGAGGTAGTGGTATGGGCTAAAGGACAGGGCAATCAGGCGGGAGCTCTTAGTTGTGTCACCATGGGAGGGGTTGGACCATGAAGAAGGCTCTCATAACAAGCTGAGACAAATGGGGAAAAAGCTCCCCCTGTGCAAAGTATACGGCATGGCGAGAAGTAGAGAGAAGGCTGGGAGACCAGAGGTGCTAGCATGGCAGTCTCCCAGCCTGGGGCCTCTTCTCTGAGAAGTGACGGGCAAAAATCCTGAAAGCTGGGGCTATGTGCAGGATGTTACTGTCCAAGTCCACAAGGCCAGCCGAGATGTCGTTGTGACAAATGGAAAAGGACTATTGTGTCATTAAAAGATATTTTGTATTATACCAAGAACTTGATCTTGGCGATCTTCCAATCTCAAGTATTTATAACTGTTCTTGTATTGCTCCGTTCACTTTGAAATGGTTCTACAGACCAGAGCCAACATGCCTAATTTCATCATGAGCTGCTGCAATGCCAGCTCCGCAGGGGCCTCCTCACAGTTTTGCGGCCTAGTGAGGGGGGAACATGCAGCGCTCCGGGTTCATGTTCGAGGCTACAGGTGCTATCTCTTCAAATCCAAGCTTTCATTTGGTAAAGGCAGGAAGAGAGTTCTGGGAGTGTATATTCAGAGGTGGAGGAGCGGTGTTCCTTTGGGTTTTCATATCTGACATATAATCTAGTTATTTCATGTGTTTAACGGAAACTCCTCTACTTGTCAATAGTATAGATAAGGGAGTTGTGATAATAAACCAGAGGATGATGACGACGATGGCGATGATGATTTTACCATCTTTCTTGAAGATGGACAGATGCTGGCCAGCATATACACAGCTGCCATGGGACGAGGGACAGGACCCTAGGCAGACTATTGGGCTTTTGCCTGTTCTGCTCTGTGGCCAGTCCATTTATACACTGTGACGTTAAAGAACAGTAGCTCTCAGCCAAATGCCCTTATTTCATGGAAGAGAAACAGGCCCAGAGCAGGGAACTGGTTTACTTGCCTGAGGTCCTCCCCATTGGTAAGTGATTGGTACTGAATTCAAAGCCATACTTTATGACTCCGAAACCAATACTCCTTCTACCACTCTTCTCTCATGTGAGAATGAAGATGCATTAAATACACACACACACATACACACACACACACCCTCCTCATGGTACAGAACCGATACATCATCTACCTGGTAACTACCAGTTGGGACCAGTTGATTTGGCAGAGAAAACTGCCTGCCTGGAGGAGCTCCTGGAAGAGAAGCATACATGCACATGTGCTCTGGGTTTGTGTGTGTCATTATGGGGGTGGTGTGGGGGACACAAGGCTGAAAACACTCTAGGGGGTCTTCACTGTGACTTGAAGAGCAAAATATTCAAAACTTGGACTATGTGCTGGACCATGTTACAATTTATGTGATTTACTTTTCTAGAGACACTCTATAAAAGCTCAGTTCTTGAAAATCAATAGGATGTGGTAGTTTCTTTGAAAAGTGTGTAGGAGAATAAACCTGGGTCTTGGAATCTGAATTCCTGGCTCCCACACCAACTAAAAATGTGATCTTGGTTGAGCAGATTTATTCAAGTTTTCCGAGTCTTAGTTTTCTTCCCTTCAATCTGGGAAAATAATGCCTGCCCTATCTTTGTTATAAGGTTTAAATGGCTTTATGAGCTTTAAAGCACATGTGGATGCAAAGTGTTACTTCTTTCCTGCTTCCAGCATTATAGAAGAAAGATTGCATGGAATTGCTAAAAAGTCCTGCTGGTTCTTAGTAAAAGTGTGAAGTAGGCTAGTTGGTCTTTAGCCTGCCACTACCTGCCCCCTTCCTTGATGCCTAAACTGGAAGAAATGCCTGGTAGGTGATGGAGGAAGAATTTCTGGGCCCTACCCATGTGAGAGCCTGAGGTCAGGGTACCGGCCCAATCAGATTACTCTAGCCTCACCTGTGAAAGGTAAGCTCCTCAAGGTGCTTGCTGGGCCCTCTTCTCCTCCACAAGCTGGGAAGGTAACAAGGCTAGACAAGGACAGATCTCTGAGAAGCAAGGGATAGTAGGAGAGAAAGAGAAGTTACATGAGAATAAGCTCCGATCCGTACAAGGAAAGAAAGGAGCGAGCGTGGGTGCTGTGGCAGGTTGTATTCACATTGTCACACTGAGCGAAGGGCAGTGCAAAGGATGCTCACCATGAGTACGAGACTTTATCTGGAATGCCCCAAGAAAATACACCCAGGTGGGTTTGGGCTTAGAATATTTTCTGATCGCTTTAGGTCCATTAAAAATACATTAAGTGTTGCTGAGAATTTGCCAAGCTGCATTGTTTTGCCAAGAGAAAATTTGTTAAATCAGGTCAAGTGTTTAAAAATTCTCCATAAGATCATTTTAGTATCTTATTTTCCATTTATTGCCATGTAAAACACAATACTGTGGGAGAAAGTTTAAATGGTTAAACACACGTGCACACATACATACACTTACTTTTTTTTTTTTTTTCAGTTTTATAGTTAGAGAAAGTTTTATCTGGAAAAATCAATGTGGTTCTCTATTTTCTTCTTAATACAAATCACAGAACTATTGCCACAATATAAAGAAGCAGCCACTGTCTTAGAGTGACTGCTTTCTATTTTGACTTTGTTCACCAAATGGTGCTGAGATCAGCACATTATCCTGATTTTAATTTAAAAAGAGAAATGGAAGGGAGAGAAGAAAATTGAGATTAACTGAGATTTACTCTACCATGCTTGTAAATAAATATTACATTCTTAGAATAATTGTATAGAAGAGCATTTATATACGCATTTTATAGACAAGGCTTAGAGAAATCAGATAATTTTCCCAAGATCACAAAGCTAACAGGGGAGAGAAATGGGATTCTAACTCAGAAGATGCTTTTCTCACTAGTCCATGGGGAAAAGAAACAAAATGAAAGAAACTACCTGGATTTTTATAATTTTTAATATTTGCTGGGGGTGGCAGAGTGGGAGTGGGTAGGAAAACAGATGACTTCAGATTAGGTATGTTCATAATGGATGAAGTTGGGTGATGGGTAAACTGGTTTCATTATACAATTCCCCCTCCTTTTGCATATGTATGAACATTCCCATTATCAAAAAATATAATAAATCAAAACAGAAGAGCTGCTGAGTAGATGATACGGGCAACAGAGAAATGATTACTTTTATAAACAAGCTTTTATTGCTTATAGAGAAGATGATAAGGTTTTACAAAAAGGAGAAAGAAGTAATCTTCAATTTCTAGAAATAATCACCAAAATGTAACTGGAAGGAATAAAAATTTTTTAAAAATGTAACTGTGCGGTGGTTATGTGTGACTTGCAGCTTCATCTCTGCTTCCCAGAGTAGAAACTGCTTCATCACCTGGATGTGTCTTCGTTACTGGGCTGCTTCAGAGATTCTAGTTACTCTTTGTTTCTAACTATTTGTATTTTTGCTAACTAGATTAAAGATTTATATTGAGGGAGAAGAAATGCAGTTCATATTATTTTTACCTTATCTGTCATGTTTTCTAACATTATCAAGAATTATAAGAATTCAGTCAATCTCACAGATAGGAGAAAGAATATTTTACTACTAGAATAAAGTATTGCTTTGCTTTGCTTAAAGGTTACCTTTAACTAAGACAGTGATAAAAGCTTTTACAGAGAGAATGGCACATATGTAAAATTACCTCCATTGTGGCGAGCCATTGTCAGGGCTTCCAAAGAAGTTGCTGGAGATATTTCTAGCTGGCAGATCAAGACTTTGGCTCTGCTAATGACACTGACTGCTTTCCTCAAGTCTTCCGTGTCCAAAAGTAAATTTGCTCCAGCCACTATGACGATGATATTCTGGCCTTTAAAAAAATTCCACATATTTATATTAAAAACTAAATAAGGCCAAGCAGTGGTATTCTGCAATGCTACCATCGCCCTGCTAAAATCATTATATAAAATGTTTTGTATTAATTGTAACATTTGTAAGCCATTCCAGTTCAATTTAGTGTTCTGAATATGTTTTGCACTCTCTATAAGATTCATATTATTCCAATCACTTTGAACAAGATCTTGAAAAGATTTTCCTTATCAATATTTTTATATACAAAAATATTAGTTGACAAATGATACACAGGATACTTTAAAATTTTCATTTATGGGAAAGGGCTGGCAAAGATTCTGAATCCAAAATGACTGACGTCATATTGATGGGTTTAAATAGGCAGAAACTTGCATAACACTCAAAATAAATGCTCTGAAATATGCAATCAGTATATACGTACACATAATGGTATTCTAAAAAGTGATTCTGTGAATCAAATATATTTAGTAATACCCAACAGATGGAAAACTCTACTAGACAACTTAAAAAGGTATAGAGAGGGATATCTGGCCTATACTGTAAAGGATTAAACAGAAGCCCGACCTAAGGAATCTGATATATTCTCACTGCTTGCACCCACTTTCTACAGACCCACCTACATGTAGGGTGGCGTGGTACCTCTATGTATCAGGTGAACAGTCAGGAGCTGTGCTGTTCAATTTAGTAGTCACCAGCCATGCGGCCATTGTGCCCTTGAAATGTGGCTTGTCTGAATTGAGATGTGCCATAAGTAAGGGTAAAATATGTGGCAGATTTCAGAAGACTTAGTATGAAGAAAAGAAGATAAAATACCTCATGAAGAAAATTTAGTTACATGTTGAAATGACAGTATTTTGGATACACTGGGTTAAATCAATATATTGCTCAAATTAATTTTACCTGCTTATTTTCACTTTTTACAATGTGGCTACTAGACAACGTATAATTATATATGTACCTCTTGGACAGCACTGACTAGAGGGAGGAGGTGCAGTGATCATTTTTGTGCTCCAGGTTGCTTGGGCTGATCTTATATAGACATGACCTAGAATTACCTCTGAAAACAGAGCCAATTCTCAGCTATCATCTTATCACAGGTGTGCTTGTGGGCCACGAGGAGGACGTAATCAAGTGGGGATAGATGAGCACAGGCCCAGTCTTGGGCCTGGAAAAATTCAAAACACCCAGTCCCTGAATGACAGCATCCTTCTTTCCTTCTCTCCTTCTGTTACCTCATTCTCTCTGCTGGAGTCAACTAACTGCTGCTTTGGTGCTGCCGACTCCTGAGTCTGTGTTTCTGGCCTGCCCTTGGCTGTGGAGAAACAAGTCCAAGACTGCAGCGGCCTGGTGGACGCTGCCACCTGGCTGGTTTGTTCATGCCTCAAATGGAACGTGTCAAAACTGAACTCCTTACCTGACCTTCATTTAGAGGAGCTAATTGTTCCCTCTCTGTGTGCCTGCCCTAGCTCTTCTACTGCAATCCATGCTCTTTGAGCACAATGACCATGCTCTATAAACCAAGCAAAGCCGACCAAAAGAAAAACTCAATATATAATATTAAATTATATCTGTGCATGGAAAATGAAGTATTTTGTTTCACAGATAAGGAAGAAATAACTTGAAGATTGCGCTAGGAACAACAACAAAAAAGGCTTAAAGCAGGGAATGAGCTGATGTTGGCAGCAATAATTATTTAAGATACAGCTTATAGCAATGAAGAGACTTTCCAACGTTACAATGAGAACTTTCATCTACTATCTGTACATGAAACACATTTTGTTGTTGTTGAAACTTTGGGATCACTCGAGTCAAACTGAAAATACCATCTCTTCTCTAAAGTGATAGATTCTGTCCCAGGTGCCTGACTAAATACTTGGTCCTGCTGAATATTAATTCTAATTTAAAAAAATCTTATGTAGGTATTTATATACTTAAAACAGTGGGCAAAAATTATGAAAGTTTTAGTTGAGGACAAATTATGGTTTTTAAAGACATATGTTTCTATTATGGCAAGATATAGTCACAAACTTAGTTGTATCAAGCCTTTTGAGATTTGACTGCTTTTTAAAGAGTGGGCAGGGAAGCAGATTCGGCTCAACTGATAGAGCGTCTGCCTACCACATGGGAGGTCCAGGGTTCAAACCCAGAGCCTCCTGACCCATGTGGCAAGCTGGCCCATGCGCAGTGCTGACGTGCCCAAGGAGTGCCACGCAGGGATGTCCCCCACGTAGGGGAGCCCCACGTGCAAGGAATGCGCCCCACAAGAGAGCCACCCCGTGTGAAAAAAGTACAGCCTGCCCAGGAATGGCACTGCACACACGGAGAGCTGACACAGCAAGATGACACAACAGAAAGAGACAGATTCCCTGTGCCGCTGACAAAAATGTGAATGGACACAGAATATACAGCAAATGGACAGAGAGAGCAGACAATGGGATGTGGGGGAAGGGGAGAGAAATAAATAAATCTTTAAAAAAAAATAAAGAGCAGGCAACACTGAGCATTTAAGGCAAGTTAGAAGTCATTAGTTGCTGTCATTTGCTCCATAAATATTCTGTAAATATGATTCATCAAACCTTCTTTTGCACCTATTTACATCTCTTTACCTGGTGTAACTGAAATGACAGATGAATCCTTGACTGCTGTTAAAGACAAATATCAGTTCTGAGCTCATAACGAGGGTAATGGGACACTGAGGAATGTAAATGTTATTTTGAGGCAACTATAGCACTTCGTACACATTTGTGGACAATTTTATATCTGAATGATCAACTTGGGAAGTAGATAAGGGAAATAAATTTATATTTTGATTAGGAAAACCATGCATTAGGCTTTGTAAAGTACAATGGTGGGAGGTGAATGCGGCTAGAGGGCCTTAGGATTGGGGTAAAAATTGATGTTTTGGAAGTGAATTGTTCATTTTGTGAAATGACACTCCCATATGTGAAATACATACCTTCATTATTGACAATTATAGAAGCAGCTCCTGTTGCAGCATCTTTAGTCTGATATGTAAATTCTAAAAGAAAAAAATTACGATCACGCATACACAGCCTGGCATGGATAATCTACTTTTAAAAATTTCAATGTACTACTAATCCTTGGAAAAACTTTTTAACCTTCAACCATCTGGAATGATAAAGAAAATAAGTAATCAGTGCTAATTTATACCCGTCACCTATAAAATGAGGAAAAATAGACGTCTTTACATTTAGTTGCACCTTTTCTCTGTCTCATTAGCAACAACCCCACCAAACTACCCGCCTTCCAATTTTCCCAAATTATTCATAGCTGCATACATTTACATTTTTCAAGACCAACGCATCTCTTTTCTTTAGTAAAAGAAATGACAGATTTGAGATAAGAGATGAAAGGTCAAATCTATGCCACGAACTGTGATTTTCTTTATTCTCGTAAGCCGTATGTCTCACCAAGAGTCATGACCTCGCACGTAAACAAAAATTGTGATCAGGCAGCCTTTGGCAGCCGGAAAGAGCTCTGACCTGGTCAGAAGGCCAGTGTCCTAGCTCTGGCTCAAGCTCCAAATAGCTGTGTGCTCTTGGACAAATCAAGAAGCCTCTCTGGCCTTTGGTTTTTCCCTTCTGTGAAATGATGGTATTGGTCTTGGTGGTTTTAGAACTGTTTCCAGCTATGATATTCACTGACTAATCTTAAAATATCTTTTGTGAATGCAGCATCCATCTTCCTTTGTCACCTGCTCTTGAAACATTTCCAAGTGATGAAGGTTTGTAACCTCCTATCATGTCATTCCTGCCTGGAGGAATGGACATTAAAGAATTAACCAGAGGTCGCTTAAACAAGACTAGACAAAGCTGTGCTGAAAAATTCTTTGGCCACCAGGGGAGGATCTAATAATTCTATTCTTGATTCAACTTTTCTTGTAACAAGATCACAGATGAAAGTATTAAAAACCAACTTTTAAAAAATGAAATTTTACCTGTAGAAATATCATTCTGTTTTAAGTTTTCTATATAATCATTGCCAAAAGAATCTTTGCCAACCTGTACCAAAGAAATGATGAACATTAGATCTTGTACATTTAGTGAAATGTGACAATGTAGTTTTTAGAATACTTAGCATTTTAAAAGGGCATAGCTGTGTATTACTTTATAAACATCAACTAATTATCTTAATTTAAGATGGTAGCCTTGATTTCAGCCCAAAGAATTATGTCATATATCAATGTTCTACTTACATCCTACCTAAAACGTGAGGCATTGAACTACTGCCATAAGTTCTATAGCTTTGCTCTCATTTCAGTCTGTTCTCATGGTAATTTCCATTGAGATAGACCTGTCCACCATCATTAGAGGAAATTATCAATCAGGTCTTCCTCAGTATTTATGGAGAATCTCAGTCTTTTGTACTTTACTATAAAATGAGGACACCCTTGCATGGAATGGCTGGTGTTCTGGAACCATCTTTCTTCTTCCCTGAGCTTAATGTGGGGCCTTTAAAAAGCCTTAGCTAACCTGGGGATCTTGGTATAGCAGAATTGTGTTGCTTTTGCATCCTAGCATCCATTCCTTTTTCTTACAACAGGACTTTGATTTTTCCTTTGGCTACCCATTCCTTTCCCATTTATAGACTACAAGATTGGGGTAGGCAAAGGACCTGGCCTGATCCCGGTCACAGTGATGGGTTCATGACTGGGGCATGTGACCCAAGTCAGTCCTAAGAGTCAATCCTGGGAATTTTATTGAAACTACTGGGAAAGACAAGTCTGCTTCCCCATGAGATTGCCAAACGTGCAGTATTGAAGCCAGGAGCTCCTGGGGATCACCGTGTGGAGACAGCCCATGTGAAAATGGAAGAAACATAACAGAAAGCAAGAGGCAGAGACAGACAAACAGAAACAGACTCCTAATGACCTGACACCTAGGCCACCTGAAGCCAGCTCTACCACTGAGCTTTTCAGTCACATGAGCTAATACTCATTTTATTTTTTATTTTTTATTTTTTATGTGATATAGTTTGAATTGGGCATCTGTTACCCCAAAAATTCTGCCTAAAACAGTCTCAAAAGCTAGTCAGCTTGGTCTGACCCTGAGCCATAATTCAAGTAGTTTTGCTTCTGCCTGCATCCTGAGATCAAGTTCCAGCTCTGTGGGCCACTTTAGCTTCTGGATCTCTCTGTTTCCCTCAGGATAAAAGGCCATTCTAAGCATCTGATCAGTCCCAGAGCTTCTTTCAGAACTGGAGCTCTTCTCCTGCTGCCAGCCCTTCCCAGGGGCCAGCACACAAGGCCTGTGGCTCAAACTCAGAAGGCTATTAATGCAAAATCTTTGAAACCAACCGCTCACCTGCTCACTACATACCCTATTGCCCATTTCTGGCCTCCTTTGTGCTGTGGTCACTGTGCTAGAACACTCCTGGTATCTTCTGGCATACCTCTCTGCTGCCATATTGGCTGGGCCTTGGCCGTGAAGACTTTGTTGAGATTGCAAAGTGGGGGGCTGAGAGCTGAACCTCAACTCCTAGATGCATTTCATTTGTCCTGCTATTTTCAGTTTGAATCAGTTGTCAACATTTAAAAATGAAGAGGCTTCACTAACATGAACATATTTCTAGTAGGTCCTGAAAATTCTGAGGTTTTGTAACACTGTGTCTGCATTCTTGCAGGTAACCCAGGTGGAACTGAGAGATGTCTGTCCCTAATGTGGGGCATATGCTCTCTAGCTCACCATGGCCACTTGGCCCCTGTGCTTCTCTTTTTCTGTCCTGCAGGCCTACACTACTTGAGTGGATTATAGTGCTTTCCAGGTCTCAGCTGCTTCTCGTATATTCTGTTCTTCCATGGAAAATTGTTCTATGGATCTCAATAGATCTTTCTTGAGATTTACTTGGTTTGAGATCCTCAGTGAGTGGTGACAAAATTGCCTGGTTAGCTTTTAAACTCTAGATTGGGGGCTGGATAACTTTTTCTGTAAAGAGACAGAGAACAAATAGTTTAGGCTTTGCCAGCCATAAGTTCTCCTAAGTAGCTACCAAACTCTGCCCTTGTAACCTGAAAGCAACGAAAGACCGTATGTAAACAACTGGGTGTGGGAAATGTTCTAATAAAACTTTATCTGTAAAAACAGGAATCAAGCTGGATTTGCCCCTTGAGTCATAGAGTGCTGAAACCTTAATCTAAATGCCACTTCTGATCCCTCTTCCTCAAAAAACTTTTCCCTTTGCTCATTTTCTGGCAGGCATGCTGATTAGGCATAATCTCAAACAATGAATAATGACTTATTACCGGAATTTCTATCTCTATAATGAAGAGGGCGCATTCATTTAATTTAACATAACTTTTTGGGCTGAAATCAAGGCTACCATCTTAAATTACAAAGTGTTTCCATGGGGGGAATTCCCAGGAAGGAGCTCCTTTCCCAATGCTTTCCGTCATTGTAAGTTGGCCAGGTGAGTGCCAAAGCATTCAATGTATTAGGACAAATACTCACACCCCCGAACAATTCTTCATTCTCTAACTTCTTTTATATTATTTAACTCTCTCCCATGTGAAATGAGATGTTATATAATTGAGAAAGTATAAGAATATTGTAGGGATTAGAAAGGCCATTCCTAGGTGTATGGGGCCTGATAATAATTAGAAGATAGATACTTCTCTCCCCTTTCCTATACAATTTATGCAGACAAGAATCTGTTTAAGGTGAATATAAAGTGCAGGCTTGACAAACGGAGGTGAGAACATAAACATTACAAAATGCAGGAATTAGGAAAAATTGTTGCAGGGGAAAAGGAACCCAAAAGACAGGCAGCTTTGCTTTAAAGAAGCTGGTTGTATAGAAGGGATAAAAGACATAGAGACAACTATTCTACCAGATGGAATATCAGATGCATCAAAGACATCGTCAGGAAGGGATTTCATGCTCATGGTAACTGCATTTTGCAGGCTTGCTGCAGTTGTATTTTAGAGGCTGAAATAGCTGCCTTTCTTCTTCCTGCTCAAGGAATTACCTGATTTGCTACTCCCTTTGCTGAAGGTTAAGGTTCCAGAATATTATTCCAACAGTGATTTTTTAGCAAATCTGTTGGCTGGTCTTCTAAACTCTATGTGCGGGGTGGAAAAAAGAACCTTTGCTTTTGCCTTCGTTGGCATTCTCTTGCTTAAAATAAAAATCTGGCAACTGAAAAATAATGGAAAAGTAAAAACCCTGCTGAGGATTAAGAGAAGTCAACTCTAGCTCCATTCACTTTGCATCTAGGTCATGGTGATATACTACAAAGCAAAAGCCTAAGATAGAAAAAGTCAGTATTTTCATTTTTGTCATGGAAGTTAGAAGCCCCTTCACACTAGATATGTGATTGAGGCAAGCCAAGTTAACTCTCTCTATGCCTCAGTTTCCTTATCCAGAAATGGGAATAATAGCATCTATTCCTTGCAAGTTTGTCGTGAATATAAAATATAATAATATACATGAAAGCACATTTAAAACTGAAAAGGGTTAAATGAGGATTAGGTACCATCGTCGTCATCATCATGGCAAGAGTTAATGGCCAGGCTGTCAGGCTGCTACTATGGCTGCTGCTTTTTGAGGGAAGGGACAGGACTCCTGCAGCTTAGATTCCACCTTATAAACTACTGCCCTGACCCTCTGGTTTCCCCTGATTCTTTCAATTTCTGCTAGTGCTCCCTATTTTCAAACAGAAGAGGACTTCGTGGAAGCAAATATGTGTTGTTCATGAAAGCATTTTTAAATGACATTGCAACACTATTGTTATTCTATTATAGTAAAAACATAATATTTCTATTATTGTTTTGGTATAACTAATATTGGTCACTTATCCTGCTGCTTTTATTATCATTAACAATATAGATAACTGTGAGTGAATTTATGCCTTGGGAATAATCTTTAAGACTTAAGGGTCTCTAGACACAAAGTAATAGAAATTGGAGTCCTATTTAAAATAATCCTTTTTTTTTTTTTTAAAGATTTACTTTATTTATTTCTCTTCCCTTCCCCACCTCCCCTGTTGTCTGCTCTCTGTGTCCATTCCCTGTGTGTTCTTCTGTATCTGCTTGCATTCCTGTCACGCGGCACTGGGAAATTGTGTCGCTTTTTGTTGTTGTGTCATCTTGCTGGGTCAGCTCTCCGTGTGTGCGGCACCACTTCTGGGCAGGCTGCACTTTTTTTGTGCCGGGCGGCTCTCCTTGCGGGGTGCACTCCTTGTGCTTGGGGAACCCCCTACGTGGGGGACACCCCTGCGTGGCATGGCACTCCTTGCACGCAGCAGCACTGTGCGTGGGCCAGCTCACCACATGGATCAGGAGGCTCTGGGTATTGAACCTTGGACCCTCCATATGGTAGATGGCCGCTCTATCAGTTGAGCCACAATGACTTCCCTAAAATGTCCTTTTCTGAAATTCTGAGTTATCAAGTAGCACAGATGACATGTGGAATGCTGTACTAAAATAATGCCATCTTTCCTATTTCTCCAACTTCCAAACCCCTTACACATTCACTTATACTTCTGGATTCACTTAAAACAAAAGCTGGGAGAAGTGAACTCCCCGCAATTCCTTTTGCTTATTTCTGGTGCAAATTTAAGCCTGTTTCCTGGTTACTGGGAATTGATAACCAGAAGCCAGGGGGGTAGAATCTAAGCAGAGGTTTCATTTATTGATTGCCATTGACAGCTGAGTGAAAGTCCCTTGAAATATACAGGGAACTATATAAATGGAAGATCCTTGCAATAATAGGATTATTATAAAGGAAACTTCATAGGTATCTTTGACTTTTCTGTCTTCCTGGTCATACCATCAAATTGATAAGAAAATGTTAAATGTAAGTATCTTGGCCATGAGGCAAAATGGTACATATGGGAGTCAAGAAACTTGGAACCTAATTTCAGTTCTGCCATTATCAAGCTAATTAAAATTTTTTTACATTTTGCTTCAAATTGTTCCATTGGAGCCAGGCTGCAGGGTGGGGCTGCTGTGAGTTATCTCTGGCAGGCAGGAAATTTAAAACAAATTGGTAGTAGAGCAATAGTTCTCAGCCTTGGCTGTGGATTAGAATCTCTGGGGGGGATTTATAAAAGACTCGATGCCCAGGTTAAACCCAGACCAGTTAAATCAGATTTCTCCAGGTGGAACACTGGCAAGCTTCCTAGGTGATTACAAGGTGTGGCCAAGGTTGAGGACTATGGGACTGGAGGATTAAAAGCTGGGAGTGGGAACAGGGAAAGAGGAGAGGGATAAATAAATCTTTAAAATAAATAAATAAATAAATAAAAGCTGGGAGTAGGGAGCAGATGTGGCTCTGGTGGTTGAGCACCTGCTTCCCACATGGGAGGTCCTGGGTTTGGCCCCTGGTATCTCCTAAAAACAAAAAACATCACAAACAAACAACAAGCAAAACAAATGAAAAAACCAACTCAGGGGAGCTGATTTGGCTCAGTGGTTGAGCACCAGCCCTAAAAAGCCTGAAGAAAAAAAAAAAAGCTGGGAGTCTCTGTAATGCTTTGTCTGTGTGGAAGAAACGAAAATGGGAGGAAGTTCCACGGGAGTCAAGGTTGGTACTGTGATGTGACTGATTTAATTGAGTGGGAGCAGGGTGAAGTGTGACTGGCAGAATCTTTTGAGAGTGGGGAGCGCGTCAGGGGTCCAAGCACGGTGTTGAGACATTGTAGAGCCAGAGAGATTTCCTTAGATTGTTTATGAGGCTCGTTTACAGATGCCCTGGGCTTGCTTCCCTTTGAGTCTTTTGCTTCTCTCTCTCAAAAACAATTTGGCAAAAATACGTAGATTTCTCTGTGTTTCAGAGTGGTGAGAAGGCACTATTAACTGGATATTATAGCTGGACTGTGTTAAGACAATTTTGAGTAAAACCTGCTCATGGCTACCTCCTCCCCTTCACTTAGGAGAACTGAGAGGTCCTTTCTTCTCTCCTCCCACCTCAACAAACCTTCCCTGTTTTTCAAGCCTCAACTCAAGGCCTACTTTCTCTATTCTAGCCCTTGTTAATCCTCTTACTTTCCAGGACTCCTATAGTATTCTTAATATAATTAAACATCTAATTCACCACCATCTTATATTGCTTGCAGTTTCATATTTGTTGGTCTACTTCCTAGCTACACTAAAAGCTTATTGGGGACTCTGGTTTGGAGTAGATTTATTCCTCTCCATGCTGTGGGCATTAAAGGTGCTCCAGAAGTATTTGTTCAGCTTAAGTGCCCTTTTGTTCATTTTCTTTGGGCTCATCTTAGCATTCTTGAAGGAATAGGTCTACAGGCACATATACTATTCTAGCAGAATGGCTCCAAATGGGATTTTGCTTATAATAAGCCTCCTGAAGGAACTCACTCACTGTTTTGGCTGCAGCAGTGAAATGCTTTTGGGCAGAAAGATTCTGTGAAACCCACGTGGCCTGAGGTAGCTCTCTGGATTTGAGTCCTACTTAAAAAGGCCCTCTTTGTCATTCTGAATTGTCAAGTAGCACACATGACATGTGGAATATTCTACTAAAAGAATGTCATCTTTCCTATTTCCCCACCCTCTTCCAGGTGAAAGATGCCACGTCAAGAGCAATTACAACCACTCACACGTAAGCGAAGGCAACTCACAGAGCCTAAGATGCTCTTCCAGAAATCCCAGGCTCAGCTCTGTTCTGAGTACGGCAGTACAGCACCTGTCCAGAAGAACTTTCTGAATGATGAAATGTTCTAAATCTGTGCAGCCTGGTAAGACATTTGCAATGCTGCCAGTGTGCCTGAGGAATCAATGTTTAATTTTTTTTTTAGTTTTAATTACCTTTAAATAGAAACAGCTACATGTGGCTAGAGGCTACTGTATTGGGCAATGCAACTGTAAAGAGATATGGATAAAGATCATGGAAAACAAGAAGACTGTATTTATCAGGAGCTAGTTTTCTCCAGCTGAGGGGATAGAGATGTTTCGCTCACTGTTACTCCTGAGAAGATTCTCTTTGCACTGAGGGAGAGCCAGTCAATGGCTTCCACAGTCAAGAATTATGACCTAATGCTGAGGAGGAAAACTTTACTCAGTGCTATAATATAATAAATTTGGGAAGCGGACTTGGCCTAGTGGTTAGGGCATCTGCCTACCACATGGGAGGTCCGCGGTTCAAACCTCGGGCCTCCTTGACCCGTATGGAGCTGGCCCATGCGCAGTGCTGATGTGCACAAGGAGTGCCCTGCCACGCAGGGGTGTCCCCAGCGTAGGGGAGCCCCATGCACAAGGAGTGCGCCCTGTAAGGAGAGCCGCCCAGCGCGAAAGAAAGTGCAGCCTGCCCAGGAATGGCGCCGCACACACGGAGAGCTGACACAACAAGATGATGCAACAAAAAGAGACACAGATTCCCGGTGCCACTGTTAAGGATAGAAGCAGTCACAGAACACACAGTGAAGGGACATAGAGAGCAGACAACTGGGTGGGGGGGAAGGGAGAGGGAAAAATATATATAATAAACTTGTTCTAACCACTGACTATCAACACCTGTGCTATCTGGACCAGTGATGACAGTTTGCACACTGGCACTGTCTGAGGACTGGACTTTGAGTAGCACTGCTCTAACAATCTGCCGCTGTAAGAGAACTTTGTGCCTGACCATTCTGAAGGGAAAACAGCCAGCTACTTTTTTGGAAGAAGCAAGATCAGATAATTTCTGGATGGTCCTCCCAATTTGCTGATTCTTCACTAGGGTCTTTTGGGTCCAGTCTGCTCGTGGCTTCTGGGCTCATTATGGGTCACTGCATCTTGAACTCTTTATTCCATCCTGCCCCTCCTGGGCTGTCAATTTTTGTTGATTACAAGTAACTTCCTCTTCTTTAGTGCTTGGAAGAGGAAGAAGCACTTAAATTAGGTAAAGTTCTATGAAAGCTGTTGTAATAGGCTCTTTGCCTTGTGAAGACTTTCATTTTCTACAATGTCTGCCTGGATTTTTAATCTCAAAATACTATCTCCAGTTATCGTTGGACTGTAGCCTTGGAGCACTCAGTTGAATACTAACTGTGCAACTCTTAACTACTTGAAATATTTCATTATACATGTGCCACTGTACAAATATTGATGGAATTCTTTTCAATATTCTTTGTCAAAATTTCTAGATAAATCTCCCTGGTTCAATATAAGATGTCTTCCAGTTGACATCAAACAGTCTCATTTCATTACAGCTTGAATCCTACTTTGCTGCAGGAAACAGCAGGTAAATTAAAGTTGCTAGAAAATCATAGGAAATTTTCTGCTTTTCTTAATGTTCTATCTGTTCATTTTCATTTTGAGTAATTTCAAGGTTTTGGTTTCTACCAGGAATTTGTCGTCTTTTAAAAAGTGCTATACAGGGAAACGGACTTGGCCCAGTGGTTAGGGCGTCCGTCTACCACATGGGAGGTCCGCGGTTCAAATCCCAGGCCTCCGTGACCCGTGTGGAGCTGGCCCACGCGCAGTGCTGATGCGCGCAAAGAGTGCCCTGCCACGCAGGGGTGTCCCCCGCGTAGGGGAGCCCCACGCGCAAGGAGTGCGCCCGTAAGGACAGCCGCCCAGCGCGAAAGAAAGTGCAGCCTGCCCAGGAATGGCGCCGCCCACACTTCCCGTGCCGCTGATGACAACAGAAGCGGATAAAGAAACAAGACGCAGCAAATAGACACAGAGAACAGACAACTGGGGGAGGGGGGAGGAATTAAAATAAATAAATAAATCTTAAAAAATAAATAAATAAATAAAAAATAAAAAGTGCTATACAGCAAGTTTAGCTAATTTGTTTAACTAAAAAACCTTCACAATGGAAAAAAATCATTATTAATAAATTCTATTAAAGATTTTTAAATTTTCTTTTCAAAAAAATCTAAGAATGTTATGCAACTCTTTAAGCTTAACTAAATTCCTTAAAAAAGCACCTTATATAGATTTCAGCTGAAAACATATTTTCTTATCCTTCACTGCGCGTAGTCATCCTAAATTCAACTATGGGGTAAGCGTGACTAGATCTGGGGCCTCAGAGACATATAGAACTTTCAAAATTGCACAGGTGCTAACACGTAAATGATAATATAAGGATGAGAATAAAATAGCATCTTTGCTCTAGGTAACTTCCTAACTGGAAGAGATCCCAAAATGCAGCCCCTGCCTTCTATTCCTTTCGTCTCCACTCCTATAGTCATCTTCCAAGTTCAAATATCTCTAATTTGCTTTTTTCTCCTTGCCACAAATTGGTCTAAAGTAAAACCAATCTAAAAATTTTGGATTTGGAAGACGCCCTAGAGGATGGCAGATTTTGACTTTAAAGACTACGGGAATTGCTCCCATAAAGCCTCTGGGGTACATGCACAAGTGTTAGGCTTTCCACTGTCTCCTTTAATGTTGCCAGCTTTGGAGCCCCTTTCCTGCCAGGGTGACAAGTTTTTGGTGTCTTGTTTCCAATACCAATTCTCTTTTCAGGTATTCCCAGCCAGGAAATATTATCATCCTCTTTCCAGTTCCCAAGGCCCCTTAAGTAAGTACCATCTGTTTATTCCCAAACACATCATATCTAAGCAAAGTGGACTCTGGATCAGGCCTGTAATTTTTAATCCCCCCTCTTTGCATAACTCTAAACAAAGTTTCTTGCACAGAACAGGTACTCAATACTTAATTGATAATTAATTATATTGATATTTTAAATTTATCAAGAGCTCAACTTTAGCCAATGAGGGCTTCTTATATTAAATGTTATGCTCCATGGCAGATGTTTTTGACCAAGTAGCCAGATGACAATTACGTCATATTAATCGTAAATTAGAAATAAAGCTATGCTTCATTAGCAGATGAAGTGATAATTGTATGGCTTATATATCATTTAAAGACTCCTGTGGAGAGAAAAGTGCTGTATATAATGGGAAATGACACTGAGAATTTTTGGTAAAAGCTCCACAGTTCACGGGAGAGATCTCATTCTTTTAAGCTTCTTACATTTTTCTCATCCTGTACTGTGCAGATCCACCCTAGCTTTCATTTTAAAAATAAAATAATATTAAAATAAAATAAATGGCCTCTCCTGTTATACAGGAAATATTAGCATCTTAAAATCTCATTAAAGATGTCAAAGTCAAACCTTTTGGCAGCCAATTTTGTTTGATTTATCTTCAAATTAGCTTGGTAGGATGGAGAGAAACAGAACTACTCTATTTTTTCGGATCTTTTCTTTACACAAATAGCTAAAAACAGCTCTATGCCACAAGATATGTAGTTTAGAGGCCCAGATTCCTTTCTAAGACAGAGCATTAGAAGTTAATAATTTAGAGATGAGTAATTCACTAGTTACTAGACCCATTTTTTGAAAGCTGTGTTCCTGCACTGAAATCTGCTAAAAACAGGCTGCCTTTTGCTGTTGTTCAGACACTGGGCTTTGGACATCCATGGGGTAGGCTCAAACCCAAGTTATACACTCATTAAATTCAGGGAATGTGGCATTAAGTTATTTGAAGACTGCTACTTCCCAGTGGATTCAGTCAGGTAGAAACTAATAAAAAGGGCAAGATTACTCTTTCCCATTTAGATCCCTAAAAGCAATAGACTTGAATCTAAACCCACATTCTTGCCTCTATACGCGTACCTTGCACACCATGGACGTCTCTGCTCCCAGTCTAGCAGCTTGGACACACTGGTTGGCACCTTTCCCTCCAAAGCCAATAAAGAACTTATGCCCATGGATGGTTTCTCCAGTTTTTGGCAAACGAGAAGTAAGGCTATCATAATTAAAAAAAAGAAGAAAAAAGGCACATTGGTAACTAAAATTAATTTCTTTAGAAATGAGAGGGTTAACCAGAGGGAGCTCTAAAGTGTCTCAGCAGAGATGTGAGCACAGAGTTCCTTTAAGATAACATTCAGTTGTTTGCATCATTGCTGAGAATGAATTTGTTTCTCCCTAACAGGTCCTCAGCTGCGCTGCTGTAGCTCTACTTCAGATGATGTCACTGATGTCGGTACTGCATTAGAATTATTCATGGGTGCTTCTGTCTCCTCTCTTGGGGAACTCTTGGATGGTAGAAACTCCATATTCCCCCTTCCCAGTGCCCCAGTGGGAGTTAATAAATGGGATGAAATTAATGTGTTTCTCTATGAGTTTCTCTGGTCACTTTAGTGAGAAGCAGGATGTGTACCTGGCTATGGGAGTCATGTATGGAGCCTAAGGAGAAGAGAGAAGTTCTAAGTCCAGGCACCAAAGAATCTTCTTTGTTTACTTGGAGGTGGGGCAGGAACAGGGTATTTCAATGGTAGGATCAGGTTTCAGTTCTAGTCCTCCTGTATACTACACCATTTCATGTGTGACTCAGAAAGAGCATCTGTTTTTAAAAATGTATCCTAAAGAGTTATGTGAGGGTTACATTCTGGAAAATTTCCAACATATAAAAGCAAAAAAAGTAGTAGATTGAATACTCTTTTGTACTCATGTATCCCTCATCCAGATTTGACAACTTATGTCCAATCTTGTTTCAGTCTATCACATCACAACTTCTCTAAGAGCAAAGGATTTTTATTGCATAATCACGTAGAGTTCAGTGCAGCAAAAAGGTAAAAGGTATGCTTCAGGATACAATTTTCATAGTGTTAAGGGTGTTAGATGGAGGGAAAAAGAAAACTTTTGGAAGGCAGAAGGAGCAGGACTGACTTTAAAATGGGAGAGGAGTTCTAGCCATGGGGGCAAGTGAAAAAGACAGGACCAAATGTCCAGAGGTCTGGAGGACTGGCCACAAGAAGGTGAACCGACAGCCAGATGGAGCAGGTGGAGAGAGGGCTGTAGACCAAAAAGGTTAATTAGATTAGCACAGGAGAGACCAAGACAAGGCTTACAGCAGTAAGTCAACAGAGAACCTACTCCGCTTTAGCAACTTATTTTATAGACTAGAAGTTTATACAAATTTCCCAGACAGGCTGTGATATATCCGAAATTCATGTCTTATTACATTAGAGTAACAGAACTATGCCAGTTCCCATAGGGCACAAACGGCCTGTGTGCAATAGGTTGATACCTAACTGATGCCAAATACCTGTGGGTTTAACCTATGAACCTCCTTTATGTAGTTTAGAAATTGTCAATAAATTGGGCTAAACTACTCCATTCTCTAGCAGTGCACTGTCACATACGGTTATTTTAGATTCAAAAAGAGATTCATCCATAATTTGAAAACATCCCACTTCTCCCCTTTTCAATTCTATTTTTATCTTGGATTCTAAATGTATTTATAGTACGGATGAAAAAATATACATCTAGAAGGTTCACTTCTGAAAAAGGTACTCAATCAAGAGGAAAATGGTTTTGATGTAATGTTATTATCCTGTCATTTAATTTAGCAATGACAAGTGATTATGAGATTTTGATTTGCATCAGAAATCTTAAACATTTTAGGATTCTGTTATGAACAGGCAATGATGAGTAATTTGTGCAATTGAGTGTGTGAATTCTTGGCTCACTGCTGCTGCTACAAACATTCATAACAACCTTAAAAAGAAAAAAATCCAATGTGGCTAAAAACAGGCCAAATAACTTAATTAGTAAGACTGTCACTAGAAAAACTTATGACTTCCACTATATTTATACTTAGATCTGGGTCACAATTCACTGGTTTGAATCAAGCGTTATTTTTTAAATCAACAACTGGAGGAAATCATGAAAAATATATCCCCAGCATATTACTGGGGTGTGTGTGGGAGAGGAGGTAATCAGGAATACAGCATGTGCGTGTTTGATGTAGAGCAGATGGCTGGGATTTAAACTCATTTTGAAACAACTTATATTAACGCAAGTGCCATAGCAATTTAGTGATCATTGAAATTCCTCAATCCTTTGGTATTCTCTTTTTTCTTCTGTCTGCATCTATTCCCCTACCCATCTCTTTCTTCTCTTAATTTTTGACTTTTTTTGTTAGAATGTAAATTGCATGAGGGCAGGGACCATGTCTGTCAAGTTCTCCGTTTTATGCTAAGTGTCTGGTCTGGCATTTCGAAGGAGGTTAACATCTTTGCTGATTGAGTGAATCTTCCTAAGAGTTTCCCTTTGTCTCTTTTTCATGTGTGCCCTGCACAACATCCATTCTTCCTTCTGAGTTGAGGATATGGAGGTGTCAATGAAAGGGAAGGAGGAGGAAGCTGGCAGGGATGACTATGCAATTGCCTGGCAATAACAATTCCATGTTTTACCAACTCTTGCCCACGATATTCCCAATATTAGCAGCATTCCTCTTCCACAAGCAAGAACTCTAAGTATAACTCAAGCCATCGTTCTTTCATTCATGCAGGAATTCAACAACTGTTAATTCAGTGCTTCCCTATATACCTCCTACAGGGCAGATCAAGTTGCTGACAATGGGATATAAAACCTAACCTTGATGCAGGAAGTATATGAGTGAAGAAAACACAGCACAGAACAAGACAGTAGCACCTGATTCGTGTTTTTCAAAAGGAAAGACGTATGTTTATGTTTCCAAATGATGTATGAATGCATAAAAAACAAAATGCTAATGGCTGTTACCAATAGAGAGGGGTGAGGATGGGGAGTAAAGTGTCATGGTTTACTTTACGTGCTTATGTACGTAAGTATAAGTCTATATAACAAGAACATATTTGTGTATTCTGGGATACTGCTTGTCACTACTTCAGATGGTTCTGGCCTCTGTGTCTTTTTTTAGCCACTGCTTTGGCGATTGACTGGCTGCAAGGACAACCCAGCTGGGTGCTGCCTCTTCTCACCCCAGGGCTTTCTGTTTCTTGGTAATGGTTCTTTGGCTGGTCCTGCAGGATTGAGCGACCACCTGCCCTTAGGGGTCACCAACTCGAAAATGTAAAGTACCTTCATATGGGCTCTTCCTTCTTCTCTGCTTCCCTGCTCTTGATCTTTGGCTTGTACTCCTGAATAGAATATGTGAGGAACTCAGGCAAAGACAGCTTAATTGCTTAATTAATTAAAAAAAAATGATTTAGAGAGAGTGGAGCAGAGAGAGCAACCAGGAAGTTATTTACAAACAGGCAGAAGCATTTCTGAAATTATAAATCCTAATTTACTCTGAATTGCCTTCCTATCTTTTGTCCCCACTGAAATTGTGAAATTATGTTAAAATTCAAGGAAGGACCTGGGTGAAGTACTATTCCCTGGATGAAAACATTACTATGATTCACCCCAATTTAAACATGAAATTTAACAGGGTGACAAAACAAGCAAATAAAGGGCTTGGGGGTGGGAGAGGAAGCAGTACTGGTAGAAATACTTGTCGCCTTCATTTAGAGTGGCAAGTTTTTGATAAGGGTGAGAACTAGAGAAGACCAGGATCAAGAAATGTGTTATGGCTAAGTTTGAAACAAATTCATAGCTTTAAAACTGTCACAATACTTTAAAGATGGACAGAAGGAAACAATGATGGGTGTTCATTATGACCCATCAGTCTTCCCTCCATTGGGAGGCCATGTGGTTAAGAGTAGCAGTGTGGAAGGCAGGAGGCCCAAATCTATTACCAATTATACTACCTTTGACAGCTTTTCCCTCCTGAACCAGCTTCTTCTCTTGCAAAACAGATTTAATAATACTTGTCAACTCCTTAAATGCCTGGGTTTTGTGCTCTGAGTTATTTCACTGACAGGTGTTATCAGAACAACTTATTAATTGCTTTTAACTTCTTAACAATGATGTGGTTGCTACAGATTCTCAGAGATTACTCATATCAAAGTAAGGAATGACCCGGTGATGCAGGGATGAGAAGTCTTTCAACCAAAGAGGTCACGCTAATAAATGGCTCCAGCCCTAAATTAAGGAATATGTTAACTTTTTGGCTTTTGCATTCCATCCTTCCTTCCTCTGACTTCAAGCTTCTGACACACTGCAAGCCTCTATAGCAGGGGATTCTACTATTAACTAATTGCCTATTAAAATTCATTATGCTAATTTAATATTCCAATCACTTACATTTTTCAACCATTACCTGTTCCTTCTCAGCATTTGTGTGTCACTTTTACACAGATGAGAATGATTTTAAAACCAAAGTAGAGATATTTATTTCCTCTTTTTAAAAGGAACTTAGCTTCCTAAGAAACCCTAACTTTGCAGATACATATATGACTTAAGGAAATGAAACAAGAATTATGAATTAAATAGTTCTTAACTGATTTTGATTTCTTAGCCCTATCTTTTCTAAGCTAAAATGTCTGTGGCTAAAAAGTCAATCTGTCTTGAATTTATAAAAGAGACAAATATTCTACTCTTGAATTTATAGAAGAGACAAACAATATCCTAGCTAGAAGTGAGCAGCCTTACAGAGTGCCAAATGCTTTTTTTTTTTTTCTGAGGTACCAGGGTCAAGGATTGAACCCTGGACCTCGTATGTGGGAAGTCAGTGCTCAACCACTGAGCCACATCGGTTCCCCTGAATTGGTTTTCTCATTTGCTTCTTGTTGTTGCTGTTGTTTTTTTTAAGGAACAACCAGGGACAGAACCCAGGACCTCCCGTGTGGGAAGCAGGCGCTCCACTGCTTGAGCCACATCTGTTCCCCAAGACTGCCAAATTCTTGACCCCTATTTCTTTCAAATTTACTTGCTTGTAAACAAGTGTGCAAGGCACTGGGAGAGAACAAAGATGAGTATGTTGTGGGCCTCTCCCAGATTGTCACATGGCTTACTTCATTCACATCTCTGCTCAATTGTCACCTCCCCAGAGAGGCTTTCCCAGAGCCCCAGCTTCCACCCTTTTCCTATTTAATTTTTAAGAATTAATTAATTAATTCAGGAAACACTCATAAATTCTGACTGATTCTGGAATAGAGCAGTCTTTTCATTACTTAACAGTTACCTTGGTTCTCCAGGTCCCCATTCCCCCTTGGCATGACATAATGAGGGAAGAGATCACTCTGCCTGTAAAAAGAAATCACCTCGCTGGAATGGAATCCTGAAAGTAAGTACTCTGGCACTTATAAAGGATAGCTGACACAGCTGCTCTTCCTCCCCTGTGGGTGGGGCTGGGGTTGGGGAGAGCAGGACACACTGACCATTGGTTTGTAATGTACACAAATCCTCTCTGTACAGGGCATGGCACCATCCTGAGGTTTACAGACCCTGGAATGTAACAAATATCTTCAGGGGAGATATCTCTAACTCTCACCGGAGGTATTTATCTTGACCTTCCAAGGTTTGTTTGCTATTCAACCGTCTTTTAATTCAGGTGCCAGCAATCTTTGCTCAGAAAACCCCGAACGCGCAGAAACGTGGAAACATTCATGGAGCATTGCTTCCCAACAGTTTTCTTCATAGCACTTATCACTCCCTGACATTACAGTACACATTTAAAAAAATATGTTTATTGCCTAGCTTCCCCACTACAGTACAAGATCCGCAAGGGCCACCATCGCATCCCCAACTTTCAATGCCCAATGGGAACACTTTGGTGTATAGTAAATTTTTAAACAACTTTATACTGAAGCAAAACATACATATAGAAGAGGGCCGCATCATAGTGTAAGGCTTTGGAATTTCACAGACTGAACACACCATGCACCCAACAACCTGCTCAGGTCAAGGAATGTCACCAGCACCCTGTACTTTATGTTCCCTCCCCATGCCTACCCCCAAGGGTAACCACTATCTTAACTTCTAATACATAAATTAGCTTTGTCTAACAGCTTGATTTTTAAATAGTTTATATTTCAATTAGAACTAAAATATGACTAAAGAAGAATTAGAAATACTGAAAACAGAAGAAAAAAAAATCCTGAGATATTTTCTAACATTTCCAGCTATAGAAAAAATGCAACCATATTAAGTGTACACTGATGCATTTTAACAAATGTATACTGGTATAACCACTACCACAATCAAGCTATAAGTATTTTCATTTCACCAAAGTTATCCTGCACCCTACATAGAATTGGTGAGATCAGATGTTTTTACCTTGTTCCTGGTCTTACGGAAAAAGTTCTCATCTTTCACCTTTAAGTATCATGTTAGTTGTAGGTTTTTCATAGACACCTTTCTTCAGATTCAGGGAATTCTTTCCTGTTCCTAGATTGCTGAGTTTGAGAGTGTTTTTTTTTTAAATCATGAAGGGATGATTAATTTTGTCAAATGTTTTTTCTCTTTCATTGTGCTCATATGGTGAATTACACTGATTGATTTCAAATGTTAAATCAATATTTCTTTCCTGGCATAAAAATTCACTTATTCATAATGTATTATCTTTATTTTATAGACAGCTGGACTCAAACTGCTAATATTTCGTTGAGGATTTTTGCATCTGTATTCATAAGAGATACTGGTCCACAGTTTCCTTTTCTAGTCATGTGTTTGGTTCTGCTATCAGTGTAATGCTGGCTTCAAAGAATGAATTGAGAAGTGTTCCCCTCACCTCTATTTTCTAAAAGAGCTTGTATTTGGATTACTATTTTCCCTTCCTTAACTATTTGATATAATTCTCTAGGGAAGCCATCTATACCTAGAGTTTTCTTTGTGGAAAAGTTTTTAATTATAAATACTATTTCTTTAATAGGTATAAGAGTATTCATATTTTAAATTTCTTTTTGGGTTAGTTTTGAAAATTCTGTATTTAAAGATATTTGTCTATCTTATCAAAGTTGTCGATACAACTTTGTATTAGTCTAGTTTTTGTAATATTCTTTTATTTTAGTCAGAAGGTTGCTTTATTATGTCATTTAAAAAAAAAGATTATACAAATGTCACTTAAAAAGTATAGGGGATTTCCAATATGTTCCACACCCACACCTCCCACATTTTCCCACATTAACAACATCCTTTATTAGTGAGGTACATTCATTGCAATTGATGAACAAATTTTGGAGCGTTGCCACTAAGCGTGGACTGAAGTTTACACTGTAGTTTACACTCTCTCCCACCCAATTCTGTAGATTATGGCAAGATATATAATACCCTGCAGCTGTCATTGCAATGTCATTCAGGGCAATTCCTAGGTCCCCAAAATGCCCCTGTATTACACCTGTTTATCCCTCTCCCTGCCCTCAGAACCTCCAGTGGCCACTGTCTCCACATCAGTACCTCAAAAAATTAAAATAAATAAAAGAATATTATATCAATTATATTCTTTCTTTTTTTGTAATACATTTTTATGTAATATTCTTTTCTTTCCTTTTTCAGGTACTGGGGCCAGGGATTGGACTGGGACCTCTTATGTGGGAAGTTGGTGCTCAGCCACGGAGCCACATTGGCTCCCCTGAGTTGGTTTTTTTGTTTGTTTGCTTGTTGCTTGTTTTTGTCTTTAGGAGGCACTGGGGACGGAACCTGGGGTCTCCCATGTGGGAAGCAGACACTCAACTGCTTGAACCACATCTGCTCGCCTCTTTTACTATTTTTTAAATGTCTGTATGATCTATAGTGAAAACCATGTTTCATTCCCACTAATTGCTTTGTATTTTTTTCTTTGAGTAGTTTAGCTAGAGATTTATCAACTTTATGGATCTTTTTAAAGAATTAGTTTTTAGTTCCACTGATTTTTCTCTTTTACATTTTTTTCATTGATTTCTGTTATCTTCATAATTTTCTTCTTTTACCTTAGGTTAGGTTTAATTTGCTCTTCTTTCTTTAGTTTATTAAGGTAGAAGTTAAGATCACTGTTTTTGGATCCTTCTTCTTTACTAATATAAGCATTTAAAGTCATGTCTTAGAAATGCCTAAGCACTGCATTAGCTGAAGCTCACAAAGTTTGGTATTTTGTATTTTCATTATCATTCAGTCCAAAGTATTTTCTAATTATAGTGTGATTTCTCTTTGATCCATGGGTTTTTTTTTTTTTTTTAAAGATTTATTTATTTATTTAATTTCCCCCCCTCCCCTGGTTGTCTGTTCTTGGTGTCTATTTGCTGCGTCTTGTTTCTTTGTCCGCTTCTGTTGTCGTCAGCGGCATGGGAAGTGTGGGCGGCGCCATTCCTGGGCAGGCTGCTCTTTCTTTTCACGCTGGGCGCTTTCCTCACGGGCGCACTCCTTGCGCGTGGGGCTCCCCCACGCGGGGGACACCCTTGCGTGGCATGGCACTCCTTGCGCGCATCAGCGCTGCGCATGGCCAGCTCCACACGGGTCAAGGAGGCCCGGGGTTTGAACTGCGGACCTCCCATATGGTAGACGGATGCCCTAACCACTGGGCCAAAGTCCGTTTCCCCCATGGGTTTTTAAAAGTATGCTAAACTTCCTAACATTTGGAGGATTTTCCAGATATCTTTTTGCTAGTGGTTTCTAATTTCCATTTCAGTCAAAGAATATATTTTGTGGGACTTTGATTTAAATTTATTGAGATTTAATGGACAAGCATATGGTCTATCTTGGTGAATGTCCCATGCGAACCTGAAAAGAATGTATATTCTGTTGTTAGGTGTAGTGTTTTTATAAATAGTATTCATGGTATGGTTCAAGTTCTTGTGTATCCTTACTGACTTCCAGATTGCTTTTTCTATCCATTACTAAGAGAGAAGTGCTACAATCTCCAACTATAGTTCTAGATTTCCCTATTTCTCTTTTTCTTCAGTCAGTTTTTTTAATGTATTTTGAAACCGCTATGACTTAAATAAACATTTAGGGTTATCGGATCTTGATGAATTTAATTTTTTTTTTCCATTCTGAAATGTACTTCTTTGCACTTCTGGTAATATTCTTTGTCCTGAAGTCTGCTTTGTCTGGTATGTATATAGTCACTCTAGCTTTCACATGAATAGCATTGCACGGCATAGCTTTTTCCATCTGCTAACTTTTTTTTTAATTGAGAGAGAATTCATGTATCATAAAATTCACTATTTTAAAGCGAACACTTCAGTGGTTTTTAGTATATTCACAAGCTTGTGCAACCACCACCAGTCTAGTTCCAGAATATTCCATCATCCCACGAAGTAATCTTGTCCATATTAGCAGTCACTCTCCATTCTTCTCTTCTCCCAGCCCTTGGCAAACACTAATTTACTTTTTGACCCTATGGATTTGCATATTCTGGACATTTCATATAAATGGAATCATATAATATGTGGCCTTCTATGTCCGGTTTCTTCCACTTAGTGGAATGTTTTTGAAGCTCATCCATGTTGTAGCATTTATCAGAACCTCATTTCTTTTTATGGCTGAATTATACTCCAATGTATGAATATACTACAATTTTCTTATCTATCAGTTAAAGGACATCTGGGTTATTTCCACTTTCTGGCTATTAAGAGAAAAATACAGCTATGAACATTTTTGTGTGAACATTTTTTCAATCTCTTGGGCAATTAAGAAGGAGAAGAATTGCTAGGTCAGAAGGTACTCCTATTTTTAACTTTTTGAGGAAGTGTCAAACTTTTGCAAAGGAGCTGCACCATTTTACATTCCCACCAGGAATGTATGAAAGTTCCAATTTTTCCATATCATCACTGTGACAGGCTGAATTATGTATCCCAAGAAAAAACGTGTTCTTAATCTATTCCTGTGGGTATGAATCCATTGTAAATAGGGCCTTTTGAAGATGCTATTTTTAGTTAAGGTGTGCCCCAAATGGATGAGGTTAGTCTTCATTCTATTATTTGAGGTTTTATGAAAACAAAGTCATCTGGAGGAGAAGTTAGGAGGCAAAGGAGAAAACATCTCCATGTAACAGGAAATCCAAGAAACCCTATGGATTGCCAGCCTGCCAGAATGCTACTAACCCCAGGAGCAGAAACGCCTTCCAGCATCTGAAACTGTATGACAATAAATTCTTCTTAAGCCAACCCATTGTGTGGTACTTGCAATAGCAGCCAGGAAAGCAAGACAATCACCAACACATTATTTGCCTTTTTAATTATTGCATGCCAGTAGGTGTGAAGTGGGATCACAATTTGGTTACTGATTTACATTTCTCTAATGACTAATGGTGTTCAGCATCTTTTCATGTACTTATTGCCCATTTGCATATCTTCTTTGGAGGAATGTCTACTCAAATTCTTTGCCTATTTTAAAATTGGGTCATTAGTCTTTTTATTGTTGAGTTGGAACATTTCTTTATATGTTCTGCAGGGTAGGCCCTTACTGTACGATTTACAATTTTTCTCTCCCATTTATCCATTTACTTAAAAATTTTTATTTTAAGGAATTTTTTAATCAAAAGTTGCATATTAAAATTACATGCAGGGAAGCAGATTGGCTCAAGCAATTGGGCTCCTGCCTACCATATGGGAGGTCTCTGGTTCGGTTCCTGGTGCCTCCTAAAGAAGACAGAACGCTGATGCAATGGGCAGGTGTGGTAAGCTGTCACAAGATGATGCAACAAGGAACACAAGAAGAAAAACATAGACACAACAAAGCAGGGAATGGAGGTGGCTCAAGCAATTGGGTGCTTCCCTCCCATATTAGAGGTCCCGGGTTTGGCTCCCAGTGCCTCCTAAAGAAACAAGGAAGATGAACAGGCACAGCAAGTGCAAGCAACAAGGAGGTGGGGAGAAATAAATAAATCTTTTAAAAAGTTACATGCAAACTGAAATATAAGTGGCTGTTTGCACAGTGTATATATGCTTTCATAAACTAAAAATATTACATTTTAAAACAATTTCCATTTAATAGGTAAAAGTTCTGAAATACATAAAAGCATTAATACTTTTTATAAAACTACAATTAGAACATCAATTTGCTACAAGCATATAAAACATCAAGTGCTTTCTTGGAGTTTCAAGTTACTTCTTTAAATGATTTTGCTTGCATATATATTCCTCTAATAATCATTAAGGACTTTCATTTTTCAAAAGGTTTATTTTCCAGGTACATTATAAGCTAAAGAAAATGGACTCAATAGTTATGCAATAATATCATAACAACTTAACTGCTATAATGCTTTAAAGTAGGTTTCGATGAAGTTCTCAAATATTTTGTTCTATGTCCTTCAGGAACTTGTATTCGATTTAACAGGGATTATAGGTTTCATCAATCCCCATTTTGCTTTAAAATGGACAAGTCTTTGGTTTAAGTTCTACATTTTGGGCATTTATTAGCAATTAAAATGGTCCAAACCAACAAATGACGCTAATCAGTTATTAGTGCACAAGACTTCATTTACCGTGCTTCAAATACAGTGGGAGCTATAGATATTTATTTACTATAATGTATTATTGACAGTTTCAATCTCTCACTTATAGGCAGTGAAATCAATAGGTTTAGTAGATATTTCTGTTAATTTTCTGTTAGAACAGAAACTGTATAATAACTTACAGTAGCTATAGATACTGTTCCACAGTATATGTGATTATAACTGGAAAGATGTACAGCATTAAATTTAGAGTTAGCTTACTGTGATAAGTCAGTTATAGTCTACAACAATTCTGCATTAACTATAGTAAGTTGCCAGGTAATGCTGATTAAAAAATCCCCAAACCATTCACTTGCAAGAGAAATTGAGGCAAATATACAAAACAACAGATATACAGAAAGAACACCAAACATATTTTATGAGCACAGAAAAGTAGCCATAACAAAGCACTGCCAGCACACACATACACTGGCAGTCAAAGGGTTAGTGTTGTATACAAGTATTGCTTTTCTTTTTTGTAGCCTTGGCAGTAGCCATAAGGGATATAGGATAACATTCTGTAGCAGCAGGTAAGGAAACTGAGGAGCACTCACCAGTGGTACAGAGCACATGAACAAAAAGACAAGAAGGCAGTCTACTACTTCAGTGCAAAATGTCTAGGACAGAACTGTAAATTCAGTTCAATACCAAGAAGCAAATATTAGAACTCAGTATTACTTCCAAAAAAGAGCCGACTTACGTAGCACTATATACTATTCTAAGAAAAAAAGTGCTAAGTTATTTACAGAGACAGTGGTTTTAAAGTACCTTTAAATCCATAACTTAGTTTCAGATTTTCCATTAAAATTAAGTGCACTGAAATTCTACAAATTATACTTCAGCAATTCAGCTATGAGAGTTTTCAATAGAGATAAATACCACCATCCAAATTATAATTACACTTTAACAACAATCTCAACATCAGCAACCACAGCAGTTGTTATCTCACTTGTTTGGACATTGTCTCTCATTATTTTCTTTATGGTTTACAATCTCATCATGGGCATAGGAAAAGATCCAACTTTAATGAATCAAAGATTAGATTACACATGTCACGGTAAAAAAAATCATGTGCAGGACTACTATGTTGCAGGACTATTCCAAATACCTGTTTTAGGTTAAAACACTCATTTAAATAATGAGTACATAGGACCTTTAAATACATTTCTACTATTAGCTCTATAAGTCTAAAATTTTACATACTATTTAGAAAACCTGGTTTACTTAACGGTACCTTTTATAGAACAGAAAATGACATTGACTGAAATTATATAAACATTTAAGTGAACTGCACTATGCCGTTGTGGCCAGAAAACTGCATTCTTCTCAAAGGCAGGCAGTCTTTATTTTTTGGACTCCCACAGCTGTAGTTATATTAATAGATAAAAATATCACTACTTTTGGAAGGTAATAGAAAAATTCTTAGAAAAAAACAATAATTTCAAACATTTGTCATACTGTTGATATACTCATCTGATATTAATAATTTTTTCTTTAGTGAGAAATAGAATTTTTCATAGCAAATGCTCTGAAGTTGCTTTACTCACTAACTTGGCAAAATGTTTTTGTAGGCCTTACTGAACACCTGTAGCTCTCTCCTGTTTTTTCAAAAGGAACCCAGTTTATCTAAGGAAATAACAGCAGATACTAGCAGTAAGTCAGCAGATACTAACACTAAGCTTTCATACTGTACCGAAAAAGCCTAACACTGATATGTGTGCTTGCTATAGGTGTAGTGTCTGACGCACATAAAAACCGATCTAGTTTATGCCCTTTGGGGACAGAAGTGTTTACTTAGCCTTGACTGGATCTTGTTCTAACCAGCAAACCTAAGTTTTTGTTTATAGTGATATTCTTGAAAAATCCTGTTAACACTGATGGTTAAGGGAGCCCGTCAATTCCATCACACATAGTGCATCTGCAGGTTCCTGCATGGCCGGTATATTGCAAGCTAAAAGGTAAAGTACTACTTAGCAATATAGTAAGCAATGGTTCAAAGACATGCAAGAACTGGGGTCTTTGTAATGTTCCAAAAGTTCTGTTACAGTGGAGGAGTGAGACACATATAGGTCGTGGGCATCAAAACTAAAGTTGAGATGCCACCATTCAATGTGAGCATGTAGGGATCTGCTGTAGTGACAGAAGGTCACAGAGAAGAAAAGGTCCTTTTGTGCAGAGTTCCTGAACAAAAACATGCCTTCAGGTTTCCCTTCAAGAAGGGCTGCTGCTTCAGAATGATCCACTGTTCCCCAGTAACAGGGATTATCTGTAATCCAAAGCAAGTTGGGTGTGAGGCAATGTATACAATCGATCTGTGCACGGCTTTTCCCAGCCCTGTTAACAACGTAGGCATGGCTAACTCCAGATACCTGGTGTTGCTTCTGCCTTGGTGACTGCAAACACAGGGTGGTTGCGTCATCTTCTGAGTCACAATTAGCTTATGGAATTGCAGAACTGTCCCCATTTATTTCAGCCATTCCAGGATTTGATCCCAGTTTATATAATGGATTAACCTGTGCAGGTGCTTCCCCTATATGTATTTGTGCATTGGAAGGGGTAACAACCCTTTCTTCAAAATTAAACCATTTTCTCACTCTAAATCTATCTTTCTCATCTTCTGAAGAAACCAGAGATGTATCAACTGTATCAAAAAATGTTGAATGTGCACTCACAGGAGCTGTATGCTATTTAATCAAAATGCCTTTTTTTTCTTTCTAAATCAGAGCCAGCAGTCAAAGAGCAATTCTCAAGCAGTAATTCAGAAAGATGTATTTTTCTTTTATTAGAAAAGAGGCGTTTTGATCGTTTGTTCTAAGTTCTTATGGGAAAAACACAATCCAACAGTATCCTGCAACCTTTGTCTCAGAGAGCGACTTCTGACGTGTACAGTTCACATGGTACGGCCTTTCTCTCCTTTGCTGTCACTTCAAGTTCTACCAAACTTTTTATCAGTATCCGGTGAACTTTGTATCTTTGTGGAAGAGGAATGCTTTTTCTTCTCACCCCTTGGAGCACATCAAGAACAGGAGTCTCTTCCTGCAAGTCTTGTTCCTGGGCTGACACATGAAACATTATCCTTTTCAATGTTATTTCAACAATCTGAGGGATTTCACAGGCAGAGTTTTGGTTTCTCTGGAAGAATTCTTACTCTCCATTGTAAGGCAACATTTTCTACCAAGGGTCTGCCTTGCTGCTGAGGAGCTGGGTCTCCTATACAGATGTTCTGCTTGGCAGACAAACAGCTGTTGGAGTTGTGAAAATATCCACATTTTCACTAGGGCTTCCTCCCTCATGACGGATGAGATTCTGCTCCCTGTATTTTAAGTTATTCCACATTCGCCCCACTTTATCCTTGGATTATATTGGTTGGGGCATGCTGGGTGGTCTCATCTAGGGACACCTGTGGCTAGGCAGGACGGACCTGCACAGCACAGTCACCAACAGGGGTGTCCGAGCTTGTCCCCTCCAACTGCCAGAGTGAGCTGTCTGAGCCCAGGGACCGGATGCCCCCTACCAGACCCCACCCCCTCCCCCGCCACCTGCACTTCTTCATCCTTTTTCCTTTTCCTCCCCCCAACCTCCACCGGAATCCATCCATTTTACTTTTAGCCTGTAAGTGTCTTTATATTGAAAATGTGTCTTGTGTAGATGGCATATACTGGATCTTTGCTTTTTCATTCAGTCTGGTAACTTCTGCCTTTTAATGGGAGTGTTGAGACAATTTACATTTAATACCTTTATTGATATATTTGGGTTTAAGTCCTGTATCTTGCTATTTTTTTCTCTCATCTTTTTTTTCCTTTTGCTCCTTCTTTCTTCTTTTCAGATCTTCTTTTGGATTAATTGCACTCTAAAATTTGACTAGGGGTTTAACCCCTTTAGCAAAACAAAAACAAAAGTAAAATCCCAATATTGGGGATAACCAGGACTGCCAAATTTGGTAGAGATTATTCATGCACCAACCAGGGTGCCTGCTGAGGGAGCAGTAGAGGCTGAAACCTCAATCTTGCTCCTCTTGCTACATCTGTCTGGAAAGGGTGCCTTTTTGTAATTTGTACAAAATTTAGGATGACTAGCAGCAGTTCTGGAGAAAATCTCACAAACATCATATTGGAAAAATAAGAAGTCGGGTAGCATCAAGTGGAGGACGTGGATAACAGGGACTCTTATACATTGTTGACACTGTGAAATGGTTCAACCATCTGGAGAACACTTTGGAATTACCTAGTAAGGGTGACGATGTGTATACCTGTGTGCCCCAGCAATTTCGTTCTTGTGCCTTAGACTGAGACATTCCTGTACATATACCTCAGAGACCCATACAAGAATGTTCACAGCAGCCTTATAAAAGAAAATAACTGAGAAAAAAACGTCCAACAGTAGAAGGAAAAAGTTGTTGTATATTTATAAAATGGAATGTCCACATAAGCAGAAACATGATTTTTAAAAATAATGCAAAGTAAAAAAAGTAAACCACACAGTACTATTCCATTTATATAAAGATTTAAAATCAGCAAGGCTAAAATAACATTGTTTAGAGGTTCGTGCATAGGTGGTACAACTATAATATAAAGATTAAGAGAAAAATCCAGTATAGTAATTATCTCTGGGGGGAGGGAGGCTACATGATTGGGGAGGGGCCCAAAGGGGGTTTCAATTGCATTGGCAATGTTTATTTCTTAAGATGAGGGGTGGTGTAAGGGTTTTTGTTTTAATTTAGTTTTAGTTTTCCTGTTATTATTCTTTAAAGTATACATGTATGTCATATCCATACTTGTGACTGCCTGATATAATTCACCATATAAAGGTAGGAAAAAAAGTCACAATCACGAAAATTTTAAAATGCCTTGATCCAGGAAGAGGTTAGGGATACAGGTCAGTATGCCATTGCTCATATTTTCTTTGTGCACATTACAGATAAGTAACTTCAATATCTATGGCTGAGTTGAAGCAGAAAAGAATCTGTCTCTAGCATCAATCATAAATCACTTATAAAAGCTAACTTGTGGATCCTAACCTTCAGAAGTATAATGAATAGCATAGTAATTTTTGACCAGTAAACATCTTAGTGCCCTTTCCAAGATGTTAATGCACTTCTGAAATTATCAAATTTGAGAAGGAAAAGAAAAGTTAAACAAAAATTTAATAAAGAATAAAATAAATAAAAATTTAAAAAAATCTGTTATGCTTGTGCAGCAGACCTATACAAATGTCTGTAGCTGGAAATCAAACTAGGCCAATTAAAAAATAAGGGTTTTATTCATAGAAGTATTGATTAAAATAACCATCTGTCAACCCAAATAGAATTTTAATTAACTAATATAATGCTTTATCTAAAGGATGTTTGGTGTCATTTGTTAACCTAATTGTAGAGTACTCTCTGAATGGCAACCATTCCCATTTTCCCTTTCTCAGAAATACTGCCTTGATTATAAATCCCTGCAGAAGGGCCGTTGCTATGGGGTATGGAACCTGGGGCTCCCTAAGCTACGGCTGATAGCACCCTGGGTAGCTGACCCAAGAGCAGCCAGTGATTTCTATTCAGGGTCTGAGCCCAAAAGAGAAGCTGGGTTCATCATATTGTATTGGGAATCTGTACTAACAAACATCGTGAGAAGGACGCGTGGGGGGAGCTGAGGTGGAATGGATGCTAGGGAGTTTAAAAGAGGCCAAGAAAGGCAAAACACTGGTGGGGCTGGAGGGACAGACAGAGCCTTTAGAGACAGGAGAATGGGGTATGGAGTAGACATGTGGCAGGCAGCTGAATCAAGGTGGAGCACTTATGTAAAAATCCAAGAATGATTGAGTCTCTCAGGTCCAGGAAAACACTCCTCTGCTTCCTGCTCTTCCTGAGACCTAGCTGTCAGCTATTTCTGGGCCACCTTACAAAAAATTTCCCATCATTTGAGACAACTTAAATGATTTTCTGCTCATTTCAACCAGTAGAGCTAACCAGTTGGGCAGCACACTGTTTCTTGGTTGCAGATGTCAGGGTTAAGGTTGTATTGGAACATTCTACAGGTTGTCTTCTTGAGCAACCATGGCATGCAAGCATCCTTCATCCTCTCTGCAAATGCTTACTGAGTAACTACCATGAGCAAGGTACTGTGATGTTTTGAAAAGACTTGGAACACAGAAAGCCTAATCTGGATTAGTACAAATAGGACACTAATTTTCTAATTATTGTTAATTTTTAATTTAATTTTTAAAAAATTTATTGAAATGTATCACTCATAAACATACATAAACAATACGTGTATAATAGCTGTGAACTTACAAAATAAATATAACATCAAACAAACATATATAACATCTCACCCTACCACCAATAACTTGCACTGTTTTTAAACCTTTTTAACTAATAATTAAAGAGCATTGTCAAAATATTACATTAAACGAAGTATTTTCCCCCTAACCAATCCTATTATCTTTATATCATTCATATATGAACATACATAAACAATTAAGTGTATAGTAAAAGTTGTGAACTTACAAAGCAAACATGCATAACATCATAAAGGGGTCCCATACATCAATCCTCCACCAACACCTTGCATTGCCATGAGATGTTTGTTACAAATTATGAAAAAAATATTGTCAAAATCTTACTACTAATCATAGTCCTTATCTTACATTTGGTGTGTTTTTCCCCCAACCCACCCTATATTTGCTTTTTAAATATTTTTTTTATGACAGAAGTTGTAAACTTATAAAACATATGTGCATATGTGCAGAACTCCCAAACAATACCCCTCCATCAACACACTACAATGTGGTGTGTCATTTGCTACAGATAAAATAATATCATCTGATTTTTACCACAGTATATGTTACTATAGTATATACTTGGCTCACATTTTTCATACTGCCTCAGTATTAAACATCTTTCCCATAGATGCAAGAATATTATATTATTAACTACTAACCACAGTCCATAGGTCACTCCAGCTGTATTTTTCCCATGATTCTCCACATTCCCAATACCCTGCAGTAGTGATATACATTTGTTCTAGCTAACAAAGGACACTCTTGCATCTGTACCATCAACAATTCTCATCCACCTCTTGGTTTACTGTGCTATCCACTTCCTAGATAATTCTCTAGCATTCTGTCAATTGGTATTTACATAACTAGACACCATTTTCAGTCATATCTCCATTTAGAAATTAGCTGTTACTCACTGTGTTACCATCCACTCAATACATTTCCATACCTTTACAGTAAAGCTAATTAAAACTTCTACATACATTAAACATCAGTAGTCCACTCAGTCCTTCTCTTATCTCCTTTAAGAATCCACCACCTACCACCAGGTCTTGAAGATATTTTCCCACAATTTCTTCTAGAAGATTTATGGTTCTTGCTTTTTAGTTTTTTGATTCATTTTGAGTTAATTTTTGGATAAGGTGTGAGATTAGGGTCCTCTTTCCTTCTTTCAGCTATATCCGGATGTCCAATTCTTTCAGTACCTTTTGCTGAATGGATTGTTCTGTCTGAGCTGTGTGAGTTTTACAGGCTAGTCAAAAATCACTTGACCATACCTGTGAGGGTCTATTTCTGAACCATAAATTTGGTTCTAATGGTCTATTGTGTCTGTCTTTAATTCAGTACCACGCTATTTTTACCACTATAGTTAGGTATTATGATTTGAAGTCTAGAGATGAGGGTTCACTTTTCCTTTTTATGATGTTTCTGGTTATTCAGGACTCCTTACCCTTCCAAATGAATTTAATGATCATGTTTTCAATTTTTTCTTTAATGCTGGTGGAATTTTTATTGGTGTTGCATTAAATCTGTATATCAATTTGAGTAGAATTGATATCTTGATGATATTTAGTCTTCCAATCTATGAATATGGAATGTTCTTCCAGTTATTTAGGGCTTTTCTGATTTGTTTTAACATCGAGTCGCAGTTTTCTGAATATAAATGTTTTACATCATTGGTTAAGTTTATTCCTATTTGAGTTTTATCTGTCATATTTTATTTTCACCACTCTTTTGACTTTACTTTTATTGACATAATCTTCATTTCTAGACTCTCTTCCAGGCCCCTCTCTTCTGTCTTTTCTTTTCAGGCTCTAGCACACCCTTTAGTATTTCCTGAAAATCTGGTCTCTTGCTTAGAAATTCTCTCAGTTTTGTTTATCTGTGAATATTCTAATCTCACCCTCATTTTTGAAAGACAGTCTTGCTGGATATAAGATTCTTGGCTAGGAGTTTTTCTCGTAGTATCTTAAACATATCAGACCACTGTCTTCTTGCCTCCATGGTTTCTGGTGAGAAATCAGCACTTAAGCTTATTGGGTATTCCTTACATGTTATGCACTGCTTTTCTCTTGCTGCTCTCAGAATTCTCTCTTTGTCTTTGGCCTGTGACATTCTGATGAGTATGTGTCTTGGAGTTGGCCTATTTGGATTTTTTCAGATGGGAGGATGTTGTGCTTCTTGGACATGGATATCTATGTTCTTCAATAGGGTTGGGAAATTTTCTACCATTATTTCTTTAAATATTCCTTTTGCCCCTTTTCCCTTCTCTTCTACTTTGGGACACCCATGACACATATGTTTGCACGCCATTTGCTGTCATTTAGTTCCCTGAAACCTTGTTCAATTTTTTCCATCCCTTTCTTCATCTGTTCTTTTGCATGTTCACTTTCAGAGGCCATTTCTTCAAGCTCACCAATCCTTTCTTCTGCCTCCTCAAATCTGCTATTATATGATTCCAATATTTTTAAAATTTCATTTTGCACCTTTCATTCCCATAAGATGTGCTACTTTTCTATGTATGCTTTCAAGGCCTTCTTTGTGCTAATCCAATGTCTTCTTAATATCCTTAATCTCTTTAGCAATCTCATTGAATTTATTAAGGAGATTTGTTTGAACATCTATAATTATTTGTCTCAACTCCATTATCTGGAGGCTTATCTTGTTCCTTTACCTGGGCCATAACTTCCTGTTTCTTGGTGTGGATTGTAATTTTTTGTTGGTGTCTTCGCATATGGCTGAGTATTTATTCTGGGTGCGTTTTTCTCTTTATTTTAGGGCTTCCTATCATTTCTCCCTTGCTGGTTGTGCAGTAAGAGCCAAGCATGTAGTTGGTGCTGTAAGCTGTGGAGGCTCAAGCTGCCCTCATTGCGTCAGGGACCAACGAAGCTTCTTTTAACTTTCTCCTTTGCTAGGGGTAGGGACAAAGTCACAGCTGTGTGGAATAATCCAAATGCAGGCCTAGACTGTAGTTGTCCAGAGAGACTGATGAAGCTTCACATCCCTCTCTCCCCTGCCTGGGGCAGGGATGGAGCTGCAGGTGTGGGCAGCAATCTATGCAGTGTAGGTCCAAGATGACCACAGTTGCCCTGGTAGACTTCTGATTTTCAGTCTATTCCAGCCAAAGTTCCCTGCAGTTACCTGTATAGGCTAGTGCAGGGCTCCTCAGCCTTCTCCCTGCCAGAGGTGGGGCTGAAGCCTAGGCGGGCTGCAGGCTGATCTGTGTGAAAGAAACTGGTTCCTGCAGACATTGAGAGTTTCAGTCAGCACAGCTTCCCCTCCGGCTGGGGGTGGAGTCAGAATGGGAACTACTGGCCTCTTTCTGACTTGAGCTGGTCTCACCCCAGCTGTTCCCAGGGTTATCTCTTAGCCAGCTGAGTCTACCAATCAGTAGCTAAAATTGGCAGCCAACAGTCTCCTCCTCCCGTTTCTGGGAAATGGAGCTTCCAATTCCAGCCACAGAATAGCTCCTGGGGCGGCTAGTGCTGCCAGAGTAGGATAGTCACCAGCCTCTGCAGCTTGGCCGGTAATTTCCCGGAGAGGCTGGTGCAGGTCCCCGCAGCTTCCCCCCTGCTGGAGGTGGCACTGGGGCCTAGGCTAGAGCTGCAATATGACCTGGATGGAAAGAAGCCGGTCCCCACCAGCACTGGGATTCTCAGTCTGCCCCACTTCCCCTCGTGCCAGGCGCAGAGTTAAGATGGCAGCTCCCAGCCTCTTTCTACTTGGACAGGCTCCAACTTTAGCTGTTCTCAGGATTATACTGTAGCCCACAGAATTTACTCATCAGTAGCTGAAATTGGTGCCCAACCATCTCTTCCTCCGCCATTTTGGGGAAGTGGAACTTTCAATTCCAGCCGTGGAACAGCTCCCGAGGCAGCTTGTGCCTCCAGTGGAGGATAGGCACTAGCCTCCACAGCGTGGAACGCTCTACTTATCAGTCTTCTCTGCAGATGGGAAGTCTCCTTCTTCCATTCCTTCAAGGATGTTGCAGGATGCTCTTCTGGTCTCCCGGAGCCCCCAAACAGGTGCTTCAGCTAGCTCCAGAGAGCTCTGGGTGTTTGCTAACTGCCCTGTAGCAAGAGCTGACTCCAGGAGCTCCTTACTCCGTGGCTACCTTGCTAGTTCTCCCTCAGTTAATTTTTAAAAAAGATTTATTTATGCCCCCTGCCCCACCTTGTTGTCTGTCCTCTGTGTCCATTTACTGTGTGTTCTTCTATGTCTCCTTGTCTTCTTTTTAGGTGGCACGGGAACTGATCCTGGGGCCTTCTGGAGTGGGAGAAAGGTGCTCAATCTCTTGTGCCACCTCATCTCCCTGGCCTGCTGTTTCTCTTACTGTTTCTCTTCTGTGTCTCTTTTAGTTGTGTCATCTTGCTGCACAGCTTTCCACTCAGGCCAGCTTTCTATGTGAGCCAGCACTCCTTGGTGGGCCAGCATTCTGCTCAGTCCAGCTTGCCAAGTGGGCCAGCTCAGTACTCTGGCCAGCTTGCCATGTGGGCCAGCTTGCCTTCACCAGGAGCCCCTGGGAATCAAACTCTGGACCTCCTATATTGTAGATGTTACCCAATTGCTTGAGCCACATCCACTTCTCATCCTTAATTATTAATACCATTAACTGATAATACTCTGTCTTTTTTCTTTTTGGTCTTGACATAATATCAAAGAACTGCTTATGATTTTAATCAATATAGCCTAAAGGACTTTAAAGTTGAGTTACTATAAGATTTTCAGTTGTGTATCTGTTTGAAAACTTCGGTAAGTGAACATTTAGATCTGTACTTCTCATATCAGAATGAAGATTTATACTTGGGGAAAAAACCAATATTATTGCTATCATATTCTAACTTTTTAAAAGTGTTAAAAAACAGATGTAAAAAGTTTCTCAAGGGCACTTAAAAAAGGTTGCACAATTTACTTTCTGCAAGACTATGAAAGAATGCCATTTGAAGATATTTTTGACTATGGGGGGGAAAGCTAATATCTAATCTGTGGTGTAGCTGGGAAACAAATAAAAAACAAAGCAAACAAAACCCAAACCCAGACTGTAAAGAGGTATAGCCACTGTGGAAATCAGTTTGGTGTTTCCTCAGAAAGTAGAACATAGAATACCCTATGACCTAGTAGTCCCACTTCTAGGTTTATACTCCAAAGACCTGAAAGCAGGCATTCCAACAGATATTTATACACCAACATTCACAGCAGTATTCATAATAGTCAAAAGGTGGAAACAACCCAAGCATTCAACAGATGAACAGATAAACTAAACATGGTATATACACTCAATGGCATTCAGCTGTAAAAAGGAATGAAGTTCTCACATATGTGACAAGGACGGACCTTGAAGACATCGCATTGAGTGAAATGAGAAGCCCCAGAACATAAATATTATGGTCTTACTTATATGAAATACCTAGAACCAAATTCATATAGACAGATAGTAGATTATGGGTTACCAAGGAATGTGGGGAGAGGGGGAAAGAAGAGTTATTGCTTAATGGATACAGAGTATTTGTTTGAAATGAGGAAAAAGTTTGGCAATTGATGTTGGTAATGGTGACACAATATTGTGAATGTAAAACCACTGAATTGTACACATTAAAGTGGCTAAAATCAGAAATTGTGAGTTGTGTAGGTGGTCACTACAATAAAAAGTAAAAACAAAACAAAACACAAAACCCAAATTCAAAACAAAAAGCACAACTCTCAAGATTTAGAAAATAAGTTAACCAGATATACACAAAGATGATTTATATCTTCTTTTGCAGACATAACAAGAAATGCCCCAAGTTAACCTACTTACATAAACAGTGTAAAGTACAGCACAGGAGAAGGAAATATTTTGACTGTTCATATGAAGATTTTAAGATTACAAAAAAGTGCCTTCAATCAGTTGTCGTAAGAGGAACGTTACACAATTCAAAGGAATCTTTTCCTTGAAGATCATACAACAAATTGGTAACCCATTCTTATGCAGAAAATACTACAAAATGATTTAAAATTGCATGCAATGAGACAAATTTTTTTACTTTATTTTTTTAAGTAATTAAAAAAAAATATTACATTAAAAAAATATGAGGTCCCCATGTACTCCCCCCCTCACCCCACTACTCCCCCCATAGCAACATTCTCCTCCATCATCATGACACATTCATTGCATTTGGTGAATACATCTCTGAGCATCACTGCACCTCATAGTCAACGGTCCACATCATAGCCCACACTCTCCCACGTTCCATCCAGTGGGCAATGGGAGGACCTACAATGTCTGGTAATTGCCCCTGCAGCACCACCCAGGACAACTCCAAGTCCTGAAAACGCCTCCACATCTCATCTCTTCCTCCCATTCCCCACACCCAGCAGCCACCATGGCCACTTTTTCCACTCCAATGCCACATTTTCTTCGATTACTAACCACAATAGTTCATGAATAGAATATCGGTAACTCCACTCTAACCCATATTCTATTCCTCCATCCTGTGGACCTTGGATTGGTTGTGTCCATTCCACATCTATGTCAAGAAGGGGCTTAGATTCCACATGGATGCTGGATGCAATCCTCCTGCTTTCAGTTGTAGGCACTCTAGGCTCCATGGTGTGGTGGTTGACATTCTTCAACTCAATGAGACAAATTTTGAGCTCAGTCTAGTGCTGACATTGTACATTCACTGTTAAAATGGGAAAAGACCTGACCACTTAATTGAACAGATACTATCCTGAGCAGAGCACACATACCTCAAGAACTGTCATCTATTGCACAGTGTCATGTGACACAACTTGTCAAGAGTGCAGACTTTGTAACATCACAGCTGAGAGACTGTATAACCAGCTATGGCACCACAAATAACCTAATGTGTTTCTTTGTACTACTCATTTTTCTCAAAGGTCAATTTATTGAAATAACTACAGTGTTTTGCCACATTCACACTTCATAGCTCCTGATTTTACCAATAAATCACTTGTTCTTCACCCTGGCAGCACATTAGAATCTATGGAGAATTAAAAAAATATATATTGATGCTGGGCCCTATCCCAGTTGATTATAATTGGCAGCCAGGGTTGAGATACTCTTTCTCACTTCCATAATGTTTAATGCTAGTTGGAGTCATAAAACAATTTTATGGCTCTACTTTCACTCTTATACTGTAGTTCCTTTGTTGCCAAACTAATTCTCTTTTATACCAGCCTCTTCAGTTTTTTTCTTTGAATGCTACCATTCAAACCTTAAGAGGGGGGAGTGGACGTAGCCCAGTATTTGAGTGGCCAGGGGAGGAGAGCGGAAGGGAAGGGAAAGGAAGGGAATGGAGGGTAGGGGAGGGGAAGGAAGAGGAGGGAAGGTGGCTGTTGTCATTTTTATTAGGATTGCATTGAATCTGTGAACTGCTTTGGGTAGACTTGACATCTTAACAATATTTATTTATTTATTTATTTATTTATTTTCTCTTTTTGTTTGTTTTTCTTAACAATATTTAGTCTTCCAATCCATGAGCAGAGAATGTCTTTCCATTTATTTAGGTCCTCATTGGTTTATTTTAGCAGAGTTTTGCAGTTTTCCATGTATAAGTCCTTTATATTTTGGTTAAATTTATTCCTGGATATTTGATTCTTTTAGTTGCTATTGCAAATGGAATTTATTTCTTGATTGTAGTATAGAAACACTACAGATCTTTGTGCATTGATCTTATACCATGCCATTTTGCTGAATTCAATTATTAGCTCTAGTAGCTTTGTTATCAATTTTTTCAGGACTTAACTATATATAGGATCATATCACATGCAAATAGAGAAAGTTTTACTCCTTCCTTTTCACTTTGGATGCTTTCATTTCTTTTTCTTGCCTGACTGCTCTGGTTAGAACTTCTAGTATAATGTCTAATAACAAGTGTGACAGTAGGTATTCTTGTCTTGTTCCAGATCTTAGAAGGAAAGCTTTAGTCTTTTACCCTTGAGTATGATGTTAGCAATGATGTTTCCTTCTTTTCCTATTTTTCTAAGCACTTTTAATAAAAAAAGGATACTGGATTTTGTCAAATGCCTATTCTGCATCAACTGAGATGATCATGATTTTCCCCCTTCATTCTGCTAATGTGATGTATTACCTAAACTGACTTTTCTTATGTTTAACCACCCTTGCATATGTGGGATAAACCTACTAGATCACAGTGTATATTCTTTTAATGTGCTGTTGGATTCCATTTTCTGGCATTTTGCTGAGGATCTCTGCATCTATATTCATGAGACAAACTGGTCTGTAACTTTTGTTTCTTGTGGTATCTTTATGTGGATTTGTTAGTAGGGTGATGTTCACCTCATAAAATTAGTTAGGCACTGGTCCCTCTTCAATTTTTTGGAAGAGTTTGAAAAGAATTCTATTAGTTCTTGGAATGTTTGGCTGAATTAAACTCTGAAGCCATCTGGTCCTGGGCTTTTCTTTGTTGGGAGGATTTTGAGCACTGATGTAATCTCTTATAATTTTTCTGTTGCGATCTTCTATTTCTTCTAGAATCAGTGTAGTGTTTCTGAAATGAAAAATTTCTAGGCATTTTTCCATTTCATGTAGCTTGTCTAATTTGTTGGCATACAGTTTTCAAAGTATCCCGCCATGATCCTTTTTATATCTGCAGGGTCAGTAGTAATGTCCCCCCTCTCATTTCTGATCCTTTTTTGTCAGGCTAGCTAAAGTCTGTCAGTTTTATTGATCTTTTCAAATAATGAACTTTTGGTTTTGTTAATGCTCTCTATTATTTTTCTATTTCACTTATTTCTGCTCTAATCTTTCTTTCCTTCTGATGTTTTGGCTTTAGTTTGCTGTCCTTATTCTCATTCCTCCAGGTATGCATTTAGGTCTTTGATTTTTAGCACTTCCTTCTTTTTCAATGCAGCATTTTAATGTAAGCATAAATCTCTCCCTTAACATTGTCTTCACTGCTTCCCATATTCCTCACCCCCACCTTGAGATGGCTCCCTTGTCTGTTCTGCTATTTTTCCCTCATTGTTTTTGCTTGTTGTTTGCACTCGTTTGCTTATTGTTTTTGTTTGTTGACTGCTCGTTGTTTTTTTGCTCATTTGTCTGCTTGTTTTTTCTTTACGAGGCACCAGAAACCAAACCTGGGACCTCCCATGTGGGAAATGGGTAGTCAACTGCTTGAACCATACCTGCTTCCTGCTCATTTGTTTTTGCTTGTTGTCTGTTGTTTGCTCATTTTCTTGCATATTGTCTGCTCATTGTTGTGCGCAATGCCTGCTTGTTGTCTTCTTTAGGAGGCATGCGGAACAAAACCCAGGACCTCCCATGTGGGAGGCAAGTACTCAACTGCTTGAGCCACATCTGCTCCCCTTCCATATTTAAAAAAATTTTTTTTTATTTTTAAAATTTTAAAAAGATACTTAGATTACATAAATGCTACATAAAAAATGTAGGGATTCCCATATGCCCCACTTACTACCCCTCCCCACACTTTCCAACTTTAACATCATCTTTCAATAGTGTGGTACATTTGTTACAGTCAATGAACACATATTGAAGCATTGCCACTAAGTGTGGATTATAGTTTATATGACAGTTTAAACTCGCCCCTGTACAATTTTGTTAAGTTATGACAAGATATTAATATATAATGGGGGAAGCGGACTTAGCCCAGTGGTTAGGGCATCCGCCTACCACATGGGAGGTCCGCGGTTCAAACCCTGGGCCTCCTTGGCCCGTGTGGAGCTGGCCCACGCGCGGTGTCCCTGCATAGGGGAGCCCCATGCACAAGGAGTGTGCCCCATAAGGAGAGCCGCCCAGCGTGAAAAAAAGTTCAGCCTGCCCAAGAATGGCGCCGCACACACGGAGAGCTGATGCAGCAAGATGATGCAACAAAAAGAAAAAAAACCCACAGATACCCATGCTGCTGACAACAACAGAAGTGGACAAAGAACACCCAGCAAAGAGACACAGAGAACAGACAAATTGGGGGGGGGGGGGAGAAAGAAAATAAATCTTAAAAAAAAAAAATATATATATATATATATATATATATATATAATGGCCTGTATTTGTCATTGCAATGTCATTCAGGACAATTCCAATGTCCCGAAAATGTCCCCATATTACATCTATTTTTCCCTTCTCCCTTTCCTCAGAACTTCTGGTGGTCACTGCCTCCACATCAATGACAAAAGTTTTTCCATTGCTAGAATATCAGTAAGTCTATAGTAGAATAACAGTAAGTCTACTCTAGTCCATCATTCATTCCCTAATCCTGAGGATTCTGGGATGGTGATGACCACTCCCTCTCTGAGCGGGGGCTTAGATTCCTTGGGGCAGATGGATGGGACTATCTTTCCTGCAGTTGTAGATTCTCCCTGTTCCTCAGGATGTTTGCTGTCCATCACCATGTATTTTTTTGATACATTGTGTTGTTTTCATGTGTCTCAAGATATTTACTGAATTCCCTTGTGATTTCTTCTTTGATGCATTGACTGTATGTTACTTAACTTCCGTAGATTTGTTCTCTGCCTTTTATTGATTTCTAGCTACATTTCATTGTGGTCAGAGGAGATGCTTTGTATAATTTCTTTCTTTTTTTTTTTTTTGGCATATAAATCCATTTATTGGTAGTAGAACTTCAGTAACCTGGACAAAGATATAGCAACACTGGAACAAAATTTGACTCCCTTGACATCCACAAGCTCAAGAAAATTGAGGCCTCGGTAACAGGCAGAGAGCGGAAGCCGAACATTCAACACAACCACAACACGAGTCACTCCCCACAAAAAGATGTAAGAACTTTAAACCAGGACGTTGTTCCCTCACGGTGTCTCACCAAAAATTGGGAGGCAGAAGTTTGGTTAAGGCCTGAAAGTCCTTTCCAGTCTTGATTTTAATGCCACTCTAAGGCATCTGTCGTCAAAGAAACATCTCACGGTGAAGGCAGCATGGCAGGTGTCACCTTCCATATCTAGCGGGAAATGATCCTAGATGGCTGAGTGGGAACGGAAAGAGCTGTATCTTCCAGACAGCCGCTGTGCCTGCACTTAGAAAATGCCATTTGACTTGCAAACTGGACGTGGAAGTCGTTGAAGGAGAAGAAATGGAGGCGCCGTAATGTCATTCCTTTTTCACGCACTCTATTTTCCTGCCGGTAACCACACTTTAATCACTGTGGGCAATGATTGAGAGTCAAATTTTGCACTATAAAGCAAGGTCACAGCAGTAATGGAAAAAAGTATCTACACTTGTAAAATATGGAAAACGCAATATGAAATTTGTGTTAGAGAAAGAGGGAATATTAACACACACAATCCCAAAAGAAAAAATAAAACATATGATTTTTATCAGCAAACATATTCGAAGCAAGGGGTAGCAGTGGAGGCCGAGGTAGGTGAAGTTTCCTAGCATTAAAAAAAATCCTACATTCAGATACTTTGATGAAGCAAAGCTCTGAGGAACTTTTAGGAAATATTCATTGTACAATGTCCATGAAACCCACATGGTATTAGAACCTGGACAGCTTCACAATCTCAGTTGTTTTGATGTTCCAGCATCATCTGTGGAATATTCCCGTGTAAGTCTTCCACTTCCCACATGCGTTCATGGATGGGATTATCGGACAGGTCTGTCATCTTCACAGCCTGAAGGCACGGCTCGGGGTTGCACGCCTGAATCACACCAATGACGATCACATACTTTCCAGGCTCAAGGCAGGGCCGTCCGCGCAGCACCCGCTCCAGGCCGCGCACCGAGAAGGGCCCGCTTGGGTCCCGCAGCCTTGCCTCATCGCTGCCCGCGTCAGCACCGTGCCCTGCATTCACATGGCCGCCAACTCCAGTGGCCGATGCCAGCCGCCACGTGCCTGGGCTGCCCTCCATGTAGCGCCGCAGCTGCTCCGGCAGCAGCTTGAGCTGCCACCCAGCCGCCAGCGCAGAGCGACGAGGCCGCCGCCATTCCCCTCCCCTGATGGGCCGCTTTGTGTAATTTCAATCTTTTTAAATATTGAGACTTGTTTTGTGACCCAACATGTGGAGAATGATCCATGTGCAGTTGAGAAGAATGTGTATCTGCTTTTTTAGGGTGCAATTTTCTATATATGTCTGTTAGGTCTAGTTCATTTTTCATATTATTCAAGTTCTGTTTCTTTATTGATCTTTCTATATGTTCTACCCATTGATGAGAGTGTTGGATTTAATTTTTCAACTATTATTGTAGAAATGTCTATTTGTCCCTTTGGTTTTGCCAGTGTTTGCATAATGTATTTTGACCACTGTGGATAGGTGCATAAATATTTGTTATCTCTTCTCGAAGAACTGACTTTTTAAAAATATATAGTGTCCTTCTTTGTCTCTTGAAACAGCTTTGACTTAAAGTCTATTTTGTCTGGTATTAGTATAGCTACCCCAGCTCTCTTTTGGTTACTATTTGCATGGATTATCTTCTCCATTCTTTCACTTTCATTCTATTTGTGTCTTTGTGTCTAAGGTGAATCTCTTCTAAACAACATATAGTTGGAACGTGCTTTTTTATCCATTCTGCCAATCTGTGTCTTTGATTGGGGAGTTGAATCCATTAATATTCAGGATATTACTGTAAAGTCAGTACTTCACCTACTTTGATTTTTATGTATTTTGTATCATTTTTGTCTTTTTATTTATTGCATCCTCCTTTTCTGTATCATTGATCTTTTGTGATGTATCTGACTGATCCTTTTTCCATTTCTATTTCTCTGTATTTTATTTTCTCTATATTTTAAAAATATTTTCTTTGTGGTTAATCTGGGGTTTGTATTATAGAATCTATGCCTATAACCTACTAATTTGAAAAGATACCAAAACTTAACTTCAATAGCCTACACGTTCTCTGCTCCCATATCCCTGTTTCCCCTCTTTATGTTGTTGGGTTAATATAAAAATGTCCATTCTTTCATTTAGGTGGTCCAGCAATCAGAGACTGGGCTGTGTGTATGCACCTCTTGTCAACAGTTCTGCCATGGTGTCTTTTATTTCCTGGGGGTCTTTTTGCACGTGTGTGCTGATCAGCCACTTGTATTCTGTCTTGTCTCTGTGGTCTTGGGTCCTTGTGCCTCGATATATGCTGCTGTGAGTGGCTCTGTGGTCTGTATCCATATCAGGAGGCTGCCAGGGCTTTCGCTAACCCAAATGGTGTTGGTTTCTCCAGCGTCAATCACTGCAGTGATTGGTAAAACAGAGATATTCCTCAACAGAAGACAGGGAGCAGACACATCAGGAGAGCAGAGAAATATGCATAGGTCATGTTGTTACATCAGCCTTCAGAAGTCTGTACATTAAGTTCTGAGTTTGATTTAATGTATACAGTGATATTTCTGTGACCTTCATTACATTACATGAAAACTGCCAAGGACAGACCAAAAACTCAATTCATCCAAAAATTCTGTTAGATTGACACTACTATCAATTTCAACAAAAGACACAGATGATAAATTGTGTGGAAGGGAAAAAATGTACATTGTAATTTAGAAATTTTCTGCAATATTAAAATGTAAATGTTTAATTGTAGAGTTTCAAGCAATGGAATCTTTTTCATCCTTAAACATTTACATACTTGAAGGCATTTTTATATTGGTCTTTTAATAAAAGGCACAGCATTTAAAATGCGAGATTTTATGAGGTATTCAAAAATTCTGTAGTATTTCTTAAAATGTATTTCTTGAGATTTTGAATAGAGCTATTAAAAATTCTATAGTAGTCCTTGAAATATACTAAGTCCTCATTTTCCTTCACTTCACTATGTTTAACAGTCTGTGTATTTTCTCTAATTGCTCATATATCCTGCCATTTGCATCTTGCCCATTTTCCTGATTTATTTTTTAAACACGTCTGTATTTTGTTTTCATTTTTATCAACTCATTTCTTGATTTATTTTTTTCCTTCTTCCTCTTCAAAGTTCCTTTCAGTTTCTTGCCTCTACTTTTTAAACCGCCTTTTCTCAGTTTTACCCATTTAAGTAAGACTCCTTTTCCTACTCCAGTTTATCCTATGAAAGCTTTTTAGTGCTATCATTTTTAGTTCCTGCTTGTAGCCCCACTTTTGAGTCCTATTACATATTTGTGCATCCACCATGTTCACACATTTGTGTTGGATCTAGGTGTATGTGGATGTGAGAGAGTCTGTTTTAAGGCAGGAGCTCGCAAAACCCCACACCCTCTCTATACCCCCAAACCTGAGCTTTGGCCACCTAATTTTCTATTATTTCGAGATACAACATTTTTTGAATCAGTGCCCTAACTTTATATCTTCAAGTATTTCTATTTGCCATGATGAACTTCCTGGAGCACACTTCTCTTTAGCACTCATTTCTGTTTCCTTAGGAAAATTCCTAGAAATGTAATTGCTAGGTCAAAGAGAATAACATTTCTAAACTTTTGAAATATGTTGCCAATTTGCCTCTTCAAAAGTGGTTCTGGAATGAGACCTTCCTTGGAAACTCTATTTTGAAGATGGCACTGAGTTGGGCCTTGAATACTTCTGTATGCTGGAAGCCAGCAGGAAGAAACTGTGTTTGATAAGATAAAGCATGTGAGTGCTTTGTAACCAGAAAACGCCTTTCAAGACAATCAAGGAGAAATCCGTCCCTACCTTTACACTTAGCTTGGACAATTCTTCAGCTTAAATATCCTAATTTGTTGCTTACAAGTTCTGCTTTCTATCTGACATCAGAAGATAATTTTGCCAAATGTGCTGCCACCTTTTCTAGGCACAGCATAAAATGCTGGCTGATTTTTTTATTTTTTTTAAGTAATCTCGGTCTAGTGCATCATCCACTTTGGATCTAAAGGCTTCTAAATTCACTTTTTCCACTATCCCAACTAAAATCTTTTATTAAGCAATCAATTCCTGTCTTGCAAAGGATTAAATTTAAATGCTTGGGTGAACAAAAGTCTTATCTCTCAAGCCATCACTTTTAATTAGCAGCATGTAAAAGGAAAACTGTGGTTTTAGTTGACATCGTAGTCTATTTCCATGGAAATGCAAATACAGATTTGTGTTAAGTTTGCCTCGAAGCTAGTTTTAGGGGTGCTGAGAGACTGGAGGGAGATAGGAGATAAATTATGTGAAAAATAGATCCTTCATATGTTGGAGAGCCCTCAGAGTTCATACCCTTAGTGGGCTCATCCTGTCTCATGGCTTTAAATACCATGTATATACTGATGTCTCTCAAATTTACATCTTCAGGATAGACGTTGCCACTGAACTCTGGGCTCATCTGTCTACTTGACCTTTTCACTTGTATGTCTAACAGGCCCCTCAAACCTCACAAGTCCATCCTGTGCTCCTGATACTGCCCTCCCCTCACCCACCTTGCCCTGCTCACAATCTTCTACATCTCAGCAAAGGCAATTCCTGCTTCCAATTGCAGAGACTGTAAAACTTTGAGTAATCCATCTCATTCCTATTTTATTCCTCTCTTCTATCACTTTTTTTTTTTTTCCCTGAGGTACCGGGGCTGGGGATTAAACCTGGGCCCTCATATGTAGAAAGCTGGCTTCCCCGAGTTGGTTTTCTCATTTGTTGTTTTTAGAAGGCACCAGAGTTTGAACCCAGGACCTTGTACATGGGAAGCAGGTGCTCAACCACCAATATACAACCTCTCCCCTATCACTTACCCTTAAACCTCAGCAGATCCTGTCAGTTCTGCCTTCAAATTATAATCAAGATATGCTCATTTCTCCTCACTGCACTGCCTTCAGGCTACTACCATTTTTTGACTAGATTATTGCAATTGACTCTGATCTGGTCTCCCCACTTCTGTTTCTGCCTCTCTTTCAGTTTAGTCTCACCTAGTGTCCAGAGTAAGCCTATTAAAATATAAGGCAGATAATGTCATTTCTCTGCTCAAACCCTCCAATGGCTTTTTATCACATTTAGAGTATGACCCAACACCCTTGAATCACTGCCTGCCCTCTCCTCCTATGTTCCTTCCTTAGTCACACTGGACTCCTTGTTATTCAGTGAATATAATAGGCATCTTCCTGCTGCAGGACCTTTGCATACACTCTTCCCCCCAGTATCTGTATGATTTACTTCCTCTCCTCTTCAGATCTTTTCTAAAAATCACCTTCTCAGTGAAGCTTTCTAAAAATGTCCACACCAATCCTCCTCTATTTTTCTTTTGCATTAATCTAATGTACTGTATTTTTTACTTATCTCTTTTGCTACTCCATTGCTCCCAAGTTTCCTTTCTCCAAGAGCCTCCAGGAAGAAATACAGCTGTTTTTAGCCCAGTGAGACCTATCTTAGACTGTTGACCTCTAGAATTGTAAGATAATAAATCTGTATTGTTTTAAGCTACTAAACTTGATAATTTGTTGGAGCAGCAATAGGAAACTCATACAACCACTATATGTACTGTAATTAGCAAAGTTGGATCCAAGTATGTTACTGATGCAGGGTTTTAAATAAATATCTTCTGAAGTGTCTATGAAGATCTTCATAGCCACAAAGAGTCACAGACCATGAAAAGTTTATAGACAAGCTGTGAGAATTGGTGGAGGGCTATAAAGTTAATTTATCTTTTATTAAGGATTTCAAGTAAAGGGGAGAAACCCAGCTATTTTATGAAGGAAAGAAAATGGCAGAAGACGAAAGATTAGAAAGGTTATCCACAATGTAAGTTTCTTACTTTTCTGAGTCTCAATTTACTCATCTATAAACTGAAGAGCTGACAAATATTCTCTAAGTTCCTTTAGCTCTGAAATAAGATTTTAAAATCCTGAGAGATCCAAGAGTGGGCCTTTGACTTTCTCCTTCTCTCAAATTTGAAGAGTAATCATTATAGAAAATACTATGGTTATCTTTAGTGTCTGAGGGCAGGCGTCACAAAAACTTAAGACTTAGTTCGCTATTCAAGAAAGTAGCTTGTAGCAGTTTGATAAAGTTATGAATTCCAAAAACAGATATTGGATTATGTTTGTAATCTGGTCTGTACCTGGGTGTGATTGAGTTATGATTAGGGCTTTGATTGGGCTATGTCATTAGGGTGCTGAGTCCTCACCCACTCACAGATAAAAGGCATGGCAAAGGACAAAGTTGAGGGTTCTTAATGTTGGAGTCTGACGCTGGTCTTAAGCTGGAGCCTCAGGGAGAGAGACAGAGCCGTTCACCTTATAGTCTACAGCTGACTTTGTGGAGAGAGGCAAAGCCTAGAGAGCCTCATAGTCTACAGCTGACCTTGTGGAGAAAAAAGGAGCTGAGCCCAGAGGAACCCAAGAAGCCTGAACCCTTGCAGATGTCAGCAGCCATCTTGCTCCAACAGGTGAAAATAGACTTGGGTGAGGGAAGTAACTTACACTTTATGGTCTTGTATCTGTAAGCTCCTACACCAAATAAATACCCTTTATAAAAACCAACAAATAACTGGTATTTTGCATCAGCACCCCTTTGGCTAATACATAGCTCAACCACACCAAGGAACCAAGAGAGTCTACAACAGCAAGCAAGAGTCCCATCCACCAGCCACATGGAATTGAAGCCCTGTCAATTAGAGGTGGAGTGGGCATCACCATCCCAGAATCCTTAGGATTCGGGAATAAAATATGGATTAAAGTGGACTTACTGGTATTCTACAATAGACTTATTATGATTCTAGCAATGGAAGAAATTTTATCATTGATGTGGAGACAGTGGCCACTGGAGGTGCTGGAGGCAGTGAGAAGGAAAAAGAAGTGTAATATGGGGGCATTTTCGGGACTTGAAATTGTCCTGAGTGACACTGCAAAGACAGATACAGGACTTTAAATATCCTGCCATAACCTACCAAATGGAGTGGGAGTGTAAACTACAATGTAAACTATAATCCATGCTGTGTGGCAATACTCCAAATTGTGTTGATCAATTGCAATGAATGTACCACACTAATGAAAGAAGCTGTTAATGTGGGGAAAAGTGGGAGGTGTGGGGAGTGGCGCATATGGGAATCCCTTATATATTTTTATGTAATATTTTATGTAATCTAAGTATCTTCTAAAAATAAAAGCATATTAAAAAAAATAGCCTAACACTTTTAATCAGGTAGGGTGCATGGGAAAATTGTTTTAACTGTCTTTACTCTTCTGCCATTTCAACTATAAAAGTAGGGTAAAAGTTCAGCCAGGTGGATTTTCCAAAAATTGCATTATTTTAAATGTCAAAGGGCTTATTCCTTTATGTAACTAAATCTTCATTTAAAATATCTTTGATAGAACTATTTCTAAAATAAAATTCATACTCTACTTTTTATCAAAAATTCAATGAGTGCTAAAATACTTTTTCTTGAAAAGTCTTCACAAGAAATACCAATTACTACACTGGGCTGTAAGACAGAGATGATCTAAAAGGGCTGTCAAACTATGGTTTGCCTGCAGTTTTTGTACGCCTGGGAGCAAAGAATGGATTGTCATTGTTGAAAGGTTGTTTATTTACCAAAAAAAAAAAAAAAAAAAAAAAAATGTGACCAAGAGTCATGCAGCCTGCAAAACTTGAAATATTAAATACCTGGCTTTGGCAGAAAAGGTTTACTGACTGTACCCCTAGGAGAACAAGGTGTGCAGGCCTCATCAAGTGGGCAGATTATATTGAGGTTTATGCTGTGTCAGGAAAGAAAGCGCACTCTTGGAAGAGGATCTGACAAGGTTGCAGCTCAAATATTTGTGGAAAAAGCAGTCTACAGGCATTTAAAATTCTTTTCTTGCTTGTTGTTATAATCTTCCCTTCTTAATTTGCAGGGTTTCAGCAATCACTGTACCTGCCCTTAGCAGTCTCTCCCTCTTTTCTAATGGGGTTTGCAAACTTGTAAGCCTAGCTTATGAACATTTTAAGCAACGTATGATTAAATTGGTTATGTGAAGATCCTGAAACTACTTTCTGAGTCAAGAACAGGTGGTTTGCTGCAGGGATTTGGTCACCTATTTTGACTGCACCAAGGCTTTTCTGTTTACTTCCCGGATCTCTGCTATAGTTTGGGAAAGCAAGGTTGGAGTGAATCAGAACATACCTGAAAATCTGTTCACCAAAGTATTTCATTTTGTATATTTTCTTTACTTATTTGATCTTTAGTCATAGATTATTTTATGGTTGTATATACTGTGTTCATGGTTTTGTATTCTGACTCACAGTTGGGTTGCCATAAATTAACCCATGGTTTCCATAATACTTAAAAGTAATTTGTAAATATGAAATATTGCAGGAATACCAACTACCAAGTGGTGAAAGATGTCTGATGGTCATTTTGAGCTCTGGTCGACTCACTTTTTTTTTTTTTTTTTTAAACAAATTCAGAGAAACAATACCCGACTTGGATAGTGTTACGGTTTTACAGAACACTTTACTTCATTTACTCCTTACAACAACCCTGTGAGGTAGGCACGTCTACAGACAAACTCAGGTAAAATGACCTGGTCAAAGTTACTCGTCTAGTCAGGGGAAAGGCTCAGAAGGTCAAGAAAACGGAGGTCTTTGAAAGATGTTTCTAGTACTGTTGAGGGGTTTCGCTAACCCCTGGCTTCTATGATCTCTCACCTGACAGTTACTCTTCAAACTTAAATTTTGTCTCTTTCAAGTGATGCAGGCAAACTGTAAGCTGGGGAAACCTGTAGCTCACACCAAAAGCTAACATTCTCCATCCCCATATTGCAGCGTTAATTTAGAGAAAAGATTACAGCCCGCCCCCTCCCCCAATCGGCAGACCCTGCGTACCCACCCCGGACTAACCTGACCAGGTCGGTCATGCAGGAGCCCACCACCACCACCGCTGCCACCTGCTCCTGCCACTGCCTCCCGGGTTCCCCAGACGCAGCCATGGCCAATTGGAGATGCCCTCCAACCTGGACGCTGACCTTCGCCCTTTGCTCGACCGTGAAACCAGACACGCCAATACTTTTCCCAATCGCGCGGGCCTTTCAGACGCCAACGCGGGGCGCCCACCTGAATGCCCAAAATAACCCCGCCCACGCACTGCCCTCTGTTCTGCCAGGAATTGTCTTCCTCTTCCGCCCGCCATGATAGAGCTCTCTTCCTATTTGGAGACTCCGAGCCCCTCGCCCCCCACCGGGCAGGCGCTGAGGAAGGACCTTGCAGGCACTGCGCGGACGCCTTTCTGAGTTCCCGGTTGGGCGCGGTGCGGGGGCGCGCACGCCGCCGGGCTCTAAGGCGGCCAGGGGGGCGGGGCGGGACTCCCGGGGAGCGCGCACGCAGGTTGGTGCGTCGGTCGGGGGCGCGCTCGGGTAGCCCACGTAGTCGCCGGTTACCGATCGGACTAAGTTCCAGGTACCTGGACCGGGGCTGGTGCGGGGAGGTTGGATGCGGAGTCGCGCAGGTGGCGCTGAGAACCATAGCCTAAATATGGCCGGAGGGCTCCCCCCCTCTTCCTATCGCGAAGGCCCGGTTCCAGAGATCCCCTGCCCACTCCCCGCACGCCGGTCCCGTCACGGAGGAGCCCGCAAGGCCTCAGTCTATTATTTTAACTTCTCTGGCCCGCCTCCTGGTCATGGCTTAGGCCCAGACTCCTTCCTCCTTCCTCCTTCCCGCCTAATGCGGGAGGCATACATTTTGGGAGAAAGGGGAGTGACCCCTTTTAGAGGTGGTCATTTTTTGGTCTGAGCCGACCTGTTTTTCCAGAATGTTGCCCCTTGAAAAAATTGCTCCCCCTTCCTCCTGCTGCCGTGTAACTTTCCTCGTGTGCGGTATGACGTTGGCGTGACGCGGCAGTGCGCCACCCCTTTCCTTTCCATTACGTCAGCGGGGCACATGTTTCCGTGTTTGTCATCCCTTCTTAATTGCAAGAACGTGGACGTGCTTTTAACGTCTTTGTGTTCCTCAGACCGTCCGTCACAGGACCTTATGTCACCCTATATAGGGGCAACAGGCCACGTTAACGATTGAATTTCTGAATTTTCCTTGTGTAATACGTCAAAATCAGAAAATATAAATCCCCAAACTAACATTCAAGGAAGGATAGTCACTATGTATTTTGACCTATACACAAGTGCTCTTAAAAGGGCTGCGCTGTGTAAAAGTTACTCCTGGGGGTCTTGGGGCGCGAAATCCCCGGCCCCAGCTTAGGGCACCAAAGGGCCATCATCATTGTTGTTTATTTGGTGACCTCTGATTTAGAGTCCATATATTTTTTTCCTTTTTGTTAGAGAAGTCACAGTACCTCAGTCGAAACATTTCAATACTGAATGAAATCTTGCACTGTCAGGAAATAGTATTATGGCTGTTCTGGACACAAATTCATTCCCTCAAGTGTCATTCTAATGTTATGACAGTTGCTGAATTGGAATAGCTTGTTGTCATATAGTTCGGCTTTTAGAACAGTTTTGTTCTCTTAGTGTTTGACTAGTGAATCATTCTAGGCAGCTTCAGCAGTAGGTTAGTTTGTTTCTAGTTGTGAAGCAACCATTAGTTTGAATTCACTTCTAAAAAACAAAACAAAAACTTACTTTGGTGTTTGTCTCTTCTGGTGATTGAAGGTTTAAATGTTTGAGAGAGATCTGGATTTCAATTCTGATCCTTCTGCTGGCTATATTTATGATCTTGAACAAGTGATTAATCTTTCTGAGATTTTGTTTGCTTATCTGTAAAATGGGAACAATAATAATAACCAGGGAACAGCATAGTTGGAGGCAAGTAAATGAAATTACAGGTAGGAGGTGAGTAATATGATACCTGATCCTGAATAAATGTTTAGAGCATACCAGTTCTGTTTCTGTTTTTTTGTAGAAATGAGGTAAAGTAATAATTGGGGTTGTGGAGAAAAAAACATGGAAAAATAATTTTGTAATGTGGGCGAGATCCTTTTGCTTTTTTTCTGTGTTTTGCATGTGATCTAGACAAGAATCCCTTCAGGAACTGCGATCTCAATGAATAGAAATAAAAGTGGAAATGTTGCAGAATAGAAAAAAAATTAGGCTTCAAAATGATAAGATGGAATAGTATACTGTTGAAAGACTAAATATAAAAGTTATCCATATCGTCTGTAAAATGGGGATTATTATTATTATTATTTTTTTAAGATTTATTTATTTATTTAATTTCCCCCCCTCCCCTGGTTGTCAGTTCTTGGTGTTTATTTGCTGCGTCTTGTTTCTTTGTCCGCTTCTGTTGTCGTCAGCAGCTCAGGAAGTGTGGGCGGCGCCATTCCTGGGCAGGCTGCTCTCTCTTTTCACGCTGGGCGGCTTTTCTCACGGGCGCACTCCTTGCGCGTGGGGCTCCCCCACGCGGGGGACACCCTTGCGTGGCACGGCACTCCTTGCGCGCATCAGCGCTGCACATGGCCAGCTCCACACGGGTCAAGGAGGCCCGGGATATGAACCGCGGACCTCCCATATGGTAGACGGACGCCCTAACCACTGGGCCAAAGTCCGTTTCCCAAAATGGGGATTATAATACCTGTCTTACTCTGCAGGGTTGTGAAGATCAATTGCCATAATGTATTTGGAAGTTTTAAAAAAATGGTAAAGTGTTATAAAATGTACATGCTTTTAATGATCGATAATACAGTATATTAGATGTTTATTACTTTGTAATGACATTGGTGGGGTGGAGGGAAAAGATCCCCTAAGCAGTCAGAAGAGGAGCTTGTTTTATATTTGCTGGAAGAAAGTGATATGGGAACTAGAATATAAAGGTTCTTCCACCTCAAAGACATATCTGAATGTCATCAATATTTAGGGTCACAATTTTATTCTCAACTTGAAATATCTCTGCAGTCTATCCTTTTGCTGTTTGAAATCAAAGCAGGTACTTGTTTTCAACATTAATTTTAGCAAGGACCTGTAAATTCTTTTGTGATGTAAAATATGAAAACTAGAACCAGAGCCTCATTTACTTGTAATTGTAACTTTGATGTAGGATTATCCTTTCAGATTGGGGCAGACAAGCATTTCACCATTGAACGTAGAGGCTTTCATTTAGAAATATATTAGGTATTCACGTACTCCTTCTTCTAGCTCCATTAGTTTCCAAGTAATGTAGATATGATTTATCGGTTTTACTTCTGTATTTTCAAGTGGAAGAATTTATTAGTGCCTTAAAGTCAAAGACATTTAAGATCCATGTTGTCTGTGTTGCTTAAAGTCTCTGGATATGTGTATGTTTTCATGATTTAATTTTTAAAGTTTTTGCTTCATTTATTCTTTGGATACTGTAGACCCTACAAAATTTTTGAGATTATATGATCTTTTCTTCATATTTAAATATCTCTTTAGCTTTTGTCATCTTATTTATTTATTAAAAAATATCAGCTGAGTACTTACGGTGTGCCAGGTGCTCTGTCAAACACTAGGGATTAAAGACACATTTCCTCCAGAGGATATATCACAAAAGCATATAATTATAATTCCTTGGAGAGGGACATTTATTAAGAGGTGTATCAGAAGCAAATAATTCCTAGTAAGTAACAATTGCAAGCAGGTTGTACATGTTCTACAGTTTTATATAGTATTATCAGTCAAATTCTTACTCATGGAGATGCAAAGGAGAGATTTCTAACCCAGTCCTGTTTGTGTTATTGTATGTTAGGGTTAGAGGGTCATCAGGGAAGGCCTTTGACTCATCTAAAGTAGAGGCTGCCAAATACATGATAGAGTGGGATGGTGTTAAGTAGTATCGCAGTGCAGAAAACAGCTTTGGAAAGGAGGAAATTGTATTTTAAGATTCCCTCTGTTCCTGAAAAGCAGAGGTGTGGCCTATATCCTGAGGTGCTGAGCAGCAGGGAAATTTTTTTTTTTCCCTGGAGGATCATTGGAAGAGGCTGCAATAAAGACAGAGATGAAGTATTTATTCATGCAAGAAAAACTTGTGTGCTGTGCCAGTTTTCAGGAAGCTTGCTATATCTAGTTTCTTTGGATACTCTGATCACTATCTTTTGCTTCTGCTTTCAGTGGTGATTTGCAACAGCAGTTAAAATGTCCCCAGAAGTGGCCTTAAACCGAATTTCTCCAATGCTGTCTCCATTCATATCTAGCGTGGTCCGGAATGGAAAAGTGGGACTGGATGCTACAAACTGTTTGAGGATAACAGACTTGAAATCTGGGTATGTACTAGAACTAGTTCAACTAATGTGCCAGAGCCAATTCAACCTTTACCTAATAATAAATCTTTCTCACCAGACTCATATAAATGAAATATCACAGAAACCCAACAAGCCATGTTCTAATCATTTGTTGATTTGCTTAGTTGTCTTAATGTTTTGTTTCAAGTTATTTTATTTGTGTTGGACCATTGCTGTATGACCAGAATGTTTGTATTAGTCAGCCAAAGGGGTGCTGATGCAAAGTACCAGTGATTTTTAAAAGGGTATTTATTTGGGGTAGAAACTTACAGTATCTAAGGTCCTAAAGAGTCCAGCTCAAGGTACCATAAGAAGTACTTCCTCACCCAGAGCCATTTGCCACGTGTTGACTCAAGATGGTGGGCCATGTCTGTGAGGGGTCAGCCTTTCTTCTTCCTCTTAGCACTCCATGGTCCCAACCTCTTCCATTCTCAGCTGCAGGCTGGGGCTTGTTTCCTTCCGGGCTCAGCTGCAGATTATCAGCCTCATATCCCTTCCCAGAACCTCTGCTGTGTCTAATTAGCTGCTTCTGTTCCTCTGTGTTCTTTTCTGTTTGTCTACTTCTGTGTGAGAGTCTGTTTTATCAGCCCATCAAGGGCACTGGGACTCAATGCTGAGTGTACTCTAATGACATGGTTGAATCAAAGCCCTAATCTTAACATAATTTAATCAGATGTCTCAGCTGAATCTAATACAATCAAAGGGTATCATGCCCAGAGGAACAGACCATTTTACAAACATGATCTATATCTCTTTTTGGAATTCATAAATTATATTAAACTGCCACAATGCTGAGCCACATTGGCTCCCTTGAGTTGGTTTTTCCATTTGTTTTGTTTGTTGTTGTTCTTGTTACTTTAGGAGGCACTGGGAACTGAATCCCGGACCTCCCATTTGGGAAGCAGGCGCTCAACAGCTTGAGGCACATCCACCCCTCTGCCTTATCTCTTTGTTAATAGCATGCCATGTGGTTTTTTATCAAGTGTGTTATTTCATTCATTGGCTTATTTTCTTGTCATGTCTCCTGCAATCCAGCATGTATATATACTATAAGAGTTAGGTTTTGAAACTCTGAATCTGATACCATTTGATAATCTTTCCTACTATGAAAATTACATTAGGTAACCATAATGAGTTATTCCTCACAATGGAATTCAAACAGCTAGATCCCATGCCTGGAAATATTGCTTTTTTTTTTTTTTTTTTTTTTAATTTCTCTCCCCCCGCCCCGCCAACCCTGGTTGTCTGTTCTCTGTGTCTATTTGCTGCGTCTTCTTTGTCTGCTTCTGTTGTCAGCGGCACGGGAATCTGTGTTTCTTTTTGTTGCATCATCTTGTGTCAATTCTTTCTGTTGCGTCATCTTGTTGTGTCAGCTCTCCATGTGTGCGGCACCATTCCTGGGCAGGCTGCACTTTTCTTTCGTGCTGGGTGGCTCTCCTTATGGGGCACACTCCTTGCGCATGGGGCTCCCCTACGTGTGGGACACCCCTGCGTGGCAGGGCACTCCTTGTGCGCATCAGCACTGCGCATGGGCCAGCTTCACATGGGTCAAGGAGGCGGGGGGTTTGAACTGCGGACCTCCCACGTGGTAGACGGATGCCCTAACCACTGGGCCAAGTCCGCCCCCGAAATGTTGCATTTTTAAAAAGAACTTTTCATTTTGAAATAATTTTAGACTGACATGAAAGTTTCAAATATTCCGCAGGAAATTAACATTGGTACAATGCTATTAATTGATCTACAGGCCTTACTTGAATTTTGCCTGGTGTCCCACTCATGTCCTTTTTCTGGTCCAGGACCCCATCCAGGATCACACATTGCATTTAGTTATGCCTTCTTAGCCTCCCCAGTCTGTGACAGTAACCCTAGTCTTTTATTTCATGGCCTTGACTCTTTTCAAGAGCACTTGTTAGTTATTTTGTTAAGTGTCCCTCAACATGGGTTTGTCTAATATCTTTTCTGGGATTAATATGCAAGTAAACGTGTCTTAGTTTGCCTCAGGGCTGCTGATGCAAAGTACCAGATATGTGTTGGCTTTTATAAAGGGGATTTATTTGGGGTAAAAGCTTATATTTTTGAGGCTGCATAATGTCCAAATCACAGCATCAGCAGAAATGCTTTCTCAGGGTCCTGCCACATGATAAAGCAAGATGGCTCCTGATTTCTGTTGAGATCTCTGCCTTCCTTCCAGAAACTGCTGTCTCCCAGAGTTCAGCTGTGGGGATCCAGGCATAGGGCTTGACTCTTACCAGTCCTCCTATTAGGCATATGGTTTGTGTCTTCAGCCTGGGTTCGTCTCCTCAATCTTGAACTGCTCTGTGGGCCTAGCCTATTGGGTGCTTCGTGCTTTAAGCTTTAGCAATCCTCCAATCCTCTCTCAAATTCCAGGGTCAAAAATGGCACCTCTTTTCTTTCTCATATGGCAGGACCAATATAGCAGCTCCCTCTTCCTGTGTGTCTCCCTTTGTGTCTCCATGTATATCAGTCCCAGAAGAGAGCGGAGACTCAACCTGAGTTACGCCTCACTGCTGTAGTCTAATCAAAAGGGTCTCACACTCACAGGAATAGATTAATTAAAAAACATAATCTTTTTCTTTTTAGTATTCATAAAAGAATTTCAAACTGTCACAGCATGTTTTCCGAAGAACACCAAAGAAGCAATGTACCATTCTTAGTGTATCATTTCAGGAGTGCTTGATGTTCGTGCGACTCATTTCTGGTGACATTAACTTTGATCACTTGGTTAAGGTTGTGTTCACCAGGTTTCTCCGCTGTAAAGTTAACTGAATTTCCTTTAGTGAATTGTATCTTGTGGGGAGATGCTTTCGTACTATGCATATAGTCTGTTTCTTCTACTTTCAGCATCCATTTGATTTTCTAGCCTGCAGCTATGACTCTGGTGCTTGTTTAAGAGTTTTTTTTTTTTCCCCTTATTCCTTCCACTATAAGGAAAATCTGTCCCTTTCCCCCCAGTTAATTATTTATTAAATTATTTCTGTGAGTATAAATTTTTAGATATTTATTTTATTCTATGGGTTATAATCCAAATATTGTTGGCATTTATTTTGTTCCCTGATTTTTCTAGCTTTTGTCACTGGGAGCTCTTTCAAGTTGGCTTTTGTGTCCTTTTGACTTGATTCCATTATTTTCTTAGCACTTTCTTACTAGAAATACTGCACTCTTGATTCTCTTTTTAGGCTCTTTTTGCCTTTTATCTTTTACAATTTACACATCATGTTTTGACTTAGCTGAAGCCTTGGATATAAGGATATAGACCTAACTTCTCTAGTAGTAAGATAAAGAAGACTTAAGTTGCACACTTCTCTTGCATAGTAGTATGCTTTTTTGAAGATCTGCTATTATCTTCAATTTGATTAATAGAATATATATTTTTATACATATATGATTTGTTAGGCATTTTTTCTAGCATTGTGTGTGTATATATATATATAGCTCCTTTTTTGATGAAAAAAGGAATGTGGTAGAAAAAATTCTGGCAGAGTTGATAGGAAAAAAAATTTTTTTTTAAAAAAGATTAATTTATTTTTCTCCCCTCCACCCCCCCTGCCCCGTTCTCTGTGTTCTCTGTGTTCTCTGTGTCTGTTTGCTGCGTCGTCTTCTTTATCTGCTTCTGTTGTTGTCAGCGGCATGGGAATCTGTTTCTTTTTGTTGTGTCATCTTGTTGATGTCAGCTCTCTGTGTGGGTGGCGCCATTTTTAGGCAGGCTGTACTTTCTTTCCCGCTGGGTGGCTCTCCTTACCAGGTGCACTTCTTGCATGTGGGGCTCGCTTACACACGGGGCACCCCTGTGTGGCACAGCACTCCTTGTGTGCATCAGCACTGCATATGGGCCAGCTCCACACAAGTCAAGGAGGCCCTGGGTTTGAACCGCGGACCTCCCATGTCATAGACGGACGTCCTAACCACTCGGCCAAGTCCGACTCCAGGAAAAAATTTTTAAGTTAAGTTACTTCTTGCCTCGTTGAATCTAAAAGTCAACTGTGAACTTTAGGGTATTTATAAATAAACTTTCATCCTTAGAGTAGTCAGGGATTAGAAGTTGACTTTTTAATTTCTTCTACTGGTTTGAAATTTCTGTGTCATTTAGTCAAGCAGATGCTTAGACAGGCTTCCTAATCTCATAAGCAGTGGTGGGAAGTAGGGATCATGAAATGGAAACTATGCATAGAATTAATTCAGTTTGAATTTCCCAAATCATTATAGACAAACTAGATATAGATTGCAAGTTCCTAAATTAAAAAGTGCTTTTTTTAGATGGACTTCATTGTGATTGCAGGCATCAGGATAATATCCCAAGAGGATGTTTTCTAGTTGCCATTATTACAATTTTTGTTCAGCATAAGGTAGAGTGATATACTTTCTTGACAGTGCCCATTTCTTCTCAATTTGTTGATTTAACCTTGATTTAATCTTTTTGAGACCTTTAATACAGTTAATTTTTCTTCTAGTTCTAATAGTAAAGAGATTTTCAAATAGACTGCTGAACTGTGCAGTGTATCTCCAGGTTTTTTTTGCCACACTTTCATGTTTTTTTCCTTCTCTGATATTCCTTTTTTTTTTTTGTGGTACTGGGGGCCGGGGATTGAACCTGAAATCCCACATGTGGGAAGCTGGCTCTCAACCCCTGAGCCACATGGGCTCCTTTGGGTTGGTTTTTTGTTTGTTTTTGTCTTTTTTTTCCCCCCACCACCTCGTTGTTTGCACTCGCTGTGTCTGTTCGCCTTCCTTGTTTCTTTAGCAGGTACCAGGAACCGAACTCTGTACCTCTGATGTGGGAGGGAGGTGCCTAATCCCTTGAGCTACCTTTGTTCCCTGCTTTGTTGTATCTCTCACTATGTTTTTCTTCTTGTGTCTCTTGTTGTGGTCAGCTTGCCATGCTTGCCATGCTTGCCTGTTGCGCCAGGTTGCTGTCACTGGGAACTGAACCAGGAACCTCCCATGTGGTTGGTGGGAGCCACACCCCCTGTCCTGTTTTTGTCTTTTTTAGGAAGCACCGGGAACCAAACCCAGGACCTCCCATGTGGGAAGCAGGCACTCAACTGTCTGAGCCACATCCTCTTCCTCCTTTTTTAAAACCTTTATGTGTTGTGTTCATTTTTCTTTTTACTCTGTATATATCCTTTAAGATAAATTAACTAATTTATTTTTCTCTACCCCCTTGTTGTTTGCACTTGCTCTGTCTGTTTGTCTTCCTTGTTTCTTTAGGAGGCCCGGGAACTGAGCCCAGTACTTCCAATGGCTTAATTGCTTAAGCCATTTCCATTCCCTGCTTTGTTTTGTCTCTCATTATATTTTTATTTATTTTTTCTTCTTGTGTCCCTTGTTGCATCATCTTGTTGGGTTCGCTTGCCGTGCCTGCCTGTTGTGTCAGCTCTCTGTCTTGCTCATCTTCTTTAGGAGGCACAGGGAGCCTCTGTTCCCTGCTTTGTGTGTCTTTCATTGTGTTTTTCTTCTTGTGCCTCTTTTTTTTTTTTAAAGATTTATTTATTTTTATTTTATTTCTCTCCCCTTCCTTCCCCCCCCCCAGTTGTCTGCTTTCTGTGTCCATTTGCTGTGTGTTCTTCTGTGTCTGCCTGCATTCTTGTCAGCAGCACCTGGAATCTATCTCGTTTTGTTGCGTCATCTTGTTGTGTCAGCTCTCCGTGTGTGCGGTGCCATTCCTGGGCATGCTGCACTTTTTTCATGCTGAGTTGCTCTTCTTATGGGGCGCACTCCTTGTGTGTGGGGCTTCCCTATGCGGGCGACACCCCTGCATGACATGGCACTCCTTGCACGCATCAATACTGCCTGTGGGCCAGCTCATCACATGGGTCAGGAGGCCCTGGGTTTGAATCTTGGATCTCCCATGTGGTAGGCGGATGCCCTATCCATTGGGCCAAATCCACTTCCCATTCCTCAAGTTTTTAATAGCAAAGCAGTAGCAGAGCTAGGGAAAATAATGCCTTATTTGGGCTGTCACTTTTGGCATTTTCTTTTTTTTTTTTAATTGGAGAAGTTTTAGGTTTACAGAAAATTCATGCATAAAATACAGAGTTCCCTTCTACCACTGTATTATTAACACCTTGCATTTGTGTAGTTTATTTGTTACAATTCATCAAGGAATATTTCTGTAACTCTACTACTAACTATAGTCCTTTACAATACAGTTCACTGTTTTGTACATTCCTATGAATCATTTTTTAATTTTTCATTTTTGTAATATATATATAAAACCTAAAAATTTCCCTTTTCACCACAATCAAATATATAATTCAGTGCTGTTAATCCATAATGTTGTGTTATCATTCACCACCATCTATTACCAGAATCTTTCCATCAACCCAAATAGAAACTCATAATTTAAGCATGAACTCTCCATTTTCTATCCTCACCCTGGCCCCTGGTAATCTATATTCTAGTTTCTAACTCTGTGAATTTACTTATTCTAATGGTTTCATATCAGTGAGGTCGCAATATATTTGTTCCTTTGTGTCTGGCTTATTTCAGTCAACATGCTGTTCATCCATGTTGCTGCAGATATCAGAACTTCATTCCTTTTTTATGGCTGAATAATATTCCATTATATGCATATACCACATTTTATTTATCCATTCATCATTTGATGCACATTTGGGTTGCTTCCATCTTTTGGCAGTTGTTCATAATGTTCCTCTTAAACATTGACGTGAAAATATCTGTTTGAGTCCCTGCTTTCAGATCTTTTGTGTATATACCTAGCAAGTGGGATGGCTGGGTCATATGGTAATCCTATACCTAACTCTTTGAGGAACTGCCAAACTGTCTTCCACAATGGCTGCATCATTTTACCTTCTGACCAACAATGAAGGAGTATTCCTATTTCTCCATGTCTTCTCCAACACTCATTTTTTTTTCTTTTTTTTAAATAGTAACCATTCTAGTGGGTATGAAATGGTATCTCATTGTGGTTTTGATTTGCATTTCTCTAATGGTTAATGATGTTGAGCATCTTCTCTTGTGCTTTTTGACCATTTGTATATCTTCTGTGGAGAAATGTCTATTCACGTCTTGTTTTAGTTTCCTTGGTTGCTCAAGCAATTAAAATGCAATGGGTTGGCTTAAACAATGGGACTTTATTAGCTCATGGTTTTGAGGCAAGGAAAAAGTCCAAATAAAGCCATCATTAATACGGTGTATTCTTCCCAAAGACTGGTATTCTCAGGCTGGCTGCTGGTGACCCTTAGTCCTGGTCTCTTCTGTCACATGCCAGGGCATATGACAGCCTCTCCTTTTTCTTCTCGAGTCCCTCATTTGTCTTCAACTCCTTGCTTTCTTTGGCTTTCTCCCCCACTGTCTGAATTTCATTCTGCTTATAAAAGGTTCCAGTAACAGGATTAAGACTCATCCTGATAGGGTTGGGCCACACCTTAACTAAAGTAACCTCATCAAAAGGACCTACTTAACAATGAGTCCACACCCACAGAAATGGATTAGGTTGTTTTTTTTTTTTTTTTTTTAGATTTATTTTATTTATTTCTCTCCCCTTCCCTCCTGTTGTCTGCTCTCTGTGTCTATTCGCTGTGTGTTCTTCTGCATCTGCTTGTATTATCAGGCGGCACTGGGAAACTGCATTTCTTTTGTTGTGTCATCTTGCTGTGTCAGCTCTCTATATGTGTGGCGTCACTCCTAGGTGGGCTGCCCTTTTTTCATGTGGGGCGGCTCTCCTTGCGGGGCACACTCCTTGTGCATGGCAAGCTAAGGGACCCCATAGGCAAAGCCAACTTGAAAGAGAAGAATGAAGTTATAGGACACATTCCCCGATCTTAACACTTATTGCAAAGCCACAGTAATCAAAACAGCATCGTACGGGTACAAGGACACACATATAGACCAACAGAATTGAATTCAGAGTTCAGAAACCAACCCTCACGTTTGGCCAACTGATTTATTGTTGCTGTTGTTGTTAAAAGGTTTATTTTATGTATTTCTCCTCCTTTCCTCATTTTCTTCTCTTGCTGCCTGCTCTCTGTGTCTGTTGTGTGCTGTGTCTGCTTGTCTTCTTTTTAGGAGGCACCGGGAACCAAACCCGGACCTCCCATGTGGGAGGGAGGCACCCAATCGCTTGAGCCACAGCTGCTCCCAGCTTGTTGTCTCTCATTGTGTTTCCTTGTTGTGTGTTGTAGCAGTTTGATACAACTGATGAATTCCAAAAGCAGATATTGGATTATGTTTGTAACCTGGTGTATACTGGGCATGATTGAGTTTTGACTAGGGCTTTGATTGGGCCACGTCATTAGGGCATTGAGTCCCCATCCCTTGGTGGGTGGGTACTCACGGATAAAAGGCATGGCAAAGGACAGAGTTGGAGCTTTTCATGTGAGGGGCTTTTAATGTTGGAGTTTTGATTTTGGAGTCTGATACTGAAGACTTAAGCTGGAGCCCTGGGAAGTCAGCACACAGAGGAAAGAGAAGCCAGCCCCAGGAAGTAAGGAACCTTGAAGCCAGAGTAAAGCAAGCTCCAGGAATGTAAGAACCCAGGAAGCCTGAACCCTCGCAGACGTCGACAGCCATCTTGTTACAAATAGATTTTGGTCAGGGAAGTAACTTAGGCTTTATGGCCTGCTATCTGTAAACTCCTACCCCAAATAAATACCCTTTATAACACCCAGCAGATTTCTGGTAATTTGTATCAACACCCCTTTGGCTGACTAATACATGTGTCCTTGTTGCATCATCTTGTCGTGACATCTTGTTGCATCATCTTGCTGCATCAGCTCGCTGTCTTGCTCATCTTCTTTAGGAGGCACCTGGAACCAAACCCAGGACCTCCCACATGGTAGGCAAGCACCCAACTGCTTGAGCCACATCCACTTACCTGGCAAACTAATTTTTAAGAAAGGTACCAAGTTCACTCAATCAGGAAAGGAGAGTCTCTTCAAGAAGTGGTGCTGGGATAACAGGATGTCCATAGCCAAAGAATGAAGATGGTCTCCTACCTTTCACCATAAACAAAATCAAGTCAAAATGGATCAAAGACCTAAATTTAAGAACCAGAACTATAAAACTCCTAGAAGAAAACACAGGAAAGCATCTTGTATTGGTCAGGGTTCTCTAGGGAAACAAAATCAATAGGCGAGATCTGTCAATAGTATGAGATTTTGTAAGACTCTCTCCCATGACCGTGGAAATGCACAAGTCCAGGTTCTGTAGGCAGGCTGCAAACCAGGGGCTTCAATGAAAGTCCAGTGAAGGTCCTTACTTCCTGGGACTGGCTTCTCTTTCCTCTGTGTGCTGACTTCCCAGAGCTCCAGCTTAAGTCTTCAGTATCAGACTCCAAAATCAAAACTCCAACATTAAAAGCCCCTCACATGAAAAGCTCCAACTCTGTCCTTTGCCATGCCTTTTATCCGTGAGTACCCACCCACCAAGGGATGGGGACTCAATGCCCTAATGACGTGGCCCAATCAAAGCCCTAGTCAAAACTCAATCATGCCCAGTATACACCAGGTTACAAACATAATCCAATATCTGCTTTTGGAATTCATCAGTTGTATCAAACTGCTACAACACACAACAAGGAAACACAATGAGAGACAACAAGCTGGGAGCAGCTGTGGCTCAAGCGATTGGGTGCCTCCCTCCCACATGGGAGGTCCGGGTTTGGTTCCCGGTGCCTCCTAAAAAGAAGACAAGCAGACACAGCACACAACAGACACAGAGAGCAGGCAGCAAGAGAAGAAAATGAGGAAAGGAGGAGAAATACATAAAATAAACCTTTTAACAACAACAGCAACAATAAATCAGTTGGCCAAACGTGAGGGTTGGTTTCTGAACTCTGAATTCAATTCTGTTGGTCTATATGTGTGTCCTTGTACCCGTACGATGCTGTTTTGATTACTGTGGCTTTGTAATAAGTGTTAAGATCGGGGAATGTGTCCTATAACTTCATTCTTCTCTTTCAAGTTGGCTTTGCCTATGGGGTCCCTTAGCTTGCCATATAAACTTGATTATTGGGTTTTCCTTTTCTTTTAAGAAGGCTGTTGAAATTTTGATTGTGATTGCATTGAATGTGTAAATTGCTTTGAGTAGAATCGACAACTTTATAATAGTTAGTTTTTCAATCCATGAATGGGGGTGTCCTTCCATTTATTTAGGTTTTCTTTGATTTCTTTTATAAATGGTTTGTAGTTTTCTGTGCATAAGTCCTTTACATCCCTGGTTAGATCTACCATCTAGTGTCCTTTCCTTTCAGTCTGAAGAACTCCCTTTTTAAAATAGCATTGCTTGTCGGACAGGTTTAGTGGTAATGGACTCCCCAAGCTTTTGTTTATCTGGGATGTCTTAATCTTTCCTCAGTTTTGAAAGAAAATATTGCTGGATACAACATTTTTGGTTGGCAACTGTTTTCTTTCAGCACTTTAAAAATTTTATATATTTCCATTGCCTTCCTGCTTCACTGGTTTCTGATGAGAAATTGCCATTTAATCTTATTGGGATTCCCTGGTATGTAACTCATTGCTTTTTTGTTTTATTTTGTTTTAACGATTTATTTTATTTATTTCTCACTGTTCCCCTTCCCCATTGTTTGCACTTGCTGTGTGTTCTCTGTTCATCTTCTTTTTGGAAGTCAAAGGGAATAAACCTGGGACCTCCCATGTGGGAGAGAGGCGCCTAATCGCTTGAGCCACCTCTGCTCCCTGCTTGTTGTGTCTCTCATTGTGTTTTCTTGCTGTGTCTCTTCATTGCATCATCTTGCTGCATCATCTTGTTGCGTCAGCTCACTGTCTTGCTTTCAGAACCCTCTCTTTGTCCTTGGTATTGGACGGTTTTATTACTATATGTGTGGACATGGTTCTCTTTGAGTTTATCCTGTTTTAGGTTTGTTGGGCTTCTCCAATATGCATATTCATATCGTTCCTTAAATTTGAGAAGTTTTCTGCCATTATTTTTTGGAATGTTCCTTCTGCCTTTCCCCCTCTTTTTCTCTTCTGGAACACCCATAATGCATGTATTTTATGCTTATTAGTTGTCCCACACATCTCTTAGGCTCTGTTTGTTCTTTTTTTAATTCATTTTCTGTCTACTCTTCAGCCTGAATCATTTTAGTTGTCTTTGAAGTCATTGCTTTCTTCTGTCATCTCCAAAATGCTGGTGAAACTGTTTCAGGAATTTTTAATTTCAGCTGTTTTATTGTTCAACTCCAGTATTGCTCTGAAGAGATTCCCATATTGTTTATTTATTGTTTTCTTTTAGTCTCTCTCTCTGTTTTACTTCATCTCTAGAATCATTGCAGATCATTTTTTAAAAGTCTCTGGTAAGTTTTCATTGATGGTTTGCAAATTTTTATCTTGTTCTTTTGCATGGCCATCATTTCCTGCTCCTTTATCTTGTAAATATTTTGTTGTATACAAGTCCCTGAACTGTCAGTTCCTTAAATTTGTATCCAGCTAATGATATGACAGATTTTCTTAATATCTAGAGCTAATCAAAGAAACCAAGGCAAAAAGCACCTTTCACTGTCTTTGAAAATTGGCTCTGTTTTGTCTGGTATTCTTCTTAGCCCACCTATCAAGAAGAGGCAAATGGGAAGTGCCCAGTCTTCCCTGTCTTATCTGAGCCTACTTCATTTTCTGGGTGTGTTCTTGCTGGATACCTTAGGAATTCCTCATTTACAGTATACTGGAGTTCCAGAATGATTCCTCTTCTCTCTTTGAAATAGACCTCCTCCCCCTCCTGGGTACTCTCTTGACTTCCTTCATGGACCTAGTCCTTTGCCTGAGGCTGCTTCAGTTTAATGGTTTCTCCCACTGACCCAACTGTCTGCAAGCTGCTTCTCTTCCCTTAGGACAAACTCTGGGAGGGCTAGCTGGAGAGAGGATCCTGGCTCAGTCTTTCAGACTTCCACCTGATCTGATAGATTGGCACTGATATAAATACATCCCAGCACGTACATAGGGGCTACTTTGTTCCCTCTGTAAAGGGGCCAGTGACCCACAATAGGCTCCACCTTGCATTCTAGATGGTAGGGGAAAGGCGAGCAAGGATGCCAGGAGGTTTTTCTATGGCTTTTGAAGCTGCACTTTTTTGGTTCCATACTTACCTGTTTGATGCAGCGTTTTAGCTTTCTCTATAGTTTTGAGGAAGGTTACTGTCTTAAGATTCCTTTGCCGCCCCTGCCTGTGGGGGATAGAACAATGGCTGCCCTCAGAGCAGACCTCCTGTTATCTGAAGTAGCTGATCAAAGGTAGAGATCTGTGATCAGAACCACACACCCCAGAAGTTTGAAGACTAGGTCTTTATTATTTTTTTATTTTTTTAAAAGATTTATTTTTATTTATTTAATTCCCCTCCCCTCCCCCGGTTGTCTGTTTTCTGTGTCTTTTTGCTGCGTCTTGTTTCTTTGTCCGCTTCTGTTGTCGTCAGCGGCATGGGTAGTGTGGGCGGCGCCATTCCTGGGCAGGCTGCACTTTCTTTCGCGCTGGGCGGCTCTCCTTACGGGTGCACTCCTTGCGCGTGGGGCTCCCCTACGCGGGGGACACCCCTGTGTGGCAGGGCACTCCTTGCGCGCATCAGCACTGCGCATGGGCCAGCTCCACACGGGTCAAGGAGGCCCGGGGTTTGAACCGCGGACCTCCCATGTGGTAGACGGACGCCCTAACCACTGGGCCAAAGTCCGTTTCCCAGGACTAGGTCTTTATGTCCCACCCTGACACCAGCAAGGTATGGTAGGAGCCTGAGCTCCCTTTCCCACAGCTGCTTGCTTGGAGACTGGAGGAAAGGGGATGGTAGCCCCTGCAGGGAGGGTGAAACTCACTGGTATTTATTGCAGTTTACAGCCTCTTCCTCCTGGTCCTCTCTGGGTTCTCTACAGTGTTCCATTAGATTCTGGAGTTTCAAAGTAGTTTATGCAGACCATTCCTGCTAGTTCAATAGTTGTTTTGGTGGAGGGACTGATTCCTGGAACCCCCTACTCTACCATCATCCCACAGACCCCTGTCTTCCCTTTCTTTTGGATCAGCAGGTTATGAGGGCTTGGATCCGTGTTTGTGATTTCTTTTAACCCAGATAGGTACTCTCTTTAGGACACAATATATGAAGAAGTATAAAATGAAGAGACTCATTTAGAGGTTGTAAGAACCAGTCTCATTACTGTATGTACACACTTGCCTATCAAGAGATGAGGTCTAAATTTTATATTCAGGCAAGAGTGTATTCTCAGCAAAAAAAAAAAATACTTTTTTTTTCATAGTTTTAGCAGAACACTCTAGGTTTCTAGGTTCTTGGCTATATTGTGTAAAGAAATTTAAGGACATGCCATAGGATAGGCAAGAGAGTAAAGAGTTTATTAAGAACACACCACACATGGGTGTGGGCATGCTACAGGGTGTGATGCATACATAGGGCCCTGAGATAGGCCTTTAAGGCTGTCCTGACTGGTTGCCTGTCTACCTTCACCTGTCTGCTTTCAGGGAACCAATGGGAGGCCTTTCTGTTTGGAATTATCCAGGGTTTCTTCTAAGCCTGGGAATTTCAAGTGGGACCCTGTGATCAGGGTCTTTGGTGGGCGTTTTGGCTGTAATGGTTATGGCTTTGTTCTCATTCAGCTACTTTCCCTCAGGGGGTTTCCGGGTGGAGTCTCATAGCTATGTTCAGACCATTGGTCTTCCCTGTTTCCTACACTAACCTGCTTTAACTACCCCCTCAGAGAGTTTATACCCTTATTCTTAAGGGAGAGGTGAAAGGCAATGGTCATTCTTCTGTAGCTGCTTTTTGCTGGTCAGGGCAGTAGTCCCTACCTGATGGGGTGGGAAACCTTCTGGCTATTCTTTTGAGGTTGAGGGAAGGTGGGTCTGGCACTCTGATTGGAACTGGATGAAATCCCTGTGTGATTAATACCTTATTCTGGAAGAAATAAAATTTGTTAGAATTTTGAAGATACATGGTCCTACTAAAAGTATAAAGAAGATATTAGTAAGCAGCCTCCAAAAGGGCCAACCCTGACATATTGGACCATGGGAGTGAGAAAGACGAGCTGACTCCAGAGACTATATCCTCCCAAAGTTGACAGGTGTAATCTTGTAGATTTCAAATGCTGTTTAGGATGATTCCAGAGTGATTTATGTAGAAACAGCATTTCTCCTTGAGGAACAGGCAGGTTCCTCCCTATGCTGCTGTTAACATGTTTAGGGTTCTGCAGTTTTACAGCTCCATGGTGTCAAGGGAATCTATTTGCCGTCTAAAGACTTCTAAGACACAGCTAGTTTTTTCTGTGCTGTTGTTTTACTCTAGAGAGAGATTATGGTAGACCTGCTGGGTTTGGTATAAACTGCCAACGCCAGTTCCCACAGTGGTGGTTATGTGTAGGACAGCTAGAAGAGGTATGAGGAGAGGCACTGTCCTAGACATAAATGCACAGAGACATTATAGGCAACAACATAAGCATATGGCAAGCAAAATAAAAATAGTACTTAAGAGAACCATTCTTTTATCTCATAGGCACATCCATTATTTACTTAGAAAATGAATTAAGTTTACCTAGACTTTTTTTTTTAAAGATTTTATTTATTTCTCCCCACCCCCTCGCTGTTTGCACTTGCTGTGTCTCTTTATCTTTTTTGTTTCTTTTAGGAGGCACCAGGAGCCAAACATGGGACCTCTGATGTGGGAGGGAGGCACCTAATTGCTTGAACCAGCTCTCCTCCCTGCTTTGTTGTGTTTCTCATTATGTTTTTTCCTCCCTAAGTCTCTTATTGCATCATCTCGTTGCATCAGCTTGCTGTGCCTGCCTACTGTGCCAGTTTATTGTCTTCTTTAGGAAGCACTGGGAACTGAACCAGGGACCTCCCATGTGTAGGTGGGAGCTCAGTTGCTTGAGCCACACCTGCTTCCCTATCAAGACTTTAACATGTTCAGTGTCACTCTGCATATGATCTAGAATTGATGAGATATAACTATATTAATCAGGTATATAGGCACAGCACTTAATACTAATCAATGCACAAGTTCCTTGTTGAGCTTCAGTTAACAGATCAAAGCTCCATGTTTGCAGTAACATACATGTTGTCTTTCCATGGGTGCAGGCCATAACACTAATGTGTTTGGTTAAGTTCTACTCATAGTACTCTGGTAATTATTGTTCCACTTGGTATATCCCTCACACAGTCAGCATGCCGCCAACACCACTGGTCCTAGAGAGAGGTGGGGAAGGTAGGCTCCAGTGTTTCACCAGCCTGGTGCATAGTGCCCTTCAGTACTGTGAAACAGAGCCATTCTGGAGGCAATGTCCATTGTAAATCTAGTGATATTGAGGTATTCACTGACTGCTGCAGGAGTCCGAAACAGCAGTGTACTTTCCATCCACTTCTGGAGAATGTCCTGAGATGTGGTAGAAACCTTTATTGTTTTAGGGGTCATAGAGATGGATTTAGCCAATAACTCAAATGGAGAGGCACCATGCAGGGTACTGGGGGGGCTGGTTTTAATGCATAAGAGAGTTTGAAATACTGAAGTCTATCTCTTTTAGTTTTTTATGTATTTTCTAAATAATTCCAGTGCGGTTTATAATACATCAAATGAGCTTATATTTAATACTTCACTTTTTACTTTCACACCTTTACCATGATTAACAGATTGTTCTACTTTAGCAGTATAGGAAAAAAATAACTTTCTTATTTTCTGAAAACCTAAGATTTCTAATGAAATCCAGATTATCTTTCCCTACCACCACCTTACATGTAGATTGAGGTGGCCTCTGACAGGTTTCTCTGTTATGAAGTTACTTTTTGTTACTAATATCAGTTTAGTGTTCTGTTTAATAATGGCTTCCTGAAATTAGCCCTTTAAATACTTCATTTTAAAAAATGCTCTTACAAACTTCTTGTAACTAATTATAAGTTACTTTTTTTAAAAAAAGATTTATTTATTTATTTAATTCTCCCCCTCCCCCGGTTGTCTGTTCTCTGTGTCTATTTGCTGCATCTTGTTTCTTTGTCCGCTTCTGTTGTCGTCAGCGGCACAGGAAGTGTGGGTGGCGCCATTCCTGGGCAGGCTGCACTCTCTTTTGCCCTGGGCGGCTCTCCTTACGGGGCGCACTCCTTGTGCGTGGGGCTCCCCTACGTGGGGGACACCCCTGCGTGGCATGGCACTCCTTGCACGCATCAGCACTGCGCATGGGCCAGCTCCACATGGGTCAAGGAGGCCCGTGGTTTGAACCGCAGACCTCCCATGTAGTAGACGGATGCCCTAACCACTTGGCCAAGTCCGTTTCCCATAAGTTACTTTTTGTTATCAATGTCAATTCAAGTTTCTATTTAATAATGAATTCCTCGAATTAGCCATTTAAATATTTCAGTTTAGGAAGTCCTTTTTTACTAACTTCCTATAACCAACCATAAGCACATAGACTAGAGACTGTCTGGTAAATTTTCATAGATGCTTAGCAAATTTTTATCTTGTTCTTTTGCATGGCCACCATTTCCTGTTTTTGTCTTGTAATCTTTTTTTTTTTTTTTTTTTTATTGACTTTGTAATAATATTACATTAAAAATATATATATATGTGAGGTCCCATTCAACCCCACCCCCCCACCCCCCCTTTCCCCCCCCAACAACACTCGTTCCCATCATCATGACACATCCATTGGATTTGGTAAGTACATCTTTGGGCACCTCTGCACCTCATAGACAATGGTCCACATCATGGCCCATACTCTCCTCCATTCCATCCAGTGGGCCCTGTGAGGATTTACAATGTCCGGTGAATGTCTTGTAATCTTTTGTTGCATACAAGTCTCTGAGCAGTCAGTTCCTTAAATTTATATCCAGCTAGTGATGTGACATTTTCTTAATATTTAGAGCTAATCAAACACAGAAACAAAGACTAGTTACTTTTACCTTTAAATAAACTTATTAAATTACAGTTGACAAATGATGAAATTTACTTTATGCATTTAAGTCGTCTTACATTCCTCATTCTTTTCTGTGAAAACAAGTCATTTCACTTCCAAGACAGAGCTATATTTTCTTCCTTAACTTAATTTTATTAAACAAAAATTTATAATTTTTGTCATCTTAAAGATTTAAAACATACAATGCTAATTTATTTTATTAGTATCCTATAAACCTAGGGAGATTACATGCAATATTGAAACCATTATAGTTTATGCAAGAAATGTTTTTTTTTCCTTGTGTCTTCCACAGAAGGTCAAAACCTCTTTTTGCTTTAATAAAATTCTCAAATTGTGATTTCAGAGCATACTGAATGCTAGGTTCTGGAATATATTATAATTGTTTAATTTGTTTTAATCATAATTTAGAAAAATTGTTCCATAGCTTTCAGGGACTTTTCCTTTACTTACTGAAATTTAGTAGTCAGATTATTAATTACCCTCATTTTAAGACTGTTAAAGGTTTAAATTGGAGAATTTCAAGACAAATCAGGACTCTTAATTCCCAGCCTAGTAGACAGAGTTTAAGCAAAATTTATATTTCCCTGTCTTGTCACACCTAGTTCTTCCCTCATAGCTCTTGCAAAGAGATGGGAGGCCCTTGGGGGATTGGGTAGGTCAAGGAATTTAGGAAAAACTTTTTCCTTTCCCAGTAGTTTCTTTATTTAGGTTTAATACAAGACTCATGAAGCAAAGCTGAAGCCACTCATTGAGGATTGTGTTCTCCAGAAAGTTGGACTTTTAACAGAACATCTGTTCTGATAAAGATTTCTTATTTTTTTTTAATCATCAAATCCAGACAGAGTGCACCCTTTTTTTTTTTTTTTTATGTTTCCTTGCGGGCATCAGCACTGCACATGGGCCAGCTCCACACGGGTCAAGGAGGCCCGGGGTTTGAACCGTGGACCTCCCATGTGCTAGGCAGACTCCCTATCCACTGGGCTAAGGCCGCTTCCCAAAGATTTCTTTTAAGATAGAGGTCAGGAGAGATGTTTTGTTTTCTGCCTCAGACAGTGGTCTTGTTTCTGAGGCTTCTGAGCTTTCCTGCCACCAGTTACTTTGTGCCAAGTGACAGTGCCCCCTATGGGTGAAGGTTGGATGACAGTTGTTAGACATAGTAGTTATTTTGAGCAGTATCTTGATGGTGAGGAACATATAGATTTTGGTTGTCAGGGATTTTAGTTCCTACAGTTGCTTATTTCCAAGAGTGATATTAAAAATATTGACTGATACGAATCGGGACACAAATGTGGACACCTGGGACCACTGCCCACACATGCCTGGTGAGACCCTGGGGAGACCCCAAGCATTGCTAGAGACCAGCCCAGGTAGTTCAGTCTTTGGTCTTGAAATCAAATTCATTCCCAGTCTTCAGGTATGACTACAAAGTCACCCTCCTCCTCAAAGGCAAAGTTGAGCAAGTCTCTGGAAAGGACTGCTTCAAGGAACAGAATCTGGAACTGTGTCCAGTTAGGCCCTACAGCAGGGCTTCCCTGGATCCCAGGGCAAGTCCATCTGTTGCCCTAGGTGACAAACATACCAGACTCTTTATGAGTTAACAGAAGAGTCAGGACAAACCTTGGGGAAGTTTGCATGCCCACACTGTCTAAGGGAGACATCAAATTTTAAAGTTTATATGGACTCTGGCTTCATTTGTCCCTAACAAACTGATGATGTCTTTAACCCCAAGAGGAAAATGAAAGGACCTCTTGAACGATAACAACTGATGTGACAAAGATCGACGCACACGCAAAACTGTGACATCAGCATTCTCTTACTCAGGCCTGTGTTCAAAGTACTGCTGCTTTGTTATGGCTAACCTCTTGTGCCGAGAGTAATAAAAGAAACAGAAAACCCAATGGTGGCTGTGAGGATATCTTCCAGGGGTGTGCTGCGTGTTTTGGTTTTAAACCTCTAAGCTATTGACCAACTGCTCTGGTAATGCAATTGTAACTTTCAGGCCAGAAGAAGGCTGCCACCAGCCACTTTCCAGGACTCATGGGCAGTTCAAAACTAGGAGGCTTTTGATAATGATGCTTTTACCTGAATCCCTCAGAAGCCAAAAACAAAAATAGTCCAGCAATTTGATTTTCCTCTACTCTATTTTAGTCTGAAAGGAAATAGTTTACATTTCATCAAGAGAAGGTTATGGGGGAAGCGGATTTGGCTCAACTGATAGCGTCCACCTATCACATCAGAGGTCCAGGGTTCAAACCCAGGGCCTCCTGACCTGTGGGGTGAGCTGGCCCATGTGCAGTGCTGATGACTGCAAGGAGTGCTGTGCCACGCAGGGGTGTTCTGCATAGGGGAGCCCACGCCCAAGGAATGCACCCTGTAAGGAGAGCTGCCCCACGTAAAAAAGTGCAGCCTGCCCAGGAGTGGTGCCGCACATACAGAGAGCAGACACAGCAAGATGATGCAACAAAAAAGAGACACAGATTCCCAGTGCCACTGAGAGGAATATCAGTGGACACAGAAGAACACACAGTGAATGGACACACAGAGCAGACAACTGGGGGGTGGGGAAAGGGAGAGAAATAAATAAAAAATCTTAAAAAAAAAAAAGAGAGCAGATTATGGGGAATGTATTGCCAGTGAAAATATTTAGCTTGCACAGTGACCGTGAGTTACACTTTTCTTTGAGAAACTTAACAGAGAATCTGAATTGTGTGTTGGTTCAGTAAAACACACAAAGGAGAGACAAATTTAGTACAGTCGGCTTTCTGAATAACCACTGTTTGAAACTTCGTTGACATCGGTACAACGTGATTCCTTTCGGGGATACAGGAGGCCAGGCAGGAGAGGTGGCCTTTCACTGGGTTTTACAGTTCATCTTTTGACTGATGCAAAACAAAGCGATGTAAGGATTTAAGGTCTTGATCGCCACCGTGTTCACTGACTTTTTTCCTTGTGTGGAAAGGAGCAGTGTTGGGTAGCCTTGTACTGAATATTTGCTGCAAACACTACATGTGGTGGTACAGTCTACTTCAGCTATCTTGTCCTCCGCTGAGCCAGGAAACTCCTTTTTCGAGAGTTCCTCCCAGGTTGGAGCCAGGTTCTTATAAGGACCACACCACAGCACGTAAAACTTGATGAAGGTGATTCCTTCTGCCACTGTGGCACTGAAGTTGCTTTCAGTGAGTGCCAACACCTTCCCCTTGTCGGCAGTGGGCTTGGCGGCCAGCATGGGGTTCTTTGAGTGCTGGGCAGTCTCCAGGGTGCCCCCATCTGGACTCTGTAGACCCCATGTACTCTTTCTCACTCCCTCCAGGTCCCTCTTCCCCTTGTACTGGTCAGCCTTTTTACTGTCTCTGAACCAGAGTAGAGTGGGGTAGCTGTGAACCTGGTTTCTGGAGTAGAGTTCATAGTGCTGACTATAGTCGACCTTGCCAATCTTGACAGTTCCAGAATGTTCAAGGCCCACGTTGGAGCCAGAGCTTTGCAGTGACCACACCATGGAGCAAAGAACTTGGTAAAGTGGTCTCCTTGTGTGATGTGCAGTTCGAAGTTGCTTGCTGAGACTCGTACAACCCCTGCTTAAACTGAGGTACCCTGAGCAGCTCCGTTTCTGGTGCTGATGTAGTAGGCTCCTCATTCAGCGTCTGCAGCATCCAATTTTCCAGGGTCTGAAAGTCTCGAGGTCCCTGGTACTTCATGGCTTCTTGGCCAGGTTTGAAGAACTTTAAGGTGGGATAGCCTTGAACCCCCTGGGTGGAGCACTCCTGCGAGTCTGCCGTGCAGTCCACCTTCGCCATGTAGACTTTGGCATCCTCCATGCTGTTGTACTTGTCCCCCAGGTCATTCCATGTGGGTTGCAGGCACTGGCAGTGGCCACACCAGGGCTCAAAGAACATGATGAAGTGCATGGTGCTCTGGATGCCATGTGTGAACATGCGGCTGAGTACAGATGCTTGGCATGTGGGTCCTTCCCCATGCCCGCAGGGGTCTTGGCTGCTGCCCCAGCTCCTGGGCCTGGGCCCCGCCATGCAGCAGCAGTGCTGCCACGGCAGGCATGGGGGCAGGACGTGGCCTGGGTGGGCGGCCATTGTGGCAGGGCTGCCCTGCTGGCCAGTCCCCCTCACCTCACAAGAATTTCATTCTTTTTAGTCATTGGCTTATAACCATATTGTTCCCATTGCTTTGGAATACAATCTACGACATTTTCCTTTACTTCAGAACTCTGCTTATTTCCCTTTTGACTCTTGATAGACCTTGGATGAGCAACACCAATTCCAGTATATACTCACTGAGGTCACTGATGTCTCAGGAAAATTGGTTTCTCTCATGACCAGCTGCTTTCAGCATCCTTGATGCTCAAGGTGGAATGTCTCCCACTCCCCAGTCCTTGGAGACAACAGGACTCTTCCAGGCCGCTGAACTGGAAGAGTGGATGTCCAACTCAGAGGGCCAGTGATTCCACCAGGTGGTGACTTCCTCAAAGGTCATGGGGCCACACCTGGGTAGCCATGAGATAAAGCAGGGTTATTAACGCCAGTGGAAGGACGGGAGACAGGGTATCTCAAATTTGCTTTCCCAAGCCATGGAGAGCAGAAATTCCCATGGATTCAAATAGAATGCTGAGTCCATTCCTGAAAAAACTGTAAGCAAAGGGCAAACTCAGTTTAGAATTACTATTACAATAGCAAGCATACACAAGTGTGAGACTAGTCTCCTACCATAAACAAAGGTAAATTAGTCTAGGATTAACATTGAAATAGTTCAAGTAGAAGGACTAAGCTAGTAAGCTAGTCACAAAATAACCATAAGCAAAGGTAAATTCAGTTTAGAATTACAATCTTAATAGGAAATCTAGGGGAGAAGCTAGTATCAAAATAACCTTATGTTGCAAAAGTAAGTTTAGGTTTACCATCACAATACGTTTAAGCTAAATCCAGCCAGTTTCAGCAATTTCATATATTTTCCTTTTCATGTTTTATAATTTAAAGTCATTTTAAATAATTTTGTCTTAACTCTTAGTTAGAGTTAGTAACTCTTAGTTTACAGAGTTAGTAAATTTTCACTTTAGAACAATTGGATGCTTTTGTTTATTAACTAAGCAACTAAAACTATTTTATTAGTAACATGTTAAACTAATTGCGTTTGTGATTTCTTTTATACATTAAATCCAATAGAAAGATAGTATGGAAATGTGAAGGCTTGTTTCTAGGTTACCTTTCACCGTTATGCAATTTATAACAGGTGAACCCCAAATCTTATTTATCAGTTCCTAGACACAAGCAGACTGACAAAGTTAAAGTAAGCACAGATTAGAAGAGAATAGAGAATTTTACACACTTACTTAGCATAGGGAAGACCCAGTTTTAGAATCACTTCCACACAAAATGCCCAGTGTCTTCCCATGGCAGAAACCTTGTGTGGAAACCTTCAGCTTTGCTCCTCTGAGGATATCCCTGGGCAGCTGTTAGGCATGTTGCTAAGGGATTCAGGGAAGCCCTGTGGCTGATGAGACATGAATCAGGGTTGTTCTGGGGCTGTATGCCCATTAACTACCTCTTGCAAGGAGTCAAGTACTGTGGGCTTTTTTTTATTTTTTAAAGATTTATTTATTCCCCCCCCTCCCCGCCCCGATGGTTCTCTTGTCTGTTTGCGCATTGTTTGCTTGCCTTTTCCAGGAGGCACTGGAACTGAACCTGGGATCTTTTAGATGAGAGGGGGGTGCCCAACGACTTGAGCTACATCTGCTCCCTGGGACTATGGCATCTGCTGGCTTTTGGCATCTGCTCATTATTGCAGGGCAGTGTCTAGCTTGTTGCAGTGGGTGCAGTGTCTGCTTATCTTCTTTTAGGAGGCACCAATACCTGAATCTGGGACCTCCCATGTGGTTGGAGGGTGCCCAACTGGTTGAGCCACATCTGCTTTCCACTGTGGGCTTTTTTGCCAGAAGGATTTGTGTGTTACAAGGGGATTGGAAAAGAACTAGGAGACCATTATCGAGGAACTTTTAAATTATGGGCCGGAGGCCTTACAGCTTCCTCTTTGAGGGCATACTGCTTAATTGATGGCTTATGAGGGGATTTCCTGTTCTACTGGAGAGAGGCTTAGTAAAGCCTAGATCTTGATTCCATATCCATTCCCTTTAGTAGGCATGACTAAGACTAGAGAGGTCCACAGTGGCAGGTCAGGACCCATTAAGTGGCTCCTATGTTAATGGAGAAATTAATAATCTTAGCTGTCATGTCAAGGGTTACCAAAGGCTCCTCCTGGTTGATGGTTCATGCCTGTCCCTCCTTACATGTTTCTCCTCAGCAGCATGGTCTCAATTATTGAAAACTGCGAAGGCTATTTCTAAAAGGGAGTTCATGGAAGCTTGGGGACCCAGGGAAAATTTTTGCAGCTTCCCATGGATATATGAGGCAGATTGGCTAATGAAGTGAGTTCCTAGGAGGACCTGTTCTTCTCTAGAGTCAGGATCTACCAGCGGGTGTTTTTATTATGCCTCTACCAACTTTGGTTCTATCTCTGAGTAATTTCCCTAGCTTACTATTATTGACCATTTTGGTAGTACATTTCCTCATCCCTTTGTGTAGACATGTGACCACATAGTCTCTGGCCCTCAGATCTGCCTGTCTCCTCCTTTCCTCTTGTACAGGTTTAAATGGAATTCAGGGCCCCATACAGAGGCTACTCTTGACCATCATTTAATTTGTACTGTGGACATATGGTATGGCTGGAAAAGATTAGCCTCTTCCTTTTTAGACCATCAATAGGCAGGTTGTCCCAATTCCTGAGGAGACACCCCAATGGGGAGTCCACTGGAATGTGGAGAAGCCATCTATTATCCTAGGGGAGGATAAAAGCAGTCATTAGTCTTAGTGGTGCTCTACTCCTAGACCTAACTGAATGGAAATTGCTAGCTGCTCCAGTGTCCAGGAGATCCCAATGTACTGGGGCTTGGGAGCCATGCTTACTGGGCATTCCGAGGGCCTTAGAATTCTTGGGAGATGTCTTGGTCCTGTTCGCAGACCTCCCTAGGAAAGGGACTGGCTAGAGACCCTTCTTTTGGCCTACTTTTGCAGAAGTGTCTGTGCGTGCGTGAGAAAGCTCATTTTATGGCTACTGCCAGGGAGTTTTGCAGGTAAACCAGACATTAAGAAACACATTAAGAGGCTAGAGACTGATTTTTCTGAGGCTTACAAGCATAACAGCCTTGGGGACCCTGGAGGTGATGGATTAACAGGAATCTCAGGGCCTCTCGGGATCTAAGGAAGGAACAAACCTCTGGGCCTCACTAATAAAACAAAAGAGGGGACAGACAGGCTCTGATTAAATGCTTGATTCACGAGTCTTCATTGGATGTATGGGAGTGTTACTCGCCTCTTTTTTCTCCAGCCATATCTGGCCAAATATGTTAGCAGCATGCTCTAGGTTTCTAGGTTCTTGGTTATGTTGTGTAAAGGAATTTAAGGACATAGCATAGGTCAGGCAAGGAAGTAAAGAGTTTATTAAGAAACAAGAAAAGAGATAGTATACACATGCATGGGGCCCCCACATAGACCTTTGTAAAGCTGTTTCTTCTCTTTTTCTGTATTAAGGAAGGATCTCAGCTATTTGCTGTCCTGATTGATTGGTTGCCTTTCTTCCTTCACCTGTCAGCTTTCAGGGAATAAGTGGGGAGGCCTTTCTGTTCAGAGTTATCTGGGGCTTCTTTTGAGCCCCGGAGTTTCAAATGGGATCTCATAATAAGGGTCTTTGGTGGGCTTTTTGTCTGCAATGTGATTATAGCTTTGTTCTCAATCAGCTGCCTTCCCTCAGGAGTAGGGTTTCAGAGCTATGTTCAGACCAGTGACCTTCCTTCCCTTTCCTATACTAACCTGCCTCATTAGCAATTCTTTTTTTTTTAATCCCTCCCCTTGTCGCTTGCTTTTTTTTGCATGCTGGCTGCTCTCTGTGTCCATTTGCTATGTGTTCTTCTGTGTCTGTATTTATTTTATTTTTATTTCCCCTCCTCCTTGAGGCTTGCTTGCTGCCTGCTGTCTGTGTCCATTTGCTGCATGCTCTTCTGTGTTTGTTATTTTTTCCACTTGTCTCCCTTTTTTGTTGCATTACCTTGCTGAGTCGGCTCTCCAGGCGAGCCTGCCTTCACAAGGAGGACCCAGGACGCGAACCCATGGCCTCCCATACGGTAGATGGGAGCCCAACTGATTGAGCCACAGCCACTTCCCTAGCAATTCATTTTTATATCTTCTATGGTACCTACCTATTTCTACCTTTTTAAAGACTATTCATGCTTCTAAACTCCATTGGTAAATTCTCCTTTTTTTTGGAGGTACTGGGGATTGAACCTTGGACCATGTACATGGGAAGCAGGTGCTCAGCCATTGAACTATACCCCTAAGTTCTTGATTAATTTATAGGAATACTTTCTTAAAGCCTATTTGGTACTCTTCATATATAATATAGTAAGTAGGGATTGAATGAATGTTAGATCTTTTTCTAGAGAAGTTACTTGGTTTGGGGATCAGAATGGTTTGGACTCGTGGTTTGGGAAAGATGTTATTGGTTTGGCAGTTTATTGCTTAAATTCTGTTACCCATAATCCTTTTTAATAACATTTCCTGATAATTGAATAGACATTTTTGAAATTATAATAAAGTGTATTTCAGTACTGGGTTTGATTTTCTAGGTAGAATATATTTCAGGATCTAGAAGGGTTGATTTACTGATTTTAGGAGTTATTCCATAAGCTTACTGAACATTTATTAGCATTACTACTCTGGGTTAATTCAATCATAAACATGTCCCATTTGTAAGATGCTGTGTTTTTAGTGATTTTTCTAATCTCGAAGATGTCTAAGTATCTGTTCAGCATTCTGGAATGATTCTTGCCAAAAATAACAAGGAAAGCAGAGGGGTCTCACTGCAACCTGTGGTAGCTGAGCCCTCCTATCTTTTTTTAGCATATGACAGTGACTCAACCTTACTGGCACATGGCTGTGTTAGGGGCATCTGCTGTGACATCTCATCCTCCCACAACTAACTGTTGCATCTTTTGGCCCATGTTCTGAATTTCATTACTTAGTTAAAAATAGGTATTCAGTGTAAGTACTTGATTACTAAATAGATAGCGCAATTTCAAAAGATGAGTGCTGTAAGCTTTGAAGATTGATCTCATTTTGGCTGCATTAGTATGTCTACCTGACAGGGTGAACCTTTCTGTATTAGCCTTGAGACTAGAAGGAAGCTGCTGTTCTGGGAGGTAATGATTTATATTTGAAGATGGGCAACTTAACTATTTAGTACCTCTTTGTTCACTTGGCTTTTCCATTTCACTTTTTTTTTGAACTGTTCCCTGATTTCATTCCTCTTTCTCCCTGTGAGTGTCCTTATACTTTATACATTTACTGTACACAAACGTATCCCTAAACAATATTTTGTATTATTTTATGTTTAAAAAGTTTATACAGATGATATTATACTGTTTGTATCCTCCTGCAACTTCCTTTTTTTGCTCAGTATTCATGAGATTTATTTATGTTGCTTAAAGTTCTTTTATGTGTATTGCTGTATTTTATCCCATTATATGAATATATCCACAGTTTTTTCTTCTTTCTCCTGTTGATAGATTATGTTGTTTTAAATTTTTAATTTTTGATGAAGAGTGTCACAATGAATATTCTAACACGTGGAATAAAGTACACAAGAGGAAATATATGAGAATATTTCTGGGGGTAAATTTTTTGGAAGTGGGTGTGTTTACGTATTAGTGTTTGTAAAAAGAATTTAGAATGGAAGCTATCAGAATTTTATCACAGTAAGAATAATAATTACTTTGTGAAACTTTCGTTCTAGGTAAATAAGTATATATGTATTGGGACAGGGTAAGATATATGTGTGATGATCAAAAAAAGTTGGAAAGTATCTCGGATATATTCTTAGGAATAGAATTGCTGGCTCAAAAGGTATATGCATTTTCTAGTTTATTAGATATTACCTGATTATATCGATTTCTTTCCACGAAAGTGTATGAGGGTTCCCATTCTCTGTCCTCACCAATACCTATTTGATATTGTCAGATTTAAATTTTTGCCAACTTGAGCTTTTGCAATGGGAGAAAATATTGAAACCACATATCCAATAGAGTTTAAGATCCAGACTATTTAAAGAAATCCTGCTACTCAACAATACAAAACAGCCCAGTCAGAAAATGGGCAAGAGACTTGAGTAGACATTACTAACCTAGATACTCAGCATTACTAGCTATTAGGGAAATGCATATCAGTACCACAGTGAAATATTTCATGCGTACTAGAATGGCCACTATTGAAAAAAGAAAGCTACAAGTGTTGGAGAAGATGGGGAGAGAAAGGAACACTTATTCACTGCTGGTGGGAATGTAAAATGATGTAGCTGCTGTGGAAGATAGTTTGGTGGTTCCTCAGAAAGCTAAGTATAGAATTGCCATATGATCCAACAATCTTTTACTAGGTATATACCCGGAAGAACTGAAAGCAGGGACACAAACAGGTATTTGCACACTAATATTCATAGCAGCATTATTCACAATTGCTGAAAGATGGAAGCAACCCAGGTGTCCATCAACTGAAGAACTGATAAACAAAACATGTTATATACATGTGATGGAATATTACTCAACTGTATGAAGGTATGAGTCCTTTTTTTTAAAAAAAAATTTATTTCTCTTCCCTTCCCACTGTTGTCTGCTCTCTGTGTCCATTCGCTGTTTGTTCTTCTGTGTCTGCTTGTATTCTTGTCATGTGGCACCAGGAAACTGTGTCTCTTTTTTGTTGCATCATCTTGCTGCATCAGCTCTGTGTGGACTGTGCTTTTTTCATGCGGGGTAGTGTCCTTGCAGGGCACACTCCTTGTGCGTGGGGCACATCTATGTGGGGGACACTCCTGCGTGACACGGCACTCCTTGCACACGGCAGCACTGTATGTGGGCCAGCTCACCACACGGGTCAGGAGGCCCTGGGTATAAAACCCTGAACCCTCCATATGGTGGGTGGATGCTCTATCAGTTGAGCCACAACCGCTTACCAAGGTATGAAGTCGTGATACATGTGACAACATGGTTGAACCTGGAGGACATTATGTTGAGTGAAAGAAGCCAGACACGAACAAATATTGTATTATCCCACTAATATGAAATGCGTATAATAAGCAAATGCATAAAGTTAGAATCTAGAATATAGGTTACCAGGAGATAGAATGGGGGTAGAGATTGGGGAACCGATTTTTAATCTGTACAGAATTTCTATTTAGGTTGATTGTAAGTGTTTGGAAATGGATAAAGGTGATGTTAGCACATTACTGTGAAAATAATTAACAGCACTGAATTAAGTGTGTGAATGTGATTCAAAGGGGAAGTTTTGGGTCGTGTATGTTACTACAAGGAAAGCTAGAGGTTAAAACATGGGACTATTAGGAAGCGGACTTGGCCCAGTGGTTAGGGCGTCCGTCTACCACATGGGAGGTCTGCGGTTGAAACCCCGGGCCTCCTTGACCCGTGTGGAGCTGGCTCACGCGCAGAAAACCCCCAAAATATGGGACTATGTAACAGTGAAATCTATTGGATGATGACTGGTGAATAATACAGGTATAAGAGTGTCCTTTCATGAACTATAACAAATATACATCATTATTACTAGATGTTAATAATAATATGGTATATGAGAAAAACTATACCTAGTGTAAACTCTGTGCTATAGTTAACAGTAATATTTTAATATTCTTTCATTAATTGAAAAGAAAGTGCCACACCAATACAAAGTGTCAACAGTATTTAGGGGGTATATGGGAATATTTTTTACATGACTTTTATGTAAACCTACAAGTTATCTTAAAAAATTTTGTTTATAATAATTAAAAACAAACACATATGCTAAGTGAAAGAAACCAGACATAGCACTCTATATGGTCTGACTCAATTTGCATAAAATGTAAGTATATATAAATCTGTGGAAACAGAATTCGATTACTGGTGATGTAGGGATAGAGGGATTGAGGGGTGACTGCTAAGGGTATTCTTTTTTTTTTGGAGTCAGGAAAATGTTCTAAAATTGATTATACTAAGCCCTGTGATTATATAAAAGGCATTGATTGTATGTACACCATGGATGGATTGTATGGTATGTGAATATATCTCAAAAAAAACTGCATATAAAAAAAGTACTAAAGGATGCTATGGACCATGGTTGGTGGTAATAGTCTGATGATATTATCTCATAATCTGTAATAAATATTCCACCTCAGTGTGGTGTGTTGATGAAGGGGTGTTATATGGGATTTCTACACATGCGCATGATTGTTTTGTAACTTTACAATCTCTATAATAAAGATATATTTATTGGTGGGTTGGGGGAAAAATACACCAAATGTAAGATTTGGACTATAGTTTGTAGTAATATTTTGATTATGCTCTTGCATTGTTTGTAACAAATGTATCACAACAATGCAAGGTGTTGGTGGAGGGGTGATGTATGGGACCCCTATATGATGTTATGCATGTTTATTTTGTAAGTTCACAACTTTTACTATATACTTATTGTTTATGTACATTCATGTATGAATGTTATACTTCAATAAAAATATATTTAAAAGCAAAAAGCAAAAAAACAAAAAAATGTACTAAAGGGAAAGAAGACACCATTTATTCATTTTTTTTTTTAAGATTTATTTATTTATTTATTTATTTCTCTCCCCTTCCCCCCCCCCACCCCGGTTGTCTGTTCTCTGTGTCTATTTGCTGTGTCTTCTCTGTCCGCTTCTGTTGTCAGTGGCACGAGAATCTGTGTTTCTTTTGGTTGCGTCATCTTGTTGTGTCAGCTCTCTGAGTGTGCATTCCTTGGGCAGGCTGCGCTTTCTTTCACGCTGGGCGGCTCTCCTTATGGGGCGCACTCCCTGTATGTGGGGCTCCCCTACGCGGGGGGAAAACCCTGCGTGGCAGGGCACTCCTTGTGCGCATCAGCACTGCGCATGGGCCAGCTCCACACGAGTCAAGGAGGCCTGGGGTTTGAACCACGGACCTCCCATGTGGTAGACGGACGCCCTAACCACTGGGCCAAGTCCGCTGCCCCATTTATTCTTTATCCGTTCCTCATTATCATTAATTTCTACCTAAAACTGATGTCTTCTGTTTTATGTCTTGAGAGGAGTTCTTTATAACCAATTATTTTGCTAAGAAAATTTGTTGAAAGTTACATTAACATAAACCTAAATGAAATTAAATTACCTGATGAGCGATGTTTTTAAATAATCTAAAGAGTACAGTTCTCTTATCTTTAACAGACATATATCCTAACCATTATATTGTTCAAATATAAAAAAAATTTTTTTGCCAAGCTGATAGGCTTGAAATTGTATCCCAGTTTTTTAAAAAAATTATTATTTTTTTTATTTTTTAGGAGGTTATCAGTGAATGAACCCAGAACCTCGTACATGGAAATCAGTTGCTCAGCCACTGAGCTACATCTGCTCCCCAATGAGAATTGTTTCTTTTTTTAAGGAGGTACTGGGGATCAAATCCAGGACCCTTGTACATGGGAAGCAGGCACTCAACTACTTGGGCTATATCCCCTCCTCCCCAATATAGGTTAAAAAGAAAGATTTATTTATTTATCCCCCTGCCCCCCCGCGGCCCCAGTTGTCTGCTGTCTGTGTCCATTCGCTGTGTGCTCTTCCGTGTCCACTCCCATTCTTGTCAGTGGCCTGGGAATCTGTATCTCCTTTAGTTGCATCATCTTGCTACATCAGCCCTCCATGTGTGCGGCACCACTCCTGGGCAGGCACTCTTTTTCGCGCTGGGCGGCTCTCCTTATGGGGTGCACTCCTTGTGCGTGGGCTCCCCGACGTGGGGGACACCCCTGCGTGGCACGGCACTCCTTGTGCGTATCAGCACTGCGCATGGGCCAGCTCCACATGGGTCAAGGAAGTCCTGGGTTTGAGCCACGGACCTCCCTTGTGGTGGGTGGATGCTCTATCCCTTGAGCCAAGTCCGCTTCCCCCAATATAGTTTTAATTTTCATTTCAGTGATTATTAATGTGGTAAAGAATCTTTTCATCTGTTCATCAGCAGTTTAGATTTCTTCTTCTTGGAATTGCCTGTTAATATCCTTTGCCCATCTTTTAATTTGATTGTTTGCATTTTAAAAATAGATTTTAAAGCATCCTTTATATAATTTGGATACTAATCTTTTTGGTAATTACATGTGTTACAAATATCACCACTCAATCTGTGACTTAAATTCTTATAATGATACTATTAATATCTAGAAATTATAATTTTTTAAAATTGGTTCATCAGCATTTTCCTTTTTAGTTTTTGTGCATATGCATGTGCACGTGTGTGTAAGAGAAAAGGGGGGAGAGTTTTAAGAAATACTTTCTACCCAGAAGTTACACATTTTTCTTTAAGACACCTTTTTTGGTGTCTAAGTGGAAAAAAAGTATGGTGTGAGAGAGGTATTGTCCCTTCCCTCCTCTTCCGCCCCCCCCCCCATATTGGGTACTGTTTGTCCCAGCATCATTTATTAAAAAGATTATCCTTTGCCTATTGTTTTGCTTTGCCACTTCTGTTATTTCAAGTTTTCATCACATGTGAATCTTTTGGTCTCTGGTCTTAATTGTTTTTGTGCCAGTTCCACATCATCCTGACTATTATGCTTTATAGAATGTCATGATAGCTTAAAGGTCAAATTATTCCTATCTAGTTTGTTCTAATTCTAAAAATGTTTTTTTAGCAATATATGCTAAATCTTTTTTTATTACTTATTTTATAGGAAACATGCCATAATTCAATTAACAAATGCCCCACCCCTTTTTTATTATGGTAAAATATATGTAAAATAAGTTTTACCTTTGTAATCATTTTTATGTATACAATTCTGTGGTATTAAGGACCTTTACAATGTTGTGCAACTATCACCACTATCTATAGCCAGAACTCTTCCAACACCTCAAACACAAACTCTGTTACTTTCTTTTTAATTCATTGAGAAAAGTGCTGTGAAGGAAAACCCTGGTGTAGGACTAATTGAGAATTGATGGGCACTGGAAATGCCATTTGAGTTGAATCATGAAAGATGAGAATAATCCATTGTGAACAGCTAGGTGATTTGATGTTAAAAGGGAATGTCATGTGCAAAGACAGGAAAAAGCTTTGCATGTTCAAAAATCTGCAAGACCACCATGTTCAGAATGTGTGAGAAAGGATGAGAGGAAATGAGATGAGATTCTGAAGGTTATCAGGGACCAGATTATGCAGAGCCTGGTAGTCAGGCTATATTTGGAAGCTTGGATTTTATTCTGCATGGAATGAACAGCTATTGAAGGAATTTAAACAGCAGTGTTCCATGATCTTATTTGTATTAAAAAACACTAATTTTTATTTGGAGAATGGCTTTGTGCATGACAAGGTAGATTTAAGTTAACTGACTGTGGCAGGTAAGAAATAATGGGGTCTTAGAATATGGTGGCCACAATGGAGTTGGAAAGAAGTGAATTGATTAGAAAGCTATTTAGATAGTAAAATTAGGAGTATGTTAAATTTGTGGTTGAGTGGGAACCAAGGATGACTCTTAGCTTGAGTAAGTGGGTAGATGGTCGTGCCATTTTCTGAGATGGGGAAGATTGGTGGAGGAACTGCTCTAATCTGAATTGGTTGCTCTCTCTCTCTCTTTTTTTTTGTTAAAGATTTATTTTTATTTATTTCTCTCCCCTTTCCCCCCATTGTCTGCTCTCTGTGACCATTCACTGTGTGTTCTTCTGTGTCCGCTGGCATTGTCAGGCAGCACTGGGAAACTGTGTCTCTTTTTTGTTGGGTTATCTTGCTGTGTCAGCTCTCCATGTGTGTGGCGCCACTCCTGGGTGGGCTTTTTTCACACGGGGTGGCTGTCCTTGTGGGGCACACTCCTTGTGCGTGGGGCTCCTCTACACGGGGGTGCCCCTGCATGGCATGGCACTACTTGTGCGTGGCAGCACTTCATGTAGGCCAGCTTACCACATGGGTCAGGAGACCTTGGGTATTGAACTCTGGACCTTCCATATGGTAGGCAGATCCTCTATCAGTTGAGCCATGTCTGCTTCCCTGATTGCTCTCTTTGTCTGCCAAACAGCTATCGTTTTTGGTCTTCCTTTGCCTGCCATTTTAGGTCTTCTCTTTGCCTCTTTCCTTTGTGGATTCTCATATCTTTATCTTTCTTTGTTTACACTCTTGCTTTTTTGGAGCACATACTCTAATAGTGTCCTAATAAGGAGAAATTGATAATTTGGACAGGTACAAAAAAGTAGGTTGCCAATTATCTGCTCTTCAAATTTTGGAGTTACTCTGCTGCTTTCTAGCAGGCATTGTTTCTTTTGAGATGTTTGATGCCATTACGATGTCTTCTTATTAATTATTTTGCTTACTCATTCATTTAACAAAAGTTTATAGAATGTTTGCTACCTGCCTATTTTTCTAGGGAGTACATCAGGAACAAAGCAGAATAAAATCTCTGACCCCTTGGAATTTTAATTCTAGTATGGTGGGAATGGGGGAGAGATAAATAAATTAAGCAAGTAAACTTTAACTTATATGTTAGGTGGTTAAAGTGCTATGGAGAAAAATAAAGCAGATTAAGGGACTAGGGAGTAGTGGGGTTGGGTTTAAATAGGGAGTAGTGGGGTTGGGTTTAAAGTAAGGTGTTCATTTATGATCTACGTTTTCTGTCTGGTAGTTTTTAGAATCTTCACTTTATTTCTGGTATTCTGAAATTTTTTCATGATGCCCCTTGTTGTGGGTTATTTTTCATTCATTGTGTTGGGCACTCAGTTGACCCTTTAAATCTGGAGAATTATAGTCTTTAGTTCTTGAAAGTATTTTTCTATCATCTCTTTGATTACTTTTTTCTGCTCTTTTTTTCTCTTTAACTGTTGAACTTCTTGGACTGATCCTGTAATGTTCTTCTCTGTTTTTATTTCTTTTATTAACTTTTGTTCTATGTTTTGGGAGATTTCTTCATCTTCACCTAATCCTTTTATTGATTAAAAAATTTAGATCTCCTACATTAATTTCCAGTTTTGCCTCTTATTCTGTGATTATTTCTTTTTATTTTAAATGACATATGGTGCAGAAAAAAGTTAAATAGTAGATTCTAAGAACTGGTGTCCTTAGAAAGGCCTACTTACAAGGTTGGCCCTTGGCTGGCATCTGGAAACTTGGATTTCAGGAGAGTTCCCACTATTTCCTAACTGGTAAGAGTGGTTGACAGTGCCTAAACAGTGTGTACAATGTTGTTTATGCTAATACTTGCTTCCTTCTGGGAGTCTGACATTTTGGTTTGAGCTGGCAAAGGGTGTCTAAGTGCCTAGCCCCAACGAAAAGCCTGTAGCACTGAGGCTTTAATGAGCTTCCCTGGTAGACAACATTTGTCATGTGTTGTTACAAATCAATCCTGGATGAATTAAGCTCATCCTGTGTGACTCCATTGGGAGGGGACTCTTAGAAGCTTAGGCCTAGCTTCCACCAGACTTGGCCTCAGGGGTCTTTAATGTTTGTTGATTTTACTTTGCATCCTTTTGATGTAATAAGTCATAGTCCTGAATATGACTGTATGCTGAATCCTGTAAATACTGGTTGATCACTGACCCTGATGGTTGATTTTGGAAACTTTCAACACATATTTTGTAGTTTCATGACTGTTTCCAGAGAGAAAAAGAAGATCATAAATGGATACCCTACTTAGAATTTAAATACCACCCCCATTACTCACTATCCCCTTCTCTTGTCTCTGTGAGGATATTAATTGTAATTGTAAAAAATATTTCTTTCTTCCTTGCATTATTTATATTTTGCTTTTTGTCTTTCATGTTGATGGCTTTTCTCAAACTGGTGATTCTTGGCTGTCCATATCTATTGAAGAGTGAGGCTCTAAATGTGAATTTGAAACCCATCATGCATGGCTTATCAACTACTGAACTTCACTTTAGTGTGGTTAGGCTACAGTAATGTGGCCTTTTTATTGAGTGATTGCTAGATTTTTTCTCTGTTGTTATAAGAAAAGTGCTTATATAGATGCAGATATTCCTATGTGTTAGCAAAATTCTAGTTACTGACCAAAGAGTATACAAATTTTAAGACTTTGATTATAGGTAGTATAGTCAATAAATATACAAATATTTATGTTAATTTCTCTTCAGAAAGATGTCAGTTTACATTCCCATGAGCAGTATATGAAGATGTTTATTACTTTATAATTTTGGTGAAGTAAATATTGTAAATTTTGTAAAAATATTTCCTAATTCAAAATATTATCTAATTGCTGTTTTATTTTGCCTTATTTGTGTGTGTGTGTGTGTGTGTGTATGTGTATTACCAGTTTATGCCCCTTGTCCATTTTTCTGGTGGAGGTATTTGTTTTTTTATTATTTTATTTTATTTTTAAAGAATTACAGGAACTTTTATTTTTGCTTATTTTTATTAAAAAATAAATATGTCATAAAGCTTTTTTCCATAGGGAGGAAAAAAAGGAACACTTTTAGTAAAATCAAATAAACAACTGTAAGGTGTCATAACCTGAAAAAGATTGGGAATCGCTGGTTTACAAGTTATAATCAAACAAAAGAACAACTGATTCAAAGTAACAGTCACATTTGGCTGTTTTATGCCAACGACAGCAAACAACAGGATTAAGTAGGGCAAAATAAATAACTGTGTGGAAGCCTTGATAAGTGCTTAAACAGACTTTCACTGGGACATCAGTTTAGATATATTTTGCTTTCAACAACACAAGTTCCTGAAAAGTTATGAGTAAATGAAATAATTGCAAACCTACTATGAGAGCTTGGTATTGGAAGGAATTCTGAGGTGAATTCTTCTGTGAATGAACACTTTCACTTTTGTAAATCTAAGTATTTGCTTTACTTAAGGAGAAGTATACCTAGCTGCTACCTCTCTGAACTGAAATATTAGCATATTCACCGAACGGTCCTCCAGCTGGACAAGTGGCACAATTTGCAAGTTTGTGTTTCTGTTAAGTAAGTAGTGTTAAGATACAGAGTCAGCCAGGGAATCAATCCAGCTGCACCTGGCAAGGCAGGCTTGGGGTGGGATTATCACCCTTAACAATAATTTAGTCAACAAATACTTTTGAGTCTGCTTTGTGCAAAGCACAGTAGTAAATCTCTTCAATTTGGTTGCGGATCTACTTCTTTTCTATAAAATCTTCAGTCAGGGGATAGGCCTGCAACCCCAAAGAAAGTAATACTTCTAATCCTTAGAAGTGACTTTAAACCAGATTAGCAACCTAGCTCCTTCAAATTGGGGTGAATGACAATGGAAGTGACTAACTTTTCCTTGGTTGATTTTTAACAGCATAAGAATCATGTTTCATATAACTGTTGAGTAAAAAATTTTGCTGGTGACATACATTTTTCAAATAGTTCCTTTTTTTTTTTAACTTCCCCTAAGCAGAACAGATTCTCAGAAAAACTCTGTGGAACAAAGTCATTGATGGTTTCTAGTTGGGTGATATATTTCATTTTTGCTGATAGAAGTAAAAATTTCTTTCCATCCACCAGAATTTTATGACTTTATCCTGCATTTTTATTTATAGTGATAAAACTGACTGGCACTGGTACTAACATACTTATTCCTTGTCCAAGACATCACTGTTGTTATGTTTTTTCCTTATTGATTTGTAAAGCTCTTTATATATTATGAAGAGTAACACTTTATGATTGTATTGCAGATATTTTCCCCCAGGCTTTTAATGCCTTTCAGTTAATTTATTTCATTAATTTAATATGCAGAAATGCCTAAATATTATTCATTTTTGAAGTGATAATAAATGTATGTCATATAAAAAATAAAAGATACGAAAGATTATAAGTAGAAAATAAATCTGCCTCCTACTTCTTCCCCCTCTTGGAGACAACTACTCTTACCAGTTTATTCCTTCTAGAGATATTTTTTGGATATGTAAGCTCTCTTGTTCCTTTATGTACAAGTAATTGCTATGGTAGATTGTTATAGTAATGGTCCTGCCTTATCCTGCCTCCCTTTACCTCTTCTCCTTGCAGTGACTTTGCCAGTCCTCTCATTAAGAGATAGTCTATTTATTCACCTCTTGCATCTGGGCTGGCCTTGTGACTTGCTTTTACCAGTAGAATGGGACAGAAGTGATCATTTGTGTGACATCTGAAGTTATGCTTTAGGGGGCCTTGCAGCTTCTGTTTTCACTCTTTTGGAATCCTACCATCACTTTGGTAAGGAGTCTCCTGATATAATATCCTTGGGAGAGAATGGCCCAGGCATCCTAGCTGTTCTAATTGAGTTCAGCCCTGAGTCCAAACACATTAGCTGAATGTGTGAGTGAGCCAAGGGAAGGCCAGAGCAGAACTAAGCAGCCAACCCACAGATTGATGAGAAAGAATTAGGTGTTGTCTTAATCCCCCAAATTTTGAGTCATTTGTTACAGAACAGCAATCGATAAAGTAGTATACTGTACATTCATATTAACAGTATTTTTAAAAATTATCCCTTCCTTCTCCCAGATGGTTCTCTCATCTATCTGCTCATTGTTTGCTTGCTATTTTGAAGATTGTTCCATATTAATACATATAGCACTGCCATTTAGAAAAAATACCTGTATAATATTATAGTGCATGAATGTACTATGTTACTGGTAGACATTCATGTGTATCCTATCATTTGCTGGAACACGGGTTTGTAAAGAATTTCCTTTTACATTCATCTTTGATATGCAGAAACTTTTACTTTTATGTTGTCAGATATCTCTCTTTTCCTTCATGGATTGATTCTTCTTTTAACATTTATCATAATTAATACCTTTACTACTTTGAGACCACCTGTATTTGGTCTGTTAGAGTTTGATTTTTATCTGTTAATTAATCTGACATTTATTTTGGTGTATATAATACAATGTAGGAATGGGATTTTATTATTTTTCTAAACAGTTATCTAGTTGTCCCAGAACCATTTATAAAATAGATCATTTATTTATACACTAAATTTTGAAGTATCATTTTCTATGGTAAAGTCTTTTTTTTTTTTTTTATTTGTTGTAGATTTATTTATTTTTGTCTTTATTTTTTTAATGTTACATTAAAAAAATGTGAGGTCCCCATAAACCCCCCACCCCCCTGACCCCACTCCTTCCCCCATAACAACAACCTCCTCCATCATCATGAGAAACATTCTTTGCATTTGGTGACTACATCTCTGAGCACCGCTGTACCTCATGGTCAGTGGTCCACACCATAGCCCACACTCCCCCCAGTCCACCCACTGGGCCATGGGAAGACATATAATGTCCGGTAACTGTCCCTGCAGCACCACCCAGGACAACTCCAACCCCTGAAAATGCCCCCACATCACATCTCTTCCTCCCACTCCCTACCCCCAGCAGCCACCATGGCCACTTTCTCTAATTTTATTTTAGGTGTTATACTCTTTGCTTGCTATTGTGTAGAAATTCTTCATGGTTTATTGGCATATATGAAAGCTGATACATAATTTAGATTGGAGTATTATCAGTATTATATATTGGAAAAATCTAAAAATTCAGTAATCTATTATCAGAATACTTAAGATGAGTTTGGAAAAAGGAATAAAAGAAAGTACCAGAGGAGCTAATACTAGACCTGGGGGAGGGACTGGTGTAGTTAAGCCACAAGTCAAGGTGACTGGAGACTGGGACCCAGTGAACCAACTTTAGGGGTTTGGAATGGCACCATAATGTAGGTAAGCATGTGGATTTTTCATTTGACAAAGTCTGAATTTGAATCCCATTTTACCACTTAATAATGACCTTCTGCAAATTATGTAACCTTTTTATGCCCCCATTTTCCCCTAAATGGGGATAATATTAATAATTATCTTATTGAGTAATTGTGGGGATGAAATAACTCATGAAGCACTTAGCGTATTGCTTGGCCACTGTATACAGTAAACGGTAGCTGCTTTTATTACTATTATTATTATTCTGTTATTATTGTTGTTAGGCAGAGGGTCGGAATTACTCTCTAAAGAGTGAGTGTCCTTGCAAGCAGTGTAACTGGAGCCATCTTAAAAGGCCCAAGCAAGCAAACAAAGATAGAAACTCACACATGTATAACAAGTCACAGTGAAAGGACAGTGAATCCAGAGACTTCTGTTTCTGGGGTAACTTTCTGTCCTTGTTTATTGATTTTTGGAGAGCTGCAAATATCAGTATGGCTAATTTAGAGCCAACAGGTGGACATAATTTGGAATATTTGATTAGGTTGTAAAATGAACGGACAGGGAGGTGCCACCATTTTTAGAAGGTAGAACTTGACAGGTTTCAACAATTATTAGAGAGTAAATGCTGGTTGTATTGAGAAAGTTATGTGACATTTAGGGACAAAGGTTGAAGAAGCTTGCATGCCAAGGCCTCTTAAGGCGGTGTCCTAAATAAGGCATACTTGAGTAGGTTGGAGGGCATATGTGTGCGCTGTTGAGTTTTGCTAGTAGGGGAAAGGGAGCAGATGCTATAGGGCAGAATTTTGGCTAGGGCTTGATAAAAGGGCATGCTTATCTAGGCACCTAGAAACTCAGTGTATGTTGCCGATATTTTGAGTGAAGTTAATGAGACCAACTTGACCTTTGGGAATTATTCCTTCAGAAGAAACACAAGGTCCTTCTACTCAGAAGAAACACAAGGTCCCCCTCCTCTATTCTCTTTTCTTCTCTCACATCTTTACTTTGGAGAGTTGCCTGTGGGGCCCTCTTCTGAATATAATAATATAGTATATAAATAATGTTAACTGAACAGGTTATAGGGCTTTTTAACATACTGTCACAAATGGTCTTTTATTTTATCTTTCGTATTTAGGATTTTGGGAGAAAAAATCGACGTGGTGACTCAGTGAACCCTGAAATCACTAACCTTGGGAACTAGTCTGGAGTTGGAAGTGCTAGGAGGTAGTAGAGAATCTTGAGCTTTTCTTGGTCTGCAGCAACTTCTTTTCAGGGTTACCTCATTCACTAAGCTTTGGTATGGAGCCTGGGGGTAGGGGAAGAGGTCAAGGGAAGTAGCTAATCTAATGTGAATAGGAGAAGAGGTAAAAGATTTATTTAATCTATCCCAAGTTCTATTTCACATTTTTCAGGGGAATAAAAATCACTCCTGTTGTCTTTTGCCACTTATAGTCTGTAAAATTAAGGTTTTATTTTTTTAGTCTAGTTTTTGTTTCAATAGGATGACAAATAGGCAGAGTTCTAGAAGATAGGGGATTTTTTTTAGTACATGTTAACATGCACATAAATTTGTTCTAAGCCTTCAAATTAATTACTATGGGGCTACTATGGCAATACTTTAATGTTAAAGGACTCCTTCTGCCATGTAGAATGGCCCCTGGCTTCCCTGTTGCTCGAATAATCTTGCTTTTTGGTGCCATGTTACTTGAGAAATAATTTTTTAATCTCCACTCCCAGGGCCATGTTTCCTGAGTGATTTGGTTATCTTTCTAATGGTATTTTGTGAAAGTTAAGTTTATCCCATTGACCTTGCTTCTCTTGACTTTTTGATGAATGTATTCTTTTTGTTTTCTAAAGGTCTTTAATCTTTTAACCTTTGTTCTTGCCAACTTATTGATAACAAAACTTGAATCAAGTGCAATTTTATAGAGCATTTTGATGTCCACTTTTAAGTTGGAAAGTGCTCTCAGAATAATAATTTTTTCATCAACAGGCTCCTAAGACATTTTTATTTAAAAAGCTTATCATTTTTAATTTTGTGGTTATTAAATTATTAACATGTTGGTTCAGTTTGGGGCTTAGTAAATACATATATTTTTATATATATATATAAACTCATGCTTTGATTTGAGCCTTTGATTGAGAAGGCAAACCAACTTAAGGACAGCGAAGAAAGCTAAAACAGTGCTGAAATTGTGAACTTACCTTTGAACTATAAATTCTTATGAAAATATCTGGTGTAAGGAGGCTATCCTAAGACTCAAACTGGAACAAATAAGGGAGGGGGAGAACACATTCATAGTTTTAGGAGCAGCTGAGCTCTCTAACAGCCATAGAGACTTTCAGTTTTGTAGTTGGTGCAAGCACATAGGTTTGCCTTCACACTTCATTTTTACCCTTACAGTGTACATGTATCTGAACTGATACTGTTCTACATAGGGCTGAGAAAGACAGTCTGGGAGTAATAGAGGGAACAAACATCTGTACGCAGTTTGCACTGTTTATGAGAGGCTTTTAGTGGTGTTCTTCCTATAAAATAATCATAATAATAGTAGCGGTAATATTAATAGCAGCCAGAATACCAGTTCCTGTCCTAGTCACGTCAGGTACATTACTTCATGAAACCTTACAATGCTGTGTGAGGTGTAGACATTAGTATCCTCTTATTACAGAGGAGAAAACAGTCTTTTTAGAGTACAAGGTCAGGGTCCCAGGTTATTAGGTTTTAAATCAAGTCTCTGATTCCAGAGCTCTGTTGTTTCCCCCTTTTAGTGCCTTTGTTTTGTTTCTTTGATTTTAATTCTGTAACCATAACTTTAAAACTCCTCTAAAAATGGACCTTGATTCATTGTAACCCTTGTGATACCAGGGTAACTTTTTGCCACTTATTTTATGTTCTTTGATAGGCTAATTTGGTTTTTCAGAAACTGAAATCACTTCTCTAGTCTGTTTCTCTCTCAGCACCGTCTTTCTGACTCCCTTCTCTTTTAATGAAGACTGCAGAAATTGAGCCAGACCTTTGTATCATTAGCACCCACTTTTGGGGGAGAAAATGGTCATTTACTGATGCACCTGCTCTGACCAGGGGAGAAAGAAGCCTTTTAATGGAGAATTTGTGATCCAGAGATTATTTATTGTTATAAGCACAGTATTATTAACACATAGACCATGCCAACACATGTTAATTCATTGTTAAGTGTCAGCTCTCTATTCAGCAGTAAGGACAATAATATAGCTCATATCATGAATAATGCTATCAATATAAGTGCTTTGAAAGATATTATCACATTCAGTCCTTACAGTAACTCCTTAAGGCAGATGAGGTAACTGAGTTTCAAGTAATTTAAATGCCTTGTTCAGAGGTGCATAGCTAGGCCATTCCATTTAAAGCATATCTCTTCTGTTATTATTCCCTATCCCAGACTGTCATACTGCCAATATCAAGCTATATTTATTTTATATGTCTGTTACCTTGTTTACAGTGTGCCTCCCTTAGTAGAAGACAGAGACCTCATGTGGTACCACAGATGTATCCCCCGTGCCCAGAAATAAATCTGGCACATAGTAGGAGCATAATAAATAGAAAGCTGGGATCTGAAAGTAGATTTCATAGTTCTAAGTTCCATGCTATATCACAGTTGCCTTCCAGGGTAAAAAAAATCATTACAGGATATCAGGGAAACAGAAAAGTGGTTAGTTGTCATTATTCCCTTTTTCCTGGGCATTAAAAGTTTAAGCCCATCCTTGTTTTTTCTCACAACTGGGAGTTGAACCTGGAACCTCATACATAGCAGTCAGGCACTCAGCCACTGAGCTACATCTGTTCCCTTCACTGATTTTTTTTTTCAAAGATTTTTTTTTATTTCTCTCCCCTTCCCCCCCCCATTGTCTGCTTTCTTGTGTCCATTCACTGTGTTCTTCTGTGTCTGCTTGCATTCTTGTCAGGTGGCATGGGAATCTGTGTCTCTCTTTTTGTGTCATCTTGCTGTGTCAGCTCTCCGTGTGTGTGGCGCCACTCCTGGGCGAGCTGCACTTTTTGTGTGGGGTGGCTCTCCTTGCCAGGCACACTCCTTGCACATGGGGCTCCCCTATGCAGGGGACACCCCTGCGTGGCATGGCACTCCTTGCGTGTAGCAGCACTGCATGTGGGCCAGCTCACCACATGGGCCAGGAGGCCCTTGGTTTGAATCCTTGGACCTCCTATATAGTAGGCGGACGCTCTATCAGTTGAGCCACATCTGCTTCCCTCCATTGATTTTTAAGAACTTTTTATCGATATATAATACACATTCAGAAAAGTGTACATAAGTTAGTCATTTTTACCAAACTGAATACACCTGTGTAATCAGTGCCCAGACAGTCAGAAAATTACCACCATGTCATAGCTTCTCCTTGCACTCTCATTTAGTTACTAACTCCCTTCTGCAGCACCGCTCCCACATATGGATAATTACTACCCTGACTCTTACATTTGTGCTGCTTTCTCTGTGGTTCAGTTCCCAGTAGCCCCACAGGCCTTTCCATCCCTGGGGGATCCCAAGCCCTTTATCAGCTTATGCTTTGCTTACCTTGCTCCTTTTTTTCTGGAACATTCTTCCCCTCCTGTTATCAGTTGCCTTGCCTAATTTCTACAGTGTTTCAGATTTAGCTTGAATGTAACTTTCAGAGAGGCCTTTCTCAGCCCACATCTATTAATAAATTACATCTCCTGCCTGTGTTCTGTTGTAACATCCTATTTTAGCATTTATTACAATTTGAAGTGATATGAATATTTGATGCTGTGATTATTTGATGCTGTGTCTTACTCTATTCTTTTAGCTCTATGAGGACAGGCACTAGGCCTATTTTGTTCAACACTGTACACTCTACCTGGCACAAAATAGGCACTCAGGAAATACTTGTCACAGCTCTAAGAAACCCTACTCTTAGTGGAATGAACCAAGTGGGCCAGCACTTGGAAGTACTGTTGGCTTCCCAAAGTGTCTCATTAAAGTTGTATTGGTCAGGACTGAATGGCAAGTAGGTGAAGAGTTAGTCTACAGAGTACAGGTATTGTGTGATTTTATTTGTGTATAAAAAGTCCTCCATTTATGTATACATATGTATGTTTAAAGGTTTAGAGAAAGATTTGAAAGGATATTTAACAAACTCAGTACAGTAGTTAACTTGGGAGAGAAGAGGGAATGACAAGTGAAGGGAGACTTTGATTTCTTTATTTTTAGAATTTTTTTTACAGTGAAAAATTTTTGTGTAATTTGTAAAAAAAATAGAAATGAGCAGTACATAAGCATTTATGAGTAATATCAAGATCTTTTACATAGGCTGTTTTTGCCCTCAGCATATCTGTGAGGAATGTTTTTTTATAGTCCTCCTCTTCTTTTAAAAAAGTTTAAACTTTGTGAGGACATGAATCTCAGGTTAAGAAACGCATTCAAGGTTACCTTGCTGATAAGTAGTGAAGCCAGGACTGGATCCCAGATCCTCGCTACCAGATGTGCTTTTTCCAAGAAAATATTGGCCATATAAAGATAGTAAACACCTATTAATACAGGCATGTCTTGGTGATACCGTGTGTTTAGTTCCAGACTTCTGCAATAAAGCAAATATTGCAATAAAGCTAATTATACAAATTTTTGGTTTCCCACTACATATACACTACATCTGTTAAGTTTACTTTAGCATTGTGTCTAAAAAAGCAAAGTACATACCTTAATTAAAACATACTTTATTGCTAAAAAATGCTGACCATCACATGAGCCTTCAGTAACTTATAATCTCTTTGCTGGAGGAAGGTCTTGCTTCAATGTGGGTGACTGCTGACTGATCAGGATGGTGGTTGCTGAAGGTTGGGGTGGCTGTGGTGATTTCTTAAAATAAGACAACAGTAAAGTTTGCCACATCAATTGGCTTTTCCTTTTATAAAAGATTTTTCTGTAGCATGTGATATAATGCTTGATAGCATTTTACCCACAGTAGAACTTCATTCAAAACTGAAGTCAGTCTTCTCAAACCCTACTGCTGCTTTGTCAACTAAGTTTATGTAATATTCTAAACCCTCTGTTGCATTTCAACAGTGTTCATAGCACCTTCACCAGGAGCAGGTTCCATCTCAAGAAACCACTTTCTTTGCTCATCCATAAGAAGCAACTCCTTATCTATTCAAGTTTTATCATGAGATTGCTGAAATTCAGTCACATCTTTAGGCTCCACTTCTAATTCTAGTTCTCTTTGCTAGTTTTGCCACATATGCATTTACTTCCTCCACTGAATTCTTGAACACCTCAAAGCCATCTGTGAGGGTTGGAATCAACTTCTTCCAAACTTTTGTTAATGTTGATATTTTGATGTCTTACCATGAATCACGAATGTTCTTAATGGCATCTAGCATGGTGTGTTAGTCAGAGTTCTCTAGGGAAATAGAACAGACAGGAGATATCTGTAAATATTATGAGATTTTATAAAATTGTCTTAAGTGACTGTGGGGATGCACAAGTCCAAATTCTATAGGGCAGGCCGCAAGCTGAGAACTCTGATGAAGGTTTTAGATGAATTCCCCAGGAGATCCTGGCTGGCTGAAGTAGAGATGGAAATTCTCCCTTCCAATTGCTGAAATCTTCCCTTCTCCTATTAAAGCCTTCAGATGATTGGATGAGGCATCTCTTTTTTTTTTTTTTTTTTTAAAGATTTATTTATTTCTCTCCCCTTCCCCCCCCACCTCGGTTGTCTGTTCTCTGTGTCTGTTTGCTGCGTCTTCTTTGTCCGCTTCTGTTGTTGTCCGCGGCACGGGAATCTGTTTCTTTTGGTTGCGTCATCTTTGTGTTTTCTTTTTGGTTGCGTCATCTTGTGTCAGCTCTCCGTGTGTGCGGCACCATTCCTGGGCAGGCTGCACTTTCTTTCATGCTGGACGGCTCTCCTTATGGGGTGCACTCCTTGCGCGTGGGGCTCCCCTACGCGGGGGACATCCCTACGTGGCAGGGCATTCCTTACATGCATCAGCACTGCACATGGGCCAGCTGCACATGGGTCAAGGAGGCCCAGGGTTTGAACCAGACCTCCCATGTGGTAGACGGACGCCCTAACCACTGGGCCAAGGCTGCCGCTGAGGTATCTCTTATTGTTGAGGTAATTTCCTCAGTTGATTGTAGATGTAGTCAGTCATAAATTCAATCAGCATGCTGATGATTTAAATCACAAAATGTTCTCACAGTAACAATCAGGCCAGTGCTTACTTGACCAAACAACTGGGCACCATCACCTGGTCAAGCTGACATTAACCATCACAAATGGTGAATCCTTTACAGTAGGTTTTTAATTGACTTTGCTAAGATCCATCAGAGGAATCATCATGTATGGCAGCTGTAACCTTACGAAATGTATTTCTTCAATAATAAGACTTGAAAGTCAAAATGACTCTGATATATGGGCTGCAGAATGACTGTTGTGTCAGTAGGCATGAAAACAACATGAATCTCATTATACATCTCCACCAGAGCTCTTGGATAACTGTATTGTCAATAAAAGCAATATTTTAAAAGGAATCTTTTTCTGAGCAGTAAGTTTCAACAGTGGGCTTAAATACAGTATTGAGTAAACCATGTTGTATACAGATGTGCTGTCATCTAGGCTGTGTTGTTCATTTATAGAGCATAGGCAGAGTAGGTTTCATAAAATTCTTAAGGGCACTAGGATTTTTGGAACTGTGTATGAACATTGGCTTCAACTTAAACTCACCAGCTGCATTAACCCTTAACAAGAGAGTCAGCCTATCCTTTGAAGCTTTCAAGCCAGACATTGACTTCTCCTTTCTAGCTGTGAAAATCCTAGATGGCATCTTCTTCCAGTAGAAAGCTGTTGGATCTGCTTTGAAAATCTGTTTAGTGTAGCCACCTTCATCTGTTATCTTTGCTAAATCTTCCGGATAACTTGCTGCAGCTTCTTCATCAGCACTTGCTGCTTCACCTTGAACTTTCATGTTATGGAATGGATTCTTTCCTTTAACCTCATGAACCAACATCTGCTGGCTTCACACTTCTCTTCTGCAGCTTCCCCACTCATCTCAAACTTCATAGAATTGTATAGAGTTAGGGTCTTGTTCTGGATTAGCATTTGTTTTAAGGGAATGTTGTGGCTGGTTTCATCTTCTATGCAGACCACTAAAACTTGCTTCATATTAGCAATAAGACTTTTGCTTTCTTATCATTTGTGTGTTCCCTGGAGTAGCACTTTAGTATCCTCCCAGAACTTTTTGTTTACAACTTGGCTGTTTGCAAGAGGCCTAGCTTTAAGCCTGTCCCAGCTTTTGACATGCCTTCTGTCCTGGTTTGAGTCTTTTGTGAACCTTAGAAAGTTATGTTCTTAAGCTAACCCATTCCTGTGCATGCAAGCCTATAATATGTGAGGCCTTTTGGTTAGATTCAGGTAAGGGACCCTTTGATTAGATCACTTTTGATTAGATTGCTTTAGGGCTTTTCATTGGACTATATCAGTGAGGTGTGACCCAGGTTGGATCTCTGCCCTCTTACTGGAAGCTTATAGAAGCGGAAAACTGAAAGCAGAAACAGACAGAGAACTGCCATTTTTACCCTGCCACGTGAGAAAGGACTCCAGGGTCGCCTGCAGTCTCAGAAAGTAAAAGAAACCTTTCTTTTTGAGACTTGGGAAGAAAGGCTTTTCTTTCTGGGAGAGAGAATGGAGACTAGGCCCATGGAGTAGCTCAAAACTGAGAGCTGAGCCTTGCCATGTACTTGATTACCCTCAGCTGAGCCTGGGGAGAAAGCAGCCTGGAGAAGGTAGAGACCCAGAAGGAGAGCTGCCATTTTGCCTTGCCATTTGGCAAGAGTCTGGAATCTGCCAGTAGCCAACCTTGGTGAGACAGCATCTTTGATGATGCCTTGATTTGGACATTCTCCAGCCTTGGAACTGAAAGCTTTTACCCTAATAAATGTTCTATTATGAAAGCCAATCCAGTTTTGGTATTTTGCATTGGCAGCCTTAGAAGACTAAAACACCTTCCTCACTAGGCGTAATCATTTCTAGCTTTTGATTTAAATCGAAAGATGTGTGATTCTTCCTTTCACTTGAACACTTAGAAGCCATTGTAGAGTTATTAATTGGCCTAATTTCAATATTGAAATTAGTATTTCAATTAGACAATTAGACACAGTATTGTGTCTTGTAATAGGAAGCTTTGAGGAGAGGGAGACATGTGGGGTACAGTTGGTTGGTGGAACAGTCAGAACACACACAACATTTACCGATTAAGTTTGACGTGGCTTGTGGTTCACCAAAACAATTAAAATAGTAACATCAAGGATGACAAATCACCATAGTAGATATAGTAATAATGAAAACATTTGAAGTATTATGAGAATTACCAAAATGTGACACAGAAGCACAAAGTGAGCACATACTGTTGGAAAAATAGCACCAATAGAATCATTTGAGCAGGATTGCCAGAAAATGTTCACTTAAAAAAACAAAACACAATATCTGTGTAGTGCAGTAAAACAAGGTACATATAATATACTGTGGAATGGGTATCTTATCCATCTACATTTGTGAAACATCTTTGGATATGAGCTTTTAAAAATAATTACTGTATAGATACTTGTTAGGAGATTGAGACTAAAATATCAATAATAGCTCAGTATTAGAAGTGATTCAGGTGGGAAGGAATTCTCCAGGGCATGCATATAGGGTATATAGATATGTTAGGATGTTCGTTGGGTATTGTCATAGTGGATAGAGTTACACGTGACAACTGAGGGAGCGCTGAGTTCCCATCTGGGGGAGCTCTGTCACATTCCCCAATGAAACAGCAACAATCCCCCAAGTGCAAGGGCAAAGACCAGTGAAGAAGGATGGCCCAATGGTGGACCCTTGATACTGATGACTATGCTTATGAGCGTGTGTGCTTGAAATTTCAATTAGGCCTAGAGCTGCATGGTGCCTAAGAGTTACCTCTAGAGAGCCTCCATGTTGCTCAAATGTGACCACTCTCAAAGCCAAACTCAGTATGTAAATGTATTACCTTCCCCCCAGCATGGGACATGACTCCCAGGGATGAGCCTCCCTGGCACTGAGAGATTATTACCATCACCAGCTGGTGATGCAACTAGAAAAAGACCTTGAATAAAAGGGGAAAATGGTAAAGACAAATGAGTTTATAAGGCTAAGAGACTTCAAGATGAGTTGGGAGGTCATCAGAGGGGTCGCGCTTGTGCATGTCCCAGCAGGATTCCAGAGATAGCCAAAGTAGATATAAACCCACGTACTGGTGCTCCTGAGGGCTACAGAGACACACAGGTTCTACGGTCATGACAGATGGCTCTGGAGTTAATTGCCTTGCCAGTACGCCTTACTTTGGAATTTGTGCTCCTGAGTGTGATGGAGTTGAACTCAGATGTGACCTCTCTGTACATGTCTCCTCTGTCACTTTTACTGAACCTGTGATTGGCGCTGGGGTTTGTGTATGCTCAGGAGACTTGAATCTCTGGACTGTCCATGTACCAGCTGGACCCTGACCCTCGGCAGAGTTGCAACACCTACTCTGGTTCGTTGGACTTACCCAGGTCAGCTGACGGGAAGGTGAGAATGGTCAACCACGACACCAGGGAACTGAGATTATCTACAGCTGCGAGCAGGAGAATCACATCCATTAGCCATGTGGGAGCTAAGCCTCTTCTCGTTTTAGTGGTTGAGTGGACATCGCTATCCCAGGGTCCACAGGTTGGAGGAATATAATATGGATTGGAGTGGACTTGCTGGTATTCTATTATAGAACTGTTATGACTCTAGCAATGGAAGAAATTTTATCATTGATATGGAGACAGTGGCCACGGGAGTTGCTGAGGGCAGGGTGAAGGAGGAAGAGGTGTGATGGGGCATTTTTGGGACTTGGAGTTGTTCTGAATGATATTGCAGGGACAGATGCAGGACATTGTATATCCTGCCGTGACCCCCTGGATGGACTGGGGGAGAGTGTGAACTACAATGTAAACTATGGTCCATGCAGAGTGGCAGTGCTCCAGCCTGTATTCCCCAAATGCAATGAATGTGCCTTACTGATGAAAGGGAATGTTGATGTGGGAGGAGCAGGGGTGGGATTGGGCATGGGATATATGGGAACCTCTTACGTTTTTTATTGCAACATTTTATGTAATCTATCTTTTTAAAAAAAGACAACACAACAACAACAATACAGTAGTGCTGCTGAGTTCCTTTCTAAAGAAAAAAAAGAGAAGTGATTCAGAAAAAGTAACTGTCTGAAATAGCAGTATTTCTGAGACAATAATTTACCACAAATGGACTACATCTCAGAGTAACATAATTTGAGAAGGGTTTGTAAATATCTATAAATTAATGAATATGAGGAAGGAATGCAGTTTCACTGTTGAAACTAGAGTAGAAATAAGTACATACAATTATTTTATTAAGTCTTCATTTACTCTTTGACCTGAATTCTCAGACTCTTTCTTTCTTTTTTGTTTTTTTCATTATTCAAGGTACTGTAGTGTTGGCAGCTTGATTAAAACTTTATGCAATTATTGGCATTGTGGAGTAATTTCTTATAGCACTGCACTGTGTATTTAATTTTTCCTATGAATAATATTCATATTTTTGTGTAATAAAAATCTTTAGGAATTGTTATTGGTAGTTTTAAAAATATATTCATTATATCCATATTTATATGTATTTTCATTAAGAAATTAAAAGAACGTGAAATTAGAATAGTATTCTAGGGACCGAAAGGGTTGTTGATACTGAAGGAGACTAGGATTGGTAGGCTTGGTAGATTGACAGGATTGAAGAGAGAACAGGTCTTTAAGCATGAGTTCAGGATGTACTGGGCTATTACTTTAGACCTGGGAACACGAGTATGATGCAGAGTGTTTATTTTTAGGAGAGAGGACAGATGGAATGCAGATTTTGTGAGTCAAACAAAGCAGAGGCCTGGGTATCAACAAGTGGAAAATTAGGGTCCAAATGAAAGGGAAAGTCTTAACTGGGGTTTAGGTACGCTAGTCAAGCAGTGTAAGGCTAATAGATAGTAGTTTGACAGATGGGGACAGATACTTGGCAGAGAACCAGTCTAGCGGTAAGCTGACAGTAGAGCAATTAGGTGATATTGGGGGCCCACTTGCAATAAAACTGTTCATTTATGGTTATGGACTAAGGTACAAAGTTTGGAAACCCAGCCCCTGAGAAGATAGATTGCAAGGATCAAAATGAGACCTGTAACAAGACTGATATGATATAAGCCTGAGAGAGTGTTCCAGAAAGACCCCTGGGTTCCAGCGAGGTCTGATTCAGACATAAGACTGATCTGAACCTGGACGGTTAGAGGCTTGGAGAATATTATAAGAACATTATAGATTACATAATGAAATTACCTCTTAAAGTTACAAAACATGAACTTTTCCATGGAATAAGCAGAGAACAAATCTATGTACCATAAACTAATAAAAAGGAAATTGCTTTATCTCCTTAACAGTTGAACTATAAAGCCCTGTAATGAAGGTGGAGATAACAAACAAACAAACAAATTTATGTGCTCTAGGGATAAGTCTTTTTAAAAAAAATTATAATGGAGTTATGAGTTTTTCTGCCACCTGTCTTGTAGCATTGACCCTTCTTTTATCTGTTTTTGGGGAAAGGGATGTTAAATGATTTGTTCTATAATAAGAAATTTGAGCATATGGGCTCTGATGTCACACTACCTGGATGCAGAGCCCATCTGTATCACCTCTCTACTGTTTGATTTTGCCTAAGTTATTTGCTGTGTGTTTCAGATTCTTCATTTGAAAAGTGGGGATAATAGAGATTCCCTCCTCATAGAGTTGTGAAGATTAAATGAGATACTTTCTATAAAGCCCTCAGTATAATTCCTGGTATGGTGTAAACTTTGGATAAATGTTAGCTATTAATATGATTATTTTTTCTTTAATGATTATAGAAAGCCCTAGAAGCCAAAAAAGTAGTAAGTACACTGTGACAAATAACCTTATAAATGAGTTTGTCATTTCAAATAGGTAGAAATATATACCCAAAGTGCTCTTAATATTGACTGTCGTAACAACTGTAAAGATTTAGTACAACTGAATACCCAGAATTCTTTTAGTTGCTAGGAAATAAAATGTTGTATTTATGTATATAGACAAATAGTTGAAGTTTTGCGTCAAGTTAAGTCAGTAACTATGGCCGTAACACCAGTTTTTCTTTTGTTTTATTTCTTTTTAAATTAAAAAAATTTTTAATTTAATTCTATTAAAAATTTTTTTTTATGATACCAGTTTTTAATACTTATTTAACAGTACAAGAGGTACCAGTATGGTTTATTACAGAATCAGAGTATTAACAAGTTACAAAATATGAACTATCAAAGGGCTTCTTTTGAAAGGATAACAATGTGAAAAGAATACAGTGGCAGGATATGATTTTCCTTGCTTCAAAATTTAAAAATGAGTGATACAACCTTTAGAATTTTAAAAAAATTATAGCTATCATGGATTATGCAAGCACTCATCTTGCAAGATTACTTAGCAAGCTTGACTCCTGAGAACTGGATTGTTAAAAGTAGTTAATACCATCTTGTAAGGAATGAATCCAAGACTATGTTATAGCTATATCTGGATGAAAATGAAGTAGTGTTACAATGTCTGAGAGACAGATAATCTGATCTGATAAATTAAAAAAAAAAGATCTATCTATCTATCTATCTATCTATCTATCTATCTATCTATCTATCTATCTATCTATCATCTTCCTATCTCCCTCCCCCTCCCCAGATAGTCTCTTGTCTGTGTGCTTATGGTTTGATTGCCTTCTCCAGGAGGCACCAGGAACCAAACCTGGGGAGTTCTCACATGGGAGGCAAGTGCTCAACGACCTGAGCCACATCCACACCCCGTGGGCTGTGGTGTCTGCTGACTTGTGGCATCTGCTCATTTAGGTGTCTGGCTCGTTGTGGTGGGTGCAGCATCTGCTTGTCTTCTTTAGGAGGCACTGAAACCTGGACCTGAGACCTCCCATGTGGTATGGTAGGTGGGCGCCCAACTGGTTGAGTCACATCCTTTTCCTGATTTGATAAATTTTAAGCAGTGATATTGCTGACAACTTAGCAGAAATATCAAAAGACCACATGGAAAGAAATAAGTTAATAGTGCTTGTTACTGTTGTGGGGAATCCGAGGTAAATAGGGTGATGGGGGAACATTAAAGTAAAGCACTTTATCTTTACATCCAAGAACTTCAGCATCTAAAGAATTTTTAGAGCTATGTTTCTCAGACTGTAGTGAAAGACCAGATATTTAAAAAGTTTCCAATCTGTCACCAACTCAAATTTTTGTGAAATAAAATAAAAATGAACTACGGTGGGACCTCATTTTATGTGACCATTACATTCTAATACCCTTTGCATAAGTCGAAAATCATTATTAGGTAAGTATTTCTTATATGAAGGTACCTATCACACATTCATTCTAGTAAACATTCTAGTAACAATAAGTAAACAAAATTAATCATAGAAATGATTGAAAAAAACTCTTTCTCTCACATGCATGCCCCAGCAGCCTGCCCCACCCCAAGGTCTGTGAGTCCCCTTTCCCAGAGGGAAAAAATTGGCGGTAGCCAATGGGAGGCTGGCAAGTAATCTGACATGGTCCAGCCAGTGAATGGCATTGCCTGGAGACCCCGCCTAGGTCACAGTCTGCTCTCTACCCCACCCCATGCCCAGCCACTACCATGTTCCCCGGCTCTATACAGGGCATGCATTATTTTATAAGTGTTTAATAAATAAGGCAAATAAACACTCTAGTTACAATAAGTAAACAAAATTAATCATAGAAATAGTTTTAAAAAATGTTGGTGATCTCTCCCTCTCTGCCTTTATTCTTTTCAATTGCCAGTTATGTATACCTCAATTTGCATGTTTGAGTTTGTGTAAAACAAGGTCCCACTGTACAAGAAAAATGGAACAAAGAAGATACAAAATACAAGGCCCATTTTAAAAAGAAGTTATTAGATTCATAAGACTTAAAATTACTCTTACAAATTGCTATAAAAGTTTTAGAAGTCTTATTCTCAGTTTTTGTACCTACTTCATCACTGATCCATGGACACCACCTTGAGTAGGCCTGTTCTAGAGGCTCTCTGCTTTCTAATAGGCCAGGAGCTGGTCATTTTTAGACATCTTTCTCAGAGATGAGACAATAATATATTAATGATAGGTAATTCCTAACTACTTGTTAGATAGTCTGACAGACTTTATTTTATTTTTATGATTGAACAAATATGGTAGATGGTTGTAACTTGGAGACTTCTCTCAAAATTACTAAAACTTTTATTTGTATTCACAAAATCTCAAAAGAGAGCTTCATTACTTTGTTACATATTCTGCATACATTTACAATACAGTTTTCCTTTTAAACACTCTTTATTACTGTACATTTTAAGGAAAAAACTTTCTTTTAAAAATCTGTGTACTTGCTAAATCTCTCCGTGCATTTATATTTCCCAAGTTGATGACTGTTTTTAACACTCTGTCAGTGACTTGGGTGGCATTTCAGTTTTTCTCTAATGATAACTGATGGGGATTTTTAAAGGCTATATTAAGTCAATATTTTTACATTGTTTTTGTTAGAAGGAAATATTTATCAATTGAAGTATGTTTTCTGTGATTCGTGGTAGAATTGATTTTTCTTTTCAAAAAGAGTTTTTTTTTCTAAAGTCAAATTGATACTGACTTTAGAAGTCATATTAAAGTATGATATTGCCTTAATTTAGTCTAGAATTATAGAATTTCAGGATTGAAGGCACCTTAAACTTTAATGACCACCATGTGACCTGTGAGTCTTCTAATGCTTCCCTGCAGAGTGATCATCCAGGCTGTGCTTAAGTATCTCCAGTGATGGGGGAAAGGCCGTGGATCCCAAGGCATCTCATTTGGGCACTAATTCTGTTTGAAAGTTCTTTCTTACGTTGACTTGAAACCCTTTTCCCTGCCACTCCTATCCTTTGGCACATTTCTATTTATTGGCACAACATAGAACAAGCTTAATCAATCTTCCATGTGACAGTACTTCAAATAAATGAAAATAGCTGTAATGTTTTCTATTTTTCTCTTCTGCAGGCTATTATGAATCTTTGCTTTTGTCATTTTATTAGTGTCCCTTCACCATCCTTTTTGGCTTCCTCTGAGTGTGATCCAATTATTCCATACTTAGTAAAGTGTAACTCCTAGAACTTAATTCAAAGTATTCAGGGGATGTTTTGACCAGTGCAAAGTAGAGTACTGTTACCTTCATTTTTCTGCAAGCTGTGTTCCATGAGGTTGCATTGGCTTTTGAGGCAGAAATTGATATACTGATATTTAGTTTATTCTTACTTTAAGTCTTTTAACAATATATGCTACTGTAAAGACACAATTTCTTCATTCTGTCTCCAGCATTACCTAGAGATTACCAACCATAGTTTTCCTAATTTTTTGGTAAATCCTCTCATTCCTAAGGATAATAATTTGCCTGGTCCAGGTTTAAAAAATTTTAGGATACAAAGTATTTTAACAATTTTTTCTTTTTGTTGCTAATTTTGTGCCATTCACTGTGCTGAACTCTGAGGATACAAAGTTGATGACTAAGACAATAGCTGATTTTGAGGCTAGTGGGGGAACACAGAGACCACATAGTTATATAATTGCAGTGATAGAGGATAATGTGCAGGAATAATATTATGGAGGTACCCATGAGGGCTTTCTAACAACAGTCTGGAAAGAATAGGGGAAGGCTTCTTGATGATAAAAGGGGAATCACAGCTCAGGGAGGCAAACAATATTCAAGCACGGAAATGTTGTATGGGACATGGAGTTCATGATATCTTCAACAATATACTTGTAGTAGGTATTGTCATGAATTTCATAAGGATGCTGTAATTTATTGTGGGTTTTTTCTAGGTATCATTCTTCTGATGCTAATTTTTCTCTCCCTTTATGAAAATGATCTCATTAAAAAAATTGAGACATAGTTTATAAAGAGCAAAATGCACAAAATCTTAAGTGTTCAGCACAATTATCTTTACCTATGAATATCCTTGTGAAACTACCAACCACATCATGATATAGAATATTTTCATCCCTTCCTCAGTCAAAATCCATTCCTATTATTCTGATTTATTACTTTACCATAGACGAAGTTCAAGAACATTATATAAATAAAATCATACAGTATGTACATTTTTTGTGTTTGGCTTCTTTTCCTCAATATGTTTTTGAGTTTCTTCAATATTATGGAATATATCAATAGTTCATTCTGTTTTTATTGTTATAAAGTATACCACTGTATACATTTGTTTATTCTCCTGTTCAAGGACATTTGGGATGTTTCCAGTTTGGGCCCACTTGAATAAAGCTGCAAAAATATTTTTTGTACTCATTTCTCTTGGATATATACGTAGGAGTGGAATTTTGAATCATAGGGTAGTCATATATTTAATTTTATTAGAAACGCCAAAGCAGTTTTACAAAGTGGTTATACTTTAAGTTAATCTTAACTTCAAAAATTTAACATAACTTGTTTTATTATATAGTCTGTATACAAATTTTGTTCCTACTTTTTCTCCCACCTGCCTAAATTATAGGGCACATGTTTATCTATGTCAGTTCTTTGAGCTTTTACAAAATTAAAATGTCATGGTTGATTTCTCCGATGGATCTTTTCACTTCTGCTCCATGATTTTCTTCCTTGTTGATCAAATTTAGGTCTAGAGAAGTAATTTCATTAGGGGTGAGGTGATATCTGTTTTATTCCCCGATATTTACTCAGTGGTTAGCACAATGTTCAATAGATGGTTGGCGTTAAGTAAATATTTGTTGAGCAAATGGTCAACAAGTTCAGATCAAGAATTTATCAGATGATAGTTTTAAAATTAGACTAGTATCAGATATATAGGTACTTGAAACTGTCCTTTACTACCATATCTTGTTTCTGGGTGTTTTCTTTCTTTTTTTTTTTTTTTTAAGATTTATTTATTTACTTATATCTCCTCACCCCCTCACTGTTTGCATTTGCTGTGTCTGTTTGTTGTGTGCTGGTGTTTTTTGTAGAAGGCACTGGGAACCAAACCTGGGACCTCCGATGTGGGAGGGAGGTGCCTAATTGCTTCAGCTACTTCTGCTCCCTGCTTTGTTGTGTCTCTCATTATGTTTTCCTCCATGTGTCTCTTGTTGTATCAGCTTACCACACCAGCCCATCATGTCTCCTTGCTGTCTTGCTTGTCTTCTTGAGGAGGCAATGGAAACTGAACCCAGACCTCCCATGTGGTAGGCGTGAGCTCAGTCACTTAAGCCACATCCACTCCCCATTTTTAATTTTATCAGTATTGAATTGTCCATTCTCCTTTATGAAGGAATTTGTATAGACTTCTATTTCCTATAACAACTCCCTTGCTTTTACCCTAGGTTTTATGAATTTTTTTGGTCAGTTTATATCTTCTTAACATTTCTATCTCATTATAGTGATTTTCATGAGATAATATTTAACATTGAAATTAATTAGTTTAATTATCAGTGCTTTACATTTTGGTATAAACATTTATGACTGACCATAAGTATTATGTTTGATGTCTTTTTCTGTTTTGTTGTATAAATTAAGTGCTTTTTGAACTTCTGAGTCTTCTTTCATGTTAGTCTTTCTACCCTCTCAGAAATTGTTTTTATGAATTTTTATGGACATTTTAGTCCTTCCCTTTAGCATTCAGTTTAAAATATTCTCGGAGTAAAAGACTAAATACAGATAGATGGCTTAAACACATGCAGTATGTATTAGTCAGCCAAACCGGTCCTGATGCAAAGTTTCAGAAATCTTTTGGCTTTTTAAAAGGATATTTGTTTGTAGTAAAAACTTATAGTTACAAGGCAGCAGGGGTTCTTAACCTTTTTTGTTCGACAGACTTCCTGCTAGTCAGATGAGAACTGCAGACCCCTTACTAAATGCACACAATACTGTGTATTATTTAGTAAATATATTACACCCGCACCAACATGTCCCCACAAGAATGTTGTTTTGAATTTTAATTCAAGCTCATGGACCCCTTGTTAAGAGCTCCTGCCCTAAAGAGTCCAACTCAAGGCTACTTTCTCACCAAAGTCTGTTGCTGTGTGTTGAAGCAAGATGGTTGCCGATCTCTGTGAGGGTTTAGCCGCCTTCTCTCTCAGCCACAGGCTTTCTGGGCTTTCTCAGCATTGCAGTACTATCAGGTGAATGGCTCATCTTTCTTCCCAGAGCTGCAGGATCAAAGTTCTCTCCTCTGCCATCTCTATGGAGCGCTCTCTCCCCGAGTGTCTTCTTCAGTATGTGTCCATTTATATCAGTCCACCAAGGGGGCAGGGCCTTAATCCTGAGTCATGCCCTGCTGACATGGTTGAATCAAAACCCTAATCTTAACAGGTAATTTAGTCAAAGACATCTCAGGTGAATCTAAAAAATCAAAGGGGATCATACCCAGAGGAACAGACCAGTTTACAAACATAATCCTTCTTTTTTGGAATTCATAAATAATACCAAACTGCTACCCAGTATAAATGTTTAGCTTTCACTATTGCCCAAAGAAATGTAAATTAAAACATTGTTGGATTTGTAAAAATAATATTTTAAAATTATAATCTTTAGGAGTGGATTTCCCCTACTCTGCTGATGTAAACTGATCCAGTTTTCTTGGAAAGCAATTTGGCAATATGTGTTAAGAGCAAGCCTTAGGGAGGCGGACTTGGCCCAATGGATGGGGCGTCCGCCTGCCGCATGGGAGGTTCGCGGTTCAAACCCTGGGCCTCCTTGACCCGTGTGGAACTGGTCCATGTGCGGTGCTGATGCGCTCAGGGGGTGCCCTGCCACGCAGAGGTGTCCCCCGCATAGGGGAGCCCTGCGCGCAAGGAGTGTGCCCTGTAAGGAGAGCCGCCCAGCACGAAAGAAAGTGCAGCCTGCCCAAGAATGGCGCCGCACACTCAGAGAGCTGACACGACAAGATGATGCAACAAAAAAAGACACAGATTACTGGTGCCGCTGATAAGGATAGAAGTGGTCATGGAGGAGCTTGCAGCAGATGGATGCAGGGAACGGGTACCTGGGGGGGAGTAGGGGGAGAGAAATAAATAAAAAATAGATCTTTAAAAAAAAAAAGGGCAAGCCTTAAAAAATATTCAAACTCTTTTTGCCAAGTAAGTTCCCCTATAGAACTCTGTCATTAGTAAATGATCAGGAATAAAAAAAAAAAATTTGCATTAAGGATTTGTCAAGTATATTAAATGTGATTCATAAATAATTATGTGAGCTCCCAAGTACGCACCCATTGGAGAATGGTTGAATGAACTGATATATTTGCACAATGGAATACTATGCAGATGTGACGAAAGAATGAGGAAAAGCTCTGTGAACTGATGTGGGGTGATTTCTTGGATATATTGTTAAGGGGAAAAAGCAAGCTGCAGAAGTGTTTATATTATGCTACATTTTGCAAAAGGAAAAAGGGAAAATAAGAACATATGTGTGTGTTTGTGTCTGTGTGTGTGTGCTTATTTTGCCATAAAGAAACTGGAAAGATAAGCCAGACACCAATAAAAATTCTTATCCACAGGAGATGGTTGGTGTAGTAGCCAAAAGAGGTGCTGATGGAAAATACCAGAAATCTGTTGGCTTTTATAAAGGGCATTCATTTGGAGTAAAAGCTTACAGTTACAAGGCCCTAAAGAGTTCAATTCAAGGTTCGTTCCTTACTCAAGTCATATGTCACATGAGGCAAGATGGCAGGCGATATCTACGAGGGTTCAGCCATCCTCTTTCCTCTTGAGGCTCCGTGTGCCCAGCTTCTTGCTATCTCAGCTGTAGGGACCCTTGAACAACTGTGTGAAAACCAATTGAGGGTGCCCCAGGTTGATCTGTATAGTACATATTGGTAAGGGTTAATTTCTTTCCCCCCATCCTCCCTATATATGTATACACATACATATATACAAACACACATACACTGAGATTTTCTCCCCGAACCCCAGTGGATCGTCTTACTTACTCACTGGAAGACAGACCACTGATCTGTAGTGTGTATACATAATTCACAGCTAATGTTTAACAAATATTTTAAAATTTGATTTGGAGAAAAGAAACCTGGTCAAAAAATTCTAGAAAGTTTTCTAGCTTACTAAGAGTTAAGAATTCTATTAAAGAAGAGATGAAGAACATTAAAGCAAAACTATTTCAAAATGATTTACTGTCATTGGAGAGGAAAATGTGAATTTGCTTGTGTAGGTGGCTGTGCTGAAATACTGGCAATAGAAAATCCAACTCAAATTAGTGTATTTCACTAGTGATCATGGCTAGGCTTAGACATAGTAGGCATTTAAAGCATACTTGAGCAGGGGTTCTTAACAAGGGGTCCATGAGCTTGAATTGAAATTAAAAAAACATTCTTTTGGTGCAGGTGTGATATATTCATTAAATAATATTCAGTATAGTATGTACTTAATAAGGGGTCTGTGGTTTTCATCTGACTGGCAAAGGGATCCAAGGAACAAAAAATGTTAAGAACCCCTGTACTTGAGCCACCTAGAAGGCTTGTTAAAACACAGATGTCTCTGCCCCCACCCCAGCTGATTCATTTGTTTTGTGGGCTGGCTCAGTAATTTACATTTCTAGGAAGTTCCCAGGTTTTTGCTGTTGCTGCTTGTCTGGGGACCATATTTTGAGAACCACTGATTTAATGAATTCTAGCAATGAATTCATAAGTTGCCTTATCTTTCTATCCAGTGTATCTTTTGAGTAGTTGTATGCCTTTAAGAGATTTTCTTCAAAAATTGTTTTATGATGAAATATAACACATGAGAAAAATGCATAAAAACATACATGTACAACTTAATAAATGTTATAATATGGAAATTTGTGCAACCAGAACCCGGGTCAAGAAGTAAAATGTTGCCAACAATGTAGAACCACCCCCATCCCATTTGTCTCTCCCCAGTCAGCACTTTTTTTCCACCATAGATCAACTACTATTCTGACTTTAATAATAATAACTTTCTTGCTTCTCTATTACTTTAATTACTTAGTGCTGAAACACTATAACTTTTTTTTGTTTTTGTCTTTGGACTTTAAATAAATGGAATCATATGGTATATAGTCTTTCATTCAACAGTTTGTGAGGTTCATCCATATTTTTGGCATGTAATTGTTGTCTGTTACATTGTTACATGATATTTTATTTTATAACTATATCTTCCTTTATTTCCTTATTCTATGGCTAATGGGCATTTGGATGTTCAGTTTAAAATTACACTTTAATTGTTCACTTTGGAGCTATTTCAAAGAATACTGATATGAACCTTTTTGTTTGTGTCTTTGATGTATTTATGTATACATATCAATTGTGGTTGTTTTGGGAGTAATATTGCTAGTTCGTAGGGTATGCATGTATTCCATTTTGAAGATACTGCCAAATAGTTTTCCAAAATGATTATACCAATTTATACATTTATCACTGGTGTATAAGAATTCCTATTCCTCTCCATTCAACACTTGGTATTGCCAATTTAATTTTTTTTTTCTTAGTTAGGCCAGTAAAAAGAATTCATTGGGAAATGGGGAAAAAGAACACAGCTCGCTGAGAAAATGGGAGAGAAAGATGGAAATACAAACCGAAATTTGGTGCGGGCTCCTCTAGGTAGAGAGAGCCTCCAGTTTAATTTTAATCATCCTGGTGGGTATGTTTTGGTACCTCATTGTAGATTTAATTTGCATTTTTCTAGTGACTAATTAGGTTCAGCACTTTTTCATATATTGGCCACTTGGATCCCCTTTTATGAAGTACTCTTTCAGGTCTACTTAGTTGCCTTTTTCTTCTTTATTTGTAGGAGTATTTATATATTCTGGTTATGAGCCTTTTATCAATTTTATTTTATTTTTTAATTAGGAAGTACCGGGGATTGAACCCAGGACCTTGTACATGGGAAGAAGGTGCTCACCCACTTAATCTGTATCTGCTCCCCTTTTATCAATTTTATATGTTACAAGTATCTTCTCTCATTCTGTGGCTTGTCTTTTTATTTTATTGATGAACAGAGGCTTTAAAATGAATATAATATGATTTATCCATCTTTTCCTTTATGGTTAGTGTTTTGAGTCTTTAAGAAGTTTTGCTTATCCCAAGGGATTGAAGATATTCTTCTATTTATCTTTTTCTCCCTAAATTATCTTCTAACACATTTTTCTTTTGCCTTTCATGTTTTTCAGTCTACTGGTACTCCATTTTTGTGTATGGTGTGAGGTAGGGGTCATGTTTCAATTTTTTTCCCTTAAGGATATCCGGTTGACGAAGCACCACTTATTGAAAAGAATTTCCTTCTCTTACTCCTATGCAGAGCCACCTTTGTCATAAATTAAGTGTCCAGATATATAAGGATCTGCCTTTGAACTCTCTATTTTCTCTATTCTGTTCCACTGGCTTATTTGCCTATGTTTGCACCAAAATCACTATTTTAATTTTGAAGATTTACAGTATTTGTTTGCTATCCAGTAGAGGAAGTTCTCCTACCAGATTTTTCTTCAAGAGAATCTGGTTAGTTCTTAGTTCTTGGCATTCCATTCCATTTTAGAATTAGCTTTTCAAGCTCCAGATCAATTTGGGAGATCTGACATATTTTTTTGTTACAAGTGTTCTAATCCATGAACATATCTCCATTCATTTGTCTTTTTAATTTTCTTCTTAATAATAGCTTACTGCATAGAGATCTTCCACATCTTTTATGACATTTATTCCTATGTGTTTGATTTTTCAAGGTTTTTTTAATGATATCTTTCTGAAAATTTTATTTTTAAATGATCGTTGTTGGTATATAGAAGTATAGTTGATTTTTGTATGTTCTTTGTCCAGCAACTTTGCTAAACTCACATATTAATTCTAATAATGTATATAAAAATTAATTTTTTTCTACATGCACATTTTATGTGCAGATAATTATAGTTTTATTTCCAATCCTTATATGCTTTTTTTCCCCATACATACAGGGACCTGTAGTACAATATTGAGTAATCAAATGGTGAGAACAGTTATCCTTGTTTTTTCCAAAGTGAAAAAAAATTTTTTTCTGCTTAATACTGTCTTTCTTTTTTTCCTTTTTTTTTAAAGAAAAGATACATAGGTCACACAAAATGTTACATTAAAAAATATAAGGCTCCCATGTACCCCATTCCCCTCCTCTCACTCCTCCCACATCAACGACCTCTTTCATGGGTGTGGCACATTCATTGCCTTTGATAAATACATTTTGGAGCACTGCTACTATAAATGGATTATAGTTTACAGTGTAGTTTACACTCTCTCCCAGTCCATTCAGTGGGTTATGGCAGGATATATAATGTCCTGCATCTGTTCCTGCAGTATCATTCAGGACAACTCCATGTCCTGAAAATGCCCCCATATCACACCACTTCTTCCCTCCCCCTGCCCCCAGCAACTCCCGTGGCCACTGTCTCCACATCAGTGATTCAAAGTGAAAATTTTAGCATTTTTAAATATGATGTTACTGTATGTTTCTGTGGCTAGCCTTTATCAGATTAAGGAAATTGCTTTAAAAAAATTATCGAAGTGTATCATTCATACATGAACATGCATAAGTATATAGTTAAAGTTGCGAACTTAGAAAACAAATATGCATGGCATCATATAGGGGTCCCATACATCACCCCACCACCAACACCTTGCATTGTTGTGAAACATTTGTTACAAATTATGAAAATATCATCGAAATCTTGGTACTGACTATGGTCGATATCTTACATTGGGTGTTATTTTCCCCCCAATTCACCCTATTATTATTTTTTAAAACATATTTTTATTACAGAAGTTGTGAACTTACAAAACAATCATGCACATGTGTAGAATTCCCATATAACACTGCTTCACTAACACACCCCTTCACCAACACATTTTTTACAGATTATGAGATGATTTACTATCAAACATGGTCAATAGTGTGCATTTGGCATACTTTTTCCATAGTCCCCCATTATCAGCGTAGTACATCTTTGGCATAGATGCATGAATATTACAGTATTGCTGTAACCGCAGTCCATAGGACACTCCAGTTGTATTTTTCCCATGCTTCATATTCCCACCACACTATAATAGTGATGTATATCCCCTCTAGCTCACAGAAGGACACTCTTGGATTTGTACCATCCCCGACAATTCTCATCCACCTCTGGGTTCACTGTTATTCAGTCCCTAGATTATTTTTTAGCTTTCTTTCAATTGACATTTCCATACATAGACTACCCTTTCTGGTCACATTCCAATTCATAAACCAGCTGCTACTCACTATAATGTGTTACCATCAACTCTATCCATTTCCACATTTTTACATAAAAATTAATTAAAACTTATATCAAGCATCAGTAGTCCAAAGGAAGTTTCTTTTATCCTTATTTGCCAAGAGTTTTTTTTATTATCATGAATGGATGTTTAATTTTTTCAATACTTTTCCTGTACCTATTGAGATAATTATATTAGTTTCCTCCTGTGTTCTGTTAATAGAGTGAATTAAATGCATATATTGGAAAAGAAGAAAGGCTGAAAATGAATGTGCTAACCATTTATCTCAAAAGTTAATGGCTTTTTTCCTCTCCCACTTAACTGTTAAAAATATTGTTTGAGCCTATCATTGCTACTGAAATTATACTGTAATTTAAGCCACTTTTTTTGTTGTTGTTATAAGAACACCTACTAACATTTAAAAATACTCCCTGTTCTAAAGTGGAGTTGAAGTTTATCTTTTATAAATTAAGAGATGGTATAGAAGCTGGGAATAACAGTTGACATCACATGAACTGGCAAACACATTTTCTTAAATATTTTAATTTGTAATTCTAAAAACATTCTGGACTGAGTCACTTATTTTGGTGATGGTATTTTGGAACCATATACTAAGAATTAAATCCATCACTTTCTAGTAGGGCCTAGAATTAGTTTTTGACTTTAGAGATGTAGAAGATATTCTTGGTGTATCTGAAACGTCATCTATCCTTGGGTAGATATTCCCATTCTCCTGCAGAATGATGTAAAAAAAATGACCTCAATGAAAAGTTTGTTGCTTCTTTTAACCAATTGTAATTCATCAGCCTCCTTGAGGAAAGGCCTAGGCTTGACCAAGGGAATTTAGATCTAATTAACTACATGGGGCACAATCGCCTTCCAAGGCTGGGGTATAAGAGTCCTGAATCAGAAGTTCACATGGCAGCCCCATTTTATGGGGCTATTTAGATAGCTATTTAGAAAGCTATTATGACACCCTAGGCCAGTCTTGTAGCTTCTCTCATGCTGCATCCAGTTTAGAAACCATTATCATTTTGAAATTGATTTGGTCTGAGTGGAATCACTGGTGTTAGATTTGATTCAGAGAAAATAAATTAATTCTGTAAAATGAAAATTGGCGAATATCAGTTAACAGTGTTTCACCATAATTTGCAACTTGATACTTATTTAAAAGGTCTTTGTACATATTTTATTTCAGTCACCTGTTATTTTAGGTTGCCAAAGCTGAAGACTTCCTTCTCAGCTGATGTTAAATATTGTTGGTTAAGAACAAACGTCACTATCAAGAAAACAGGAAGCTATGTAGGAGAACATGCCAAATGGTAATTTAATAGGGTAGAGGAAACTGATGTAGCTTTAGGGAAGGAATCCTAGACTTGTCTACTTTGTTCTTTTTCGGTGGCTTGAAAAATAGAAATGGTTTAAATTATTATTTTTTCCAGAAAGTATATCAAAGAAGGTTTAGTTTTAAATCAGAAAGAGTATATTTTGCTTTGTCTAATGTTTCAAGGGTTTTATAAAAAGTTTGTTTAGCTTTGTTAATCTAGATTAATTATTGGCTGTCATTAAAGTCATATAAAGTGTAGAGTGAAATTGGCAACTTTTCCTGTGTATAGTGAAACCTTAATAACTTGAGTAAGATCTCAATAATTAAGAATAAGTAATAATTTAAAGAGGAGTCAAATCCAAATTTTTCTTTCACTATTGTTTAAAGAGTTTGATAAATAAATCAAGAGTGTCAACATTGTAGGTCCTATTTTAACAAGTTACAAGGGCCTCATTCCTTCTTTTGCATCACTTATATACATGCATACAATTCATATACTGATTACTGATAAATTCATTTTTCTCTTCCTTAAAGCACTTGTGCTAGATCCTTTTTTTTGGCAACACTTTGTCAGGTTTTACTTTTCATTATTATAGGTATTTAAATTTTAAAAAATACCATAAACTGGTGTGTTTCTCCTTAATTATTAAGAGATGGTTCAGTGTACTGGTTAAGAGAATATCCTGGAGCCAGATACCTTGGGTCTGAATCCCGGCTCCATCACTCACCAACAAGTTACATATCTTCTATATACCTGATGGAGATGATAATAACACCTATCTCAGAGGGCTGTTGTTAGTTTAAATGGTTTAATCTGATGAAAGAACTTAGACTAATGCCTGCTACATAGTAAATGCCCAACAAATGTTAGCTGCTACTGTTATTATATATTGTGAAAATAGAGTTAGGCAATGGCTTGATTTATATTCTGGGCCCTGTGAACAACTCTGCAAGGGGGAACCTTTCACAAATAATCACGCTTTTGCTTTTCTCAGAGGTGAGGATGAGAGTGCTTTCCCAGTTACAGTTGTCAACAGTTTTCACCACAAAAAGAACAGAAGACTGTTCAGATCTGTGCATTCACTCAGCAATTCTTTATCCCAATACATAGTAGTTGGAATGTTCATGGTCTTGGTCACCAATGTTAAATGCTAGAGATTTTAAAATGATTAATGGATGTCTCGGCCAGACAGACTGAGATATGGCCAGTTTACCCTGAAAGTGGTCTTTTACTGACAACATGTGAGACCCTCAAGGTTTCAGTGTCATCATCTAAAAAATAACAATTTTTTGGTTTTGAGTCTCTTATTAAAATGCATATGTTAAAATTTCATCAGCACTGGGTTTGCTCTGTGCTATGTGTAGAACTAGGAATTTTTTTTTTATTTAGGTACCGGGGCTGGGATTGAATCCGGGACCTTATATGTGGGAAGCCGGTGCTCAAACACTGAGTCACATTGGCTCCCCTAAATTCCATTCTTTTTTTTGTTTGCTTGTTTGTTTGTTTTTTTTTTTGCTTTTAGGAGGTACCTGGAACTGAACCTGGGACCTCCCATGTGGGTAGCAGGAGCTCAAACACTTGAACCACATCTGTTCCCCTACTAGGAATTTTTAAAAAAGTATAAATCAGTTTTTTGCACCAGGAATATTATGATCTGACTGGGAAAACAAATCACAATTAGAAAATAGATAAATAAAAAATACTAGTAGTCATGTATTAAATGTAAAATATGGGATTATAGGGAGGAGAGTATGCAAAGCTTATTCTGCTTAACATTTCCTTGTGTTAATGGTTAGCTGCATTTCTATACTGAAGTTCTAAAGTAAACTACCTCCTTTGATGTCAATAAGAATTCCCATTTTATTAATTCCCACTTTTCATAATCTGCAGAATATAGTAGTTTAATGTCTTTTGTTCTCCCTTTATGTTAAACCTTAAAATAGTGCATTCCCAGTCTATTGAGGTAATTAGAAATTGGTTAAAGAAACATTTTTAGAGCATGGTTCTTCATCCAGTAACCCTTTTCACACAGTTAGTGCCAAAGATTGATTTTTGATCTTGTTCACTCTGTATTCTCATCACCTAACATAGTGCCTGACATATATATAGTAAGCACTTAGTAAATATGGTTGAAGGACATATTTACAATTACATTTTTAATTGTCAGCAATTTTTTATTTTAAAGTGATTTTATCATTAAAGTTATTCCATTTGGAATATTAGCTTTTAAAATCTTGGGTCTAGATATGTGTTAGGACAAGTTTGCATTTTACAAATATAATTTTAATGAAGCCAGGAAACCTCTTTTGTAGCTTCTTTATACTTGTGTAAGGAAATGGTCTTCTAGCTGAATGAATTTTTCCACTATTTTACTTATCTGTTACTGATTTCTGACTGCAGCTTCAGAGAGGTCTTAAGCTAGAACTGTCCAGTGAAGCCTTTCCTAAATTTCTGAACCAAAGAAACTATGAGAGAGAATAAATGCTTGAAATGTGAAAGTTTTGTGATATCACAAGCTTTTTATATACTGTTCTTGAAGATTGTTCATTAGTGAAACACCTACAGTCTTTTATTCTGAAAAATAATCAAGTACTTCAGAAGAAAAAAAAAAATCAAGCCATCACAGCCAGATTCCAAATATCAAAAGGATCTCTAACCTTAAAATATTTTTTTCTCCAATCTATAGACTTTATTCAGATTTTGCCAGTTTGTGTCCTTTATATACAAAGAAAACCCTAGATCTTGTATTTCTTTGTGTTTTGTGATATTAGCATTTTTGAAGATTATAGGTGTTTTTTTTTTCTTTTTTCTTTTGTTTTCTTTCTTTTTTTTTTTTTTTTTTTGGGCATGTCCATCAATTTGGGTTAGTCTTTCTTTCTACATGATTCGATCCAGGCTCTGCACTTTTGGCAGGAGTAGCACAGAAGGGATAGTGTGACCTGAGTGCATCTCCATGATGTTGCTATATTCTATTACTGGTGATGTTACTTTGATCACTTGGTTAAGGTGGCACCTCCAGGTTTCTCCACTGTAAAGTTACTTTTTTTCCTTTTGTACTTAATAAGTTATCTTGTGGGAAGATATTTTGAGGTTCTTGTCCCCTTACTCCTCAAACTTCTACCTACTAGTTTTATCGTCCATGAATGATTCTTAACTGAATCAGTTATTATGATGGTTACCAAATCATTCTTTTGTTTTCTTTTTTTTTTCCATAAACTTTATTTTACAGCAGTTTTAAGTTTACAGAAAAATTGCACAGAAAATACAGTTCACATATTATGCCCACCACACACACATATAGTTCTCCTATTTTTAAATTCTTGCAGTAATATGGTTACATTTGTTACCATTGATGAATGAATATTGATACATTATTAGTAACTTGCTTCCTTTAAATTTTTTGTAATTGTAAAATTGTGCATGTTTGTTATAAAAATCAAAACAGTGCTGAAAGGTAATCAGAACAAAGTTGTAAAAATCACCCCAAACCCTGTCACCTTTTGGTGACTCTCCTGAAATCTGTTTACATGCTTAGATACACATACACACACACGCACACACACACACACACACACACAAATCTGTCTTTTATTTTTTGTAACCTTTGCCCTTTTTGGATTAACAGAAAAGCTCATGCCCTGCTGAGTGCTGTTGAAATTCCATAGTAAGTTAAATGACATTATCAAAACCAACTTTAGATGAGGTAATTTAAGGGGAAACACTAAAAAACTTCAGGTATATGACATTGGCTTCCTTCCTAAAAACCTATTTATTCTACGTAATATGGAAAATTAACCGTAACAGACATTTTAAATAATTTGCTCAACATTTCATTGAAGAAGAAGCTGAGGGCTGTTTTGAGGAGAAAGAGACCTGCTTATGGCAGCTTAGCTTTTCCTCTGTAGCCTTGAACATTTCTGTTCTTGGCCCCAAATTTGTATATTCCTCTCAGCAAAACAGAAGCCCTGCAATTAACTGGGGATTATTAATTTTAAAAAGTATGACCGGGAAGCAGATTAGGCTCAATGGATAGAGTATCCGCCTACCATATGGGAGGTCCAGGGTTCAAACCCCGGGCCTCCTGACCCATGTGGTAAGCTGGCCCACACACAGTGCTGATGTGTGCAAGGAGTGCCATGACCCGCATAGGAGAGCCCCACATGTAAGGAGTGTGCCCCGTAAAGAGAATCGCCCTGTGTGAAAAGGTGTAGTCTGCCCAGGAGTGGTGCTGCACACATGGAGAGCTGACGCAGCAAGATGACACAACAAAAAAGAGACAGATACCCGGTGCCGCTGATAAAGAGTACAAGTGGACACAGAAGAATACACAGCGAATGGACACAGAGAGCAGACAACTGGGGGTTGAGGGAAGAGAAGAGAAATAAATAAAAAATGAATCTTAAAAAAAACAAAGTATGGTCTTTGGCTAGTATGCCCCCATCCCCACTCCAAGTAAGTTATCTTTCCAACAACATGTAGCACTGTCTCTAAGGGGAGTTTTAGTAAATAGACTTTCCTTTTATCTTTTCGGCAATGTTTTAGTGGCCCACGTAGATTGGCTAGCTTGCCTGCTAGTCTGGTCCTGTTTCCATTGAAATTGAGCTATAATCTCATGCTTCACACTCTTTGTTTCCCCTCTCTCTAAACTTAATCCTCTCCTGGTCTTGCCTAGTGGTTAGATAATCCATTTGTCTCCCTCCCCACTGCTGTTACCCTACTTCAAGTATCCATCTTTTTTTGCTTGAAATGACTTCCTGGCCAAGTTTTCTGTTTCTATTTTACCTCCTTAAGTGTCTTTTTTCTAAAGAGTAGACAGAATGATCCTTTAAAAACAAAAAATCAGAGAATATTGCTGTTCTGCTTAAAACCTTCCTTAGTGCTTAGCATAAAAACTGAATTAACTGCCTCTGCCTGTGAGGCCCTGCCTGCTCTTTCCCTGCTGTTCTCTCCCTCTCACTCTGCTCCAGGTGCGTTGACCTCCGTTTTCCTTCCCAGATATGTCATCCTTGTTCCTGCTTTCGTGCCTTTGCACCAGCTGTTTCCTCTGCCTGGAATGCCTTCCCCCAGAAGTTGGCATGGCTGGCTCTTTGTGTTATTCAGTTTCAGATTTCACTTCTTCCAGAGATCTTCTCTGATCTTCTAATGTAAAGTAGCTCCTATTTTATTACAGCATTCTTCTATTTATCCACAGCTATTAGCAATCTGAAACTATCTATATATTTGTTTTTGTTTCCTTGTTAGAATATTAAGTTCCATGTGCTTGTAGATCTTGTCTGTCTTGTCCACCCTGTCTTCATAACACCTAGAACAATGCTTAATAAATATTATTTGAATTTAAAAATATCAGTGAATGAATCACTCAGATGGAGAAATGTACTTTTTAACACCCTGAAGGCACTGGAACTTCCTCTCTGGCAAGGAAGGAGAAGTGGCAGAAGCACAAAAACTCTTTCCTAGGCCTGGAAGTATATAAAGTCTATAATATAAAATATGGCCCAGCCATGACTAAAACAATTCAGAAACAAAATAATCTCATGTTGAAGAGAGAGTTATTCAAACAAACTATAATCACATTAATTCTGAGATAATTTGATCTTTACGCTCCAAAAAGGCACTTGATTGTAAATTTTGTTTTCATTGTTTAAACCAGTGCTAGTTGAATATAGTGTAAGAGAAAAAAAAAAGTTATTTTTCTGTTGCTTTTAGGTTATCATCATCATTAGATTATACTTTATTATAGTACTATAATTTGTGTGTTTTTCTGTAAGTATTTTCAAATTACTAGGCTGTGGGCTAGAAAAGATTATACTATAAGGGAAATATTTTAGTACCTTCTATAAAAAATAATGTGTCACAAAGAATTTTTTATTTTGAAAGGAAAAGGAAAATGTGTTCTTAAAACCTGTAAATTAAAATAGGTTACTATTCAATTGCTAATGCTACTATGCTGTTTATTTTATCAACTGTTTTTACTGGCTTCTGAAGATTAAGAAGCATAACCAATCAGAGGTTAATAATATTCTCTAGAAATAGAAGGAAACTTACTGCTGTTGTTTTATATAGAGCTAGTGATTTATGTCAGATACATTTAGAACCTGAGTTAAAGTTTCTGCCTAGCTGTTTTCTCTTTCACATACAAATAGTTTTAGGAAAAAGTATTAGCAAGTCTAATATGAGGTCTGAGTTTTTAAAAAAAATCAACATTTCTTGAATTTATTTTCAAATGACAGTTGCCTTTCAAAGTGGCTATCTAAGGACGTTTATTCCAACAGTGCTTCTGTCCATGAAACTACTGTTAGAGGTTCTTTTTCAGAATTGCTTCACAGCCACTTTTGGAATTATGAAAGAAAGTTAGCCTCCTTGCTTTATATTAAAAATTTAAAAATCTCACTTTTTATTTTTAACTGAGTGAGGACATCTAACTTCCTCAGTTGACTGCCCTTAATATTACATAACTTCTAAAGCCAGTGCTGCTGTTCTTGCAATTGACTTATGACTTGTAAGATCATGAAAGACAGTTTGTAAAGTAAATCTGGTAAAGAAAAAGGAACGTTGACTTTGTAAAGTAATAAGTTAAAAACAACAAACTGTTCAGAGCTGGGTGACTAACTCACCACCCCCCTTTGAAGTTTGCATTTTATCTGAAATTGTGCTCTCCTGCAGATGTAAGTCATGATGTGCCAAATACAGAGGTAGTGCTGTACCTATGTGGAAAGAACAAAAACCATCTGGTACCAAGAAAAGGCCAATAGTGGGATTTTTTGGATATAAACTGAGTGAACACTAAGATTCTATTTTTAAAAAGAGACAGTAAACTACTCTTCTTTTACAATTCTTGGCATCAAAGAATATTTTGATGATATACCTAGTTTTAAAAGTTGAGATCCATTTCTTTGAGAGAAGTGGTTGAAGCAGTAATGATGTTTGTTAGAAGGCATATCAATTTTATCATGCGATTAGTTGTTATAGGGCAAGTCTTGATGGTCTTGACCTATATGACCATTGTATTTTATTGTATATAAGCAAGTGTTTCTTTTATCTCTATGTATCACTTTTTACTTGCTTTATTAAATATTATAATTAGGTGGGGGGTTTCTGCTTTTAAAAATCTTTTCTTCTCTCTGTCTCTCTTTTTTTTTTTTTAAGTTGCACATCATTGACTCCTGGACCCAACTGTGACCGATTTAAACTGCACATACCGTATGCGGGAGAGACATTAAAATGTAAGTAAATGATGGCTATTTTACCCAAAATGTAGTTTACAGTGTTAGTTATTGGACTTGGTGCTTTAGTTTTTATTTCTTCTGAGATATTGATCACTAGGATTTACCACTCTTCTTACCTGTCGTTTAATCCTAGTTCTGTTCAAAATAAAGCAGTTAGCAAGGAATAAATTGCAAATACAGGCATGCACAGAAATTCTTAATTTTTGAGCATGTACAGTAATTCTTTGTTTTTTCACAGCCAGCTTTTATGTAATACACCAACAAACAAAGTACACTGCTTTAAAATACCTGGTTAGTTAGAAACAGTTTTTGGGTAGTGGTCTCTACCACTGTTGCTAGCCCCCTTCTGGAACCACTGCTGCCAAGAATCACTGTCACTGATGCATAGTCTGTTGCCACCTGAGTGTAAGAGTCCTCCCTCAAAGACCCTTGTGATATTTGGCAGTGTTAACATGTCACCTGTTTTATACCTGGAGTCAGAAATGCCATTTGCTACATGGCCAGACTGGCAACATAAATGAGGGAACCGGACCAATTGGCACATACCCATCCTGTCTTAAGGGGATCAACTTTGCTGATTTACTAAGTAAAGCTGGAAATCTGAATTTTCATATGAATTCTTTAGTTTCTAAATGTTGGCTACTTTTTCAAAATTAAAAACGTTTTTGTATGTTTATGTATGAGTGATATACTTCAATAAATTCTTTAAAAATTTGGGAAAAAAACAAAAGGAAAAACTGAAACGCAGTGGACCAACAGCATGTAGGCCAAACTGAAAGTGTCTGTGGGCCAGTTTGAGTTTCTGGGTCACTGTTTTGTGACTTCATATGGATACTGTGCAAGACCTACTGTTGTTTTCCAATGCTTTCTACACCATTTGTATATGTTGCATCAGCCCTTCTCTGTCATTATCAATAGTCCTGAAGTGCTAGGTTAATGTGAAAATGATAGCTTTGATTGTGAGTAACAGTAATTTCACCAGGGATTTTCTTTCTTGAACCCGTACTTGTGGTAAACAGGGTAGTAAAGTCTCTCTACTCTTGAAAACAGAAAAAAAAGAACCTAGGTATTAAAGAGGGGACAGATTAGTAAACAGTATCTTTCAGACTGTGGACTTTTACTGTTACAGGCCAGGGAGAGTCAGATTTCAGTCAGATTTCAGTATTTTGTAGAAATACCTTATATTTATTTACCAAATGCAACATTAAGTGAGAAATGTCTCACATGCTGATTTGGTAACCTTGCATTATTAGACCATTCACTGGAAGCCATTAAAGTACAAAAGGTTTTACCTAAGATAGTAGGACAGATTAGATTACTAATTTTTAAAAAAATTAACTAAATCAAAAAAGATCAAAGTGCATCATTCTCATGGTTAAAAATGTAAGTAGCACAGAATATTTTATATATGAAAGTAGTCTATCCCATTTCTCCTCAATCATAGTTCTATTTCCTGAGGGAACTACTTTTTAAAAACTATTCAGTGTTTAGTTCTTCTGTGGATGGATTTTGACATCTCTAAATAATATACTTATGCCTCTGATATTTGATTTATTAATTCGAGACATTTATTTTTTGACTTGCTCTGCTTCATGAGACATCAGCCTGATTTTACTCTGTCTCTCTTCTCTGTAACGTAACTATATCACTATTACTAGTTTTTGTGTTGGCTACTCTGTAGCTTTTAAACTTTTATTTATTTATTTTCTTAAAAGAAAGAAATACTTCTTCTTAGGAAGAAGAAATAAATGTGTGTGGTCAGTCTACAGCTTTGAACCAGAAATAATATGACTTCACAAGGATCTTTCTAGCTCCAAGAGTTTATGTTAGGAAGTGTTTATTAATTTCCTTATCCTCTTGTTACTACAAGATTTTTTAATAGAACTCTCTTATAACATTGGCGATTTGGGTATTAGGACTGGCATTCAGCATGTAAGTTAATGATGTCATATCAAGCTATTGTATATAGTTATTACATATTAGGGACATAATTTAGCTCATAGTATGATTTATAATAAATGAATAGTAAAAGAGCTTTGTATAATGGGGTTCTTGCACTTTCAGGTAACTCTAGATTCTAGCCTTAAGCAGCCCACAGTCTAAAGGAAAAAGATAAACGATCATAGAGGGAAGCGGATTTGGCTCAATGGATAGAGCATCTGCCTACCACATGGAAGGTCCAGGATTCAAACCCAGGGCCTCCTGACCTGTGTGGTGAAGCTGGCCCACTTACAGTGCTGATGTGTGCAAGGAGTGCTGTGCCATACAGGGGTGTCCCCCACGTAGGGGAGCCCCATGCGCAAGAAGTGCGCCCCGTAGGAGAGCCGCCCTGTACAAAAAAAGTGCAGCCTGCCTAGGAGTGGGGCCACACATACGAAGAGCTAACGCAGCAAGATGACGCAACAAAAAGAGACACAGATTCCCGGTGCTACTGACAAGAATACAAACAGACACAGAAGAATATATAGCGAATGGACACAAAAAGCAGACAACTGGGGTGGGGGGGAGGGGGGAGGGGGGAGAGAAATAAATAAAAAATAAATCTTAAAATAAAAATAAAAGGAATAGTTCTGTTAAAAAAAAGATCATAGAAACTATATTTACAAAGGTGCTTTGAATTGGAAGACTTAAGTTGAATATTTTTTCTTCTGAAATTCTTCACTTTATTTAAGAAAGCTTTCTGAAGGATGTTGGCTATAGGCTTAAATTTATAGTTGCAGAGCCAGGGAATGTTTTGATTTAACATACTGGAGGAAAATGATACTACATATAAATTCCTACTAGGCCTTAGGAGAGTATAGCGTTTAAGACCATTTCACTCTTTGCTTTAAAAAGTATCTTAAAAACTCTCAAATTGGTACCCTTTGGGGTACCTCAGTGCTAGAGTATAGAGATTAACCTGTAAACCTCTTTGAATTTCCAGATGGAAATTATTTTTTTATTATCCGCTGAAAATCTGATAGAATCACCAAAAATAAATGAAATCAACTAAATGAATTATCAAAAATAAGCCCTGTCTTCTCTGAAACTGTAAAAATTACAAACTTTGCATTCTTAGGAAATCAATCAATCAAATAAACAAACTCTGAGTATATAGTTGAACGATCTTTACTGGTCGATTGTTAGCCCTCCCCTGCTCATATATGAATTTGTTGATGTCAGCACTTACATAGCAAGTCATTTGCATGTTATTTAAGCCATGGCTTTTAAGATTTCTTTTAGTTATGAAGTGCTTACTGGAAAACTATTGAAAATGTAATTCTGTCTATAGGTTTTCAAAAATGGTTTTTAGAGTTTGTTGAGTCAAATGATGGCATTGATAGCAGTAATTTAGAGCAGTTGTATTTTATCAGCCTCAATAAGTATAGTTTCAAGCTGATACTCTGTGTGCATGGTTTAAAATTCATGAAGGTAGAGGATTTACTATATTAACTAAGATTTTACTGAAAAAGAACAAATCATTCATGGCAAGTTATGAATTTTAAAAGAATCTATTTTTTCCCCCTTGGAGAATGGTAAGATTTTATGTTGCTTTCAAATTAATTTCTTTACTTTAAAAAATTTTTTCAAGGATGAAGACTTTTACCTATGTTCTACTCTATCAATTAAAAAAGAAAACGTTTTTATTGTGGTAACTTATATGTAATTTGAAATATACCATTTTAAGTATTTTTAAGTGTACAATTTAGTGGCATTGAGTACATTGACAGTGTGGTGTGACCATCACCATTAGTGCCAGAACTTTTTTCATCCACCTGCATGGAAACCCCTCAGCCTCTGGCAACCTCTCTATTCTACCTACTGTCTCTATGAATTTACCTATTCTATTTACCATTTTACCTTGTAAAAATGGAATCATATAGTATTTGTCCTTTTGTATCTACCTTTTTCACTTAGCATGTTTTTAAGGTTCATTCATGTGGTCGTTGTATCAATATATTCTTTTTATGGCTGAATAATATTCGATTATGTGTATGTACCATAGTTTGTTTACCCATTCATCTGTTAATGTACCCTTGGGTTGTTTCCACCTTTTGGCTATTGTGAATAATGCTGCTCTGAACATTGGTGTACAGGTATCTCTTTGAGACCCTGTTTTTCCTTCTTTTGGGTATATACCAAGAATTGGAGTTGTCCAGTCATATGATAATTCTGTTTTTCACTTATCGAGGAACTGCCATACTGTTTTCCACAATGGCTGTACCATTTTACATCCCTACCAGCAATACATGGGGTTTCTAATTTCTATATATCTTCATCAACACTTACTTTCCACTTTTTTTTCAATAATTATCCTAGTGGGTGAAGTGGGTATCTCATTGTAGTTTTGATTTCCATTTCTGTAATGACTAATGATGTTGAACATCTTTTCATGTGCCTTTTGGCCATTTGAATATTTTCTTTGGAGAAATGTCAGGTCCTTTCCTACCTACTTTTTTTTTTTTTGGTGGTGGTTGTGCTATAGGACTTATTTATATAGTCTAGATATTAAATCCTTAGCAAACATAAAGTTTCCTAATATTTCTACCATTCTGTAGGTTGTCTTTTCATTTTCTTGATAATGTCCTTTGATGTACAAGGTTTTCATTTTACAGAGATCATATTCATCAAAATTTTCTTTTGTTGTTTGTGCTTTTGGTGCCATATTTAAGAAACCATTGCCACTGTCAAAAATTAATTAACCATATAAATAAAAAAGAAAAGATTAATTGACCATATATATTTGAGAGTTTATGTCTAGGCCTCTATTCCATTCCAGTAGTCTGTATGTTTATCCTGGAGATAGTACCACACTATTTTGATCACTATAGCTTTGCAGTAAGATTTGAAACTGGGAAGAGTGTGTCCTCCAACTTTGTTCTTCTTTTTCAACATTGTTTTGACAATTCTGGGTTACTTGAAATTCCATATGAAGAGTAGGATGGATTTTTGTTTTATGCAAAAAATGTTGCTTGGCTTTTGGTGGGGATTACATTAGATCTGTATATAAATTCTGGTAGTAATGTAATCTGAAAAATATTAAACTTTCCAGTCCATGAGCATGGGATGTCTTTCCGTTTATGTAGGTCTTCTTTAATTCTTTCAGCAGTGTTTAGTATTTCAGAGTACAAGCTTTTTGCCTCCTTGGTTAAATTTATTCCTAAGTATTTTACTTCTTTTGATGCTGTTGTTAATGGAATTGTTTTCTCATTTCCTCTTCATATTGTTCATTGCTAGTGTGTAGAAATAGAATTCATTTTTGCATGTTGATTTTGTTTCATGTAAATTTGCTGAATTCATTTGTTAGCTCTAACAATTTTTTTCTGTGTGGGTTCTTTATGATTTTGAACATATAAGATCATGCCGTTGGTGAAGAGAGATAATTTTTCTTCTTCCTTTCCAATTTGGATGTTTTTTATTTCTTTTTCTTGCCAATTGCTCTGGCTAGAATTTCTGGTACTGTATTAAAGAAAAGTGGTGAAAGCAAGCATTCTTGTTTGGTCCTGATGTTAGACAAGATTATGAGTATGCTGTGGGTTTTCCATGTTTGCCCTTTATTGTGTTGAGAAAATATCCTTCTATTCCTAGTTTATTGTGTTTTTTTAAATCATGAAAGAGTATTGGCTTTTGTCAAATGCTTCTGCATAAATTGAGATCACATGTTTTTTTTTTTTCCACCTGTCGTTCTGTTGGTGTATTACAGTGATTGATTTTCATATGTTGAACCATCCTTGCATTCTGGACATACAACCCACTTGGCCAAGCTGTATAATCTTTTTAACATGCTGCTGAATTTGGTTTCCTAGCATTTTGTTGCGCATTTTTGCATCTATATTCTTAAGGGGATATTATTCTGTATTATTCTTTAATTTCTACACATTTGTGTATTCTAAATTCTTCAGGATACCCACTGATGGTTCAGTTGTATGACAATGAGTTCTGGGTCATGTAATATCAACCTGGTATAATAACAGGGGCCAATGTTAACACAAGGTAAGCATGGGCCGGGCAGGTACTCAAATAGGTGTTTATTGCACTATTTCAAGAATTCTTTCTAGAGCACTTCAAAATGAAACTTTAGACATTTTCTCTTTGTCTTTAACAATGGAAGCAGTACCATTGCTTATCATCTGAGAGCATTTTACAGCCATTTGTCACAGAGTGAAGAAGTCACGCCAAAAAATTATCTCCAAAGGCTTTGAAGTTGAAAGACTTTCCTTTCAGAGGAAAAAGTCTGAAAAAAATAGATTATTGTGTGAATAATGCATTCATTCTTACCACCTCAGAGGAGCAGTGTAAAATTACTATTCACTTCCAGTGATTGGAAACTACATCTCTAAGATTGAATTAATAATTTTTGAGAATAATTACAATAAAAATGAAATCAATCTAAGAACTACTAACTGGAATGCACTATTTAATTAAACAGTGGCCAAATATTTGCAAAGGGTTTTACAGACTTGTGGCAAATAGAACTCCAGAATTTCTGTTTTATAGAAGTTACTGGAAATCTAACCTCATTTTTTAAACAAATCAATTTTATTGATACATATTAATAAAGCATAAATCTATCCAAAGTGTATAATCAGTGGTATTTGGTATAATTACATAGTTGTGCATTCATCACTTCAGTCATTTTTAGAGCATTTTCAGTATTCCAGTAAATTAGTAATAATAATACTAAAACCAAAAACCAACCAACCAACCAAACAAAACTTATCATCTCTCAATCTCTCTCTGCTTCACATAGCTGCTATTCTGTTTTCTTCTCTCTAGCTTATTTGTATTTATATTGTATAAAAACAATCTTATATATACAATATCACCCATATTTGTATTTTACATGAAGTTTCACTATGTTATACAGTCCCATGTTACTTTTTTTAGCTTTCCTTCTAGTAATTTACATGTTCTTAGACTTTCCCTTTTAACCCGTCATACCCTTATAATAGCTCTGCTAGTCACAAACACCATGATGTACCCTCACCATTTCCATTCATTTCCAAAGATTTACAATCAACCTTTTAACCTATTCTGTTCAGCTTTCCAATCTCTACCCTCATTCTATTTTCTAGTGACCTGTATTTTAATTATTAATTCCATGAGTTTACATAATATATTTAGTTCATAATAGTTGGTTCATACAGTATTTGTCCTTTTGTATCTGGCTTGCTTCACTCAACAAAATGTTCTTCAGGTTCATCCATGTTGTATGCTTCATGACTTCATTTCTTTTTACTGCTGCATAATATTCTATTGTGTATATATGCCACAATTTATCAGTTCATCACCTGGGTTGTTTACAACTTTTGGCAATCGTGAATAATGCTGCTATGAACATTGGTGTGCAGATGTCTATTTGTGTCACTGCTTTTAGTTCTTCTGGGTATATACCTAGTAATGGTACTGCTGGGTCCTGTGGCAAGTCTATGTTCAACTTCCTTAGGAACTGCCAAACAGTTCTCCACAGTGGCTGCACCATTCTACATTCCCACCAACAGTAAATAAGCGTTCCTTTCTCCATATCCTCTCCAACATTTAAAATTTTCCAACTTTTTAATAATGACCAGTCTAATAGGTATGAAATGATATCTCATTGTAATTTTGATGTGCATTTCCGTAATCGCTACTGAATTTGAACATTTTTTTCATGTGTTTCTTTCCCTTTGTATTAATATTTCTTCTTTGGACAATTGCCTTTTCAAGTCCTTTGCCTGTTTTTTAATCAGGTAATTTGTCTTTTTTATTGTTGAGTTTAGCCTCTCTTTATATATCATGGATATTAAACCCTTACTGGATATGTGCTTGCCAAATATTTTCTCCCATTGAGTTGGCTGCCTTTTTACTCTTTTGACAAAGTCCTTTGAGGTGCAAAAGTGGTTAATTTTGTGGAGGTCCCATTTATATGTTTTTTCTTTTGTTGTTTGTGTTTTGGGTGTAAGGTTTAAGAAATTACCACTTACCATGAGATCTTGAAGATGTTTTCCTACATTTTCTTCTAAGAATTTTAAGGTTGTCACTTTTGTATTTAGGTCTTTGATCCATTTTGAGTTTATTTTTTTAAACAAATCAAATTAAAAAAATTTTTTTACTTATTTCTCTCCCCCCCCCCCCCCCAGTTGTCTGCTCTCCATGTCCATTCTCTGTGTGATCTTCTGTGTCTGCTTATATTCTTGTCAGCGGCACCGGGAATCTGTGTCTCTTTGTTGTGTCATCTTGCTGTGTTGGCTCTCCGTGTGTGCGGTGCCACTCCTGGGCAGGTAGCACTTTTTTTGCGCTGGGCGGCTCTCCTTACAGGGTGCACTCCTTGCTCATGGGGTGCCCCTATGTGGGGACACTCCTGTGTGGCATGGCACTCCTTGCATGCGTCAGCACTGCACGTGGGCCAGCTCATCACATGGGTCAGGGGACCTGGGTTTGAATCCTGGATCTCCCATGTGGTAGGCGGACGCTCTACCCGTTGAGCCAAATCCGCTTCCCTAAACAAATCAATTTATTGATACATATTAATAAAGCATACAATTCATTCAAAGTGTATAATCAATGGTATTTGATATAATCATGTAGTTGTGCATTCATTACTTCAGTCATTATTAGAGCATTTTCATTATTTCAATAATAATAATAGGGAAGCAGATATGGCTCAAGTGATAAAGCTTCTGCCTACCATATAGGAGGGTGAAAAAGAAAAAGAGAAAGCGTGCCTGCACGGTGAGCCATGCCCACCTGGTGAACCGAGTGCCCACATGGCGAGCTGAGTGATTGCACGAGTGCAAGTGAGCCAAGTGCCCACATGCGTACCCACATGGTGAGCCAGTGCCTGCGCAGTGAGCCAGTGCCTGCGCAGTGAGCCAGTGCCTGTGTGGTGAGCCGAGTGCATGTGTGACTGCCTGCATGGCGAGCTGAGTGCCCACGTGTTGAGCCAGTGCCCGCACGGTGAGCCGAGTGCCTGTGTGAGTTCCCACGTGGTGAGCCAGTGCCCATGCGGTGAGCCAGTGCCCGTGCAAATGAGTCACGCAGCAAGATGACACAACAAAAGAGAGACGAAGGGGAGAGTCAAGGTGAAGCCCAGCAGAGACCAGGATGTGAGGTGGCACAATTTACAGGGAACCTCTCTCTATATCAGAGGTCCTCAGGATTGAATCCCAGTGAATCCTAGAGGAGAAAGATGAGAAGACAAAAAGAGAAGTAGGTACAGAAGATCACACTGTCAATGGACACAGCAAAAAACCAGCAGGGCGGGCGAAGGCAGAAGGGGGGTAGAAAAAACAAACAGACAAACAAGAAAATTCCTTGCATCACAATCTCTGTATGTTTCCCCCACTGTACATAGCTGGTGTTTCTGGCTATTTGATCCAAAGTGTATAATCAGTGGCTTTTAGTACAATCACAATCATCATCTCAAAAATTTTACAACAGTTTCATTACTCCAAAAAGGACTACACACCCCTGAGCATTCCTTCCTCAGGTCTATATAACCACTAATCTTATTTCGTCTTTATAAATTGCTTTATATTTACATTTCGTAGAAATGGAATCATAGAATATGTAGTACTCTGTCTGGTCTCCATTACTTACTATAGTGCTTTTTTTTTGCCCTTATGAAAGGTATCAGTATCCAAGAAGGACAGTGTACCCCAAACAGAAAAAAACACACATAGACCTACCCCAAGACACCTACTATTTGAGTAAATTTTTGTATGATGTGTGAGATAGGGTCCTCTTTCTTTCTTTTGGTTATGGCTTTCCAATTCTCCCAGCACCATTTATTGAATAGACTCTTTCTGGCCCAGCTGGGTGCACTGAACAGCCTTGTCAAAAATTACTTTACCGTAGATGTGTGGGTCTATTTCTGAGTTCTTGATTCTGTTCCATTGGTCATTCTGTCTGTCTTATGCCAGTACCATGCTGTTTTTTTACCACTGTAGCTAAGTAATATGCTTTAAAGTCAGGAAGTGAGAGTCCTCCAACTTTGTCCTTTTTAAAGACATTCTTGGCTATTCGGGGCCCCTTACCCTTCAAAATACATTTGATAATTTGCTTTTCCATTTCTGCAAAAAGGGCTATTGGGATTTTTATTGGGGTTGTGTTGAATCTGTAAACCAGTCTGTGTAAACTTGATGTCCAAATGAGATTTAGTCTTCCAATCCATGAACATGTAATGTCTTTCCATTTGTTTAGGTCTTCATTAATTTCTTTTAGCATTGTTTTGTCCTTTAAGTCTTTGTTTATTTAAGTCTTCTTTGGTTTCTTTTAGCAATGTTTTGTAGTTTTCTGAATACAGGTCCTTTATGTCCTCAGTTCAGTTTATTCCTAAATACTTGATTTTTTGGTCATTATTATAAATGGAATTTTTTCCCTGATTTCCTCCTCAGATATCACACCAGTAGTATAGAGAAACACTATTATTTTTGTGTATTAATCTTGTATCCCACCACTTTGCTGAACTCTTCTATTAATTCTAGTAGCTTTGTTGTGAGTTTTTCAGGATTTTCTAGATGTAGCATCATATCAGTGAATAGTGAACGTTTTACCTCTTCCTTTCCTATCTGGGTACCTTTTATTTTTTTAAGCTTATAGTTGTAGCTAGAACTTCTAGCACAATATTGAATAAAAGTGGTGACAGTGGGCATCCTTGTCTTGTTCCTGATCTCAGTGGGAAAGCTTTCAGTCTTTCACTGTTGAGTACAATGCTAGCTGTAGTCCAACCACATTTTTGATCCATATCTTCTTACGTAATTTGACTGCACTTTATGTGTGTTTTAACATAATGCATCTTGTACCTCAGGTCAATTACATATTCATTTGTCTTAGCTAATCAGAATAGTAATCTCAGAACTTTTTTTTTTCCCTATTCTTTGTCCTCTAAAAACTTGTTTATATAGCATTTAGAGACTCTAAGAGGCTTGGCATTGGAAGCCATCAAACAGAAACCAATAACCAAACTGATGGCACCTACCTGAGGACCCTAGTGGTTTTGTGAAGAAGTTTATTATATCAGCTGAAACAGATATTAAGGCCTTATTGATTGAGTCATATCTATTAAAATGTTGCGCATTGGTTTGTTATTCAGTTTTACATTTCAAACTTTGGCCCATAGCTCTTGGTATTTTGTTAGGATGACTGCTAAGTTTTGAAAAATTCCTTGAATTATTTAAAATCAATAATCTGGAAAATTTTAACCTATGTCATCTTTCTGCCTTAACCCTCTCTTTGTTCCTTTCAATATTTTAAATTCCTTAGCTTGACATTCAAGGCCAGTTATAGTCAGCCCATCCTTGCCACTCTAGCCTCCCAATCCTCTCCATTTAGAACTTGGCTAACGACAATCCAAGTCAAAAATTGGCATAACTGATTTGCTCAATATACTTTCCAAATGCTCTGCCTTTCCTGCTTCTGCTTTTATTCACATTGGTTTGGCTTCTTGGAATGATAATCAGTAGGACAGACCATGGAAATAATATCGGCAGTCTTATGTTGTGACATTTTTTTTTCTTCATACAATAAACTTTATTTTTAGAGAAGTTTAGATTATGTAAAAGTTACATCAAAGTTTAAAGGATTCCTATATAACCCATTACCCACTTCTCCCACATTTCTCCCTATTAATAACTTCTTACATTATTGTGGTACATTTGTTAAAATTGATGAACCAATATTGAAGCATTGCTATTAACCAAGGTCTATAGTTTACATTATGGTTTGTACTTTGCATTGTACAATTTTATAGGATTTGAAAAAATGTATAATGGCCTGTATCTGTCATTGTAATATTATGGAGAACAATTCTAATGCCCTAAAAGTGCCCTATTTTCCAACTATTCTTTCCTCTCCCTTTCCTCAGAACCTGTGGTAACCAGTATCTTTACATCAATGTTAGAATTTCTTTTGTTACTATAATAACAGCACATCTACTTTGGTCTGTGGTTGCATTCCCCCCTTATCTTTGTTCATTCCTCAATCTTGAGGATTTGGGGAATGATGATGCCCACTCTGCTTCCGATTGAGAGGGGGGCAGAGAGAAGGAAATATTTTGCTTGCCGTTATACTCTTTGGTTTTTGGAATGGGATTTGCATATCATCATTTTGTTGTTAGCTGTCCTGGGTGAGTCTGATGAATGGAAAGTAAGTGTTGGCTACAACTCTTCTGAGATTCAGGACTGAATGGGCATATGAACAGACCGAAGATTTAAGTTTCTGTGACATATATTTAATGGGTATAGTATTATTTATAGGTTCAAATAAAAGGGGTAGAAGAATCATGTGTAGGGAAATTAGAAATAAGTCTTAACTCTGATATATTGGGAAAATGGATTATCTATTCCAAGGTGATGCCCACTGACAGGCTTTTGATTTCATGGGGTCATGTGCCTTGCCTTTAGTTTCTGGATGTCTCTAGAGCCTTCAGGATCACCTATTTGGGTTTTGTTTACTGTGGCAGTTAGTGAGATCTCCCTGAGACGTGCATAAGCATAACCTCTGAAATGACCTCCTGGCTCACTTTGAAATTTCTTCACTTTAAAAACTTGTTTGGGGGAGCTGATGTGGCTCAGCAGTTGAGCACTGGCTTCCTACATATGACATCCCAGGTTCAATTCCCAGCCCTGGTACCTCAAATTAAAAAAAAGAAACAAACATGTTTGTATTTAATGTTTCCCCCTTTTGGTCAAGGTCTTTTTCCAAGCACCTCACTGGTTGGCTCTTGGTAGTATCCCTTGGTGCCAGGGAGACTCATCCCTGGGAGTCATGACCCACTCCATGGGGCAGGTAGTGAGTTTATTCAGAGTTTGGCTTATAGAGAGGCCACATTTGAGTAGCAAGGAGGGTTTCAGGTGGTAAGTCTGAGGCACTAGTTATTTTTAGACTGTTTCAATTTTACAAGAATAAAGTATATAGTTACAAACATTAATATTGAAGTCTTTGAAAATTAGTCTGCCTCTGTACTCTAGAGATTCTTGCCACTCTATGTGAGAACATAACAGGCCTCCCCAGGATGGAAGTTTAAATATTTTGTTTGTTAATTGTGTGGTTCTCCACCTACTGAGATAATACCCTATGACAGACAACATGAACACATTTATATTTCCTAGAGGCTTGTTCCAGGTGTACCCTTCCTCACAAATCCCATGACCACTGATACCCTGTGCCAGTGGCTGTGCCCTGCCATATATACTGAAAGAAAATTCCCACAATTGTATTCTTAATCACAGTCTTCATACTTCCCAGATTTCACCCGTTTCTTCCTCCAGCCCTCTCCCTCACTCCAAGGATGGCTCAACCATCCCCTCAACTCCACTCACACCTCTGTGCCACCATCACCCGTGTCCACTGCCAAATGGCTATCATCTATCTTATCAGGTTCTGGCCAGATTGAACTTTGACTCACCACTCTCTACTCCCTTTCTATCTCCTGGTAACCTGTCTTCTGGACTCTACCTCCGTGAGTCTGCTCATGATCCTTAGTTTACGTCAGTGAGATCATATAACATTTGTCTTTTAGTGGTTGGCTTGCTTCACTCAACATGAGGCCTTTGAGGTTCATCCATGTTGTTGCCTGTGTCAGTACTTCATTCTTTCTTAAAGCTGAATAATATTCCATTGTATGTGTATACCACATTTTAAAAAATCCATTCATCCATTGATGGACACTTCGGTTGTTTCCAACTTCTGACAGTTGTGAATAATGCCATGATGAACATTGGGTGCATATATCTGTTTGCTTCCCTGCTTTCAAGTCTTCTGGGTATATTCCTAGTAGTGGGATTGCTGGATCATATAATAATTCTATACTTAGTTTCCACCAAACCATGCTCAGTGGCTGCACAAGTCTACATTCCCACCAGCAGTGGATGAGTGTTCCTATTCTTCCATATCCTCTCAAACACTTCTAGTTTTCTTTTTTTAAAATAGCAGCCAGTCTAGATATCATGAGATGACATCTCATTGTAGTTTTGATTTGCATTTCTCTAATAGCTAGTGATGTAGAATTTCTTTTCATGTGTTTTTTAGCCATTTTGGAAAAGTGTCTATTCAAATCTCTTGACCATTTTAAAAATCTTTTTATTATTGAGATGTAAAATTTCTTTATATATTTGGATATTAGACCCTTTTTGGACAGGTGGTTCCCAAATATTTTCTCCTATTTTGTAGGCTACCTTTTCACTTTCTTGACATACTCCTTTAAAGCACAAAAATTTGTAATTTTGAACCCATTTATCCATTCTTTCTTTCATTGCTCACACTTTGGTTGTAAAGTTTATGAAACCATTTCCTGCTATGAGATCTCATAGATGCTTCCCTACATTATCATCTGGGAGCTTTTAGGTCTTGGCTCTTATATTTAGCTCTTTGATCCATCTTTTAATATTTGTGAGATAGTGATCCTCTTTCATTCTTTTGTATGTGGATATTCATTTCTCCCAACACCATTTGTTGAAGAGACTATTCTGTCCCAGTTGAGTGGACTTCATGACCTTGTTGAATATCGGTTGGCCATATATGTGTAGGTCTATATCTGAACTGTCAATTCTGTGGTCAGTGTGTCTGTCCTTGTGCCAGTACCCTGCAGTTTTGACCAGTGTAGCTCTGCAGTATGCTTTACAGTCAGGAAAAGGATTTCTCCAGTTTCATTTTTCTTTTTAAAGATGTTTTTGGCTATTTGGGCCCCCTTACCCTTTCAAATAAATGTGATAATTGGCTTGTCCCGTTCTGTAAAAAAATGCTGTTGAACTTTTTTTTGGATTGCATTGAATCTAAATCAATTTTGGTAGGATAGACATCTTAATAATGTTTAGTCTTCTAATCCATGAACATGGAATATTCTTCATTTATTTAGATGTTCTTTGATTTCCTTTAACAATGCCATGTAGTTTCTGTGTGCAAGGCCTTTGCATCTTCAGTTAAGTTTATTCCTAGATATTTGATTCTTTTAGTTGCTATTGTAAATAGAATTTTTTTCTTGATTTTCTCCTTATATTGCTCTTTATGATTGTACAGAAACATAACTGATGTTTGCATGTTGATCTTATATCCTGCCACTTTATTTAACTTTTTATCAGCTCTAGAAGATTTGTGGTAGATTTTTCAGCACTTTCTATGTACAGAATCATGCTATTTGAAAATAGTGAAAGTTTTACTTCTTCCTTTCCAATTTGGATACCTTTTTATTTCTTTTACTTGCCTAAGTGCAAAAGCAAGTACTTCTAATACAGTGTTAAGTAAATGTGGTGACAGTGGGCATCTTTGCCTATTTCCAGATCTTAGAGGGAAAGCTTTTCATTATTGAGTGTGATGTTAGCTGTGGGTTTTTATTATATGCCCTTTATTATGTTGAGGAAGATTCCTGCTATTCCTGTCTTTCAAAGTGTTTTTTTATTATGAAAGGATGCTGTATTTTGTCAAATTCCTTTTCTGTGTTGATAGAGACAATCGTGTGATTTGTTAATGTGGTGTATTACAGTGATCGATGTAGAACTATCCTTGCATACCTGGGATAAATCCCACTTGATCATGCCATATAATTTGTTTGATGTGTTGTTGCATTCAATTAGCAAGTATTTTGTTGAGGATTTTAGCATCTAAGTTCTTTAGAGACATTGGTCTGTAGTTTTCTTTTTTTGTAGGATCTTTTTGTGGCTTTTGTATTAGGGTGGTTTTGGCATTGTAGATTCAGTTAAGTAATGTTCCCATCTCTTTAATTTTTTGGAATAGATTTAGCAGGATTGGTATTAGTTCTTTCTGGAATGATTGGTAGAGTTCACCTGTGAAGCCATCTGTTTGTGGAAGGTTTTTGATGACTAATTCAAGCTTACTTCTTTCGATTGGTCTGTTGAGTTCTTCTGTTTCTTCTTTTGTCAATGTAGGTTGCATGTATGTTTCTAGAAATTTGTCCATTTCATCTAAATTGTCCATCTTGTTGGCATACAATTTTTAAAAGAATCCTCTTATGATATTCTTTATTTATGTGGGGTCGTGGCGATAAACCCCCTTTCATTTCTGATTTTATTTATTTCATCTTCTCTTTTTTTCTTTGTTAATCTAGCTAAGGATTTGTCAATTTTATTAATCTTCTTAAAGAACCAGCTTTTGGTTTTTTGTTAATTTTTTCTAAATTTTAAGAAATTCTCTAATTTAATTCTTCTCCAATGTTTGTTATTTCCTTCCTTCTACTTGCTTTGGGGTTAATTTGTTCATTTCTAGTTTCTCCAAGTGTGCAGTTAGGTCTTTGAGTTTAGTTCTTCTTTTTTAATGTAGGCTTTTAGAGCTATAAATTTCCCTCTCAACACTGCTTTAGCTGCATCTCATAACTCTAGATATGTTGTGGTGTATAATTCACTTCAAGGTAGTTACTGTTTCTCTGGCAATTTCCTCCTTGACCCACTGATTGTTTAAGAGTGTGTTGTTTAACTTACATATATTTGTGCCTATTCTGGTTCTCCACCCCTTCTTAATTTCCAGCTTCATTCCATTGTGGTCAGAGAAATTGTTTTGTAAAATTTCAGTCCTTTTAAATTCACTGAAACTTGTTCCATGACCTAGCTTGTGTTCTGTCCTGGAGAATGATCCATGAGCACTTGAGAAGAACATATATCCTACTGTTTTTTGGGTGTAGTGTTAAGATGTTCAGTTTAATGATGGTAATCGTGCATTGATGTCCCCCACTATGGCTGTAGTAGAGGTGTCTGTTTCTCCCTTAGTTTTGTCTGTATTTGCCTCATGTATTTTGGGGCATGCTGGTTTATTTTTCTCCCCTCCCCCCCCCACCCCGGCTGTCTGTTCTCTGTGTCTGTTTGCTGCGTCTTCTTTGTCTGCTTCTGTTGTTGTCAGTGGCACGGGAATCTGTGTTTCTTTTTGTTGCATCATCTTGCTGTGTCAGTTCTCCATGTGTGCGGCACCATTCCTGGGCAGGTTGGACTTTCTTTCACGTTGGGCGGCTCTCCTTACGGGGTGTGCTCCTTGCGCTTGGGACTCCCCTATATGGGGGACACCCCTTCGTGACACGGCACTTCTTGCGCGCATCAGCACTGCGCGTGGGCCAGCTCCACACGGATCAAGGAGACCCGGGGTTTGAACCGCGGACCTCCCATGTGGTAGACAGATGCCCTAACCACTGGTCCAAGTCCGCCGCCAGATATTATTAATAGTATAAATTCTCTTGCTCCTTTTTTTTTTGGTTACTGTTTGCATGCAAAATTGTTTTCCAGCTTTTCACTTACAACTTATTTGTGTCCCTGGGTCTAAGGTGAGATTTCGTAGACACCATATAGACAGGTCATATTTCCTTATCTATTCTTTCAGTCTTTGTCTTTTGATTGGAGAGTTTACTCCATTAATATTCAACATTATTGCTGTAAAGGCTGTACCTTAGCCATTTTTTTCTTTTGGGTTACATGTGTATTATATTTTTATTCCTCATTTTATCCTTTTAGTTACTAATAATTTTCATTTCTACACTCTCCTCCAGCCTTCTCTCTGATTTTTCTTTTCAACCTGCATAACTCCCTTTAGTATTTCTTGAAGGGCAGGCCTCTTGTTGAGAAATTCTTTCAATTTCTGTTTGTGAATATTTTGAACACTCTCATTTTTGACTAACAGTTTTTCTGGATACAGAATTCTTGACTGGCAGTAGTTTTTTTAAACTCAGCACCTTAATTATGTCATACTACTGCTTTCTTGCTTCCATGTTTTCAGATGAGAAATCAGTACTTAATCTTATTGAGCTTCGCTTATATGTGATGGATCTTTTGCTGCTTTCAGAATTCTTTCTTTGTCTTGAGCATTTGATAATCTGATAAGTATGTGTCTTGGGGTAGATCTGCTAGGATTTATTGTGCTTGGAGTATCCTGTGCTTCCTGGACATGTACATCTGTGTCCCTCATAAGAGCTGTGAAATTTTCAGTTATTATTTCCTCAAACATTCCTTCTGCCCCCTTTTCCTTCTCTTCTCCCTCTGGGATTCCCATAATGCATATGTTTGTGCATTTCATGTTGTCGTTCAATTCCCTGAATCCCTGCTGAATTCCTGCCCACTCCCCCCTCTTTTTTGTCTATTCTACCTTTGTGATTTTGGGTGTTACATCTTCGATGTTGCTAATTCTTTCCTCTGCCTGTTCAGATCTGCTATTATTTGCTTCTAGTGTATTTTGAATTTCTTGTATTGTGCATTTCATTACCATAAGTTATCTTTTTATAAATGTTTACAGTTTCTTCTGTGTGTTCCCCAGAGTAGTCTTGATATCCTTAATCTCATCATTTCATTGAGTTGGTTAAGGATATTTGTTTAGGCATCATTGATTAATTGTTCCATGTTGTGTGTCTCCTCCTGCTTTTTAGTTCATGCCTGTCAGTCCCTAGATCACTCTCAGGGTTTCTCTCTCCTCAGGGGCCATCTGGGTGTTTGCCAGCCTGCCTGATCTCCTCCCTCTTCCCCTCTTCTTGGAGCTGGTTGGGTGCTGTTCTGTGAATTTCCTCTTCTCTGGAGCTGACTAGGGGCTGGTCTGCCTGCCTAATTACAACCCCTCTGCTTCCCTTGTCCCCTGAGCCAGCTGGGTGCTGGCCAGCACTCCCACTTATCCTGGGACTCCTCTCCCCTTGAGAACTGGTTGGAACACTGGCAGCACATCAGATGGTCTGGCAGCTCTTCTCTCTCCCTGGTTGGCTGGGCACCAGTCCATCCACTGATCATCCACCCTCCCTTCTGCCAGGCTGGCTGGACACTGGTCTGCCCGCTGATTGTTCCCCATCCCCTGATTTGGCTGGTGACGAGCCCTGATACCTGATTGCTCCACAGTTCCCTTCCCCTTGAGAGCCTGCTGGGTACCAGCATGCACACTTGGTCATTTGATGGCTTTTGTCACTGAGCTGGCTGGGTGCTAATCTGCCAAGCAGATCACCTCCACAGCTTCCCTCTCCCTTGCAGCTAGTTGTGTGCTGACTTGCCTCCCCTATTATCCATGGCTTCTCTCTCCCTCGAGCTGACTGTGTCCCGCCCCCATCTCCATATGCCTTTGATCACCCCTGTGGTCCCTTGATTTCCTTTATATTAGGCAAGCCTGTGTACCTTCCCTCTTTCTGAGAAAGGGTGCAGCCTGCCATTCCCTACTCTGCCATCTTGGATCTCCTCGTGACATTTGTTTTTTTATTTGAACTCACAAATGCCACTCTGATGAATGTATTCTCTATTTATTTGTGTATTTATTTATGTATTTATGTATTTATTTATTTCTCTACCCTTCCCTCCCCCCCAGTTATCTGTTCTCTGTGTCTATTTGCTGTGTGTTCTTCTTTGTCTGCTTCTGTTGTTGTCAGCAGCATGGGAATCTGTGTTTCTTTTTCTGTTGTTGTTACGTCATCTTGTGTCAGCTCTCCGTGTGTGCGGCGCCATTCCTGGGCAGGCTGAACTTTCTTTCGGCTAGGCAGCTCTCCTTACGGGGCTCACTCCTTGCGCGTGAGGCTCCCCTGCACGGGGACACCCCTGTGTGGCCCGGCACTCCTTGCGTGCATCAACACTGCACGTGGGCCAGCTCCACATGGGTCAAGGAGGCCGCCCAGGGTTTGAACTGCGGACCTCCCATGTGGTAGATGGATGCCCTAACCACTGGGCCAAATACGCTTCCCAGGATGTGTTCTCTATTTAGTAGGCTCCTTGGCCAGCTCTATTCTTGCCCTGAAGATCCTGTCCAAGGAGAGTAGGAGTTAATCTTTTTTACTGTGTCTTGTCATAGTTGAACTAAGTAAAAAAGTGGGGCACTATATCCAGGGAGTTAGTATTTTGCTTTATGCTGAGAGGCATTATCATTTCCTTGGTAGCAGAGTCCATTTTACTTTTATTTTTGTCTTTTTAAAAGATCATTTACTTAAAGATTATTATCTAGCATTCAGGTATTTTTAGAAGCTCATTAGGGAGGCAGGCCACCTTTGATTTTTGCAATTGTTCTAAAAAATGCTCATTGAAAGGCTAATTTTGTGGGTTAGACATTTGCTTTCTCCTTTAGATTTTGAGGATTCTTTGTCCTAGTGTTTCAGATATTATTTTCTTGGAACTCGTGAATTATTAGAAATGTTTTAAGAATATTAAGTAATATTAACTTATATTTGAAAAATTAGTTCTAGCTAACCATATATATATATATATATATATATATATATATAATGACTTAAAAGCATATTCTATTTTCTTAAAAATAACTGATGTAATTGCTAATCTAACTTATTGAACAATTTATTTTAGAAAGGGTTAAGCTTAGTTATATACATGGTCTCATTGAATCATGCAAGTTCTCTGAGGTAGGGCTTTATATCCCACTCTTTTTAATATCAACTTAATCGAGGTATGTATAATTTACATACAATAAAATACACCCATTTTCAGCATGCAGGTCTCTGCATTTTTCTATAATGAACTTTATTTTTAGAGACTTTTTAGATTACGTAAAAGTTAAATAGAGGGAAGTGGATTTGGTCCAACGGATAGGGCATCTGCCTACCACATGGGAGGGCCAAGGTTCAAACCCAGGGCCTCCTGACCTATGTGATTGTTGGAGATTTGGACCCGAAGGGTATCAGGAATGAAAGAAAGAGAAAAGGGGGAAGGAACGAGCGAGAGCTGGGATCAGGGGGTCTGCGAGTAATAACTCCTCAGACAACTTTATTGTTTATAAGGGGCTCTCTGTATACCCCATTGTACATGACAACAAGCAGGAACAAGTAGCCTACGTGACATCAAGCAGCATTACCCATAGGCTAAGGAATTTTAAAAAATCTTATCTCAAGGTACACAGTCTAAGTGTTCTATTCACTACAAAAGGTATGTGCTTATCTTTTCTTTCAGCCTTTAATAGCTTCTTCCCATTTGCCGGGAACTCTTATTACCTCATTCCTTAGGTCGCAAGTGTAGCCATGGAGACAGCACTAGCATGGAGACAGCACGTCTCTCCTTGGGAGGCCACTGTGCCTCAGTTTCCAACATGTGATGAGCTGGCCCACACACAGTGCTGATGCATGCAAGGAGTGTTGTGCCATGCAGGGGTGTCCCCTGCGTAGGGGAGCCCCACGTGCAAGGAGTGCACCCTGTAAGGAGAGCAGCCCAGTGTGAAAAAAAGTGCAGCCTGTCCAGGAATGGTGCCACGCACACGGAGAGCTGACGCAGCAAGATAACGCAACAAAACGAGACACAGATTCTGGGTGCTTCTGACAAGAATCCAAGTGGACACAGAAGAACACACAGCAAATGGACACAGAGGGCAGACAACTGGGAGGGAGGAGGGGGAAGGGGAGATAAATAAATACAAAATAAAAAAAGTTATATAGAAAGTATGGGGATTCCCATATAACCCATACCCTACCCCTCCTACATTTTCCCCTATTAATAACATCTTACATTATTGTGGTACATTTGTTACCATTGATGAACCAATATTGAAGCATTGCTACTAAGCAAAGTCTATAGTTTACATTATGGTTTACACTTTGCACTGTACAGTTTTATAGGTTTTGACAAATTATGCAATAGCCTGTATCTGACATTGCAGTATCATGCAGAACAATTCCAATTCCCTAAAATGCCCTATTTTCCACCTATTCTCTTCACCCCTTCCCCTCAGGACCTCTGGTAACCAAAATCTTTATATCAACCTTACAAATTCTTCTATTACTGTAATAGCAGCACATCTACTTTGGTCTTTGGTTGTATTCCCCTCATGTTTGTTCATTCCTCAGTCTCAATTTTGATGATTTCGGGATGATGATGCCTGCTCTGCTTCAGATTGAGAGGGGGTTTAGATCTTTTGCTTGCAGTTATAGATACTCTCTGGCTTTTGGAATGGGAGTCGTCTATCATCATTTTGTTAGTCGTCCTGGGTGAGTCCGATGAATAGAAAGTAGGTGTTGGCTGCAACTCTGCTGAGATTCAGGGCTCAAATGGCATATGCACAGACTAAGATTGAAGTCTCTGTGACAGATATTTAATGGGTATAATGCTAATTATAGGTTCAAATAAAAGGGGAAAAAGAATCATGTGTAGGGAAATTATAAGTGAGCCTGTTATATTGGGGAAATGGATTATCATCTATTCCAAGGCGATGCATACCTTGGACAGGGTGCTGATTTTATGGGGTTGTGTGCTTTACCTATAGTATCCAGTTGTCTCTGGAGCTCTCAGGAGCACTCACGTTTTGGCTTTGTTTACTATGGCAGTTAGTGAGATCTCCCTTAGATGTGCATAAGTGTAATCTCTGAAATGCCCTACTGACTCACTTTGAAATCTTTTCACTTTAAGATCTTGTTTGTATTTACTGTTACCCCCTTTTGGTCAAGGTCTTTTTCCAAGTGCATCACAGGTGGCTCTTGGTAGTAATCCCTTGGTGCCAGGGAGGCTCATCCCCAGGAGTCATATCCCATGTTAGGGGGCAGGTAGTGAGTTTATTCGCTGAATCTGGCTTAGAGAGAGATTACATTTAAGTAATGAGAAGGTTTTTGGGACAGAACTTTTAGGCATTAGTTACTATTAGGCTAAGTTTCAGTTTTGCAGGAACAAGGTACATAGGTACAAGCATTAATATCAAAAACTTGGCATATTGGTGTTTTTTCCTTTCTTTTTTTTTTTTTAGGTATTGGGGCTGGAGATTAAACCCAGGACCTTGTATGTGGGAAGCCGGCTGGCTACACTGGCTCACTTGAGTTGGCTTTTTCATTTGTTTGCTTACTTAGTTTTTGCTTTTATCATGTACTGGAAATTTAACCTAGGACTTCATACATGGGAAGCGGGTGCTCAACCACTTGAGCTTCATCCTCTCCCCTGGCCTGTTTTCTTTTATTTAGCACTGCTTGCATATTCCAGAGATTTTTGCTAGTCTATTTGAGAACACAGCAGGACTCCCCAGGATGGGAGTTTAATTTTTTGTTGATTATTTTTTAGGTCTCCACCCACTGAGATAACACCCTATGATAACATGAACACTTTTATATTCCATAAAGCCACGCCCCATATATACCCCTCCCCACACACACATCCCCCACTGCCACCCTGCATCAGTGACACCTGTCTACCATAGATCCTGAAAGAATACTCCCACCCTGCATTTAGACAACTTTGTGTAGTCATACTACAGTGAAGATAGACATTTTCACCTCCCAAAGATATAGAACGTTTTGTTCACTCCAAAAGTCAGTCCCCTCCACCACAATCTGCCAAATCCCTGAGCCTCATCTCTGTCACAGTGTAACAGTTTTGTCTGTTTTAGTATTTCATATAAATGGAGTCATGCGCTGCAGTTTTGGTATATGTTTTTGTGTATGAGTTCTTTCACTCAGAATGTTTTTGGGATTCATCCATATTATTCCTTCTGTCAATACTTTGTTTCTTTTATTGTTGAATAGTATAACATTGTATGAATATATCACCATTTTTAAATTCATCTGTTGAAGGGCATTTGGCTTGTTTCCAATTTTAACCTATTATGATAAAGCTGATCTTACATTCTTGTACACATCTTTTTGTGGAGATACATTTTCATTTTTCTTGGGTAAAATACCTAGAAGTAGAATTGCTATGCCATAAGCTAAGTATATGCTTAATGTTATTAGTATCTGTGAAACCACTTTCCATAGTGGCTGTTCTATTTTATACTCCTAATAGCAATTTATAAGCATTCCATATCCTTGCCAACTTTTGGTATTGCTTGTCCTTTGAATTATAGCCATTGTAGTTTAAACTTGGATTTTCATGTTAATGGCTGTTTCTATTTCTTTCCTTGTGAAGTGTCCATTGAAATCTTTTGCTCAATTACTTGATTGGGTTGCTGGTCCTTTTGTTGAGATATAAGTTTTCTTTATATATTCTGGAAAGGAGTCCTTGGCCATTTATTTGAGTCATTAATATTTCCTCCCAGTCTGTGGCTCCTCTTTTCATTTTCTTAATGGTATCTTTCAAAGAGCAGAAGTTTTTGTTATTGTTATTATTTTTTAAGACTTATTTTTTATTTCTCTCCCCTTCCTCCTCCCCTCCCCAGTTGTCTGCTCTCTGTGTCTATTCACTGTGTGTTCTTCTGTGTCCGCTTGTATTCTTGTCAGGGGCACCAGGAATCTGTGTCTCTTTGTTGCATCATCTTGCTGCGTCAGCTCTCTTGCGCGTGGGGCTCCCCTATTCAGAGGACACCTCTGTATGGCATGGCACTCCTTGCACGCATAAGTGCTATGCGTGTGTCAGCTTCACCATATGGGTCAGGAGGCCCTGGGTTTGAACCTTGGACCTACCATATGGTAGGCAGATGCTCTATCCATTGAGCCAAATCTGCTTCCCACAAAAGTATTTATTATTAATGAAGTTTAATTTAAGTCCAGTTTCAGTCTTTTATAGTTTATGCTTTTGGCTTTCTTTTTAAGAAGTCTTGCTTATCTGAAATTCTTGAAGGATTTCTTCTGGAAATTTTATATTTTTAGTTTAGATGTTTTGGTCTATGAGCCATTGAGTCAATTTTGACCATACATATAATAATTAACCATTTAAGTGTGGGTCTATTTCTGGTCTTTCTGTTGCTCTATATGTCTCTTGTTATGCTAATAAAAGCCTGTATTGATTACTATTGCTGTAATAGTAAGTTTTAAAATCTTGTAGTTTAATTTATACAACTTCTTTTTCAAACCTCTTTTGGCTAGGTTAGGTCTTTTGTATTTCCACAGAAATTTTAGAATCAGCTTGTCAATGTCTATAAAAATTCTTCTTGGTTTGTTTTGATACTGTAGATCTATTTGTGGAGAATTGACATCTTAACAACATTGAATCTTGCAATAGATGAAAATGGTAACCTTTCCATTTGTTTGGCTCTTCTATAATTTCTCTCAGCTGTGTTTTGTGTTTTTCAGTCAATAGCTCTTGTACAAATTTTGTTAAATTTAACTTTAAATATTTCATATTTTTTGATGCTATTATAAAAGGGATTTAGCAAACTTACTTTTATAATTCTTTGTTGCTAGTATACAGAAATGTGATTGATTTTGGTATGATGGTTTTTTTTTTTAAAAGACTTAATTAATTATTTATTTATTTCCCCTCCCCACCCCGGTTGTCTGTTTTCTGTGTCTATTTGCTGTGTCGTCTTTGTCCGCTTCTGTTGTTGTCAGCGGCATGGGGATCTGTGTTTCTTTTTTTGTTCCATCATCTTGTTGTGTCAGCTCTCTGTGTGTGCGGCACCATTCCTGGGCAGGCTGCACTTTCGCGCTGGGCAGATCTCCTTATGGGGCGCATTTCTTGCGCGTGGGGCTCCCCTACGCGGGGGATACCCCTGCATGGCACAGCACTCCTTGTTTGCATCAGCACTGTGCATGGGCCAGCTCCACATGAGTCAAGGAGGCCCGGGGTTTGAACCGTGGACCTCCCATGTGGCAGATGGATGCCCTAACCACTGGGCCAAGTCTGCCACTGGTATGATGATCTTATATGCTGCTATATTCCTAAATTCATTTATTAGTTCTGGTAACTTTTTAAAATAGATCCTTAGGTATTTTCTTCCAAAGCAATCATATCACTTATAAAAAAGACAGTTTTATTTCTCCTTTTCCAATCACCAAGATTTTTATTTCCTATTCTTGCCTTATTGCACTCCCTAGGCCTTCCAGCACAATGTTGAGTATAAGTGTTGATATTAGACTTGCTTGCCTTATTCCTGATCTTAAAGGGAAGGTGTTTAGTCTCTCATTATTAATTAAAATTTTTAATTGTTGGTATCCTTTTTCAATTTGGGAAGTTCTCATTATTTTAGTTTGCTGAGAGTTTTTATTATGAATAGAATGTTAATAGAAGTTTTTTCTTTATTGGGATGACTATATGGTTTATCTCTTATTTTGTTAATAAGATGAATAAACTGATTATTTTCTAATATTTTCTAATATTTAACCAATGTTGCATCCCTAGAATTTATCTCACTTGATTATTATGTATTATGCTTTTTATATATTGTTAGATTTGAGTCATTCATATTCCTTTTTTAAGTAGTAGTATTTCAATACTTATTTATCAATTGTAACAAATGTACTGCACTATTGTAAGATGTTATTAATAAGGGAAGATGTGGGAGGGGGAGGGGTTGGGGTATGTAGGAATTCCTTTTTTTCTTTCCTTTTTATAGCAATTTTATTGATACATATTAATAAAGCATAAAAATTATCCAAAGTGTACAATCAGTGGTATTTGCTTTCATCACGTTTTGCATTTATCACTTCAATCATTATTAGAGCATTTTCTTTATTTCAATAATAATAATAAACAAAAATGAGATGAACAAACAAGAAAATTCCTCACCTCTCAATCTCTGTATGCTTTCCCCAATGTATATAGCTGCTGTTTCTGGCTATTCTATCCAAAGTGTGTAATTAATGGCTTTTAGTATAATCTCAATATTGTGCATTCATCATTTCAAAAATTTTAAGACAATTTCATTACTCCAAAAAGAATGATTCCACACTCCTTAGCATCCCTTCCTCAGACTTACATAACTACTAATCTCATTTCTTCTTTATGTATTAATTTATATTTACATTTTATGTAAATGGAATCAAACAATATGTAGTATTCTGTGTCGTCTCCTTCATCAGTATAATTTTGTGTTTTTTAGTCTTATATTAACATTTTGTACTGTTAACCTACGTTTGTTCAGCTCTAAAGAAAAATGGTCTTATATGTGCAATTCTGCCCGTATTCATATTTCACATGTATTTATATTTCACATAATATATTTAGTTCATAACAGGGCAGTCATACAGTATTTATCCTTTTGCATCTGGCTTACTTCACTCAGCATAATGTCCTCCAGGTTCATCCATGTGGTAATATGTTTCACGGCTTCATTTCTTCTTACTGCTGCATAATATTCCATCGTGTGTATACTCCACAATTTGTTTATCCCTTCATCCATTGGTGGACACCTGGGTTGTCTATATCTTTTGGTTATCGTGAATAACGGGGCTATGAACATTGGTGTGCAGATATCTGTTCGTGTCACTGCTCATTTCTTATGGGTATGTACCTAGTAATGGTATTGCTGGGTTCCATGGCAAGTCTGTATTCAACTTCAGTCCTTCACAGTGGCTGTACCATTCTATATTCCCACCAACAGTGAATAAGCATTCCTATTCAACTTCAGTCCTTCACAGTGGCTGTACCATTCTATATTCCCACCAACAGTGAATAAGCATTCCTATCTCTCCACATCCTCTCTAACATTTATAATAGCGGCCAGTCTAATAGGTGTGAAATGATATCTCATTGTAGGTTTTTTTTTTTTAACATTTCCCCTCTTCTGCCTCCCCACCCCCCCCCCCCTGCTGTTTTTGCTGTCTGTGTCCATTCGCTGTGTGATCTTCTGTATCTATTTCTCTTTTTGTCTTCACTTCTTGTCTTTCTCTTCTAGGATTCACTGGGATTTGATCCTGGGGACCTCTGATATGGAGAAAGGTTCCCTATCAATTGCACCATCTCAGTTCCTGGTCTCTGCTGTTTCACCTTGACTCTCCCCTTCGCCTCTCTTTTGTTGTGTCATCATCTTGCTGTGTGACTCACGTGGGCACTGGCTCACAGCGTAGGCACTTGGCTTTTTGTGTGGGCACTCGGCTCACCATGCACTGGCTCACCACACAGGCACTGGCTTACCACACACTCGCTCATTATGTGGTCACTGGCTCACCATGCAGGCATTCATGCGGGCACTCAGCTCGCCATGTGGACACTTGGCTCGCCGTGCAGGCACTGGGTCACCATGTGGGCACTGACTCACCATACAGGCATTCATATGGGCACTCAGCTTGCCACATGGGACTTGGCTTGCCACAAGGGCATTTGCGTGGGCACTTGGCTCACCATGTGGGCACTGGCTTGCCATGTGGGCACTGGCTTGCCATGCGGACATGCTTTCTTGTCTTTTTCACCAGGAGACCCCAGGAATGGAACTTGGGTCCTCCCACATGGTAGGCGGATGCCTTATCACTTGAGCCACTTCTACTTCCCTTATTGTAGTTTTGATTTGCATTTCCCTAATTGCTAGTGACCTGAACATTTTTTTTCATGTGTTTCTTTGCCATTTATATTTCTTCTTTGGACAGTTGTCTTTTGCCCATTTTTAAATCAAATACTTTGTCTTTGTATTGTTGAATTGTATGATCTTATATATCATGGATATTAAACCCTTATCAAATATGTGACTGTGAAATATTTTTTCCCATTGATTTAGCTGTCTTTTCACCCTGTTGACAAAGTCCTTTGAGGTACAAAAGTGTTAAATTTTGAGGAGGTCTCATTCATTTGTTTTTTCTTTTGTTGCTTGAGCTTTGGGTGTACGGTTTAAGAAACTACCACCTATCACAAGATCTTAAAGATGTTTTCCTACATTTTCTTCTAGGAGTTTTATGGTTGTTGTTTTTCTATTTAAGTCCTTGATCCATTCTGAATTAATTTTTGTGTAAGGTGTGAGATAGGGCTTTTCTTTCTTTCTTTTGGATATGGCTATCCAGTTTTCCCAGCACTATTTGTTGAATAGACTGTTCTGGCCTAGCTGGATGGGCTTAACAGCCTTGTTAAAAATTGATTGATTACCAATGTGAGGATCAGTTTCTGAGTTCTTGATTCAGTTCCATTGGTCATTCTGTCTGTCCTTAAGCCAGTACCAGGCTGTTTTTACCACTGTAGCGAATAAATATACTTTAAAATCAGGAAGTGAGAGTCCTCCAACTTCTTTCTTTTTTAAGATATTTTTTGCTTTTTGGGGCCTGTTATCCTTCCAAATAGATAGGATTGTTGGCTTTTTGATTTCTGTAAAAAAGGCTGTTGGGATTGCATTGAATCTATAAATCAGTTTGGGTAGAATTGACATCTTAACAATATTTAGTCTTCCAGTCCTTAAAACACAGAATGCCCTTCCATTTATTTAAGTCTCCTTTAGTTTCTTTTAGCATTGTTTTGTAATTTTCTGAATACAAGTCCTTTATGTATAGAAATGCTATTGACTTTTGTGTATTAACTTTGTATCCCACCACTTTGCTTAACTTGTTTTTAAAAAAAATTCTAGTAGCTTTGTTGTGTATTTTTTAGGATTTTCTAGATACTGGATCATGTCATCAGTGAATAGTGAAGTTTTGCTTCTTCCTTTCCTATTTGGGTCCCTTTTATTTCTTCGTCTAGCCTTATTGCTCTAGCTAGAACTTCTAGCACAATATTGAATAATAGTGGTGACAGAGGGCATCCTTGTCTTCTTCCTGATCTCTGTGGAAAATCTTTCAGTCCTTCATCAGTGAGTACAATGCTAGCTATAGATTTTTCATATATGCACATTACCATATTGAGAAATCTTCCTTCTATTCCTATCTTTTGGAGTGGTTTTATCTAGAAAGGATGCTGTATTTTGTCAAATGCCTTTTATGCATCAATTGAGAGGACCATGTGATTTTTCTTCTACAATTTTTCAGTGTGGTTTATTACACTAATTTTTTTTGTGTGTGTTGAACCACCTTTGCTTACCTGGGATAAAACTTACTTGATTGTGGTGTATAATTCTTCTAATGTGTTTTTGGATTCTGTTTACAGTATTTTGTTGTGGATTTTTGCATCTCTATTCATTTGAGATATTGGTCTGTAATTTTCTTTTTTTGTAGTATCTTTATCTGGTTTTGGTATTAGGGTAATGTTGACTTCATAGAATGCTTTGATAGCATTCTTTCCAGTTCAATTTTTTGGAAGAGCTTGAGCAAGATTGGTATAAGTTCATTTATGAATGATTGGTAGAATTCACCTATGAAGCCATCTGGTCCTGGGCTTTTCATCTCTAGGAGGTTTTGATGATTGTTTCAATCTCTTCACTTGTGATTGGTTTGTTGAGGTTTTCTCTTTCTTTTGAAGTCAGTGTTGGTGGTTCATGTATTTCCAGGAATTTGTCCATCTCATGTACATTTTTTAGTTTTTTGGCATACAGTTGTTCATAGTATCCTCTTATGATCGCTCTTATTTCTATGGTATCAGTGATAATGTTCCCTCCTCTCATTTCTGATTTTATTTGTCTCTTCTCTCTTTTTTTCTTTGTCAGCCTACCTAAGGGTTTGTTGTTTTTATTGCTCTCTAAATAATCAACTTTTGGTATTGTTGATTCTTTGTATTGATTTTTTGTTCTGGATTTTATTTATTTCTGCTCTGATCTTTACTATTTCTTCCCTTCGACTTGGTTTGTGATTAGTTTGTTGTTCTTTTTCTAGTTCTTCCAGGGTATGTAGTTAGATTGTCAATTTTGGCTCCTTCTTTTTTAATGTAAGCATTGAGGGCTATAAATTTCCCTCTCAGCATTGCCTTTGTGGTATCCTGTAGTTTGATATGTTGTGTTCTTATTTCATTTGTCTCAAGATATTTGCTGAATTCTCTTGCAATTTCTTTTTGACTCACAGATTGTTTTAGAGTATGTTGTTTATTCTCTGTATATTTATGAATTTCCCTTTTTTTCTGTACATTATTGATTTCCAGCTTCATTCTGTTATGATCAGAGGTGTTTTATATAATTTTCATCTTTTTAAATTTATTGAGGCTTTTCTTGTGACCCAAATTATGGTCTGTCTTGGAGAAGGATCCATTAGCTCTTGCAAAGAATATATATCCTGCTGTTTGGGGTACAGTGCTCTATAGATGTCTGTTAGATCCAGTTCATTTATCATATTATTCAAGTTCTCTATTTATCCTCTGTCCAGATGTTCATTTCTACATGAGTATTTCTAAACAAAGAAATATTCTTCATTTCTACATTCTTCTCCAAGTCTCTCATTCTTGTTTTTTCCTTTCAGGCTGCAGCACTCCCTTTAGTTCTCTTGTAATTCTGGTCTTCTGGTAACATATTCTATGGGTTTTTGTTTATCTGAGACGACTTTGAAATCCTCTTCATTTTTGAAGGACAGCTTTGCTGGATTCAGAATTTTGGCTGGCAGTTTTTTCTTTCAGCACCTTAAATATATCATATCACTTTCTTTTCTCCTCCATGATTTCTGATGAGAGGAGTTTCCATTGTATGTGATGCTTTGCTTGCTGCTTTCAAAATCGTCCTTTTATCTCTGATATTTGTCATTCTGAATAGTAAGTGTCTCAGGGCAGATCTGTTCATATTTATTCTGTTTGGGGTATGTTGTGCTTCTTGGGTATTGATATCTATATCTTTCATAAGGATAGGGAAGTTTTCAGTCATTATTTCCTCAAATATTCTTTCTGTTCCTTTTCCATTTTCTCCTTCTGGAATGGTGATAATATGTATGTTTTTGTGTTTTGTGTTGTCATTCAATTCACTGAGACTGTTTTCCATATTTTCCAATATTTTCTCTTTCTGTTCTACCTTTTCCAGTTCAGATGGTCTGTCTTTGAAATCACTAATTCTGCCTTCATGCAGTTCAAATCTGCTCTTCATGCCTCTAATGTATTTTTAATCTCATCTGTTATATCTTTCATTCCCATGAAGTCTGTTACTTTTCTTTGCAGACTTTCAAATTGTTCTTTATGCCTATCCAGTGTCTTAATACCCTTAATCTCTTTAGTCGTACTTTTTTTCAATTCTGTAAATTGGTTTAGGAGAGTTATGTGATCATCATTGATTAATTGTCTTAAACCATGTATCTCTCCAGGATATTTGGTTTGTTCCTTTGTCTAGGTCATCTCTTCCTGTTTCCTGGTATGACTTGTAATGTTTTGCTGATGTCCGGGCACCTGATATGATGGTGAATTTACTCTAATGGCCGATTTCTCTCTCTTGGCTAATGTTATTATTTTTTCACAGCTCTTTGATATTTGGTTCAACTTATCCTAAGTCTTTATTTTTTATTTATTTATTTCTTAAGATTTAGTTTATTTATTTCTCTCCTCTCCCCCTGCCTCCGTTGTCCACTCTCTGCATCCATTTGCTCTATGCTCCTCTGTGTCCACTCGCATCCCTGTCAGTGGCACCAGGAATCTATGTCTCCTTCTGCTGCGTCATCCCACTGTGTCAGCTCTCCATATGTGCAGCGCCACTCCTGGGCAGGCTATGCTCTTCTCACGCAGGTTGGCTCAATGCAGGGTGCACTCCTTGTGCGTGGCGCTCCCATGCATGGCACAGCATCCCCCACACATGGTAGCACTGCTCATGGGCCAGCCCACCACACGGGCCCTGGGTTCGAACCCTGGGCCTCCCACACAGTAGGCTGATGCTCCATCAGTTGAGCCACGTCTGCTTCCCTATTCTAAGTCTTTAAAATTACCCAGTTTAAGTTACCGAAATCATGCCAGGTACACACTAATGGGATGCAGAATTTCTCCCAGGGGTGGGTAAGAGAGGTTTAAAAGGAGTTTTTGTCCATGTAGTTTTCAGATGGGCCAGCAGATGGTACTTGTTGGTGCACCTTTCCATGAGGTGTATCTTACTTGCTTTTCCTTTGTTTTTGTCTGGCCAGATCCGAGATTTGAAGTGGGCTCTGCTGGCCAAATTCAATGAGGAAAAGCCCCTCTGACTCCCCCTCCCTTTTCTCTTTTAACAGCTGGCAGGGAGGAATATGTCTGCTTTCCTCTCAGTCAGCTGCAGTGTGCCAGGGGTTTTAATGCTGTTGAATATCTTGGGTGGGGGTGGGGCCCTTCCCCACGGCTGGAGGTTTAGTAACTTAGTTTGTTGTTTTGGCTTATTCCTCTCTGTTCCTTACCCTCCTGGGAGTCATGAAACACTTTCCTGCTTTGCTGATCACCAAAGAAGTTCCCTCAGGCAGCTTTTGGCTCTTTCTCTCTTGTTTTTGTGAGAGCGCTGAGCCTTATCTGCCTAATCTGACACCATGTTCCTATTCATATTCTTTTAGAATATTTGTTGAAGGGTATGTACTTTTCTTACTGCTCTTTGCTTGGTTTTGTGTCAGAGTAATTCTGATCTCAAAATTAGTTGGAAGTGTTCACTCCTCATCTATTTTTCAAAAAAGTTTGTGAAGTATTGATTTCATTTCTTCCTTAAATGTTTAATAGAATTTACCAGTGAAGCCATCTGGACTTGGAGTGTATTTGTGTGTGTGTATATGTTTGTGCTTGTGCATGTGTATGTGTGAAAGAGAATGAGGTCTTTACAAATGCAATTTCTTTAATAGATATAGGACTAATAGGTTATTTGTTTAGGTTTAAATGATCTTTTAAAATCTAGTCTATTTAAAGAGTTTTTTTTTAAGATTTATTTTTATTTATTTCTTTTCCCTTCCCCCCTCCCCCGCCCCCGCCAGTTGTCTGTTCTCTGTGTCCATTTTGCTGCGTGTTCTTCTTTGTCCACTTCTGTTGTTGTCAACAGCACGGGGATCTGTGTCTCCTTTCATTGCGTCATCTTGCTCTGTCAGTTCTCCGTGTGTGTGGCACCATTCCTGGGCAGGCTGAACTTTTCTTTTGTGCTGGGTGGCTCTCCTTACGGGGCACACTCCTTGCACATGAGGCTCCCCTACATGGGGGCCACCCCTGTGTGGCATGGCACTCCCTGCGCGCATCAGCACTGCGCATGGGCCAGCTCCACATGGTCAAGGAGGCCTGGGGTTTGAACCGCGAACCTCCCATGTGGTAGATGGATGCCCAAACCACTGGACCAAGTGCGCTTCCCGAGTTTTTCTTTTTTATCCAAGTTGTTGAATTTATTGGGTAAAGTTATGCATATTTCCTTAATATATGTAGATTCTGTAGCAATGTCTCTTCTCTCATATCTGATGTTGCTAAATTGTTTATTTTATCTTCCGCCTTCCTTTCTTCCCCACTTCCTCTTAGATTAGTCTAGCTAAGAGATTTAACAGTTTTATTGATGTGTTCAGAGAACCAGCTTTTGGTTTCATTGACTTTTCTCTATTATTCTGTTTTATATATCATTGATTTTTCCTCTTTATTATTTCTGAGAATATCTTTTTTAATTGGAGTGTGTAAAACATTTAATTTAAATGTAATTACCTTTGTACTTCATTTAAAATCTGCCATCTTTCTGTTTATTATCTGTTTTTTTCATCTGGTTTTTATTCCTTATTTCTTCTTTAGTGCCTTCTTTTGTTTTAATATTTTAGAATTCTAGTTTGTCTCCACTCTTGGCTTCTTAGCTGTACCATTTTGTTTTTATATTTCCATGGCTGTTCTAGTATTTAGAATATGGATCTTAAACTTTTCATAGTCTACCTTAATGTTACATTGCATAACATTATAATATTATAATGTAATGTAAGACCCTTATAATAGTATACTTCCCTGATCCATCCCTTGTCCTTCATGGTATTGCTGTCATACATTTATTTTCTTCATATGTTAGAAACCTCTCAGAATATTGTCTTTAGTGAAGTGCCTGTTCGAATCCTTTTTTTTTTTTCTGGATAATTCTTTTATCATTGAGTTATGGAGTTCTGCATATATTTTTTAAAAAGATTTATCAAAGTATATCCTGCGTAAACATACATAAACAATAAGTGTATAGTAAGAGTTGTGAACTTAAAAAACAAACATATGTAACATCATACAGGTCTTTCATATCTCACCCTACCATCAATATCTTACATTGTTGTTAAACCTTTTAAACTAATGATTAAAGAGTATTGTCAAAACCAAAGTATTTTTTCCCCCAACCCACCCTATTATTATCTTTATATAATTTATATGTGAACATCCATAAACAATAAGTATATAGTAAAAGTTGTGAACTTAAAAAGCAAACATGCATAACATCATACAGGGGTGCCATGCCTCCACCCTCCACCAACACCTTGCATTGTTGCGAGATGTTTGTTACAAATTAGGAAAGAATATTGTCCAAATCTTACTACTAATTATAGTCCTTACCTTACATTTGGTATGTTTTTCCCCCAATCCACCCTATTATTACTTTTAAAATATATTTTTTTGTGACAGAAGTTGTAAACTTATAAAACAATCATGCACATGTGTAGAATTCCCAAACAACACCCCTCTACCAACACACCACCACCGTGGTGGAACCTTTGTTACAGATAAGATAATATCATTTGACTGTTACCACTTCCATAGTGTACATTTGAATCACATTTTCCGTACTGCCCCATTATCAACCGAATACATCTTTAGCATAGATGCAAGGATATTATATTATTACAGCTAACCACAGTCCGTAGGTCACTCCAGTTGTATTTTTCTCATGCTTCTCCATATTCCCACCACCCTGCAGTAGTGATATACATTTGTTCTAGCTCACAAAGGACACTTCTGCATCTGTACCATCAGCCACAGTTCTCATCCACCTCTTGGTTTACTGTGCTATTTGTTCCTAGATTATTCTCTAGCATTCTGTCAATTGGAATTTTTGTACCTAGGCTACCATTTTCAGCCATATCTCCATTTATAAAATAGCTGTTAATCAGTATTTGTTACCATCCACTCTATACATTTCCATACTTCTACAGTAAAACTAATGAAAACTTCTATATACATTTAACGTCAGTAGTCCATCTCAGTCCTCCTCTTATCTCCTTTAAGAATCCACTACCTACCACCAGATCTTGAAGACTTTTTCCTACAATTCTTCTAGAAGCTTTATGGTTCTTGCTTTTATTTTTAGGTTTTTGGTCCATTTTGAGTTAATTTTTGAGTAATGTGTGAGGTAGGGGTCCTCTTTCCTTCTTTTGGCTATGGATATCCAGTTCTTTCGGCACCATTTGTTGAATGAACTGTTCTGCCTGAACTGTGTGGGTTTGAAAGGCTAGTCAAAAATCACTTGACCATACATGTGAAGGTCTATTTCTGGAAAATCAGTTTGGTTCCATTGGTCTATGTGTCTGTCTTTATACCAGTACCATACTGTTTTTACCATTAGAGCTAGGAATAGGATTTAAAGTCTGGAGATGAGGGTTTGCTTTTCCTTTTTATGATGTTTCTGGCTATTCAGGACCCCTTACTCTTCCAAATAAATTTGATAATCATGTTTTCAATTAAAAAAATGCTGGTGGAATTTTTATCAGGGTTGCATTGAGTCTGTTTATCAATTTGAGTATAATTGACATTTTAATGATATTTAGTCTTCCAATCTGTAAGCATGGAATGTTCTTTCAGTTATTTAGGCCTTTTTTGATTTCTTTTAACACTGAGTTGCAGTTCTCTGAATACTAGTGCTTTACATTGTTGGTTGAGTTTATCCCGACTATTTGAGTTTTATCTGTCATATCTTATTTTCACCACTCTTTTGACACTTTTAGTTACTTTTATTGATGTAGTCTTTGTTTCTAGACTCTTCCAGGCTCCTCTCTCCTGTCTTTTCTTTTCAGGCTCTAGCACACCCTTTAGTATTTCCTGAAAATCTGGTTTCTTGCTTAGAAATTCTCTCAGTTTCTGTTTATCTGTGAATATTCTAATCTTGCCCTCATTTTTGAAAGACTGTCTTGCTGGATATAAAATTCTTGGCTGGAGGTTTTTCTCTCATAGTATCTTAAATATATCTGACCACTGTCTTCTTACCTCCATGGTTTCTGGTGAGGAACCAGCACTTAATCTTATTGGATATCCCTTATATATTATGCATTGCTTTTCTCTTGCTGTTCTCAGAATTCTTTTTGTCTTTGGCATTTGACATTCTGATGAGTATGTGTTTCGGAGTTGGTCTATTTGGATTTTTTTGGATGGGAGTACATTGTGCTTCTTGGACATGGATATATATGTCCTTCAATAGGTTTGGGAAATTTTCTAACATTATTTCTTCAAATATTTCTTCTGCCCCTTTTCCCTTTTTTCTCCTTCTGGGATACCCATGACACATATGTTTGCATATCTCTGGCTGTCGTTTCTTCCCTGAGACCTTGTTCAATTTTTTCCATTCTTTTCTTCATCTGTTCTTTTGTATGTTCACTTTTAGAGGCCATTTTTTCAAGCTCATCAATCCTTCTGCCTCCTCAAATTTGCTATTATATGATTCCAATGTTTTTAAAATTTCATTTATTGTGCCTTACATTCCCTGCTATCTGCTGTCTTTCTATGCATGCTTTCAAATTCTTCTTTGTTTCCATCCAGTGTCTTCTTAATATCCTTAGTCTCTTTAGCCATCTCATTGAATTTATTAAGGAGATTTGTTTAAACATCTATAATTAGTTGTCTCATCTCCTTTATTTTATCTGGAGGCTTATCTTGTTCCTTTACCTGGGCCATAGCTACCTGTTTCTTGGTGTGATTGTAATTTTTGGTTGGCGTCTTTGCATCTGGCTTACTATTTATTCTGGGTGCAGATTTTTTCTTTAGTTTAGGGTTTCCTGCCCTTTCTTCCTTGCCGGTTGTGCAGTAGGAGCCAAGGATGTGATTGGTGCTATAAATTGTGGAGACTCAAGCTGCCCTCATTGCCCCAGGGATGGATGAAGGTTCACCCAACTTTCTCCTTTCCCAGAAGTAGGGACAGAGTCACAGTTGTGTTGAATAATCCAAGTCGTGCAGGCCTAGACTGTAGTTGCCCAGGAGTTGCCCAGAGAGACTGATGAAGCTTCATGGCCCTTTCTCCCCTGCCTGGGGCATGGATGGAGCTGTAGGTATGGGCAGCAGTCTATGCAGTGCAGGTCCAAGATGACCACATTTGCCCCAGTAGACTTTTAATTATTCAGTTTGTGCCAGCCAAAAATACACTCAGTTACCTGGATAGACTGGTGCTGAGCTAGCCAGCCTTCTCCCTGCCAGAGGTGGGACTGAAGCCTAGGGTAGGGCTGCAGGCTGATTCGGGTGAAAGAAACCAGTTTCTTCTGTCACTGTGATATTTGATCAGGCCAGCTTCCCCTCAGGCTGGGATTGGAGTCAAAATGGCAGCCACTGACCTTTTTTCAACTTGGACAAATTCACACCCCAGCTGTTCTTAGGGTTATTTATTCCTTAGCTATCCTAGTCTACCAATCAGTAGCTAAAATCAGCAGCCAACTGTCTCCTCCTCCCGTTTTTAGGAAATGGAGCTTCCATGTCTGGTCACAGAACAGCTCCTGGGGTGGCTTGTACCACCAGAGTAGGACAATCACTGGCCTCTGCAGCTTGGTCGGCAATTTCCCGGAGAGGCTGGCGCGGGTCCCTGCAGCTTCCTCCCTGTCAAAGATGGCACTGGGTCTTAGGCTAGACCTGCAGTCTGACCTGGATGGAAAGAAGCTGGTCCCCACCAGCACTGGGATTTTTGGTCCACCCTGCTTCCCCTTGTGCCAGGCATGGAGTTCAGATGTTGGCTCCCAGCCTCTTTCTGACTTGGACAGGCTCAAACTTTAGTTGTTCTCAGGATTATACTTAGACCTGCTCAATTTTACTCATCTTGTAGCTGAAGTTGGTGCCCAACTGTCTTTTCTTCCCCTGTTTTTGGGAAGTAGAGCTTTCAATTCCAGCCATGGAACAGCTCCTGAGGTGGCTTGTGCCTCTCATGGAGGATGGGCACCAGCCTCCATGGCAGGGAGTGCTCTGCTTACAAGTCTTCTCTGTAGATGGGCAGTCTTCTCCTTCCATTCCTTCAAGGATGTTGCAAGATGCACTTCTGGCCTCCTGAAGCCCCAAACAGGTGCTTCAGCTAGCTCCATAGAGCTCTGGGTGTTTGCTAACTGCCCTGTAGTAGGAGCTGACTCTAGGAGTTCCTTACTCCGCTGCCGTCTTGTTGGTTCTCTCTTCATATATTTTTGATGTAAGTCCTTTATCAGATGCAGGATTTTCAAATATTTTCTCAGGCTATGGCTTGTCTTTTCTTTATCCTAATATTCTTTTAAAGAGAAGAAATTTTGATGGTTTCCACCTTACCAAAATTTTTTGATCATGCTTTTGTTGTCATATGTATGAAACTTTGCCTTATGCAAAGTCACAAAAATTATTCTCTGTTTTCTTCTAAAGATTTTATAGTTTTAGGTTTACATTTAGGTCTTTGTTCCATTTTGAATTAATTTTTGTTTATGGTTCAAGGTATGAATTGAATTTCATTTTTGTGGGGGGTGCTAAGTGGATATCTAGTTGTTCCAGTACCATTTGTTGAAAAATAATAACCTTTCTCTTCATAATTGCCTTTGTACCTTTCAAAAAATCAATTGTTCTTATATGTGTTGGAGTCCTTTTAGTCTGTTTCATTGATTTGTATGTCTAAATTTATACCAATATCCACTGTCTTGATTATTGTGTTTTTATAATAAGTCTTGAAATCAAGAATTTTTTTTTCAAAGTTATTTCAGAATTCTATGTCATTTTCATTTCCATATAAACCTAGAGTTACTTTTGTCACTTTCTACAAAAATGCCTTTGGAATTTTAGTCGATATGGCATTGAGTCTATTGATTCATTTTGTAGAAAATTGGAATTTAATAATATTATGTCTTCCGTGAATATTGTATCTCTCTCATTTTTGTAGATCTTCTTTAGTTTTTCCCAGCATTGTTTTGTTGAGTGTTCCTTGTATAGTTTTTTCTCTTCTTTTGCCATATTTATTTGTTTTTAATATATTTTGGTGCTATTATAAATTGTATTGTTTTTCAGATTTTAATTTCTAATGGTTCATTGCTAATTTAGAGAGACAGAATTGACTTTTTGTTATTCATCTTGGATCCTTAATCTTGATAGGATCATGTACGAGTTCTAGTAGCTTGTTTGTAGGTTACGTAGAATTTTTTCACCTAGAATAATCATGTCATCTCTAAATAATGACGGTTTTACTTTTCCCTGTACAATCTGAGTGAATTTTATTTCTTTTTCTTGCATTAGTGCACTGACTAAAATCTTCACTGCATTGCTTAATAGAAGTATTGAGAGAAGACATTCTTGCCTTTTTCCAGATTTTTTGGGAAAAACGTTCAGTCTTTCACTAATCATATGATGTTAGCTTTATTTTCTTCAGAGATTAATTTTATGAGGTTGAAATAGTCCCTTTTATTTCTAGTTTTCTGAGAGTTTTTTGCTTTTAAAGTAATTGGCAAATACTTCTTTATTTATTGAGATGACTAGAACACTTTTATTTTTAAATGTAATTAATATGGTGCATTCCATTGATTGATTTTTGAGTATTCAATCTACCTAGTACCCTAGGTTAAGCTACAGTTGATTATGAAATATTATCCTTTTTATATATTTTTGGATTCAGTTTGCTAAAATTTATTTTGAATTTTACATCTGTGTTCATGAATGATATTAGTTTGTATTATTTTTTTGTGTACTTTTTTTTCATGGTTTTGACATCATAGTAAAATTGGCTTGAGAATAGATGATGTTGTGTGTGAAGTGAACCCTTTTCTTCAATTTTTTGAATAGTTATGAAGAATTGTGATGATTCCTTAAACGTTTGTTGAAATTTTCTAGTGAGATCATCTGGGACTGGAGTTTTCTTTGTGGGAAGATTTTAAACTACAACTTAAATATCCTTAGTAGATATGGATAGAACTGCTCAGGTTATTTATTTCTTCTTGAGTGAGTGTTGATAGTTTGTATCTATAAAGAAATTTGTCCATTTTATCTAAGTTGCTGAGTTCATTGGTATAAAGCTTTTCATAATATACCTTTTTTTAAAAAAAAATGTAAAACCTTAGTGATATCACCTCTTTCTTTTTTGATGTGCATAATTTGTTTCTTCTCTTTTTTCCCCCCTAATCATTGTGGCTAATGGTTTATCAATTTTATTCATCTTCTCAAAGAACCTGATTTTGGTTTCATTCATCTTCTTTGTTGTATTTCTCTTTCCTATTTCATTGTTTTCCATTCTGATTTTATTATTCCTGTCTTCTGCTTACTTTGGATTTCACTTGCTTTTTTTTTTTCCAGCTTATTTGAGTGGAAGCTGAGTCACTGATTTGAGATTTTTCTTCTTTTCTAATATAGGTCTTTAGTACAAAAAATTTCCATCTAAGTACTGCTTTAGCTGTATCTCACAAAATGTTGATATGTTGTGTTTTGATTTTCATTCCATTCAAAATACTGTCTAATTTCTCTTTTGATCGTCTTTTTTGACCTATACATTACTTAGAAATGTTTTATTTATATAGATTTCAGTATTTTCTGGAATTTTAGATATTTTATTTTATTCATTTTGAATTGAATTCCATTATAGTCAGAGAACATACTTTGTGTGTTCGACTTGTTTTAAAATATATTCGACTTGTTTTATGGCTCAGGATATGGTCTGTCTTGGTAACTGTTCTGTGTACACTGAAAAGAATATTTATTTTGCTGTTGGTTGGTGGAGTGTTCTATAAATGTTAATTAGGTCAAGTTAGTTAAGAGAGTGGTGATTTAATTATTTTATTTTTTAATTTTTAATTTTATTTCTTTCTCTCTCCTTCCCCTTCGTTGTCTGCTCTCTGTGTCCATTTGCTGTGTGTTCTTCTTTGTCCACTTGCATTATCTAGAGGCACTGGGAAACTGGGTCTCTTCCTTGTTGCGTCATCTTGCTGCATCAGCTCTCTGTGTGTGTGGCGCCACTCCTGGGTGGGCTGCACTTTTTTCACGCAGGGCGGCTCTCCTTATGGGGCGCACTCCTTGTGCGTGGGGCACCCCTGTGCATGGGTGCCCCTGCGTGGCACAGCACTCCTTGTGTGCAGTAGCACTGCGTGTGGGCCAGCTTACCACATGGGTCAGGAGACCCTGGGTTTGAACCCTGGTAGTCGGATGTTCTATCAGTTGAGCCACGTCTGCTTCCCGAGAGTGGTGATTAAAATGTAAAATATCATTACTGATTTTTGGTCTACTTTTTGCCAGCTATTGATAGAAGGATACTGAAATCCTGAAATTGTGTATGTGTGAATTCAAGTCCTTATAGCCTTGCTGACTTTCTGCTTAGTTGTTCTATCAGTTATTGAGAGGCAGGTATGGAAATCACTTGACTATAATTTTGGATTTGTTTACTCTTTCTTGCTGTTCTATGTGTTTTTGTTTCATGTATTTTGAAGTTGTGTTATTAGGTACAGACACATGTAGGATTTTTATGTCTTCTTTAATTTATACTTGTCTTTGGAAGTATTCTTTGCTCTGAAATTTACTTCAATATTACTATAAGATAGTACAACTTTTTCCATTATTTTACTTTTAATCTATGTCTTTTATTTAAATACGGTTTATTGTAGGCAGCAAATAGTTTGACCTTGCTTTTAAATCTGACTGTTTCTTCCTTTTAATTGAGGTGTTGAGAGCATTTACATTTAATGTGATTATTGATTTGTTGGTTTGAAATCTGTGCCTTCAATAAATGAATATGTATAGCATCTTGTGAGGGTCCGCAAATACCTACATGTCTATTAATTATCTTTGTATCTCAGTTCATTTAACTGCTCTGTAAGCTTATGGCACTGCCAATAATGTCTTCATATCAGAAAAGAAGACAGAGTACCTACTTTTTCAGAGTAGGTAAAACAGAGATTTTCAGTTCTGCTCTGATTTCAGAATGAAGTGTTCTTAGAAAACTAGATCCTTAATGGAAGCATTCTGAGGACTCAGATGTACTTCTGTTTGTCTCAGACTAGTTCTTTTTCTTTGTTTTTCTGGCCCAATAACACTGAACTATCCTTCTGTCTAGAAGTTGGCATAAGACTCTTTGGAGCATTTTATGGCCATGTCACATGTCACAGGCACTCCACATCAGTACAGGTTGCATGGCAGGCTTTATGTGGAATTCATTGCTGATCTCCATGGAGATTCACTTGGTCATTAATCTTCTTTGAGGAAAATAATTGAGATTTTATATTTCTATTCTCCCAGAAGTTATGAATCATTTTTAAACTTTGGCTGTATGACTTCATTTGTATTAACTTGTGTATATTGATACTTAATAAAATCTCCTCCCTTTCTCTCCTTTCCCCCACTTCTACCCTGTAATCTATCAAAATTAACAAGACTTTTGTTTGATATAAACAGTCTAATTCTTTATAGAATAATACTGTTCCTAGGCTGTTGTTCAACCTCCAATTTTTGAAATCCTTCTTCACATTCCAGAGTTAGAGATGATAATTGTCTTTTGATTCTTCAGCAATTTCTATAACTTAGGCATATTGAAAAAGGTCAGTAGTTGATTTTACCCTTCGCATTTTCGTCTTGATACCATTCACATTAACACCATTAGTAATACCCCACCAAAAAATCCTTATTTTTCTTTTGCCTTTGCTATAAGGCTAATTTGTAAAAGAAGGGAGGAAATGTTTTGGTAGGACCATGTCCTTTGGTAGGGAATTGGGACTGTTAAAAAAAATAAACAGCCTAACGAAATATATGACAAAATAGGAAGGTGGATGCAAAATAGGAAGCAAAAGATCATAGACTCAGAAGAGGATTTAGGAAGTTCTAGGGAGTTCTGTAGAAATGGGGATGTCAGATGGAGACCAGATATGTCTAATTTGTAAAGGGAATGAAGGAATTAGGAAGACAGTGATAAATGGGAATAGATCTAGCTTGAGAAGAAGGAGAAAAGGATTTTTCTTTTTAACATTCTTATGTGGTCTGAATAAAGTTTATGTTTCTCGCCTCCTTGAGTCTTAGAAATTCATATTATTTTATTTCTATATGGTAAGCTCTGTTCGGTAGTGGTGCTGAACGCCTAAGTTGGTGTGATTTCATTCAGTGAATAGAAAAGGTACAAATCTTAGCTAGTTAGTTCTTCCTTTGTACTTATGCCTAAACCTTGCCATCTGGAGAAATGCCAGTTTGCCACTAAATTTAAATAAATATGAACATTTCTCATCAATAGGGGTGGCAAATTTAGCCCTCTTTAGAGCACTGAGCAATTTATGACCATATGTTAAATACCATAAAACAGCTTTAAAGACTTGGTCCCTGGCCATTGCCAGATTGCACCGTAGGAGTATAGCAGCTCTGTGAGGGACTGGGAATGTTTCCTCCAGCTCTTAGAGGCCTCAGAAACTCACTGATGTCACAGCCAGAGAATCCTGTTTTCAAACAATCCCTTTATAAAGGTGAAGTATTCAAAGATTCCATTTTGGCATTTGCATGTAAAGAAGTCAAAACGCTGCCCCCTCCCCCCCATTCTTAAGGGTCAAATTTTATATGGGAAGTGTTGTGTGGGAGAATGAGTAACTTGGCAGCAGTGAATGCTGAAGGCAAGTCTAGGAATAGGTAATAGATGGTCTTCTCATTGTTTTTCTTGGAGCAGGAACTGGACTTCTGTAAGTCATAAACAAACCAAATATCACATGTTCCTAAGTCATTTTCTTTTTGCCAATTTTTATGGAATTAATATTAATGTTAAAAACAATTTTAAAAGTTTCATACCAAAGGGCTACCGATTGTAAAGATTTCTTTTCTTCCTGTAGTCTGAGTCATTATTTGGTGAACTTCAAATATTAGTTCTTCTTCCTAGCATCACCAGAGCCTATGAACCATTTATGGCAGTCAGTGGGCTCATGGCTGAGAGATGAAGGTGTGTGCCAGCAAATGTGGGTTTTGGTCAAGTAGTGCTCTAGGACCTCAGACAGACTTTTTTAAAAAAAGATTTGTTTTATTTATTTATCACCACACCCTCCCCTTGTTGTTTGCACTTGCTGTCTCCTGGTCTTCTCTGTAGGAGGCATTGGGAACTGAACCTGGGACCTCCCATGTGGGAGAGAGGCACTCAATCGCTTGAGTCACCTCAGCTCCCTGGTTTGTTGTGATTCTCATTGTCTTTCCTCTGTGTCTGTTTGTTGTGTCATCTTGTTGCGTCATCTTGCTGCACCTCTCTATAACACCAGCTTGCCTTCTCCAGGAGGCCCGGGAACTGAATGCAGGACCTCCCATGTTGTAGGCAGGAGCTCAGTCACTTGAGCCACATAGGCTTCTCTCAGAGGACGTTTAGCACACACGAGAAAACCACTGGTTCAGGTAGGGGACAATATTAAAGTTTTGTGCAGGATTCTCTGACTCGTCTCTCTGAGGGATAACTTCCTACAAAGGAAGATGATTAAATTGGGGGTGTCAAAGGTCCATGATTCCCAGCCATTTTGAATGTGTGAGTGCCACCCGAGGGCTGATTTCCTTTCACTTCCTGTGTGGTTTGCACTGTATCCACTTCACAACAGTATTTTAGGTCATTCATCATAACTGCTATCCTGTAAATTCTTGGCAATTTGATCTCAGTTTGCAGATGGCAGCTGGCGTACTTCTCTAGGAAGTGCAGCTGGAGAGCTTGGTCTCACTCTTCCTAAGGAAGCACACTATTGTTACTTATTGTTGCTTTCTTCCTTTGAAAGAACAAAAAAACTTCAAACTTTGGCAAATTCTAAAGGTACTGTGTAGCACTTTGACATCACCATTTCCATTTTGTTAGTCTGGAGTAAAAACTTGAGTGATCTTTCATGTCATTTGTGAATCTTCTTTTTCATGTTGCACGAATGTGCATTTGTGGCATTTTATCCCTTCCATAGCAATTGAAGTTATACTTAAGCCCTCAGAGTTACATCAGGGATTTTTGCTTTTGGCTCTGAGTCCCAAAGACAGTTCATTTATTTAGGCCAGTCCAATCATTGCCCAGCTATTTTCTTCTCTGTGTGTCTTTCTCTTATCAGTGGGATTTTTCTATTAAGAAATAATTCCTTTTACCAGCATCCATTAAGACTATTTACCTTGGATATGACTTGAGTATTTGCATGTGTGTTTTCAGACAATATGTAATATAGAAACATTTAAAGTATATTTCTTTACTACTTAATGTTAAAATAAAGGTGCCATTTTAGTTGTTTATCATGCCATAATGGGTGAACTATGCTGTGAGACATAGAAAAGTGGGTAATTTTCCTCCTTTCTTGAGTCTTATAGGGCATATTTTGGCAGTTTGATTTTATTTCTATAGAATGAGAATTGTCTTTAGCCCATATCACCTATAAGGAGAACTTGTTTCTAAAGAGAATTCAAACGCATGCATGAGTTATTTTAAATATCCTTTTACTTCATGATGGCAGAGGTCATTTCTACTTGATTCTTCTTTATTAAAACTCAATCTTCTGTAAAGCTTAACAGCATCATTAGTGTAGTTCTTGGTCTCTGTTCTGGTTCCTAAGACTGATGAAGGAAAAGGAAAGATAGCTTGTACTGTTTTACAGAAGGTAGTGGATTTTTTGAAGGTGGATTTTATGTGACATTTATGGACACCAAGCAGTATCATCATTGAAACAGGCCAAATCCTGATATGCACTAAAGATGGTGTGAAGGGACAAATTTGGATTCCAGCCTTGGGAAGATTTGACATCAGATTATTTATATCAGATCAAATCTGTAGTCCCTGATAAAATGTATTGTTAACCTCTAAGGGCAAGAACCCTCTGTGATCTCTAAGGTCTTTTGCATCATTTGGCCCACATAGTAGATGATAAAGAAATGTTTGTTCATTAAATGAATGAAACAAGGGCACTAAAAGTTTATGTCTTAGGTGGAAAGCCTTCTTGGAAGGACACCAACTAATTTTGGATATCTTTCAGTGGAACAAGGAGGTATCTGAAGAGTTAAAAAGGAGCAGCATGGCATCTGATTGAGGAAAGAAAATGAGAACTATGAAAGGCTATATGGATTTACAGGTTGACATGATTCTTAGAAAGAGCCTGGAAAAATAACTATAAAAGTTGTTTATTACTGGTCTAGCTGAAGGTCAGCAATTTTGCTTTGTAAACAACAACTCTTAATAGATTGATTTCTTAGTATGGAATGGTGAGTATACTATATTGAGAAGAAAAGGATAAACTGAATATATCCTGACTATACTAGGACTTTTGATTCTGTCCTTGGGATGGAGTTGATAAGCAGACCATAAAATGATTAGACATAAAATGTGTTGCTTGACAGTATTCCTAAAGTCTGTCATGACTAAAGAATGAATGCTGCTTAATGTTCAAGTCAGACAATTTGGTCAGCCTAATGAAGAACAAATTGCAAAATTGTTTCTTCTCCAGATAAATCTTTCTTTATTGTATTAACACCTTTTTTCTCCTTTTTCTTTTTTTCTAAGTATAATCTTACTTCATTTGGGTAAGACGAGGTCCAGGTAATCACGCTCAAACATTGAGGTTTTCCAATTGCTTTAGCAGGGCTAGCTATTTCCTATAGAAAGGGAAGAAAATAATCTGCATAATTCACAGCACACTTGTCTTCCCTCTCATCCATTCATCCATTCATTTATTTATCCAGTCATTGTTGAAAACCTACTCAGTCCAAATTTTGAAGCATAGTATTTGAGGAACTCTGCTGTTTAGTACCACTGTAGCCATTTGAGCATTCTCCCTTCTGCTTTACTCTCTTTGCTTCTAAATCGTATTATTTAGTCTGTTACGAACCTTCCTTTTAAACTTTATCTACTACCTTTCCTTCTGAACATTTGTTCCTACCAGTGTAGTGTGTAGTCTGCTTATTATTCCTCAGGCACATAATTTGCTTTCAAGCCCCTAATTTTCTTTTTTTTTTCACTTTAAAAAATTTTTTAAAGGATACTTCAATTATATATATGTTACAGAGAATAACAAACCCCTAATTTTTACTAATTCTGTTACCCCTGCCTATAATTACCTTTGCATGTTTCTCTATTTATCTAAACCTGCTATGGACAGCAATAATGATGAATATTTTTTAAAAGCATTGAGTAGACTGAGTATGATTTTAGAGTAACCAGTGAAATCGGAAGCTGTGGCATTGCATTTTCCAAAGTTAACCGTAACAGAATCTCTTGTCCCATATGTTCTTATATGCTGTGAAGATTCCCCTAGAATCTGAGTGGGCTTGTGACTGTTTGGATTAATAGGGCCTGATGCAAGTGATGTATGACTTCTGAGGCGTTGTCATAAAAAGCAATGCAGCTTCCATCTTGTTAGGTGGAATGCTTTTACTTGGAACCCTGAGCCATGACTTAGTAGTATAAGAAGTCTGACTACTTTGAGGTTGCTGTGCTATGAGGTAGCCACATGAAGAGGCCACATGTAAGTGCTGCAATTGACAGTTCTTGTCTCTAAGTTGTCCCAAATCAGGCACCAGACATGTGAGTGAAGCCATCTTGGACCCTTCAGAACAGCTTATTTACTAGCTGAATACCACTGAGTGATCTCAGTTGAAGCCAAAAGAATCACCTGCATTCTGCCTATACTTTTAACCCACAGAATCTCTGAGCATAATAAAATGGTTGTTATTTGAAGCCTCTAAGTTTTGGGGTAGTATGTTAAGTAACAGTAGTAGTCGAAACAGAGATGTTGAATAATAAGAGTAGAACAAGAGCCTGTGATGGGGGCAAAAGAGATGAGAATAGGGGTAGACATACAGACATTAGGTCTCCTGGGGAGGAGAAAAAAAAAAGGGTTAGGAAAGAAATGGGTAAATTTTGAGAGAAAGGATAGAGAATCCACATCTCATGATATGTTATTATATTTATTTATTTATTTTAGTATATTTACAAATATGTGCAACCATCACCACAGTTGATTTTAAAACATTTTCATCACCCCTTTAAAGAAGCCCCATATGCTTTAGCTATTGCCTCTCTTTCCTCCCAGGTCTCCCAACCCCTGCCCTAACCTAGGCAACCACTTAATCTATTTTCTGACTATAGATTCTCCTGTTTTGGACATTTCATATGAGTGGACCCATATAATATGTTGCCTTTTGTGACTGTCTTCTTTTACTGGCATAATGTCTTCAGAATTCATCCATATTGTAGCATGTATTGGTACATTGTTCCTTTTTATGGCCAAATAATATTTCATTATGAATATACCACATTTTGTTTATCCATTCTTTGGTTGCTGGACATTGGGATTGTTTCCACCTTTTGGCTATTGTAAATAACACTGCTATGAACATTTTGTACAAATTTCTGCATATGTTTTCATTTATCTTTGTTATCTACCTAGGAGTAGACTTGCTGGATCATATGTTAACTCTCTGTTTGTTTGCAGAACTGCCATACTTGTTTTTCCAAAGTGGTCGTAGTATTTTGTATTCCTACCGTCAATGTGGGATTTGTATTTCTCCACATCTTTCCCAACATTTGTTATTTTCTGACTTTTTGTGTTTTGTAGCTCTCCTGGTGGATGGGAGGAGGTATATCATTTTGGTTTTGATTTGCATTTCCCTGGTGGCTAATGATGCTGAGTATCTTTTCATGTGCTTGTTAGCCATTTATATATCTTCTTTGGAGAAAGGTCTGTTCAGATCCTTTGCCCATAATTATTTGGGCCATTTGTCTTTCAGTTATTGAGTTGTAAGTGTTCTTTATGTATCCTAGGTACAAGTCCCTTATCAGATACTGATTTGCAAGTATTTTATCCATTCTATGGTTGTCTTTTCTCTCTCTTGATGATGTTCTTTGAAGCATAAAAGTTTTTTGTTTTGATCAAGTCCAACTTATTTATTTTTCCATTTGTTGCTTGTGCTTTTGGTTTCCTTTCTAAGAATCCTTTATCAAATCCAAGATTATGAAGGAAATCTTTGTTTTCTTTTAAGATATTTTAACTCTTACATTTTGATCTTTGATCTATTTTGAGTCAATTTTTTTATATAGTATTAGGTAAGGATTCAACTTCATTTTTTGCATGTGGCTATCCAGTTGTTCTATTAGTACTAATTATTTATATATACACACACACACCTTTTTTTTTTTTTTTTGGATGGTGGTGTTGAGGTCCTCTATGAAGAGGTCGAAGGTCTGGAAAGGGCCTGCCTGCTCGGTAGAGAGTATTGAACACATTACAGATTGCTGGCTTCAACTCCTTGCCTTTAATTCTTGTGAGGAAAGATAGGTAGAGGCTTGGCATTTTATCAGTATGTGTGATTTGTCTGCCTTTCTCAAAATACATGCATAGTATGTATTTTCAGTATAAATGTAAAGGCTGTTCTCCCCAGAGGAGTGCCTTGGACACCCTGTGGCTCTTGTTTCTGAGTTCTGAAACTTAAGATGACCCTTTAGGATTTCGAATAGCCCATAACTGATTTTGCTAAATGGATGATAGTCCGCCGTGAGAGTGCAAACTTAAACCACAGTTTTCTTAAGAGAGGGGAACAATCTACAGTTGTAATTTTGAAGCTTTTGTTCATATCAAGGGCTCAGCAAGTATTGTTAATTGAATGACAGAATTGCTTCTATAAAAGTAAGAATTGTTTTCTGTAGCATCTAGCAGTCTGGCCACCAGTTTATTGTTTTTGTGAAGGATTATGTACTCCATGCCTGACTGCAGTCTTATGAGTCTGGGAATCGTGCAAGTTTTAGATAGTTTTCCATTTAATGAAACGAGATATCTAATTTGTTGTTGAAATCTTTTAACTAATGTTTTGTGAAGAAAGATGCTGTAGAATCTCATTAAAATACTATTACTGGATGTAAGGATGGTACTTTCATTGCCAGATAACCATGAGATATTAAACCTTTTTTCATATATTATATGCTAGAAGACAGAATGGTATCCTTATTGTAGAAGGAGATACTACAATATTTTTGTCAATCTCAGTTAGATGCTTTTATTTCCCCAGTTCTTATTTTACTTTTTCCCTCTGTGTTGTAATGACCTTGGCACTTCTGAGATCTTGTGACTTATGTTTTACTTTTCTCCCCACACCTCCCCTGAAAATTACAGTTCGTACATGCAGATAACTTGCTTTTACAGACCCTGCTTGGTTTGTTTCTTTCTGACTTACATAATTTTCCTGGCTGGGGAATACCTGTCTTTGTCCTTGGTTATCATCAACCTAAATTTAAGTTATCAAGCAGAAAAATTGCCGTTGTAATACCATTGGTTTTTAAAAAACTGCTTATTGTCTGTTGCTTGATTTTTTTTTCCCTTTTTTAGTATTTTCATTGAATGCTGTCTGAGCTTTGTGTGCCTTTAACTGTTTTACTCTGGATAGTAGTTTAACTTTCATTTTTAAGTTGTTTTTAAAAAGTATGTTCTTAGAGCTACTTTTGAAGAATTTTAAGTATCCTTATTTTTCAGCATCCTAAGTTTTCCATTCATTTCAGTAAATTTTACCCAGTCTAGTTTCTATGGATTACATTGCTTTTGTCCATTGTTAGACTTGTTTAAATCTATTGTGTGTGGACTTAAAGTGTCTTTCAAACTGATTTTTTTTTTTTTTTAAGATCTTTCTTGATCCAGCTGCTGGGCATTTCAGAGCTATTTGATAGTACAAAGTATTATTATTATTATTATTATTATTATTAATTTATTTTGTGAATTCCACAGATTAGTGCTTGGTTTTCATAAAGTTTATGAAAGTGGGTAGGCTTTTGCATGATCTTCCAAGCACTGTTTTGTGGGAGCTTCAGTTTGATGCCTAATCTGCGACTGTCCTTTGTGCAGAATTTGTTTCTGTTACTTGTGCTCTGGTTTGGCTTGTGTATGCAGCCAGCAAAAGTGACGTTGTTAAAAACTGAATTCAGAACCAAAAGAAGGATTCATGTGTTTCTTTGGTCCTTCCATTTAGCATTATATGGTCATTTCTTCTGTTTTCTTGACAAATGTTGCTTGTCTGTTTCAAGCTGTGCCACATCAACTGACTACTCCTTAGATGTCTGCTTTATATGGCTAGAAATTAGGAAATAGTATATACAGTTGTGTAGTATTACGTATTTTCCAAAATATTTTTACTCATACAATCGTGTTCTAATCTTTCAATAACCTTCTGAGATCTGATCATTCCTGCTTTAGATATAAGGGAGGCTTACAGAGGTTAAGTAACTAGCCTAAGGTCACTTACTAGGAGTGAGGTACCTGGAATGTAAATCCAGGGCTCCTCATTTCATGCCCAGTCAGTGCTTTTTCCACTGGCCCATGCTAGGAAAGAAATGTCATCTTTATTGCCAGGCCATAAATTGATTCTCAGTAGAAATATATGGGAGCAAATCATTGAGAATAAGCAGTGGCTCATGGTAAGAAAGATATGCAGGAAATTGAAAACAAGCAATAACATTGCTGAATAGGAAGTAAACCAAGCATCAAATGCAGCCTTCTGCTATGCATCAACTGGGCAATGTGGTGGTCTCTTGGCTAATTTCTGATTGGAAAGTTAATGGAAAAACTCCCACTATTGTGTGGGCATCTCTTGGACTCTTGAGAAGTAACATTGATGCTATATAGGGTGAGCAGTTAATCAGATTTATGAGATCTAAAGACTCAGTTGTCAGCTTTGAGATGTAGAAAATAGTCTTATATGCTGTATTTTATCGAATATGTCTTTAAGACATGATCTTAAGTTATTTTTTAGGGGAACGGACTTTGGCCCAGTGATTAGGGCATCCGTCTACCATATGGGAGGTCCGCGGTTCAAACCCCGGGCCTCCTTGACCCGTGTGGAGCTGGCCATGCGCAGTGCTGATGCGTGCAAGGAGTGCCGTGCCACACAGGGGTGTCCCCCGCGTGGGGGAGCCCCACGCGCAAGGAGTGCGCCCGTGAGGAAAGCCGCCCAGCGTGAAAAGAAAGTGCAGCCTGCCCAGGAATGGCGCCGCCCACACTTCCCGTGCCGCTGACAACAACAGAAGCGGACAAAGAAACAAGATGCAGCAAATAGACACCAAGAACAGACAACCAGGGGAGGGGGGGAAATTAAATAAAATTTAAAAAAAAAAAAAAAAAAAGTTATTTTTTAGTCCCTGACCCAGTAACATGGTTTTATGATTCAGGTCTCTTATCTGGTCTGATACATCTTTGTCTTAGTTATAGCTTTTGTTTCTTCAACAGCCATTTTGAACCATTCTCTAAAAATCATTTGGATGGTTTTTCTTTAATATGGGGAAGAAAACATAAAGATCAAGATAATAAGATGGACCAAATATGTATAGATAACTTCTTTAGATATTTGTGAGTAAAAAATTGGGTTCTTATTTTGAAATGTATTTAACATTTATTTAGGAAAAAAATTATCAAAATATTCTTTAGCCTTAGCATATACTTTAAATACTAAATACCCAATTTTAATGTATTAATTCAAAACAGAAGGATCTGAAATGGGATACAATAAAGAGTGAATTTAATTAAAATAGAATATTTCTCTCCTCAACTAGTAGTATAGCTACAATACGTCTTGAGATTTGGGTTTGCCAGACTTTGTGTCACCCTAATAATGAACTGATGTAGAAGAACTATATTTTTAGAGCTAAATACTCTTTAATGTTGTCTAATCTGCTACTTTTTGCAGCAGTCTCTTTAGTTGTGTCCTTGGTAAGTGGGTATATAGCTACTCTCTTTAATAGGAGTCTTATCACATGTGACAGCCTAATGCTTATTCAGCAAATATTTCTGTGATAGGTACAAAGCAACTTTATTTCCTCATCTGCATGACAGTTTCATGGTATTGAAAGGCACTCTCGGGCAGTGGACTTGGCCCAGTGGTTAGGGCGTCCGTCTACCACATGGGAGGTCTGCGGTTCAAATCCCGTTCCTCCTTGACCCATGTGGAGCTGGCCCATGTGTGGTGCTGATGTGTACAAGAAGTGCCGTGCCACGCAGGGGTGTCCCCCCGTAGGGGAGCCCCATGCGCAAGGAGTGTACCCCGTAAGGAGAGCCGCCCAGCATGAAAGAAAGTGCAGCCTGCCCAGGAATGGCGCCACCCACACGGAGAGCTGACACAACAAGATGACGCAACAAAAAGAAACACAGATTCCTGTGCTGCTGACAACAGAGGCGGACAAAGAAGACACAGCAAAATAGACACAGAGAACAGACAACCGGGTTAGAGGGGGAAGGGGAGAGAGAGAGAGAGAGAGATAGATAGATAGATAGATAGATAGATAGATAGATAGATAGATAGAAAGAAAGACACTCTCAGCAGAATTCTTGCTGGAATTAACCATACTAACATTTCTCCTTTGGTGGTGACTTTTTTTGGAAAATGGAATATGAGAATTATCAAATAATCTTCAGAATGGAGAAATTGTGGATAATGGCAGCATACTACAGAGGAAAAAAACATGGTCCCAGTATTTAAAGGAAAGAAAGGAAGGATATAGTCTTAAACTTACAGTTTAATTGTGGTATTGAGTGGATTAAAAAACTGATTTGCATTTGAAAGCATTTAAAACATTGTATATCTTTAGTAGCCAACATGGGTTACCTTAGAAGCAAGTCATACCAAACCATAGCCTTTTTTTTTTTTCATGTTACATCAGTTAACACAGCAAGTTATTTCAGCAGAACTTTTGACAATTTCCCTGTGATGTCTTTCTGTATATTTCGTACCAAAAAAAAAAAAAAAAAAAAAGCTTCAGTAGAATTGCAGTAAATTGCATAATCAGTGCAAAGACTGTGAAATACTTGCGGGTTGTATTCTTGGCTACATTTTTTCAACATTTTTTGCAAGTGATATGGATATACTTGTTCAACTTGTGCAGGACATGAAGTGTAAAGAGACAGCTACTATGATGCATGACAAACAAAATTTTAATTTATCCCAGTAGGCTAGAATATTGGATCAGAAACAATAGGATGAAATTTAACAAGATTAAACATGGTTTCCTTGTTTAAGTTTCTAGAAATTAGTTGTATAGGTAAAGAATGGGAAAAAGACCTGGGATTTATAGTTGAATCAATAATATGATGTGATTACTATAAAAGCTAATATGGTCTTGTATTGCATTAACAGAATAATTGGATCCACATCGTAGAATGAGGTTATTGTGCTATGCCTGTGACATAGTAGACCACACATCAATGTCATGTGTGGTACCATAGTGTAGGAGAAATATTGACAGATGAGTACATGCTTGTCAGAAATCATGACACATAGACAATGCTTGAAGAAACTAGGATCGCAACTTTTTAAAGATAGTGAGGACTGGAAATTGAGCTTCAGAGAGGTTAGGCACATTGTCCAAGATTATTTAATTTGTTAATGGCAGATCCAGTTCTCAACTCCTAGATCATGGTTCTTTCTATTTCATACTTTGTTCTTCCAGAAGTTAAAGCACAATGGCCACCAGGTAGAAGTTAGATTTTGATTCTGCACAAGAAAGAGATTTAAATATTGGTGTGTCCTCTAAATAAGTAATTTCTTTGGGAAATAATGACGTCTTTATTACTGGAGGAATTGAAACAGTTATTTTATAACTTCTTTATTGGAGATATTGTATGTTTTGAGGGTTAATTCTGAGCTGTGCTAGAAACTGAGCTAGATAACTTACGTGGAGGCAATCAATCATATCCCTGTTTATACCTTTTGTCATGGTTAATTTTTATTAATGCCCTGTTTCCCACTCTGAGTGTTCCAGTTTAGATGATAAATGATAAGATTGCCTTACTTGTGAGTTCCAACTATATAATTATGCTGAATTGAATTTATTTTAACATAATATATATTGGTGTATCATGAGCTCAAGCCTTGATCTGAGGAACCTTTGAGAAAGTCACTTAAAATTTTTTTTTAAATGGAAAATTTCAAATGCTTACATATATAGAGACAGTGGTATAACAAACTCCTATGTATTTGTCACCCAGCTTCACTATTGCCAGCTTGTGGCCAATCATGTTTCATGTATCCTCCTCTATCAGTTTTCTCTTATTCATAAATATTTCAGTATCTTACAAGATAAAGATTCTTTTTTTAAAAAAAGATACATTATCACCCTTTTAAAAACTTCACATTAATTCTTAAATCTTTGGTTACTGGTCAGTATTTAAATTCCTTTGGTTGTTGCATGCATAAAACATTTGCTTGTCTTTTATTGTATAATTTGCTTGGATTCAGATTGTCTACGCATTGCAATAGGTTAATATGTCTCTTAGGTCTCTTAGTAATGGTCGTCTCCTCACCTTCCTCTCTTCTGTCTTCTTCTGCTTATGTTCTTTTTTCCTTCTTCTCCCTTTCTCTCTTCATATTCTTATTCCTTTTATTCCTCCCTTTTGCTCTTCTTACTTCTTCTTAAATTTATTTTTGAAGAAACAGGGTCATTTGTCAGAAATTTTTGATGGTTTCACTCCGGAATAGTTATTTAACATGGTCCTTTGCATCTGTATCTCATATGAACTGGTAGAATTAGAGGTGTAATCAAAGCAAATGCATGCTTATGTTTTTTAACAAGCTACCTGGTAGGTAACATTGTATTCTTCCACTATGAAGCCTGTAATGTATGGTTGTCTTTTGATGTAGCAATCTTTAATGACGTTTCCTTATATCCATTAATTGGTTAATGGTTGCAAAAATGTGATATTTACTCATTCCTTTTTCATACATTAGATGGAATGCTCCTATAAAAAGAAGTTTTTCTTGATCAACATTTGGTAATCTTGAGTACAGTTACTTTAGAAGGACATATAAGTCCTTGATTATTTTCCTTTATTTTCTGGTTTTCAAACAGTGAATTAGGTTCCTTTGCATCTTCTAAAGATAACTGGTGATTTTTTTAAAGCATCACTGTTAACTCATGTGCTTAAATTCATGTGATGTGTTTTAGTCCATTGTACTTATTATTGTGATTGATGCTTAAACTGACCCATCTTTGGTCAGTGAGGGCCTTTTTACAGTGGCTTCTGAGTCTTGTTGGTATGGCCCTAAAAGTCTTTGACAACTTTCTTGCTTTCTGGGATGACCAGATATTCCTGGCTCATCTTGTGCTTTTTTCTCCCTGAGCTTCAGATCAGCTTTTTCACTACTTTATCTCCCCAGGCTTTAAGATTTCTAAGAAATTGCTACACTTTGCAAAATTATCTGGCTGTTTCTAGTAAGTTGCTGAGCCAGATTCTCCCAGGGCCCAAGCTACATTTTGGTTTGTTTAAAGTTGGTACATCAGACTGCTTTATGAGGTTGAATCTTTCTCCCCTGTTTTAAGTAACTTTGTTCAGTGTTTATTCTTTTATTTGCCTTCTGGACCCACGCATGCTATGCTGCCTCCTTTACTCGTTTTAGGACAGGAATAGAAGTCCTGCAGCCCTTTCTTGTGGCACAGATCTTTAGCAGTCCAAAATGAGTGCTGTCTTCTTGTAGAGCCATCATTAAACAAGGATAACTGTCAGTGAAGTGATTTCAGAAAATTGTACTAGGCTGTGTGGTTGGATATTAAATGTTTGATTTCTCCAGGAGAAACGTGTATTTCTTCATTGAATAAATTGCCTTAGTTTGGATTTCCAAACGGCAGACCCTGTGACAATGATCTGTGTATAGAGTTTTTGGGGGTCATCATTGGAAGCAGTGTGAAGGAGAGGGAAAGAGAAACTAAGGAGGGAAAAAAAGCCAAAAAAAAAAAAATGGGCATTTATGAGTGAGTTCTTACTGTGGGCAAATAATGCTAAGTCCAGCTTGCATCCCCTCAACTGTGTAGAAATTACCTAAGAATTGTCCCAAGGAAGTTGTTTATAAATCTGCTCCCCTTCTTCATTCTTGGCATCCTTTATTTCCAGGCCCTCCTGCCTTTCCTTCTCTGGCCAAGTCTGCCTCTTGGCCAATGATTCCTCTTAGGCAGTTAGATGCAGGTACTTGAGCTAGGATGGCCTTTGGTTTGTAACGGTTCTTTCTCAAGGTGGAAGGGGGTGCAGGCAGTTGGTGGTGGTAGTGGTGGTTGTGGCTTGTTCCCTAGGGGACATTTGGCAATGCCTGGCATTTTTGGTTGGGGATGGGGGGATGGAAGATGGTGTTGCTGCATAGCTGGCATCTAGTGGATAGAGACCAGGTATGCTGTTAAACATCCTGTGATTCATAGGACAGCTTCCCACAACAAAGAATTATCTGATCTGAAATGTCAGTAGTTGCGAGGTTAGAAACTCCACTGTACAGGAATCCAGAGCTGCCTGTGACTTCTGGGATGGACCGAGGGACTACGTGTGGGCAGGCAGCAGTGTCTGCTGCACTGCCCTAGATGTGCCCTGGAATTCCTGCTCCTAAACTTCTGCTCCTTATATTCCCTTCATACCCTCATATTAAAATCTGTTCATTCTTTAAATTTTAGTGTATACTCTAGGTTGTTTCACTTTTTGTAAAAGAATGTATTTAGAGTCTTTTGTCTAATACCTAGTTCAAGTGCCACTTCCATGAATCCGTCTCTTATAATTGTGTAATTTCTCCATTTTTGAAATTTTTATGGCATGCAATTTGTTCATTTCTTTTGACACTAATGAATTTTTACCTTGTACTGCTTTTTCTCTCAAATTGTTATTTTAAAAATAATCTCTATTCTATAGAAGAATGGTACAATGAACATCTTTAAACCTACCTGCATATATCTTTTGTTAACATTTTGCCATATTTAATCTCTACTTACACATATGTTCATCTATCTGTAGAGAGATGCATATTTATATTTTCATTGATAATCTAAAATCTTTTTGCTGAACCATTTGAAATAACTTGAAGTTGTAAACATTATGACACTTTGTCCCTAAATTCTTTATGTATCTCCTAAGAAAAAGAGCATAAAAAGGAAATTTTCTCCTATATGATCTCAATGTTATTAGCATACTCAAGAAATTTAGCATTGATACAATATTTTATAGTTCATATTCATATTTCCCAAATTATCCCATTAATGTCCTTTTAGCTTTTTTCTTCTGATCTATAATCCAAGGAAGATCATGCACTGCATTACTCATGCCTCTTCAGTTTTTTTTTTGTCATTTATGACATTGATAGTTTTGAAGAGTCTAGAACAGTTTTTTGTAGAACGTTTCACAGTTTGGTTTGTCTGATTGTCTCTTCGGGATTGTATTCAAGTTAAATTTTTTTTTCACATTTGTTCTTATTTTAATATATATTTTTTATTAGAGAAGTTACAAGCTTACAAAACAGTCAAGCATAATGTGCAGCTCCTATACCTTAACCCTCCATTAACACCTTGCATTGTTGTGGAACATTTGTTACAGATAATGAATGGACATCATCAGACTATTACTACTAACTAAGGTTCATAGCTAACATTTGATATGTATTTTTTCCATACCCCCCCCCCATTATTATCATGCATTTATATTGCACGTTTGTTATAGTTCATGAGAGAACACTTTCATATTTGTACTGTTAACTGCAGTCCATCTTTCACCCCATGGTTCACTATGTTACACAGTCCCATATCTTGTTCAAGTTAAACACTTTTGTCAAACTTTCTGAATAGGTGAGGTTATATCCTTTTAAGAGCAGCTCATCACAAGGCACATGATGTTGGTTTGTCTCATTGTTGCTGCTGAGTTTGACAACCTTATTAAGATGTTATCTGCCAGATTTCTCCATTTTAAAGGCACCTTTTTTCTAATTGCATTTGATTAGTAATCTTTGGGGTGATATTTTGAGATTGTTTCCTGTTCCAACTTTTTTGCCTAATGGTTTTAGTATCTAATGGTGATCCTATCCTGACTCAATTATTTATTAAGTGTTTTTATAAATATTTTACCTCTATGATCACATTTCCTAGATTGCAGCCTTTGTTGGGATAGAATCTCTTAACCCGTATTTCTATTACCGACACTAACTAGTATATATATTGTATATGCTTAATAGTCTTTCTGGGAATGAGTGAATTAATAAGTGAAAATTAACTCCTTATAAAATGAAAAAAGTCTTCTTTTATGTACTAGTAGTAATTTAGCCCAAATCTTAACAATCACATGTTCTTTTTCTTAAGTTTCCTTAAGTATAGTGCTGCATTCAGCACACAATAGGCTGGCTTGAAGGGAAGGCAACACAGAAATAAGGGTAGAGACACAAGAGGGGAGACAAACCTGGGACCAGGGGACTCACAGCTCCTGGAACTGAGAGCCGTGACCCTAGTTTCCACCTGGCATTTATTGGGAAACTACCAAGCAGCTGTTTGCTATCGGAACTGCAACATCATTTACAATAACAGGGAACAACTGCAACATCTAACAATGGCTACATTTAACAGGTGTAACATTTACAATAACAAACAGGTAAGCCAGTTTCCCACAACAGTATAGGATACTTTTTTTGTTTTTAACAATTTTTTTCCAATTGCTTTATTTAACATTTCAGAATTTTTTTTTCATTGTGTCCTCCAAATGGCCATGTTTCTTTTTCTTCTTTGTAAGTGCAAGGCTACTTACTCTGTGCTTTAAGCCAACCTTTTTATACATCTCATTATGATATTTAGTTCATAGAAAATGAAATATAAATACATAAAATTTTAGAGACTCTACCTAAATCAATGGTGTGTGTGTATAAAAATCAAGCTTATTGGCTAGGTTTTCCTTTATTTTTGTTTTCCTAGCTTTTCACTATGTCATGGCATCAATCATTACTGATTTGTTTAAAAAGTATATTTATTTCCTAAATAATTTTAAAAACATCAAACAGAATCATAGAAAGGTTGAGAAATCTTACATTCTTTTTATGTATTGCAGTCATTAAAAATGAATTAACAATAGACTTTTCATTAATGAAACAGCTTGTGAATATGCATTAGAAAATTACTAAGACTAAAGTTTTCCTCCATAGAATATTTATTGCTCATTAAGGTAATGCTAAGTCATAGCATTTGAATTAAAATGTTATTTAATGCACTGAAATAAATATACGGAAGTACAAGGTTATAGGTTCATTTAAAGCATGTTATAACATCTGAAGATGGGACATTTTATTCCTCTTTCCTAATTAGTCTAACTTGCTAACAATCAGCATCATATCAGATTCCTTCTGATAGTATCTATGCATCATATAACCTAATTTCCTGAAAACTGTCTTTTGTTAGATACTACTGAAAGAATGGGGCATGTTTAACCTGTAAAAAAGATTAAAGAAGAGGTGATAGTTATCTGCAATGATATAGGGACTACCTTGTAGAAAAACGCTGCTTTAGGGTAGATTTAGAATTAATGGGCAAAAATGATTTGTAGGCAGTTTTTTTGCAGTAATAGAAAGAATTTTATCCAGCACCTAATAACTGCCCAGCAACAGAATATGCTGCCTGATGAAGTATTGAACACCTTTTTACATGGAGGTGTTCACAGAAAACTGATCTTTCCTTCTTTCCTTCTCTTCATTCCCTTTATTCTCTCTTTTCCCAATCAGCTGTTCCTCTAGATCTGTGCTGTCCAATAGGTCACTACTTGCCACATGTACATATTGAATACTTACTTAAAATGTGGTTAGTCTGAATTGAGACATACTCTAATATGAAATACATACTACATTCTGAAGTCTTCGCGCTAAAAAAAGTATCTCACTGATGATATTTATACTGATTACATATTGAAGTGATACTATTTTGTATATATTGGTTAAATAAAATGTTATTAAGATTAAGTTGATCAGGAGGTTTCAGTTCCAGATAAGAAGTAGTGGATACTCCTTACCCTATTCCTGTATCTGGTTATAGCTAAAAACCATAGCATACCTAAAGAGTACACATATAGCAACTACCTGAGGAGTATATAATACTGAAAAGTATATAATAGCATATGGACTATGAAGGGAAATCAAAACTCGAAGAATGACCCACAGGATGCTTAATTCCCTGTGTGGGTTCTTCCCCCACCCCCCTCCTATATCTCCTGGCTTGGACTCCAGGCCTGCCTGGATCCTGCAACTGTGAAGTGGGTATGGACAGAAAAACTTCCAAGAAAAACCTTCTTCTCAGGACAGAAAACCAAGAAGTAGCTGGGAACTTGCAGGATGGAATTCATTGAGCTCTCTTGGCCCTTATGCAGACAAGCTCCAATGATAAAACTGGACTCCTGCAGCAGCCTCTCAGTCTCTTTTCTTTTGCTCCTTCACTCTTAAGTGAAGTTCTCAAGAGCAGGGGAACACTAAAACTCCTGTTTTCTAGCCAGAACACCAGGTAAAGTGGTCTTTGGGAGCCAGATTGTATAGGGAAAATCACAGAGAGATAGAGGTGGAGAAAAGGATTCAGGAAACTTATGTATGAACTCTCAGGCTTATCGCCAAGCTGCAGTGTATGGAACTAGATGGAATTAACTGCCAGGTAGACACTGTTCTCGTCCCAGCCTGACCTATGCGTGGTGCACAATTAGGACAATCCAGAATAGTATTGCAAAAGCTTTGAAAACTATACTGACAGTAGAATCAAGTCTGTTGAAAATAGTTCAGCACTTTCAGTCTGAACTTTATCTTAGATGAAATGGAAAAATTCCTTGAAAGACACCACCTATCAAAATTTACTCAAGAAGAAATAGGTAATTTGCGTAGTCTTATATTTGTTTTATTATTTTTAATTTTTTTTCTTTTTTAAAGGTTTATTTTTTAATTTATTTTTCTCCCCCCCCGCCCCCAGTTGTCTGTTCTCTGTGTCCATTCGCTGTGTGTTCTTCTGTGGCTGCTTCTATCCTTATCAGCGGCACCGGGAATCTGTGTTTCTTGTTGTGTCATCCTGCTGTGTCAGCTCTCTCTGTATGCAGCGCCATTCTTGGGCAGGCTGCACTTTCTTTAGCACTGGGCGGCTCTCCTTACGCGGCGCGCTCCTTTCGCATGAGGCTCCCTTATGCGGGGACACCCCTGCGTGGCAGGGTACTCCTTGTGTACATCAGCACTGCACATGGGCCAGCTCCACACGGGTCAAGGAGGCCCTGGGTTTGAACCATGTGGTAGGCGGACGCCCTATCCATTGGGCCAAGTCCACTTAACCTGTGTTTCTTTTTGTTGTGTCATCTTGTGTCAGCTCTCCGTGTGTGCAGCACCATTCCTGGGCAGTTTGCACTTTCTTTCGTGCTGGGCGGCTCTCCTTACGGGTCGCACTCCTTGCGCGTTGGGGCTCCCCTACATGGGGGACACCCCTGCGTGGCACGGCACTCCTTGCGTGCATCAGCACTGCACATGGGCCAGCTCCACACGGGTCAAGGAGGCCCGGGGTTTGAAACGCGGACCTCCCAGGTGGGCGGTGGACGCCCTATCCATTGGGCCAAGTCCGCTTCCCCTTATATTTGTTTTAGAAATGGAATCATAGTTAAAAACCTTTCAAAAAGATACTGTAGGCCCAGATTGCCTCCCTGGTAAATTCTTCCACATATTTAAGGAGGAAATAACAATTCTATAATATCTTCCAGAAACTGAGTAGGATGCAATACTTCCCAACTCATCTTACGAGGCCAGCATTCTTCTGATATCAAAACCAGACCAACAAAGTACAAAAAAAAGAACAGCTGTAGATCCATATTCCTTGTGAATATATTCCTCATTTGAAGAGAGAGTCTAAACTCCTCAAGAAATATTAGCAAATTGAATCCAGCAATTATTTTATTACATAAAAATAATGCATTTTGATCAATGAGCTTTTGTCCTTTGAATGCATGGATCATTCAGCATTTGAAAATCATTGTAATTCTTCATATTAATGGACTAAACAAGATAAACCACATGATCATATCAGTAGATACAGAAAAAAACATTAGACAAAATAAAAAATCTGTTATGATTGGGAAAAAAAAGCCTCTTAGCAAACTAGGAATAGAGGGGAATTTCCTCAACCTGATGAGGACATCTACACAGACCTACAGCTAATATTACACTTAATGAAAGACCAAATGGCTTGCCCCTAAGATTGAGAACAAAGCGTGGATTTTCACTCTCACACTTCCTATACAACATTGTACTGGAAATCCTAGACAGTATAATAAGGCAAGAAAAAGAAATAGAAAACATACAGATTGGAAAGGAAAATATTAATAGAGAATGACCCCTATTTACAGATGCTGCAATTGTCTATGTAGAAAATCCTGATAAATTGTCAAAAAGCTCATAGAAAATGAAAAGCAAGCTTACCAAGATTACGGGGTAAAAGACCAACATGCTAAAATCAATTGTATTTCTTTACTCTAGCCATGAACAATTGGAAACAGAAATTTAAAAAATAATACCAATTACAATAGCTCCCTGTACACACACACATATATTCACATAAAGAAAGAAAGCAGAAAGAAATAAATACTTAGGCATAAATCTAATAAGATATGTGCAGAATATATATGCATATGAAAGGAATTGAAGAAGACTTCAATAAACATAGAGACATAAAGACATACCATGTTCTTGTATAGTACTGGTGCCGGTTTTCTCTAAATCATTTTATAGTTTTAAAGTAATTCCCATCAAAATCTCTACAAGGACTTTGTACATATCAACAATATCATTTTAAAATTTATTTGGAAAGGCAAAGGAGTTAGAGTAGCTGAAGTAATTTTGAAAAAGAAGAACAAAGTTGGAGGATTCAACACTACCCAATTTTAAGACTTACTTCAAGTCATTGTGGTATTGGGAAAAGGATAGATGCATAGATCAATAGAACAAAATAGAAAGCCCAGTAATAGACCCACAGAAATATGGTCAATTGATTTTTCACAAAGATGCAAAGGTAATTTATTGGAGAAAGGATAGTCTTCTCAACAAATGGTGTTGAAACAGTTGCTTATCCATATGGAGAAAGAAAAAAAAGGGACCTCGACCTATATCTTAAACTGTATACAAGAATTAACTCAAGTAAAACACATTTTAAAATACAAAAGTTCACACTGTAAAACTCTGAGAAGACAAATAGGAGAAAAGTCTTTGAGACTTGGGGTTAGGTAATGAGTTCTTAGATACAACATCCCATAAGCATAATCCATAAAATAAACTGATAAGTTGACTTTCACAAATATTGCTGAAGGCACTGTTAAGAGAATGAAAAGACAAGCAATAGTGAGAGAACATATTTGCAAATCACACATCTGACAAAGGACAGATTTTAAGAATATATAAAGAGTTCTCAAAACTCAACAATAAGAAAACAACTGAGTAAAAGAATGAGCATCAGATTTGAACAGAAACTGTAGGACAGAAATATATGGAGAGCAACTAAGTACATGCAAAATGCTCACCAACATTAGTTATTAGGGAAATGCAAATCAAAACCACAACAAGATGCCACTGCATATCTATTAGAATTGCTAAAAACAATAACAAAATACAGTATCAAGTGTTGGGGAGGGTGTATAGCAATTGGAACTCTTATGCACTGCTGGTGTGAATGTTAAATAGAACAACCACACTTGAAAACAGTTGCATACTTTCTAATAAAGTTATAAAGTCATAATTTTCACGTTACCTAGCAAGCCCTCTCTTAAGTATTTATCTAGAAATGATAATTTCTCTAGAAATTAAAACTTATGTTCATACAGAAACCTGTACATGGGTGTTTATAGCAGCATTATTCATAATTGTTAAAAATTGGAAACAACCCAAATGTTCTTCCTTGGGTAAATGGATAAACAAATTGTGGTACATTCATAACTGTGAAATACTAGTCAGCTATAAAAAGAGACAAACTATTGATACATGCAACAAATTGGATAAATTCCTTATGCTGAGTTAAAGAAACCAATTTTAAAAGGTTGCATACTGTATAATACTATTTGTTTGATATTCTGGAAAATCCAAGATTGGAGGACCAGAGAATAGATCAGCAGTTGCCAGGGATTAGTCATGGTAGAAAAATTAATTTACAAAGGGGTAGCCTGAGGAAATTTCTAGGAGTAATAAAATTATTTGGTTTCTCTAATTTTGGTGTTGGTTACATGAATCTGTGCATGTGATAAAACTTGTAAAACTGTACATACACAAAAAAGAGATGGATTTTACTGTATGTAAGATTTTAAAAAATAATTGCAAATTTAATGCCACCTTTTTCCTTTTTAAATGTGGCTACTAAAGTTTGAGAGTGTATTTGTGACTTGCATTATATTTCTACTGGACAGCACTGCTTTAGATTTTAGAAATGCAAAGAAAGATTAGCTATGGTCTCCTCTTTCATAGAGATTAGATATGGTCTCCTCCTTCATAGAGATCTCCATTCTAGAGATTGGTCTGATAAAAGAAAATTTATTATGTAAATTGAAGGCGTGAGTTTTCTTACTCTATTCTGTCCAGTTTACAGCATACCTGGAATCTTAGGTTTAGTTCTGGATCTTATCCTCTAAGGGGACTATAATAAATTGATATGCATTCAGAGAGAAGAGAACAAAATGGTAAAGGAAACTGAGACCAAGACATGTGAGAAATATTGAAAGAAACTAGGATAACCTGGCCAAGAACTGACTCAGGGTGAGAATGAAGAAGAGGTTGCAAGAAGTACATTCCAATAATTGAGGGCCTATGATGTTAAGGAGAAATTAGACTTGTTTCATAAAAAAACTAAAACCAGTGGATAGAATTTTCAGGGAGAAATATTAAATTTCAGTGTAAGGAAATAGGTTTTAAGAGTTAGAACTAACTAGTCATGGAAATGCTAAAACTCTATTGCTTGAGCCTGCTTTTCCATTGAGAATCTCTTTCACCCTGGCATTTCCATAAGATTCTTGTCTGACCCTCACTTCCCAAACCTGGAATTCCCATAATCATTTTTTTAAATAACTTTTTTTAAAAAAAGATTTTTATTTATTTATTGCTCTTCCCGGCCCCCTCCCCCCCCCGCCAGTTGTCTGCTCTCTGTGTCCATTTGCCATGTGTTCTTCTGTGTCTGCTTATATTCTTGTCAACAGCACCGGGAATCTGTGTCTCTTTTTGTTGTGCCATCTTGCTGCATCAGTTCTCCGTGTGTGCGACACCACTCCTGGGCAGGCTGCCCTTTTTTGTGCTGGGTAGCTCTCCTTATCGGGCACACTCCTTGCACATGGGGCTCCCCTACGCGGGGGACTCCCCTGTGTGGCATGGCACTCCTTGCGTGTATCAGCACTGCACATGGGCCAGCTCACCACACAGGTCAGGAGGCCCTGGGTTTGAACCTTGGACCTCCCATGTGGTAGGTGGACGCTCTATCTGTTGAGCCAAATCTGTTTCCCCCATAAATAATCATTTATGGGACAGCTGATGGGGAATAATTCTTTTGTTGGTCAAACTCCAGTTATTTATCATTTGAATTGTTTCTTTGAAACTTTGCTTCCCTGTCAGTTATTATGAATGAAGGAATATAATAGTTCATTGACAAAGAATAAAGAAAGGAGCCTGTGAACAAGCTATGTACCTTCTGTAATTGGGGAACAGGGCACATGATCCACTATGCAGACCTGGTGACTGGCTTTCCTGAGATGGTGCTGATACCTTCTAAAGATTGCCCACTACCAAGGACAAACATGTAAAAACTATCTTGCACTTGGAATTTATGGGCCTTCATGTACGTGTCATATTATAAAGCCTTATATGCATGTTTTTCAAGTAGAAGGGCTTCTGTCCCTAGAAAATTTCAGGGAGTGATGAAAAATAAAACTCAAAAGTACCATTTTGTTGTTAGGTGGTCATAACACTTTTAGCCAGCTGTGGGTTTTCTTTCTTTCCTTCTTTTTCCTTATCTCACATCACCTCTGGTCCTATTTTTATTTCTTTGTTCTCCTGTCTACTATCATTTTTATGAAAAGTTGAAGTAAGTATTATCCAAAGAATCTGTACTCTGTGTTCCTATCATCTTCTCCAGGGTAAAATAAAGGTAATGTGGTATTATTGGTCTTTGATTTGATTTGTGTTGGTCTTTTCTCCACCATTTCTGCCATGAGATCAGATACTATGTTTTCTACTTCCTGTGTACCTCCCCAAATGTCCAATATATTTGTCTGTGCATAGTGAGTTTTTAATAAATGTTCTTGATTGATTTACTGACTTTTCTCCATAGCAAGGAAGTAATGCCACATTTTGTTTCAAAGAGATTATAGAGCCTTGAGACAAAGTGTCTCTGGAATTCTTTGAGGTTGAATGTACCAATTTGAGAAGTTGTGAGTTAAGAGTTTGAGATTCTGAAATATATTTAAGCTCACTTCTGTGTTTTGAAAAATACTTATATGATGTTTTTACTGTATGTAACATAGTGAACTCTATCTCTTTCTTTCAAAAGACCTTTTGAGTTGAGGGTGTGATGAACCAAAGAAAACAAGATAGATAAATTTGGTACACATCTTTTCTTTTTGTTATTTTTTTCCTTCAAATTTTATTGTATATTCAGATACTTTTGACTGTTTAAAATTTTTAAAAATCAGCTAATATTTAACTTGTTCTCCTTTAAAAGGATTCATTTAGCAACATTTCTTGAAAAATAATTATCTTTTTGGGTATTCATCTTATAAAAATATTACTTTCTTTTTAAAAGAGCGTATTGCAGAGTTTCTTTATATGGAGATCTCAAATGCATTTTCAAAATGACATTATTTATAAAAATTTAATTTACCCATAAAAATTCAGTAAATGCTATCTAATTTGTGTTTAAGTTCCATATTTTCATAGTGGGACAAATTTTTGGATCAGATTAAAAAAAGTTTGTTAAGACATAATTCATTTGCTATGCAATTCATCCTTTAAAGTATACTTTCAGTGGCTTTTTGTATAGTCACAAAATTGTGCAGCCATCACCACTGTCTAATTCCAGAATGTTTTCATCACCATGAAAAGAATCCCTGGCCTCCTTGGGCAATTGCTCCTAATTCCCCTCTCTCCCAATTCCTGACATTCATTAACCTACTTCCTGGCTCTATGGATTTGACTATTCTTGACATCATGCAATAACCATATACAGTGTGTAGCCTTTTGTGTCTTGCTTCTTTTATTTAGCACGATGTTTTCAAGGTTTATCCATACTGTAGCATGTGTCAGTACTTCATTACTTATTGTGGCTCAATAGTATTATGTTGTATAGATATACCACACATTATTGATACATTCATCAGTTGATGGACATGTGGATTGTTTTTATATTTTGGCTATTATGACCAGTGCTGCTATCAACAAGTTTTTGTGGGGACATATGTTTTCACTTCTCTGATGTATATTCCTGGGGGTGGAATTGCTTGGTTCATACTGTGGAATTGCAAACTGTTTTCCAAAGGGGCTGCACCATTTTACATTCCCACCAGCAATGTCTGAGGGTTCCAATATCTTTCCATCCTTACCAACACTTATTATTGTCTTTTTAGCTGTCACAGTGGATATGAGGTTTATTTTATTGGGTTTTGCTTTGCATTTCCCTGAGGACTTATTTTAGCATCTTTTATGTGCACATTGGCCATTTGTTATCTTTTTTGGAGATATGTCTATTCGGATCCTTTCCCTATATTTTAATTGGGTTATTTGTCTTTTTATTCAGTTATTAGTTCTTTATAAATGCTTGATACAAATATATGATTTGCAAATATTTATATATTCTTGATCAAATATATGATTTGCAAATATTTTCTCCCATTCTGTAGGTTTTTTTTTTCACTTTCTTGATACTGCCCTTTGATATAGAAACATATTTTATTCCTTACTGTAGATTTCCTCAGTATCTTGATCATCCAATTCAGAGAGAAGAATTTCTTTCATTATTGAATATTTCTCAAATATGTTCTATATGTATTAAACATTGCCCCATCACAGACATGAAACTAATATAAGAACATGTCTATTCTCTGAATGCTTATAGTATATTTAGGAAGATCAACTATATCTTACTTGTACTGCTGTGTATTTGTGGTCCAATTTATGTATCTCGTGCTCACTAAATGTAAGCTCCTTGAAGATAAACATCTTTGAATTGATACAATGTTTATCCTAGAACCTCAAATGTAGTATGTTTTATTATGACTTTTTTTAAATGAATGGAGCAATGTACTAGTATAGGTCTATTTACAACCGAATACTTAGGTGAATGTAAAACCAGTAAGTATTGTTGAATTTCAGAAATAACAAGATTAGTGTGTAGAGATTTATTAGGGAAGCCTTCATGCAGGAGAACGTGATTAAGTGCCCTTAAAGAATGGGTAAGTGGGAAGTAGATGTAGCTCAGTGGTTGAGCACCTGCTTCCATGTACGGGGTCCTGGAGTCAATCCCCGGTACCTCCTGGGAAAAAAATGCGTAAGAACTGAACATGGGGAAAGAGCATTTTAACTGGCTGGTATAGTATTTGGAGGGCAGTGAGGAAATTGGTATTGGTTTGTGGAGAGAGAGAAGGGTAAGTAAATAGGTAGGTACATCATATTTTAGAGGCCTTAAATGCTAGTTTAAAAGTTTGTTCCTACTCCAGTTGATGTGAGAGAGTTATTGAAGTTTTCTGCCTCAAGAAGTTTGGGGGCAAAGTAGTACTTTAAGAAGGTTTATTTGATAGTAGTATGCATTATTGGCTGGAGGGAGACTGCTGTTGGGAGTTGATTTAAGAGGCTATGGTAATAATTGAGTTCTTTCCATCTGTGAGCTCTTTAAGAGCAGGGTTCTTTAAAGAATATATTCATCTTCAGTGCCTAGCATAGTGCTAAGAGTGAAGTTCAAATATTTGTTGAACGGATGCTTGAATGTATGGACTAGGTGATATGGGCCTGGATAGAGCTGTTAGCATAAGAAATACCCATGTGAGAGAATTTTGTAGAAAAAATTGAGATGACACGCTGTCTAAAAGTGTAATGTGTGTGTGTAAGGTCAAAGATGACATCAAAGTTTCGGCATAGTGATTAATAAATAGCAGTGCCATCACTAGAAGTCAGCCATGGAAAGAGGGGAGCGAGAAGGGACAGAGATGAGCATGTTTTTAAATTGCTGAGTTTGATACTGAAATGCCTAGTACATAGTTACAGATATAACAATTCAAATGAGAACTGAAGCCTGAACCTTTAAACTTGAATATCAACCATATAGATGTTTTTGTTTGCACAGATGAAAAATGATTGGACTAATATAAGTGTGTGCAGAGGTTGTGTGCATGTCCATAAGGACATGCATTCTTGTACACACACAAGGTGATAGAACTTGAAATGTATGCTAGATTGTTGATATACTAATCTGCTTGTGTATATTAACAGAATGATGAGAACTGATTGTGAGTTAAGCACAAGTATAAGGGAGCTAAGGAAGGAGACAACAGGAAACAGAAGAACTTAAAACATAATATTGCCAATGAGACTTCGTGATTTTTCGTCAGTTTCAAAATAATAGTAATAACAGCAGTGTTACTCCTTTCTCACTTATTATGTAACTGCTGGGCACGGCATGCTGGGTCTTTTTATCCTCACAAGTAGTCTTTGAAGCCAGTACTGATGGCATCTGACCCCCCTTTTACTGATGAAGAAACTGAAGTCTAAAGAAGTTAAAACTTGCCAAAGGTCACTTGACCTAATAAATAATTAGGAGAGCTTGTGGCTATAAACCTAACGTTTTAAACCAAAAAATATTTTTCCCATTATAAAAAAAATATGCATGTTTAATTTCTGTGAGGCAAGGACTATGTCTTTACATAATCAGTCCTTGGTAAAGACTTATTAATTATCATGAGGACAGTGATTGGACCATAACATTTTCTATAAAAATCAGCATGTACTTTGAATGTGGCTGTTTCTACATTTCTCTTTGGATATTTATATTTATATAGTGTGTTAGGAAATAAATCTGTTTTGATTGCATGTTGTGGATGCAAATTTAAGAGAAGATATCAGTTCTTTTATTTAAAGAATTAATCATTAAGAAAGTGCTTTTCAAATTTTTCTCTTAAACTAATACAAACTTGTTTTCGAAGTGTTTCTGATGCATTACTCAGAATGTTTGTTCTTTAGCAAGAAAATAAGAAGAGCTTGCCATTTTCTTTTATTCCAGGGGATATAATTTTCAATGCCCAATACCCAGAGCTGCCCCCTGATTTTATCTTTGGAGAGGATGCTGAATTCCTGCCGGATCCCTCGGCTCTGCACGTGAGTACTGCAGGCTCAATCGCATGGTCTTTATTTGGTGAAAGGAGAACAAAATTAGCTTTTGAAAATTGCTTAACAGATGAATTTGCCAAACGTAAATTTCTTCCACCCATCTTGTTTCTGTCCCGTGAAATAAGTACAACTTTTCATTGCCAAAATGGTTAAATAAGAGATGTTTTAAATTGCAGGCTTACTTTCAGGCTGTTTTAAATTAATGAAGGACTCTAACATATTTGTTGAAATGCTTTTATTTTAGTTTAAAGAGAAATATTAAAAATGTTTTCTTTGTTTCAACTTAATATTTCATGCCTGTAGTCAATTTTCTAATGTTTCCTGACACTTCATCTACAGGGCTTGTTAGGAGTGCATTTCTTGGCTCATTAAGAGTTTTTTCCTTTTTGGTATAGAAGTGAAAGTGGCAAATTCGGACTTGTATCAGCATTATCTCAGTATTATTATCAGAGGGTAAAGAATAGATTACATTTTCTCTGTTTAAGCAGGACCAAAACCTTTTTGGTTGAAATAAAATGTTTCTGGAATTAGAGTAGGAATATTCACCACTGGGGCAGGGGCGGGTAGTACTTGCTAGAGCACATGCGGTTTATATAAAAATTATGTGCTTTGCATGGCTGGTGGAGAAGAAGAATGCTGTTTTGTTTAAAAGGTTCTGACTAGACAAAATGTCTCTTTTCCCTTCTCAAATTCAATTTTGCTATACTGTCTATACTATAAGAGGTTTTACTGCTGTTCAAAAACCATGTTCTTAGTTTTGTTTTCTGGAATTTTTTTTTTCTCAGTAAAGTTTTGTAATTAAAAGTTTTGATGACTTAGACTTTGAAATCTTGACTTTTGTTTTTTAAAGGGGAAGTATTAAACAGGAAGTTTTAAACCAAATCTGAAGCATTTTCTTACATTTGAGAATAAAACTGTAAAATATTGTTGGCAAGTGTAGGATGGGTTTGTTGCAGAGCTTCTAATAATTACACATAAGTTGTTACTTTGACTCCTTTTCAGAAGTTTATAATTTAAAATATGGCCTTTTCTGTTTCTGTGTTTATTATTCACCCTGTTTTAAAGTTGAAGGGCATCTCTGATAGAAAATAAGGTAGAGGTATCAGTGCAGACCTTTCCTGCATTGAATGTGCCCAGTGGAAGGTAAGCTTAATGCCAATGCTACATTACAGGCTAAGCACCCTGGAATTTAAAAAAGATGGGCAGAAAAAGTTTGTAGTGGAGGCTCTGTTGTACCTCTATTGTAGCAGAAGTTCTTGAAGAAGGGGGCAGAAGTGGAGAAGGTAGCCGAGAGTCTTTTAAGTAGGGTGAGTGACAGAAATAGGCAAATTGGCCAGAGCTATGATTTGTATATAGTAGAAGAAAGTACTGACAGGTTTGCAGAAATGTAAGTTAATATAAGAAAGGACTAGAAAAGAAGTTAGAAAAAGTGTTAAGTGTTGGAGAGGATGTGGAGAAATAGGAGCACTTAGTCATTGCTGTTGGCAATGTAAAATGGTATAGCTGCTGTGCAAGACAGTTTGGTAGTTTCTCAGAAAGCTAAGTATAGAACTACTATATGACCTGGCAATCCCTCTAGTAGGTATATACCCCAAAGAATTGAAAGCAGGGGTTTGATCAGGTATTTGCATAGCAATGTTCATAACGATGTTATTCATAATTGCCCAAAGATGGTAGCAACACAAGAGTCCATCAACCCATGAATGGATTAACGAAATTTGGTATATACATATAATGGAATATTATTCAGCTGTAAAAAGGAATGAATTCCTGATACATGCAACAACATGGATGAGCCTTGAGGACATTATGCTAAGTGAAATGAGCCAAGCACAAAATGACAAATATTGTATGATCTCACCGATATGAAATAATTAGAATAAGCAAACTCATAGAGTTAGAATCTAGAATATAAGTTACCAGGAGCTGGGTGGGGATAGAGAATGGGGAGTTAATGCTTAATTTGTACAGAATTTCTGTTTAGGTTGATAGTAAAGTTTTGGATATGGGTGGTGGTAATGGTAGCACATTATTATGAGTGTAATTACCAGCACTGAATTATACATGTGAATGAGGTTAAAAGGAAATTTCAGGTTGTATATATATTAGTAGATTAAAAATTAAAAATTGCACTTACTGTAAACTGTGGACTGTAGTTAATAGTACTTTTAAAATATTCTTTCATCAATTGTAATAAAGGTACTACATTAATGCAAAATGTCAACAATAGGGAGTATATGGGAAAGCTGTATTTTTACCTAATTTTTTTGTAAACTTACAACTTCTCTAATGAAAAAAATACTAAATAAAAAAAAAAAGAGGTTAGAAAGATAAATTGACTCAAGACCGTGGAATGAATCCAATGCTAGACTAAGCACTGTGGAAGAAAATGATAAAGGGGGACCAATAGCAATATAGTTCATATGCTGGATTCAGGAGAGCTTGATGGCCAGAATATAATTTAGCCAACTGTTACAAAAATCCAGGGCTGAGAGAAGGGGCTTTGAATTACGGTGGTGCAAGAGGGACCACTGTGATGGGAAAGATAAGGACTTTTGTTTGCAATTGCCTTCAAACTATACACTGCTTAGCTTCAATACTGGCAGTATTATGAGAATGTAAAATTTAAAAGCTGGAAAGGACCTTCAGATTCATTTCATTCCATTCCTCTATTTTAATGCTGAGGAAATTAACCTAAAATTATATAATTCTACAAGAGAGCTGATACTGTAACTCTACTATTTTGATGTGAAGTTATTGTAAATGTTTTCGAGAAATTAGCTGTGAAAAAACAATAAAAAAGTCAAACCACTAAATCTATGAGAAAGATTGCAAACCTAGGGGAACATCCTTTCTTTCTTGATATTTAATTAATTTGAGGCTGCAGGGCTTTTTTCTGAGCACAGCTTGCCTTTGAGGGACATTTCACTCAACTGTTAACAGGTTATGGTTTATTCAGTTCAGACTTTCCCTCCTCCTTCAAGTGCTTAGAGCACAGTCACTAATAACTTGACTAGTCTACAGATGGCCCTAGTGGGGGATTACTTATTTATCATGGTGTGGAAAGCAGAATGCCTAGACTTCTCAGATTTTTCCACTGAAGTACTCCTAATTTCAGAAGAGAATGAATATGCACCCTATTATCTGGAATGTAGTTCAAAGTGGTTCTGTAACAAACATGGATTTTCTTTGACATTTTAGGTTTTATCTTAAAGATTCATAGACAGTTTGTGCTTGATTCTGCAATATACCTGCATTTTTAACATAAAGTTATATTAAATTATAAACATATCGGAAAAAAATGGACCCTCCAATATGTCCCAGTTTGAAAAATAAGGTTTTAGAGGATATATTTGATATTTTATTCAATTTATTTATACCTGTTTCTTTCCAAAAAGATTTCAGGTAGCTTAAGTATTGGACACACAGAGGGTTAACAGAAATATGTATGGTGCTCTAATCCATCAGATGAATCACCTCTTTTTAAATTTGGACTCTTTATCCAGGGAGATGAGTTTTGTAAAGGAACTTGAGATTCCTAGATAAATGGAAAATACTGGAGGATCATAGATAGAGAATCATAAAATTATTTGCATTAGGACTTCATGGATCAGTGGTTCTTAATTCTAGCTATACTATACATTAGAATCTTTTAGGAAGCCTGTTAAAAACAGTTTGCTGAATCTACTGAATTTGAACTTTCATGGAGCCCGAAAAATCATTTAATTTCCTACACTATTTTTACGTGTTTGTTTTTGAATGACCTTTGGGGACCATGGATTGAGTCTATCTTTTACAGAGCATACCCAACAGAAAGCCATTTAGTTTTTGATTAACAGCGAAGTATCATTTTCTAGTTTGGTGAAGGCTCTCTCTGTTTTTTAGTAATAACTTTATTGAGACATAATTTACCTACCATAGAATCCATGCATTTAAAGTATACAAGTCACCAGTTTTTAGTACATTCATTGAGTTGTGCAGCCATTACCACAAGAACTTTTAGAACTCTTTGTTTAACTTTTTGCCAGTCTGTTTTCCAAAGTTTTGAGTGCACGATTTTACGTGCCCACCAGCAGTGTAGGAGGACTCCAATTTCTCCACACCTTGCCAAGGATTGTTATCTGTTTTTTTGTTATAGGCTTCCTAGTGTGCGGGAAGTGGTATCTCCCATACTTTTGATTTCCCTGATAATTAATTATGTTGAGCATCTTTCCATGTGTTTATTAGCCATTTGTACATCTTCTTTGGAGAAAGGTCTATTTAGATCCTTAGAACTTTTTAAACTGGATTGCTTGTCCTTTTGTTGAGTTGTAAGACTGCTTCATGTATTCCTTATTCCTTATCAGATACATGATTTGCAAAATTTTTATCCTAGTCTGTGGGTTGTCTTTTCACTTTGTTGATTGTGTTCTTTTCTAATTTTGAAGTCCAATTTATTTTTTTCTTTTGTTGCTTGTGCTTTTGGATTTATATCTCATAAACTATTGCAAAACCCAAGGTTAGGAATATTTATGTCTATTCATGGAGTGGATTGTTTGTCTTCTAAAAATTTTATAGTTTTTACTCTTTTTTTTTTTTTAAGATTTATTTATTTATTTATTTCTCTCCCTCCCCCACCCCCACCCCGGTTGTCTCTTCTCTGTGTCTATTTGCTGTGTCTTCTTTGTCCGCTTCTGTTGTCGTCAGCGGCACAGGAATCTGTGTTTCTTTTTGTTGCGTCATCTTGTTGTGTCATCTCTCCATGTGTGCGGTGCCATTCCTGGGCAGGCTGCACTTTCTTTCACGCTGGGCGGCTCTCCTTATGGGGCATACTCCTTGCGCATGGGGCTCCCCTACGCGGGGACACCCCTGCATGGCATGGCACTCCTTGCACGCGTCAGCACTGTGCATGGGCCAGCTCCACACAGGTCAAGGAGGCCCGGGGTTTGAACCATGGACCTCCCATGTGTTAGACGGATGCCCTAACCACTGGGCCAAGTTTGCTGCCAGTTTTCATTCTTATATTTAGATATATGGGCCATTTTGAGTTAATTTTTTAATAGATGATGTGAGCTAGTGACCCAGTTTCATTCTTTTGCAAGTGGATAACCAGTTGTTCCAGCCATTTGTTGAAAAGTCTGTTCAACCATTTGTTGAAAAGTTTGTTCTTTCTTCATTGAATTGTCTTGGCCCTCCTGTCAAAACTTAAATGACAGTGGAGCAGATGTAGCTCAAGTGTTTGAGCACCTGCTTCCTGTGGACAAGGTCCCGGGTTTGATCCCCTGTACTTCCTAAAAACAAAAACATACAAATAAATGAAAAAAATAAATAAAACAACAACTCTCATTGGGGAGCAAATGTAACTCAGTGGTTCAGTGCCTGCTTCTCGTGTCTGAGGTCCTTAGTTCAATCCCTGGTACTTCCTTAAAAAAATAAAAAGCTTAAAGATGAGGTTCCAGTTGACCAAGATGCCAGCTTGAGATATTCTTGGGTGCTGTTCTACCATAGTATCTTTTTTTTTCCCTAGAAGGTACCAGGGATTGAACCTGGGATCTCATACATGGGAAGCAGACACCCAACCACTGAGCTACACTTGCTCCCCCCACCATAGAATCTTGAACAACGAGCAAAAACTAGCATAACCATCTTCTTCAAAACTCTGGAAAAACCACCAAAGGGTTGTAGTAACTGGGCATATGCCAAAACAAGAAAACAGAACTTTGAAAACTTTAGGTGAAGCTTGTGGTGCCCTTCCAGATTCCTTCCTCTCATCCCCCCTTGGTGTAGTGTGGACTCAGTCTGCACTCCCATTGTGAGACCCTGGCCCTGTTCTGGAGGAAACAGAGGAACCCCTATGGCACATTCCAGGTGCCTGTATGTTGCTGCCAATCTAGTAGGTAGAAGCCTGAAAGACTGAACTAGGATACTCCTCTCTGGCTGGACCATTCCAAAACTTGCTCTATAGGCAGAAGCACCTTGCAGAGAGCTAAAGCAGTGTAAGAAACAATTAAGTCAAAGCGGCCTGGGGCAAAGAATTACCTGCATGAAGTTATACAATAGAGCACCCAGGAGAGGGACAATGTCTATTTCATAGGGAGTAGAAAGGGCATTCCAATTCTTGAGAACAGGGAAATTCAGTTGTTTTGTCTTCCAGGTCACTGGTTCTTTCTTCTGTCTCTAAGCTGCTGCTGAAACCCTCTAGGGGATTTTTCAGTCTAGTTATTGTGGTCTTCAACTTTGTTATTTCTGTTTTGTTCCTTTTAAAAATCTTTCTTTGTTGAGATTCTTACATTATTCATTCATTATTTTTCGGATATCCTTTAGTTCTTTCTCCTTGAGCATCATTTTTTCAAAGCCTTTCTCCAGTATGTCCAAAGTGTATTCCTCTTCATTGATGATTTCTGGATTTTTTTCTTATTCCTTTGGATGAGTTATTTTATATTCCTTCATTTGTCTTATAATCTTTCTTTGCGTACTGTACATTTTAATATTTTAAAATGTTAACTCTGGAATTAAGTCCCTATACTGTCTGTTTATTAAGTTTGTATCCAGTTATTAAGATGACAGGGATTTCTGTGAGTGCCAGGAGTTAACAAAAACAAACCAAAGTAAAATACACCATTCGTAGTCTTTGCACTTTGGCTATGTTTTGCCTAGTGATCTCTTTCAGAGCTGAACCCTCCTATCAGAAAGATCAGCCCAAGGTGAATGCAAAGTGCAGGGTCCTCTCTGGCTTGTCTGAACCTTCATGGAGCTTGCTTCTCTTCTTGGGTTTGTTCTTGCTCATGGCCTTAGGAATTCCCACATTGACAGGAATTTCAAATGCCCTCTCTACTCCCTATGAAATAGACTTCCTCCCCCTCCTGGGTGCTCTGTTGTATAACTTCATGCAGGTAATTCTTTGCCTCAGGCCGCTTTGACTTAATTGTTTCTTACACTGTTTTAGCTCTCTGCAAGCTGCTTCTGCCTGCTGAGCAAGTTCTGGAATAGCCCAGCTAGAGAGGAGAGTCTTGGTTCAGTCTTTCAGGCTTCTACTCACTACATTGGTACTGACATACAGCCACCGCAGTATGTGCCAAGGTATTACTCTGCCACCTCTGGAACTTGGCTGGTGCCCCACAATATGAGCACAGGCCCACTCCAGGCATGGGAGTATATGGCAGAGGGGCCCCTGGGACCCCATGAATTTCTCCTACCTTTAAAAAAATTTTCCTTACTTTATTTGGCACTTTTCCAGTTACTGCAATCTCTTAAAGGTTTTCTGGAGTTTTGAAGAAGTTGGCTGTGCCATTTTTTCCCCCCTAGTTGTTCAAAGATTCTGTGGGGAACATAACCCTAGAGTAGCTTAGGTTACTGTCTTTATTGACCTGTAATGAATTTTTAAATTAGGAAGTATGAGTCCCTCAACTTTGTTCTTCATTTTCAGGGCTGATGTGGCTATTCTGGGTTCCCTACATTTTCATATTTTTTAGATCAGCCTGTCATTTTCTGCAGAGAATCCATCTGGGAGTTTGTTAGGGATTTTGTTGAATACAAAGATAAATTTTGTGAGTATTGTCATTTTAACAACAGTTTCTTTCAACAGTGTTTTATAACTTTAGAGTAGAAGTTTTGCACTTCTTTTGTTCAGTTTATTTCTATTTTCGTCTTTCTGATTTTATTTTAAATGATGTACTTCAGTTTCATTTTCCACTCGATGTCATTACTGTACAGAAATACAATTGAGTTTTACCAAACATCTCTTAACAAATTTATGTTCCTTATCTTTTTAGCTTTTTTCAAGATAAATGGGTAAAGAAGCTGGATCATATCTTATTTTGGTATTGAGATGTGATTATATAATAGTAACATTGCTTTTTCCTTTATTATATAAGGGACTTAAACCATTTCCTAAGTTAAAAATGGAAGCAGTATTGAAAAAAAGCCTATAACATCCTGGAATCTACCTTCAACTGCAACACTCTTAAGTTTTAGTGTGTTCATTAAAAATATGTTTCCTCACTTTTTGTTGTATGTGCTAATAATTAATTCATGAAACCCTTTTAATCAACATTTATTGAATAAGTGTACACAGATAAATTGATTCTGTGAAACATTTCTAAGTATGCAATAGCTCCTTCAAAGAGTGTGGAGGTAAAAATAATCATGATGTGTTTGGATTTTATTTGACAAGGCAGAATGTTTCTTGTGGGGATTAGGGAAGATTGGTCTTGGCTAGGTGAGGTGCCAATATTTTAGGCAATTTTAAGGTAGAGGGTATTTTGGCAGATCTTTTATAATGGTTGAACAATTCCTGGACATCTTTAGAGATGAGTGATCTGTTGTTTAATTTTTGCCCTGCTTTGAGAAAGAGTTGGGTAAGATGAGCCCTGAAGGTTTCTATTATGTTTGCATGATTAGTGGTATGCTAAGAAAATTTTGCAGAAGACTTTATAGAAGGTAGGTAAAATCAACCTTGATTTGAATGGTAGTATTTACTATTTCAGTATATAAATGTCAGTGAAATGTAGGCAGACAAAAGTGCATTCATGGAGACAGTGTTTTAAAGTAGAGCAGTCTACAGCAAAGTTTTCTCGATGTGCATGCTCTTTTATTGTTTGGGTTTCAGAGGAAACTGGAAAATAAGCAGGCATGAAGGGTAGACATCTGGGTGCTGTGGTACAAGTGCCAGAGAAGAGTATATGGTCTTTAAGTTATCACTAGGTGGGTCATAATTTATTATTGGTTGCACTTGGTATGTTCAGAACCTGTCCTCAATTTTTTTTGATGCGTCTCTCTTCCATTTAATTTGTAATAGACCTTTGAAATCTGTATCACAAATATGAGACTTTGAGAAGACTGAAAAGTTCTGTCTTGAAAAGAACATTGGCTCTCCTAGGAGGGATTACTCTTGTTTATGCCTGTGCTAAAGAAAATTTATTTGACATTAAGCAAGAGTACAATTTCAACTCCTGCATTTTCCTAGATCTGTGTTCACTGTGTCTACCTGACAGATTGCTTCAAAATTTCATTGATCTTTCTCTAATTGGTAATGTAGAAGAGTTTCCAAACTTTATTAATATTCACATCACCTGGAAATCTTGTCAAAATGCATGTTCTCATCTAGCATGTTTGGGGTAGTGCCCGTATTGTGGATCGTGTGAGTAGCAAGGATGATAGAAAATTGGCATCTTTAACAAGAATTGTGTATTTTAGCATGATTTCACAAGTAGTTTGCTTATTTAACAAGATCTGACATTTGTTAAATTTCATTTTATCCTATTTTATTTTAAAAGAGAGTGATGGTCTATTCCTCCTACCTCCTTTTTTAAACTTAAGTTTTCTATTTTCAGTAAGATGTTGATCAGCACAGATCAAAGTGACTATTCCAAATCATTTAAGGTCGTTTAAGAATTGTCTTCATTAAGTAATTATTTAACATGTTTGCCCTTTGTTTTATTGTTGTTAACTATAAGAATTATCAAGTTGGGGGTGGGAGGAGAGCAGCAACATCTTTTACATAATCATGGTTAGAAAAAAATCATTTTTCTACCATATTACTCAATGTCCTAATTCATACAAGAACCCACAAAATAAGTTTCTGCTTATGTTTAGTTTCAAGAAAGATTTTGCTTCTGCAAATAAATTTGTATGCTTTCTCTTGGAAAATAAACACAGTGCAAGTCACATTTCCCTTTTTGCCCATGCTGCCTAAAAGCTGAGTGTCAAATGGATTGCTCAAGTATTAGAATCTTTCATTTCATGGGCTTAAAAATGTCTTTCCCCTCTTTTTCCTTTAATGAACTCTTTTTTGTTTTACCTTTAAATTTCATATCTTAAAATATATTTTAATTTATGAACTATATTAAATAATTTTAGAATCTGACACATTTTATTAAATTGTAAATAAAATATGACAATGAAGGGAAATTTTCTAGGACTGTTATTCTGAGGAACTTGCAACTTTTTGTCTCTTCTTTTTATTTCAGATTTTAACTTTACTTTTCTTGGCATACTATATATTTTCTTAGAAAGTTGTATGAAAAATCACTTATATTTCAAATAATTTTCCCTGTTCAGTTGAATCACATTTTTTCTTACAGAAAATAATTTGTCCTTAACCTAATTGAAACGAGCACTTTAGAGGGCCATCATTTTCTTCACAATATTTCCTTTTAGTAATGCTTATTAGAAATCAGTCTTATCAGTTCGTATTCTCTCCATTTCTGTACACACCCATGTACTCACACTCATTCCTCCCTCCTACCCCCATCCACCATGGCCCTGAAGAATATCCTTTAGCATTTTTTGTAGTTGAAATTAGTGACAAATTCTGATTTTTTTATTTATTGAAAAATGTTTTTATTTAACTCTTGCTTTAAAGAATAGTTTTCTAGATATGGATTTCTAGGTTTTATTTTCTTCTAGTTTTTTATAGATGCTGTTCCATTGCCTTCTGGCTTTCATTGTTTTTTTATGAGAAATCAGCCTCATTCATATTGCTCCCTCGTATATAATGTGTCTTGTCTTTCTGGCTCCTTTCAATTTTTTTTTTCTTAGCTTTGGTTTCACCATTTCGACTAGTGTGCCTAGGAATGGTTTTCTTTTAATTTATCCTGCTTGCAATTTGCTGACTTTTGCAGATTCATTAAATTGATGTTTTTCACCAAATTTGGGACTTTTTCAGTCATTGTTTCTTTAAATGTGTTTTCTACCTTATTCTTACTCTTCTTTCTCCTTGCATTCCAAATACATTTGTATTAATTAGGCTGATATTGCCCCTCAATTCACTGAGACCCTCTTCAGTTTTCATCTCTCTTTCTCCTTGCTTTTCTTCAGATTGGATGATTTCCATTGATCTGCCTTCAAGTTTATTGACCTTCTCTTCTGCTCTCTACTCTGCTATTAAGACTTTCCAATGAATTTTTCCCTTCAATTATTATTCTTTTCATTTGTAGAATTATTATTTGGGTCTTTAAATATTTCTGTTTCTCTTCCAAGATTCCCTGTGTATTCATTCATTAAGACCATATTTTCTTTCAAGTTTTTGAACATGTTTACAATAACTGCTTTAAAGTCTTTGTTGGCTAAATCCAATATCATGACCATTTCACTATTGGTTTCTATTGAGTCATTTTTTTCTTGATTATGGGTCATGCTGTCTCTGTTTGCTTGCATGTTTAGTAATTTTTTATTGTATATTGAACATTGTAGATATATATTAAAGAACTTTTGATTTTATTATATTTTTTGAAGAGTGTTTACTTTTGTTCTGATAGGCAGTTCATTTACTGGCTGATATCTTGAACATGTGGAGACTTGGTTTATTTATTTTTAGAACAGATCCATTGAAAAGCCCACGGTGTTTACAAGCAACTGCCAACTTGGTGGGATTCAAACCCCAAATTCTGTCTCCCTCGTAGATATTATCAGGCTTGGTTTTAGGCTATATTAGGGCATGTCTAGAATAGGCCTTAGTTTAGGGCAGGAATTGGCAAACTTTAAGCCGATGGGTCAATTATTGCCTGCAACCTGTTTTTATGTAGTCTGCAAGCTAGGAATCGTTTTTATATTTTTAAAGGATTGTGAAAAAAGAATCAGCAACAAAGAAGAATAAACAACAGAGACAGTGTGTGGTCCAGCAATCCTAAAATATTTATTCTCTGGGTTTTCATAGAAAAGGTTTTGCTGACCCTTTGGTCTAAGTCACAGTTTTTAATCTTAGAGTTGGTTTTTATTGTTGTTGTTTTCTCAACTGTATGCTTTTGGTTAATGAGTTGTTAATGAGCTCTCTCCACTCTGTATGGGCTGGAACTTTAATATCTCCCTGCTCTATTCACCTGTAATATCTCTGTTTTGCTTTCAGCTGTACAATATCCACTTTCTTGTAAGCCTCTTTTATAGTATTGCTTCATGGCAGCTGCTCTTTGATAAGCCGCCTTCAATCTTGCCCTGTGTATGTGCAGCCCGGCACTTGGCTGAGATTCTTAGGTAAATCCTCTCCTCATATGGGTTTTGGACCATCACAACATCTCCACATTCTCCATTGTCCTCTAAGGCAATTTCTAGGCACTTCAGTAGTTCTGAGTCTGATAACTGCTTCCTCTGTTCAGCAGAATGTCAATGGTCTTCACTAGTTTCCAGTAGGCACTCTAGGCTCCATGTTGTGGTGGTTGACATTCTTCAACTCCATGTTAGCTGAGTGGGGTAAGTCCAATAAATCAGAGTGTAGGAGTTGAAGTCTGTTGAGGTTCAGGGCCTGGCTACCATATTGTCAATCCAGAGATTCAAATCCCCTAGATATATCTTAAACCCCAGCACCAACTACAATTCCAGTAAAGTAGCATGAAAGTCTTGTGAAAAGAGATCCCATCTGAGTCCAGTTCCATCACGCAGAAACACCAGCTCCAAAGAAGGGCCAACTGACATGGCAGTGAACCCCATCTGCCATGACCATAGAACCCGTGGGTCTCTTTATCCCTCAAAAGAACCAATACCTGGGGTTGTATCTACTTTATCTTTCTCTGAGACTCTGCTCAGGTGTGTATAAGGGCAATCCTTCTGACAACCTCCAGACTCTTTTTTAGAGACCCATTCTCCTGGATTATTATAGTAGCTTTCAAACCAGTCTCTTTGCTTCTTCCTTTGTCATCCTACACTATTTTTTCACATAGAAACAAGAGAGCATTCAAACATTCTAAGCACACTCCAGCTCAGGACCATTCTATGCTATTTACTATTTTCATTCATTTCTGCCTGGGACTTCTGCCTGCCAGATACCTACATGGCTTGCTACCCTCCTTTATTCAAACATCATTATATCAGAGGGGCCATCCCTGATATTCCTATACAAAATGGTGACATTCTCTTCATTATTCTCTGATCTTTACCTTGCTTAATTCTTTTCATAGCACTTATCACTATTTGCTTAATTTTTGGTTACTTATTGTTCGATTGCTGCCTCTGCTGGGGTCACCAACTACCCTGGTTGGCCTGGGACTGAGGGTTTTCCTGGAATGTGGGAATTTAGTGTTAAAACTGGGACAGTTCCAGGTAAGCAGGGTAATGGGACACATTTGTGTCTTCACTGGAAAGGAAGCTTCATGAGAGAATGGAATATGTTTTGTTCACTGCTCTATCCTAGTATCTAGAAAAGTACCTGGAATGTAGAGGTGCCTAATATACATGTTTGTTAAATGAACAGTTTTCTTTCAAGGTTCTGTATTCCATAAGAGACTTAATGATTTCCAAAACTAGAAAATAGGCTTTAGATGAAAATTTCAAAATAGAAGAAAAAAATCCTGATTTAGAGAAATTTGGGGACAAAAACAGTTAACAATTTCTAAAGCAGTGATTTTCAGCCTTGGTTTTGCAATACCTTGTGGTATGTCCCACTACCTCAGAAAGTATTATGAAATTCTTTCTCCCAAAACTAATAATGATAATTCACTTTAATTTAAAATGAAGTTGCATAAAGGAGGAAGGGTGGATCATAAATTTAAGTGAGAAGAGGATGTTGTAATTATAGCAAAATTGAAAACCACTGGTATCTGACTTCCTGGTTTGAAGAAGGTGAGGGTGATTTAGTGTTTTGGAAAAGCATCCTCAGGGTAGTGAACCTAATGCAATTTCACGTACTACCCACTGGTTTTAGGATTTATTACCTCTGTTCTGCTTGCATAGGATGTAAGTGTAGAAAGAAGTATTGTACTAACACTTGTCATTTTTCCTTCTCTGCTCTTCACTGCTGCCTCCTGAATGGCACCTTTTGGATATGTCCTTAAAAAATAGTCCCCATTTCCCATGTACATGAAATACATGCTAAGAATGCACTAAGCTGAGGTGGACTACATGACATACCATTTGAAAAATGCCATCCATTTATGTGGTATTTCTATTCCTAGATGTTTCCCAGTGATTTGGCCTACAATTTATTTTAAAATAGAATGCTATGGCATTTTTCAGATTATATATTGAATGCCTCACATGATACCTATAAAAGCCATGACTTTAGTTCTTGACATAGCACTCAAGATAGATAAGTAAATAGAATTGCAACATAGAGTGATAAGTGCAGAGATAAAGGCATGTATGTACAGGATTCTCTGGGATCTTATAGGAGGGATACTTTAACTATTTCTATGTATGGTAAATGTTAGGAATTTAGACACATATGACTTGATTATTTGCAATAATATCTATTTTATGTGTTTTATTGAAGAATGACATACAAACAGAAGTATGCATATCACAAGTGTACATTTTCAAAAAGTAAACACACTCTTGTACCCAATACCTAGATCAAGAACTAGAACATTCCTAGCATCTAGAATCCTGCTCATGCCCCCTTCTAGTACTATGACCACCTTGCCCAAGAGCAATTACTATGCTTACTTATATCATCATCAATTTTGCTTCTTTTTAAAAACTTTATATAAATGGAATCCAGCTGTGCTTGTTATGGGTCTGGCTTCTTTCACTCAACATTTATTTGTGAGGTTTACTTATGTAGCTTTCCTTCTTGTTGTTTATGCTATTGCTATATAGTATTTCCGTATGAATATACCACTGTTCGTTTACTATTCTATTTTTGATTGATGTTTATATTATTTTCAGTTTTTTACTATTATGATTAATGCTATGATGAGCATTCATGTATATATCTCTTGGTGAATATATGTATGCATTTCCGATGGGTGTATACTGAAGATTTAAAGGGTCCATGGTGTGTTTGAGTGTCTCAACTTTACTAGTTTGTCCAACAGCATCCAATCAGTATACCAATAATTTGAATTGGGAAAATTGAATATAGAGAATTATTAACTATATATATAATAAAAGAGATCTCTAACAGATATAAGGATAGCAAATGTAGGGAGCAGCTAATACCTCTAGAACTGAGGGAGGATACTCAAGGATGGAAGAAAAAACCATAAAGGTGAAGTACAAAGTGTGACCCATGAGGAAATATGCTATACTCCAAAAAACCTACATGAGTTTTCCAATTTATGGAGATAGAAATCAGGGTGATATGTGTGGGAATGGATATTATGGGTATGGTATAATGATGGAAGGAATATTAAAGTTGAATAGGGCTGAATTTTTTATATGGGCCCACTAAACAGAGAGTCTGGATTCATTGTTGCAGCTCGAGGGCTTAGAAATGGCTCTAACTGTTCAGGTGGCTGACTGAAACTGGGACCAAAAGATAGCCTACAGTGCCTGAGGTCAAGATTCCAGAATTGTCCTGATAAACTGTAGATGAGGGGATCCAAATGCTTAGAGAAATTGGAATGCTAGAATGGATTTAACATTTAAGACATGCCCAGCACCCTAGGAATGTCCAGGAGACACATTTTTCACCAGTATTGGGAGGAATAAGTTTGTGACTATGTCCATCTTCCCTACGACTCTGTCGTTGTTCTTCTCTGTAAGTCAAATACTACTGTCAGAACTGCTGTCACAGAACTAGGATCCTTAAACACTGTGGGAGTGATTGAATCTCAGGCTGCATGTCATCGCCAAAGACAAGGTAGGCGTGGCTACCACAATGAAAGGCAGACTCAAAGCAGCAATCAGAAGAGTCTGAGTCTCATAAATCTATGTCATTGGCTAATAGATCATGGGGTACCTAGAAGTAAAATAGATGAGCCGTCTTCTAAATTCCTACTTGATCTGTATAAGTGGAAGAGTTCTAGGTTCTGTAACTTGAATTACAGAAACAGAGAACCACAGCCCCTTAATCAGTTTCCAGACCTGAGACAGTTTACAGACCCAGAGCCCCTTGAATGAACAGAAAGCCAGGTCCGCTTGGGGGAAAGATCCTGTTACATTGCCAAAAATATATACTGTTAATCTTTCAGCTTTTCTCAAAGAGACCTATGGCATTGGACCAGGGTAACTGTGCTTTGGAGAAAAGGAAATGATCAGACATTTCGGGGATTGTTAGACAGTGGCTCAGAAGTGACATTAATTCCAGGAGACCCAAAACATCACTGTGGGCCACCAGTCGAAGTAGGAGATTATGGAGATCAGGTGATTGATGTAGATTTTTTTTTTCTTTTTTTAAGGCGGTACTGGCTATTGAACTCAGGACCTCATATATGGGAAGCAGGTGCTCAAACACTGAACCACATCTCTTCCCCAATGAGAGTTGGATTTTTTGTTTGTTTTTAGGAGGTACCAATGATGAACCCAGGACCTTGTACATGGGAAGCAGGCGCTCAACCACTTGGGCTACATCTCCTCCCAATTGATGGAGTTTTAGCTCAGGTCCATCTCACAGTGGGTCCTATGGGTCCCTGGACTTATTCTGTCATTATTTTCACAGTTCCAGAATGCATTATTGGAATAGATATAGTTCAACCACTGACAGAATCTCCACATTGGATCCCTGACTTGTCGAGTGAGGGTTACTATGGTAGGAAAGGCCAAGTGGAAGCTGTCCCTACCTAGCAAAATAGTAAATCAAAAGCAACACCAGATTCCTGGAGGGATTGCAGATCAGTGCCACCATCAAGGATTAAAATGATGCAGGGTTGGTGATTCCCCCCATATCCCCATTCAATGCTCTTATCTGACCTGTGCAGAGAACAGATGGATATTAGAGGATTATCATAAACTTAACCAGGTGGTCACTGCAATTGCAGCTGCTGTTCCAGATGTGATATCATTGCTTGGGCAAATCAACAAATCCCCTGGTACCTGGTATGCAGCTATCGATCTGGCAAATTTTTTTCTCAATTGCTGTTAATAAGGACCGCCAGAAACAGTTTGCTTTCAGCTGGCAGGGCTAGCAATATTCCTTCACTGTCATGCTTCTGGGATATATAATCTCTCTAGCCCTATGTCATAATATTGTCCTCAGGAGTCTTGATCATCTCTCCCTCTCACAAGATATCACACTGGTCCATTATATTGATGATATCATGCTGATTGGATCTGGTGAGTAAGAAGTAGCAACTACTCAGACTTAACTGGTAAGGCATTTGCATGAGAGAGGATGAAAAATAAATCTAACAGAAATACAGGGGCCTTCCACCTTGGTGAAATTTTTAGATGTCCAGTGGTGTGGAGCATGTTGACTTATCCCTTCTAAAATGATGATTGCAGTCATGTAAACACTTTCATGATATAGGAAGAAAGTTAATGTTATTCTTTTAAAAATGTACCTCATAAGGAAATACAGTGAAAGTCTCCTCATTTAAAAAACAAAATTCATGATTTTACCTATTCCTCTAAGGTGTTGTAACCTCAATTGTGGATTAAAGAGAGCAGTATTTATATACACCTATGTATACACCCTTATAATTTTGAAGGTATGTGTTACAAACAAGGCTTTAAAAGCATAGTTGTAGAAAAACAACATCTTGAAAGTACGAGCAAGGTGTGTTTAAAATGTTCACTCTTATTAGACAAATGAAAAAAGGGAAACCAAGTTAATTTTAAAAATCCAATTGCAAATATAACATTTATAGCAGAAGTTGCTTGTTTTGGTTTATTGAACTGAACTTGTAAAATTGCCCTTAGGAAAATGAGGTACCGAAAGTGTCAATCCTTGCAGTTGAAGATGTTGCTTGTCCTAATGAGCTATCTTTCTGAAGATTATCTTTTATATTTGGTTGATCCTTTCTGTCAACCTTTTATCACCTTCTATCCACTCTACCCCTTAAAAATTTGGATTTTTCAATTATAATAATGTGTTTTTATTTTTAACAACATATAAAATACAAGTAATTTCCAAGTAAAATAAATTGTTAATCCTCCACAACTTAGTGATATATATTATTAACATTTTAGTGTATTTATTCCCAGTATGTTTTCTGTGTTTATATCACATGCACATATATTCTCAACAGTTTCCATTTTGTTCACTTCACATAATATCATAAGCACTTTTCCTATTATGTACATATTTAAAGCATCTTTTAAAATTGGCTTTTATTTTTTTGACTTGTTCCTGATTGTTAACTCCCCAGGAATATAAAAGATGCATCTCAAATCAGTTCTTTTTCTTTATTTTTAAATTTGTTTCATATAGAAAGTAATAAGCTCCACTTACGGTTGTCGACTAAGTGAAATGGGGATTACTTGTGGTTCTCAATCCCTTTTCCCTTACTGTGAATAACTAGTACTTGGTTATGGTTAATAACTTACAAATAGTGTAATTAATTCATCATTTTAAGTTTAGGTTCTACGAACAAGCATTCTCCCTTTGTTTCCTTAAGAAGACAAGGGAGAAGTGAAGGATTTAGTAAAATAATTATTGAAATTACTTTTGGATAACATATGTTCAACATTGAATAAGAGACCTAGAATCTACCATTCAAGAGGATTTTGGTCTAAAAGAAACAGCATTTAAACTTATAAAGAAAAATATATAGTAAGTTGCAGTGTGTTGTCATAGTATATTATATATGCTTCTGTAGGAATGGCTCTACTGTCCAGGAATTGTTTGCTTACCTTTGTGTCTCTTTTACAGTTCTGAGAACCATATCTTTCTTATTGCTGCTAAAACAAATGCCATACAGTGGGCTGGCTTAATAACAGGAATTTATTGGCTCTCATTTCAGAGGCTAGAAGACTTGCTTCTGCCCAGGGTCAGTATCTCCTGGCTGGCTGGCAATCTGATGGGCTTTCTTAACTTTTCTGTCATATGACAATGTACTTGGCAGCATCTTCTTCTTTCTCTTCTTGATTGCTTTGACTGCCAGTTTCTGGCTGCTTCCTGTGGCGGCTTCTTCCATGTTCAATTTCCTTTACACATGAGGACTTCAGCTACATTGGATTAAAGCTCACCCTCATTCAGATTGGGAACACCTTAACTAATGATATCTTCTAAGTCCTTTTTACAAATCAATCCACACCCATGGCCAGAGGTTGGGATCTGAACATGTCATTTGTGGAGAATATGGTTTAGTCTCCAACATTTAGCTAATTGCCTCTACAAACATGTTGTGTCTATGCTATGTTTAAGTCTTTTTGATAGGTGGTATCAGAAAGGTGAAAGATACATTGATATCGTTATCGTTTCTTCAATATATGTATTTTTTATTTCTCATATACCAGCACTGTATTCCATGCTCACAGTTTAGTAGGAGAGAAAATCTGGCTACAGATAGCTTTGGTGTAAGGCAGAAAAGGAAGGTAATAACAAAATTCAGATGAGGAAGAAATTACTTTGGAAAGGAAAATCCCATGATTTGTATCTGTTAGAACCTGGTGGACAGAGCAGGTATAGCTCATCTGTTGAGCACCCATTTCGTATGTACAGGGTCCTGGATTTGATCCCTGGTACCTCCTGAAAAAAAAAAAGAACCTGGTGGGATGTCAGTGACAGAAAATGTAACCCAAACTGGTGTAAGTGAAAAAAGAATTAATTTGTTCTCATAATGGAACAATTCCAGGGATTAGACATGGGCATGATGGTATTTAAGGCCCAAACAAGTCATTAGGAATTTGCTCTGCCTTCTCATGCTGGCCTTGTTTTTAGGACTCTTTAGGGCATCTCCCAGTACCTCTAGGCCAACTTCACAACAACAACTCTCAAAGAAGAGAAATCCTAATGTCATATACAAAAATCTTAGAATTGAGATTTGTTAGTCTTCGCTTGCATCACCTGTATCACTGTTTCTCTCGGGATAAAATGTACCAATTAGCTTAGCTTTAATACATGTGTACTCATTAGGGATAGAATACAGCTTCAGTGGAATGACATATCCTGAGTCTGAAGGAATGGAATCTCAAATGCAAATAGGGTCTCTTCTGAAGTAGTGGAAGTGGGTATTAGTGGCAAAAGCAAAATTTATCTCCTCCCTCCCTCCCTCTTTTCTTCCATTTCCAGGAAAAATAACAGAATTAAACTTGTGCAATAAAAGGGATAATTGCTCTTCTTTCCTTTCTTCCTTTGGCTCTCTCTCTCACCCTACCCACTTCCTTCTCTCTCTCTCGCTTTTATTTTAGTTTACACCTCATAAAATATATTTTAATGGATTAATATTTAATCATTCAAACATACTTGTATTTATACCCAGTGGAATGTGGCGCTACCATTTATTTAGTATTATTAGAGAAGTTGTGAGCTTACAAAACAATCATGCATAATAGTGCAGAATTCCCATATACCACTCCTCCACTAGCACCTTACATTGTTGTGGAACATTTCTTACAGATTATGACAGAACATGATTAATTATTACTATCTATGGTTCATAGCATACACTTGGTATGTTTTTTCCATACAGCCCCTATTGTTAACACTGTGTCTCAGTATTGTGCCTTTGTTATGGTTCATGAGAGAACACTCTCATATTTGTACTGTTTACCACAATCCATTTTCCATCAAATGGTTCACTGTGTTTTACCATCCCATGCCTTGTATGTTCTACCCAAAGTGTATACCCAGTGGTTTTCACTTTCATCACAGAGTTGTGCAGTCATTGCCCCAGTAACTACCTTTGTTTTTCTTTAGTCCAAAAGAAAAAATCCCATAACCCCATTATTGATCTTAGTGTTGACCTTTGACACTGATGTAGGAATATTATAATATTATTCTTAACTATAGTCCTTAAGTTACATTAATTCTATTTTCCCATGTATCACTATATTCTTACCACCTTGTAATAGTGATGTACAGTTGTTCTAGTTCATAGAAAAACATTCTTGTATTTGTATTATTAACCACAACCCTCATCCATCTCTGGGTTCACTAGGTTATTCAGTCCCTAGATTATTCTCTAGCTTTCTTTCAGTTGGCATTTTACATCCATTAAATACCCCTTTCAGCCACAATGCCATTTATAAATCAGCTATGTTAATTATACTCACTATAATGTGGTACAATCAACTTTATCCATTTTCACACTTTTACAGTCAAGCTCATAGAAAATTCTACATACATTAAGGATCAGTACCCCTTCTCAGTCCTCATCCTATCTTCTAGTAACCTATACTCCAGGTTTTAATTCCATGTGTTTATTCTTCGTATTGAACTCATATTAGTGAGACCGTAAAATATTTGTCTTTTTGTGTCTGGCTTCTTTCACTTAGCATAATGTCCTCAAGATTCATCCATATTGTCATATGTGTTCCAGTTTCATTTTTTCTTACAGCAGCGTGGTAGTCTATCGTATGTATGTACCACATTTTGTTTATCCATTCATCAGTTGATGGACACTTGGGTTGTTTCTTTCTTTTGGTTATTGTGAATAATGACACTGCGAACATTGATGTGCAAATATAAGTTTGCTTTACTGTTTTCAGTCCTTCCAGATATATACCTAGTAAAGGATTGCTGGATCATATGGCAGTTCTATATTTAGCTTTCTGAGGAACAGCCAAACAGTCTTCCACAGAGGCTGTACCATTTTACGTTCTTACCAATAGTGAAGGAGTGTTCCTATTTTTCTGCATTCTCTCCAGCACTTGTTTTTGTTTTTAATAATGGCTGTTCTTTGAGGTGTGAAATGGTATCTCATTGTAGTTTTAATTTGCATAACCCTGATAGCTAGTGATATTGAACATTTTTCATGTGTTTTTGTTGCCATTTGTATTTCCTCTTGGAAAAAATGTTTTTTGCCCATTTTTAAATTGGATTGCTTGTTCTTTTATTGTTAAGTTGTAGAATCTCTTTATATAGCGTGGAAATGAGACCCTTATTGGATATATGGTTTCCAAATGTTTTCTCCCATTGAGTGAGTTGCCATTTCACCTTCTTGACCCTAAAAAGTACAACTTAAGGTTGCTTCCTCACCAAAGTCTGTTGCCATGTGTTGAAGCAAGATGGTGGGCGATTTCTGCCTGGTCAAGTCCGATTCCCTGCATATTAATCTTGTATCCTGCCACTCTGCTGAATTCGTTTATTAGTTCTAGTAGCTTTGTTGTAGATTTTTGGGGATTTTCTAGGCATAGGATCATATCATCTGCAAACAGTGAAACAGATGCCTTTTAATTCTTTTTCTTGCCTGATTTCTCTAGCTAGAAGCTCTAGTTCTATATTGAACAGCCCTGGTGACATTGGGCATCCTTATGTTGTTTCCGATCTCAATGGGAAAGCTTTCAGTCTTTCACCATCAAGTACAATGTTAGCTGTGAGTTTTTCATGTATGCCCTTTTTCATGTTGAGAAAGTTTCCTTCAATTCTTATCTTTTGGAATGTTTTTTTTTTTTTTTTTTTTCAAAAAAAGATACTGGGTTTTGTAAAATGCCTTTTCTGCATCAATCGTGATGCTTATGTGATTTTTCTTCTTTGATTTACTAATTTGGTGTGTTACCCTGATTAATTTTCTTGTGTTGAACCATCCTTGCATTACTGGAATAAAACCCACTTGATCATGATTGAATACCTCTCTTAATGTTTTATTGGATTTGACTAGCAAGTATTTAGTTGAGGATTTTTGCATCCCTCTTCAGAGTTTGAGTAAGATTAGTATTAAATCTTCTTTTGTGTGTTTGGTAGAATTCACCTGTGAAGCCATCTGGTCCTGGGCTTTTCGTTTTGGGTTGTTTGATGACTGTTTCAGTCTCTTCGATTGTGATTGGTTTGTTGGGGTCTTCTGGTTTTTTTCTAGGGTCAATGTAGGTTGTTTGTTTGTTCCAAGGAATTTTTCCATTTCATCTATATATTGTCTACTTTTTTGCATACAGTTGTTCATAGTATCCTCTTATGATCTCTTTTATTTCTGTGGGGTCAGTAGTAATGTCCCCATTTTAATTTCTGATTTTATTTATTTTCCTGTTCTCTCTCTCTTTTTAAATTGGTTTAGCTAAGTTTTGGTTAATTTTGTTGATCTTCTTGAAAAACCAACTCCTGGTTTTGTTAAATCTCTTTTTTTTTCTCAATTTCACTTATTTCTGTTCTCATCTTTGTTATTTCATTCATTTTGCTTGCTTTGAGCATATTTTCTTGTTCTTTTTCTAGTTCCTCCAGCTGTATATTTAGGTCTTTGCATTTAGCTCTTCTTTTTTAATGCAAGCATTGAGGGCTATAAATTTTCCTCTCAGCACTGCTTTTGCTGCATTCCATAGGTTCTGATATGTTGTGTTCTCATTTTCATTTTTCTCAAGGCTTGCTCTTGCAATTTCTTCTTTGACCCACTGGTTATTTAATAGTGTGCTGTTTAATGTCTTTATATTTGTGAGTTTTCCCTTTTTCTGCCTGTTCATTTCCAGCTTTATTCCATTATGATCAGAGAAAGCACTTTGTATAATTTCCATCTTTTTAAACTTATTGAGATCTGGTTTTTGATCCAACATATGGTCTATCCTGGAGAAAGATCCATGAGCACTTGAGAAGAATGTATATCTTGCTGTTTTGGGTACAATGTTCTGTATATGTCTATTAGGTTTAGTTTGTTTATCATATTATTCAAGCTCTGTGTTTCTTTATTGATCCTCTGCTTAGATGATGAGAGTGGTGTATTGAAGCCTCCAACTATTATTGTAGAGACAACTTTTTCTCCTTTCAGTTTTGCCAGTATTTGCCTCATGTAATTTGGGCCATCTTGGTTAGGTGCATATGCATTTATGATTGTTATTTCCTCTTGGTGAATTGCCCCTTTTATTGGTATATAATGACCTTTCTTATCTCTAACAACAGCTTTGCTTTTTTATTTTAAAAACGACTCCAGCTTTTCTTTGGTTACTGCCTGCATGGAATATCTTTCTAGCCTTTCTTTTTCAATTTGTTTGTATCCTTGGGTTCAAGGTGAATCTCTTGTAGGCAGCATATAGATAGCTTATTTTTTTTATGCATTCCATCAGTCTTTGTCTTTGGATTGGGCAGTTTAATCCATTAACATTCTATATTATTGCTGTAAGGCTAGTTCTTATTTCACCCACTTGATCATTGGGTTTTATCTGTCATATCTTATTTTCACACTTTTATTTACTTTTACTGATAAAATCTTCATTTCTAGACTCTCTTCCAAACCTCTCTCCTGTCTTTTCTTTCTTTTCTTTTCAGGCTATAGAACTCCCTTCAGTATTTCCTACAAATCAGGTCTCCTTGTTACAAGCTTTCTCAGTTTCTGTTTATTTGTGAATCTTCTAAACTTGCCCTCATTTTTGAAAAACAATGTTGCCAGATATTAGACTTTTGACTGGCAGTTTTTCCTCTTGCAGTACTTTAGTTATATCATACCACTGTCTCCTTGCCTCCATGGTTTCTGATAAGAAATCAGCATTTTATCTTACTGGGTATCCCTTGTATATGGTGACTCGCTTTTCTCTTGCTGCTCTCAGGATTCTCTCTTTATTTTTGGCATTTGATATTCTGATTAATTTGTGTCTCAGACTAGGTCTGTTCAGATTTATTTGGATGGGAATACATTGTACTTCCTGGACATGGGCATCTATATCCTTCAATAGGATTGGGAAACTTCTTACCATTATTTTCTAACATTCCTTCTGCCCCTTTTCCTTTCTTTTCTCCTTCTGAGACACCCATGACATATATATTTGCATGCCTCTTGCCATCATTTAGTTCCTGAGACTCTGCTCAATTTTTTCTTTTCTTTATCTTTTCTTTTGTATGTTTGCTTGCAGAGGCCTTGTCTTCAAGCTCACTGATCCTTTATTCTGCTTCTTCAAATCTTCTGTTATATGCCTCCAGTGTATTTAAATTTCATTTATTGTTCCTTTCATTCCCATAAGATCTGCTATTTTTCTATATATGCTTTCAAATTCTTCTTTGGGCTCACCCAGTTTTTTCTTGATTCCCTTAATCTTTTTAGCCATCTCACTGAATTTATTAAGGAGATTTGTTTGAACATTTACGATCAGTTGTCTCAACTTCTTTATGTCATGTGGAGGCTTGTTCCTTTTCCTGTTTCTTGTTATGGATTATTAATTTTTTTGTTGGTGTCTTGGCATCTGATTTACTAGATATATTATTCTGGGTGCAGTTTCTCTCTTTACTCTAGGCCTTTCTATTTGACTTTGTGCTGCAGCCCCTCTTTGATATTTGGTTCAACTTAATTTGGAACTTTATAGTGGCTCATTTTTAGCCAATCTGAATTTTTCTGCTATTTTTCATCTGTTTCTTGCTCTTTCTCCCTTGCTGGTTGTGAAATTGGAGCTGAGGGTGAAGTTGGTACTTGATGCCATGGAAGCTGTTGCTGCCTGCATTGCCCCAGGAACTGATGAAGCTTCTCCCACCTTTCTCCCCTGCCAGGTGTAGGGAGAGAGCCACAGCCTCGTCCAGTAATCCAAGCAATGCATGCCAAGACTCTGTATTTTCTTAGAGAGACTGGTGAAGCTCCATGCCCCTTTCTTCCCTGTGTGGCATAGGAATGGAGTCACAAGCATAGTTAGCAAACTATGGAGTCAAAACTGACCGCAGTTGCTGATGCACCAGCCCCCCTCCTCCCCTTCAAGGAATGGAGCCTTCAGTGTGCCCAGCAATCTAGTCTGTGCACTCTGAAAGTGACTGTGGTTGCTGAAGAGAGTGAGGGAGCACTATCCCTCCTTCTACTTTGTCAGGGTCAGGGATGGAGCCAGAGATGTGTCCTACAGTCTAGTTCATGTGTGCCAAAAGCGGCTGCAATTGCCCACAGAGGCCAAGGGAACATGGTCCTTTCCCTGTCAGGTGTGGGTATTAAGCCACAGGAGTGCCCAACACTCTAGTCCATGTGGGCTGAAAGCGTTTACGGTTGCCTGGAGAGCCTGAGGAAACACTTATCCCCTTCCTGTGCTATCGGATGTGGGGATAGGGCCACAGATGTCTTAACTATCCAGTCTGTGTGGGCTGAAAGTACCCACAGTTGTTCAGTGAGGCTGAGGATATACTATTTCTTCTCCTGCCCTGTCACAGGTGGGGATGGAGCCAGAGATGTGTCCAACAGTCTAGTCCATGCAGGCTGAAAGTGGCTGAAGTTGCTTGGAGAGGATGAGGGAGTACTATCTCTTCTGCCTTGACAGGGTGGGGATGGAACCACAGGAGTGCCCACCAACTTTGTCCATGTGGGCCGAAAGCATGTGCATTTGTCCTGAGAGGCTGGGAAAATACCACCGTTCTCCTATCCTATTGAGGGCAGAGATATATCCACAGGTTTGCTCATCAGTCTAGTCTGTGCAGGCTGTAAGCGACTGCGGTTGCCTAGAGAGGCTGAGAGAGCCCTGTCCCTCCTACTGCCCTGTCAGGGGTGGGAATTGAGCCAGAGATGTGTCTAACAATCTGGTCCATGTTGTGGCCCAAAGTGCCTGCAGTTGCCTGAAGAGGCTGTGCGGTTCCCTCCCAGGTTCCTTCCTTGTAGAGGTAGTACTAAAGCCTAGGCTATGGCTGCAGTCTGACCTGGGTGGAAAGAAGCCAGTCCCTACCTTCACTGTGATTTTCAGTCAGCCCCACTTCCCTTCATGCTGGGAATAGAGTTAAAATGGAGACTACCAGCATCTTTCTGACTTGTCAGGGTCAAGCTTTAGTTGTACTTGGCATTGGACTTTAACTGGCCAGATTTACTAATTAGTAGCTGATGCCAATGCCTGACTACCTCTTTCCTGTTTTTGGGATTTGGAGCTTCTAACTCCAGTGTGGGAATAGCTCCCAAGGCATCCTTCTCCGCCAGTGGGGGATGGGCATGGCCGCTGTGTTCTGGAGTGCTCTACTCACACATCTTCACTGCAGATGGGCAGGCTCCTCCTGTTCTTCCAAGGATGTAACAGGATGCTCTTCTGGTTTCTCTCATCTTACCTTCTCGAACTCCAATGAAGAGTGCCCACTCAGAACCCAGAAGTACTGGAACATTTGAAATCTGAGGTCTTATTTCCTCAAATTTAGCAAAGGAAGAGTTTTCAGATGGTTTCCTCCTAGGACCAGCAGGACAAAGAGGAAAGATTCTCTTTCCCCAGCAGATATGTTTGATAGACCTAGTCAGTTTTGAGACGGAAAAGTATCCAAATCGAGGCATTGTCAGGGTTTTCTCCCTAAAGACTGACTGCTGGTGATTCTGGACCCCTTGCTCCACGTCATGGAATGTGGAGGTGCTTGCTAGTCTCTACCTTTTCTTCTAGGTTTAATTGCTTTCCGCTTCTTTCTTCCACGGGTTTCCACCTCCTTCTTTTGCTCATTTTTCTTTTCTTCCCTTCTCCCTCCCTTTCCAGGAAAATAACATGATTAGAATTAGAATTATATAATAAAAGGATTCTCTCTCTCTCACCCCCCACATCTCTATATCTCTCTAGCTTGCATGCTCATCTTCCCTCCCTCCCTCCTTCCCTTTGCCCTTCTCCTTCCCTTCCTCCCTTCTTTTCTAATAAGATACCCTGAATAAGAAGTTAGCATAAACAGAAGTAAGAGAATCAGACTGACCAGGACTCCTGATATTGGATTTATCAGGTACAGACTGTTAAACACCTGTGCTTTTTGTTTTCATGGAGTTAAAAGCCAAATGTGAAAATTTCAACAGGATCTGGAACTACACAAAGTGTCATACTACATTTGCAAAAAGAATTGTTGGCAAATAAATCCACTCTATACTGATCTATAGATTCAGTGAAATCCTGCTAATATCCTTGACATTGTGTGTATGTGTGTGTGTGTGTGTGTAATTTTCCAGCTGATTCTATGTGGACATTTATAGGACCAAGAATAGCTAGGACAATCAATTTTGAAGAAGAAAATGTTGGAAGACTTATTCTACTGGGTATCCAGATATCTTATAAATTTATAGTAATTAACGTAATATGATAGAACAGTGAGGGAAAGATGATATCTTCAGTAAAATGTATAGATCAATTGAATTATCTATATAAAAAAACTTAAATTGGCTCTTGGTTTATCCCACACAAAAATCAATTCCTAGTTGATTTGTAGACCTGAATGTGAAAGGCAGGAAATAAATCTCTTAGAAGATACTATAAGAAAGGACTTGGCCCAGCAGTTAGGGCATCCATCTACCACATGGGAGGTCCATGGTTCAAACCCCGGGCCTCCTTGACCTGTGTGGAGCTGGCCCATGTGCAGTGCTGATGCACGCAAGGAGTGCCCTGCCACGAGGGGAGCACCACGTGCAAGGAGTGCACCCCGTAAGGAGAGCCGCCCAGCGCCAAGGAAAGTGCAGCCTGCCCAGGAATGGCGCCACCCACACGGAGAGCTGACACAACAAGATGACGCAACAAAAAGAAACACAGATTCCTGTGCCGCTGACAACAACAGAAGCGGACAAAGAAGACGCAGCAAATGGACACAGAGAACAAACAACCGGGGAGAGAAATAAATAAATAAATATTTAAAAAAAAAAAAAAAGAAAGAAAATATCTTATATCCTAGCATAGGGAAAATCTTTTTAAACTTGGCACGTAATACAGTATCCTTAAAAGAATAGATTTATATCTTGATTATATTAAAATTAAGTGTTTTAGTTCTTCAAAAGACACCATTTGTTGTGGGAAACTGGCTTACCTGTTCCTTATTGTAAATGGTACACCTGTTCTATTGTAGATGTTGCAGTTGTTAGATGTTGCAGTTGTTCTCTATTATTGTAGATGATGTTGCAGTTCTAATAGCAAACAGACACTTGGTAGTTTCCAATAAATACAAAGTGGAAACTAGGGTTAAGGCTCAGTTCCAGAATTTATGAGTTCCCTGGTCCATCTGTATCTCCTCTCTTGTGTCTCCCTCTGTCCTGTTATTTCTTAAGTTCTGTGTTGCCTTACTTCTGAGCCAACCTATCGCTGAGCTGATCATAGGAACCATTAATAGAGAATAAAAATGCAAAGTACAGAATGGGACAAAAAATCTGCAATGTGTATAATTCACAAAGAGGCAGTACACAAAAATATATAAAGAACTGTGACAAATCAGTAAGGTACAGATAACAACCCAACAGAAAAATGGGCAAGAGAATTGAAGAAGCGCTTCATTTAAAATACCCATGCACTTCAAAAAAGATGTTAGAAAAAAAATTCAGAAAAATATCCAACTATATGAAAAATATGCAACCACTTAGTTGTTAGGGAAATACAAATTAAAACCAGCATGGGGATACTACTACCCACCTACCAGAATGGTTAAACTTAAACATAAAAATGATAAATTTTGAAATGTGAAACAATGGAAACTCTCATATACTGCCAGAATGGTGAAAGAATAAATTTGACATTATTTAGTAAACTTGAAGATTTGCATCTCCAACAATTCTGCTCCTAGATATTTTTCCAATAGTAGATACAACCAGATGTGTGTACAACAATGTTGATGGCAGCATTATTCCTAATAGCCTCAAAGTGGAAAATACCTCCCATATCCATCAGCAGTAAAATGAATATAAATTGTGCTATAATCATATTATTTTAATGTCATTCAACAGTGGAAATGAATGAATTCCAGATATATGATACAAGAACCTCTCAAGTATTATATTGAAATAAGATGTCAAATACAAAGGAATGCATATGATGCATTCTATTTATAGATTCTATTTGTATTTATGATTCTATTTAAGATCCAGATATAACTAAACAATAGTGTTTAGAAATATATGCATAACTTGTAAAAGTATAAAGAATACAGAAAATTATTATCATTTATATCAACTTAGTGGTTACCTCAGAGGTTGGGTTTAAAGGGTAGATGGTGATTTGGAAGAAGCTGGAAGAAGGCTTCTGGGATTCTGACATTGTTGCACTGCATTTCTTTTCTTTTTTTTTTTTTATTGACTTTGTAATAATATTACATTAAAAATATATATATATGAGGTCCCATTCAACCCCACACCCCCCCTCCTCTCCCCCCCCAGCAACACTCATTCCCATCATCATGACACATCCATTGCATTTGGTAAGTACATCTTTGGGCACCTCTGCACCTCATGGTCAATGGTCCACATCATGGCCCATACTCTCCCCCATTCCATCCAGTGGGCCCTGTGAGGATTTACAGTGTCCGGTGATTGCCCCTGAAGCACCATCCAGGGCAGCTCCATGTCCCAAAGACGCCTCCACCTCTCATCTCTTCCTGCCTTTCCCCATACCCATCAGCCACCATGTCCACTTTTCCCAATCCAGTGCCACCTCTTCTATGTGGACATTGGATTGGTTGTGTCCATTGCACCTCTATGTCAAGAGGAGGCTCAGATTCCACATGGATGCTGGATGCAATCCTCCCACTTTCAGTTGTAATCACTCTAGGCTCCATGGTGTGGTGGTTGTCCTTCTTCAACTCCATCTTAGCTGAGTGTGGTGAGTCCAATAAATCAGATTGTGCACTGCATTTCTTGACATCTATGGAAGTTATTTTACAGGTGTTGGTTTTATTACTATTAATTGAGCTGTATATTTTTGCTTTGTGAACTTTTCTATATTTGTTATAAAATATTTTTAAAGTGCCAAATATATTCAGAATACAAAAATTAATCTACATAATTCATCATATTAATAGAAAAATGGATAAAACTACATGACTGTCTCAACAGATACAGAAAAAGCATTTGATGAAATCCAACACACTTTCATGATAAAACATCACAAATGAGGAATAGAATGGGGTTTCCTCAACTTAATTAAGGGAGTTTGTGAAAAACCCAGAGTTAGCATGATACTTAATGGTAAAAGACTGCATGCTTTCTTCCTACAACCAAGAGCAAGACAAGGCCACTTCTATTCAGTACTATACAGGAGGTCCTTGCTGGGGCAATTAGGCAAGAAAGGGAAATACAAGAAATCCATATTGGAAAGGAAGAGTAAAATTACCTCTATTTGTAGATGACTTGATCTTATAAATAGGAAATCCTAACTAATCCACTAAAAACTATTAAAACTAATAAATGAGATCAGAAAGGTATGATACAAGGTCAACAGCAACTGAAAAATCTGAAACTGAAATGTTAAAAATTGCATTTATAATATCATCAAAAAGAAGAAAATACTCTGAAAATTACAAAACATCTTTGAAAGAAATTAAAGAAGTCCTGAATAAATGGAAATGTAATCTCATGTTCATGAATGGGAAGGCTTAGAATTGTTAAAATGGCAATATTGCCCCAATTGATTTACAGATTCAGCATAATCCCTGTTAAAATCTTAGCTGACGTCTTGGCAGAAATTGACAAACAGTTCCAAAAATTCATATGAAAGTTCAAGGGACCTAGAAAAGTCAAAACAATCTTGAAAAAGAACAAAGTTGTAGGACTTACTTCCTTATTTCTCTATTTACCAAAAAGCTACAGTAATCAAGACAGTGAAGTATTGGCATAAGAATAGATACAAAGTTAAATGGAATAGAATCGAGAGTCTAGAAAAAGTCAATTGATTTTCAACAAGACTGCCAAGACATTTTATTGGGGGCAAGAAAAGTCTCTTCAACAAATGGTGCAAAAGAATGAAGTTGGAACCTTACCTCAAGCTATATTAAAAATTTAACTCAAAATGGATTAAAAACTTAAGTGTATGAGCTAAAAGTATAAAACTTTTAGAAAAAGATATGGATGTAAATATTCATGATCTTGGTTTATTCAATGGTTTCTTAGATATGACACCAAAAGAACAAAACAAAACAAAAGATGAATTGTACTTCATCAAAATTAAAATCTTTTGTGCTTCAGAGGATACTAATAAGAAAGTAAAACCACAATCCGTGGCTTTCCACATTTCCCTTCTGAATCTAAGAACTGATGTCTTTGGTTCTGAAAAATGTTCGACCTTTATCTCTTCAAATATTCACATAACTCTCTAGACCTGAAAAGGGTCTAGTATCTATAATATATAAAAGACTCTTACAAATCAATACTAAAAAGACAACCTAGTTAAAAATGTGCAAAGGACTTGAGTAGGCATTTTTCCAAAGAAGTTATATAAATGATCAATAAACTAATGAAAAGATTTTCAACACCTGTAGCCATCAGGGAAATGCAAATCAAAAACCATAATAAAATATCTCTTCAAACCCAGACTGGCTGGAATAAAAAAGGACAATAATGAGTGTCATTGAAACTGTGGCTTTTATACATTACTGGTGGAAATGTAAAATGGTAGAGCCACTGTGAAAAACAGCTTGGCAGTCCCTCCAATGATTAAACCTGGGTTTATTACATGAACCAGAACTTTCACTCCTAGGTATCTACCTAAGAGAAATGAAAACATATGTCAACACAAAAACTTACGCGTGAATGTTAATAGCAGCAATATTCCTAATAGCCAAAATGTGTAAACAACCCAGAAACGTATCAACTGGTGAATGGATAAATGAAATGTGGTATATTCATAAAATGGAATAATACTTGAGCATAAAAAAGAGTGAGGTATTTATATGTGCTACATTATGGAGGAAACTTGAAAACATTTTGCCTTGTGAAAGATGTGGAAACAAAAGGCCACATATTGTATGATTCCGTTTAAATGAAATGTCCAGAATCAAAAAATCTTTAGAAATGGAGAGGAGATTGATGAGTATGAGTATGGGTTTCCTTCTGGGGTGCTGAAAATGTTCTGGAACTAGATAGTCATGATGAGGGCACAGCATTGTGATTGTACTAAATGTCACTAAATATAAATCTTAGGGACAGGGAATGAAGAATGACTGTTAATGTGTATATGGGGTTCCTTTTTGGGGTCATGAAAATGTTCTGGAATTAGGTAGTAATACTGTTTGCACACCTTTGTGAACATACTGTAAACACTGAGTTGTATGTAAAAAAAGGTCAATTTTATGGTGTACGAAATATGTCTCAATAACAGAACACTAAGAAAAACAAATATAGACTGAAAAGTAATTGAAATTGGAGTCTTAAGGATGGGGTTTAACAGCACGGTAGATGAAGCTGGAGTCGCTGTAGTGGAAGATAGGTCAGAAGAAACTCTCCAGCATGAAGCAAATTGAAACAAATGGGTAGAAAGTATAGAAGAGAGGATAAGAGGATAGTATTAAAAGTCAGTATGTATTTTTATTAGAATCCCAGAATGGATGAGAGAGAATGGGAATGGAAGATAAACAATATTTGAAGAGATAAACGTGGAGCATTTTTCAGAACCAAAGAAAGACATCAGTTCTTAGATTCAGAAGTCCAGTTCATCTTAAGCAGGCTGTCTCATAAAGAAATAAATCCCTACACACGCCAATGTGAAATTACATAAAACCTAAGACAATGAGAAAAATCTAGAAATAGAGGAAACAAAAGAACAACTGTTAGACTGTTAATTGACTTCTTAACAGCAATAATGGAAGAGAAAAGACAGTGTAATGGTATCTTAAATGTGACAAAAGAAAACAACTACCATTTTAGAATTCTTTAGCAAAAACATTCTTCAAATATTAAGTAAACTAAATATTTTCAGGTAAACATAATAGAGAGTTCCTGATTAGGAAACTTTTACTAATTCTTCAGTTAGAAAGAAAAAAATTGTAATTAGAAGGTCAAAGATACATAAAGGAATGAAGAACAATAAAAATATAATAAAGGGAACAGCAGTAATGATGGTATAAAATTATAAATCATCCTGAGGGTGTTTTAACTAGAACTGTTTAGTACCTTTTGATAGGTGTTACAATTTATGTTCCCAGTACACTCCACAGAGGCAAATAGTAACATTAATAGTAACATTACTGATTTTGGGGTGTAAAAAGAAAATGACATTTAAACTTGACTTTGCAAGTGGATAACTTGATATTGACCTGTCTACCATTCTTATTTCAGCCTTTCTAATCTTGTGTAGCTTTGTTTGGTGCTGTGATTCTTTCATGGTGACATTTGGAAATATACTGATGGCTCTGCCCTAACTTCTGAAGATTCTGATTTCTTGTAGTTATTTAGTTTATGGTAGGGCCTGGGCATGACCAATTCTAATGTGTAACTAGGGTTAAACAAACTAGGGCCGTGAAAAAAACATATACTTTGAGGTTAGATGGAGAGGACTTCTAGTTGGATCGTGCTGGCCCAGATACTTAGCATCTATGCCTTTATTTATTGATAAAACTGGGAAGATTAGTACCTGACCCACAAGGCTGTTGTGAGGAGTAAAGGAAGTACCATTTGAAGGTAAAAATCAAAGTAAAACTAGAGGTCAAGGCAAAAATTACTGAGGAAAATTTATAACCATAACCAGAAAGGGCTTAGCAAATATTTTGAATTTTCAAAGTATTCCTCTAGTTTCTCTTTATAATTTGAAGTAACTTATTTTGGTTTTATAAACCAGTATAGAAGTGAGCTTTTATACCTGTTGTAAATCTTTAGGTTTGTGATTATTTTGCTAACCTTGGGTTATCTTCAGGGATAGGCACATTAAAAATAAAGAGTATTAGAACTTTTGAGCTGGATTCTAATGTATGCTTTCTCCAACATTTTTAAAAAGCAGACATCCTTAGCCATTAAAAAACGTTTCTCAGAGAAATTATCTGCATTCAGTCGAGAATTTTATGCCAAAGTTCACCCATTCATGCTTTGGAAAGCCCAAGATATTTTAACCTCCAAAGTAAAGTTCCAGCACATCCTTTACACTGGTCCGATGAAGTACTTAAACCACAGTGGTTTGCAGCTGTGAACTGACAGTGGCTCAGTAGACCTTGTATACATTTTTAAAATGTTTTCAAATTGTTGAGATTATGAAAATATCATAGGTACACATTATTATTATTATTGTAAGCGAAACTTTGAACGCATTTAATAGTTTCTTGAATGTGTTTCAAGAATATTTATGATGTAGCCAGATTGAAAAGAAAAATCTGGATTATTACAGAATTTTTAAAAGAAGTGCAGCTGATTACTTATTGTGTCTAAAAGAGTCTACCAGAGATCATTCTTAAATCCAGTCCTTTAGAAGGTTAAAAAAAATTGATAAAAGTAAAATGTGATTGATATAATAATTATATATTATAAACAATATGTTATGTATAATATAATTTATACAAAATTGTAAATTTGTGTGTTGAAAGGTACATTTGTAAGGTTGACATAAACTTTAGCCTAGTCATGCCCTGAGGCAATTGTATATAAAAAATTAGTTCCAATGAATTTTGATTTTTATTACAAGTTAATTGATTCTATTAAAAGTGTAGGCTAACCATTTGTTTTACTTTCAACCCCTCCAAGTTACTACCTCTAAACCCAAAACCACTAAATCCACTCAGATTAAATTAAAAGCATTTTAAAGCCAGGAAAAGAGGAAATAACTGTTCCAGGCATTTGAATTTATATGTTTATATTGATAAATGTATAGAATTGGGTTGAAATAACTTTTGGATTAGCCATAAATTCTTAAATTACATATGTATCTTTTCCAGTTCATAGTGAATAAATTATAGGCAGCTTTAATAATATTTTCCTGAGAAAAATCTGTCAGTGACTTTCAAACTTTTAAGACTTAAAAGCAAATAATTGAAATACAATCCATCAACTGAATGACTTTTTTTTGGTACATGAAATTCTTTAGTTTTTTTTCAAGCAACTATTGTGTTATAATTTACATGACACAAAAATCATAAAATTAAATATACAATTTTTTTTAGATGTACAAAGTTTTGCAACCCTCACAACTATCCAATTTTAAAACACTTCCATTACTCCCAAAATTTCCTCTTCTAATTTTTTCCATCAGCTGCATTTGACACAGTTGTTTTCACCTCCTTGAAATGCTTCCATCAGTTAGTTCTGGTTCACTACACTCTCCTGTTGGTTTGTTATTTATCTGACTTCTCTCTGCTTTCCCCTCTGCCTCTTTGCTTGGTTTTCTTTTTCTCCAAAGCCCCTCAGCATAAGTTTTTCCTCAGGGCTGCACCCTTGAACTACTTTTCTTCTTCAACACCATGTTCCCTTGCCAGGACATCTTAGCTTTATTTTATTTTATTTTCTATTAATTTTTAAAAAAGGTTTAGATTACGTAAATGTTACACAAAAAATATAGGGGATTACCATATGCCTGTTCCCGCTCCCTCCCCCACCTTCCCACCTTATCAACATCCTTCATTAGTGAGGTACATTTGTTACAACTGATGAACACATATTGAAGCAATGCCACTAACCAAAAGAAATATAGTTTACATTATATTAATAGTTTACACTCTGTCTTGCAACAATTTTATAGGTTATGACAAAATATATAATGGCCTGTATCCATCACTGCAGTGATTATGCAGGACAATTCCAGTATTCCAGAAATGCCCCTATATTACACCCATTCTTCCCTCTCCCTCCCCCTAGAACCTCTGGTGGCCACCGTCTTTATATCATTGACATAAGTTCCTCCATTGCTAGAATAATAGTAAGTCTATAGTTGAATAATAATGTCTACTTTAGTCCATTGTTCATTCCCCAATCTTGAGGATTTTGGGATGGTAATGCCCACTCTTTTTCCAATTGAAAATCTTGTCTAAAAACCTAATAGTAGTTCCTTAATGTCATCAAGTAACCATTGTTCAAATTAGTAATTGTCTGAATCAGGATGTCTCTTTTATGTCCTTTAAGTCTCTTTTGATTTATTGGTTTTCTCCATACTTTCCCCCTAACTTTGCAATTTATGACTAAAGAAGCTGGGCCATTTGTCCTATAAAATTACCCCAAACTGGATTTTGCAGGTTGCATTTCCATGGCACATTTTTACATGTTCCTTTACATTTTCTATAAATTAGTAAGTGGATGCATGTCCCAGTTTCTTGCATCTCCAATCACCTGGTACATAGTCACAACCTGAAAATAAGTCCCCTCCCCCCAAAGGTTGTAAAATACGTGAAATAGCTGTTATGGGGGTTTTGTGCTTTATTTTATACCTGAGATATAGAAGCACCTTAAAGTTTTATTTAGATAATTTTGTATAATGCATGACTGAAGATTAGAAATGGCAATGACAAAAGTTATAGCAAAATGAGACAGATTTGCATATAGGAAGAAGAAAAGAACTATAAAAAGCAGAATTATAAAGTTAAGATACCCTGAAATCATTTATTTTAGGGACAGAGTCATTCACTTAAAAAAAAACAAAACAAAAAACTAAAACACTTGAATCTCTGGGCTGTCTGTGTGCCCTCTGAGCCCTGAGCCTCAGCGGAGTTGCAACACCTACCCTCCAGTTCATTGGACTCATCCAGGACTGCTAACAAGGAGGTGAAGATGTACAACCACCACACCAAGGAACTGAGAGAGTCTACAACTGCAAGCAAGAGAGTCCCATCTATCAGCCATATGGGATTGAAGCCCTCTCTCAATTAGAGGTGGAATGGGCATCACCATCCCAGAGTCCTTAGGATTGGGGAGTAAAATATGGACTAGAGTAGACTTACTGTATTCTACTATAGACTTATTGTGATTCTAGTAATTGAAGAAATTATATCATTGATGTTGAGACAGTGGCCCCTGGAGTTGCTGATGGCAGGGAGAAGGAAAAAAAGGTATATAATATGGGGGCATTTTCGGGACTTGGAATTGTACTGAATGACATTGCAAAGAAAGACACAGGACATTATATATCCCGCCATTACTTACTGAATGGAGTGAGAGAGTGTGTCCACTACAATGTAAAGTATAATCCATGCTATGTGGCAATACTCCAAAATGTGTTAATCAATTGCAATGAATGTACCATACTAATGAAAGAAGTAGTTAATATGGGAAAAGTTGTTAATATGGGGAGTGGGGCATATGGGAATCCCCAGTGTTTTTCCTATGTACCATTTCATGTAATCTATGTATCTTTTAAAAATAAACTAAAAATATATTTTTAAAAATACCCTAATGATGTCAGTGTTATAAAAAGTTGCTGTTGAACATGTTCTCATAACAATGACCATGATTTGTCAGGAAAAGTAAATTATGTTAAATATGGTTTATTATAAACAATACTAACTACCACTGGAAAGTCAAAACAGTTTGGCTCTTGAAAGACCGAAGAATTAATATATTATGGTAAAAAATGTGATGGTGTGGTTAATCTGCAATTCCTGTTAATATATGAAATGTGTACATATTAAAGATAAGAGACATTAAAATTAGAGAAATATTACTTTTTCATGAATAACTGGGGAGTAAAGTATTCTGGTTAATCAAATATTCAGGTTCCATAGATATTTACTGTAAAGCTATATGTGGATCACCAATTCTTTTAAAATAATTTTATTTTGATAAAATAAATACCTTTTTTACTAAAAATAGAACATAATTTGATCTTTGATGATTCAGAAGCTTTTAAGGGCCTGCTTATAACTTCAGAATTATTGTTATTAACCTTGATTATCATTTTATTGTAGCTGCATAGTAAAGTTGATTAATGCAGAGTTCCAAAGTATTGTTAGTTCCCAGAGAATTATCCCTGGGTTAAGAAAGCTCAAATAGGCTTTTTGATTGTGGTAGTCTCAGAGAGTCATGCAAAGAGACTTACAGGAACCAGAATGCATACATATATACATGCAACTGAATACAGAGATAAGTTGTTTGCCTGTGTGCATATATGTACATAGTACTCTAAAGTTTATAATGTGTATTGTTAAATATATTCACATATCTATTGACTTGTGACATGTACAGCCATTACCAGTACTAAGGAAGCCGCAAATTGAAGGAATTTGATAAAAAAATTCCAAGAGGAAATTGGCTCCGAGGTGTAATGATTTTGGCTGGAGAAGATAGTGATCCTGGCACAGTATACTCTATTTCCATGTGAGAGCTCCAAGATTAAAAGAATTAGCTACATAGAGGCAGATGCTTGGTAGTTTGCTGGAAGTAAAATTATAAGGTTTATGAAAAACAGGAAGATCAACATCTCATGTAGGTTTTTTGAACTGGGGACTGATTTAAATGTGTTATTTTGAATCCCTTATAGACCTTGTCTACTGAGCCATGATAATTTGATTTTGCATTTTGTTTCTGTTTTTTTTGTTTTTTTTTCTTTTTACTTTCTTATTTTAAGCGAGCGAGCCATTAGATTTCATGGATTACAAAAGAGCGTTTTGGAAAGAAATTATATCTTACAATACTTCTAAGATAATATTTTTCAAACTATTCAAACTTTTAATGATTGATGACTATAATTAGTCATATTGCAATATTGTATTTTCAGAATTGCTGTCCAATTTTCCTTTGCCTACTTCTGCTCATAGCCATAGATTAGACTGGCTTTGAGTAGCCAATATCTTTGTTGACCCTGGAAATGGTTTTGGATCCTCCAGTATTCTGTATTTAGTTTATAATGAATTGACTAGTGGTAATCATTCACTTAACAAATAATTTGCCTGGCCATGGTGAATAGCCCATAATGTGTAACAGTCCTTGCAGAAAGAGGAATAAGATATGGTTCTCATGGAGTTTGTAGTCTTAATAGAGGGAAGGCGATATGAAATAATGATGTCACTGTATCTGTCATTCATTGTGAATGCTAGTGAATGTGAGCAGTCAGAAAGCTTTATTTTTATTTTTAATTTTCAATGTTGGAGGAGCTTTAGCTATTCTTTCTGTTGTATTTTGCTTATGATACCAATAAACACCTGATGCATTTCCCTTAAATGAAGGAGCCACAGAAAGAACTAAACAGTCTCTTTAGGAAATGTCCTATACTCTTAATTCAGGGATTGAAAACTCAGATTCCTAAAGGAGCCAGTCAGGCACCACAAATGGGTGAAAAGGGTAGATAAAAAACAATTGTAATTGGTGGAGATCCTGACCTACTGAGGTATATATGCTCTTTCTAAAGATTTTCAAATGAAAAATTTGTGTGGGCCAGAGAAAGCATGTTGACTGGCTGAAACCTCCAATTCACAACCCTTCCTTAATTCCTTAACATTAATGGCACCATCACAAAAATATTGCATGAAAAGATGATGATTTAAAAATAAACATGAATAAATACATGCAATTTAAGAATGGTCACACCTTTTAGTAAGCTCTTTGGTACTTTTTTCTGGGGCATCGTTGACATTAAATCAGGTAAAATGGGATCCCAGAAGTACTTGGAATATATTAGAGATATAGGCAGATAAGAAGTAAAATTCACCACTGTAAGAGACACAGGAATTAGCAGGAATGATGTTGGTTATCCACAGCTGCAAATTTTTTCTGGGTAAGAGCAGTCCTGGATGCCAGATGTTAATCATTTCTTCAGAGGCTTGGACACAAATTCTATTTCTTGGGAAACATGTGGGACAGCTCTAATGGAAAGTTCTAGTAGGTGGCCATTAGTTATCTAGTTAGTGGTCTTATATGAGAGCCTAATGAATTTATGTGAAAATATTAGGGCCTCTGATCAGCATGAGAAAATCTGTCAGTAAGCGCCTCAATTTTTCAAAGTCTAGGTTTCTGCCCTGCTATCTGAATGCCTAAAGGTGACTGATCACAGAACAGATTCTCTAGGATCAAGGAGCTGGTTTCTGTCCAGGCCTACTGAGTCTGTTTCTCTGTCTTTTTAAGATGCTTCCATGGTTATTTTGATGGAAACCAGGATGAGAACTATGGCTCTAAGTAGAAAAGGTTTCATATATATGGTGGAAATTATTGGACTTCCTTGGTCAATGATGATTGCATATTAATATCCTTGTATTAAGGGCTTTTTTGGAAAGAGTATTGTTTATTGCTAAAAGAACCCCATTTTATTTGATTGATAGTGAGTTGATGGCAATAGAAGTTGATAGCTCAGTATGTAAGGGTTTTGCTATAAGGTTTTACGAGGAGCTTCAGTGGAGGTATATGTCTTCACAATGAGTTACCCTAACTGAGGCCCAGGGAAGGTGAAACGTTTGTAGCTGACTGTGAGAAGTACCACAGTTTTAAAAGAACTGGTGAGGAATAGCTTTGGGGGCTGCAGAGGAATGGGGAGTTTAAGGAAGTAAAAACTGATAAAACTGAGGAATTCCTGTGTACTGCTATACTGATAAATGGTACAAAGGCAGTCACAGTGGCTGCTTTGTGGGGGCCTATTTTTAATCTCTTTGGAGAGAGAATATGTGAAAAAGATATAAAGGTTTACTGGTCAAAGACACACATTTCAAACATGGCATAGAGCCAGCATTCATAAGGCACTGCAGGGCAGTTTGTACATGCTGAACATGTTCCAGTAAGTAAAGGAAAGGTAAAAATATCTCCTGGTTAAGGGACCATGTAGCCAATGAAGACTTCCTGTCTAAGCTCTGCTGATGAAGGGCTGGGGTACTTTTGATTGTCTACAGTCCAAAGACACGTATCAGTAATCAAAATGTCCTTATCTGGTTTGGAATGGTCCTTCACTTTTCTCCTTTACCTCTTTTAGTGGGGCTGTTGATGTTCTCAGAAGTTTTGCACTGAATTAAATATCTTTTTTGTGCTTAGAAATAGATTAATCATCTGTAGATTTTCCTGGAGATAAATGTATAATTCTATTCTACTTTTGTCTCTGCCAGAAAGCATAGGATTCGAACGTAATCTTTACTTAGAATTAAAGGGCTCTCGAAGAGTTATATTGCTTCAGAGTTCATGCATCCCTTTACTCCATCCCAGAAAGAAGGTAAAATGATGACATGGTGTTAAGGCATTCCTCATTCTTATTTATTTTTTTATTTCTTTTCTTTAAGTGACAGAAGACCTGTTTTAAACTGACTTAATAAAGGAAATACATTGGCTTACAGGGTTTAAAAGTCCAGAGGTGGACTTCAGATAAGTCTTGGTCCAGAGACTATGAAATAATGTCATTTTGAGACCTACTTTATTTCCATTTCTTTACTTCTGCCCTTCCTTCCACTGTCTTGACTTTATTCCTACTCTCTAGATAGTAGCCATCCAGAAGCTCACCTCTTTTTTCCCCCAAAATTGTTATGCCATTTCAGCTTTTATATTCTCATACCATTGGAAGAAAAAAAGCTTTTATTTCTCAGAATCTCCAGGTAATGTCTTATTTTATCTCATTGGATTTCATTGGGGTTTGTGTCCATTATCTGTATGAATCATTGAGGTTAGGTACATAGGGTATGTTGATGGGAGTAGGTAAACAGGGTCTATACATGATGCTTGAAGTGGGAGATCTGACTCAAAGCCTATGCGTGAAAATGTGAGGGATAGTTTCCCAAAGGACATTTGGATTGGTGTTACCAGAAGGAGGGAGAATGGATGTTGGACATCATATAATAGACATCTGCTAAATGTGGGAGAAGGGTAAAGACATTGAAAACTCTTACTAGCCCATGTTGTATGTTGAGGATTTCATTTCCTTTACTTGGTTTCTACATTGCATTACTTTTTCTTTCTTGCTTTTTTTGTTCCATGTGATTGGTATAATAAGTGGAGTCTGGGGTAGCCTCCTCTGCAGCTGGAGTTTCCCCTACCCATTTATACACAAATTGTGTTACTAGGACATTGGTAACTTTGTCCTACCAACAGTCCAGAAATGTCCAATAGTAGAATTTTGACCAAGAGAAAGAGGATATGGGAAATACTGCAGGTCTGGAATTAAGTTCAGGGAGCTCTGCTAAAGTAGGAGAAGCAAGCTGTATAGTGGCCCAGGGACTGAGTCTAGCGTGGGAAGTCATCTAGGACAGAGGTCAGAAACCAGGTATCAGAGCCTGCAGGTCTGTCCCTAGTAAAAAAAAAAAAAAAAAAAAAAAAAAAAGAGCTTGGTTGAAGCTATTTGTTCTCTCTTTTCCAGACTGTCCATTCCTGTCGTTTCTCTGTGATTATCTCTGTGATTATTGTAGTCAGAAGGAAATGAGAATCTACCCCAAGATATGGTCCTGACTGAGGCAGGAAAAGAGTTATTGTCTTGATATGGGAAAATGGATGGGACACATGATGTTGTGACTTACCTAGGGCTATAAAACACTCCATGTCTGTGGAGGAGCACTAAACTTTAATGATCTTTGCCGTGACTTAAATAATTTGCTCTAATTTTAGGCGTATGGGCAGAAATTTGGACTCTTTACTTTCTAAGTTTGAGAGACTCCTGAAGACATTTTCTAATGAAAAGTGAAATCTGAACAAAGTGTTTGCTTTAAATAAATGATTGCAGTTAATTTCTTGTAAAGAAACATTAGAAGCACACATTAACTTAAAATAAGCTCACACTGTTATTTCTTGTAGTACAGCCAGGAAAAACAGTAACAAGCTGTCTCCTTTAAAATCACATCCCTGGATGATATTCGAGCAACCTGGGAAATTTAAATACATCTTCAGAAAAAACAATTTGAATTAAGTTTGAAATCATATTTGCTAATTTTCTTTCCGCCATTGCAATGTTTCCTCTTTTTAGGGTCTTAGTAGCACTGATTGAGAAGGCTTGGCTTCAGTAACTCAGGTCAATATGAACATTCATTCCAGAGCCACAGGTAATCTGGGGTCACAAAAAGTTTTTGAAAAAGTTTGTTAATCAAATTTTAGTCAACTGGAATTTTATCCATAATTGAACTTAATAATATGTATTCATACTTTTTTTAAAGAAGCAATAGGTAAAACTTGAGCATTTTTCCCCCAGATAGATTTGATTTTGCTCTTAAAAGATATCACCTTAGAGTTCTGTGGATAAAGGCAACACCCTTAAGGAAGAAATAGAGTGGATTTAGTTATGACCCAGTCTACTCTCCAAAGTGCTTCCACTGAGTAATTTCATTGTTATGGAACCTTAGTTCTTTACTTCTAATAATCAGAAGATTTTATTTATGTTAAGGCAGAGAATGGACTGCTGGGTTTTATCCTGTAGGTCAATAAAAATGTCTTTAGGCAGAGCCTAGGCCAGAATAAATTAAAAAAAAAAAAATCCAGGAAAGTTGGTTGTTGGTTGACAGGCAGATCAGACCTTGGAGAGCTCTAGGTGAAATGGATACAATTATAACCACGACTGGCCCCAGACTAGAGGTTTTCAGCTGATCCCTAGGATTTGCTCATTGTGTGTATGGTTTAAGGAGACAGATCTCTTACTTCAAGCATGAGCTGTGTATTTGTAGACTAATTTGGTGATTTAAGGCTAAATTCTTAAAAATTAGGGGAAATGCTTTTCTTCACATCTTGAAGATCCTGTACTATTCCTCAAGGCCATTTTATAATTCTGGATTATAAATCCTCTCAGCATGGACTTGAGATATCAAGATGAAGATGGTCACAATAAGAAAGACAGAAAAAGCATAAGATTTCACTGAAGTAGAGTCTCAAGGAATGTGCTTATGTTTTGTGGAGGGATGGAACAGTTATTGACTTATCAATATAATTCCTAAGTATTAGATTAGATCCAATTAAAACAATTTTTTTTTCAGGTGACATCTTAGGTAAAAGTTCAACAAAAACAAATACAAAACAGAACAGACAACATAGCAGCTAAACTGTTCTAGTTGAAGCAGGGTTTAGGAGGTCTAGAGGGCCTTCTGCTCAGACTACTTTTCCTGGCTTCAGCAGTAGCCACTGAACATAGGTAGAGAACCACCACAGTTTGCCACAGTTTGTTTGTGTACCTACCTAGGAATATTTTGTACTTCTAGGAATATTTTGCTAGCCCATATTAATTCCAGTAATGGCCTTAAATTTGTGTGTCCTCAGCTATTCATTTGCATGTCAGAGATTTGCATTTCTTTCTAATTAGCACCCATGTTTCTCAGAATCCATTGAGTTTTCAAAGATTGTAATTAACAACATCTTTAGACATCAGGATAACAGGAGGCTCTGGTTACAAGAGTGAAGAGAATTATTAGAATATTTCCAAATAAAGCCACTGAGGATCATAAAACGACTTCAATTTTGTGCCTTACACATGTTTATTTCTATAAGCACACTACAACTGTGATGTTCTCTGCCCTTCCATCCATCCATGCATCCATGCATGCATCCATCCATCCATTTATCCCATTTTGTTTTTAATAGTTGAATCCTTTTAGGACTAAAATCCCAAACTTTAATTATAAGTTAGTTAAAATATTATATGAATGCTGTGTTGTCTTTTGTTTTTGACAATTACTATATATATATATTATATATATATATATATAATATATATATTATAATTGTTGTCAATGACTATAAATATATGAAGGGTAGATGTATGGGAGAGGGAATAGATTTGCTCTGTAGGTTAATCATACTTTAAGAAATTAAGAAGTTGCCATATTTTAAGACATTATGAAAAATTATATATTTAAAATAACTTCATTTGAATTATTTTAGATGATATATTAGAGGAGTTATACTAAGTTTGTCCTAATGTGCACTATGGACATTCATTATTAGTAATACTTAATTCTTTTACAAATAATAGCAAATTTGCTTTTGTTGTTATTGTTTATATTCTCCAGATGAAGTGACACATTTAAAAAATTCATGCTTGTCCACTTACAGTTCTATTAGATATGTAAAATGTCATTGGCTTAATATTTCTCATTAATATGAGTATAACACAAAAGAGTTTTTGTTGAGAAAAGCATAATAAATTCTGACAGCTGTGACCACTACATTCTAGCATATTGCATTAACTTTCTGGAAATGTTCTGTGGTGCTTGGAATTTAACAAACAGTAAGATCAAGGTTACTTTAAGCATATTTGTTTAGGGTTAAATGACTTGTTCTCCAGAAGGCTGTGGAACTGGCTAACTTCTTTTAGTTGATCAGAAGAAGCAATTGAAGTCTGACTTCATAAAATGGAAGGAATTTCTTGAAGAAACTTTGAGATTGAACAAACAGTTTAGAATGAAATATATGAAGTATGTGCTCCTATTTTTTAAAAGTTGTATTTTCCCATTATTAAAGAGTGCATGTTTTATGTGTGTGCACATATACATGTACCCATATATACATACCCTCAGAAAATTTGGAAAATATGGAAAATAGGAAGAAAAACAAAAGTTCTTTGTAGTTTCCAACCTGAGACATTCAATTAACATTTCTTCCAATAATTTTTCTATGCATGGATAGATTCTGCTGTGAAGGATTGGAAGAGGATGAGGGTAATCACTGTTGTGATCATAATTTATATGTAGTCTTATATGTTTTCATTTAATATATTAACAAAACTGTTTTCCATGCTGTTACGTAGTATTTTTTTTTACTTTTTTTCCCCATTCTTTTCATCACCTGTTCTTTTGTATGTTCACTTTCAGAGGCCATTTCTTCAAGTTCATCAATCCTTTCATCAGCCTCCTCAAATCTGCTATTATATGATTCCAGTGTTTTTAAAATTTCATTGATTGCACCTTTCATTACCATAAGATCTGCTATTTTTCTGTGTATGCCTTTAAATTCTTCTTTGTGGTCATCCAATGTTTTCTTAATATCCTTAATCTCTTTAGCCATCTCATTGAATTTATTAAGGAGATTTGTTTGAACATCTGTGATTAGTTGTCTCAACTTCTTTGTTATCTGGAGGCTTATCTTTTTCCTTTACCTGGGCCATATCTTCCTGTTTCTTGGTGTGGATTGCAAGTTTTTGTTGGCATCTGGCTTACTAGAGTATTTATTCTGGGTGTAGTTTTTCTCTTTAGTTTAGGGTTTCCTGCCCTTTTTCCCTTGCTGGTTGTACAGTAGGAGCCAAGGATGTACTTGGTGCTATAAGCTGTGGAGGCTTAAGCTGCCCTCATTGCCCCAGGGACAGATGAATCTTCTCCCAACTTTCTCCTTTGTCAGGGGTGGGGACAGAGCTGGAGCTGCGAGGAATAATCCAAGTTGTGCAGGCCTAGACTATATTGCCCAGAGACACTGATGAAGCTTCATGCCCCTTTCTCCCTTGCCTGGGGCAGGGATGGAGCTGCAGGTGTGGGCAGCAATCTATGCATTGCGGGTCCAAGCCCTGGTAGACTTCCAATATTCAGTCTGTGCCATCCAAAGGTACCTGAAGTTACCTGGATAGGCTGGTGCAGGACCTGCCAGCCTCCTCCCTACCAGAGGTGGGGCTGAATCCTAGGCTAGGGTTGCAGGCCGATCTGGGTGAAAGAAACTGGTTCCTACTGTTACTGTGATTTTTGGTCAACCTAGCTTCCCCTCAGGCTTGGGGCAGAGTCAAATGGCGGCTACTGACCTATTTCTGACTTGGACAGATTCACACCCCAGTTGTTCCTAGGGTTATACCTTAGCCAGCTGTGTCTACTAATCAGTAGCCAAAATGAGTGGCCAACCGTCTCCTCCTCCCCTGTTTTTGGGAAATGGTGCTTCCAATTTCAGCCACAGAATATTATTCTGTTCTGGGCAGCATGCTCTGCCATATTAGGACAATCACTGACCTCCATGGTTTGTCCAGTAATTTCCTAGAGAGGCTGGCGCAGGTCCCCCCAGCTTCCTCCCTCCCGGAGGTGGGGCTGGTGCCTAGGCTAGAGCTGTAATCTGATCTGGATGGAAAGAAGCCGGTTCCCACCACCACTGTGATCTTCAGTCTGCCCTGCTTCCCCTTGAGCCAGGTGTGGACTTAGGATGGTGGCTCCGGCCTCTTTCTGACTTGGACAGGCTCAAACTTTAGCTCTTCTCAGGATTATACGTTAGCCCACTGAATTTGTTCGTCAGTAGATGAAGTTGGTGCCCAACTGTCTCTTTCTCCTCTGTTGTTGGGGAGTGGAGCTTTCAATTCCAGCTGTGGAATAGCTCCCGAGGTGTCTAGTGCCTCCAGCGGAGGATAGGCACTGGCCTCCCGGGTGTGGAGCGCTCTACTCACAAATCTGCTCTGCAGATGGGCAGTCTCTTCTTTCCATTCGTTCAAGGATGTGGCAGGATGCTCTTCTGCGCTCCTGGAACCCCCAAACAGGTGTTTCAGCTAGCTCTAGATAGCTCTGGGTGTTTACTAACTGCCCTGTAGCAGGTGCTGAGTCTAGGAACTCCTTACTCCAGTGCCATCTTGTTGGTTCTCCTGTTGTGTAGTGTAAAGAATAATTTATTGACTGCATGTTATTCCTTTGGATGACTATGATAGAGGTTTTCAACCATTTCTTATTAGGCATTTAGGTTGTTCACAATGTCATATTATAAGTGACTACATTTTTTCCTTTTATTTTTGATTATTTTCCTAGAAGGTGAGACTTAGAGTGGTATTTCTTAGGGAGATTGAGAATGAACATTTTTAAGACTCATGATATATATATTCCTTATATGTTTATTATTAAACTGTGCCCATTTATACTTCCACGTTTAAAAGTGTCCATTGAACACCATCCTCACTAATATTAGCAATTTGTTTTGAAAAATTGGCTAATCTAAAATGCAAACTTTGTTTCTTATAGTTTTTGCCCAATTTTCTTCACTTGTGGGAATGCTGGGTGAGGGGCAGGCCAAGTCAGTGAGTCCCATGTAAGCAAGAAATAGTTTGTGGGGCTCAGAGGAAAGCTGCCAGAGGCCCAGACTTCATATGGAAGTTAGGCTGGTTAGTTCAAACTAAGACACTGACTGAAGGGAGGCTAGCTGAAACATGGGAGCCATAAGAGATGAGGCACAGAGTGGGCAAAGTCACGGGTGAGCACTAGGAATAGGGGAGCTAGATGTGGATGCCATATATGGTCCTGGTGTGATCCCTTCAGTGGGGATATGACTGGTCTTCTTTGGGGAGGGGATCTTACTATGTATATTGGGGGGAAAGACTTTTTATACTCTTTTATGCTATTTGAAAAAAATTTTTTTTACCACACGCATGTATTATTTAATTAAAAGTAGTTCATAAAATGAGAAAAATTACATTTCTTTGAATTTTAATAAGATTATTTTTTATAAATTGGTCATTAGTTTTGATTTCTTTTTATTGTATCTATATGCTAGACAGTTGTAAAATTTCATAGAATGAAGTTTCAGATACTTGTAATATTTCTAATTTATTCTGGTATTGTGAAATTTTTATTGTAAGATTTTTTTTTTCCCTTGGAAGATCCTCCCTCCCTCCATTATTACTCAGTAATGGTCCCAGGGGGTCCAGGGTTATTTTCCTCCATCCTTCCAAGGACATGAGCCCAGTGCTTTTTTCACTTAGTGGTATCCTCGTGCACATCTAAATTTGCCGAAAAAGTGTGGTTTAGGATAAATGAGGAGTGAATTGGGGGTGAGCCAGGCCTCTGAAAACATTATCCTTTGCCATCTTTCTACATAAAGAAGCAGAAATAAGGAACTGAGGATGGGTTGAGTTTATTGAGTCTGTAGGGCCATTATTTTGGGAATATGGTATTTGTGGTGGAATGTACTTTTGAGAGAGAAATGTGGGAAGGTTGATGGTCATTGAAGCAGGAGCATCCCTTACATTACACAGCCTGGATAGGGGAGCCAAAATAGGGAGTCCAAAATTGCCACTGTGTGCAAACAGTCACAATGGCAAAGACACAGGTGCCAGTTCTTGGTTAGAAACTGTTACTTTAGTGAACAGATTTTGGGGAAGGGGGGAGGCAATTTTGGCAGATTTACATTCTACACCATCTTAGTTGTTTTTTACACTTTAATATCAGTGGTATTATTCAACCTCTCTTGTTAACTTAGTCTTCAAAAACCACTAGAATTATATCTTCCCTGAACTGCTCTGTAGCTTCTTTTGGATTTGTCTGTATTCTTTGACTATATTTTAACACATGCACTTGATGCATATCTCTTATTTTATTTTATTTTAAAGATTTATTTATTTATTTCTCCCTCTCCTCCATTGTCTGCTCTCTGTGTCCATTCACTGTGTGTGTGTGTGTGTGTTTTCTTTTTTTTTTTAGTGTCTGCTTGTATTTTCATTAGGTGGCTCTGGGAACTGATCCTGGGACCTTCTGGAATGGGAGAGAGGCGATCTTTCTCTTGTGCCACCTCAGCTCCCTGTTCCGCTACATCTTTTTGTTGTTTCTCCTCTATGTCTCTTGTTGCATCATCTTGCTGTGCCAGCTTCTCTGTGTCGGCTGGCACTCTTGTGCATGGTGGCTTTCCTGCACAGGGTGGTACTCCTAAATGGGCCAGCACTCCGTGTGGGCCAGCTCGCTGTGCAGGCCAGCTGGCCTTCACCAGGATGTCCTGGGCATCGAATCCTGGACCCTCCATATGGTAGATTGCTTGAGCAACATCTGTTTCCCCCTGGTGATTTTAATATCCATATAAATGATACTTCCAATACCCTGGCCTCTTAGTCCCTGGTTTCCTTTTCTCCACTGACCTTGGCTTCTGGTCCACCTCAGCCATGCACACCCGCTTGGTGGTATACCAGTCCTGGCCAATACCAGTTACAGTTCACCTCTGTTATTTCATCACAAACACCCCAATTCTCTTATGGCACTTTCCTGTCTTTCCAATTTATTCTTTTAGTATCTCAACTCCAACAATTTTTCCAGCCCACCAGAACCTGCAGTCCATTGGTCCTCATCTTTTCACCAACCCTTACTTCCCTTATGGATTTACTTTGCTTTTTACCTGATTTAGATTCCAGGGTTCATGATTATAATCATTCTTTTACAAAGCCTTCAAGATCTCTTGCCCCACTCTTCCTCCATTGTACTTGTCTGGAAAAATTCCAACCTTTGTTAAATCTACCCTCCCCTACCCATCTATACCCAGGTAGTGGGAATTTATGCTAATTGACCTCACTTCCCTAAAATGAACCTCTAACTTCAGTGGAACTTTTAGTGTTATCTGGAATTTCTACTATATCTCTCTAGTCATTTTCTCTTCTAAATGACTGTTTCAAACTTCTTTCTCCAACTTCCAATAGCCCCTCTTTCTTCCTCACTCTCAGGTGATGAACTTCCTTCTTATTTCATGGAGAAAATATAAGCAATCAGAAGAATACTGTCACAAGCTCCCACTACCACATAAAACTGCCTGTGTTCATACAAGTTAGTTGGCCTTTCTTCCTGTTCATTTCTATTGCCAACCCTCTTGGAGATCCTATATCTGCTTGCCTATTTATAGCCTCTCTTTGGTATTCTCTCCTCTCTTGCATCATCAGTTTCTTATCAGGTACAGACATCTTAACAAAATTTTCTTTTCATACCCTCTTGTTCTTTAGCCACCAGTTTGAATTGTCCATACTATCAATAACTATCTGTGATTTCCTTTTACCTATTCTCTCTTGAATCCTCAACAATTAAGTTTTCATTCCATCAAAATAGTACTTGTTGAGGGCATTGTTGACCTGCATATAATTGGCGTACCCAGTAGTCAATTCTCAGGCCTCATCTTACTATTTTATCAGTACCCTTTGACATAGTTAATCAGGGATTTCTTCTTGAAGTACTTCCTTCACTTGGCTTTTGAGATGCTGTTTTTTTCTCAGTAGCATTTATCACCATCAGATATATTTGTTGATTGTTCATTTCGGCCCACTAAACTTTAAGCTCCTTGAGAGCAGGGACTTGGTTTGTTTCCTTCAGTCCTTAGAACAGTGGCTGACACATAATAGGCACACAATATTCGTTGAATAAATTAATGTGACCTTAACAACTATGATAGAATTATCAGATCTTCTACACTCCAACTCCTTTCCTGGTTATAAGAGTTCATAACCATTTCCTTTCTCTTTTTCTTGGAACTTTGCATTTCCTAGTTGTATTTTCCCTTATCTCTACTCCATTCCTATCATTTTTAGACCAAGCTATCATCATTGCGCTTACATTTCTGTGGAACTCTAGTGTTTACAAAGCATTTATTTATATCTGGTATTACAGATGGTCTGTGGATCTGAGTTGAATTTAGGAAAAAATTTTATAAATTAAATTATAAAAGAATATGAAACAAATTAAGTCTTCCGGGGCTAAATTTATATCTTTAAGGATATTTAGGACTCTTATTTTGTAACTACCCTTCTTTACTCTTTTCAGTTTTTCCCTGGCAACTCATGATTGGGTTTCTCCTTGATTTTCCATGAGAATTTTTAGAAGACCGATCTAGGAAAAATCATCAAGATCAAAAGACCCTAACTAAGAGTCGCCTGTTCCTCTTGGATTTTCCTCACTCTTTTCCTCTATATAGATATGTAAATATTACTGAATTTGAATGAAAATCTATTTTTGACTAGTGTTTTATTTATGGCTTCTACAGAATCTTGCCTCCTGGAATCCTTCAAATCCTGAATGTCTCTTACTTGTGGTAAAGGAACTCGTGCAGCAGTATCACCAATTTCAATGCAGCCGCCTACGTGAGAGTTCCCGCCTCATGTTTGAATATCAGACTTTACTGGAAGAGCCACAGTATGGAGAGAACATGGAAATTTATGCTGGGAAAAAGAACAACTGGGTGAGTTTTTTCAAGAATGGGAAAAAAAGTTACTTCATCTATGATAAAATAATCAGTTGAGATGTCCATTTATAGTAAACCCTAGTCATTCCCTTAGGTAATCATGGTTTATGTAACTTATATACTTTCTCATAATTTAGAGTTTAAATGTTTATCTGTTTCATTTTGTTTCTCAAAGATATCACCTGGGAAAGATGGAAATTTAGTCTCACATCCCCGGTCCCCAGTCCGAAATATTCAGAAATCAGAGCCAGACCCTGAGAACCTGGATGTGTAATAAGCCCCCATTGAGGTTCCCATAGGTGGTCCACAGTTCACATTTTGAGACACTGATGAGTTTCCCCTTTTCAATGTAGAGCTTCCTTGGTATCCCAGTCAGACAAGTATAGTTGGTAACTCTAGAAGCAGCTAGCTTATATGGACCCTTTTATAAATTCTTTCTGTAATTTTTTTTTTATGGAAGTACTGGGAATTGAACCCAGGACCTTGTACATGTACGGCAGGCACTCAACCACTAAGCTACACTGGCTCCCCATCTTTTCATAATTTCTTTACATTGTGTGATCCTTTAAAAGTACAAGTCAGATCACCTCACTCCTTTGCTCAGAACCTTTATGTACCTTTTCTTCACCCCTCCCCCTACCTCTTATGGTAGTACAAGCCATAGTCCTTCCAATGTCTTAAAAAAGCTCACGGTCCCATTGCTATTATCTTCCATCATAACCTTTCCTTTCTTCCTCTGTCTTACCCAACTCTAGCCACACTGGTGCCCTTGCTGGTCTGCAAAAGTACCAGGTATGCTCCTGTCCTAGGGTCTTTGTGTAGGCTCTTCCATTGTCTGTCATGGATATCTGTATGGCTAACACTTTTCCTCCTACAAGGTTTTGCTCATATGTTGTCTTCTCAGCAGTACCTAACATCAACACTTCCCTCCCCCCCTTTTACATAACTTTTTTGAGGTATGGTTTACATGCCATAAATTCACCTGTTTTAAGTATATGATGCAGTGATTTTTAGTAAATTTACTGAGTTTTGCAACCACCACCACAATCCAGTTTTAGAACAGTTCACCATCACTCCAATAAGATCCCTTATGCCTGTTTACAGTTTATTCCTGTTGCTGCCCCAAGCCCCGGATATATATCCAACATGTAGTCTTGTGTTGTGGGAGGAGGGGCACCTGGCTTGCCTCAGTGGCAAACAGTGCGGCAAGAGGTGACACCGCCTCTGCCCACTGGGCCTAGACAAGGTGACCACGCCTGACTAGGCCTTTGCTGCTAACGGCTAGCCGGCACTGCCCTCCCCCTTCCTATCTCCTGCCTAGCCCAGCTCTCACTTCCCCTCCCCCCTCCCTTAAACCTAATCTCTTAGTACGCTGTTTGCCCAGCAACAGCTTCAGCCTATCAAGAGTTAGCACATACTCTAATGGCCAATCACTAGCCCAATGCCAGAACATTGCCTTATATGGAAACAGCATTTGCCCTAGCCAATCAGAACCCGCCACACCACTCCCCAATCCTATAAATCTGCATCCCCCTCTGCAATAGACCAGACTTGTGCCATCAGCCTGTCTCCGCGACTTCTTCCTGGGTCGTGTGCCCTCCACGCCTTCGGAGCCCCCGAGGGAAGCCTCAGCGGCCGTACGAGGCTTTCTTCCCCACGCCAGGGACCCCTCTCGTCCCACAACGGGACCCCACTCGTCCCGCAACAGGGACCCCTCTCGTCCCATAACAGAGACCCCATTTCGTCCCTCATTTTGTGACTGGCGTCTTTCACTTAGCATAATGTTTTTGAGGTTCATCCATTTTATAGCATGTATCAGTACTTCATTAAGGTTTTTCATGACAGAATAATACTCATTTTCTGGATATATCATATTTTGTTTATCCATTCACCAGTTGATAGACATTTGGAGTCTTTCCACTTTTTGACCTTTAGGAATAATGCTGTAATGAATAGTCATGAGCAAGTCTTCATGACACTCAATTTAAAAATTGCAGCTGGCACCCTTTCCCCAAACTTTACCCTGCTCTTTTATTTACATCACCTTTTAATATACTGTAGCAGTTTGATATTGTTTATGAATTCCAAAAATAGATATTGAATTATGTTTGTGAACTGGTCTCTTCCTCTCAGCATATTAGATTATATTGGATTCAGAGGTTTCACTTTTAATTGATTAAATAATGATTGAGGCTTTGATTGGGCCACATCAGTACAATGTTGAGTCCCTATCCCCTTGGTGGGTGGGGCTCACAGAGAAAGTGCACTGCAGAGAAGGGAGGTTTGAGTTTTGAGCTGGAGCCTGAGAATTAGGCACACAGAGGAGTAGAGTAGCTGAGCCTGGAGAGAATCGAGCCCTGGGAAAAAAGGAACCCAGGAAGCAGATGTTGGCAGCTATCTTGCTCCAACACATGGCAACAGACTATGGTGTGTGAAGTAACTTATGCTTTATGGCCTAGTAACTATAGGCTTCTACTCCAAATGAATACCCTTTATAAAAGTCAACAGATTTCTGATATTTTGCATTAGCACCCCTTTGGCTGACTAATACATACACATTATAATTTATTTATTGTATTCGTTATATATTGTTGCATAAAATAACTATCCCAGAGCTTAGTGGCTTAAAACAGCATTTATGATTTTAGTTTCTGTGTGTCAGGAATCTCTGGTTGCTCAGGAATTTCTAAAGCTGGATCCTTTGCCTCAGGGTCTCTCACAAGCCTGCACTCAAGGCATCAGCCAAAGCTGTAATCATCTCAAGGCATGACTAGAGAAGGATCCACTTACAAGCTCACTCAGGCAATTGTTGGCAGGATTCGGTTCCTCATGAGTGGTTAGACTGAGGACCTTGGTGCAGTGCTGGCTATTGGCCCTCTGTTCTTTGTCATGTGGTTCTCTCCTCAAGACAGCTCACAATATGGTAGGTGGCTCCATCAGAGTGAGCAAGCAGGACAGAGAGAGTATGTGGGCAATGCAGAAGTCACCATCTTTTATAATCTAATCTTGGAAGTGACATCCATCACTTTTGCTGGATTCTGTTGGATAGGTCCAAACCACACATAGGGGGTAAATTACAATAGATTGTTAATATCAGGCATCCTTGGGAGCCATTTAGCAGTAACTTAACACCCCTGTTTATTGCACGTATTGTTTGTCTGTCCTTCTCATTGCAATGCAAAGTTCCATCACGGCAGGAATTTCTGTTTTGTTCGCTGATGTATCCTGAATACTTAGAACAGTGCCTGCCACATCATTGTTATTCCATAAACATTTGCTGAATGAATGAATTAATACATTCCAGACTAGTTTAGCACTGAATAAGTTTAGTTTGCTCTCTTCTGTGTTCATCCTTTTAGGTTTTTCCTAGTCTTCCTTTTCTTAGGCTAAATATGCACCCCATACTGCTTTATATCTCAGTTTTTTCTTAAAGGACATTGTTTCCAAGGTTTTATACATGATTATGCCTTTAAATCAGTAGGACTGAAATTTATTCTGTTAAAAATCATCTTCTTTGTTCACTTCAAAGTTTTAACCTATTGGTTTTGAAATTTTAATCTCTTCACATGAATAGTAAGGAAAATTGTTTTTAACTCAGTTTATTCTCTATCCCTGGCATTTCTGTTATCAATCTTTGCCAGAAAAAAAATGTATTAAGCTAGTATAGCATGTAGCATGACTTCTTCTTGAGAAACCTGTGTTCATTTGAAACAAGAATCACTGTTTATTCTTTAGTTTTCAGGACCTGTGTCTCTTCTTCTTTTTCTCTTTTAATATTAAGGCTGAGTTTAAGTATATAGAATTTTATGGCACCTTTTTTTTTTTTTTTTTTAAGTTTTAACTTGTATTATTTTTATTATGTTACATAAATTTATTATAAATATATCAGAATTAAAAATAAACCAAAAATGATTACCTTTATTTCCACCATGAAAATACAGCTACTATTCACATTTGATATTATTTGTAGATTTTGATCTCTGCTAATGTACTTTCAAAAAATGAATTCAAATTGTTTTGAAACCTGCTTATTCATTTCATACTATCATCTTTTCATGTTTATAATTATTCAACTACAATATTATTTATTTATTATTATTTTTAATAACAATACAATTCTTTTTTATCCCCCACCCCCTTGTTCTTTTCATGTTCTCTGTCTGTTGTGTGTTCTTCCGTGTCTGCTTACCTTTTTTCTTCTCATTTTTTCTCTTTTAGGAGACCCTGGGAACTGATCCCAGGACCTCCAGTATGAGAGTCACTTGACTGCTTGCACCACTTTATCTCCCTGGTCTGCTGCATCTCTCACTGTCTCTCCTCTGTGTTTCCCTTTGTTGCATCATTTTGCTGCGCCAGCTCTCTGCATGGTCCAGCACTCTTGCATGGGCCAGCACTCCGCATGGGTCAGCAATCCATGCAGGCCAACTTGCCTTCACCAGGAGACCCTGGAAATCGAATGCAGGGTCTTCCACATGGTAGATGGGAGCCCAATCACTTGAGGCATATCCGCTTCCCTACAGTATTATTTAATGCCTGCAAAGTATTCAATTTAATGAATGTATCACAATTTAATTAAGAAATGTCCTATTTTTCAATATTGAGTTGTTTTCAGGTTTTCCCATCATATACAAGATGACAGTGATTGTCTCTATGTACATCTTTGCTTTTTTATATGATTATTTCCTAGGGCAAACGTCTAATATGGAATTACTGGGCCAAAAATTTTTTTTTTTTTAATTTTTTTTTATTGACTTTGTAATAATATTACATTAAAAATATATATATATGAGGTCCCATTGAACCCTACCACCCCCACCCCTCCTCTCCCCCCCCCAGCAACACTCCCTCCCATCATCATGACACATCCATTGCATTTGGCAAGTACATCTCTGGGCACCCCCGCACCCCATGGTCAACGGTCCACATATGGCACCTTTTTTGATATAAGAATTATCAAAATTATATTCTGTTACTCAGCTACTGTTAAGTTTTTTGTTTTTTTAAAAAAAGATTTATTTATTTATTTGTTTATTTCTCTCCCCTTCCCCCCCACCCCAGTTGTCTATTCTTTCTGTCTATTTGCTGCATCTCTCTTTGCTGCATCTTCTTTGTCCGCTTCTGTTGTTGTCAGCGGCATGGGAATCTGTGTTTCTTTTCGTTGCATCATCTTGTTGTGTCAGCTCTCCGTGTGTGCGGCACCATTTCTGGGCAGGCTGCACTTTCTTTCGCACTGGGCGGCTCTCCTTGGGGCTCTCCTATGCGGGGGACACCCCTGCGTGGCAGGGCACTCTTTGTGCGCATTAGCACTGCGCATGGGCCAGCTCCACACGGGTCAAGGAGGCCCGGAGTTTAAACCGCAGACCTTCCATGTGGTAGGCGGATGTCCTAACCACTGGGCCAAGTCCGCCGCACACTAAAAGTTCTAATTCACCTAGGTGTAGAGTTTTAAAGCCATTTAAAGCATGTAGATAGTTTGTATTTATAGTACTTTTAAGACTTTATTTTTGTTTACTTTCAAAACCTACTACTGCCATACTTAACCCAGTTTATTCTGATTTGACATTGTGTAATTTGTATGCATTAGGGCAGTGGTTATGGATTCAGAGGAAGTAAAGAAACTGAGACTCCTGTAACAAGGCAAGTGGGCAATTGGATGTTAAGCTTGCAGTGAACCAGATCTAGAGAGAGCCTAGTAGAGGGGGAGGTGAGAATATAGAAGTGAAAAATGGGCACATGACTTAATATCAGGGATTAGGTAAAGAAATAGGCTATAAAGGTAAACCTTGAAGCATCAGACAAATTATAATTTGGCATGAGAGTTCAAGAATATGTTAAAAAGCCTGCGGTTTTCTAAGGTGTTTCGTTTTGAGTCAAGGATTTTTGAATCAGCAATTGTAGTAGTTACCTACTGCTACTAACAAATTACTATAAACTTGGTAACTTAAAACCATGGAAATTTATATTGTAGTTCTGGAGGTTGGAAGTCCAAAGGGTCTCAGTAGGCTAAAATAGAGTTATTGACAGGACTGTGTTCCTTCTGGAGGCTCTAGGGGAGAATCTGTTTCCCTGCTTTTTCCAGTTTCTAGATACTGTCCATATTCCTCTCTCATGCTGCCTTCTCTCTGGTTCACTTTTCTGCCTCCTTCTTTCACTTTTAAGTGCTCTTCTGATTACATTAGGTCCACTCAAATAATCCAGAATACTCTCCCTATTTTAAAGTCAGCTGATTAGGGACCTTAATTTCATTTCTACCTTAATTCCTCTTTGTCATGTAACCTAACATATTCACAGCTTCCAGGAATTAGGATGTGGACATCTTTTAGTTTGCCAATGAGCTGCCAATGCAAAGAACTGGAAATGGTTTGTCTTTTATAAAGGGGATTTACTTTGGGATAAATGCTTACAGTTCCAAGGCTGTGAAAAATCCAACACAAGGCACCATAATAGGTACTTTCCCTTTAAATTCAGCTGCCATATGTTGAGGCAAGATGGTGGGGGGATCTCTGTCTGGGTCTCTGTGTTCCCCTCTGGACTGTACCGTCTCCCAGAGTTCAACTGGGCATCCAAGCATAGGATTTGTCTCTTACTGGGTCTCCTCTCTCAGTCTCAGCTGCTCCACTTTCTTCCCGAGTTCAACTGCAAGCTATCAGACGTATGGCTCCTCTCTCCATGGTCCTCAGCTCTTTGAACCTCTGCTTTCTCTCACATGGTAGGATCAAATATGGTGGAAGTCACTTCCTGTGTGTGTGTCTGTTTAAGTCAGACCAAGCAAGAGGGCGGAGACACAATCTGAGTCATACCTCACTTACATGGGTCATTTCAAAGGGTCTCACACTCACAGCAGTGGATTTAGATCTTTCTCTCTTTGGGATTCATAAAATAATTTCAACTTCCACAGTGTCTTTGGAGGGTTATTGGTCTGTCTACTGCAGGGACTTCACATGCATACATTCTGGCTGTGGTTTAGAACTATTCTTAGAATATGTGTAGAGAACTGGTGTTTTAGTCATATAGATGGACCTGTTTGAAGGATGTGGAGGGTGACTGGACAAGAAAGGCAGAGCTGGGTGAAGGATAAGAAAATTTGATAACACAGGACATGAGGAGGCCCTAGAAATTCTCTAAGTGGAGCATAAGGCTTTCAAAAGAGCAGGTGTAAAAAATGTTGGTGAGACATTTAGTAATTTTTGCAGCATCAAAGGACATTCAGTGGGGAAATATTGTGGTTCTAATGTAAAATGTGTAGTATATTTGGGATATGATCCACTCATCTCTACTATCCCTAGATTTACTTTGTCTACATGCTATCCTAAATAGCTTAGTACAGGGGTCAGCAAACTATGGAACTGGCCCATTGCCTGTTTCTAAATAATAAACAGGTAGTTTCTAGGAATTTGTTAATTTCATCCAAGTTGTCTAATTTGTTGGCATACAGTTGTTCCTCGTATCCACTTATGATCCTTTTTATTTCTATGAGATCAGTAGTTATGGCCCCTTCTCATTTCTGATTTTATTTTCATCTTTTTTCTCTTTGTTTCTCTTTTCTCTCCTTTTTTCTCTCTTTTTTTGTTTGAATCTTTTTCCTCTTTTTCTTTCTTTGTCAGTCTAGCTAAAGGTTTGTCAATTTTTTTGATATTTTCAGAGAACCAACTGTTGGTTTTGTCAATGCTCTCTATTTTTTTTTGTTTCATTTATTTCTGCCCTTATTTTTGTTATTTCTTTCCTTCTGTTTGCTTGCTATTCTTTTTCTAGTTCCTCCAGATACACAGTTAAGTCTATAACTTTACCCCTTTCTTCTTATTTAATGTAAGCATTTAGAGCCATTAATTTCCCTCTCAGAACTGCCTTTACTGTATCTGGTAAGTTTTGATATGTTGTGTCCTCACTTTAATTGGTCTCAAAGTATTTACTGATTTCCCTTGTAATTTCTTCTTTGACCCATTGATTGTTTAAGAGTGTTCTATTTAACTTCCATATATTTGTATATTTTCCAGTTCTCAGCCTGTTATTGTTTTCTAGCTTCATTCCTTTGTGGTCAGAGAAAATCCTTTACATAATTTCTTTTTAAATTTATTGAGACTTGTTTAGTGACTCCTAAACAAGTTACATGTTTAGTGACATGTGGTCTACCCTGGAGAATGATCCATGTCCACTTAAGAAGAATGTATAATCTGCTGTTTTGGGGTGCAGTGTTCTGTATGTAACTGTTTGGTCTAATTCACTTATCCTGTTATCCAAATTCTCTGTTTCCTGTTGATCTTCTGTCTGTATGTTCTGTCTGTTGAGGAGAGTGTTGTATTTAAGTCTTCAACTATTATTGTAGAGGTGTCTGTTTCTCTCGTTGGTTTTACCAGTGTTTGCCTAATACATTTTGGAGCACTGTGGTGCATACGTTTATGATTATTTCTTCTTGGTATAGTGCCCTTTTTATTAATATATAGTGTCTTTTGTCGTTTGGAAAAGCTTTTCACTTAAAGTCTATTTTATCTGATATTAGTATAGTTACCCCACTTCTTATTTGGTTACTCTTTGCATGGAATATCTTTTTTTTTTCTCTCTCTCCTTCCCTCCACCCCCCGTTGTCTGCTCTCTGTGTCCATTCACTGCGTGTTCTTCTGTGACCGCTTCTATCCTTATCAGTGGCACCGGGAATCTGTGTCTCTTTTTGTTGTGTCATCTTTCTGTGTCAGCTCTCTGTGTGTGCAGTGCCATTCTTGGGCAGGCTGCACTTTCTTTCGCACTGGGCGGCTCTCTTTATGGAGCGCACTCCTTGAGCGTGGGGCTCCCCTATGCGGGGGACACCCCTGTGTGGCAGGGCACTCCTTGTGCCATCAGCACTGTGCTTGGGCCAGCTCCACATGGGTCAAGGAGGCCCGGGGTTTGAAACACAGACCTCCCAGGTAGTAGGCGGACACCCTATCCATTGGGCCAAGTCCGCTTCCCCTGGAATATCTTTTTGCATTTTGTTACTTTCAACCTATTTGTGTCTTTGGGTCTAAAGTGAGTCTCTTATATACAAGATGCAGTTAGATCATGCTTTATATACATTCTGCCAATCTGCGTCTTTTGATTGGGGGGTTTAATCATTACCATTCAATATTATTACTGTAAAGGCAGCACTTACTTCAGCCATTTGTCCTTGGGGTTTTTTTGGGGGGACAGTTTGAGGGGGGTGTTCTTTTTTTCCTTTATTGCAACTTCCTTTTCTGTATGGTTGATCTTTTGTGATGTATCTGATCCCTTTCTCATTTATGTTTTTGTATATTTTTAAAATACTTTCTTTATGATTACGCAGAGGTTTGTATTATACAACCTACATCTATAACTGACTAATCTGAAAAGATACCACCTTAGCTTCAAATAGCACACAGACTCTCTGCTCCTATATCCCTTTGTTTCCCCTCTTCATGTTGTTTTTATCTCACATTACCTCTTTATGTTTTCAGTGTCCATTATCAGGTAATATGCTTTTGCATTATTCAATTGTATTCTGACCCTTATAGGAATTAGAGTAGAATTGTATACTGAGGATACAGTACTGTTGGTTTTTTGCATTTACCCTTTTAGGTACCTTTACTGAAGATCTTCATTTCTTCACAGTACTTCAAGCCACTCCATCCTGTCTTTATTTTGCAATCTGCAGAACTCACTTTAGTAATTCTTGTAGGGCAGATCTTTTGTTAAAGTTTCTCAAATTCTGTTTATCTGTGTATCCCATATACCAGCCCACCACAAACAACTTGAATTGGTGTGGAAACTTTGTTATAATTGAAGACTGCATGTTTTTTATAATTATACTACTAATTAAAGCCCATGGTTTAATTTAGGGTTCACTGTTAGGTTAGAATAGAGCCATGGATTTTTAAAAAAAATGTTTATTCAGTTACCATATATACAATCTAACATTTCCCTTTTTAATCATGTTCAGTTAAATACTTCAGTGCTGAAAATTGCATTTACAGTGCTGTGCTGCTATTACCACCATCATTGCCATATATTTTCATAATTCCAAATAGGTACGTTATACAATTTAAGCTTTAAATTATCTTTCACTATCCCCAGCCCATCTCCTCCTGGTAATTCACAATCTGCATTCAAATTCTGTGAGATTGCTTATTCCAGTTGTTTCAAATGATCTCACTAGATCATGCAATATTTGTCCTTTGGTGCTTGGCTTATATCTCTCAGCATGATGCCTTCGAGGTTCATCCATGTTATCACATGCATCAGGACTTCATTCGTTCTTATGGCTGAATGACGTTCCATTGTATGTATATACCTGTATTAGTCAGGGTTCTCTAGGGGAGCAGAATTGACAGGCGATATCTGTAAATATTATGAGATTTTATAAAATTTTCTCACACGACTGTCACATGCACAAGTACAAATTCTGTAGGGCAGGCTCAAGCAAGGAACTCCAATGAAGGTCCTTGGTGAGTCCCCCAGGAGAAGCTGTCTGTCTGAAGTACTGAGATGGGAATTCTCCACTGAATTGCTGAAATCACTTCTTGTTTTAAGGCCTTCAAGTGATAAGAGAGAGCTCTCTTTGCTGAAGGCAATCTTCTCAGTTGATAGTAGATGTAATCAGCCATAGATACAATTAGCTTACTGATGATTTAAGTCCATCCTCACATTATAGTTAGTTCAGTGCTTGCTTGACCAAACAAATGGGCACCATTACCTGGTCAAGTTGATACATGAGTCTAACCATCATAATACCACATTTTATTATCAGTTAATGGACACTTGGGTACCTTCCATCTTTTGACAATTTTGAATAATCCCAATATGAACATTAATGTGCAAGTATCTGTTCAGTGCCGTGCTTCAATTCCTTTGGGTATATACTTAGTAATGGGATTTCTGGGTCATATGGTGGTTCTATACTTTTTTCTGAGAAACGGCCAAGCTGTCTTCCACAGCAGCTGTACTATTTTACATTGCCACCAGCAATGAATGAGTGTTCCTTTTTCTTTTCATTCTCTCTAACACATGTAATTTTCTGGTTTTGTTTTGTTTTGTTTTTATTAAATAGCAGCCATTCTAATGGGTATGAAATGTTATCTCATTATGTTTTTTATTTATTTTCCCTGATGACTAATAATGTTGAGCATCTTTTCTTGTGTTTTATGGCCATTTATATATCTTCTTTGCAGAGATGTCTGCTCATTTCTTTTATCCATTTTTAAATTGGGTTGTTTGCATTTTTTATTGTTAAGTTGGAAGATTTCTTTATATAGTCTGGATATTTAACCTTTATCAGATACATGGTTTACAAATATTTTCTACCACTGTTAGGTTGTCATTTTACTTTCATGATAAAGTCTTTCACAGTGCAAAAGTTCTTAACTTTTCATGAGGTTCCATTTATGTACCTGTTTTTTTGTTGTTTGTGGTCTGGGTGAAAATCTAAGAAACCATTGGCTAGCACAGGGGCCTGACAATGCCTCCCAATGTTTTCTTCTAGGAGTTTGATAGTTCTAGCTCTTATATTAAGGTCTTTGATACATTTTCAGTTGATTTTTGTAATACGGTTCTAGGTAGGGGACCACCTCCTTTTTTTTGCAAATTGAGATCCACTTTTCCCAACACCATTTGTTGAAGTGACTATTCTTTCCCAATTGACTGGCCTTTGCTACCTTGTCAAAAATCAGTTGGCCATAAATGTGAGGGTTGATTTCTACATGTCTGTCCTTGTGCTAGTACCATGCTGTTTTGATTATTGTGGCTTTGTAATAAGATCAGGAAGTGTAAGTCCTCCAACTTTATTCTTCCATTACAAAATGGCTTTAGCTATTCAGACCCCCTTACCTTTCCATATAATTTTTTTGAATTAAATTTTTTTTTAGGAGGAACTGGGTATTGATCCTGGAATCTTGTACATACAAAGCAGGCACTCAACCAACTGAACTGCATCTACTTCACCCATATAAATTCGATGATTGGCTTTTCCATTTCTGCAAAGCAGGTTGTTGGAATTTTGATTGGGATTGTATCGAATCTATACATTGCTTTCTTTGGAGTGACCTCTTAACAATATTTGGTCTTCCAATTTTATGAACACAGAATGTCCTCCATATATTTAAGTCTTCTTTACTTTCTTTTCACAGTGTTTTGTACTTTTCTGTATACAAGTCCTTTACATCCTTGGTTAGATTTATTTCTAGATAGTTGATTCCTTTAGTTACTATTGTGAATGGAATATTTTTCTTTATTTCTTCTTCCAGGTGTTCATTGCTTGTGTTTAGAAACAATACTGATTTTTTGGGTGTTGAACTTGTACCCCATCATTTTGCTGAATTCATTTATTAGCTCCTGGACCTTTGGAGTGGATTTTTCAGGATTTTCTGTATATAGGGTCTTATCATCTGCAAATGGGGAATTTTTTACTTCTTCCTTTACAGTTTGGATTTTTTTTTAACTTTTTCTTATCTAATTACTCTGGCAAGAACTTCCAGTTTAATGTTGAAAAACAGTCATGACAGTGAGTATCCTTGTCTTGTTTATTATCTTAGAGGGAATACTTTCAGTCTTTCACCATTAAGTAGGAAATTAGTTGTAGGCTTTTCATGCCTTTTGTCATGTTGAGTAAGTTTCCTTCTACTCTTAGTGTCTAAGTGTTTTTATCATGAAGGGATGTTGTATTTTGTCAAATACCTTTTCTTCGTCAGTTGAGATGATCATGTAATTTTATTCCTTCATTCTGTTAATGTGGTATATTACATTAATTGATTTTCTTTTGTTTAACTAACCTTGCATGCCAGATAAATCCCACTTGATTGTGATGGATAATTCTTTTAATATGCTGTTGGATTTCATTTGCTGATATTTTGTTGCAGAGTTTTGCATCTATATTCATAAGAGATATTGTCTTGTGGTTTTCTTTTCTTATGGTATCTTTATCTGGCTTTGGTATTAGGGTATAAGGGTGATAATTGGCCCCATAGAATGAGTTAGGGAGTGTTCCCTCCCCTTCCATTTTTGGGAAAATTTTGAGCAGAATTGGAGTGAATTCTTCTCGGCATGTTTGGTAGAATTCCTCTGTGAAGCCAGCTGGTCTTGGACTTTTCTTTATTGGTAGTTTTTTTAAAAAGATTTATTTAATTTATTTATTTCTACTCTTCTCCCCACCCTCCCTGCCCTGTTGGTTGTATTCACTGTCTGCTCTCTGTGTCTGCTCTTTGTATCTGCTCATATTCTTTTCAGGAGGCACTGGGAACTGAACCTGGGACCCCCGTGTGGTAGGGAGGCACCGCACTGCTTGAACCACATCCACTCCCTGCTTGCTGCATCTCTCATTGTGTTTCCTTGTTGTGTTTCCTCTTGAATCATCTCATTACCTCATCTTGTTGCCTCAGCTCACCGCACCAGCCCATTGTGTCAGCTTGTTGTCTTGCTAGTCTTCTTTAGGAGGCACTGGGAACTGAACCTGGGATGTTCCATGTGGTCAGCGGGCACCCAACTGCTTGAGCCACATATGCTTCCCTGTTGGTAGGTTTTTGATGACTGATTCAATCTCTTTTCTAGGAATTGGTTTGTTGAGATATTCTGTTTCTTTGAGTCATTGTAGGTGTTTTGTGTGTTTCTAAGAATTTGTCCATTTCATCTAAGTTATTTAATTTTTTGGCATGTACTTGTTCATTGTATCTTATAGTCCTTTTTGTTTCAGTGGTGTTCAAAGTAGTGTCCTACTTTTCTGATTTTTGTTATTTGTATTCTCTTGTCTTTTTTTCTTTGTCAGTATAGATAAAAGTTTGTCAATTTTGTTCATCTTTTCACAGAATCAACTTTTGGTTTTGTTTATTCATTGTCTCTCTCCGTTTCATTTGTCACTGCTCTAATCTTTATTTCTTTCTGTTCACTTTAAGTTGAGTTTGCTTTTCTTTTTCTAGTTCTTCCAGTTTTAAGGTTAAGTTTCTGATTTGAAGTCTTTTTTAAAAAATTTATTTTATTTTATTTGTCCCACCCCCCCCGCTCCCCACCACTGCCTGCACTCGCTCTCTGTTTTCTGTGTCCATTTGCTGTGTGTTCTTCTGTGTCTGCTTTTCTTCTTGTCTTCTCTTTAGGAGGCACCAGGAACTTCTCCTGGGACCTCCAACATGGGAGAGAGGCACTGAATCACTTGCCACCTCAGCTCCCTGGTTTGTTGTGTCTCTCATTGTCTTTCCTCTGTGTCTCTTTTTTGCTGTGTCATCTTATTGCATCAGCTTGTGGCATGGCCTGCTCTTCATGGCAGGGGCCAGCTTGCCTTCACCAGGAGGCCCCGGGAACCAAACCCAGGACCCCCTATATGGTAGATAGGAGTCCAGTAGCTTGAGCCACATCTGCTTCCCTCTTCTTTTTTAATGTAAGCATTTAGAGCTATAAATTTCCCTCTCAGAGTATTGCCTTTACTGCATCCCATAAGTTTTGGTGGGTTGTATTTTGATTTTCATTCACCTCAAGGTATTTTCATTTACCCTTTGTGCTATCCTTACTGATATTCTTCATTTCCTCACACTATTCAGTCACTTTCTCTTGTCTTTCCTTTCAACATATAGAATTTCCTTTTATATTCCTTATAGCACAGGAGTTTTGTTGACAAGTCTTTGAGTTTTGAATTATCTGTGAATATTTTAAGCTCTCCCTCATTTTTGAAAGATACTTTTGCTAGATAAAGTATTTTTGACTGCTTTTCTTCTTTCTTCTTCTTTCTCAGTACCTTAAATATATCACTGCTGTCTTGCCTCCATGTTTCTGATGAGAAATCAACATTTAGTCTTATTGACGATCTCTTGTATGTGAACAATCACTTTTCTCTTGCTGCTTTCAGAATTCTCTATTATTGGCTATTGACATTCTAATTAGGATGTGCATTGGAGTAGGTTTATTAGAATTTATTCTGTTTGGAGTATGTTTTGCTACTTGGACATGTATATTTATTCCTTTAATAAGAGTTGCAGAATTTTTGACCATTATTTACTCAAATATTCTTTCTGTTTCTTTTCCCTTCTTTTTGTGGGACAGCCATAGCATTCATGCATGTATCCTTCATGCTGTCACTCATATCCATGAGACACTGCTTAGTTTTTTCATTCTTTATTCTTCTGACTGTCTGATTTTGATGGTCCTGTCTTCTAGTTTGCTGATTCTTTTTTCTACCTCTTTATAACTTCTGTTGTATGCTTCTTACATATTTGATCTCTTTTTATACTTAGTTTTTTCTGTATGCTCACACTTTATCTAGTTAATGACCTTTATCTCTTTATGCATATTTTTCATTTCCTTGAATTGATTTAGAAGATTTGTTTGAACGTCTTTGATTAGTCGTTCCAATTTTGAGTATCCTCTGAAGTTTTAATTTGTTCCCTTGACTGAGCCGTATCTTCCTGTTTCTTATTATGGCTTGTAAGTTTTTGCTGACGTCTAGGCATCTGACTGTCTTGATGTGATAATTCTGAAAGTCTGTCTCTCCCTCTTGTCTAGAGTGTTATTGTTGATTAGTTTTGTTTTAAGGCTCCTTTTTGACACTTGGTCCAACTTAATCTAGATATTTATAAGAGCTCCTTTTTAACTGTTCAGATTTTCTCAGCTCCTCTTCATCTGATTCTTGCCCTGGATATGTGGTAAAATTTTTAAGATCGCACTTTTTGTGCAATTGTTTCATCTCCAGGAAAAAAATTCTTTCCTCTCTTTCTTTTCTCGGAATCTTGATTTGTTCTGTTAGTTTTTGTGCAGAATTTTCTCCCCATCTCCTATTATTTGTTTATATTTTCTCCCCCTCATTCAGTGCCCTGTTTTCATTACACTTCTCACTTCTGGGAACCATCTTATTTTATAGCAGTTCCCTTTAACTACTCCTTCACCCCACCCCCTTTTAAAAAAAATTCTGTGAGGCTTTTCTGCCTCCAGTTTCTTCCTATTTAGGGTATCCTACCCTCAGGAGCCAGATGGTATCTGTCCAGAAATGTGGGTTGCTTCAGAAAAGTCCATTTTGTGATTAAGTGACCCAGTTGACTAAAACTGGATTGCCTGAGGGCACAACAATTCTTGCCAACATTCTATTGAGGTCTCCTTCCCCTCTCTAGGGACTTTTTGTATGCAGCAGTCTTCAGCACCTAGTGTTCCCACCTAGGTGGCATTGCTGTAAGTCACTCTATACTCTCTTTCCATGTTGGTAGGGACCCAGGCTGTCTGTGTCTGTGTCACTGCCAAGTTGCACAGGACCAAATGATGGGGAGGGGAATGGGAACCAACCAGTGATCTGCAACAATTTTCCTATCTGATACTTTTCTGTTTCTTCAATTCAGTATTTGTGGAGCCTTTCTCCAGTCTCTACCCTCCTCCAGAGTTCTAAGCAAGTGGGATTTGCCCCTTTATTTGCTAACTCTCTTGAGGAGGGTTTTTCATGGGATGTCTTATGTCACCACACAGATGATGTCACTCTCTTTGAACATTTTTACAATCATTTTTTAAAAGGGTTTGTCTCTTTTGTCCACATTCTTTTCTTCTTTGTTGTTGTTTTCTTTGTTTTTATCTTCTTACCTTGGATGGACCATCATTTCCTTTTTCTTTATCTTATAATGTTTTCTTGCATACTGTACATTCATTTTATATTTATTTACTTATTTATATTTATTTAGGAGGTACTGGGGAACAAACTTGGGACCTCATAAATGGGAAGCAGGTGCTCAACCACTGAGCTACATCTACTCCCCAATGAGAATGTTTTTTGTTTTGCTTTGTTTTGTTTCTTTTTGTTTTTAGGAGGTACCAGTGATTGAACCTGGGATCTCATACATGGGAAGCAGGCACTTAACCACCGCACTACATCTGCTCCCCCATTTTAATATTTTAAAGTGTTAACTCTGGCATTTATTCCCTTGTATGTCTTGTTCTTGGTTTTGTAACCAGCTGGTGAAAAGACAGAGATTTTCTTTAGCCTCAGCTCTCTGATTAGGAAGGTTTGCCCATGGTCACTGCAGTGTACAGTGTTTTTCCTATCTTTCTGTGCCTTTGTCTTGTCCTGGGCTTTTGCTTTGTAGTTGTTTTGGAATTCCCCTGTTTATAGGAATTTGGTTGTCCGCTCTGTTTCCCAGGAGACCTCTGTCTCTGCTGTTTGAAGCAGGAAAGGCTTTGTCTCAACTGTCTCCATAGTTTTTATACTCATTTTGTTGTCTCAAGGTGTTTTTTTGCCTGGAGGGCAAATTCTGGGGTGGGTCACCCTGGAGAGGTTTTTCAGGTTAGACTTTTCCAGCCAAAGCAAGGCCAGGGACCCACGAAGGGTATTTGGCACAGTAGATGCTCAGTAAATGTATGTTGAATAAGTGAATTAATTAATTGTGAACATCTCACTTTACGCACTTTAAATTTTAATTCTTAAATTTCTTTTATTTTTTGAATGAGTAATTGTATTAGTCAACCAAAAGGGGTACTGATGCAAAGTACCAGAAATCAATTGACTTTTATAAAGGGTGTTTATTTGGGGTAAAAGCTTACAGTTTCAAGGCCCTAAAGAGTCCAACTCAAGGTATTGTAAGAGATATTTTCTCACCAAAGTCTCTTGCCATGTGTTGAAGCAAGATGGTTGCTGATCTCTGTGATGGTTCAGCCTTGCTCTCTCACAGCTTCAGGCTAGCATAGGGTTTGTCTCTTTTCCCGGGGCTTTAGCTGCTTGAGACTTCTCCTTTCTGTCACATGGCAAGACTAAAATGACCAACTTCTCTCCTTTTGTGTTTCTTCTCCTGTGAGTGTCCGTTTGTATCCCTCACCAAGGGGGCAGGGACTCAACCCTGAGTCACACCCTACTGACATGGTTGAATCAAAGTCTAAATCTTAATATAATTTAATCAAAGACATTTCAGTTGAATCTAATACAATTAAAGAGGATCACACCCAGAGGAACAGACCAGTTTACAAACATGATCCTTATATTTTTTTGGGTTCATAAATAATCTCAAACTGCCACAGTAATATATTGTTAAAAAATAAAAATATATAAAAAGGTATAAAGTGAAAAGTTTCCCTCCCACTGTTGTTCTGTACCATCCTAATCCCTTTCCCTTTTCCACCCCAGGTAAGTACTGTAATTAGTTTCTGGTTTAGCTTTTCAGTATTTCTTTATGTATTTATAGGCAAATACAAATATATATTTTATTTTCCTTCTTTTCATGCAAGTTGAAACATATTACACACTCCATTTTGCACCTTGCTTTTGGCTTACTATAACTCTACATAGAGAACTATATACATAGAGAATCCTTTATTCTCTTTTATAATTGTACATTATTACATTGTATAATTGAACTATAATTTATTTAATTTGAACTCTATTTTGTTGGGCATTAAGGTTTTTTGTAATCTTTCGCTATTACAAACACTATTGTAACACATAATCTTGTACATATGCCATTTTGCATGTATTTAAGTATGACTATGATAAATAACTAGAAGTAGAATTAATGGAACAAATACTTTGTTTATGATTTTATCACCAAAATGCTCATAGTAAAGTTTATTTCAACACATTAACCCAGCAACAGTATACGCAAGTAACTCTTTCTCCATAGTCTTGTCAATAGTTTATTAATATATTTGTAGATTTCTGTGAGGTTCTTTTGCTAATGACCAAGTAGCTCCTATTGGACTAATATACAAATAACAACAGTAAACAGTGAACAAAATATAAAGTCATCTGCCTGAAGGCACTGGAGAGTGATCAAAAAAAGCAGGCAGGTACTGTACAAGGGTTGATATTTGGAAGAAGGGACTGCATTGGCAAGTTTCTCATTTTGTATGGCTTTTACCTTAAATATAGGACCCAGCTGGCATTGCCAGATGGCAAAAACTGACTTTGAAAACCCATAGTCCTATTGGCTTGGGCTGACTGAAATTTTAAAAATAATTACTTTTTGAAGACCATAACAGAATCAGTGTCTCTACAATGCATCATTAAAAATTACCAAACATATGAACAAGCAGAAAAATGTGACTTATACTACAGAGAAAAGGCAATTAATTGAGGATGACTCCTAGAAGACCCAGGTATTCGAATTAAACATTAAGGATTTTAAAACATCTATTACAACTGTGCTCAAGAATGTAAGGGAAAATACACTTATAATAAATAAAAAACAGGACATCTTAGCAGAGAAATAGAAACTATGAAAAGATTCAATTCAAACTTTTAGAACTGAAAAATATTACGTGAAAAATTCACCATATGGCTTCAACTCTTGATCTGAGATGACAGAAAAAAAAGAGTAAAAAACTGGAAGATAGATAAATTGAAATTATCCAATCTGAAGGGCAGAGAAAGGAGAGGTTAAAAAATGAACAGATCCTCAAGGACTTAAGGGACAATACTAAAAAGGTTTAATATACATGAAAATTGAGTCCTAGAAGTAGAAGAGAGTACAAAGAGAAAGAGAATAGAAACATTTGATGGAAATATGGCCAGCATATTCCCAAATATGGTGAAAAACAAATTGATGTATTTGAGAAACTGAATATGTAACCTGCTCAACCAGGATAAATACAAGGGAAAACCAAACTTAGGCACATCTTAGCAAAATACTGAAAACTGGACATAAGGTGAAAATCTTAAGTCACCACTGATTTCTCATCAGCCGCAATGGAGGCCAGAAGACAGTACAGTGATAACTTTAGTGTACTGATAGATTTCTGCCAGTCTGTTTGGTGCAAAATTGTATATCAGTATAATTTTAATTTGCTTTGCTTTCATTATGAATGAGGGTGAGCTTCTTTTCTTATGTTTAAAAAACCAATTTTGTTTTCTTAAATTCTTTGTCAGTTTTTAATAGAATTTTTCACCTTTTTTTTCTCCCTCATTAGGGACATTAGCCCTTTGTGAAAGAGTTGCAAAAGCATTTTCTTCAGTATGTCACTTGTCCTTTGCCTTTGCTGAGTAGGAGTCTTTTATGTTTAAGTTGTAAAAGTATCAATCTTTTCCTTTACAGTATCTGAATTTGGAATCATATTGGAAAGACATTTCGACTACAAGGTTATAAAGGCATTCTTCAGTGTTTTCCTCTTTATGGTTTCAGATTTTACTTGCAAATCGTTATTAATCCACTTGACTTCTATCCTAAGATATGGTATGAAATATGGATCCAACTTTCTTTTTTTTTTTCTTACACGCTACCCACTTTCCCAAAACCATTAATCCTATTCAAAATATATTTGGATCTCTTTAAGGGCTTCATTTTCTTCCATTATCTGTCTGTTGATTAACCATCAGTACTACACTGCTGTAATTACAATTGTGTCTTTGTCATATGCTTTCCTACCTGGTATAGCTAGTCCCCTTTTATTGCTCTTCTATTTCAGACTTCCTGACTGACATTTGTTGTTTATTTTTTCAGAAAGTGTTTTTTTTTTTTACATAGTATTTGATATTTATTTATTAAGAGAAATTATTCCATAGCCCACATATTCAAGTTACTTAATTCAGGAGCACAGACAGGTCAGTGATAAACATCCAGGGAACTCAATCCAAAGAAATTCTTTATGTTCCAAAATCACTTTGTACTCTAAAAGATACCAGCCTTCCTCATCTCCTCGAAATCTTTCATGGAATCATAATTTCTGTAGAAATCTGCATATGCCTTTTTTCTTGGTTCAGCCACACCAAACTTATAGAGAGCTGCAAACCCCAGCGACACCGCAAATGTTCCAACAATATGAATTCTCAGTCGCTTGGCGAAAAGGCCTTGCATCTGAGGTTTCGCCAAAGCCCTGGAAGGCATGGTAGTTATGCTCCTTAACACCAATGTCCTTCCTTACAGACAGAGAAATGGACGGCCCAGAAAGTTTTTGATTCAACTTTTTAAAGTTTCCTTCAAGTGAGCTCCAAATCCTAGATAGGTCAGATCTTCCTGGCATTTGTTCTCAGAGCACTCTTTTAATAGCATTTACCACAATTTGTAATTGGTGATTATTTTGATTAAAGTCTGACTCACCCTCTCGATGATCAGCTCCACAAGGGTAGGGACTAGGTCTCTCTTCCTCATTATGTTGGCAGTGCCTCGCCTAGTGTCAGTCACATTTTACATGATACATATTAATGAGTGAATGAAGAAATCTTGAGTCTTGAGGGTGAGCTCTGCCTAGTATTTTCTGAATGACTATAGGGATGTTTCTTGAGTATTCCAGGTTTCAGTTTTCTCATTTCTAAAATGGGTATAAATGAATTGTATTTACTGCACAGGGGCTTTGGAATAATTAAATAATGTAACTTAGAAAACGTTTTATGAAGTATGAGATGTTATGAAATTCTAATTAGACTGACTTTGACTTTCCTTTTGACATAGTACGTATATATGCATTTGCCAAGGAACGCTCTCCAGATGTAGTCTGTTTAACTTCATTTGAAGAATCACCCTTCCCAGATTGTCAGCCAGCTAAAGTTATAGTCACTCTTGAGTGTTTCTTAACCTTTAGTTATCTAAAACGTAAGAGCAGTTAGTTTCAGATGAAAAACTTGTTTATGGACCAGAGAGCAGTCCTCTCAGAGAGGATGTAACATTTCTCCTTACAGAGCAGCCTGGGTTTGGGATCCATTCTGCTCATGTTGTCTACCTGTCACTTCTAAAAGAAGAAGAGAACTATCTGTGATACAGCTTCTATTACCAGAAGAAAAGCTTAGACCTAATAAATTGCCAAATCCCAGAGTCTTGTTAGTTTAAATCACTTGCCAATAGACTATAACTTGAAAAGAGGAAGGGATGCACATATTTATTGCTAATGCTGGGGAAATTGCCATTAAGGCAGTTGGCAGAAAGGCTGACATTTTAACAGTCATAGGTCAGATAATTTTCTACATCTATCCAAAAGATCTGACCAAGGACTGACAAAAAAAAAATCAAATTATTCTGTTCACTTGGCTGCATCTAAATGTCTCATTTCGGCTTACAGGAAAGATTGCTATGGAAGCAGTCTTTGGTATCACAACAGAGTAACTGTAAATTGCTTTGACTAACTGTTGAAACTTCATATTTAAAACACAGAAAAAGCCATTGTCTGAGTTGGAATTCAGAAAGGGTTTTTCACTTGTGTTTTGCTCTTCATATATTGCTTATAACTTCACTTTTACATTGTTTTTTTAAACTAAATCAATTTTATTAATACATATTAATAACATACAATTCACCCAGAGTGTACAATCAGTGGTATTTGCTATAATCATGTAGTTGTGTGTTCATCACTTCAATCATTATTAGAGCATTTTCATTATTTCAGTATAATAATAAACATAAAACAGACTAATGAACAAGAAAATTCCTCACCTATTAATCCCTCTATGTTTCCCCCACTGTACATAGCTGTTGTTTCTGGTTGTTATACCCAGATTTCATAATCAGTGGCTTTTAGTATAATCACAATGTTGTACATTCATCTCAGAAATTTTAGAACAAGTTCATTACTCCAAAAAGAAAGACTCCCTTAGCATTCCTTCCTCAGACTTACGTAACCACTAATCTCCTTTCGTCTTTATAAATTGATTTATATTTACATTTATAAAAATGGAATCATACAATATGTAGTACTCTGAGTTTGGTCTCCTTCACTTAGTATAATGTTTTGTTTTTGTTTTTTGTCTCTTATTAACATTTTGTACTATTAACTTATATTTGTTCAGCTTCAAAGAAAAACAGTCATATATATATAATTCTCATATTCATACTTCATATAATATATTTGTATTTCATATAATATATTTAGTTCATAATAGGGCAGTCATACAATATTTGTTCTTTTGTGTCTGGCTTACTTCACTCAACATAATGTCCTCCAGGTTCATCCTTGTTATCATGTTTCCTGACTTCATTTCTTCTTACTGCTGCATGATATTCTATCGTGTGTATGCTCCACAATTTGTTTATCCATTCATGCGTTGATGGACATTTGAGTTGTTTCCAACTTTTGGCTATTGTGAATAATGCTGCTGTGAACATCAGTGTGCAGGTATTTATTTGTGTCCCTGCTCTTAGTTCTTCTGGGTATTTACCGAGCAATGGTATTGCCGGGTCCCGTGGCAAGTCTGTATTCAACTTCCTTAGGAACGGCCAAACAGTCCTCCATGGTGGCTGAAACATTCTACGTTCCCACTAACTATGAATAAGCATTCCTACCTCTCCACATCCTCTCTAACATTTACAGTTTTCCAACTTTTTCAAAGCAGCCAATCAAATAAGTGTCATTGTAGTTTTGAGTTGCGTTTTTCTAATTGCTAGGGATGCTGAACATTTTTTCATGTGTTTCTTTGCCATTTGTATTCTTCTTTGGGCAGTTATCTTTCAAGTCTTTTCCCCATTTTTTAATCAGATACTTTGTCTTTTTATTGTTGAGTTGTATGATCTTATATTTCATGGATATTAAACCCTTTTCAGATATGTGATTGCCAAATATTTTCTCACATTGAGTTGGCTGCCTTTTCACTCTTTTGACAAAGTCCTTTGAGGTACAAAAGTGTTGAAGTTTGAGGAGGTTCCCATTTATCTATTTTTTCTTTCGTTGTTTGTGCTTTGGGTGTAAGGTTTAAGATACTACCACCTACCACAAGATCTTGAAGATGTTTTTCCATATTTTCTTCTAGGAATTTTATGGATGTTTTATATTTGAGTCCTTGATCCATTTTGAGTTAATTTTTGTATAAGGTGTGAGATAGGGGTCTTCTTTCTTTCTTTTTGATATAGCTATCCAGTTCTTCTAGCACCATTTGTTGAATGGACTGTTCTGGCCTAGCTGGGTGGGCCTAATAGTCTTGTCAAAAATTGCTTGAGTGTAGATGTGAGGGTCAGTTTCTGCTTTCTCAATTTGGTTCCATTGGTCAATCTGTCTGTCCTTATGCCAGTACCATGCTGGTTTTTTTGTTTGTTTGTTTGTTTTTTTACCACTGTAGCTAAGTAATATGCTTTAAAGTCAGGAAGTGAGAGTCTTCCAACTTCTTTCTTTTTTTTTTTTTTAAGATGTTTTTTGCTATTCAGGACCCCTTACCTTGCATATAAATTTGATTATTGGCTTTTTGATTTCTGCAAAAAAGGTTGTTGGAATTTTTACTGAGATTGCATTGAATCTGTAAATCAGTTTTTGTAGAATTGACATGATATCAAAGCTACTAGAATTAATAAATGAGTTCAGTAAAGTGGTGGGATACAAGGTTAATATGCAAAAATCAATAGTGTTTCTATACACTACTAATGTGCAATCTGAGGAGAAAATCAGAAAAAAAATTCCATTTAAAATAGCGACTAAAACAATCAAATATTTTGAAATAAACTTAACCAAGGTCATAGAAGACCTGTATTCACAAAACCACAAAACATTGAAATTGAAGAAGACTTAAATAAATGTGAGGACGTTCTGTGTTCATGGATTGGAAGACTAAATATAGTTATGTTTTTAATCACCATTTACTCAGTGTTACAGAGGAAGAGTAGCTTACGAGTTGCAAGGAAAATCTGTGGCAAAACTGAATATTGAGTTCTTGAAACTTCCAGTGTTTCCAATGTTGTTAGAAACAACTGGTAATTTTCTTTATTCTTTCAATTGCAAAATTAAGAATGACCAGTGGTTGTGTGTAACATGCTATTTATGGTTTCCAGTGCCAAATTCCTTTTCAGTTTTCAGTTTGTTTTTTTAAAATTATGAGCTTAGTTGTTTAAATCAGCTGATTGCTGATAAACACAAATTTACATTAGTGCTAGGATTGTATCTTTTATTATAATTTTAGTTGTATAAATCAGCCTTTTGCCAAGAAACACAGATTCATATTAGTTTTAGCATCAGCATTTTGAGACGGGATAAAGTAAGGATTGTCTGAGCATTTAAAAAAAAAGCTGGTCTAAAATAGCTAGTAGAATAAAAATATATTGTACAAACTAAAATAGGGCAAAAGAGCTAAAATGCAGTGTGTGGACTAAAATAACTAGCAGTTCAAATGAGTCCAAGTGCTAAATATGTAATTATCTTTCTTATTACCTTATATGTACAAGAGTTCTTTTAATTTTTTAATCCCACTCCTTTTGTTGTTATTTTTGAAACAAAATATAAGAGCCATTGAGTTTAACAAAGTCTTGAGGCTGCCATTTTAACCTACAAATTGACATTTTATACTAGTAGGTTCAAATGGTTCTTTATTGTTTGATAGGTGGTTTGCTTCTATGAATTGAAAATGGTGAAGAAATTAATTGAATTTGGCTTATTATTTTTTGCCAGTCCAGCTCCTCTACCTAAACTCTTAAACGATGTGGTGAATTTTGAAGACCTGTTTCACAGTTCCCAGAATGACTTGACAAATATTCCATGTACATGTAAGAGCCATTCTAGTGTTTGTCAGTTTTACCCTTGATTTTTTCCAGAATGATTTGTCACACATCCTATAGGGGTCTAGAAATTGCTCACACTATGTAGGGTTGAGTTTCTTGGTGACCGTCAATCAGTATTGTGCTTGTGTGCTGTAACAACACTGGGGCTCTTAGCTATTCCTTAAATGTATGGGCATTACTCTACATTAAGCCTTCTGTACTTGCTGTTGTCTTTGCCTGGAATGCTTTTCCTCCATATTCCCTGCCATTTGCTTCTTCTTCCTTTTACACATATTGGCTCAGTAGTCCCCTTGTCCGATCCCCATTGTTTGAGGGTTTTGAGCAAAAGGGGATTGTAATCAAATGTATTGAAAGGATCACTCTGCTACAGTGATGAGAAGAGACCGCAGGCCAACAAGGGCTGAATCAGTTTAGAAGCAACTGGATTACTCCACACTGGGGATGATGGTAGCTCAGACCAGGTGGTGGTTATGGAGGTGGTGAGAAATGGTTGGATTCGGGTATTTTGAAATATTGATTCTGTTAGAATCAACAGAATTTGCTGAGACTTTGAACATGGGGTGAGAGAGAAAGAAGTCAAGGATGATTCTAAGGTCTTTGGTTTAGAAACTGAAAGAATGTAATTGCCGTTTACTGAAATGAGCAATAAACACTGAAGAAAGAGCAGAAAATTAGGAGTTTGATTTTGGTCATGGTAATTGGATAAATGAAACTTGAATTAGGAAAATTCTGGGATAGACTTATACCATTTTGGGAGTCAGCAGCATAAAAGGGTTGTTTAAATTCTTTGGCCTGGATGAGATCACCTGGGGAGTGTAGATAAAGAAAATAGCTCTTGAGGTTAAGCCCTGGTGTACTCCAGCGTTCAAAATTTGGGGAGATGATAATGAACCAGCATAGGAGACTGAGAGGGAGGCCCAGTGAGATAGAGAAATACCAAGAGAGAGTGGGGCCCTGGAAGCCAAGTGAAGGAAAGGAGGAGTGATCAGCTATGTCAAAGTGCTGCTGATAGAATATGTAATAAAATGAAGGTTGAGAAAAGACCATTGGATTTAGCAATAGGGAGGTTACTGGTGACCTCAGTGATATATTTTGATGGAGAGGTGGGGAGGAAAGGTAGACTGAAAAGGGCTTGAGAGCCTATTAAAAGAGGAAATAAAGACTTCAAAAATAGACTTAATTCTTTACAGGACATTTTTAAAGTATAGTGGAGAGATGTGATGGGAGCTGAAGGGCTATGTGGAGTCAAGGGAGTCTTTATTATTATTATTTTTTTCATCCCTCCACAGACATTTTTATTATTATTTTTTAATGATGTTTGCATGCTTATTGGAGTGAGAAGTAAAGAGGGAAACATTGATTTTATAGGAGAGACCAAATGGGGACAATTTTGGGGAACATGTGTTCTTTGACTGTCAAGTATTGTTCCTATATTACACTGGACACAGCATTAAGGGAAGAGTTTTCTGTTTTCCTTCCCATTTCCCCACATTCCCATGGGGCTACATGTCTGTAGCAGTTTGATATAGTTATGAATTCCAAAAATACATATTGGAAAAAACTGGTCTGAACCTGGTCATGATTAAGTTATGATTAGGGTTTTGATTGGGCCACTGGTGGGTGGGGACTCATAGATAAAGGGCATGGCAAAGGACAGAGTTGGAGTTATTTTGATGTTGGAGTTTTGATTTGGTGTTTGATGCTGGAGTCTTAAGCTGGAACCCTGGGAAGTAAGCACACAGAGGAAAGAGAAGCAAGCCCAAGGAAGAAAGGACCTGAGCCAGGAGAAGAACACAGAGGAATAGAAACTGCTCCTTAGACATGGCAGAAATCCTGGGAGAGAGACAGAGCCATTCGCCTGATGGTCTACAGCTGACCTTGTAGAGAAAACAGGACCTGAGCCTTGGAAGAAGCAAGACCTGGGAAGAGAGGAACCCAGGAAGCCTGAACCCTGGCAGCTGTCTTGCTTTAACTTATGGAAATAGACTTTGGTGAAGGAAGTAACTTAAGCTTTATGGCCTGGTAACTGTAAGCTTCTACCCCAAATAAATACCCTTTGTAGAAGCCAACAGACTTCTGGTACTTTTGTCAGCACCCCGTTGACTGACTAATGCATTGTCTCTCTTATAAACTTCCTTATAACTCTATACTGTTATATGTTGCCCCTATACCTACCCCTTTCATGGTATGTACTTCTTCTTTTAGCTTTGTTTGCATCTTGGTCCAAAGAACCGTACTTAACAAGATATGTTAGTTCTAGAGTCTTTCAGGAGCTTAACATAACACTAAAAACACAACTTTCTGGCATTCCTAGACTAACAGAAGGCAAAACTTTTATTAGGATCATTCACTAACCTTCTCACTCCCAACCCCTCTACCCCTCTCCATGTTGTTTGTGGTTCCTCAGGTGACTCTTAATTCTAACCTCAGCGATTGGGTTTTGAGCAGCTGGAACATCGTGGTATTCCATCCTCAGTACAACTGCTCAGCTCTAAGGTCAATCCTATTTCTCACCATTGGCATTCCCAGTGGTGACTCTCTCTGGTTTGCCTCAGCTTTGATCCTGTCCTTTCAATTCTTTCATATGGCTTTTCTGTCACAGGGTTAGGCATATAGTGATAAAGTGCATTGTTCTTAGCCTGTGGGTTAATATAAGTTAAATGATGTAAACAGTGAAACAAACAACAAAAATTTTGTAGATGATTTTTTTTTTGTTATTATCTTTAAAGCTCAGGGTTTATGTGTTGGCTGTGTTTTCAAGGTTTTATGTTAAAGTTTTAAAATTAGAGCCAGGACATTGAAGCCAGCTGCTAGGACGCTTGGAGAAGGAAAGGTGACTATTGGGAAATCAGCTGTAAGAGGTGTGTGTGTGCATGATTAAGTGCGCATGCATCCAGTCACCCAGGCATTTAAAAAAAAAAAAACTTGCTTTGTTTAAAGATACATTTTTGGGAGTTTAAGTTGCTAATTTCTAAGGGGGAAAAGGCAGTAGGCATATTGGCAGCTCTTTAACAGTCACAATATTTAAAGGGTGGAGAGCCACCCTTTAGAATAGTTTTAGATTATCCACTGAGTTCTTTGTTGAAGCAAAATGTCATAGTGAAAATTAATATATAAAAATTCAAAGCTGAGTTTCACACTTGCAAAGAGAGAGGGTAGAAGACCCAGAGCCTCACCAGGTCAGCACCCATCCTTGTTGCCTTTGCAAAGGTTCCTTAGAAACCCTATGTCTCTGCATAGCCCAGTTGGAAAATCCCTCCTCTAGACTGTAACTCAGCTTTTTGGTTTTTTTTAAAGGTGATTCTCTGGTGTTCCCATCATAAAAATTCAGAGGGAACCTATTTTCTTTTATATGTGTTTTCTGTTTAAAAAAATATAAGCTGGAGTGGGTGTAGCTCAGTGGTTGAGTGCCTGCTTCCCCTGTACAAGGTCCTGGGTTCAATCCCTGGTATCTCCTAAAATAAATAAATAAAAAGTTATAATATAGAGGTTAGTTACATGGTTTAAATTTTCACACCTCTGTACATCTTTGCTGTAGAGATTAGTTCATAGAGGGAATTGTTGAAATATATTAGTTGATGATGTTAATGAACTGTTAGGAGATTGGAATCTTATTTGTGGTGCCTACTGATACATTGCTTGACATGGGTAGAAGGTTGACCTTCGTATGTACCTCCAGATAAACTATAAAAGATGGTAATATATTACATCAGCTTTGTGGGTTATAAATATTAATTTAGTGGTCTGAAAGCTTCAGTAGAAACACATGAATCCAAGGGTTGTATCTGTCTCTACTGTTTGGATTTAAAAAAAATAATAGTCATATAATCATATATTCTTTTTATACATTTAAAAACAAAAAAGTTAATATTCCTGCATCATAATTTTATTGCACACTTAAAATGCAGATTAAAAAAATTCTTATTGTGCTTTTTAGTAACTAATAATTAGTAATTCTGTTTGATCTTCCCTACTTCTCCAATCTTCTTTTCTTGCCTGATGTTAGGAAACCCAAACTGAAGATTGCTGTGTCTTGAACAGGTTGAACTTGTGGCCTTGACTGTAATTGTCACTTTGCAATCTATTTTTGATTTTAATCTAATTAAATTTTACTTTCTACAGACTGGTGAGTTTTCAGCTCGTTTCCTTTTGAAGTTGCCGGTGGATTTTAGCAATATTCCCACATACCTTCTCAAGGTAAAAATATATGATTATTAGTATGAGACTATATTTGAGCTTTGTAAGTAATTATTTAACTCTGAACATTTGTAGGACTGGTTTCCCAGCATATTTTTTCAGATGATGAATTCTTTATTGCGTGACGATCCATTGAATTATTTTGTTACCTACTAGCTAAAATTGTAGCCTTTAAAGTTATTTAGAAATGAGCTTTTGCTTATAAATAAATGAAACTTTGAGAAAATCTTATTGGGAATGAAGTGCTGTCATAAAAATTGTCTATTATGCATTATTTTTAAATAGGATTATATATTAATTATGCTGTATGGTAAAGGGCATTAAATTTTCTTACTTATGTCACCAGTTGATCTCAGACACTTGCAAAGTTGGGTTGTCCTGAACAGATGTGGAATCTAGTTTGGCTAGCATATGTGGCATTCTCTTTGGCCTAGGAAACAGATTCTTTGAGGAGGTATCTGTATCTGCTTGCAGATGGGAAGTGGACTCTAAGTGACTAGGCCAAGATCAGTGTGAGATTAATTGCATGGAACCAGGGAACAAATTCTGAATAGAAAGCCTACAGACAAAGGCTGAGGTTTATCATGGATGAGGATTTCGATGGTGATTTAAAGTTGGCTGACTGCCCTCAGTCCTGTTCACATATATCCTGTGTGTTGTGAGTAGGCCAGCATTGGTAGATTGGCCCTCTAGCAGGGCATGAGGTAGCTTTGTGCTCCCCAGGGGGTTGCAGTAGCAGGGGAGCCAGATTGGAAAAGTATGTATTTCTCCTTTCCATTTTTTAGGAGAAAATAAAGAAAAAAAAAAAAATCATAGACCCATCTCCTATCCTAGTGATTCCCCTTCATTCTTTCAGCAAATATTTGTTGACTATCTTTGCTATCAGACAGTGTGCTCTGTGCTTGGAATATAGCAGTTATGAAGACATATTTTTATTCCCTGCTTTCATGAGGTTACTGTCTGTCAGGGAAGACAGACATTGATAAAAATGTTTGTACATGTTAGGAGGTAGAAGTGCAGGTACCACAGGAGTGTCCAGGATATAAGGTCAGAAACAGATTCATTGAGCAGTTTATGCTGAGATCTTTTCATAAGTTAACCAGAGGACGAGGGAGGACTGTTTCAGGCAAAGGGAGTGAAGGGCTGTGTGAAGGCCCTGATGTGGGAAAGAGCAGAGGCTTTAAAACAGTATCTTTTGTCAATACCAGCTCTCTAAATAAAAGTCTTTCATGTTTTCAAATGCAGAAAAATAATTAAAGAAGTTGTTGCCTATTTTTTTTGTGGAGGAGTACTTTTTAAAAAATTTTGTCTTTATAAAAACAATGTATGTATTTAAAAAATCTTTTAATACACAAAAATACAAAGCAGAAAGGAATAAATTACCTTAAATCCTATCACCCAGAAATGGTCAGTGTTATTTCAGGAACCTCATTTCAAATGTCTCTATGTGTATGATAGAAGAACAGATAAATATACTGATAAATGACTTTTATAAGAATAAAATTATTTTATACATTTTGCAAAATAATTGAATTGAATGTTAATGTAATAGAAGAAAAGGAAATGATGGGAAAATGGAAGAAATTACTGAACTTCAGGTAAATATTTCTTCCCGAAAATAGAATATTTTCAAAAGGTTCACTCTAAAATTAACAATAGATTATGAAAACTGTTAAAAGATTAGAGACAATATCTTTGTTTTACTTCATATATAGTGTTTATTTTAGACAGGATTGATATCATGATATGAAATCTCAACTTGAGACTTACTTTAATAAGTTACAATATTTATCTTCTATACAATAATTTTCTATTTCTTAGTTTTTATCTCAATATAAATAGATTAAATATTCACCTCTGTTCATTTTATCATAACTTCTTCACATTATATTATTCATTGATTCATTTTTTGTATGGCTAGATTCCATTGTTAAGCATTTTTTCTCAAGAGGCCTCATGGATATCCTGTTCCTTCAATTCTTATTTGTAATGTTAGATGACAGTCTAGCTGGGTATAATATTCTTGGGTCACTTTCTCCTTTTCTCAGAACTATTATGTAGACATTGTTCCATTGTATAGTGATATTTAATATTGTTTTGGAGACGTATGAGGCCAACCAGATCCCCCCCCACAAAACACACACCATAGTTGATTTGCCTTTTCTCCCTGTCTGTCTGAAGTTTGCTTTTTCCTTTATCCTGGAATTTTAACCTGTGTCTCATTATTAACTGAGAGCTTGATCATTCTGCATTGTTTTTTCTTATTATATGGTATCTTCCTCATTGATAAATGAATTTAGTTCTGCCTTCATTTTAGGGAAGATTTCCTGTATTATCTCTCTGAATACTTTTGTTTGTTTGTTTCATTTGTTAGTTGCAATATTTTTCTATCCCAGAGACCAATTATTTTTTTGGTTTGTCTTGGCTTGACATTTATATTTCCTAATTTTCCTTAATCTCTTTCTTTTTCTTCGATTTACCCTGAATATGCCAAACTTTCTCTCTTGCCATTAACTCAGCTTCCAGCTGAGTCTATTTTGTTTCTAGCTATTTATTTACTAGATTAATAAGTAATGTAATAAATCAGTGTCATTTCCTTTTATGACTGGATTATGGTGAATATGCCACGTTTTGTTTATCCATTCGTTAGGTGTTGAAATTAGGGTTATTTCTATTTTCTGGATATTGTGAATCTTGCTGCTGTGAGTATTCAGGTACAATGCAGTTTTTTGTCAACTGCTTCCACTCTCTTTCCCTTACAATTAATTTTCCTTGAATAGCAACTAGAGTAATTAAAACACACACACACACATGCACACACAACAAATCAGATCTCTTCTATTTTCTGTTTACTCCCAATCCATGGCTTCCCATCTCATTTAGAGAAAAATTCAAACCTCTTTTCCTGGTTTACAAAGCTCTATTTGAGTCACTGCCTGTTTTTCTGACCTCTTTCCACTCTTCCCTTTGCCTACTATGGTTCAAACAACTGGCCATCTAAAACACATAGCATTTTATGGTCTTTGCCTTACTGTTCATTGTAATACTCTTTCCTATATTCCTCATATGACTGCTTATTTTTGACATTTATATCTCAATTCACGTGTCATCTTCAGAGAGGGTCCTTTCTTGGTCACACAACTTAAGGTAGTCACCCAGTCACTATCTATTAATATCCCTTCATTTTAACTTCCTTAATAGCATTTATTCATCTGATATTTTTCTTTTGTGTCTATCCATATCCACAGTGCTTAGAACACTGATGGATGCATAGTAAGTCCCCAGTAAATACTTGCCAAATTTTTGAATGGTTAAGAATTGAATAGTTGTTGTTGTTATAATCTGAAAATGTTAAAAAATAACTCCCCCTTCCCCCTGCCTAAATAACATGAGCAGAGGCTTTGGAGGTAAGAGAATGTGATGTGTTCTTAGAACTGCCAGTTTAGTATAGCTGGGCAGGAGTGTGAGGTGGAGATGTGAGAGATGTATATCTGGAAAGATCACCTCATTGTAACCACGCCAGTAACTGTTCTGTCTGTATTTTGGGTAAACTCCCAACTTGTATACTAGTGTAGCTGGCCTGCTGCTACCTAGTTCAAACATGACTTCTCATAGTCACAGATGCTGAAGTCAACCCTGGCACACAATTCCACTGGGTTTTACTTTCTCTATAAATATTTAATCCGTCTTAAATAAACCAGATTTTATCTGGGGTCTGTTTGAGGCTGGAGTTAGTTGATCATATTAACCTGAAGCAACTAAATGGAGTGATTGTACCAGGTCATGAAGCTGAAGTAAATATGATGGATCAGGAGATAACTATAGTGGGGGGAGACAGAGTGGGGCAAGTGGTTCTGAGACACAGTTCAAGTGCTTAGCTGTGGGTACCGATTTTGAGTCAAAAATACCGGCCACTCTGTGGTCAGTTTGTCCTACAATAGAATGTTCTGATCCTTTTCTGCCAGCCTATAGCCTTTAAAACTTTCACATCCCAAACACTGATGATATTTTCTTCGTTCATCCTAACCAGGGGTGATCTCTTTTTTCCCAAGTTTGTATAACTTTCATTACCACAGATCGTTTTAAAATTATATTGCTGCTTTGTATTGTATGCTTTTTTTAAAGGTAATAATTAGTGTATTATACCTTAGAACAGTCATAAACATAGTTTCGTCTGGCAATTATACAGAGATCAATAGAGAGTATTCCATAAATATTTTTGAGCAAATGAAGCTTTCTTAAGCAATCGAAGCTTTCTTAATGCTTTATTTCTAAAAGTATACTTTTGCAGTTTATAACAAAACTTAAATATGAAAATGCAAAATGATTTGTAGTTCTATTTTCTTAAAAAAAAAAACTTAGCCTAATAATTGAGTTCTCTTTAGTAACCTTTAATAGATTGTCTAAAATAAGAATGAATATTAAGTTATAACTTTCTTCTATTCTAGTTTCTATGTTTTTAGAAATGATATCCATATTTTCGCATATTTCAGTCTGTGGTTATATGTACTGTCAGTGTAATGTAAGAAAAAGTTCTGCCTTCCTAAATTGATGTTGTTCAAAGAGATGATATTTATAATTGTCTAGAAAGAAGACTGAATCTTTGTACAAGGTGCCCAGAATATCGTAGTAGTCAATCAATAATAAATAATGTAAATTTTAATAATGATTAGAAGAATGGTCAGGCAGAATATAAGCCATAGACTATAGAAAAGTTAGGGAATATTTTTTACATATTTAACATAAGGGGGAAATTTTTTCTTTTCCACTAAGTAAAACATAGGATTTTTGTGCCTCATTAAACTTTCATTTTTAATTTCCAGTTGACTGGAATTCTTGGCTTCTCTGTACTCAAATGTTGTGAAGTCCAAGTGAAGATGAAGTCCACCAATTTATATAAGTTTCTCCAAATCCCTGTTGTGGAAAATATACATATTAGATCTGTGATTACTAAGTATGATGAATTTGGTTTCAGCAATTACTATGCTCTGTTAGAATAGCAAGAGTCTCCTCGACAACTCTTATATTAAAGATTCACTGACCTCACCCATTTGTTCCAATTAAAACTTTATTTTGGCTTATTTAAAACCAAATTCAGAGGAGCGATATGGCTCAAGCAGTTGGGTGCCTACTTCCCACATGGGAGGTCCTTGGTTCAGTTCCTGGTGCCTCCTAAAAATAAAAACAAAACAACAACAAATAAATGAAAAAACCAGCTCAGGGTAGTCTCTATGGCTCTGTTGTTGAGCACTGGCTTCCCATGTAAGAGGTCCCAGGTTCGATCCCTGGCCCTGGTATCTAAAAAGACAAAAAAACAAAAAAAATAAAAAATAAAAAAGAACACCAAATTCAGTAGTATGTAAGAGACATGATTCATATAATCACTTTAATCCACAGTTTACAATTACAATCTCTTTCTTTTGATGCCTTGGGCCTGATCAGTTTGAGTGGTCTTCCTCCTTACTTAAAACTGATATTGACTCTGTTTATGTTCATGAGGATCAAAGGGAAAAAAAAGTGCTTCTTGGCTCATAGTCGATCTAATTTTGCTTCTTTCAATATCAAATTTCCATATTTTATAAGAATCTATCTTTAGATTATTATGATCTTGCTTTCCTTGCCAGTCTAATAGGTGAAAGGTAGAACCTATTTGCAAAACTGCAGTTTTTCCCCTCAAACTACTATGAAGTGATTTCTCTCCTGAAAAAAAGTTTCTTTCTGAAACTTTAATTCATGAAAAGAGAGTAAAGCAACATTGACAAAAAAAAAAAAAAAAAAGAAAATTTTTGTATAACGCAAAACAATAGCAAAAAATACCTACCAGCAATTTCATACTGTTAGGGCACTCATCAAGATGGTAGAGTGAGAGCTTCAGGACTCTGTCCTGCCACAGAAACTTTGAATAACCAGGAAAAACATCTTTCTCAAAACTCCAGAAAATAGTTAAAGGACTGCAGTAACAGGATGAGTGCCAAAACAAGAAAAAAGCTGCTAATAAGTAGTTGGATCTTGTGGTGCCCCAGCTATCCCTTCCCCTTCTCCTTCCCTGCCTGCTATGTTCCCAGTGTAGATCCCTGGTCCCGGTTCCAGAGGGAGCCTCTGGCACATACTACGAGCATATATGTCTGGCCCAGTCTTTCTGGGGGTGGACTCAGGGACTCACCATAGAGAACTTGCCCTGACCATAGAAGGCAGTTCACTGAGCTCCCTTACAGAATGCTTTGGGAGTACAGTCAAGTATTGTTGCCTGGGGCAGGGACTTACAGCTGTAGAACATCCAGTATAGTGCCCAGGACCAAGAGGAAACTGTTTCCTAGGGAAGAGGGGATATTCAAAACTGTGTAAATGGGGCAATTTCTAGGGCTACGTGTACATATCCAAGATAAGATGGCTGTATAGGAAGGATCAGGGAGGCCCCTACACTTTGGCCTGGAGCTATTCTCTAAACTCATTGTATGTAAGCCCTGAAGGAACGCACTTGCACTTTTCCTTCTGCAAAAACTGGGAAGGATAAATTTTCTTTCATATCAATCTTAAATTCCTTGAATGTGATAACCGTGCTATAAGGTTATTATGTAAGTGAATAACCTTGTTCTTAGTCAATGTACATGGCAGTATTAAATGTTCAAAGAGCATAAAGAGGTGTTCAGGAAATTGATAGATAATTGATTGATATAATTATGAGGAAAATGTGAAAAATATTAATAGTGGTGGATCTGGGTATTTGTATGGGGGTGGGTCATGAAAGAAGGAAACCTACTGGTTTACCAGAAGTGATCCAGCATACCTGTTAAATGTTTTAAGATCTAAGTTTCTGAGTTCCTAAAGTTGTTGTTTCATATCAACTTGGAACATTTGACTATGCACTTCAAAGGAAGTTTGCATTAGGAACTGCTTTACTTATTATTTGCATGTGGTTGCTCCTCACCTATTTACTAGTCCTTTATCTTATATTTTAAGTGCGAATTAAACTCCCGGATTTCCTAGAGTTAGCATATTCTTCACCAGTAGTTTTATATCACCATCCCAAGGAAATAAAAGGTAAAATAGAATGTTTAGATACTAATACAGCATAGAGTTTGCGTATGTATCCTCTGATTTGCTGTGGTGAATTTCATCATCCACTCATAAATATATACCAGCAAGTATACCTATTTTATCCACTAAGAGAATCCTCTGATGTTAAGACATAAAATTTTCAGTGATGTGATTTGGCTTAATATTATACTCCAAGTGTTTCTGGTTCTTATATAGGGTGGGTAAATTTATTCTCAATCTGGAGCCCAACTTCAGAGTCTAGATTTTACTCTTGATTGAGGTAAGTCAAAGGGTTTTATAAATCATTTACATAAAACTGCTGTCAGCAGATTGTAGAAACCCAGCACAAACTAGTGTGATCCAAAAAGCAAAAGTAATATAAATCCTGTGCTTCCTTAACAGGGAGCAGGCTCCATATTGTATAGTCTATATGTCAGACCTGCTTTTTCACATTACTTTGCTTGGGCTCAGGTGTGTCTCCATGTGTGGGGGAGAAATCAGAATCCCCATAATAAAGGGGGGTTGCCAACTGATAAAAGCGTAAGGATTCATTACAGTTAGTAAACTAAAGACTCTTCTTAATTTTATACTCTCTCTTCTGGAGGAGCTAGTCATTATAAGATGCTGCTCTTTATTTTCTTTAGTCTGTGCTATAAATTGACATGTGTAGTCCTGTGTTTATTTTTGTCCTAAGAATTATTAAACATAAGAATATGATGCTTACTAAGAAATCTGTTTTGTTTTGTTTTTTAAAGCACACTCCATATTAAGATAACTAAGGAAAGGAAGAAGGGAAGTAGTTGTCTACTAAAATGTTTATCATCTGAACAAGAATTACTCAGAAACTAAGAATACAGTATTTGGAGGAGAGAAGATTACTTGTAAACATAATGTGTGTTTGAATTAGCTTCTTTAAATAATAAGCCACCTTGCTACCGAATATAGTGAAGTGAAAATCCTGTCATTAAGAACCCCTGCACCAGTATCATATAGAAGACATATCTAGGAAAATCTCTGGATCTCATGGAACTGGAAGGTTAAATAGCAGTTATTTCCTGCTGATAGTGGATATGACAAACATAATCTTTCAAAAAAATCAATGTAAAAATATTAATGTTAACTTTTCTAGTTAGTTAAGAAAAGACCATAATTTTTTATATAGTCTAAATATGTGGTAGTGTCTCTAAACTAGATTTGTACCATTGAGCTCTAGCCCAGACCTGAAACAGGGCCATAACCAATTTACTTCAACTGAATGAAGTACTTGGACTTCTTGTTTCTACAGTAATGTTATTGACATCCTTCAACATCACATAGCAAGCACATTCATCCTGATGGGATACCTGCTGCAATTTATTCCCACTGTGAGATCTGAATCATGATAGTATATAATGATGAATTAAGGGTGAAAAAGCTAAAAATAGGCCATCCTTATTAGGAGGCAAGGTTCTCATCCTTCTTCGAAAGCCACTGTAGACATATTGATCAGTCAGGGCATTCTCAGTGTGGGGTAACAGCATATAGGTCACTCTGCCAAGCAGAGGCAGAAGGCAGGAATAAAGGCCAAGTTATTAAGACAGGTGCAGTAGCCAAGCACAGACGGAGAGGTATAGTAATTTATCTAGGCGCAACTATATGATGGTCTAAGGAGGTTACTAGAATAGAGAAGAGCACCTGAGGGTCCATGTATACTGAGGTTAGCCTGTGTAAGTGCTTACTCCTCAGACTGACACTGGCTAGCCGGTTCACCTGCTAACAGTCAATCTGTTTTCTGGTCAAACTTAGGTTTGCCAATTTAGATGCTCACATGCTGGGACTGGAGTAGGGCAGAGAAGGTGTGGTCAGGCAAGTGATAAAAAGGAATGAATCTGGCTTGATATAATACAGTGGGAAATGGTGAGAACTGTAATAAACTAGCATGTGTGTGCTTCATCTAAAGGGAACAGCTGTTACTCAGCTGTAGAGCTGTTTCATGTGAGAGTATGGGCCTAGTGTTGCCAGATATGCAGATGTTATCAGAAGGCTCCCAGAATCTCAATTGTGTGTGTGTGTATTTATTTTTTAAATAAGAGAAATGTCTGCTTTTTAAGTTATGGCAATGGATAAATATTTTTTTTTAGAACACTGTGCAGGCAAAGCAGTGTATTGGCCATGGTCTATGGGTTCATTTGTGACCCTTCCCCTAAAATCTAATAGTCTGATAGCCAGGTGAACTACAGAAAGAGTGATTTGAAGAGCACCCATAGCACAGGATGTTTGGCCACTGATTACTGGAAAAGGACAGCTGCTGATCGATTGTCACCATGTTTTATCTTTAGATGTTGAGACACTGTTTCACCTTTAGATGTAGGGACACCGATTCTGAACAATGAACCCTTGCATTCATAAGGCTGCTAAATCTATGTCCAGAGGCACTCACTGGACGATGGCTGATGGGCAGTTTAGGTCCAGGTTTTCAGATTTTCTAGGGCATAGAAAATATATTTTAAAATTATCTCTTGATGTGTGTGTTCTTGTGATGTGTGGTACACCAGGATTTCTTTTGGATGCTTACCTTGAATGCTGTCTGTTCAGGTCTTAACATGTAAAGATTGTTGCAGATTGAAATGATTAGGGAAAACTCTGTGGCCAAGTTTGGCTATAAGCTATACCGCTAAAGAGGAATGAAAAGGAAAGGAGGACAGCTCAGATATGGAGGATTGTGTGATCAGTGCTGGGACTGTGCAGGCATAATTGATTTGGGGAGTAGACAGTAATCTAGGCTGGAAAATAGATGTCTTGCAAGAGAATAATGAGAGATAAAACCAGAGAGATAAGCTGGGAAAGATCTTCATGCTAGGAGAATGATTTCAATTTTATTAAGCAGGTAGTCTTGACATCCTTTACATGGACTCTCAGGTACTAGCCCCCTATTTTATTTCCTTGACCTCATTCTTTCCCATTTCCAATCCACCATAATATTATTGCCAGAGTAGTCTACTTTAATCTTCTCTTGAAACCAATAGCGACTTTTTGTTGGATGCTGCTTCCTGAGCCTACCCTCCCATACTCTTACTGCGCTTTTAATCTGAAACAGACAGCTTTCCTCCCTGTCCTGCTGGTGGTCTGATAATTCCCACTACCTCCACTTTGCTCATGCTCTTTCTTCTGGCTCTGAAGCCCCTATCCTTTGTTTTTTTATTCTGGAAAATTACTTATTTGGCATAAGAAGAAAGTGAAGCCTAAAGAAATTCAAGTTACTCATCTAAGACCATAAGAATTTAGTGGGAGTGTTGACAGAAGGTCTCCTTTAAAAAAAAAAAATCAATTTTATTGATACATATTAATAAAGCATACAGTTTCTCCAAGGTGTATAATCAGTGGTATTTGCTATAATCACATAGTTGTGCATTTATCAGTCATTATTAGAGCATTTTCATTATTTCAATATTAATAATAAATAAACAGACAAAGATACAAACAAGAAAATTCCTCACCTCTCAATTTGTCTGTGCTTCCCCTACTGTACATCGCTGCTGTTTCTGGCTATTCTATCCAAAATATGTAATCAGTGGCTTTTAGTATAATCACAGTGTTGTATATTCATCATCTTAAAAATTCTAGAACAATTTTATTACTTCAAAAAGAAAGACTCCAAACCCCTTAGCATTTCTTCCTCAGACCTACATAACAACTACTGTTTCATCTTTATATATTAATTTATATTTACATTTTATATAAATGGAATCATACAATATGTAGTACTCTGTATCTGGTCTTCTTCACTTAGTGTAATGTTTTTTTTTTTTTTGTCTGATGCTAACATTGTGCAGTATTAACTTACATTCAGCTTCAAGGAAAAATGGTCTTATATATACAATTCTACCCATATTCATATTTCACATAATATATATTTATTAAAAAAGATTTATTATTATTTCTTTCTCTCCCCTCTCCCCCATTGTCTGCTCTCTGTGTCCATTTGCTGTGTGTTTTTCTGTGTCTGCTTGCATCTTGTCAGAGGCACTGGGAATCTGTGTCTCTTTTTGTTGCGTCATCAGCACTGCGTGTGGGCCAGCTCATCACATGGGTCCAGAGGCCCTGGGTTTGAACCCTAGACCTCCCATATGGTAGGCGGATGCTCTGTCAGTTGAGCCAAATCACTTCCCTATATTTCACATAATATATTTGGTTCTTAATAGGACAATCATATGGTATTTTTCCTTTGTGTCTAGCTTGCTTTACTCAACATAATGTCTTCTAGGTTCATCCATGTTGTCATATGTTTCATGGCTTCATTTCTTCTTACCACTGCATAATATTCCATCACGTATATAATCCATAATTTGTTTATCCATTCATCTGTTGGTGGACACCTGGGTTGTTTCCAACTTTTGGCTATTATGAATAATGAAAAGGCCTACTTTTTTTTTTTAAGATCTATTTTATTTATTTATTTTTCCCTCCCCTCTTGTTGTTTGAGATCTCTGTCTGCTGCCTATATCCATTCACTGTGTGCTCTTGTCTGCTCATCCTCTCTTTAGGAGGCACTGGGAGCAGAATCTGGGACCTCCCAATTGCTTGAGTCACATCTGCTTCCCTTTCTTTTTTAATAATTTTTAATAAGATTTATTTTATTTATCTCTCCCCACCCCCTTGTTTTTTTACTTCTGAGTCTGTTCGTCTTCCGTGTTTTCTTGGGAGGTATTGGGAGCTGAACCCGGGACCTCTGATGTGGGAGGGAGGCATCTAATTGCTTGAGCCACCTTGCTCCCTGAGAAGGTCTACTTTTGATAGTTTATCAGCAGTTAGGACTAGAAAGGAGATAAGAGGTCAAGGTGGAGAAGATGGTGATATGGAAGTGAAAGTGAGCCTTTTTAAGGAGGAAGTTTAGTATATAACTATGGGAAAACCAAGGTCCTAACTTGGAGGATCCAGTGAAAGTGGATCATCATTTTGGTAGATGATCAGCCAGAACCCAGAGTCATTTCAGTTGAAGGTTTTAAAATGCTAATGAAAAAGAGAATATTCACATGCCATTGAATAAACAAGAGCAGAACCAAGAAAATACATGTAATTTGACTAGGAAGATAGGGGTGGTGAGAGCAGGGAGAAATCTTTCAGTAGAATGGTCAGGATGAAAGCCAGGTTGTTGTCAATGAGGATTTGAATGATTAGGAAATATTCTATCAGTATTTGACAAAATGACTGGAAATGGCATGGAAACTTAAAATCTGGAGTGATCAACTAAATTTTTGAGTGGAAATGACTGAAATGGTAGCATAGTTACCAAAATAATCATATTTTGTCTTTTCATGAAATAGTTTTAATTTTTGGTGTGCTTGAATATGGTCATCTTACTAATGTTCTCTCTTTATAAAGCTTAAAATGTTACTGGGGAAAACTCATTTTAAGTGGCGTTATTCTTTCTTATAGTAATAGGAAACAGGTAATAGCATGAAGTGACAGACCTATTTTGTGATTTTTCATCACAGATTGAATCTTAGCAAATTGACAGAGTTTTGATGTTTCTCATTCTTCTTCCTAACTGTAGGAATAGGGGAGGATTTTTGCATTCTGTGGACCCAGAAGAGTTAGGTTGATTAATCTCCCTAGAGTTTTCTTTTTAGAAGAATTAATTCTTGCATTGTCCTTTATTATTTGGAATTGTTTGAAAGTCATTTAGTTCTACCTATTTGCAGGAAGGAAGCTGATAATTTTCCCCAAAATTTGTCTTTATTTAAAATCTAGCAAGCTTGTTAGGATGATGTATATTGATTTTAGTTGTTTCTCAGTAAGCATAAGATAACAAACATTAAAAAGCTCTGTAATCCTGATAAACGAGTATAAAGTCAAAGGCTGACCTCATAAAGGTTTTTCTCTAAACCACCAATTAAATGATGCCTCAGAATTTGAGACCTCTTAGTTCAGGGAATTTTTTGATCCAATGAAGTCACACTTAATAAGCAGATTTTAGAATTAAAGGCTGTTTTAACACACTCTTGTGAAATGTCTTTTTGTATGTGTGTGTGTATGGGGGGGTGTTTTTAAGTTTATTTCTGAGTTGTAAAGATTATTTCCCCTTCCCCACATTTTTAGAATTTCCTGTATTCCCCCATTCAATCTTGGCTGCCACAACCAGACAGACAGAAAGCACGAGGGCCTTCTTTTTCTTGCATCTGTAGTGAAAACCTTAGCAGCAGACATTAACTGCTCTGGGTCTCTCAGAGGTGCATTTTGTGAAATGTCTGTATTTATTTATTTATTTAAATAAAGATTTATTTTACCCCCGCCCCCAGTTGTCTGCTCTCTGTGTCCATTTGCTTTGTGTTCTTCTGTGACCGGGATCTGTATTTCTTTTTGTTGCGTCATCTTGCTGTGTCAGCTCTCCGTGTGTGTGGTGCCATACTTGGGCAGGCTGCACTTTCTTTCGCGCTTGGCGGCTGCCTTATGGGGCGTACTCCTTGCACGTGGGGCCTCCCCTACACGGGGGACACCCCTGCGTGGCAGGGCACTCCTTGAATGCATCAGTACGCATGGGCTGGCCCCACATAGGTTGAGGAGGCCCGGGGTTTGAACTCCAGACCTCCCATGTGGTAGGCAGATGCCCTATCCATTAGGCCAAGTCCGCTTCCCTTGTGAAATGTCTTTAAAGCAAAATAATTGTGCTTGAAAGATCCTAAAGAACTCAACAGGAAATCTTCACCTTTTTATCTGAAAGGAAATAGTTTCTGTCTAATCAAATAGGAGTAGACTTATTTTTATAAATGTAGGAATATATCCCCATAACAAATCTGATTTCTCATTACTAAATTTGAGTCAAAATTTACATATTAAACTTAATCACAACAAAAAAAAATAGTGTGAAGGACTGAGAATGTATTATATAGGGAACTGCCATCTTAATTCTTTTTTTGGTAGGGTTCCAATGACATGACTGCTTTTGGTTCATTGTCCTTTTCTCACCATCCTACTCCCATCTCTCCTTTAGCATTTTGCCTTGCTTCTCTTGAGAAGCAGCGTTTATAGGAAAATACACATGCTATATAAGAGTTTGGTAAATTTCTATAAAGGGCAAGATGGTAAAATTTAGACTTACAGGCCATATGGTCTCTGTCACAATACTCAACTTTGCCTCAAGTAGCATAAAAGCAGCTGTAGACAATATGAAAATGAATGAGCGTGGCTGTATTCCAGTAAATTTTTATTTTCAAAACAGACATTGGGTCCAGTTTTGCCCTATGGGCAGTAGTTTGCCAGTCCCCACTCTAGTTTATGGAGGAGAGTATTTCTTCCTAAAGATACCTGGTGCATTACAGCTAGATAAGTAAAGGGATTTGGTTCAGTGAATGAGTGGTTTTTATTATATCATGGTTTCTTTGTTTATGTTTTTCTGGATCCTTCAAATCTGGTAGTCTTCTCTGTCCATTTCTTCCTTCCTTCATTCCATTTTCTCTTTCTTTTTTCTCCTTTGTTGAAAGACAAATTGGAGTCAAGTTTGTAGATTACAGCATTTTATTTAGGACATCAGAAGTTTTGCTGCAGCAGGGAAGCCTGTTAACTTACAAAAATGGAAGTAGCTTCGATCTTCTAGGGATGGCAAATATAATTTTTGTAGCCATGAAAAGGGAAGTTAGTTCTACTCTTATTGATTGGACAGAGGTTTGTCTATCTTATAGGGGCAGGTTTAGGCCAGGTGGGCTTTACTTTGTATTGGGTCAAATGTAATGTACTGGGGGCTTTATTGGATATCTGGTCAGCTACCTTGGTGGGGATTTCAAATTTCAAAGGATATCAAGAGGAAGCTCAAGAGAAAGCTCAAAGAGGAAGTAGGGCACAGGTGTTTTGTCTCTGAGAGTTTCCCAGGGTTTTCTTTTATCCTTTTCCCCCATTTTTTGTCATTCTCTTAAACTCATCAATAAAAGTCTCCTGTTAAATCATTGATTTCATGGGTTATCTGAAGTTCAAGATTTTCATTGTTCCATTAGCACTGTTTCTGTATACTTAGTTGTATTGTTTATTAAGTTAGTGTCTGTATAGTAATAATAAAGAGTCGAGAGATCAGATAATGAATGAGGGGTATTATGAATATTATGATGAAGAAAATATCAAGTGCCTCTATTATACTGAGCCAAGGAGCTTGTGACCCTAGAAGTCCACCAAAAAGAGAATCAGACCAATCAAACTCAAGAGGTATGTAAGCTGAATTGGATGCTTCTCTAGTATGGGCTTTTGCTGCCACTACCTCTTGATAAACTTGTTTTTGATTGCCATTTAAAATAGATGGCAGTAGTACACACATACTTCCTTGGGAAACCAGAATGCCAAATGATTTTGTAGAGTCATTTTACAAAGTTCTAATACCTTGTCAGCTAGTGAGCTCATAGCCTGCCCTAGGTGGGAGATAGGTTTTCTAACTCTACAGCTACCTTTTCTGTTACCATATGTAATCTTGTAGTTTATCTTCCAACACAGGAAGGTGATAGCTGCTCCAGAAACAAGGGGAAACCATTCCAAGACCAGAAAATCCAGTGAATTTAGCCTGAGTTAATGGGTTTTTCGATGGTCTATTTGGAGCTATCTCTAGCCTGGCATTAGTCTGTTAACAAGTTTCTATAGTATGGGTAGAGATCACAAGAATCCTTGTGTTTATAATTTTCCCTTTTGGAAGTCTATCCTGAAAAGGCATTTGGGGAGCAGCACAAACCATATCATAGAAACCAATGCAATTTATGGGTAGTACTTTGTATGACTTGTGAACACATACAAAGTTATGTTCTTGGAAAGCATAATAGCACTATTAATTACCTTTAAGGAATGAAATATTAGCTTCTAGAGCGAGTTGGGTGAAAACTCCAAAAAGAGTGTCATAACCATCATCATCTTCATTGTTAGCTGATATCTTGGTTTCATTTAACTAGCAGTTTCCTTTGCCTAATCCTTCAGCCCACCAGAAATATGTGCCTTGAGTGTAATGAGTTCTTATGGATTTAAAACTTCAGCGTAGAGGGAAGCAGACTTGACCCAATGGATAGGCCGTCCACCTACCACATGGGAGGTCCACAGTTCAAACCCAGGGCCTCTTTGACCTGTGTGGAGCTGGCCCGCACGCAGTGCTGATGGCGCGCAAGGAATGCTGTGCCATGCAGGGGTGTCCCCCACGTAGGGGAGCCCCACGCGCAAGGAGTGCACCCTGTAAGGAGAGCCGCCCAGCATGAAAGAAAGTTCAGCCTGCCCAGGAGTGGTGGCTGCACACATGAAGAGCTGACATAACAAGAATAGACACAGATTCCTGGTGCCGCTGACAACAATACAACAATAGAAGCACACACACAAGAACACACAGCGAATGGACACAGAGAACAGACAACTGGGGCGGGGAGGAGAGAAGGGGAAAGAAATAAATAAAATAAATCTTTAAAAAAAACACCTCAGCATAGAGAAAAATCATGTCTGTAAAAGGGGTCTTGCCCCTATAGTATGTCCCTATTTCATGAAATTATCTTGGTGTATAGAAACTGAACATATACTTGCCCTTGGCCGTTGTTATCTGTCTGGTTTCTAGTAAAACTCACCTTGTTCCTTGGGCTGCAGAGACCACATTATGATCCCAGTCTTGTGGTTCTTAAGGCAGAGCTCAACATCATTCCAAAAAGGAGATCTATCTGATTGGGTATATCTTATATTTCCTGTCAGGGCCAAGTCTACAAGTGTAAGGGGTTGGTTATTTGAGTAATACCTATATGAGTACTAAGTAGGAGATGGGCACAGTTACTAGTAGTTACTAGCAGTTACTCTGATTAGTTTCATTTGCTATATGGTATGCTAGAAGGATGAAAGAATTGTGCTCAAGAATACATAGGGCAGAATAGGGTAAAGAGAAGATAAAGAAAATCATGGTGATGCTAGGGTATTACTGGGGATGGAGTTTGGGCATTGCGAGGGGTTATACAATGAAAAACAGAATGTTTAGACAGACAGTGAAAAGGAAGAGACAGGGAATAAGATAAGGAAATCCAGGTGGGGATCTTGGACACATCTCCATGTTGTGATGTCTTGGACAGAAGCTGTCTACATCAGATGCCATCTGCTTCTGATTGTGTTCATTTAGCTTTTGGTTGATGGGTAAAATCTTACAAAGTTCCTTGATTACAGTTTCAGGGAAAGGGGTATCTTTCTTCCTTGAGAGAATAGCAGGAATGCCCCAGATGGGAAAAGTCTAATATCTTTTTAGGTACTGTGAGGGCAGTAACCTTATGACAGGAAAAACCTCTATTCATCCAGAAAATGGGCTTAAAATAACAAGGACATATTCATACTCCATAGAAGGGAGTAAATGCATAAAGTCCATTTGAAGATGTTCAAAGAGCCCTGTCAGTTGAGGTATTTGACTTTGTCCCACCTTTACCATTTTAACAGGATTATGTAATTGACAGGTGGACAGGATACATATATTTGCCTTGCTTCTTGTTTAAAGTCCCCCCACCAATGATTTCTAAAAGTTGAAATGAGGATTTCTAGACCAGGGTGGGTATAACACAAATATGAATATGAATATATTCATATATTCATAATATGAATATGAATATACAGCCTTGTCAGTCCCTATTTTAGGGACTCAGGCGCTACTCGGTGGCTATCCTTGGACCACCAGATCCCATAAGAGTGGAGGGAACATCCAGCTCTAACCAATGTTGTTTTCCAATTTCAGAAGCCGATTGTTGAATTATCAGGGACCCTTGAAAACCGTCCTTATCTTTTTTAAAATAAAATTTTACTGCGGTATATTTTTCATACATGAATATACATAAACAATAAGTGCATAGTAAAAGTTGTGAACTTACAAAAAAAACATGCATGTCATCATATACTGCTCCCATACCTCACCCATCAGCAACACCTTGCATTGTTTTAAAACATTTGTTACAAACTCTGAAATAGTATCATCAATATATTACTATTGAGTGTAGCCCGTATCTTCTATTTGGTGTACTTTCCCCCTAACCCACCTGATTATTAACATCCTATATTAGTATTATACATTTGTTATAGTTCATGAGAGAATGTTCTTGTCTTGTTAGCCACAGTCCCATCTTCTACCACTGGATTCCCTGTGTTATACAGCCATGTTATGTATCATCCATCCAAAGTATATACCTCAGTAGCTCTTATTTTCAGTGGGAACCTATAGTATTCCTGTCAACAGATTTTACTTCCACCCCTTTGTAAAAAGTGATTTCAGAAAGTCACTTGGCATTCAATGAAATCCTGTTCAGTGCTGCATATCCTGTGCCACATGCTGCTTTGTAGTCTTGTGGAGTAATCCAACCTTGTTTCATTTGAAATACATGGTAGTCTGTCTAGGAAATTTTATTAGCAGTTTTAAACATTTATGTTATTGAAGAGCAAGGCTTACAGGCCCTGTTAGGTCTGAGCAAGTCTTTTTTTCCACTTTGAATAAAGTTAGGCAAGTTCCCATAATACATTTAGAATGAATTAATCTTTGCTGGTTGCTGTAACTGCTGTTGCAAAAAAGTGTGTGGAGATCGACACAGCCTCTTCATTTCTGTTATTCAGAACCATCTTTCTGAATGATTATAATATTCGATAGTATTCATTGATACTTGATCCGTTTTACAAAAATTGTCATGGACCAAATATACTTGAGGTTAAGGTTTATGTCAGGGTACTGAGACCATTCCTAATTGCAGGGTAAAAGTTTATACTTGATGGCATACAGCTAAAAGCTCAACTTATTTACCTCACTAGCACACTATGAAAAGTTTCATTATAGGATAATAACATAACAAATCAAGGCAGTTTAAACTTTAATAGGTCATGTAACATAAAGCAACCCCAATTAAAATCTACAAAGTAAAAGGGCTGTTTTACATTGTTTAACATGTGAAGTCTAAAGCTGCTACCACCATCACATTTTCTCACTTGAATTCCATCCAGACCCCTTTTCTGCCATGATTTAACAAACAAACAAAAAAAGATGATAGGTTGAGATTCACACAGAGTCTTCCTATTCGTGATCCCATCACCCTGCTTCTGGGTGCCCACAGGTACTGCAGCTGGCAGCCATATTTCAGTGCCTTAGAAACTCTGCTGCTAAGATCCTGGTTATGACAGGATCTACCCCCTGGTCTGGTACCCCTGTAATGTCCCCTCTATTTTCTAAGCCTAAATTGTCTGGTTCTTTCCTTTCTTAGACGAGGGAAAGGAAACCACATCCATGCCCTCATCCGGCTTGGAGGGGCTGGCTTGGTTTTTACAAGGGTGTTTGTCTTTTAGACTTTACTAAGCTATAGATTTTTTTGTGGGTGGTTTTCAGTATTTGTATTTCTTTTACAATAAAAATATATAATAATAATAATTAAAAAATAAATTGAATGCAGACAGTTTTAAGGAATTCTGTTTCCTCTTCATTTGCCCTAGCCCTATCTTTTGCTAAGAAAACCAGGGCTATGAAATCTATAAAATTTTAAGTAAATCTGTTTCAGAGTCATCATTGGAAAGAGGTCTATCCATCCATTCAACAAATATTAAATTATTACTGTGAGTCAGACACTGTGCTTGCTGTTGTGGATACATATTATGGGAAATGGGATAAAGGCCATGAGTGTCCTCACTGCACTCATTATAAGTGATTCCAGAGGTTAGAAAGCTGTTTCTTCAATATACTATTTAGGAATACTGTCATAAAGATTTATATGTACACCTGAAGCCACTGACATGCTTCTTGGTAGACATTTATTGATAGGTAGTATATTTAGTATGTTAGTATATTAGTAGCTGCATAATAAATTACCCCAAAATGCAGTGACTTAAAACAATAAACTTTTTTTTTTTTTTTAATCACACAGCTTCTCTCAGGAATGCTGGAATGACTTAGCTGGGAGGTTCTGGCTCAGGGTTTCTCATAATATTGCATTTGGGATGTTGGCTAAGACTGAAGTCATCTGAAGGTTTGTCTGGGGCTGGAGGATCCACTACCGAGATGGCTCACTCGTATGGCTGCTGGCAGGAGTACTCAGTTCCTCCATGAGGGCCTTTCCATAGGTGGCTTGAGTGTCCTTCTCGTATGGGAGCTGGCTATCTGACGGAGCATGTGTAAGGAGGAAGCCTGTAGCAGTTTGATATGGTTTATGAATTCCAAAAAATAGATATTGAATTATGTTTGTAAACTAGTCTGTCTGAGATTTCACTTTTACTTGATTAAATTATGATTAAGGCTTTGATTGGTCCATGTCAGTAGGGTGTTTTGTGTCACAGATAAAAGACATGGCAAAGGACAGAATTGGGAGTTTTGGCTGAGCCTGGGAAGTAAGCACAAAGAGGAGCAGAGTAGCTGAGCCCAGAGAGAATCGAACCCCAAGAAGAGAGGAACTCAGGAAACCAAACTCTTGGCAGACATCAGCATCCGTCTTGCTCCAACATGTGGCAATAGACTTTGGTGAGGGAAGCAAGCTTTATGGCCTTGTAACTGTAAACTTCTATCCCAAATAAATAACTTTTATAAAAGCCAACAGATTTCTGATTTCTGATATTTTGCATCAGCACCCATTTGGCTGACTAATACAAAGCTGCAGTACCTTTTTGTTTGTTTTAATTAAAGATGTTTTAGGTTTATAGAAAAATCATGCATAAAATATAGACTTCCCATATAGCACACCTTGCATGGTATGGTACATTTGTTAAAATTCATGTAAGAACATGGCCCTCACCCCAGACCCTCATAACCTAGATTCTACCTCTCTGATTTTGCTTATTCTACTTATTTCATATATGCGAGATCATATAATATTTGTCCTTTTGGTCTGGCTTATCATTAAACATGTCTTCAGTGTTATCACATGTATCAGAACATGTTGTTACATATGTCAGAACATCATTCCTTTTTATAGCTGAATAATATCTCATTGTACATATATGCCACATTTTATTTAGCCATTCATTGGTTGATGAACACCTGGGTTGCTTCCATCTTTTGGCAATTGTGAATAGTATGAACATTGTTGTACAAATATCTCTTCGAGTTTTTGCTTTCAAATTTTGGAGTATATACCTAGAAGTGCAATTGTTGGGTCATGTAGTAATCCTATACTTAACTGTCTGAAGAACTGCCAAACTATCTTCCACAGTGGTTGCACCATTTTACTTTTCTACCAATAATGAATGAGTATTTGTCTTTCTCTACATCCTCTCTAACACTTGTAATTTTCCTTTTTCAAAATAGTAGCCATTCTGGTGTGTGAAATGGTATCTCATTGTGGTTTTTATTTGCATTTCCCTAACAATTAATAATGTTGCACCTCTTTTCATGTGCCCTATAGCCATTTTGTATATCCTCTTTGGAGAAAGTCTGTGCAAGTCTTTTGCCCATTTTAAAATTGGATTTGTCTTTTTATAGTTAAGTTGTAGGATTTATTTTTATATTCTAGGTATTAAACCCTTACTGGATATGTGGTTCCTAAATATTTTTTTCATTGAGTAGGTTGTCTTTTTACTTTCATGATAAAGTCCTTTGATGTATGAAAGTTTAATTTTGATGCAGTCCCATTATCTAATATTTAGGTCTTTGATCCATTTTGAGTTAATTTTTGTATGTGGTACAAGATAAAGGTCCCCCTCATTCTTTTGCATATCGATATCCAGTAGTCCCAGCACCATTTGTTACACTGTTCTTTCCCAGTTGAGTGGACTTGGCACGTGTGTCAAAATTCAATTGGCCATAGATGTGAAGGTCTCTTTCTGAACTCTAAATTAAATTCCATTGGTCTATATATGTATATGTGTTCCAATACTATGCTCTTTTGACCACTGTAGCTTAGTTAAAAATTTTAAAGTAGGAACGTTGAGTTTTCCAACTTCTTTCTTCTTTTTCAAATAAAATTGATGATTGGCTTTTCCTTTTCTTCAGAGAAGGCTGTTGGAATTTGAATTGGGACTATGTTGAATCTGTAAATTGTTTCGGATAGAATTGAAATCATGATAATGCTTAATCTTTCATTCCATGAGTAAAGAATGTCCTTCCATTTACTTAGATTTTTTAGCAAAGCTTTGTAATTTTCTGTGTATGTCTTTTATACCTTAGGTGAAATTTATTACTAGATAATTGATTGTTTTTGTTGCAGTTGGAAATGGAATGTTTTTCTTGATTTCCCCCTTAGATTGTTCATTACTAGTGTGTAGAAACACTGCTGATATTTCAGTGTTGGTCTTGTACTCTACCACTTTGCTGAATTTTTTTTTAGTTCTAATAGCTTTGCTGTAGCTTTTTTTCGGGCTTTCTTTCTATAGGATCATGTCCGCATATAGGCAAAGTTTTACTCCTTCCTAGTTTGGATTTCTTTCTTTCCTTCCCTTTCTTCCCTCCTGTCCCTCCTGTCCCTTCCATCCCTTCCTTTCTTTTGCCTAATGGCTCTGGCTAGAACTTTCAATATAATGTTGAGTAACAGTCGTGATAGGGGCATCCTTCTCTAGTTTCCAGTCTTGAAAAGCTTTCAGTCTTTCACCATTCAGTATGATAACAGTGGGTTTTTCATATATGCCCTTTATCATGTTAAGGAAGTTTCGTTCTATTTCTGTTTTCCAAGTGGTACTGGATTTTGTCAAATGCCTTTTCTTTGTCAATTGTGAAGATCATATATTTTTTTCCTTTTGTTCTGTTAATGTGGTATATCACATTAATTGTTTTTCTTGTGTTGAACCATATTTGCATTCCTGGGATAAATCCCACTTGGCTATGGTGTATAATTCTTTCAATGTGCTGTTGCATTCAGTTTTCCTAGTATTTTGTTGAGGATATTTGCCCCTATATTTATAAGAGATTTTGGTGTGTAATTTTCTTTTCTTGTAGTATCTTTATCTGGCTTTGGTATGAGAGCTATGTCCTTATAGAATGAGTTAGGGAGTTTTCCCTCCTCTTAAATATTTTTTAAAATCTTACATTTATATTTTCCTCTCAACCCACCCTATAATTTTTTATATCATTCATACATGAACATACATCATAAGTGTATAGTAAAAATTGTGAACATCATATAGGAGTCCCATACATCAACCCACCACCAATACCTTGCATTATTGTGAGACATTTATTACAAATTATGAAATAGTATCATCAAAATCTTACTATGTTTGTTATCTTATATTTGGTGTATTTTCCCTTACCTACCCTACTTTTTAAAATACATTTTTTATTATTACAGAAGTAGTGAACTTATAAAACTATCATGCACATGTGCAGAATTCCCATACAACACCCCTTTATCAACATACCACACCATGGTTGGGACATTTGTTATAGATTATGAGATAATATCATCAGACTATTAACCACCAACCATGGACCATAGTGTACATTTGGCACTTTTTCCATACTCCCCCATTATCAACACAGCACTTCTTTGGCATAGATGCATGAGTATTATGGTATTGCTCTTAACCATGGTCCACGTACATCTGCTCTAGCTCACAGAAGGATACTCTTGCTTCTGTACCATAAATCACAATTCTCATCCATCTCTGGGTTCACTGTTATTCAGTCCCTAGATTATTCTTTATAGATTTCTTTCAGTTGACATTTCTATCCCTTCACTACCTTTTCCAGCCACTTTCCCATTTATAAGCCAACTGTTACTCACTACAGTGTGTTACCATCTACTCTATACATTTCCACACTTTTAGAGTAAAGTTAATTAAAACTTCTACATACATTAAGCATGAGTAGTCTTTCTCAGCCCTCCTCTCATCTCTTTTAAGAATTCACTACCTACCACCAGGTCTTGAAGATGTTTTCCTACATTTTCTTCTAGAAACTTTATGGTTCTTGCTTTTGTATTTAGGTTTTTGTATAAGGTCTGTATAAGGGTCTCTTTCTTTCTTTTAACTATGGATATCCCAGTTCTCCCAGCACCATTTGTTGAATGGACTGTTTTGCCTGAGCTGGGTGGGTTTCACAGGCTTGTAAAAATTCACTTGATCATAGATGAGAGGGTCTGTTTCTGAACCATCAGTTCAGTTGCTTTGGATCTATATGCCAGTACTGTGTTGTTTTTACCACTGTAGCTAGGTAAAATAATTTAAAGTCTGGAAGTTAGTGCCCTCTAACTTTGCTTCTCTTTTTTAAGATATTTCTGGCTACTCAGGGTCCTTTTTCCTTCCAATAAATTTGCTAATTGTGTTTATTTAAAAAATACTGGTGAAATTTTTATTGGAATTGCATTGAATCTGTGTATCAATTTGGGTAGAATTGACGTCTTATTGATATTTTTTTTCTAGTCCATGAGCATGGAATGTTCTTCCAATTATTTCCAATTGTTTGGGTCTTTTTTGATTTAACTGTGCATTGAATTAAAAAAAAATACACGTGCTTTACATCCTTGGTTAGGTTTATTTCTAAATATTTGATTATTTTAGTCACTATTATAAATGGAATTTTTTTCCTGACATCCTTCTCAGATTGCGCATTACTAGTGTCTTTAAAGTTTATTTCATATATATATCATTTATGTAATCTAAGTATCCTTTTTAAAAAAAAACCTGTTTCATCATTAAGCATAGCTACTCCAGCTTTTTGTTGTTGTTGTTGTTACTGCATGCATGCAATATTTTTTTCCAGCCTTTCACTTTCAATCTATTGGTAACCTTGGGTCTGAGGTCTCTTGCAGACAGCATATAAATGGCTCATATTTTCTTATTCATTCTGCCAGTCTGTGTCTTTTGATTTGTGAGTTTAATCCATTAACATTCAATGTTATTACTGTAAAGGCAATTCTTATTTCACCCATTTTGACCTTTGGGTTTTATTTGTCCTATTTTATTTTCATCACACTTTTGAGACTTTTAGTTACTTTTGTTTACTTTACTTTAGTTACTCTCTTCCAAGCCTCTCTCTCCCCCCTTTTTTTTCCCCAGACTGTAGCATACCTTTTAGTATTTCCTGCCAGGCTGGTCTCTTTGTTATAAAGTCTCTCAATTTCTGTTTATCTGTGATTACTCTAAAGTCACTCTCATTTTTGAAAGACAGTCTTGCCAGATATAAGATTCTTGGCTACAACTTTCTTTCTTGCAGTATCCTGAATATATCATACCACTGCCTTCTTGCCTCCATGGTTTCTGATGTGAAATCAACACTTAATCTTATTGGGTATCCCTTATATGTTATGCATTGGTTTTCTCTTGCTGCTCTCAGAATTCTTTGTCTTGGCATTTGACATTCTGATTAGTATATGTCTCTGAGTTGGTTATTCGGATTTATTCTGATGGGAGTACATTGTACTTCTTGGGCATGGATATCTATGTCCTTCAGTAGGGTTGGGAAATTTTCTACCATTATTTCTTCAAATATTCTTTCTTTCTCTTTTCCCTTTTCTTCTACTTCTGGGATACCTATGACACATATACTTGCACATCTCTTGTTGTCGTTTAGTTCCCTGAGACCTTACAATTTTTTTCCATTCTTTTCTTCATCTGTTCTTTTGTATGTTCACTTTCAGAGACCATGTCTTCAAGCTCAACAATAATTTTTTCTGCCTCCTCAAATCTGCCATTATATGCCTCCAGTATATTTTTTATTTTATTTATTGTGCTTTTCATTCCCATTAGTTCTGCTATTTCACCGGGCAGCTCTCCTTACGGGGCACACTCCTTGCACATGGGGCTCCTCTGGGGGACACCCCTGCATGGCACAGCACTCCTTGCGCGCATCAGCACTATGTGTGGGCCAGCTCACCACATGGGTCAGGAGGCCCTGGGTTTGAACCCTGGACCTCCCATATGGTAGGCAGATGCTCTTTCAGTTGAGCCAAACCCTCTTCCCTCTTACTTCCTCTTTATTCACTTATTTAGGAATTAGAGATTTAAGTCCAGTCCACCTTTAAGGGAAGGGGTATTAGACTCCACCTCTTGAAGTTAGGTTTATCAAAGAATTTGTGAATTAAAACTACTGCGGGTAGTAAGTAATAGGTAATTAGTTAGGTGGGTAGGCAGGCAGGCAGATAGATAGATGCTAGGATCTAAGAGCTTATGGGCATAATATCATCCCTATGTAAGAGGGCTACTTACTGATATCAACCTTATTCTCTAACCATATTAAACTTTTGCTTGAGCATATCTTATACTTTGTTGGTTTTGTATCTCCCTCAATCTAGAATATTTTACATTTGTTATGGATTGACTCATGTCCCCTACCAAGACATGTTTAGTCCTAACCACTGGTCCTGTAGATGTGAACTCCTTTGTAAATAGGATTTTTGAAGCTACTATTAGGTAAGGTGAAGCCAAACTGAATCAGGGTGGGCCTTAATCCAATATGACTGGAGTCTTCATAAGCAGAGGAAATTTGGACACAGTTAAGGAAAAGGAGATAGGAGGAAACATGTGACAGTAGTATGACTGAGTTATGGACTTCCAGCAACCCACCACCAGAATATCACAGACTTCAGAGAAAGCACAAGTCTGTCAAAACCTTAATTTTAGACGTCTAGCCTCTAAAACTGTGAGACAATAAGCCCTGGTGTTTCAGTCAACCAGTGTGTAGTACATTGTTATAGTAGTGCTGGCAAACTAAGACAATGTAATATCTGCCTGTTGAAACTTTACCCATCAGATGTGGCCTTACACAATTGTCACTTACAAAAAGAGTAAAAGTTTGAGTAAAGTCCTTGAGGTAGACAAGTTTGATTTCTTTCAAGGTAAAACAAGATTGTAGGGTGTGGAATGCCATATTAAAGGGTTTGGACTTTGTTTAGTGCTCACTAAAAAGTCATTTAAGGTTTCAAAACAGAGGTTAGATACAATCAAAGTGATACCTTAACATTGTACTATGGATGGTACATGGATGCAAGGAACACAGATTAAAATGACTGCAGAAATCTAGAAGTGAAATGCTACACTGGTAACAGTACAGTAGAAAGAAAGGGCTAATATTAAGAGTTTAAACAAAGGAGAAATTTTAGGTTTTATATGTATATATATATATATAAGTATGTAACTAGAATGGAAATTAAAATAAACATAGGACTATACAACACAGTGAACCCTGTTGTAAACAATATACTGTAGTTAAAAATACAATTTTAAAATGTTCTTTCATAAATTATAACAAATGTACCACACTGAATGCAAGGTGTTACTAATAGTTTGGTATATAAAAAGTCTGTATTTTCTGCATAATTTTTCTGTAAACCTACAACTTCTCTAATTAAAAATAAATAAAATTTTTAAAAAAGTTTAAGCACCTTATAGAGGTAATTGTCTAATTCACCTTTACATTACTCTGCAGACTAGCACAGTGCCCTGAACACAGTATATATTCAGTAAGAATTTGCCTTTAAAGAAATATATATATACGTCTATATATGAGTACACATATAAATGACATCATGATAGATGTAGATCAGTTCTTATATTAAATAGGGCCCTATTTCTTCTACTGAGCTTTTTCTTAAAAGAAACATTATGATCCACAATTGTAGCAATTATAATCTTATCTCTAAAGAAAACATAAAAGCAAATAAATTCTAGAACTGATTCTGTTTTTATTCACTACATAAATTTTACTGTGTATGATGAGGCTGAACTAATAAAGAATAGAACAGACTTCTGATTGTGTAATAGCCTGCAATTATTTTTATGGTTTTTGCATTCCAATCTTCTTATGCAATATTTACAATGTACATGTGTAGCAAGGGCACAAAATACAAGTTCTAACAATCTCATCTGTAACAGAATCAAGTCATGCAATGTAACATTTTTGGCCACTGCAAACAAACTTTGTTAAGAATACATGAAATACTAAGCTTTTCAATTCTGTGTTTGAATTTTAAATTCTAATACTTAATTACCTACACCCAACCCATAATTAAAGATTCTGCCAAGACAATTTGATACTGGTTTTATGGTGAAGATGGGGAAAACTCTTATATTACATTTTGGGAAAAAAACCCAAAATATTTTAATTGTTGTATGAGTATGATGAGAATTTCAGCAGATTATGAGTACAAAAGATTATGATTCAGCCTGGAAGCATAACCTATGGAAATCATCATCCATGCAGAATGAGCTCTTCCAGCTGACATATTTTACAACGAAAACCTGCCAATAAAATATAGAGAATGCTAGAAGAAAAATAATCCCATTGAGCTTCAACATATGGCCCTGACACTAACATGTCTTATATTTTTTAGTGAATAGTAACGGAAAATAATTGGGTTGATAAAAACTAAAAAAAATCAATGCATGATTTAAAAAATTTTGCTCTGATTTTTTTCCACTTTTATTTCAGAGGATGTTTTTAATGGAGAGTAAAAGTGTATGTGTTTGTGCATGTATATGAAAGTGGTGAAAGACACATCTTAATTACATTTTCACCTTTCAGGAAAAAAAATGAGATTCCTAGCAAACCAAAAGTAAAGCAACTATTTATATAAATTATTAGTGAGCATCCTCTCTTATCTTCCTTATTGGTTATCTCAGCATATACTCCCTGCATTTGTTCTTCTCTTCCTCTCTTCTCTCTCCAGCCACCCCTCCTTTCTATCCCTCTCTGTAGTTCAGACTTACCAGCTACTACTTAAAAGAGAAAGGGGTTTCAGGAAACTAACTGGTTTATTAATTCCTTGGTGTTAGATAGATAATGCATGGCTGTATGTCCTATGATATACATGGATTCATTTTTGCTTTGTTTAAAAAAATATATTTATTGAGCAGTGACTATGTGCTAAACACTTTACTAGAAACACCTACAGTTTATAAGCCAAATCCTGTCTGATGGATTTACAGATATCTTTGAAAATTAAGCTTACAGGTCAAGCCTACTTCTATTATTTCCTTCCCTGAAATGAAAAGGATTCAGGTAGGCATTCTTTCTAGAGAGCTCTCAATTTCCTCTAAATTCCATTAAGACTGCCACTACCATGTGATTTGTGGTACTAAGTTAGAGTAGGATTGACCCAATAGACCAAGGAACTTCAAGCACTGGGTAAATGCAAACACAACACTGACAATATTCCACCGTTGCCAACTACTAGTTGCATGCCTTGCCTTAGTTTCCTTATCCGAAAAAAGTGAGTGTATAACAATCTATTTCTGAGAATGACTGAAGATTAAATGAGTTAATACACGAACTGCTTAGATCAGTGACCAACACAGAACACTCGGTAAATGTTATCTATTATCATCCCCATTACTATGATTGTTATAAAAATTAATTGTTAAAATAACAGGACAAAAATTTAATTACTGATACTAATTACTGTGATTTATACAACAAATCCAAGTCTAGATGGTATGTGGAATAAACTTAAAAGAGACCTTCTTTTAGGCACATTTTCAAATAGCTTCATTAAACCTAACTATAATGACTTTTTTACTCTAATTTTCCTTATTTCTTTAAGAAAACTTTTAAAAGTTATTATTTCTGTGAGCTCAGTATGCTAAGGCTCTGCTTTCTCTTTTTCTAAGGAGAGAAAGCTGCTTTATCATTTATTGTATTAGTCAGCCAAAGGGGTACTGATGCAAAGTACCAGAAATCTGTTGGTTTTTATAAAGGGTATTTATTGGGTTAGAAGCTTATAGTTACAAGGCCCTAAAGAGTCCAACTCAAGGTTACTTTTCTCACCAAAGTCTTTTGCCTTGCGTTGAAGCAAGATGGCAGGTGGTATCTACGAGGGGTCAGCCTTCCTCTTTCTTCTGAAGGGTCCTTGGGCCCAGCATCTTCCAATCTCAGCTGTAGGCTATTATAGGGCTCAGTGCTTGTATTCTCTTCAGCTGCAAACTATCAGGCAAATGGCTCATCTATCCCCAAGAGGCTCCAGCATCAAAACTGCTGTGTTTTTTTTCTGTGTTCTCCTGTATATCTCCTTTTGTGTGTCTCCTTGATTGTTGTTTTATATAACCCACAAAGGGTCACCTTAATGACCTGGTCAAATCAAGGCCCTAATCTTAACATAATCAAGAAAACTCAAAACCTTTGGATTTAATACAATCAAAGGGTATCAAGCCCAAAGGAACAGACCAGTTTACAAACATAATCAATATCTCTTTTTGGAATTCATAAATAATATCAAACTGCTATACTCACCTTCAATGGCTATGCCTTGGCAGTCTTCAAAAGTCCCCAGACAAGTTTCTATTTGATCAGGAAAAAAAGAATACTAAAATGTTAGATCAAGTAGGAAGCGTCATTCCTTTTTGTCCTATCCTTCCTTAGTTCCAGAAATAGCTTGCTTACTATTGTGGTCTTTGAAGTACTTCACCAATGTTATATTGTTAACAACTTTGCTTTAGGCTAAGAGAGAATTTTTTTTAAGAGTTTATACATTCCTCTCTTTATATGGACATTTCAAACCACCAGAACAAAAGAAAATATTTCATATGTGCAATTATTAAATCATATGCTGAAGATTTGTGGGCTTTGGTTTTTGTAAGTTATACCTTAAAAACAAAAGGCTTTAAATCACAGCTAAGATCGGACAAGAGCTCCAGGCTATAGTCAGATTGGCTGTGTCTGAACTGTACCCTCACCACTTACAATGTAACCTTAGCAAGTTAATACATGTAAGCTTTAGCTTCCTTAATTATAAATTGGGGATGATAATATCTACACCCAATATAACCTTATTAGCGAATTCTCCCTTGACTCCATGTGCCCAGTCACAGCCTTCTCCCTCTCTCCAAAAGTAAACACAGCCTTGACTTCTAGAAAGAAACCCTTGTAAGTAGGACCTTCTGATGAGGCTACTTTAGCTAAGGTGTGGCCCAGCCCAATCAGGATGGACCTTAGTCCTAGTATGGACTCCTTTCCAGCCAAATCAGGATGGGCCTTAGTTCTAGTATGGACTCCTTTATAAGAGAATGAAATTCAGGCAAAGAGAAAGCCACATAATCAAGAAGCTGAAATTCAACAGAATCCAGAAGAGAAGGGAGAGACCAGGTGATGCCTCCATGTTCCTTGCCACAGACAAACTGAGGACCAAGGATTGCCAGCAGCTAGATGCATAATGTCACAGTCTTCAGGAAGAAAGCAATGCCTTGAAGATACCTTGATTTGGACTTTTTTCCCAGCATCCAAAGTTGAGTGAATAAATTCCCACTGTTTAAAAAAAAAAAAAGAAACTCTTGTGTGTTTCTTTACAGTTTCATCACTCAAGTGTGTATCTTTAGATAATATAGTTGAGTCTCTCTCTCTTTTTTTTTTAAAGATTTGTTTATTTATTTCTCTCCCCTCTCCCCTCCCCCACCTCGGATGTCTGTTCTCTGTGTCTGTTTGCTGCTGCTTCTTTGTCTGCTTCTGTTGTTGTCAGCGGCACGGCAATCTGTGTTTCTTTTTGTTGCATCATCTTGCTGTGTCAGCTCTCCGTGTGTGTGGCACCATTCCTGGGCAGGCCGCACTTTCTTTCGCGCTGGGCGGCTCTCCCTACGGGGTGCACTCCCTGCACGTGGGGCTCCCCTATGCGGGGGATACCCCTGCGTGACAGGACACTCCTTGCACACATCAGCACTGTGCATGGACCAGCTCCACACGGGTCAAGGAGGCCCCGGGGTTTGAATCGCAGACCTCCCATGTGGTAGACGGACGCCGCAACCACTGGGCCAAGTCCGCCGCCTATTTTGGAATAATTTCAAACTTATAGGAATATTGTAAAAATAATATAAAACCAATACAGAGAACTCCAATATACCAATATATCCCTTGCCCAGATACTGAGATTTACCAACTTTTTATATTTTGGCACATTTGTTATATCTGTCTGTCTGTGTGTCTGTCTGTCTATCTATCTATCTATCTATCTATCATCTATCTATCTATCTATCTATCTATCTATCTATCTATCTATATATCTATCTATCTATCTAATCTACCTACCTACCTACCTACCTACCATCTATCTACAATCAATCATCTATTTTCTAAACATTTGAGAGTAGGTTGCATATGTCATGCTTCTTTTACACTTAATTCTTCCATGTGCATTTCCTTTTGGGCATTTCCTCCTCCAGTTATTAGATTCAGTCCAGGATCATGTACTGCATTTAATTGTCATTGTCTATGTAGTCTCTTGTGCTCTTTTTTAAAAAATTCTGGTAATATATATACTATGTAAAATCTCCCATCTCAGTCACTCCTAAGCATATAGTTCAGTGGGATTAATCATATTCACAATGTTGTGCTGCCCTTACCATCATCCATTACCAAAACTTTCCTATTACCCAAGATAGAAACTGTGTACCCATTCAGCATTAACTCATCCCTTCTTCTCCCTCCCCTCCCTATAACCTGTACTCTACTTTCTGACTCTATAAATTTGCATGTTCTAATTATTTCATATAAATGAGTTCATACACTATTTGTCCTTTTGTGTCTGGCTTATTTCACTCAACATGTCTTCTTCAAGGGTCATCCATGTTGTCCCATGTATCAAAACTTAATTCCTATTTATCACTGAATAATATTCCATTGCATGTATATACTATGTTTTGTTTCTCCATTCATCTATTGATGGACATTTGGATTGCTTCTATCTTTTGGCAATTGTGAATAATGCTGCTGTGAACATTGGTATACAAATGCCTGCTTGAGTCCCTCCCTGCTTCCAATTATTTTGGGTATATCCGAGGTGGGATTGCCAGGTCATACAGTAATCTGTGTGTAACACGGAGAAACTACCAAACTGTTTCCATAGTGCCTACACTATTTTACATTCCCACCAACTAGATACAAGAGTTTCCATTTCTCCACATCCTTCCAGCATTTACTTTCCATTTTTTAAAATAATAGCCCTTCTGGTGGATATAAGGTGGTATCTTATTGTGGTTTCGATTTGTATTTTCCTAATGACTAATGATGTGGAACATTTGTTCCTGTGCTTGTTGGCCATTTGTTAGTCTTCTTTGGAGAAATATATATTCAAATACATTGACCACTTTTTAAATTGGGTTGTTTGTCTTTTTGTTGTTGAGTTGTAGTAGTTCTTTATAAAAAGAAAAGTTTTAAATTTTAATTAAGTCCCATTTATCTATTTTCTTTTGTTGCTTATGTTTTTGGTGTATAGTTCAGTCTTATGTAATGTCTTTTAAGTATCTTTTGATCCACAGGTTCCTCTCCTATTCCTTTCTTTTCCTTACAATTATTTTGTTGAAGAACCCAGGTCACTTGACCTGTAGAGTTTATCTAAGTCTGGAATTTGCTGCTTAAAGACTCATTATGCACTTGAGCATATTCCGCTGTCTTATGTATTTTGTGCACTTTGGCAGCTGGATTCAGAAGCTTAATCATAGGGGAGTGGGTGTAGCTTAGTGGTTGAGCATCTGCTTTGCACATATGAGGACCCAGTTTCGATCCCCGGTACTACCTAAAAAAAAAAAAAAAAAATCTTACCCAGAAGCTTAATCATAGCTGAGTTCAATTCCTTTGGCAAGGTGGTGGTATGTTCTTTTGTTAAGAGGCACATAATATCTGTCACTTTTTCTTGGGATGTTAGCAGCCGTTGGTGCTTAATGCCTAGATCTGGTTATTCATTGGAATGCAAAATGGTGATACTATAATTTTATCACTCTCTTTTCATTTATTAGCTGGATTAACTTTTATGAGGAGATGCTTGGCATTATCTGTTATTTGGTTATTCAGTGGAATACAGTTCATGTAAGATAGAATAAATGTTTGATTCTTTCATTAGCTTAGTTTTCTAGATAATGAATTGGTCTGTCATCTTTCTAAGTTGACTAATTGTGTGTTAAATTCATACTGAACTCATAGCTTTACACATATTTGATTTGTTTCAATTCATTGCAATTTTTATCATTATTGAAATTTTTTAGTCCCATCTTTGGTCAGTTGTTGCCTCTTCGAGTTGGTTTTTGAAACCTTTTGATATGACCTTAGTGATCATTGATATCTGGTACAACAAGGTATTTTAAACTCATTTGCATATTTCCTGTCTCAAATCTGAACCCAACCATTTTTCCAGGAAGTCCTGGTTTCTTTTAATAAGAAATGATATTTCTCTATTACTGTCTAGACTCTTGGGATGTTCATTTCTATGGGCTTGATTATAGTTTCTAGGCCATTTCAGGGTGCAGAACTAGGAATTATATATCCAAGATGTTTAAGAAACATTTTATTATGGGAAATTTCAAACATACAAAGATATAGAGAATACACAGGGCTAATCTGTTTCAACTCTATCTCTTTCAATTTCCTAGTCTCTAAACTGGATTATTTTAGAAGCAAATCCCATACCTTGTATAATTTTATCCACAAATACTTTTAAGCTCTTCTTCAGTTTGAAATGCCTTCCACTTTCTTTCCTGCCCTTCTCCTCTGAGGTTGGGTCCTGTGTTACAGACCTGGCCCTGCCATTTGTCAGGTGTGACTTAAATTTTCTAATCATCCATTGCCTCCTCTCCTCAGTGAGGGTCTATTTCAGGTGATCACCAAGATTTCTTATACCTTCACCATTCTTTTTCTTCAAAATAGAAATCTGTTTATTTTTCAGTTTATTATGAAATACATGTTCATTAAAAAAAAATGTGAGGAGTAGAAATATATATAAAATAATAAGAGAAAAAGCCCTGAAATCCCATCCCCAAGAAATGACCATTATTAATTATGTGGTATCTGTCAATTCAGACTCTCATGGTAATTTTCTTAATTTGCTTCTTTCAGTTAACTATGTAGTTATGTAGTTATGTAGGTCCAGTTCATCCCTTTTTTTTTTCTATTCTTTTTTTAAAAAAAATTTTCGAAATATATCACTCATATATAAACACACATAAACAATAAGTGTATAATAGTTGTGAACTTACAAAATAAACATATATAACATCAAACAAACATAACATCTAACCCTACCACCAATAACTTGCACTATTTTTAAACCTTTTTAACTAATAATTAAGAGCATTGTCAAAATATTACTACTAAACAAAATATTTTTTCCCTAACCAATCCTATTATTATCTTTATATCATTTGTATATGAACATGCATAAAAAATTAAGTGTATAATAAAAGTTGTGAACTTACAAAGCAAACATGCACAACATCATACAAGGGTCCCATACATCAACCCTCCACCAATACCTTGCATTGTTATGAGACGTTTGTTACAAATTATGAAAGAAGATTGTCAAACTCTTACTACTAATCATAGTCCTTATCTTAAATTTGGTTTTTCCCCCAACCCACCCTATTATTATTAAAAAAAAATTTTTATGACAGAGGTTGTAAACTTATAAAACAATCATGCACATGTGCAGAATACCCAAACAACACCCCTCCATCAGCACACCACAATGTGGTGTGTCATTTGCTACAGATAAAATAATATCATATGATTGTTACCATGTCCATAGTGTACATTTGGCTCTCATTTTCCAAACTGCCTCAGTATCAACACAATACATCTTTCGCATAGATGCAAGAATATTATATTATTACTGCTAACCACAGTCGATAGGTCACGCTGGCTGTATTTTTCCCATGCTTCTCCAATTTCCCAACACCCTGCAGTAGCGATATACATTTATTTATTCTAGCTAACAAAGGACACTCTTGCATCTGTGCCATCAACCACAATTCTCATCCACCTCTTAGTTTACTGTGCTATCCACTTCCTAGATTATTCTCTAGCATTCTGTCAATTGGCATTTACATAACTAGTCTACCATTTTCAGTGATATCCCCATTTATAAACTAGCTATTACTCGCTGTATGTTGCCATCCACTCTTTACATTTCCATACCTTTACAGTAAAGCTAATTAAAACTCTACATACATTAAACATCAGTAGTCTACTCAGTCCTTCTTTTATCTCCTCTAAGAATCCACCATCTACCACCAGGTCTTAAAGATATTTTCCTACAATTTCTTCTAGAAGTTTTATGGTTCTTGCTTTTATTTTCAGTTTTTTTATTCGTTTTGAGTTAATTTTTAGATAAGGTGTGAGATAGGGGTCTTCTTTCCTTCTTTCAGCTATGGGTGTCCAATTCTTTCAGCACCTGTTGTTAAATGGATTGTTCTGCCTGAACTGTATGACTTTGACAGGCTAGTTAAAAATCACTTGACCATACCTGTGAGGGTCTGTTTCTGAACCATAAATTTGGTTCCATTGGTCTATTGCATCTGTCTTTAGGCTAATGCCATGCTGTTTTTACCACTATAGGTAGGTATTATGATTTAAAGTCTGGAGATGAGGGTTCACTTTTCCTTTTTCTGACTGTTCAGGACATCTTACCCTTCCAAATAATTTTAATGATTGCATTTTCAATTTTTTCTTTAATGCTGGTGGAATTTTTATTGGGATTGCATTAAATCTATATATCAATTTGAATAGAATTGACAGCTTGATGATATTTAGTCTTCCAATCCATGAGTATGGAATGTTCTTCCAGTTATTTAGGGCTTTATTGACTCATTTTAACATTGAATTGCAGTTTTCTGAATACAGGTGCTTTACATCATTAGTTAAGTTTATTCCTGACTATTTGAGTTTCATCTGTCATATTTTATTTTCACCATTCTTTTGATACTTTCAGTTACTTTTATTGATATATCTTCATTTCTAGACTCTCTTCCAGGCCCCTCTCTCCTGTCTTTTCTTTTCAGGCTCTAGCACACCCTTTAGTATTTCTGAAAATAATGGTCTTTTCTTAGAAATTCTGTCAGTTTCTGTTTATCTGTAAATATTCTAATTTTACCCTCATTTTTGAAATACAGTCTTGCCAGATATAAGATTCTTGATTTGAAGTTTTTCTCTTGTAGTATCTTAAATATATCAGACCATTGTCTTCTTGCCTCCATGGTTTCTGGTGAGAAATCAACACTTAATGTTATTGGATATCCCTAATATGTTATACATTTCTCTTGCTGCTCTCAGAATTCTCCCTTTGTCTTTGGCCTTTGACATTCTGTTGAGTATGTGTCTTGGAGTTGGTCTATTTGACTTTTTCGGATGGGAGTACGTTGTGCTTCTTGGACATGGATATCTATGTTCTTCAGTAGGGTTGGGAAATTTTCTACCATTATATCTTTAAATATTCCTTCTGTCCCTTTTCCCTTCTCTTCTCCTTCTGGGACACCTATGATACGTATGTTTGCACGTCTTTTGCTATCATTTAGTTCCCTGAGACATTGTTCACTTTTTTTCCATTCTTTTCTTTATCTCTTCTTTTGTATGTTCATTTTCAGAGGCCATTTCTTCAAGCTCACCAATCCTTTCTTCTGCTTCCTCAAATCTGCTATTATATGATTCCACTGTTTTTTAAATTTTGTTGATTGCACCTTTCATTCCCATAAGTTCACTATTTTTCCATGTATGCTTTCAAATCCTTCTTTGTGCTCATCAATATCTTCTTAATATCCTTAATCTCTTTAGCCATCTCATTGAACTTACTAAGGAGATTTGTATAAACATCTCTGATTAGTTGTCTCAACTCCTTTATGTCATCTGGAGGCTTATCTTATTCCTTTACCTGGGCCATATCTTCCTGTTTCTTGGTGTGGATTGCAATTTTTTGTTGGTGTCTTGGCATCTGGCTTACTAGAGTGTTTATTCTGGGTGCAGTTTTTCTCTTTAGTTTAGGGCTTCCTATTCTTTCTCCCTTTCTGGTTGTGCAGTAGGAGCCAAGCATGTAGTTGGTGCTGTAAGCTGTGGAGGCTCAGGCTGCCCTCATTGGGCCAGGGACCAATGAAGCTTCTTCCAACTTTCTCCTTTGCCCGGGGTAGGGACAGAGTCACAACTATGTGGAATAATCTAGGTGCAGGCCTAGACTGTAGTTGCCCAGAGAGACAGATGAAGCTTCATATCCCTTTCTCCCCTACCTGGGGCAGGGTTGGAGCTGCAGGTGTGGGCAGCAATCTATGCAGTGACCACAAGGTGACCACAGTTGCTCTGGTAGACTTCTGATTTTCAGTCTATGCCAGCCAAAGTTCCCTGCAGTTACCTGTATAGACTGGTGCAAGGCTCCTCAGCCTCCTCCCTGCCAGAGGCGGGGCTGAAGCCTAGGCTAGGGCTGCAGGGCGATCTGCATGAAAGAAACTGGTTCCTGCAGACACTGAGAGTTTCAGTCAGCCCGGCTTCCCCTCAGACTGGGAGCAGAGTCAGAATGGTGGCTACTGGCCTCTTTCTGACTTGGGCTGGTTCACACCCCAGCTATTACCAGGGTTATATCTTAGCCAGCCAAGTCTACCAATCAGTAACCGAAATCGGCAGCCAACCATCTCCTCTTCCCCTGTTTCTGGGAAATGGAATTTCCAATTCCAGGCAGAACAGCTCCATGGGGCGGCTAGTGCCGCCAGAGTAGGATAGTCACTGGCCTCCGCAGCCTGGCCGGTAATTTCCAAGATAGGCTGGCACAGGTCCCTCAGCTTCCTCCCTGCGAGGTGGCACTGGGGCCTAGGCTAGAGCTGCAGTCTCATCTGGATGGAAAGAAGCCAGTCCCCACCAGCACTGGTGCCAGGCATGGAGTTAAAATGGCAGCTCCCGGCCTCTTTCTGACTTGGACAGGCTCAAACTTGAGCTGTTCTCAGGATTATACTGTAGCCCACTGAATTTCCTCACCATAGCTGAAATTGGTGCCCAACCATCTCTTCCTCCCCTGTTTTGGGGAAGTGGAGCTTTCAATTCCAGCCACGGAACAGCTCCTGAGGCGGCTTGTGCCTCCACTGGAGGATGGGCATTGGCCTCAGTGGCGTGGAGTGCTCTACTTACGAGTGTTTACTGCAGACGGGCAATCTTCTCCTTCTGTTCCTTCAAGGACTTTGCAGGATGCTCTTCTGATCTCCTAGAGCCCCCAAACATGTGTTTCAATAGCTTCAGAGAGCTCTGGGTGTTTGCTAACTGCCCTGTAGCAGGAGCTGAATCTAGGAGCTCCTTACTCCACCGCCATCTTGCTGGTTCTCCAGTTCATCCTTTTACAAAATAAAAAAGGCTTATGTAGAATTCCATTCAATGAATGTGTCATAATTTAATTAACATCCTAGTGCTAGATACTAAAATTGTTTTAATTTGCGGGAAGGTTCTTAAAATGAGTGCTATAGTGAAGATCCCTGAACACACATACATATATGCAACTGTTAATTTAGAATAGTCTTAGAAGTGGTATTGCTGGATCAAGAAATATCCAAGCTTAAAAGTTTTTAGATAGTTAAAAAAGATAGATATATAGAGAGACTCATTTTCTTCCAGAAGATGATATCAGTTTATACTTCCTATACTTTTTATGATTGGTGATCTTAGGCTTTGATACACTTGGGAGGAAATTACTGGAAGCATTAGGAATTGGGGTCATGAACCATTCATAGAGAGTTGATCTGGCTTTGTTCGTGATAGATTGTCCAGAATTTCTCAACCATGGCACTATTGACATTTTGGGCGAAATAATTCTTTGGGCAGGGGCGGAGTGGTTGAAGGAGGCTGTCCTGTACAGGACTTTAATCATCATCCCTGACCTTTAGCTACCAGATGCCAGTAGGACTGTTCCCCTCACTTCCAGCTGTAAATTGCCCTGCTTTTAAATCACTGACTTTCTTTTGTCTATCTTTGTATCTGTAATGCAATGCTCTTCATCAAATTTAATTCTTAAATGGTTAAATTCTTGAAAAAGTAGTTCAGTGTTTTCTCTTATATAGCAGGAAAAGAGTCTGAGTTCAATTCCTCTGGCAAGACTATATGTATTCTTGCCTTATTCCTTTGACAAAAAAGAAATCTTGGGGGAAACATGACTATATTGAAAACTTATTTATGAATCACAGTAATTTATCATGTTCAGTTTTGGTCACTCTCAGCCTAACATGGCCACATGTCCCGCATGTGCTTTTTCTATGTGAGGTAGATGCCAGTATCAGTTGTCCTTCCTTTGTCTTCTGTACTACACCTAAGGATGCTCAGGAATGACTGGCCCTTTGCCGCTGCTTTATTTTGCCCTGATTTCTGTCCCCTGACTTCAAATCACAAATGAATTCAAGGAGTATTATCCCGAAATATTATACCAGCTGGAAAATTACAGAGATGGTGTTTCCTTTGGAGTTGAAGCTGGCAAAGTTGATAAAGTCCAGATCTTGAATTGGTTGTTGGAAGTAGAGTAGATTGTATTTTGTCAGTTTTACACTTCAAATCTGTTTGAAGTCATATATGAAGCAATAAGGATCATTCATCTTCACATCTTTACTTTTTAAAAAAATTTTAATTATTTGTTCCATGTCCTTACTTTTGCGACAGGAGCCATAACACCAAATTCCTTCTCTGTCCTATTTCCTCTCTAGGACTCTTAATACCTTCTTCAATTCAGTTCTTACATAAGGTTAGAACTGCACGTATATCTTTTAATGAATAGGCAGTTAGAAACTTTGATGGTGCTTGAACTGGGTGAAATACTGTCCATCTCATGGGGGTATTCCCAAATGGTCAAGCCAGCTTGGCCTTCATTCCCCCCCACCCCCCCACTGTCAGCACTTACTTGAAGAAAACTTGATGGTCTTCTCTGCTAGATGGCATTATTTATTTCTGTATTTATTTATTAATAGGTAAACCCAAACAACTATTTTTATATAAACTTTAGTTATACATAAACGCAAATTAAGCTCAGGTTAACGCCTCAGAGTTATATGTATGTTCACTGTCGTTTCTGCTTTGATGCCGCTGACATCATATCTGTTTCTTCATTCAATAGATGCAGAGTACCGTTATTCTGGGAGGAGAGGGTCTCGGACCAAGGCTTTAGGAGCAAAGTCTAAATTTAGCTCCTTTTAGATTTTCGTGTATATATGAATAAAATAGGATTTACTTCCCTTACCTATTGATAAATCCTCAGTAGCGTTAGCTCCCTTTTTGAGGACTTCTGGATTCTATTCTTTTTACTGACTTTCATGGCGTTAATAGGGGTGAGGGGAGATGCACAGTCAAGTGCTTATTAGACGGAAGGGAAAGCCAAGCATACAAGGTGCCTGTTCACCACCCAGAGACTCTCCATTGATTTGGGTGAATTTGGATTTCAAGCTACTGTTTGAAATGTAAATTTTCCTAAGGAATAGTAAGTTTTATTATATTAATACTTTTAATGTACATTTTATTAAATAGATGATTAAGTCTGTATTTCTGAGATTTGGGGGGAATGAAAGGTTTCTCAGTTTAGGGACTCTTGAGAACACATCTGCATTGAACAATGAACATTTTCTGTAATAAAAAGTCTTTAAAAAGCCAGTTGTTGCCCTTTCCTGCCCCCATCTTTAATCCAAAGTACACCTGATACAGCTAGTACAAGTTCTAACAAGCAAGCCTTTTTCTTGGATCACAATGGAAACTGTTTGGAACTAGCAGAGCATGCTGGGACACACAATTGTCTGGGTTAGACCATACCTCTGTTTAAAAGCTGAGAGGGCTGTTGTTTTTTTTTAACAATTTATTAAAAAATGCAGATTAACGTGGCCTTCAGGCTCCTAACAAGTTAGTAATGGAGCTGTACAATTTGGGACCCCACCCCTGTAGTAAATAGGAGCCTGTGGTACATAATGGCATTCCCTTCTAGGCAAGAAAAATTTGTATGGAAGAAAGGATGAAAGTAAAGTTAAATTGGAACAAGCATTACACCTTCCTATTGCCCTTTCAAATTTTAGCTCCCATAAAAACAAAACCTCGGAAAACGGACTTGGCCCAGTGGTTAGGGCGTCCATCTACCACATGGGAGGTCCACGGTTCAAACCCCGGGCCTCCTTGACCCGTGTGGAGCTGGCCCATGCACAGTGCTGATGCGCGCAAGGAGTGCCCTGCCATGCAGGGGTGTCCCCCGCGTAGGGGAGCCCTGTAAGGAGAGCCACCTAGTGCGAAAGAAAGTGCAGCCTGCCCAGGAATGGTGCCGCACACATGGAGAGCTGACACAACAAGATGACGCAACAAAAAGAAACACAGATTCCCGTGCCGCTGAGAACAACAGAAGTGGACAAAGAATATGCAGCAAACAGACACAGGGAACAGACAGCCGGGGTGGAGGGGTCAAGGGGAGAGAAAGAAAGAAAGAAATCTTTAAATAAAAAAAAAAAAAAAGGAGCCATCAGGTGTGTCAAAGTTTCCTCAAAAGACTCTTAAAAGAAGTCCATTACATAGAAAACTAGAAATTTCAGGATAGTCGATATTTGGGAAAGGAATGTTAGAGGGGGTATTTCTTCATCTCCATGGTGGGTAGATTGGTATTCATATCAGTGTCGACTATTTCATTTAAAGAGGAAAATGTCACACCATTGCTTTTAACTCTAGAGAAACTCTTCAGAATTTGATGACTCTAATGACAGTGTTTCTTCATTTTCCTTTCTGCAAAAGTACAGAAGAAAGATGAAAAAGAAGCTCTTATCTTCTTTTATTAGGAAATGTAGTTCACTAAAGACAAATTTTATGATTATTGCATTGCATTATTATTCATGTTATATCAACTTCATTGTACATAGTAAATAAGTACATTGTTTTGTTTTTTGGACATTTTCCCCCAAAGAAATGCTTTATTGGCAAATTGTTCTTTACTCACTTTAAGAAAAAGTTAAGTCAGCTACCACCCCTGCAACCTGCCTTCTCACCACACCCCCATCTGACCAAGTTTAAGCCACAGTCAAAAACCTTGAAAAAAGGACAGCAAGCAGCATTTTTCCCCTAACACTCATATCCATGCCATATACAGGGAAGGCAGTCCTCAAGGGGAATTTGAAGCAAGAAGCACTCAGAAAGCACAATGAGGGTCTACCAGACTAGTGTCTTGGACCCACCTGACCCCATCCTGGCCAAGAAGTGTGTTGGTATGTACAGAGCAGTCAAGCTTTCAGTCCCCTGCTAAGAGCCAGGAAGGCACAGACCGCCTCCAGACTTCACGTCCTGACATGCAAGGCTCCCGGTATGAGGAGCTTCCAGGGTATGGCAGTTTAAAACGGGGAGATTGTCCTGCTCCTGAGAAAGGTGACAGCTGAGTTCTCTTGGACCTTGACAGCCCTGCCCCCCTGTCCTGGGCAGCAGCTTCTGCTTCTCACCCACCCTGTGTGAGCAAGAAACTAGGGCAGGCTGGGAATCACCAATGAGACACCCATCAGGGGCCAGGCCTGCTCAGGGGAACAACAGACAGCGGGAGACAGGCGAGTCTCTTGTGAAGGGTGCTGAAGACAGAGACTTTTTGATCTTGTAGCCCCCACCCCAAAGCCCAGGAGGGAAACAGTAGGAACTGCCACCGTGGTCGAGAGGAGAAAGAAGCAAGTTTCATACATGACGATGGAGCAAGTTAGTGAAATAAAACCCACAGGCATACTGGCCCCATGGTGGATGCAAAGTTTCAAACAGTGAATCTCTTTCCCAGTTTTTAAAAGGGTTGTTTGTCTTTTTAGTTTGACATACAGGATTTCTTTATATATGCTGGTTATTAGGCTCCTATCAGATATATAACCAAATATTTTCTCCCATTGGGTAGGCTGTCTTTTCACTTTCTTGACAAATTCCTTTGAGGTGCAAAAGGTTTTAATTTTGAGGAGGTCTCATTTATCTATTTTTTCTTTTGCTGCTCAGCCTTGGGTGTGAAGTTCATGAGCCATTTCCTGTTACAAGGTCCTGTAGATGCTTCCCTTTATTGTCTTCCAAGGTCTTTATAGTCTTGCCTCTTATATTTAGATCTTTGATCCATCTTGAGATGATGTTCCTCTCATTCTTTTGCATATGGATATCCAGTTCTCCAAGCACCATTTGTTGAAGAGGTCATTCTCTCCCAGTTGAGTGGGCTTGGTGACCTTGTCAATTATCAGATGACTATATATGCATTGATCTGTATCAGAACTCTCAATTCAGTTGCATTGATCAGTATGTCTATCCTTGTGCCAATACCATGCAGTTTTGACCAGTATAGCTTTGTAGTATGTTTTAAAGTCAGGTAGTGTGATTCTTCCAATTTCATTTTTCTTTTTCAGTATGTCTTTGGTTATTTGGGGCCCCTTTCCCTTCCAAATAAATTTCATAGTTAGTTTTTCCAATTCAGTAAAAAATGCTCTGTTGATTTTTATTGGGATTGCATTAAATCTGTAGATTAGTTGAGTAGGATAGACTTCTTAATGATATTTAGTCTTCCTATCTATGAACAGGGAGTATTCTTCCATTCATTTAAGTCTTCTTTGATTTCCTTTAACAGTGTTGTGTAGTTTTCTGTGTCTAAGTTTTACATCTTTAGTTAAATTTATTCCTAGGTATTTGATTTTTTCATTTACTATTGTAAATGGTATTTTTTTCTTGATTTCCTCCTCTGATTGCTCATTATTAGTGTACAGAAAAGCTGGATTTCTGCACATTGATCATATAACCTGCAACTTTATGAAACTTATTTATAAGTTCTAGAAGCTTTGTTGTAGATTTCGCAGGGCTTTCTGTGTATAGGATCATGTTGTCTGCAAATAGTGAAATTTTGACTTCTTCTATTCCAATTTGGATGCCTTTTGTATCTTTTTCTTGCCTCAGTGCTCGAGCAAGTACTTTTAACACAATGTTAAATAGGAGGGGTGATAGTGGACATCCTTGTCTTGATCTTAGAGGAAAAGCTTTTAGAATTTCACCATTGAATATGATGTTAGCTGTGGGTTTTTCATATATACCCTTTATCATGTTTATAAAGTTCCCTTCTTTTCCTATCTTTTGCAATGTTTTTACCAGGAAATGGTGCTTTATTATGTTGAATGCTTTTTCTGCGTCTATAGATATGATCATGTGATTTTTTTTCTTTTGCTTTGTTTATGTGGTATATTACATCGATTGATTTCCTTATGTTGAACCATCCTTGCATACAGGGATGAAATCCACTTGGTCATGGTGTATAATTTGTTAGATGTGTTGTTGAATATGATTAGCAAGTATTTTTGAGAATTTTAGCATCCAGGTTCATTAGAGAGATTTGGTCTGTAATTTTCCTTTCTTGTGGCATCTTTGTTTGTCTTTGGTATTAGAGTAATGTTGGCATCATAGAATGAGTTAGGCAGTGTTCCTTTTACTTCAGTTTTTTGGAAGAGTTTAAGCAGGATTAGTGTTAGTTCTTTCCAGAATGTTTGGTAGAATTCACCTGTGAAGCTGTCTGGTCCCGGGCTATTCATAGTTGGGAGGTTTTTGATGACTCATTCCACCTCTTTACTTGTGATTGGTCTGTTGCTATCATCAATTTCTTCTTTCTTCAATGTAGGCTGTTTGTGTGTTTCTAGGAATTTGTCCATTTCCTCTAAATTGTCCTTCTTGTTGGCATATAGTTTTTCAAAGTATTCTCTTATGATACTCTTTATTTCTGTGGGGTCATTGGTGATATCCCCTTCCTCATTTCTTATTTTGTGTATTTGCATCTTCTCTCTTTTCATCTTTGTTAGTCTAGCTAAGGGTTTGTCAATTTTTATTGATCTTCTCAAAGAACCAGCTCTTGTTTATTTTTTCTCATGCTTTCTTATTTTCTATTTTAATTAGTTCTGCTCTGACTTTTGTTATTTCTTTCTTTCTATGTCCTTTGGGGTTAGTTTGTTGTTGTTTTTAAACTAATTCCTCCAAGTGTGCAGTTAGGTCTTTGATGTATGAATCTATGGCTGTGAATTTCCCTCTTAGTACAGCTTTTGCTGTATCCCATAAGTTTTGATATAATGTGTTGTCATTTTCATTAGTTTCAAGGTAGTTGACCCACTCTTTGTCTAAGAGTGTGTTGATTAACTTCCATATCTTTGTGCCTAATCTGGTTCTCAGGTCCTTGCAGATTTCCAGCTTCATTGCATTGTGGTCAGAGAAATTACTTTGTAAGATTTCAATCTTTATGAATTCATTGAAACTTTCACTGTGACCTAGCATGTGGTCTATCTTGGAGAATGATTCATGTGCACCTAAGCATAATGTATATCCTGCTGTGTCTGAGTGTAGTGTTCTGTATATGTCTATTAGGTTCAGATCCTCTAATATATTATTTAAAGTCTTTGTTTCTTTATTGATTCTCTGTTGAGATGTTCTGTCTAATGGCGATAATGATGTATTAAAGTTCCCCACTATAATTGTAGAGGCATCTAGTTCTCCACTTAGTTTTTCCTGTGTTTGCCTTGTGTATTTTTAAAATATTTCTCTCTCCTTCCTCGACCTCCCCATTGTCTGTGCTCTATGTCCATTCACTATGTATTCTTCTGTGTCCACTTGTATTCTTGTCAGTGGCACTGGAAATCTGTGTCTCTTTTTGTTGCAGCATCTTGCTGCGTCAGTTCTCCATGTGTGCGGTGCCACTCCTAGGCAGGCTGTGCTTTTTTCACATGGGGCGGCTCTCCCTACGGGGTGCACTCCTTAAGCATGGGGCTCCCCTATGCAGGGGACACTCCTGCATGGCACAGGGTTCCTTGTGTGCATCAGCACTGTGCATGGGCCAGCTTGCCACACGGGTCAGGAGGCCCTGGGTTTGAACTCTGGGCCTCCCATATGGTAGGCAGAGGCTCTATCAGTTGAGCCAAATCCTCTTCCCTGCCTCATGTATTTTTGAGGTGCCCTGGTTAGGTACATGAATGCTTATGATTGTTTTTCCTTCTTGAGATACTACTCCTTTTACTAATACATAGTGTCCATCTTTATCTGTTATAATAGTTTTGCAGTTAAAGTCTATTTTGTCCAAAGTTAGTATAGCTACTCCTGCCCTTTATTGGTTATTGTTTGCTTGTAAGACTGTTTTCCAGCCATTCACTTTCAACCTCCATCTTGTAGACGGCATATAGATGGGTCATATTTTCTTACCCATTCTGCCAATCTGTGTCTCTCTCGACTGGTAAATTTAATCCATTAACATTCAGTGTTATTAATCTCAAGGAATTACTTACAGTAGCCATAATTTTTTGGGTTTATATATGCCATATATTGTTTTTATTTCTCTTTTTATCTTTTTAGTTGTTCTTATACTTTCCTCCAACTCTCTCTATCTCCTGTTTTTTCATTTCAACCTGCAGAACTCCCTTTAGTATTTCTTGAAGGCCAGGTTTCTTACTGGCATACTCTCTTAGTTTCTGTTTATCTGTGAGTATTTTGAACTCTCCATCATTTTTGAATGCCAGCTTTGCTGGATAGAGAATTATTGATTGAAAGTTTTTTCTTTTAATAATTTGACTATGTCATGCCACTGCCTTCTTGCCTCCATGGTTTCAGATGAGAAATCAGCCCTTAATCTTATTGAGCTTCCCTTGTGCGTGATGGTTCTCTTTTCTCTTGCTGCCTTCAGTATTTTCTCTTTGTCTTGAGCATTGAATAATTTGAGAAATATATGTCTTTGTAGGCCTTTTAGGATTTATACTGTTTGGGGTGCTCTGTACTTCCTGGTCATGTATATCCATCTCTCTCAATAGGGTTGGGAAATTTCCAGCCATTATTTCATCCAGTACCCCCAAATCCCTGCTGGAGTTTTTCTATCTTTTTATCTATCGTTTCTCCTATCTTTTTGATTTCAGATGTACTATCTTCCACATCACTAATTCTTTCCTCTGCCTGTTCAAATCTGCTGTTTTGTGCTTCCAGTGTATTTTTGATTTCTTGGATTGTGCCAGTCATCACCATCATTTCCATTATCTTTTTATGTATATTTACAGTTTCTTCAGGATGCTCTCACAGTGTTTTCTTAATATCCTTAATCTCTTCCTTCCCTTCATTAAGTTGGTCCATGATATTTGTTTGGAAAGCTTTGATTAGTTGTTTGATGTTCTGCTTCTCTTCCTGTTTTTTAGTTTGTTTATTAGACTGGCCCATGTCTTCCTGTTTCTTGGTATGGTTTATAATTTTTTGTTGTTGTCTGGTCATCTTTTTATCTTGATGGGTTTGTTCAGTTGATTAGTTTCTCCCTTTAGTCTAGGGTTTTATTTAGTGCTGTAATTGTGTATGTGTTAAGTTTTCTCTTTGACACCTAGTTCTTCTTATTCTATTTCCTTGTTGTTGTCTAAGTTCCCTTGAAGGAAAAAGATTAGGGCCAGGGGAAGCAAAAGAGGTAAGAAAAGAAAAAGGGTAATAGTAATATTGATAGTAAAAGTTAGCAGAAGAACTCTGTAGGACCTAAGAAAATAAATATTTAACTTATGTCAGCAGTGTAGAGTTACAGGAATAAAAAAGTGGAAAACCTACAATGAAATGGAAAACTGAAGTGGAGAAGTATATTGTATGCATTTAAATATCATAGTGATGAGGAGAGAGGGAAAGAGAAAAGAAAGGACAAATATAGAAAGAGTTAATATAAGATAGAAAACAGAATAGAAGAGTTAGAAATAAAAAAGCAGAAAAATTGGGGTTAAACAAAGAGAGGTGGAGTGTAAGAGCAACAGCAGAAAGCAGAAGATAGAAAGATGTAGGAAGGAAAAGAGATAGTGTTGATAGCCAAAATTGGTACACACAGAAAAGAAGAAACCAAGGAAGAGGAAACAAGAAACAAGTGGGCCATACCTACTTTAAAAAAGGCCGGGGGGGGGGGGGGGGGGGGAGGGACGGACAGGAGAGGATGAAGAGGAAAGAAAGACAAAACAAAACTAAACAAAAAACACCAGACAAACCCACAAGCAAGGAGTCAGTCAAACAATAAGGAAAAACAGCTTTTCCTCTTAAGCCCCCGTGGACCTTCTTAGGCTGCTTATGTTTATCAATCAGTTACCCTGCAGCTTTCTCACTGTAGATTTTGAAGTGGGTTTTAGCAAGTAAACTGAGTTAAGTTATAAAACAACAGTAACCTTTTTTTTTTTCAAGGAAAGTAAGAGACCCAAGGGAAGCTAATACAAGAATAATGTCTGTGTTTTCTCCTAAAATATTGGCTAGATGTTTAATATCTCAGTGGATCACTACTCTAAGAGGAGCTGGGAATCAAACTAAAGACCTTGTATATTCAAGGTAGAAACTCCTACACTGAGCTAAACTTTCTTGTTGGGTTGATTAGCTCTTCAGAAAGCATTGAGTTCCTTTCTCTCTGGCAGAATTGATTCTTTGCAATTGGATAAACTCCTGATTAGGAATCTGTTCTTTGCCCATTTTATTCTAACTGTTTTCTCTCCCAGGGTAGCAGGATGCAGTAGCCTGTGTGATAGCTCCCTTTTGAAATTCAAATGGGATTTTGGTGACTTAACTCACTGCAGAAAAAAATGACTCTCAGTCTCTTTCAGAGTACCCACTCCTCACAGGGAACCCTTTGGTCAGGAAACCTTCCTTCATGATTTCTTTCATGGAAAATTCAGAGTCTAATTACATTACATTATTTAATTATATTATTTCAATTTACAATTGAATATAAGTCTCTATTAATGTAAGCAATACCTTTCATTTGAAGTAAGGGCGGGTGGATTCCATTTTTATTGATTGAGACAGTGTCATAGACATTAGAAGGCAAACAGCTTCTATGTTCTCACATTGACCTTTGTTGAAGAAGATAGAATAATCCTAATGTTTAATTACTAGTAGCATAAACAATAGATCTTAATCTATACCATTTTACAAATATATTGCCCCCATATCAATTATGAATCTAGGCTCATAGTTACCTTTATATTATAGATAGAGTCCTACAGATGTAGTGTTCATTTATTTTGCATAGTGAATTCTTAGAAAGAAACTGTAGGACCTCATTATTTAAGAAACCCTCTAATCAATCTTTTTATAAAATGAGTAACCTTTCTTGTAGGTTTAAAATTTAAGATTAGATTTTTCACAGTATTTAACATTGGGTAGTACCTTTTATCAGATGTATAACATGGTATGGCTCTAGGCAAGATAAGAAACCTCTTTGAGCTTCAGTTTCCCCTTTGATTCTGCCTTAAAATTCTGTGATGTCCAGTTTAAAACTAACTGTACCATTCAGCATTTTAAAGGAATTGTTCAGGATTTGTGTATCTTTAAATGAAAGTAGTATCAGCAAATTGGGGTTGGGAGCAGGAAAGGAGGGCAAGTTTGATCTCAGTAACCTACTTTTATTTGTCTATTGGGCAGACTACTTGGATGAGGCAGAAGAAGCCATAGACCACTTGCCTCAACATAAGGGGAAGAAAAAGCTCCAGAATTAATGAGGGAGATGGTATTGCTTTAGATGAGAGACCAGCCACATATTAGCTCTTTGTGTTGATGGTTGTTGAAAACCATGTGAACAGAACAAATAATTGTGTCTTTAGTCCAAAATCTGTGCCCTTCAGTTGCCAGTGCCCTACAGACCACATGGCTCAGAGCATGGTTCATACATGTGAAAGAGAAAAGAAAATTGCTTTTAAACCACATCAAATTACCTTGGCCTTCTCTCATTTTAAGCAGCCATCCACAAGCATATTAATTTCATTATTTCATTGAACACCCTCTCTGATTTTACAGTGACCCAATTTATTAATAGTAAACATTTGTCACTATACATCTTCCCTGGAGGGAAGCTTGGAGCATTGAGGGCATCTTTTCCTCTTCTCGCAGTGTTAAGTTAGGAAAGTGTGGTAATAACATGAGTACAATTGTCTAAGAACATTAAGAGCCTTAGTCTGAATCTTTTGTAACCATAAAAGGCAATGTGTCATGCTTTCCTGTTTTGCATGGATGGGAAGGGAGTAAAAAACACCAAAAGAATTTTTATTGCATAGAAATATTTCCTTCCTAGCAGTTTGTGAAGGAATAATGAGTGTAAAAAACAATTTTCATATAGAAGGGGGAGGAGAGGGCAGGGAGACACACCCCAGGCTCCTAGTTCCTGCCAGGTTCCCTCTGTGGATCTGTGTAGGACTTGACCAAAGCAAAGCACCTTGCCTTGCTTCTCTCACAGCCCTCTGTGGTAGGCAAGGCAAGTCCTAAGTAGCGTCCTCGCCTCCAGAAGAGGAGCTTGTCCAAATTTGTGGTGCAGGTCATTGGTGAAGACAGGCTAGAGCCAAACTTCCTTAATTCCAACCTGTGGCTAAGTCTCCATTGTGTTGAGAGGGTACTTTCTGTGAGGCACATTACTCAGTGCAGAACATGAAAGTATTGGTGTTTGTATCCAGTGGTGACTTTAACATTGTAGACCAGAATCACTAAATAGTATTTATGCACCTACACTGTTGCTTTGAGAACAGCTTAAAGTGGTTATTAAACTTCAAAAGATCTTCAGAGCTCACATTTTCCAGCAGCCCAGTTTACACTGAACCCCTCTCACAGTTAATACTACTCCCTCTTCCTTCCCTACCATTTCCTTCATTTTAGCCCTAAAATAATATAAGTTGCTGAACATTCCTGTTCTGTGAATCCCTTTTTATACCAAATTAGAAGAGATCCAGTGTTTCTTTAGTTTGTTTCAGACCCCTTGTCTTTCAGTAGACCAAATTTGCCTTTGTCTCTGTGTAGGACAACCATATGATTATCTAAAAATTTCAGAAATAGATTTTATTAAAACATCTTAAAGATGGCCTTATATGCAGTTATTTTTTACAAAACAATCCTGTTCTATTTATAAGAATTAAGATAATAATGAATAATATATTTGGTACTTGTTAGTAATGTGTTAATAACAAAATGGAGACAACCTAGAATTGTTTATTTCCTTTGGAAGTAAGGAAACATATATTGAGACTAAGTAATAATACCTCCTAAGTTTTCATGATGTGATCATGACATATTATGTAGTGAGGAAAAAAGCAACCAAACAAAGTCATTCACTCTGATACCAGTAATTTGAAAGCAAAGAGCAATTGTTTTTCGGCATAATGCATTTTTCAGTTTTAGGTTAAAAGTGTTGTATCCCTAGGAAGACACTACAGTGCATTCTCAGTACAGTGCAAATATGTATGTAGTTGAGAATTGGCATTGGATAGTTATAAAAGAAATGTTTTAAAGATAAAGAATGAAAAGTAGAAATACTGGAACTGGAAATACTTTGTATCATCTGAATTCTGTTAGTGGTTAAGAACAGCAAGGTCTGCCAAGTCACCCTTCGGTTCCAGTCCCAGCTTTATCACCGACTCTAACCTGGGGTGAGTTATTTAGCTTATTTATACTTTTGTATCCTTTTCTCTAAAATGAGTCTTATACTCACCTCATTGTCTAGTTTTACAGATGAAACGAAATAATGCATGTAAAACATTTCCTGTAGTGCCTAGTACATACTATATATTCTTGGAAAATGATAGTAATTGAGGTAAGTGGTAGTAATTATTTTCATGGTATCTTAGTTTAAAGGCCTTCAGAGAGGCCACATTTGAGCAACAAGGAGGTTTTCAGGAGGTAACTCCTAGGCAATATATAATACTAGGCTAAGTTTCAATTTCACAAGAAAAGGTTCATAAATAAGTACAATCATCAATATCAAGGGCCTGGCATCATGGTTTTTCTTCCGTCATTAGGCATCGCCCTTGTACTCAGGGGATTCTTGCCATCCTATTAGCGAATATAGCAGAACTCCTCAGGATGGGAATTCAATAATCTTTAGGTTATGGTGTGGGTCTCCACCCACCGAGACAATGCCCCATGGACTCTTGAACATATTCATATACCTTAGAGGCATGCCCCAGGTGAACTCTTCCCATGCATTCCTCTGTCACTGACCCTCGACACTGGTGATCTTCCCCTGCCACTGTTGTAACCCTTCTATGATCCAAAAATGAAGCTAACAAAATAACCAGATAAAATTAATAAGGAAGTGAAATAACACTAGTTTTAAAAATAACCAATAAAAGGCAAAAAAATGTAAAATTGAAATAATAAAAAAAAATTTTAGGCTTCATCACTCTAAGATCTGTTGTCTTGTATGTACAGTGACATTTTCTTTTGTATATTGCCCCAGGGTCTTATTTTTTTTTTCCATTTTATCTTCAAAGAAGCTTTAGGTTACAGAAAAGTTGCATAGAGAATATAGGAGATTGCCATATACCCAACACACTTCCCCTTTTTCCTCTCCCCTATTAATAACACTTTACATGAGGATGGTACATTTGTTACAATTGATGTATAAATATTGAAACATTGCTACTAACCATGTTTGATGGTTTACATTACGGTTTACATTTGGACCATACACTTTTATAGGTTTTGGTGAAATTAAAAATGGCCTGTATCCATTACTGCAAGATCATGCAGAACATTTCTAATGCCCTAAAAATGCCCTGTGTTCCATCTATTCTATTCTTCCCTTCCCCTCAGAGCCTATGGTAATCACTAAGTTTGCATTTTTGAAGAATAAGATTGATAGTTACCTGCAGTAATATTGAAAGCTTGACATATTGGTCTGTTTTCTTTTATTAGGCACTGCCTATGTTCTTGAGGGATTCTTGTCCCTCTAATTGAGAACATAGCAGGACTCCCCAGGATGGGAGTTTAATATTTTCTTGTTTATTGTGTGGGTCTCCACCCACTGATATAACTCACTATGACAAGGTGAACACTTTCATAGTGCATAGAAGCCTGCCCCAGATGCACCCTGTTCCGTATACACCCCCAGACCTAACACCCTACACCAGTAACCCTCCCCTGCCGTATTTGCCTAAAGAAGATTCCCAACATTATGGTTTTAACCACAGAATGCAAATCCCCAGAGTTTATCTGTTCCTTCCCCCGACCCTCCCCCCAATTCCATGGATAGTCTAATCAAATCCCCCACCCCACTCCCCCTCATAGACCAGCACTGTCAAACCCAATCACATCACTGCAGTGCTGTCACGCCCATCCACTGCCTAAACATACCCTTCCACCTTATCATAGATTTTACCCATGAAGGCATTGGCTCACCACCCTCTACTCCCTTTCTTTCTCCTGTAACCCTGTCTTCCAGACACTAGCTCTGTGAGCCTGCTCAGTTTGTTCAATTCATATCAATGAGGTCATGCAATATTTGCCCTTCAGTGCCTGGTATACTTCACTCAACATAAGGTCTTCAAGACTCATTCATGTTATCCTGTGTGTTAATACTGTATTCCTTCTTACAGCTGAGTAATATTCCATTGTATGTATATACTACAGTTTGCTTATCCATTCATGTATCTGTTGATGGACATTTGAGTTGCTTCCAACTTTTGGGTATGTGAATAATGCCTCCATGATCATTGATGTGTATGTATCTGTTCGTGTCCCTACTTTCAGTTCCTCTAGGTATATACCCAGCAGTGGGATTGCTGGATCATATGGCAGTTCTATAGTTAGCTTCCTGAGTGTCTGCCACAATGGCTACACTATTCTACATTCCTACCAGCAGCGGATAAGTGTACCCATTCCTCCACATCCTTGCCAACACTTGTAATCCTCTGTTTTTTTAATAGCCATCAGTCTAATGGGTGTAAGATGATATCTCATTGTAGTTTTGATTTACATTTCCTTAATAGCTAGTGATGTTGAGAGGGATTTCAGAGTGAGTCAGGAGGTCATTCCAGAGATTACGCTTATGCATGTCCCAGCAAGATCTCATTGACTGTCACAATAAACAGTGCCTCAAATAATGGGGCTTCTAAGGGCTCTAGAGATACCCAGACACTCTAAACAGGACAGACAAGCTCAGGAATTCAGCACCCTGTCAGGGGGCCTTACTTTAAAATTTATGCTCCCCAGTGTAACAGAGACTCGTTTATAGTTTCCCTACATGTGGCTCTTCTGCCCCTTTTATTTGAACCTGCAGTTAGCACAATACTTGTTAAATATATGTCCCAGAGACTTAAATCTTTGGTCCATCCATTTGCCATTTGGTCCTTGAATCTCAGCAGAGTTGCAACACCTACTTTCCAGTTCCTTGGACTCATCCAGGACAACTAACAATGCCCAATCCAAGGAATATAAAGTGTCTGCAACTACAAGCAAGATAGTTCCATCCATCTGCCCCATGGGATCTAAACCCCCTCTCAATTAGAAACAGTGGGTATCACCATCCCCAAATCCTCAAGATTGGGAAATGAACAATGGACTAAAGTAGACTTACTATAATTCTATTATACAATTATTATTCTAGCAATGGAAGAACTTTTATCATTGATATAAAGGTGGTGGTCACCAAAGGTTCTGAGGGGAGGCAGAGAGAAGAAAAGGTGCAACATGGGGCATTTTTGGGACACTGGAATTGTCCTACATGACATTGCAATGATGGATATTAATTGTGCAGGATAGAGTGTAATCTATAATGTAAACTATAGTCCATGGTTAATAGCAATGCTTTAGTATGTGTTCATCAATTGTAACAAATGTATCACACAAATGAAGGATGTTGTTAACATGGGAAAATGTGTGTGGGGGGAGAGAGTAGGGTTTATGGAAATTCCCTATATTAAAAATAAATAAATAATAGCTATTCTTCCCCCCACCCCTGCCAAAAAAAAAAAAAAAAAGGCCTTCAGAGTATTTTACTAGTAGACTCTTAGGCTCACTCAACATTACGGTGACTGGAAATGCTGTTCTTTATCTGGAGACAAATTTCTCATTCTTAAGTCATTTCTCTGTTCTTTTATATAGCTTCACTTTCTTGTTCTAAAGTGAAAATGGATTCTTTTCTCCTCTGATGAGGTTGCACCCTTCTCCAGTTATCCAGGTTCATTAAGAAAGTATAAAAATATAATCAATTCTCCACCTTCCTCACTGTCTTCAAATAATCATTGCTGATTTGTCTTCAAATAATCATTGCTGATTTTGTCAACCCGAGGACTCATTCCCACCTTGCTAGGTAGCCTTAGTACCTGGACCATATCTTTTCTCCATTCCCTGTCACCATCCTTATGTTCAATTTCAGCTTGTGAGATGATGACGCATTCATTTTTCTTCAGTCTGCTCAGTTTTTGCCACCTCCATCTCTAATTCCCCACTTCTCTGTATTTGTTGTGCCTTGTACTTCATCCTCATTGTTCTGCTCCTTAGAGCTTAGCATTCCTTTTCTCTGCTTACAAAGTCCTGCACTTCTGCCTCTCCCACTCCTCCATGTCTTTGGAGTTGGATCTGCACCTTTGGCCCTTTCCCCTTAGGCACTCCCAATTCCTTGCCCAGCCTTCTCTGGAAGACTTGCTACTTCAGTACCATCTCCCTGGCCCTCCTGCTTTATGTGTGATATTCGCTGTATGCATTTTCCTTTCTTGCAATCTGATGGTAGAACATTTTTAGAAGAGTCTCCCAAGAACCATACTGATTTGACCCACTAAAAATGTGTGATTCTAATTCCTGTTGGGTCCTTATTGTGGTTTAACAGTAATTTCTTAACAATTCATTAATGACTAGTAAGTATTTTCCATTCTCCCTATGCTTCTTATCCTAACTAAGCCTCTCTTCTTCTTGGAAGATGATCTTGCCTCTTGTTTTACTGAGATGGTTGATGCTTTTGGCTGGTGGGCATGTACTCTCATAGTCCCAAGGAGACTGATGAACAAAATGTCACTCCAGAAACTTTGTGTCTGTAAGGTCTGATTCAGTGTTTAAATACCTAGGTATCTAACCCTCCTTTTTGTCTCATTTGTCTCAGCTTTAAAAGTGATTATCTTTGAAATAGATATTTTGTCTCTGTTAATGTTTAACTCAAGTAACCAAATCTTTTCGCCCATCTTTAGACACCAAGTTCTTGCACAATCCATAGTACATTATAAATGTATTCTTAAAAAGTGATTTATGCATCTGACTTTCATGCACTGAATTTCAAAACCCCATAAAGAAATCATTTTAGAGAAATGTCATGCTGACCTGTGTTGAGGAAGAGGTAAAATTTGCTTATGTGATCAACTTCATACCTGCGTGAGTTTAAGAGATTTTGCCTTTGCAGATGTATTTGAATACTTAGATATTGTAGATACTCTATAAGTGCTTGCTAAGTGAATGACTGTTTAGCATATTACTTAACTTAGGTATTAATGATCTTTCTAAAATTGGAGATATTTTTAGTCATATAAGATACAAAGTTTATTTCTCTTGTGTTATGTTATGATCTTTCCTATTGTGGTGAACATAAAAAACCTTAGTATTTCTGGAATAATACCTCAAGATCATCTCAAACTACTTGTATTTACTTGAAAAATTCATATCTAAGTATCTTTAATATATTGCAGTTTTAATATTTTGGCATCTCCTACACATTGACTTATCAAAGAAGAGTATGTCTTTATTTTACTTTAAATGAAGAACTGTTTTCAGAGATGATTTCCTTAAATCCATCTGCACTGAAAAAGTGTAATTAATCTGACATTTTTAAAGGTTTCATTGAATTATATTCTTGACTTATGCTGTGCAGGGATAAGTACATATACATTTTCAACTAAGATTAGCTCTAGGATGTGTTAAGGCAAAAAATTATAACAGCACATATTTTATGATCAATGTATTTTATTTTAATTAGTCAATTTCAGATGAACTTGTCCATCTGTAAACTGTAGACAGGATATGCCCAAGTATGGAAAGACAAAACAAAATATGATTTAGAGCTTAGACAAAAGAGGAAAAATTTTGAATATATCTGTGTAAAACTCCCATCCAAGAATAGGCTTATTTGTATATGACCCAATGTATGAACACATTGGCAACTGGAACCTTCCCAAGGATAGGGAATATCTTGATTCAGGCTTTAAAGAAAAAATACCCTCTGAGTTCAGAGAACAGGCTTTTTTCTAACTAACTAAATTAGTTTTATTTTATTATTTATTAACCACACCAAGTTAATTTAGACCCCAACATAAACATGCTTCCATCTTGGGAGACTTACAGTTTTTGGTTTACTGATGGACACGTTTATCTGTAAATGCTTATTTAATGCTGTGTATATCTGTTTCAGGGTTAAAAAATTTTTTTAAGGGTAACATGCCATAGTTACTTTTTTGGACCGATTGAGGTACTTTGTTTGAAGGAAGAAGAATATTCAAATATACTTTAGAGAGTATAACCTATTTTTCTAACCCTGTGATTGTGTTATTTAATTACTATAAAACTGTGCTGTGGACCAAAATAGCAATATAAGGACTTATTTAAAATGCACTTTTCCCCTCTTCAAATTAATAAAAATATCCAAAAAAATTCTTAAGATCAAACATGAAAATCTCTGAATCTACAATAAATGCATCTTCAATTCTAATGTGGTTACTTGAATTATTTCTCATGACTTCATATATCTTCACAATGTCTATTTCAGAAATTTGTCGGGCAGTAGGCTATCTTTTCGTTTGGGATATCCTCTAATGCCAGTATCAGTAGGTCTTTTGGGGATTTTTCACTTTCTCCAGAGAATAAATTTTTGGTCTCTTCCCTGTGTCAGAGGTGGGTATAAGATCATATAGACTTAGCTGCTGGCATTCCAGGAATCAGCTTGTGATTTCAGCTCCGTGATATAGAATATTGGAAAGACAGAAATGAATTCCATCCTTACAGCAAAAAGCTGGGCAGACGGATTTCCATGAACCTGTCAGAGAACTAAGGTCACAGAACATAACAGCCACTCTTAAATCTGGAAGGAGGAGGGACCTTCATAAACACAAAGGTCATAGGCAGTTGTTTGCCTAAAGCAGAAGCCTGTATGCCTGCGGAAGATTCAACCAGAAAATTTGAGGAATGGCTGAAGGCCAAGTGTGGGCTCCTCTTAGAGTGCAAAGTTTCTGGGGCTGGTAGTCATAGTTGCGGGGGGGGGGGGGGGGCGAGGGGAGTTAGAGAGAGGGGTTCTCACATTTTTTCAAGTTTATACAGACTTTGAATCAATACTCTTTTCATCCCTAACTCTGAACAGTAACTTCCACAGAACTTAGTACCTCTGTCTTGCCTTTTGGGGCTTTCTCAGAGTGAATAATTTTGCTCCTCATTATTGTCTTCTGCATTTTAATCTGTTATATTTATTTGAAAGTCTCTGTCACAATAATTTGTTAAAAATCACTTCTTATAAAACAGAATGTACAGTATACATATATGTCACAGTCATACAGATACATAAATATACATATATAGACATATACAAACATATAAGTTGTAGAATTGTGGGTGATTTTTTTCTTCTATTTGTGTTTTCTGTTTTTTCTATAATACTACAAATAAAAAGGGGGTTGAGAATTCTCAGGAAACAGAATGATTATATACCTGTAATTATTCACTAGTACTTAAAGATTCTCATTTTTGTTGGTATGTTTTCTCCCAGCTTGTTCTCACCTAGGTGTTCAGGATCCTAAATGAACTAATGTTCTCCTAACACTTGCCTTTGGGTACATACAGTGGTGACTACAGTAGTTCTTTATGTTTGGACTCCAGTGCTTCCCTTAAATCTCACTATTGGAACCCTTTCCCTAACCCCAGGACTTAGAGTTAATCTGCTCTAGAGCTACAGCTATGAATGAAGATGGCCCTTGGGCATCTCCATTTATTCTGTTTTTCCAGGAGAGGGGACTTTTATAGTCCTGGGTGATATAGGTCCCAGGAAATTCTGAGCTGCTCTAAGGCAATGGTTCTTCTTGGCTCCACCTAGGAAGCATTAAAGATTCTTATTACCTAGGCTGCACCCCACACCAATTAGATCAGAATTTCTGGGAAAGGGTATCTATAGTTTTTCAAGCTCTCCAGATGATTGCAATGTATAACTAAGATTGTGAGCCATTATTCTAAAGGAAATGATTAAATTTTTCCTTTCCTAAGTAGCTCTTTGGATCTTCATGGTCATCCTGGACAAGTAATCTCTGTACCCACTGTATTCTCTCTCATACACACCCTATGAGGATTCTGCAGCCAGTTCATACCCTTTGACTAACAGGCCATGCTCACTGTGTTTGTGTGCGCACACGCATATATCTGCCCTAATGGAACAAATCTTAAGCACTAGGAGAAAAGGCACCCTCTCTTTTGTTCACCATTGTATCCCCAGTGTAGGTAACAGTGTCTGGCCCAGTAGGTTATCAAAAGATATTTGTAAAAAATGAATTCAACTTTTTCTCTTTTTTTAATAGAAAAGAGGCAAATACTGTTGAATGGTTACAACACCATTCCACATTCCTTGATTTTTAAGAACTCTTCTAAACCCAAGTTCCTGTGATTAAATGAGGAAAGTACACTTCCTCATTTCTGCTACATAAAGCTATGATGACTGTGTTCAGCCCACACCTCAGGCCTAATGACCCAAAGGAAATAAAGTTTGGAGGGCCATACCTAGGGAGAAATTACAAACATCCCAATACAAAAGTGAAAATCACTGTGAACCAGATTCATGTTTTCATTCAGCAAGTATGTCTTGGCCACATCTCTCTCCCAGGGTATTGTTCTAGATGTTGGAGATCCTGACATGAGCATAACAAAATCGCTGATATTGCTTGGTGATTTTTAACTACACCTTTTTAGGACCTGATTTGCATTCTTTTCTTCACAATCAGATTTTGCATTAAAACACAAATGATAGATTTCTAGATATTGTAATAGATGATATCCTTAAGTATGTTTGAAGTTGACAGTAAAAAACCTGACGAGAAAAAAAGTAGTTCTTTTTATAATCCCCATTTTATGGAAGAGTCAATACTTTTAAAGGGCATTAAGTAATTTTCTCAGTTATAATCCAGTGTGGCCCATCTGGGACTTCAGTCGAGGTCTTCTGACTCCAAATCCAGTGAGTAAGAAGGCTTAATACCCCGCTTGTTACATAGGAGCAGAGTGGGTCTGATTTTGTACTCAATGCCATGAAGTTAAATACTGTTTAAAAATTTAGTCATAATCAGTTAGTTTTAATGCCATTAATATTTGTTTTAAAATTGCCTAGCAGTTATCATTAATAAGCTCTTTCGTATTTTAAAAAATGAGTTAGCATTATTTTATAGTATGGTTTGGGGATTTGAAATGAGATACTTGACAATTTTCTTATGCCTTCCAATGAGCGGGCAGAGCCACAGATATATTAGGCAGGGTTTTTCAGTCTCCAGTGTTCAGATAATCTTGGAATAATTTTTACCTGTCCTTGTTAACAGGAATTATAATTTAACTCCTAATACATGAGTAAAAGGTAGTAATCAAGAGATGGCCAAATGACAGAGTGCTTGTATGTGACACAAAGAACTAAGGTCCTTGAGAAAGGCAAATTACCTCTTGTAGTTTCTATTCTAGCTGTTGTTTCCATGTCCTTATTGTCTTCCCCCCTGCCTATCAGCATATTTAATTCTGTACTTTGAATAGATAGGTCTGCTGCTGGCCCAGGGTCACTTCAAGGGAGTTATATACTTCTTTAAAATCTCTTTTCTTTAAGATAGATATCTTCTGGTTAACCTCTGGACATAATGCATGTGTAAATGGTGTGGATAGTCAATGAAGAGTCCCTTGGCAGATTAGAATGATTTTGTTATCTGAAATTAAAGGCAAGAGTTCAAGTCCCAGTTTTGCCATTGGCTGTCAGTGTAACCTTGACCAAGTTACTTAACTTTCTAGTTCTATTTTCTTACCTTAAAAATGAACATAATACTTTTTGTCTTTCTATTTTTCTGAGTTTTAGAAGAATCAAATGTAATATATATGTAAAAAGCATTTTCTTAATTGTCAATTGTTGACTTTCTGACATGAACATAACAAAATCCCTGATATTGCTTGGTGATTTTTAACTACACCTTTTTAGGACCTGATTTGCATTCTTTTCTTTACAATCAGATTTTGCACTAGACCACAAATGATAGATTTCTAGATATTATAATAGATGAAATCCGTAAGTGCATTTGACATCTGTTTTCCTCTTGTTATACTTGCAAAATTAGGAAAGTTGATTGGTTTTCTCATTAGTTCTATATCCATCAGAACCTCTTATTTTCCAGCCCCTAAATAATTAAAATGGGGTCTTGTGCCAATTAAGACCTTGCTTTGATTGAAAGTGATGTGAAGAAAAGAACACTAACTCCTTTAGTAGGAGAGTCTTAACCATGTGGATAGGTGATACTTAGGTGTTGCTGCTTCAGGGTTTTGAAATATTTTCTGTTGAACTTAGTTTAACAGAAGAAGGGGGGAGAATAAAGCATTTCAGTGATGGCAGGGATGGAAAGGAGAGAACTTTGCAATGAGAACCAGGAGATCTCAGTTCCTTCGCTGGGTGTGATGCTAAATATAGTAAGGACATTAAGATTGATGATCTCCAAGTCTCCTTCTATCTTCAGACTTTGGTGAATCTGTGACTGAATATCCAAGGAAAGTCAGAGAATTTTAACTGCACTGAAAGTAATAGTAAACTTGTAATGGTTTTTCTTTTTCAGAGCCAAAGAAGTAAAAAGATATACAAGATAAATAAATACAGTCTTTTCATATAACACTAACTGAAATTACCTCCTACTTCAGAATGGGAAATGATTAGAACCAGGGAATATGGAGTTAAAGTAAAAGATAGCTTAGTTTTCTCCTTATCCAAACTTGGGATAATAATGATTTGTTAATAAAATTAAATACTTTACAGAAATGATGCATATATAATAATTTCTTTAATTGTCTTATACATAAAAGGTAGCAGCCATTCTTTGGGTTTGGCATTTTCAGTCTCACATGTTGCTAGAATCAGCTATAAATTTTAGCCCATCCCAGTAGTTCAGTAGCACAGACCAGTATAATTATAATTTCAAAATCTGTCTAGGTCATTGCAACAGTAAAGAAGTCTCTCATGAATGACCATAGATACACAAAGCTTAAACAAAAATATTAGCAAATAAAAAGGAAATATTACATTTAAAAAATAATAATACATCATGATCCAGTACAGTTTTTCCCTGGAGTATAAGTTTGATTTAACATTTTATATAATTCACTGCAGTCAGTGCAATTCACTGCATTAATAAAATAAAGGAGAAGAACTGTATGACCATATCAACAGAAACAGAAAATATATTTGACAAAATTCCACACCCATAAAATAGTGCAACTACTGTGGAAAACAGTTTGGTGGCTCCTCAAAAAAGTTAAAAATAAAGACCATGTGTGACTCTGCAATCCCACTTCTAGGTATATGAAATACCAAAATAATTGAAAGCAAGGGCCCAAACAGATATTCGTGCACCATTATTCACAATAGCCTAAAGGTGGAAACAATCCATGTGTCCATCAACAGGTGAATGGATAAACAAATTATGGTATATACCTACAATAGAATATTAGCCACAACATGGATGAACCATGAGGATATAATGCTAAATGACTTAAGTCAGAAACAAAAGGACAGATATTGTGTGATTCCATTCATATGAAATACCTAGAATATCCAAATTCATAGAGATAGAAAGTAGAGTATAAATTACTAGGGGTTGGGAGGAAGGGAAATTGGGTATTAATATGTAACTCAGGTACTGAATTTCTTTTTGGGGTGATGGAAAAATTTTGGTAATGGATGATGGTAAGGCTAGTAAAACATTGTGAATGTGAATAATCCCACTGGTAGACTTGGGAAATTTTCTGTAGTATGTATGTTAGCACATTTTTTTTTTTTTTAATTGAGAGAGAGATTACAGAAACAGTGACATTTCAATGCAGTACATTATCCTGGACTGGATCTAATAATGGATGACAAAATACCCTAAAGGACATTTTGAGACAGTTGAAAAATTTTGGAATATAGACTATGCTTTATCAATGTTAAATCATTGAATGTCCTCTATGTGGTTACTTAAGTGAATATTCATGTTCTCAGGAAATAGAAATGGAAGAATTAAGTGTTCAAGGAGTGTGATATGTGCAATCTACTCCCAAATGTTTAGAAAATAGATAGTGTCTTAGTTTGCCACAGGGTTGCCTAGTGCAAAGTACCAGAAATGGGTTGGCTTTTATTATGGGAATTTTATTTATGGTAAAAGCTTATAGTTCTGAGGCCATGAAATGTCCAGATCAGGGTATCAGCAGAGATGCTTTCTCACCAAAGTCAGCTACTGGTAATCCTGGGGCCCTGCCACATGGTGAAGCTACATGGCCACTAGTCTCTGCTGAGGTCCCTTCCTTCCCTTCCAGAATCTACTGGCTCCCAGAGCCTAGCTATGAGCAATCAGGCACAGGGCTTGTCTCTTTCTGGGTTTCCTCTTTCAGTCTCTCAGGGCTTCTCTGCCTTTCTGCAGCGGTAAGCAAACCTGGAGTCCTCTCTCACTTGGCATAATAAAAAATGGCAGCTTCCTTTTTCTTTGTGTCTCTCTCTGTGTATCTCTATTTATATAAGACCAGCAAGAGGGTGGATACTCAACCTGAGTCATGCCTCGTTGGTGTAGTCCAATCAAAAGCAATCTAATGAAGTGATCTGAGTGAATCTAATGCTGCAATCAAAGGGTATCGCACTCTCAGGAATAGATTAGTTTAAGAATATTATCTTTCGGGATTCCAAAAAGAACTTCAAACTGTCATAGATAGAGATAACAAATGTGGCAAAATGTTAAAAGTTGGTAAATCTGGGTATCTGGATAGGGGGCATACTGGAATTCTCTGTGTTATTTTGCATTATTTTGTAACTTTCCTCTTGTTTGAGATTATTTGAAAATAAAAAGTTCAATGAAATAAAAATTCAATATCTTTCATGATAAAAGGAAAAAAAATATTCAATTTTTTCAAATGAGTAGAAGTAAAAGGGAACTTCCTCAACCTGATAAAGGCCATCTGCAGAAATTCTGCCTATAACTAGCATCACACTTCATGGTGAAATACTGATGATGTTCTCCCTAACATTAGAGGAAAACAAGAATGTCTGTCCTTTCCACTTCTATTTAACGTTGTACTAGATTGGCTAACCAGTGCAATAAGGCAAGAAAAAATAAAAGACATAATGGAGAGGAAGAAGTAAACCTGACTTTATTTGCAAACAACGTAATTGTGTTTGTAAAATATACAATGAAATTGACCAAAAGTCTTCTACAACAGAAAATGAATTTAGCAAAGTCATAGGATATGAGGTTAATATTAAAAACGATTGTATTCTTATATACCAACAAAGAACAATTGTAAAATATACAAAAGACAATACCATTTAAAATAGCGTAAAAACTTAAATACTTAGGAATAAATTAATTAACAATGTGGAAGATATCTACCCTGAAATCTACAAAATATTGTTGAGAGAAATTATAGAAGACCCAAATAAATGGAGAGATACATGGTGGGATGTTGCCCAGGAATATTCAAAGTACTTCTAGGATGCTTTGAACTAGGGTCCTAGTTGAAGAATAGAGTAGAATGGGTTCTCTGTTTTCCAACTGTGTTTTGTACCTAAGCAACAGTCTTAATATCTCTAAACCCCATCCACACATATATATGTGGGCAGGTGGGTTGGTGCACATGTGTGCATATACACACACATGCACATGCAGCACTCTAATCATTTGTACTAATTCCTTTAAAGAACCAGGATCATAGAATCATAGGGTCATTGAAATAGTCAGCCAAAGGGGTGATGATGCAAAGTATCAGAACTTGCTTGACTGTTGTAAAGGGTATTTATTTGGGGTAGAAGCTTACAGTCACAGGCCCTAAAGAGTCCAACTCAAGGTACCATAAGAGGTACTTTCTCATCCAAAGTCATTGGCCATCTGTTGAAGCAAGATGGAGGGCAAGGTCTGTGAGGGTTCATCCTTCCTTCCTCCTCTTAATGCTCCGTGGTTCCAGTTTTTCTGATCTCAGCTGTAGGCTACCATAAGGCTCATTTCTTTCCCCAGGGCTTGTTTCTTTCCAGGCTCAGCTGCTCTGTTCTCTCCACAAGGACAGCTATAGACTATCAGGCTCATCTCTTTTCTCAGGGCCTCTGCCATGTCTAATGAGCTCTCTCTTCCTGTCTGTTCTTCTTCTCTGAGTCTACTTCCACATGAGAGCCTGTTTTTTCAGTCCACTAAGGGGGCTGAGACTTAATGCTGAGCTGCACTCTAATGACGTGGTTGAATCAAAGCCCTAACCTTAACATAATTTAATCAGATGGCTCAGCTGAATCTAATACAGTCAAAGGGTTTTCACACCCGGAGAAACAGACCAGTTTACAAACATAATCAATATCTCTTTTTGGAATTCATAAATAATACCAAACTGCCACAATCACATTAGTCTCTGGCACATGGGCACTAAGTGGGCTATAGGACCACTACTCTTTTGTTAGTGTTATCATTGGATCACTCTTCATGGTTACCATCAAAATATAAAAAAGCAACAATTGAGAAACTTACCACTTAGTTAAGATGTAATTTCCCCTATTGTTTAGTTTCAATCATTAACAAATCTTTGAATTATTTTGACCCAGATTTGAAGAGTTATCATCTTTGTTCTTTAAATTGTATGGTCTTTTACTGTCACAAAGCACTTTCATAAAGAGTGGTTTATATGCTCATGCTAACAATTCCATGTGGTAGACACGTGTGACAGTTTGAGTTTGGTGAATCCCCAAAAAAGATAGGTTTTTGAACTAATCCATTCCTATGGGTGTGGGACTCTTAGATTGCATTTGATTCAGTTAAGGGACCTTGATTAGATTGCTTTTGGTTGGACTATGTCAGTGAGGGGTGACTCAGGTTGGGTCTCTGCTTTATTATTGCAGCCTTATATAAATGGTGACACAGTGAGAAAGAAGAAATTCAGAAAAGGAAGCTCTGCCATTTTAACTAGCCATGTGAGAGAGAGGACTCAAGGATTGCTAGCAGCTGAACTGAGGTCTGAAGACCTCAAGAGACTAGGCCCATGGAAGAGCTCACAGCTCAAGAGAAGAGCCATTTGCCTGATCGCCCATAGCTGGGCTCCTGGAGACAGTGAGCCTTGAGTTAAGGCAGGAACCTTGATAGTGATCAGCTGCCATCTTGCCTCACCATGTGACAAGATGCCAGGATCACCAGTAGCTGACTATGGTAAGAAAGCACCTCTGGTGGTGCCTTGATTTGGACATTTCATGGCTTGAGAACTATAAGCTCTTACCCCAAATAAAATTCCCATTATAAAAGCCAACCTATTTCTAGTATGCTGTATCAACAGCCCTGTGGCAAACAGATGAAAGGGTAGGTATTTTTTTTCCATTCTCAGAGGTGGAAACGAGAGCTTCAGCAATTTGCTCAGGGTGCATTGGCTTGTAAGTAGTAAAGCTGACTCCTGAACCCATATCTTTTTATTTCAAACTCATTTTTCTTTACTGAGCCATACCTCTCACTACTGTCTCAGTTGATATACTTGCCTGTCTTTTGAAAAAGCTGGCATGTCATCAGCATACTATCAGCACGATGTGAGCATTCTCTGCAATGCCAAACTCTGGCTTTGGGGCTGAGAGCCAGCTTACCCTGTGAAACTATAGTGGGAATAAATATATAGAATATTAATTTCCTTGTGGTTCCTTGGTTCCTTTGTAAGTTTTAATTAAACCTGAATTTAGTTTCATTGTGATTTAGTCATTCCTTTTTCCATTCTCTTGTTCATTCTTTTTGTCCATCTAGCAAATATTTATTGAGCAGCTATTATGTTTTTTACAGGTAGTAGGAGAAACAGATAAATCATTTATTATAATAATTAAAAGTACAGACTACCTTATAAAATATTTGGACCTAATATAAGAATAAAACATTAGTACTGCTGAGAGAGGGTGGCGAGAATGAATATGTTGGAAACCAGGGGGCTGAGAGGCTCTTTATGAATTGATAACCGAATTCATATCTTTCTAGTTAAGGGACACACTGTAAAAGCCAGGAGTGTTTTCTAACCTGTTCAGGGCAGACCCAGGGTAGGTTATCAGCATGATGGGCTGGCACCTGCTCATATTTAAATCAAATTTGAGAACATTTTTAATAAATCAGAAACAGCACATATGTATATGTCTTTGTATTATACAAATATATATATATACGTGTATAATAGTGTTTTAAGATATTCATCTAAGTATCTGAACTAAGTGTACTAAGTATACTGAACTAAGTATCCAATTTTTAAAAATATTTAAGCATCTTTATAAATAAACAATGGATATCATGAATATTTGACTATGTTATTATGAGTAAAATGTAGGTTAAATTATAAAATTGTAGAATGGTAACAATAGAAGAGCCTTAGAAATCAACCCTCTCATTTACTTTTTAAAAATTAATGTTAATATTTTTAAAAGGGAATACATTTACATGATTTAAAAGTCAAAATATATAAAAAGGTATACAGTGAAAAAAAAATCTCACTTCTATCCCGTCTCCAACTATTCCTCTCTGCTTCCAGACCCCTATAGATAATCACTTCTTTTGGTTTCTTGTGTATCCTTCTAGGATTTCTTTATGCAAATACAAGTATATATTCTTACTTATCCCATTCCTCACACAGAGAGTGACATGGTATATTAACTTCCCCTGCATCTTGCTTTTTTTTTTTTTAAACTTAAATAACTTCTTAGGGTTAGACAGTAAGTTTGGCTTCAAAACCAGACTGCATTAAAACCAAAGTGTATCTTCCTAATCACTTCATTCATTGCCTTTCCCTGTGTTGTTGCCTAATGAGAAAGGGACTCTTAATACTGCCAGCCCAGGATCCCATTGATTCAGGGCCTGCAGGGGTGTGAACTCAGTAATAGTCCTCACGGCTGGGTGGAGCAAGGCCAGTGGGCCTATCAGGAAAGTATTCAGGCAAAGCGAAGGTTGAATTGCTGACACCTCTCAAAAATGCCATTTGTTTTAAAACTGAACCTTGTGTGTACTTTGTGCAAAACTTGGAAATTCATTGATATACATTTAGACACTCATTTAGGAGCAGGTAAGTTACCACAATTTTTAGAGGTTGTTAATCTAAAAACAGAAATTAAGCTATGATAGAAAAATATAAGGGACCACTTTGTTTTCTTTGTGGGGTTGTGAGTAGAGTGAAGTATTCAGGAAGAATATTACTGTTGCAGGCTTTGGGGTGGTCATGGGCATTGAAGCAAATATTAATAATTACCAAATCCTTTCATTTCTAACACTCCATATCTTGGGAAACGCCTCCCCCCCAACTGTTCTTCGTAACTATTTCCATGCACTTGTGGTCTATATAGTTGTCATTTTTCAAAGTTATAGAACATTCTGTGTTGTTAAAAGTCCATAGTTTTACCAGTCATTCTCTTTCCTTCCTTTTCTGCCTTCCCCCTCCCTTTCTCTCATTTTTCTCTCTCATTCTCTTGCTCTCTCTTCTTGGATTCCAGTAGTGCTGCCGTGAATGCCTTTTACTAATTCCTGTTATTTTCCTTTGAATAATTTCCTTGGAATATATTCTCCAAAGTAGAATTATTGGGCCAAAGAACAGGACAGCTTGTTTCATATTTCCAGGTTGCATTTAGGAAAGCTTAGACCAATTTATAGTATTCCCAACATGTGAAAATATATTTCCATCATTAATCAAGACCCTGTTTTCTATGGGATGGACCAAGCCAAGAATTCAACTTTGGAAACTAAACACTGGGATAGCATTGTCATTCTAGGAAGGTCACAGGAGCACTTAATGGGAGAGTTCAAGCTGGTAGAAAGAGAGATCCAATCACAGTCATCAATGTTTGTTTCAGGACTCTGGTGCTGAAGCGCAGGGGCAAGAGCAAGGAAGGGGCCAGTTGTAAGGGTACTGGGATGCCTGGCTGCAAAAGATCTGGGGACAGGAAAATAAAACTCGCATTCATTTACCGACTAGAGTGAGGTTTTTTTGTTTGTTTGTTTGTTTTAGGTGGTACTGGGAAATGAACCCAGAAACTTGTAAATGTGAAGTAGGCTTTTAGCAACCAATTTACATCCTCTTCCCGGAAAGTGTAGTTTTGAGCCTAAGGAACCAGACAAGACCTGCAAAACATAACTGGTACCAAAATCTGGGACCACCTGAGAAGATGGTGGAATGTGAAGCCAGAAAGTAAAGCTTTGTGTACTCTATCCCGGGCCTAACTGGGCTTTTATTTTATCTTATCTTATCTATTTATTTACTTATGCAATTAAAACAATTATTTGGGGTCTTAGAATTGTAATTTGGAGAGCATATTTTCAGGTAGCAACTTGAATTGTATCCTAAGTTGGGGCTGTCAGGCAAGGACTTTAAAATGAAAATGGAGAAGAAACCAGAGGAAAGGTTTGCTAGGGGTAGGGGTTTTAGAAATGGTTTTAATTTTTCAGGAAGGGAATGGTTTTGGTAGCTGCATAGGTTTCGCATATAATCGCCAGTTTTGGGAGAGACATAGACTCCATTTACTTCTCTTAGCCTGAATTGATACCAAGCAAAAAGTGGGTTACTTCTTCCTGGTGCATCTTTATTTATTTATTTATTTTGCCTTTATTTATTTTTTTGATGTTACATTAAAAAAATATGAGGTCCCCATATACCCCCTACCCCCCTCACCCCACTCTCCCTGCATAACAACAACCTCCTCCATCATCATGAGACGTTCATTGCACTTGGTGAATATGTCTCTGAGCACTGCTGCACCTCATGGTCAGTGGTCCACACCATAGCCCACACTCTCCCACATTCCACCCAGTGGGCCATGGGAGAACATACAATGTCTGGTAACTGTCCCTGCAGCACCACCCAGGACAACTCCAACGCCCCCACATCACATCTCTTCCTCCCACTCCCTACCCCCAGCAGCCACCATGACCACTTTCTCCATACCAACTGATGCATCTTTAAAGCCCCAGTGTCTCAGGATTGGCTTTAAATTTGCATTGTTATTTATTTTTTGCTAAATTAATAGTTATATAATGATATCTCAGAATGATCTTTTGTCACCTCGTCAAACTGTAGCATTTTCCAGGTTCATCTCCTTGAACTACTTTTTCAAGTAAAATCAGGTCATTGACCCTGTTTATGCTACTTTATATGACTTACATGTGACACATTTAACTCTTCTTCACTCTGTCCATTTTTTTGGTATTTGGTATTACATTATATCTGATGTATTCGATATTTGATATGTTTTGGGGGATAGAAATTTTCATTCCTATATATTTGGAAAATAACTTGTTGATAATATTCTTTCTTTTTTTGCTGTTATAAAGTTATTCCCTTCCACACTTGGAATAAATATATTATTCTGTTTTCTTCTACAGTCACTTTAGTTTTTTGGCCTTTATGGATAGTGTGAGGTGAAGGTTCCAACTTAGTTCTTGCCATTATTGCTCGCTTTCTGTTGCTCACTAGCACTTTCCCCCTCTGTAATAGGATTACTTCTGGCCTGGCATGTATTAATCCTTTATGTTTATTTCTGAATTCTATTTTGAATTTTTTTTAAATCAACTATCCCAGTATCTTAAAGAAAAAAACACTTTTGTTTTAGTGTTTTTTCTTTCTTTTAAAATTTTTCTTTTGTAACATTTTAAAATTTCATAGTTGAAGCCACTGTCATAACTTAAATATTTTTCCTTTGATATTTTTGCCTACTTTTCCAACATATGTTTTACTACCAATATCAAGTTCTGTAAAACCAGCATTTTATTAAATCTACATAATAATTTAGAAAACGTTGTCATCTTTACTATATTTAGTTTTCCCAGCATGGAGCAAATTATATTTCCCCATTTATTCATCTTTCTGTGATTCTGCCACCAGACTTTATGCCATTTTTGAATAAGCCTCTAATTTTCTTATTTAAATTAATACCCACTTACTGAATTTTTTGTTAGTATTATAAATGGGGTCTCTTTCATTGCATTTTCCAGCCGTAGGTTATAGTACTTGGGATTTTAGTAGTTTTAAGCGGATTTTTATGCTGCAGCTTTGCTGACATTATTTATTAACACTAGTCATTTTAAATGACTTTTAATCATACAACTTTTTTTGATGCTATAGAATTGTCATATAAAACATATTGTTTACATTGCTTAATTCTTTTTTCTCTCTAATACCTAATTGCACATTCAATGAAGTAACTACCTTTGCTTTCCTAAGAATTAGGAAATTGGGTAATCATACTACCCTGTGAAAGTTGCAGCTAGCACATAAATGGACTAAAGTATAAAGTATAAATGGATTAAAGTATACTCTTTGGGAGATGAAATTGGTCCCAAGTAAGCAATATTAGAGGTATAATCTATTTGATTATATTCATTATGCAAAGAAGGAACGTATCAAACCAAGCTAGAGAAATAATAGGAAAAAGAGTGTTATAGAATCAAAAATTGTTAATAACATTGTCTAAAATAAAGGATGCTTTCACCAGTGAGCTTTGAATAATCTGAAAATGGAGATGGATGCAGGAGGAATTGAAGTACTCTTGGTATATTCCCATTGACAGTTTATCCCTAGGATGAGACTGGTGTATCAGGCCCTATTAAAGCACAGTTCCTCTAATTCCTGCTGTTCTAATCCCTTGCTCATCTAGTAACCCACACAGGTCTTCCTTATCAGAAGAGAATACACTGATTTTAGGAGCTTGGAGCATTTCATTCCTTAAGGTGGTGATTTATCATTGTGCAAATAGTTTTACTTATCATGGGTAATGGATGCACTAGCCTTATAAATTTAGGACCTAATTAATTTCCCATAGTAAAATAATGAGTTAGCATTCTGGTTGTATAATGTCACCTACCCTTAGGCAATGACTGCAGTTGGTATGCAGACACAACTGACTGTCTGAGTCCAGAAGGCTCCGGCCAAACCCTACATCCACCGAGAACATGAGCAACACTCTCTGAGGCTTCTTTTGAGAGAGCCAGACAACCTGGTTGTAGAAGTTTGCATTGCCTTAGATAGGTTCAGATAGGTATTTTGATTTTCTATGAGCACTTATTGCAATAATATGTTTCTGTTTTTCCTCTTCATGTGATGAATTATATTATTTTCTCTGTGTCAGTCTTGCAGATAAGAATAAACTCTGCGTATTCATAGTGGAAAATTGTTCTCATATGGTCTTGTATTCCATTTACTAAGATTTTTCTTTGGTTATTAGGGCCATGCTAATAAGGAACCATTGCGCATATCTTGTCTGATTTTGGAAAATAAAACTACTTTTGCCTAATGAAGTAGACTGAAAAGCATAACATTCTTATCTATTTTTCGAAAGTTTAAAAACATTTGCCAACAAACTTACTGGCTATAGTCACCTTTTAAAAGAATAATTCCTAATAACATTTCTTTTTGTTTGCTTCAAGATTGCTAGTTTAGGATCCTCTCTTATACTTTCTTAAAAATTTTAAGATATATTTTTATTCATTTCCACTTAATTATAAATATATTAGCATATAACCAAGGTTCAAAATGACCTAGTTGAAAATTTTTTTCTAACTAATTGTCATGATTTAATGAGTTTTTTCTCTTGGATTGATTACTTGTATGTAGCATGTTTATTTTTATGTTCTTTTAGTTTTATTTTCACCTTCTCAAATTTACTTTGATACCAATTCATTTCTCTTTTAGAAATTCTTTTAGACAGATTCTTTTTTTTCTCCCTCTCCTCCCACCCCCCCAGTTGTCTGCTCTCTCTGTTCATTCACTGTGTGTTCTTCTGCGTTGTCCACTTGCATTATCCGGTACCACTGGGAAACTGTGTCTCTTTTTTGTTGCATCATCTTGCTGCATCAGCTCTCTTGTGTATGAGGCACAACTCCTGGGCAGGCTGCACTTTTTTAATGCAGGGCGCACTCCTTGTGCGTGGGGCTCCCCTACGTGGGGACGCCCCTGCGTGGCACAGCACTCCTTGTGTGCTCCAGCACTGCGCTTGGGCCAGCTTACCACATGGGTCAGGAGGCCCTGGGGATTGAACCCTGGACCCTCCATATGGTAGACAGACGCTCTATCAGTTGAGCCATGTCTGCTTCCCATAGACAGATTCTTAATTGTTTTAATTTCTTTCCTTTGTTTCCTAATTTGTAATACTGACATTTGGAAAGCCTGTGCCTCTTAAAGGAAAAAATTGTTGACTGATTTTTAAAAGCCTATTAGTTGCATGGTAAATATAACTGCCACTGAATTGTATACTTACAAATGGTTAAAGTGAGAAATTTTATGTTATATACATGTTACTACAATAAAAAACATAAATTTACCAAAAAAAAAAAAAAAAAAAAAAAAGGCCTACTAGGTGAAACACTGACCTCATAGGTATATCTGTATTATATTCCTGCAGTTGTGAATAGATCCTTTGAGTATTGCCCAATCTCCAAACTTGATAAACTTTTTCAGTACATATAACTATTTGAATGTTAGTAAAAGAAAGCATAAACAAGAAGACACTGGGAAGGAGACGATGACTCTAAGAGAGAAGCTTCTACTTGTTGAGATTTTGTGCCTGCCGAAAGATAACAGCCAGGAAGTTAGTTATGAAAGGACAAGTGAGGGCTGTTGATCCATGAGGGCTCTTGGTCCATAGGGCCAAACAATAAATTCAAAACCTAGCGGAAGAATGTAGGCCAAGCTAGGAAGGAAGTGGGTAGCAGTTTGGATTTCCCTCATTCATCATGGTCAGAAAGAACCAAATAAACTGATACCTTAGTCGCACATAAGGCAACAGATAAGCATCATTTCCAGGGAGATGGGCCAGGCTCAGTTTCCAGAAAGAGCAGGGAACAGGTGGGCCAGACATCTCACGATGGTATGAAATAATAATGATAATGACAGTGGCCGTATAGGTAGCTGTACTTTACATATGTTATTATTGATGCAAAATCTTCTCACTCTTCCCATTTTACAGTGGAAGGAAATGGAGTCTCATACAGGTTTGAAATACCTTACCTAGCCAGGCTGATGTAGCAAGTAAGTAATGTAACTATAGCTGTGATTTTCACTAGTCTCTCAGACTCCAAAGCTTGTGATCTTTCTATTACTCTACATTGCCTAAGATCTAATATACATGGTTGCATTTATACATAGTTCTAATACTTGACACACGGGTTATGGCTGCAAAACCTAGAACAGAGATAATCTTCTGTTCAGGTCTGGATTTTCCATATTTCACTCAGTGTGTTAACAAGAGCTGGCAGGTATATGTTGGCTGGTAGAGCGAGGTAGAACCTCCAAAATTTATGTCAATTCTAATGCTCCTCTGCCTTATTCTCTGCACCCATGCTAGAACTTTGTAAGTTTTTGGAGCAGAGTAAGAGCAGAGCCTAGAGGCCTCCTGGTGTGCCCCACATAGTTTATCATGGCTTGTGGAAAAATATTTGTTCGTATTGATTTTTTTTCCTTATCCTCTTAGAATTTCTCTTTGTGCAGGTTTTATGGTGTTTGTATTTTATTAGTACAGCAGTTCATGCGTATAGCTTATAAGTAAATAAATATACAAATACTCAAGTAGAGCTGAAGTTTTTTTATTGATGAGATGGTTTTATTTGGCAATCAGGGCTTTAGGGCAAAAGAACGTAAACCTGGCTGGGAAGTTCAAGGCCCTAGTAAGTTTTTAAAAAATCAGATTTCTTTGGCCCTCCCAACACAGAATCATAATCTCCAAGATGGGGTTCTAAGAATGTTTGATATTTAATAAGCACCAGAACCTGAATTACTGCACTATGGTATCCTCCCTAAAACTATCTTAATACTTTGTAGTTATTCAAAGAAATTTTGGTGCTAATTGTTGCAGATAGGCCACTGGAAACAAGATAGGAACTCCTACAGTGCTTTAAAGGCTGTTTGTGAATTTGCTCAGTTGTTTATTGTTTATCTCCTACTGAAAGGTAAGCCACTTCTAGCTTGTTAACCGCTTATTCCTAGATTAGTGCCTGATACATAGAAATGTTCAATAAATATTTGGTGAATGAATGAATGAATGATGATGACAAAACCCTGTTGCCAACTGTGCTTGGGTAATCACATGCCACATTTCCCCTGAAATACCAAAGAAAGAATTGGTTTCAGCCATGTTGCCATTAACTTGAAGGATTTCTTAGTCCTGGGTTATTATACTAAGCTGACTGCAATTTTAATTTTAAAAATTATATTAATTTTCATAATGCTATTGTATTAATACTATCAAAAAAAGACTGAGGAAACAACACAAATGACAGACTTCTCTTTAGAAACAATGGAGGACAGAAGAAAATGGAAAGTCATCTTTAAACTACTGAAAGAATAAAACTTTCTTTTAAAAAAAGCAATAGACTCAAAGACACTAGAATGGTTATTTTTTTTAATGGAAAATAAGGGCTGGTGAGGATGTAGAGAATTAAGAACCCTTGTATATTGTTGGTGGGAATGTAAGATGGTGCAGCTGCTGTGGAAAACACTTTGGCAGGTCCTCAAAAAACTAAACAGAGGAGACTTCTGGGAAGATGTAATCAGAGTAGTCAGCAGGGCTCAACTCTCTTATAAAAACAGTGGGGGGAAGTGCAAAAAGCTTTCTGAGAGAACTGCTTTGGGGATGTGCAGACTAGGTGAGTGCTATGCATCTCCAGAAGGGAGAGAATGGAGAGATGAAGAGGCCAAAATGAAAAACATGAGTTACTCATCCCTAAGACTGGGAATGGCACCCAACCACCGCTCTCAAGGAGAACAACCCTGGTAACGCCCGTATCTCATTGCGGCCAAGTGAAAAGGAACTGGGATCTTCCTCCCTGGGAAGAAGGAGGGTGCAGTGGAAGGTGGACAGTGGTTTCTCTTCAGTGAGTTTTGCCAGTAGAGCATGCTTTAAATCTCAGCTCTAGCCAGCCCAGCAACTGGAGGCTGAAAGACACTGCTGTGGAAAGATTCACTGAAGAGCATGATCTGCTGGCAGGCATGGAAACTGCAAGAAGAAAAAAAGTTTTCTGGAGTCTCTCTTCTCCCATGCCCCCTTGGATCTGATCTGTACCTCAATAGTGGGTCCCAGACACTGTTTTGATAATTTTAGCTGGACAATTTTAAAGATTAGAATAAGTTGGACAAAAAAGAAAAAAGAAAAAGAAGAGCCATGAAACAAAACCACTAGGCAAGAGAAAGAAATTGACTGTCGAGTAAATTCACTGTCATAATCAGATAGCTAGACATAGGCAAAAAATTAGAGCAGGTATAGCTCAGTGGTTGAGTGCCCCCTTCTCATGTATGAGGTCCTGGGTTCAATCCCCGGTACCTCCTTAAAAAAAAAAAAATTACAAGCCATACTAAGAAACCGTAAGATATGTCCAGCCAAAGGAACAAATAAAATTTCTGATGAGACACAGGATTTAAGACAACTAATCAGTGATGTTCACACAAATCACCTAAATCAATTCAAAGAGTTGAAGGAAAATATAACCAAAGAGATAAAGAGATATTATGAAGATACTAGGTGAGCATAAAGGACAATTTGATAACCTGCAAAGAAAAGTAACAGGACTTATGGAAACATAAGAGAGGCATCTAACAGCAGATTTGAATTGGCTAAGGACAGAATTAGTGAATTATAAGACAGAGCATCTGAACTTGATAAGACAGAACAGAAAGAGAAAAGAATGGAAAAAAATTGAACAAGGTCTAAGGAATTGAATGATAATGCAAAATGCACAAACATGTGTTATAGGTTTCCCAGAAGCAGAAGAGAACAGAAAAAGGGCAGAAAGAATATTTGAGGAAATAATGACCAAAAATTTCCTAACCCTTATGAAAGAAGAAAATATCAAAATCCAACTGAATAAATATGAATAGACTTACTCCAAGATCCCAACTATTTAGAATGTCAAATGCTAGCTTTAAGAAGAGGATTCTGAAAGCAGCAAGAGAAAAGCAGTGCATCACATACAAGGGAGGCTCAATAAGACTAAGTGCCAGTCTCTCATCAGAAACCATGCAGACAAGAAGACAGTGGTATGATATGTTTATGGTACTGAAAGAGGAAAACTGCCAGCCAAGAATTGTTTATCTGTCAAACTTTACTTCACAAATGAGGGTGAATTTAAATTCTTCAAAGACATAAAAATGGAGAGAGTTTGTTACCAAAAGACCAATTTACAAGAGATACTAAAGGGAGTGCTGAAGCCTGAAAAGAAAAGACAAGGGCAAGAGACTTGGAGAAGAGAGTATAGAAATGAAGATTATCACTAAAGGTACCTAAAATTATCAAAAGAAAGGCAACGGTAAGATGTGACAACAGAAAGCCAAAGGATAAAATGGATGAAGTAATACCTTCAAAGTAATAACATGGAATGTTAATGCATTGAACTCCCCAATCAAAAGCTATAGACTGACAGAATGGATTAAAAAAAAATATGAGCCATCTATATGCTGTCTATAAGAACACAGGCTGAAAGTGAAAAATTGGAAAAAGATACACCATGCAAATAATAACCAAAAAAAAAAAGATCTGGAGTAGTGATACTAATATCTGACAAAATAGGTTTTAAATGAAAAACTGTTATAAGACATGAAGAAGGTCACTATATGTTAATAAAAGGGGCAATTCACCAAGAAGAAATGACAGTAATACATATTTATGCACCTAACTTGGGGGCTCCAAAATACACGAGGCACATACTGACGAAACTGAAGGGAGAAATAGATGTCTCTACAATAATAATTGGATTCTTCAGTACACCACACTCAGCATTGGATAGAACATCTGAACAGAGGATAAATAAGGAAACATAGAGCTTGAATAATATGATGAATTAACTAGACCTAACAGACATTTATAAAGCCTTGCGCTCCAAAACATTCTTCTCAAGTGCTCATGGATCCTTCCCAGGGTAGACCACATGTTGGGTCACAAAATAGATCTCAATAAATGTAAAAAGATTAAAATTGTACAAAGCACTTTTTAAAATCATAATGGAATGAAGCTGGAAATCAATAACAGGCAGAAAAAAGAGAAAATTCATGAACATGGAGATTAAACAACACACTATTAAGTAATCAGTGGGTCAGAGAAGCAATTGTAAGTAAATATCTCAAGACAAATGAAAATGAGAACACAGCATATTAAAACCTATGGGAAAAAGGGGAAAAAAAGGAAAATAAAAGAATAAAACCTGTGGAATACAATGAAAATACTGCTAAGAGGGAACTTTATAGCCCTCATTGCCTACATTAGAAAAGAAGAAGAAGCTAAAATTGAAGACATAAATGCACACACGGAGGAAATAGAAAAAGAAGAGCAAACTAATCCCAAAGCAAGCAGAAGGAAAGAAAGTACAAAGATTAGAGCAGAAATAAATGAAATTGAGAACCAAAAAGCAGTAATCAACAAAACAAAAAATTTAGTTCTTTGAGAAGATGAACAAAATCAACAAAGAAAAAATGGAAAGAAGATGCAAATACATAAAAAAAGAAATGAGAAGGGAGACATTACCACTGACCCCATGAAAATAAGAGAGACCATATGAGGATATTACGAACAACTGTATGCCAACAAACTAGACAATGTAGATGAAATGGACAAATTCCTATACAGGAACACACAAATAACCTATGCAGACCCTCTAAGAAATGGAACCACTCAACAGACCAATTGCAAGAGATTGAAACAGTCATCAAAAACGTCCCAACAATGAAAAACCCAGGACTAGATGGCTTCACAGGTGAATTCAACCACTCATTCAAATATCTAATGCCAGTCTTGCTCAAACTCTTCCAAAAAAAATTGAAAAGGTGGGAATGCTACCAAACTCATTCTGTGAAGCCAACATCACTCTAATACCAAACCCAGATAAAAAAGATACAATGAAAAAAGAAAATTACAGACCAGTTCCTCTAATGAATATAGATGCAAACATCCTCAACAAAATATTTGCTAACCGAATCAAAAATCCCATTAAGAGAATTTTTACACCACGATAAGTGAATTTTATCCCAGATATGCAAGGGTAGTTCAACACAAGAAAATCAATTAGTATAATAGACCATATTAATAAATTGAAGAAGAAAAAAATGACATCATCATCTTGATTGACATGGAGAAGGCATTTGACAAAATACAGCATCCTTTCTTGATAAAAACACTCCAAAAGATAGGAAAAGAAGGAAACTTTCTCAACATGGTGACATGCATATATGAAAAACCCATAGCTAACTTTGCACTCAACAGTGAAGACTGAAAGCTTTCTCATTGAGATCAGGAACAAGACAAGGATGTCTACTGTCACCAATGTTATTCAATATTGTGCTAGAAGTTCTAACTATAGCAGTTAGGCTTGAAAAAGAAATAAAAGGCACCCAGATAGGAAAGGAAGAAGTAAAAATTTCACTATTCACTGATGACATATCCTGTATCTAGAAAATCCTGAAAAATGCACAGCAAAGCTACTACCAGGAATATATTCAGAAGAACTGAAAGCAAGAACAGAGACAGACATTTGCACACTATTGTTTATAATGGCATTATTCACAATTACTAAAAGATGGAAATCACCCAAGTGTCCACCAGCCAATGACTGGATAAACAAAATGTGGTATATACATATGATGGAATACTATTCAGTTGCAAGAAGTAATGAAGTCAGGATGCATATGACAATATGGATGAAACTTGAGGACATTATGTTGTGTGTAATAAGCCAGACAAAAAAGGACAAATATTGTATGGTCTCACTAGTATGAACTAAATACGACGTGTAAACTTATGGAGTTAAACTGTAGAGTATAAGTTACTACGAGATAAAATGTGGGTTGAGAAGGGATTGCTGATGCTGAATATATGTAGAATGTTTAATAATGTGGATTGTAAATTTGTGGAAATGGATAGAGTTGTTCAGAACACATTACAGTAAGTGTATAATCCAGCCTATTTATAAATGTGAATGTGAATGAAAGGGCGTAGTTTAATGAGGTTAATGGCATTTGGAAGAAGGTTAGAAAATAAACTGGGGACTGTGTTACATAGTGATTTTTAGTGGTGGATGATGATCTCTTTAATAGTACAAATACAAGAATGCTCCTCTATTATAAGGTTTTAAGAATATATAAAAATACAAATAATGTAACATATAGATCTATAGTTTGATATAGATATGGTAATATTTAAATATTTTATAGCAGTGGTGTATTAGTCTGCCAAAGGGGTGCTGATGCAAAATACCAGAAATCTGTTGGCTTTTATAAAGGGGATTTATTTGCAGTAAAAGCTTACGGTTACAAGACCTTCAAGAGTCCAACTCATGGTTGCTTTCTTACCAAAGTCCATGGTCACATGTTGAAGCAAGATGATCGCTGATATCTGCCTAGTCTCTCTTTCCTGGGCTTCCTCTTCCTCTTGAGGCTCCATGGGCCCAACTTCTTCCCAGTCTCAGCTGTAGGCTTGCATAGGGCCTGTTTCTCAGGGCTTCCTATATCAGTCTTGATTCTCTTCCCAAAGTCAGCTGCAGACTATCAGGCCAATGGCTCATCTCTCTTCCAGGGGTCCCAGGATCAAAATATGATAGAGCTCTGACATGTCAACTTGAGCGAGTGTCATTTATATTGGCCCACCAAGGAATGGGGACTCAACCTGAGTCATGCCTGACTGATGTGGTCGAATCAAAACCCTAATCTTAACAGGTAAATTAATCAAGGGTTTCTCAACTAAATCTAATAAAATCAAAGGGTAGGGAAGCGGCTGTGGCTCAATCAGTTGGGCTCCTGTCTACCATATGGGAGGCCCTGGGTTCACATCCCAGGGCATCCTTGTAAAGGCAAACTGGCCCACGTGCTGCGGAGAGCTGATGGCCTGCACTTTGTGGAGAGCTGGTGCAGCAAGATGATGCAACAAAGGGAGACAAGCAGACACAGAAAACCACACAGTGAATGGACACAGAGAACAGCAAAACAAGCTGCGGGGGGAGGGGATAAAAAAAATTAAAGGGTATTGCACCCAAAAAAATCATTTACAAACATAATCTTTCTCTTTTTGGGATTCACATAAATCTCCAACTGTCACAAGTGACAAAGAAGGTACTGTATCAGTGCTAAGCGTCAGTCAGTAATGGGGGTGGGGGTAGGTATAAGGGGATATGGGTTTTTTTCTTTTGGAGTAATGAAAATGTTCTGAAATGGACTGAGTTGATGACAGTACAACTCTGTGATGAAACTGAAAGCCACTAAGTGTACATTTTGGATGGACTGTACAAGGTAGGGGACCATATAAGACAGTGAACCTCTGTTAAATGATGGACTGTGGTTAACAGTACAAATAAGAGAATATTTGCTCATGAAGTGTAACAAACATACTAATACGTGGGGTTACTAGTAGCATGGTTTGTGGGAAAAATATACCAAATATAAGCTGTGGACTATAGATAGCAGTAACATTATGACAAGGTTCTTTTCATCATTTGTAATAAATGTGTCACAACAATGTAAAGTGTTAGTGGTGGGGTGATGTATGGGGATCCTTTACAGGGATCCTTTATGGTATTCATGACTGTTTTGAAAACTCACAAATTCTCAAAAAAAAAGTATGAGACTCAAAAGTAAACTGTCACTGAATGTTGAAAAAGAAAAAGAAATGCAGAATAAAAGTGAGAGGGAAAAAAAAGTTAAACATAGAATGACCCAGCAATTCTACTTCTAGGTATATACCTGAAAGACTTGAAAGCAGGGACTTGAACAGATATTTGTGCACCAATGTTCCTAGTGGCATTATTCACAATTTCCAAAAGATGGAAGTGACCCAAATGTCCAACAACTGATAAATGAATAACCAAAATGTGGCATATCCATACAGTGGGATATTATTTAGCCATAAAGGGAATGGTGTTCTGATACGTTGGTCAACATGGATGAACCTTGAAGACATCATGTTGAGTGAAATAAGTCAGACACAAAGAGATAGATATTGTACATTTCCACTTATATGAAATACCTAGAATATGCAAATTCATGGAGACAGAAAATAAAATCCAAGCTACGGGAATGAGGGGATAATCCATAATGGGTTGCAGGGTTTCAGTTTAGGGTACTGGGAAAGTTCTCATAATGGAGGGTGGTGTGGGTAGTGAAACATCATGAACATGATTGATCTCACTGACTGGGGTGCTTGGAGGGGTTGAGATGGAAAAGTTTATGTCATATGTATGTTTCCACAATTAATTAAAATGAGCAACTAAAGGGACTGGATTTAATAATGGAGTAGAAAAGGCCCCAAAAGACATTATTGGGACAATTGAAGAAATTGGCATATAGACTGTAAGCTTTATATCAGTGTTAAATTTCTTGAACTTGATAACTGTACTTAAGGGGGTTTGTATAAGTGAATGCCCTTGTTCTTGGGATATGTGCATGGATAATATTAAGTGTTCAAGAAGCACAAGGTATACAATCTACACTCAAAGCTTAGAGAGAGAGAGAGAAGGAAGAAGGAAGGAGGGAGAGAAAGAAAAGGAAAATGTGGCAAAATGTTAAAAATTGGTGGACCTGTCTTTTAAATTGCAAATTATTTCAAATAAAAAGTAAAAAAAAAAAACAAAACAAGTAGTGGAGGTTGGAAGGTTAGAGATTTACTTTTATTTCAGTTTAAGTCCATATGTCTTTAAGGAAAAGGCTAAACTACAAGTTGGTCATTCTCCAGATCCAAAAGGAAATGGATTATAGCAATTGTGCCTTTGTAGAGCAGATGTTTTGGTTGGAAAGGCTATCAACCATCTGACTCATAATAAATCCTCAATTCCAGTAAATTCCCAGTTTTCAGTTACAGTAGGTAGGATGCAGGAAAACAATGTCTCCCACTTGGGGATCTTTGAACTTGTTCATTACCACTACTCCCTGTGTATTACAGCATGTGAGAGGATGGAATACTGGGGGGGAGGGGGGAGGAGTTGGGGAGTATAGCAATTCCAGGAATAGATTCAGCTTGTTTTAGTGTTTTAGAGAGAGACTATTGGAGGTAAACCCAAGCCACTGCCCTCTCTGACATAGATTAGTAATGACAAAAAAAAACATAGCTGCATTGAGTTTTCCCTTTAAATTCCTATGATAATGATATTTCTAAGTTATAATAATTAAATTTGAATAACATATAAACTGCCTATGCATTTCTTTTTACATTTTCCTTTTCCATAAAACCTTTAAAGTAATTATATTGTCCCTTATATGGTATCTTTCATTTTAGAATATATGCTGTAAACATTGATGTACAAATATCTGTGAGTCCCTACTTTCGGTTCTTTAGGGTATGCACCTAGAAGCAGGATTTCTGGGTCATGGGTTAATTCACTGTTTAACTTTCCGAGGGATGCCAAAATTTTACATTCCCACAAACTAGGTACAAAAATTCCTATTTCTCTGTATCCTCACTAGTACTTGTTATCCATCTATTGAATATTATTCATCCTAGTGGCTGTAAAGTCATGTCTATTTGTGGTTTTGATTTGTATTTTTTCTAATAGCTAACGTAGAGCATTTTTTCATGTGCTTTTGGACCAGGTGTGTATCATCTTTGGAGAAATATCTATTGAAGTCCTTTGTCCGTTTGTTAGGTGGGTTGTTTGTCTTTTTGTTAAGTTGTAGGAGTTCTTTATATAGTCTGGATATGAAATCTTTATCAGATATATGATTTCAAAATATTTTCTCCCATCCTATGGGTTGTTTTCTCACTTCTTGATAATGTCCTTTGAGGCACAAAAAGTTTAAAATTTTTAAGATGTCCAATATATTTTTTAATTTGTTGTTCACACTTTTGGTGTCATATCCAAGAATCCATTTCCTAATATAAAGTTCTGAGGATTTCACTGTGTTTTCTTTTAAGAATTTTATAATTTTAGCTCTTCTATTTATGACTTTAATTCATGTTGTATTAATTATTCCATGTGGTGTGAGGTAGGGGTCCAATTTAATTCTTTTGCATGTTGAAGAGACTTTTCTTTCCTCTTGAGTGGAATTGGCACTGTTGTCAAAAATCAGTTGGGGCGGCGGACTTGGCCCAGTGGTTAGGGCATCCGTCTACCACATGGGAGGTCCACGGTTCAAACCCCAGGCCTCCTTGACCCGTGTGCAGCTGACCCATGTGCAGTGTTGATGCGCGCAAGGAGTGCCACGCCACGCAGGGGTGTCCCCGCGTAGGGGGAGCCCCATGCGCAAGGAGTGCGCCCTGTAAGGAGAGCCGCCCAGCACAAAAGAAAGTGCAGCCTACCCAGGAATGGTGCCGCACACACGGAGAGCTGACATAGCAAGATGATGCAACCAAAAAGAAACACAGGTTCCTGTGCCGCTGACAACAACAGAAGCAGACAAAGAAGATGCAGCAAATAGACAGAGAGGAGACAACCAGGGTGGGGGGAGGAGAGAAATAAATAAATAAATAAATAACATCTTAAAAAAAAATCAATTGGCCATAAATATGTGGGTGTATTTCTTAATCACAATTCTATTCCAATGGTCTATTTGTTTCTCCTTATACCCTGATTATGATAGCTTTGTAGTAAGTTTTGAAATCAGGAAGTGTGAGTCCTCTAACTTTGTTCTTTTTCAAGATGGTTTGGCTATTTGGGGGCCCTTGCTGTTCTATATTAATTTGATGACTGGCATTTCTGTTTCTGCAAAAAAAGTTGCTGGGAGTTTTATGGAGATTGCATTGAATCTGTAAATCACTTCGTATAGTATTGACATCTTAACAATATTAAATTTTTCATTCTGTGAAAATGGCGTGTCTTTCTATTTAAGTCTTCTTTAATTTCTTTAAGCAGTCTTTTCTAGTTTTCAGTGTACAAGTCTTTTACATCCTTGGCTAAATGTATTCCTAGATATTTTATTCCTTTAGATGCTATTGTAAATGGAATTGTTTTCCTGATTTCCTTTTTATACTACTCACTGCTGGTGTATAGAAACACATCTGATTTTTGCATGTTGATTGCTGGATTCATTTATTAACTCTAGCAGCTTTCCTGTGAATTCTTTGGGATTTTATATACATATGGGAGCATGTAATCTGAGGATAGAGATTATTTTATTCCTTTCCAAATTGGATACCTTTTATTTCTTTTTCTTGCCTAATTGCTCTGGCTAGGACTTCCAGTACAGTGTTGAATAGCTGGAATGGAAGTGGGTATCCTTGTCTTGTTCTTGATCTTATGGGGAAGTTTTCTGTCTTTCATGTTTGAGTGTGATGTTAGCTGTGGGTTTTTCATACTTGTTTTCTGAGTGTGTGTGTGTGTATGTTTTCTCAAGAAAGGGTATTTGATTTCATCAACATCAATTGAGATGATCATGTGAATTTTTTCCTTCTATTAATGTTGTATACTACACTAATTAATTTTCGTAGTTCAACCACCCTTGCATACTGGAGAGAAATCCTGTTTAGTCATGGCTGTATAATCTTTTAATGGTCCTGTTATGTTTGGTTTGCCAGTTGAGGATTTTTAAATTTTTATTCATAAATGATATTGGTATGCAATTTTCTTTACTTCTGATATCTTTATCTGGTATTAGAGTAATGCTGGCTTCTGATATCTTTATTTGGTATTAGAGTAATGCTGGCTTCATGGAATGGATTATTTTTATTCTTTTTTATTTTGGGGAAGAATTTTGAGAATATCTTTAATTGCTGTTAATTCTTCTTGGAATGTTTGGTTGAAATCACCAGTGAAGCCATCTGATCTTGGACATTCTTTGGTTGGGAGGTTTTTGGTTTTTTAAAATTACTGATTGAATCTCTTTACTCGTTACTGATCTGCTGAGATTTTCTCTTTTTTCTTGAGCCAGGGTAGGTAATTTATATATTTCTAGGAATTCATCTATTTCTTCTTGGTTATCTAATTTGTTAGTATACAGTTGTTCACAGTAACTTCTTTTAATCATCTTAATTTCTGTAAGGGCAGTAATAATGTCCCCACTTTCATTCTGATAATGAATGTGTTTTGATTTGTCAGTCACAAATTTTTCGTCTTCTGTGCATTCTTTTTTACTTATCCCTTTTCTTATTCTCCTCATCCTGCTTTTATCTACTAGTCCATTTTCTTTTCTTAACCATCTCTGAAGTGAGCTATCATAATCTTTATCCCAGATATAATTTTGAAATTCAAAGTCCCATGGCTTGATCATGCAGCTACTTCAGTGAGCACCAATCCCATTCCTTTTAAGTCATGGGTTGGACTGGTTTTTGAGAACATCTTAGATGATCAGTTCCACCAAATGAAGCATAAACAATTTGGGAGCAGGACTCCTAACATTTCCTGGGTTGGTCTTTAGCTTTTCTTATCCAACCTCAGGTTATTCACAAGTAATTTATTGAGACTCTACTATTTATCTTTATAATCCTCTCAAGTTGTTTGTTCTTTCCATTTTTAGCCAATAACCTCATTAGACATAGTATATTACAAAATCATTTCTTTAGCTTTGTATTCTAAGGCACTTTTGTAAATATTCCGAATTACTGAGGCTTCTCTGGAATGAGGAAAAAGGTAGAATAAACAGTTGTCCCTGAATTGACTCAGTGATGAAAACCGGCATGTGGAGAGTCATGGTGAGAGGTAAGAGGTAGAGTATTCTTTCTGCAGCATAAAGAAGGCAGAAATAGTTATTTGAAAACTTGTCTCATTCAGCTTTGTGGTGCCTGATAGGGGGAGCTACAGAATTACAGTGGCAAAAGCATGGGCTAGGAGTTAGAAGACTGAATTTGAATTTGCTTCTTCCTCCTCTTCTTTTTTTTTTTTATGATCACAAAACCTATATTTAGAATTAGCCAGCTGGACTCAGTGTAGATGATCCAATTTTGTTGGCAACATCCAGAGCATCATAAGGAGCCAGTCGAACATATGCCTTCTTATCTCCATCAGGTCTGATGAGAATGTTGACCTTGGCCACATCATTGTCATAGAAATTCTTCATAGCTTGTTTGATCTGATGCTTGTTGGCCTTGATATCCACAATGAACTCATGTGTGTTGTTGTCTTTGATCTTCTTCATAGCTGACTCAGTGGTCAGGGGGAGCTTGATGGTGGCAGAGTGATCAAGCTTGTTTCTCCTGGGGGCACTTTTCTGAGGATATTTGAGCTGTCTTCTGAGACATAGTTTCTTAGGCCACTGGAAGGTGGGTGATATGCGGATCTTCTTTTTTTTTGTGACTGTGGATGCCTTTCAGTACTACCTTCTTGGCTTTCAAAGCCTTTGCTTTGGGTTTGGTTTTGGGAGGGGCAGAGGCTTTGTGGCACCTTAGCATTGCTTATGAATCCCAAAAGTAGATATTGAATTACGTTTGTAAACTGGTCTGTTCATCTAGGCATATTAGATTGTATTAGATCCAGAGGTTTCACTTTTACTTGATTAAATTGTGACTAAGGCTTTGATTTGGCCATGTCAGTAGGATGTCAAGTCCCTGCCCATTGGTGGGTGGGGATTCACAGAGAAAAATGACAGCAGAGGAGGGAGTTTTGAGTTTTGATTCTTGAGCCCTGGGAAGTAAATACTCAGAGAAGAAGAACACGGAGAGACAGATATGTTAGGAAAGGGAGAAGGCTTATTAGACATGGCAGAGGCCCTGGGAAGAGAGATGAACCATTCACCTGATAGTTTACAGCTGGCCTTGTGGAACGAGCAGAGGAGCCAAGCCTGGAGAGAAATGAACCCCAGGGAGAGAGATGAGCCCTTTAACCTACAGCTGAGAGGAGAAGGAATTAAACTATGGAGTGTTAGGAGGAAGAGGAAGGTTGAACCCTTGCAGAGACTGGTAGCCATCTTGTTCCAACATATAGCAACAGACTTAGTGAAGGAAGTAACTTATGCTTTGTCGCCTTGTGGCTATAAGTTTCTACCCCAAATAAATACCTTTATAAATGCCAACTAGTTAAGTGACTCTGGGCATCTTGCTTAATTTCTTTGAGAAATTTTTAAATCTGTCAGAGATAAAATCTATCTCAAAGAGTTGTTGCTGCAAGTTAAGTTGTTATGTATAGCACTTAGACAGAAATAAGCCTTAAGCAGTTTTGAATAAGAAGGATTTCTAACCTAGTTTGACTATTTTTGGCATCAAAACTTGATTCCAGTAATCAGGTAGAGGGTAGCCACTTCAGGTTGATGAGCATGACAATCCTAGTGAAATTCCTTAATTCAGGGCTTTATAAAGAAAACAATAGTATTTGGGGAAATTATTTAATATATGTTTTGGCTTAAGAAATATAAATATTTTATTATGCAGTTAAGTATTAATATATACCATAAAACTTTTAAAGCATGTGTAATGGTTTTCTGACTTAAAATTCCCATTTCTCTCTCCCCTTTTAGCCCTGGCTATGAGAACAGTGCCCTTGTATGGTGTAATTTAGCTTTTATCATCTTTTAGTTCTTTTTCTTAAATTCTGAAACAATCTCAAATTTACAGTAGGAATATGAGAACAAAGCACTTTTTTCCTGAACCATCTGAAAGTAAGTTGCTGACTTTTCCCCCAGAGTACTTTAGTGTATATTTCTTACAAATATGGCCATTCTCCTACATAATTACCATATGGTCACCAAAATCAGGGAATTAACATTGTCACATTTTTACCATCTTATTCTAAAACCTCATTCAAATTTTACCAGTTATTCCAATGATTTTTTTATAGCAAAATAATTCTGTTTAGAATCACATGTTGGGAAGCGGACTTGGCCCAGCAGATAGGGCGTCCACCTAAAACCCTGGGCCTCCTTGACCCCTGTGGAGTTGGCCCATGAGCAGTGCTGATGCGCCCAAGGAGTGCTGTGCTTGCAGGGGTGTCCCCGCGTAGGGGAGCCCCACGCGCAAGGAGTGTACCCCATAAGGAGAGCTGGCCAGTGCGAAAGAAAGTGCAGCCTTCCCAGGAATGGCGCCGCACACACGGAGAGTTGACACAGCAAGATGACGCAACCAAAAAGAAACACAGATTCCCGTGCCCCTGACAACAGCAGAAGCAGACAAAGAAGAACATGCAGCAAATGAACACAGAGAGCAGACATGGGGGGTGGGGGTGTTGGGGGTGCCTGGGGTGTGGGGAAGGGGAGAGAAATAAATAAAAAATAAATCTTAAAGAAAAAATCACATGTTGCATTCAGTTATGTCTCTTCAATCTGTAATAATTCCCAAGTTTTTCCTTGATATTCAAAACATTTTTGAAGATTGTAAGCCAGTTATTTTGTAAAATATCTCTCAATTTGGGTTTGTCTGATGTTCATAATGATTGGATTTAGTTTATGTATCTGGCAGGAATATCACAAAGGTGGTGCTGTGTTCTTCTCATTGCATTCTCTCTCAAGTGGCACACCATATCAATTTGATTCCTTACTGGTAATGTCTTCATGTTGATCACTTGTTTAACATGGTGCCTACCAGACTGCTCCACTGTAAAGTTACTTTTTTTTCTGCTTTGTAATTGATAAATATTTTGTGGAAGGTCCTTGGAAACTATAGAAATATCATGGTTTTCATTAGACTTTCAATTTATTTATTTAAAGTCACATGGACTTGTGATTCTATTTTATTTAATGGGTTAGAATTAAGTTACCATCATTGTTTATTTTGATGGTCATATTATTTCTGTATCTTCCTCTATATATTAAACAACCATGTTCACATTGATATTACCAATTCCAATTTAACATTCTGGGTTCCCTCTCCTTTTCTCTTTATGAATAGTTATAACTTCCTTATCTGAAAATGATGAGTCTGGCTCCCATTATCCTGAATATATTATTTGACCCATCCTCCTATTTGTATCCAGTCTCCCATGGCTGCTGCAGCTCCCACCAGCCCCCATGGGGGCACCCTCCTCACTCTGCTTGGGCTTTGACACTGTACACTAATTTGCCCTTCTATGTGGTCATTCTCCTCACCCTACTCTGGACCCTTGTAGACTCCTTCTTCCATCCATCCTTCTGGCTGTTAGAGTACTCTTTCTTTTTAGTGTTTTTATTTTTTTTAATTAATTTATTTTTAATTGTATTTTTTTGAAAATATATAGATCACAAAAAATGTTACATTAAAATATATAAGAGGTTCCCATATACCCCACCCCCTTACTCTTACAAAACAACAACCTCTTTCAACATTGTGGCACATTCATTGCATATGGTAATACGTTTTGGAGCCCTGCTGCACTGCATGGATAATAGTTTACTTTGTAGTTTACACTCTCCCCCAGTCCATTCAGTGGGTTATGGCAGGATATATAATGTCCAGCATCTGTCCCTGCAATATCATTTTGGACAACTCCAAGTCCCGAAAATGCCCCCACATCACATCTCTTCTTCCCTCTCCCTGCCCTCAACAACTACTGTGGCCACTTTCTCCACATCAATGCTACAATTTCTTCCATTACTAGTCACAATAGTTCTATAATAGAATACCAGTAAATCCACTCTAATCCATATTTTATTCCCCCATCTGGGATGGCGATGTCCACTCCACCTCTATATTGAGAGGGGACTTAGATCCCACATGGTTGATGGATGGGATTCTCCTGCTTGTAGTTGTAGGCACTCTCGGTTCCCTAGTGTGGTGGTTAACCATCTTCACCTCCCTGTTAGCTGACCTGGGTAAGTCCAACGAACCAGAGAGTAGGTGTTGCAACTCTGCTGAGGCTCAGGGCCCAGCTGGCACATGGGTAGTCCAGAGATGCAAGTCTCCTGAGTATACACCAACCCCAGCACCAACCACAGGTTCAGTAAAAGTGACAGAATACTCTTTCTAAAACACAAATCTGCTTGTGTGATTACCTTGTATACAATCCCTTTACCCATTGTCATTAAAATATAACAAAACTCTTTAAATTTAAGTGCATCAAGGGCATTTATGACCCAGCCCTTAAACCAGTCCAGTTTCATCTTTCACCATTCCCCATGAATATCCAGTGTCTCAGTCTTACTCAACAGTTTTGAATGTGCCCTAGCCTTTGCACTTCATTGTCTTCATGTATGCTGTTCTTTCTTCCTGCCATTCCCTTATACTTTTGTTCCTTTCGATCATGTGGATTCCTCCCAACTAAGAACATTACTTCTTCCTTGGAAGCCTATGCAATACCCAGCTTTGCCCTCTTTCAGCCCCTCTTCTTTGTCCTGCCATAGAATTCTATGCCCACCTGTCTTCCAGTAAACCTTTATTGTAAGTTTTAACCTAATGGTCACTTTACTTGTATATCTTTCCCATGTGACTTTGAGGGCATGCATTAATATTTCTAGTCCTCCTAGGTGGTGCCTAACACAAAGTATGGCGTTAATAAATGTTCCTAGAGTGAATGAGTGAATGAATGAATGCTATATTAATGAACCCTGAGATAGACCCCAAAAGGAGCTTTTGTTCAGTATAGTAGGTGAATAGAAGTAATTGAAGACAGAAGAAAAGACAAAGAATCTGCAACATACTGGTGCTGCCCCAGTTTGCATAAGTAGTAGGGGGTTAAGCCATGGTTTATTTGGGAGAAAAGCAGTTTAATATTTTGAGGCATTGGAAAGGTTTTATGTGTGAGTGTAGTTTTCTGTTTGTTTGCTTTTGCCTTTGTGTTGTTTATTAATAGAATTTTTCTAAAAATGTTCACAGTTTGTAAAACCTACTTTGGATTATTATAGAGGTTTTCTTATATACTTCTCTCCATTTGATTTTCAGTAAGTTATAGATCTAAGAGACCCAGCTAAAGGGCTCAATGTGGTCTGTTATCTTAATTGCACTCTTTCGTGCTTATTTATTATCAACTTCTTTCAGTAAATTGAATCCACATTCCAATGTAAACTAGAAATGTTAAGATGTTAATAGCTTGCCTGCAGAACTGCAACTTGGTAGGTTGCTTCAGTACTTTCATCATCATTTATGCATCGTGAAATGTCACAATTTTTGTTCACAAACACAATATTGTAAATCTGTCATAGTTTAGGAGTTGAAGGAATATTCTTCACTAACCCATGGCAGTGATAAAGTCTAGTTTAGTTTATAGTTCTAAATTGGCCATCAACACTTTAATTACTAAATTTCTAACTAAGCCATCAGCTCAATAGTTACAGTAAACCCAACATTTATAGTTCTTCATTTATTGAACTTTCAATATAACACCTTCTTTCTCATCTCATTCTCTCTCCTCATCATACTGCCTTGTAGAGACACTTTTTGGTATCTTCTTCCTCTGTGGAAACATATTTCACATTTCATTTTTGATTTGCACAGACCTCATTTTAGTATGTGACAAAGGGTTTTCAAAGCAAATTTGGAACCAGAATAATGTGGTGGGAAAAAGCACTGATGCAAGAATCAGGAGTCATGGGTTTTGGTTTCAGCCCTATGACTATTTTCTCTATGCATTGTACAAATCACCTCCATTATCTCAGTTTTTCCATCTGTAAATCTGTAATTTATAGGTGTTGGTATCAGTGGTTACAAACTTTATTTTTAATATATTAGAAACCTTTTTACCAAATGAAATCATTTTCCCACCCTCCAGTATTTAAAACAGATAGAATAGTAACCACTCCACTAAGTGGGGGCCAAGGACCTGGAGGCCTGCAAACTTGATTTCTCTCTTGGCTCCTCCAAGACTTGTGCCCTTAAGGCACATATGATTCCTAGGCCTCCTCAGAACACAGGATCACCACCACTTACTGGACCAGTCTCTAAGATCTTTTTTGCTTTTAATGTTCTGTGATTTGATTTACCCCTCATCCTTGTCATTGTACCCTGAGTGCAGTTTCACCAGTATCACTGACCCTTAAGGGGATAGTCTCTGCAAGGCCCTTCCTTGCCACCTGGTGCCGTTCTGTGGCTGTTTCATAGCATACTGATGTAACCAGTTAGATGGGTAATTGAGAGATACCTTATCGTACTTTTTAGCTTCCATCACAGTATTTTCTTCCATTTTACCTCTGAGTTTTTGGAATAAGAATAGTTTTTGCCATAAGAATATTCCTACCCTTAATTCCTAATTTTTGTTTCAGATACCGTCCACTCTTCTAGCCCAGGGAAACATCACAGTTCTGTATTTCCCTCCTCTTTAATCAAAGGATAACACCGCAGTCTGTTGTTTTTCAGTTCTTTCTTCATCTTTGGACCCATTTCCTTTTCCTTACTGCCAGTCCTCTAAGCTAGTGCTTCTCAAACTTTAATAGGTATAAAAATTACCAGAAATTTGTTAAAATATTCCCCAGATGAAGTTGGTGCTGTTGGTAGCAAGACTTCAGCTGCCAGCAGTTTGCAAATACACCACACCTGAATTTCAGTCCTGGTACTGGGCCTCTGTCTCTCCACATTTTGAACTAGATAGTCTGAAATAGTGTAGAAGTTGAACTGTGTTCATTTGGAAAACACCCAACTTAACATCATGCACAGCAGGCCATGGAAAAAATTGCCTTTTCTTCACCAGTACCACTTTCAGAAATTTTGTATTTTTCCCCTTCCTGGGGAGATTCATTACTCTCCTGCTTCATCTCCTTCCTTGTCAAAGCCTAATGCCAGGAAAGAGAATGAGGAACTGATTCTCACTACATGGAAACAACTGATGAGTTTCTCAGCCTTTCCTTATAGGGCTTTTGACAATTCATCATGTACTATCTTGTAGGATCTCTTAAGAAGAAGAGGAAACAAGCATTTCTCCTCTTCACGTGTTTATATCTACCTTTTTGAGGGGGAGACTGATTCTTGAAATTCTTTTTTCCTTTATTGTGCTTATCATAGTGTCTTGCACGTAGTAGGTAAAGCATAATAAATATTAACAGTGACACCACATTGTGTGTTGTTTCAAGGTTTATTAGCTTTTGTTGTAGAAGATAAGTTTACATTAGAAATGGCAAAAGATTGTTCTTACCTTTCTGTACTCCAGGGTTTGATCTCCTAGTTAAGCATCTGAATGTGTGTTTTCCTTTTATTCTAGGGGATCACCTCAGCCTGGGGGAAAATGACTTATTCTGTCCCAACTTATACCAAGTGAATTGTATTTGGAAAGTCAAGTCAATAATTTACATAAATGTCTTTTCTTTCTAGTAGGGAAGTCTGCTTGTGAAACTCATTTTTGGATCAGTAGTTTGCTGGTAAGCATATGTAGTCTTTCTTTTACACATACATTCATACAGTTGTTCATCAAATAGTTATTGGGTGCCTTTTTTGTGTGTGGCAGGCTCCATTCTAGGCACTAGAAATATAAAAGTGAATGCAACATGGTAACTATTCTTAAGGAACTTAGATAAGTGATAAGTGCAGGCAGATAAATAACTTTAATAAACAAAACTATTAAATATTACAGTGCAAAGGGTATAGCTGAAGTTCTGTAGGATTTCAGAGGGATAACTATGACATCACAACTTAGAGATGTCTGGAGATATGGTTCAATATGATTTGTGAAATAATTAACAAAAATGGTCCCTTGAATGAGCCCAGAAGAAGCTTCTCAGCAGACTTATTAAGAGGACAATTTTTAGGACAACAGGGGAAACTCTATACTTCCCGATTCTCTCTATCAAAACCCTGATGAGGGAAACGGACTTTGGCCCAGTGGTTAGGGCGTCCGTCTACCATATAGGAGGTCCGCGGTTCAAACCCCGGGCCTCCTTGACCCGTGTGGAGCTGGCCATGCGCAGCGCTGATGCGCGCAAGGAGTGCCGTGCCACGCAAGGGTGTCCCCCGCGTGGGGGAGCCCCACACGCAAGGAGTGCGCCCGTGAGGAAAGCCGCCCAGCGTGAAAAGAAAGAGCAGCCTGCCCAGGAATGGCGCCGCCCACACTTCCCGTGCCGCTGACGACAACAGAAGCGGACAAAGAAACAAGACGCAGCAAACAGACACCGAGAACAGACAACCAGGGAGGGTGGGGGGATTAAATAAATAAATAAATCTTTAAAAAAAAAAAACCCTGATGAGTGGAAAAGGTGGCAGAAGTGAGGAAACAGTATTTGTGTCAAATGAGAATCCTGGTTATACTGCAGACTTCTCCTTACCCAGCCTCCCTGACCTCCTGAAGAAAAGGCTCTATTTCACACACCCTTTGGAATAATGCTATGGATATACAAAGACAATTTGGTAGTTCTCAATTATATCTCTGTTAGCTGTAATAGCTGATGGGACAGTATTTGACCAGCTAAGTCATGATCATCATTATTTTAAAAGAGCTAGGGCTTTATGCCCAAACTTTATTTGTAAAATGTATTTCAATTTATCTTTAACCAGAATGTTATGCTGCACGAGGCAGATTCCTACATAAATGAGAGCAGTGACATGGTCTTTGTTTATGAAAATAAGATTAAAAAGCAACAACAACAAATTTTAAAAATCTAACTCTATACCGTATAATGACATCTATTAATAATAATAATGAACTCAAGGTATCAGTTTTGGAAAACATGGGCAGGTGGCAACAACTCTATCCTGGTATCCTGGATTCACCCTGTAAGAACTGGCTATTTCAAGAACATTGCAGGTATCCTTTCTTAATCTGACAGGCAGCTCTTATTTTCACTGAATACAGTTAGTTAATCATAGAATATGCCTACACATACATTACTGAAGGAGACTGTAGAACCTCAGGGGTCTCTTAGTGAAACCACACCCCCTTCTTTAACGGAGTCTGTGTAAAGATGTCAACTGAATGCATTTTATTTGGGATAGTGGTGTCTATACTCTTTAGTCTTTATGCCCTTATGAACTTTAATTTCTTGCTTTTTAGTTTCTGAAAGTAAACATAAAACACAAAAAGCATATACTGCTCAATCTGTCTGTTTTGAATACCCATGATATGCCTGATGCAGGCACGAGAGGAGAGTCTATTCTGGATAATATGAGAAGAAATGATCCCTGAAGTGGCCAATGGTCTTTTGGAGCATAGGGGACCTAGACACTAAGTCAAGAACAAGTAAATATTTAGTAATTCTACATTTGATATCTTTTCTGCCTTTAAGTACTCAAGTTTTCAGTATCTTTCTTTGAGCATTGATACTGGTGCCCAGAACCTGGTGGCATTGTGGATGGGGTGCAGGCTCTGAGTCAATGGATATGGATTTCAAATTCATCTTTGCCACTTATCAGCTGTGTGACCTTAAGCAGGTTATTTTAATATCTCTTAGCTTCTGTTTCCTCATTTGCAAGTGTGACTAATAATAGTACTTACTTTATACAGTTGTTATGAAGAATATCTGAAGTAATGTTTATAAAGCACCAAGCAAAGTGACTGTTGAATAGACAATAAATTTCAGCTGTTATTATATTATTAGGCAAAATAGGAAGTAGATGATCTATACTGTGCCCTCAAGAAATTTGCAGTCTATTTAGAATATAAAATATATTCTGTTCAAGCATTTTAGAGATTTAATAAAGCCACATGTTGAAAACTATGGAGGGCAAGCATAGATGAACTTGAAGTTGAAAGGAATCCTAATGGAGCAAGTAAATTTGTAGTCAGAGTTAAAGAAATTAAAGCCACGTGGGGTAAGGAAAAGAGAGAATAAGCTTTTTGATAAGAGGAATGATGAGGACAAAGGCATTAGTCAAAAGCTAGTAAAATATATGGGGAGTCATCCAATTTTTCTGAGCAGGCAGGGAAAATTGGTGTATTCCTGTTTTAAATTTGGAGAAACCAAATCATAAGTAATTCTGTTAAATGCTGCCTTCATTTGGGATTGTAGTATATCAAAAGAATTTTTAACCAAGAGCTCGGTAGGAGGTAGAGATAAGCCTCAAACAGTCCTTGGAATCCCTGACCCAGCATTGCTCATTTCTTTGCTGCATGGAAAGGGGGCAGGCAACTCAGGGCTTGGGAGACACACAACAGGCACAAGAGCCAGCCACATGACACCTATTTATTTGGCTCAACTTAACCCCTTATCTTTAGATTTATTTTGCTTTCTGATTGTACTTCTTTCCTTGGCACTTCTCTATTTCCCATTATTTTTATGAAGAAGAAATTACCTGATTTCCAAAATGACCGGTGCTTTTAGCTGACTGAGACCACTTAGCAGCGAGACCATTGTCTTATATATATATTATTTTCCTTGTTCTTAAATATTTCTTCTGCTTAGATTTCATTCCATTCCTGGTATCTTCATTGTCATTTCCTAATGCTTACAGAATCCAGATTCAAATTTTGATTGGGACTGCTTATGCTGATATACAACGTAGTGCATCAAAATGAGTTTTTATCCTCTAGCTCTGTCTTAAGTGTTGAGAGGCCACTACTGATTCTCCATAAAGCCTTCTTTGGCCACTCTCATTATACTCTCCCTGTTGTCTATCTCCTGGCTTTTCATTTTTTCCCCATAATATTTATAACTTATTGAATATTTTCCTTTTTTTGTTATATGACTGAATAAACGATAGCATCATGAGAGTCTTGTTTTCTCAAACCACTTGAAAAAAAACTTGACTTTGAAAAAAATCTGAATTTTTGCAGTCTGTTGATGATAAATTTCTATTAACTGCTGGGACCTTTTGAGTATATTTCAAAGTAAGATTCTGGTTTCGAAATTTTAATTCACTTACAGCTTTTCAAAAACTTATCTCTTTTATATAATGAGGGTACTTACCCAGACGTGGCTTTTGTTCACCCTAGGAATCATGATTAATGCCATTTTTAATGCAACCCAAAATGGTGCTTACTTGAATTTTGACATACTATTATCCCTTCTTTATAGTCATTATAAAGTCATTATGCCCACAGACTGGTTTTGCTAGAAATAGTCATAGTTTTGTTACAAGCCTTCTCGAATTGAGAAATACAGTAGCTCTTTACAGTTTAGTTGTATGCTATGAATCTTGAAACCCAAAGTATTCCTCAGTTTAGAAAACCGTGGTTTATTTGATTCGTTTATATATTCTTTCAGTCACTTAGGCATTAATTCATTTTTTAAGCCAATTTGTTATTTATATACTATATTCCAAATACTAGGGATGCAAAGGTGGACAGGAAAAGCTTCCAGCCTGTAAGAAACTTACTATCTAGCAGATATTCTTTTCAGCCATCAGAACCCCTTTCTGCTAGTCACATACTAAGCCAAATCCACTGTTAAATTTCAGCGAGATATCATGGCCATTATTTTATTGTCTCACCGTATGTTTGCCAGTACTTGGCACACTTTTATAAAGGTAGAAAGGCAATATTCTTTTCTCACTTCAGCAGATTTAGCATCTTTTCCTCCATTTTAACCTATTGCAGTTTCAAATGGTGCTGATAGAAAGCCCTGAAAATGTATGGTGGTACATTTTAAAATGTACCCTACTGCACTATAACCACCCCCTGTTTTCCAAATGCTGCCATTAGTGGTTACAGTAATTATCTGTAATGTTAGCCTCTAAGAACCGTGGTACAAGAGCTTCTTTTATAATTTCCCAGATGGGAAGGAGCACATGAACAAGACTGTTAGAGTTGCAGAAACTGGAAACAATGCTGTTGTGAATTTATATTTTTGGAACTCTTTGGGCTTATTTAAGTACTCACAGTCAAACTTAGGTATCCATTAGGAATCAAATACTAAGGCAGGGAAAACTCATGTGCCACACCATGAGAAATAAAATATATTAAAGTAGTTAAAAAATGAACCCCAGGGCATACTATTTTCATATTTGGATTAATGTTTTGTGTGTTCTGCAGGATGCCAGATGATGAATGTTGATTATATAAACCAGGATCATTCCCATTTGTTTGGAGGATAGTCTCTAAGCATTTCTGTTTTGTGTTTGAATAGTAGCAAAATGGGAAGATAAAAATAGAAAAGGGAAATAATTATAAATTATCTGTAGGCATCTCGAATGAAGCTGCTAATTAAAAGGTTTTTCAGTGGCCCCAGATTTTGCAGTGAACTTTTGCAGGCTTTTGTGACTTGTGGTCAAAGCTTCTAGCCTTGATCTTTTGCAAGGAAACTCCGTTCTTGGGGGAAGGTATCTGAAAGTCATTGTTATTTCTTGTTTAATGTCTTTCTTGAGGTGATCATTGTAACTGTAAAGACCACTTGTGCACTGAGATCATATTATGAATGTGAGTACTTGCAAGCTCAGCTTTAACCTTAATTTTAGATATTGTGTGTTTTAGAGTCATGCCATATATCTAAATAGTCTGTCTTTGTTAAGGACCTTAAGTATTTTTTAAAATTTCCATCCTCATTTTACAGAAAGGAAAAATCAAGGTCAAATACTTTGCATCTGTAAAAGAGCAAGAAGTGGTAGGTGAGGTCACAATTTAAGTCTCTGCTCTCCATTGTTCTGGGAACTTGGTGTATTATGAGGAGCAAGGAGTCAGTATTGTTTTCAGACTTTTTTAATGAACAGGAACTTCTGTAAAGCAACTTCCTGAAAATCACTAGACTTAGGGATTAGGATTCGTTTGTTCACTGCTTCAGTCATCCATTCAGCATGAGATTTCTATGTGCCAGATACTGTGCTATGGTCCTCCCCTCCCCACTCCATTAATTTGGAAAAAATTAAGCCATCCTTCCTATACATACCACAAATATATTCCAGATGTATTAAAAATCTATAGGTAAAAATAAAATTATAAAAATTTTAGATGAAAAATTAGGTAATTAGTTAAATAACCTCAGATGGCAGGAAATATTGACCAGAGTTAACTATAAAATCTAAACTTTCTGTGATAACGAAGGAGCTCCCAAAGTAAAAAATCAAAAGCTAGACTCAGAATATTTATAACACATGTGATAGACAAAGAGTGAATAAACCTAATAGAGCTCGGGTGGCAGACTTGGCCTAGTGGTTAGGGCATCGCTCTACCACATGGGAGGTCCGCGGTTCAAACCCCGGGCCTCCTTGACCCGTGTGGAGCTGGCCCATGCGCAGTGCTGATGCTGGCAAGGAGTGCCCAGCCCCGCAGGGGTGTCCCCCGCAGAGGGGAGCCCCACAAGCAAGGGAAAGCTGCCCAGCATGAAAGAAAGTGCAGCCTGCCCAGGAATGGTGCCGCGCACACGGACAGCTGACAAAAGATGACAAGATTACGCAACCAAAAGAAACACAGATTCCCATCCTGCTCACAACAACAGAAGCGGACAAAAGAAGATGCAGCAAATAGACACAGAGAGCAGACAGCTGGGGGGGGGGGGAGGGAGGGAAGGGGAGAGAAATAAATAAATAAATCTTTAAAAAAAATAAATAAGTAAACAAAGAACTCCTGCAGATTGTTCATAAAAAGACCAAGAGTCACCATGGGCCCCAACGGGAGGGGGAGGGAGGAATAAAATAGAAGGAACGGGGTATTTTGGGGTAATGGAAGTGTTCTACATGAACTTGCAATGATAGATAATGGCCATGATAAATTTCATCAAAAATTTATAAAAGTGTATGGTCCAAAATGTAAAACCATAATGTAAACCACTGACCATGGTTAGTAGCAATGTTTAAATATTTGTATATCAGTTATAACAAATGTATCATCCACATATTAAAAAGTTATCTATATGGGAAAGGAGAAGAGGGGGAGGATGTTGAGTATATGGGAGTCTCCTGTATTCTGTACTTGACTTTACTGTGGCATAAAACTTCTTTGAAGACTAAATGGAAAAAAGTAAGACAGTGGGGGGAATGAATGGAAGAAAACAATGTCACTGTACATATGGTACAACACATCTTACAGTGATGAATGGCAAAATGTCAAAAAAAATTTATTATTTCATTATCTTTTAATGTCCCAACTTTTTTATTCTATTTTATTTTTAATTAAAAAAATTTTTTTTCTGTGTTTTATTTCTTATGTTTAAAACTGTTGTTATTATTTCATTTTCTTATTAATTGTATTTGGCTATTTTATTGACTTTATTTTTGAAGAAGTTTTGGATCACAGAAGGTTTACAGCTGTAGCAGGGGAGAATCATTGGTGTGGGGTGTCCATGGGGTGATGGCCAAAGAGACAGGAGAAGACCAAGAAATTATGGTGTTTAAGAAGCAAGACTAGACAGTGTCTCTAGAGGAGAGTAATCCCCTAAGTCAAATACTGTTCAGAGATCAAGAGAGATAAGGCTAGAAAAGATTTTGCTGTGTTTAGTGGGTGCCCTTGGTGGGAACAGTCTTGATGAACTTGTAGGGTCAGAAGCCTTTTGTTGTGGGCCATGGGGTAAGTGGGAGGGAAGCAAGTAGCAACAGGGAGTGTAGACCACTCTTTCAAGCATTCTGTTAAGGGAAGGAGAGAGATCCAGAGGACTATGTCGAGTCCAGCAAGATTCTTTTCTTGTTGAAATTTTTATTTTTTAAAGTGGGTGAGACTTACAGTCCCTGTCCTTGTGTATACAAGCCACACCCATGCATCTTAACAGGCACACTGGAAGGCAGAGCAAGGAGACAGGATGTGGGAGCTGAGCAGGATGAGAGGGTGGTGGCCAGCTTTCCCAGGAGGCAGAAAAACAGGGTGGGAGGTTGGATTTAGACAGAAGGAAGGCCATAGTTATCTCCTGTTCTCATGGGCAGTAATTCTTAAATCTATATTAGGACTCCCCTAGGATGGACACTGAACCCTCCTAAGGGCCTGTGAACTGATCAGAGATGTATTATAGATCAGTTCTTACCGTCCATTTGGGTAAATGATGTGCAATTCAATTATACTATTTATATATATTTAAAAATAAATTGTTAGGGATTACTAAAAAATGGTATTCACAAGTTAAAATCAACATGCTACTAGAATTTATTTTAAATCAGCATCTTATTCAGAAGTCTGGCAGACACTCAGTGCTTGGCATTTTATATAAAACATAAGCATATAGTTGTAAGTCCCGTGATTTTTTTTTTATTGTAGATGTGCTATGTTCATTTTTTTTCTATTTTTATTTAATTTTTTATTGTAATAATATATATGACTCAGAATTTCCCATTTTAACCACACTGAAGTATACAATCCAGTAATATTAATTATATTCACAATATTGTCCTACCATCACCAAGATCCACTACCCAAACTTTGTTGTCATCTCAAACAGAAATTCTGTATCCATTAAACAATAAGTCTCCATCCCACCTGCCCTGCCTGCTGTCCCTCTTGCCCCTTCCCCCTGGCCCTGGTAGCCTGTAATCTACTTTCTGTCTCTATAATTTGCTTATTGTAGGTATTTCTGATAAATGAGATAATGCAATATTTGTCCTTTTGTGTCTGGCTTATTTCACTCAACCTGATTTCTGCAAGGTTTATCCATGTTGTAATGTATATCAGAACTTCATTCCTTTTTATGGCCAAATAATATTCCATTGTAGGTATATACCACATTTTGTTTATCCATTTATCAGTTCATGGAAACTTGGATTGTTTTCACCTTATACATTCTACAGTTTTGATTCACGACACTCAGTATGTCATCAGTGTTGGCTTGAGTTGGTTATGGTATTCAATTGCTGCTATACCTGCTTTTTAATTATAAATTTCAGTAAGTTTAGCTTTATTATAACATGTTAGTTTATTGTAGATTGTTTAGTAAATCCAACAATGATGCTTACATGCATCAACAATGCATTTTTATCTTATAATATTCTTATACCTAGACTTTAAAGTTATATATGCCTATGGTTTACATATGAATCATCCATAATCATTTTCTTAAAGTAAATGGGTACATGTCCCCCTGTCATTTAGTTGTGCAGTGACACACTTCATAGTGATATATATCATGGGAATTTTTGCCATTTAAATAACTTGGACTATAAAAGTAGGTCTGATAAAATTACTGGGTATTTTAATGTTTCTGTTTTGTAATATAAATAATGACTCATATTTTTCCTATAAAAAAGTAATTAATAAGCCGTTTATATATAACTAGCAACATGTTTACAGCAATTGTTGACTGTGTTTTTGTCTAATTCTTTGTTATCACCATGCTCCTTAACATGCCAGACCAGACCTGGAAACCCTTCTTTGTTTTCCCTTGGAATGTGAGAAGGAGCAAGGTAGTTGGTCCATGGGGTCTTGTGTCTTACCATAGTGGGCTTTGGCCAGAAAATTTGAAAGCCATCACTCTAGAGGAGTTACTAAGTATGTGGCAAGGATATGCTGAAGTACTAAGATAAAATCCAGATAACTCATACACAGTGGCCTCAATGCTGGTTGACTCTGAGATTGTTATAAAAAGATGTTATGAGAGCAAGTATCGATGACATTGTCTTTTTTACTTCCTGTTTAAGGATGTAAATGAAGACCCTGGGGAAGATGTGGCCCTCCTTTCTGTCAGTTTTGAGGACACTGAAGCCACTCAGGTGTACCCCAAGCTTTACTTGTCACCCCGAATTGAACAGTAAGTGCCAAGAATCAGGAACTTCATGAAACCTGTCATTTATTATTGTTAACCAAACGTATCTTGCTATTTCTTTTGCTGGTCTTGAACTCTTAAAATTGTCTCTCTTTATTGGCTTTTGTCTTCTTAAAAATGAATTGCGTTAGGAGTTTAGATTGCAGAGTAAGTTAGTATTTGCATTGCAATCTTTTGGTGAGTCATAGCATTGTATTGTTTGTCATAGGAATACTGTATCTTTGTAGAGTGAGAATAGTCAACCTCCTGTTCCCTGGGATACTAAGGTTATATAGCCTGAAGAGGGCTGCTAAGCAAACAACATCTGACCCAATTTCTTATATATTTGTATATCTTACAGTTATTTGTAAAAATATTACTGGTCTCCTTAAAATAATAAGCAAAAACTTGTTCAGAAATTAGTAAAGGCAGTATTAAAAGTAGATAGCTTAAAAGGTAATGTTTGAATCTTATTTTTGTCTGTTTAAATAGCTCTGTATAACTTTACACAACATTTAAGCTACATAGTAAAAGTAGTTTGCTTTTTAACAAGTTACTTTATTCATCAGTAATGAATTTCACAAGGTCTGGTCTCACAATGTGCTTATGGTTGGCTAAAATACTTTAGTAGCTTATTCTACTTCAAAGGAAACTGAGGGTCGCTGAAAATTGATTGTAAGCAGATTTGGTTGGGAACTTCTGACAGGACAGATTATTCATCAGCAGACAGTTTTTATAGATTCTGATTGAAATGTATTATTAAAGTTCTCTGCAAGTCATTTAGTCAGGATTGACTGATTTCAATCTTCAAGTAGATGAGGTCACCATCCAACATTCACATACAAAGCCATTTTCACCCCTTCTGACCTTTGTTGCTCTAATTCCTGAATCATGGACACACCATTTACAATATATATATAATACTTTGTGATATAAGACACAGATTGTTCATACCCAAATATAGGAGATATGAGCCTCTATAGAACAAGCGATCTGTCATTTACTTATGTGTCTCTGACAACACCCAATGCAAGGTTTATAGTAGCAGGTGCTTGATGAGTGCTTTATTTTTTAATTGAAAATCCTGATCTATATCAGTAAGAGGTCAAAGGGTGCCAAAGGTAGTATAACAATATGGAAAAAGGCAAGGACTCTTGAGTCAAACAAATCTGATTTAAACCTGGGGTCTGCCACTTACCAGCTGGCACAATATTTAACATCTCTGAGCTTGTTAATTCATCTGTAAAATAGGGATAATAATACCCTTTCCTAGTGTTGTTTTGAGGATTCTATTAAATACTGTTCATAAAGTATTAATTGCTGTCCCTGCCACTATAACAAACACTCAGCAAGTAGTGGCTATTAGTGTTGTTATTATTCATCTATTTCATGGGAGAAAAGTAAACGAGCAAGTAATTGATTAGCAATCACTTCTACAGAGAAGAGTACAGGCAAATAAGTGAGCAAATACTAATTCTAGAGAAGTCATTCAGGAGGTACTTGAGTTAAATTCAGAGGCTGTTAAGAGAAAAGAGAGTTAATGAAACAATCACAGGATGTGGGTAATGAGGAAATACTAGTTAAGCTGTAGCCAATAAATGTCCAGCTAGAGAAAGTTTTTCTAGCACCCAGGTTATATTTCTTTGAGGTTACTACACCTAGTTTGCAAATAAACTTGCTAAGAAAAGATTTCTCATTCTAAAAATGGAAGATATGATATGGAAAATCATCAGTGAAGGGCATCTTTTCAAAGTTATTTTTTCTTAGATTTAGCTTTCTACATTTTTTTTGCCTCCTTTTATGTTAAGAATGGATCGTGGCTTAGCTTTCCAGATCAGTTTCCTATCACTTCCCCTCATGCAGCCTGTTCTTCAGCCAGATCTGATTTCTTGGAGTCCTCTAATTTTACCTGTACACTTTTTTTTTTTTTTTAAGATTTATTTATTTATTTATTTCCCTCCCCCTTCCCCAGTTGTCTGTTCTCTGTGTCTATTTGCTGCGTCTTGTTTCTTTGTCCGCTTCTGTTGTCGTCAGCGGCATGGAAAGTGTGGGCGGCGCTATTCCTGGGCAGGCTGCACTCTCCTCCGCACTGGGCGGCTCTCCTTATGGGGCGCACTCCTTGTGCGTGGGGCTCCCCTACGCGGGGGACACCCCTGCGTGGCACGGCACTCCTTGCACGCATCACCACTGCGCATGGGCCAGCACCACACGGGTCAAGGAGGCCCAGGGTTTGAACCGCGGACCTCCCATGTGGTAGACGCACGCCCAAACTACTGGGCCAAGTCCGTTTCCCCTCACCTGTACACTTTTGCCCCTGTGCCCTTATTAAAGCTGTTTGCTCTGTGTAAAATGCCTCTCTCTAACCTTCTCTTCCTTTTGAAATTGTCTACATTTTCTAAGACCTTATTCAAATGCCATCTCTACCAGCCTTTCCCAGAGCTCAGTCTAGCTCTCCCACTCTGAACACTAAATATATATCACTATTATAATCTGCCCACTATAGCTATAGTTACTGATGTACATTTTTTTTATCTTTTGCTAAAATGCAAGCTACTCAAGGGCAAGGAACAAATCTTTTCACTCCTTTGATGCCTTACACAAATGCAATACAGAGTAAACAATTGCCTAATTGGCAGTATTCTAGGTTAATAAGTAATTCTTACAAAGAAACTTGAAAATGGTGCTTTTGAGAGTTTTCCTGGTTCACACAAGTTCACTTTGGTAGAACCATCTTTATAATACCAATGAAAACTACCAAAATTCGTTACATCTTTGAATAGAAGTTTTGAAAATGAGGTTTTAGAGAAAGGCTAGAATAGAAAGTGATAAAATTGGGGCATGATGTTTTAAGGGCTTACATATTTGCTAAAGTTATCAATTCCTTTGGTTAATTGTTACCGGGTTCAAGGACAGAACAGAAGTCATGTCATTAAACAAGGCCAAGATCATGGATATGTTTTGAGAACTGAGTGAGGAGGGTTTGTACTATCTTTGATATTGCTTTAAGTTCTCATGTGTTTTCTATGTTTTCACTCTATGCTATCAACTTTTAGCTATTAAAAGATTGATTATAGACTCGGACTTGGAGAGGTCTTTCACTAGTCATGGTAAAAGCATCTCATGTGGTCCTGCCCATATAGTCCAGTGCCACAATCTTGCCCTCAGTTAGACCTATATTCCTTTTGGCTTCTACTGTAGTTCTTTCTAGGAAGTCCCAAGCCCTCTCCAGTGCATTTGACAGAGACTCAGAAGAAACCAATAGTCTTATCCATATTAGGTAAAAATTGGCAAGAAAGGCTTTCATTCTACCATGTGCTTTCTGTGGTCACAGAGAAAGAAATATCTTGAGCCTGGGAGAAACCCATTCCAGTCTGGCTATTATCTCTGTCTCAGCTTGTCCATGTCATGGGTAAGGATATTATGCTCACTTTAACGAGCCTCATAAATAGAAAAAGAAAAGGGCTACTTCTGGATCTTATCATCACACATAGGAAAGCGATCAATTTGCTATACCCTAAAGATTTCTAGGGACATGAATACCAAATGTCCTCAAATTAGACAATCCCTACAAAAGGGAACATCTGGCAGAGACATCGGGTAGAAAACTCCCAAGGGTATTATAATTTGATGGAAACTCTGAAATGCAATCCCACTTCTGAAGTACGACTGCTTGCCCAGAGTCCTGGAATGGTTCCTCTGGTGTCTCTGGCAGCCCTGTCGTACATGACAGCACGCCCTTTTGGTATTTAGTTGCATAGCATTTCCTGGTCTCCCACTGCACGTGTATATGACTTGCAAAATAAATGCCTTCTGAGAACTTTATGTTCTTATTGCAAAAGGGACATTTATGAAATACACATTTCAGGCTCTATACATTTGTTTACCAAGGAACCAAAACCAATCAGTTGAATTAGAGGAAAACAAGTTATGCAAAACAGATTTTTGTTGAATATTGGAGGGGAAGAAAAAACCTTGTTTCTAAGCCAGTTACCTTTTTTTTTACCCTGGCAGAAAAGCTGTGAATTTGTAGGTTACATCATCAGAGCTGGCATAAAACATGATCTACCTTTCCCTCCTCCCCAGACTGTTGGCAGTTTGAGTAGTGAAACCAAAGGTTAAATGGGATAAGAGGCTGCACATTTCTCTTCCCTGAAAGGTGTGGCTTGAGCCAGTTCTGGGAGTGGTTTGGAGAAAACCAGCTTTGTCACTCCCTGTGCTTTTCCCACTCTGTGGATAAAAAGAGAACTTCAGCCCCCAAGGCAGGCCAGGTGGCATCTTTCACAAGTACTGTGAAAGATGTTTTTAGAACTTTTTGTTGTTAAGTTGCAGTCCTCCTTGGAAATAAACACTCAAAGCTTACCATCTCACAAAAGCTCCCCATTAATGGGACATGTGCATACATTCATTCTATCAGGCAATAAGAATGCAATAAGAATTGACCAAGTATAAGGCCTCTGCTAGGTGCTTTAGAGCACCTCATAAAATAAATGAGATGTGGCTCATGCCCTTATGTTGCTTATGATATAGTAAGATAAGAACAAATATGGCAAGTTGCAACTTGTGGTTTAGCAGAAAAGACACAAGAAGACTTGGATTTAGAAACCCTTTGTTCTTCTACTTACTGGCTAGCAATCTTAGCTCAAATTACTTAGCTTCTTTGACTTTTTTTTCTTCTTCTGTAAAGGGAGACAAATCTGAGTTACTGTTTCATTTACTGCAAGGGGGGATATATTTGAAAGTTCATACTATGGTGCTTGGCATATGGTTGCTGCTTAGATAGTGCTACTTGAGCTGCAAAAATATCTAAGAAAAGGTGAATCAAGTACTGTAAGAGTTCAGGGGAGGGCAAAATTACATTTGCCTTTCACTTAGTAGAGAGGGGGTTTGGAAAATTTTGTAAAGTGTGGCTCTTATAAGGATAAATGGCTTTTCTAGAGATTAAAGATGTAATACTGTAACAATAATAAATATGCATTTGTTTAGTACTTTAAAATATTCAAACTGCTTTCCTCTTTATCATCCCTTCTGATCCTCATAATGAGTTTTCTTAGCATGTGTTTTATAATATATTTCTTTTTCTCTATGCCCTTTTGTTCTTAAGAGGGCTCCTTCACCACCTCTACTTCCTTTCTACCCATTAACTTGTGAACATTTTATCCTTAGACCTCGTGAGTGGCTTTATGTCTGTGGATGACTCCCAGATCCCTATTTTTAATCCCAGCTATTTTCGCTGCTTACAGATCTCCTTTCTGGCCTCCTGATGGACATGTTTGTGTTTATTTTTTTTTTTTTTAATATTTATTTATTATTATTATTTTTTAATTACATTAAAAAAAATATATGAGGTCCCATTCAACCCCACCGCCCCCGCCCCCCACTCCCCCCACAGCAACACTCTCTCCCATCATCGTGATACATCCATTGCACCTGGTAAGTTCATCTCTGAGCATCACTGCACCCCATAGTCAATGATCCACATCATAGCCCAGACTCTCTCACGTTCCATCCAGTGGGCCCTGGGGGGATCTACAGTGTCCCGTAATTGTCCGTGAAGCACTATCCAGGACAACTCCACGTCCCGAAAACGCCTCCACATCTCATCTCTTCCTCCCGTTCCCCACACCCAGCAGACCCCATGGCTACCGTTCCCACACCCATTCCACATTTTCTCTGTGGACATTGGATTGGTTGTGTCCATTGCACACCTATGTCAAGTGAGGGCTTAGATTCCACATGGGTACTGGATGCACTCTTCCCGCTTCTAGTTGTAGACACTCTAGGCTCCATGTTGTGGTGGTTGACCTTCTTCAACTCCATGTTAGCTGAGTGGAGTAAGTCCGATAAGTCAAAGTGTAGGAGCTGAAGTCTGTTGAGGCTCTGGGCCTGGGTGTCATATTGTTTGTGTTTAGTTGACACCTCAAACTTCAAGTGTCTGAGTTTTGGTAATGGATGAGGGTGTTGGTAGCACAACATTGTGAATGTAATTAACACCTCTGAATTATATATCTGAATGTGGTTAAAGGGAGAAATTTTAGGTTGCATATATGTTGCTAAAATAAAAATTAAAAACAAATGAAAATTGTCTGATAATAGAATCATTCCCCCAATAAATTGATGTTTTCTCATTACTGTCCTTCTTCTTTCAGGACACTCCCATTTTCTTAAGGCCCCAAGTGCAACATCTCAAAGGCACCTACTGCACTAGCAGTTCTTTCTTCACAATGTCTCTCATTCTTGTCATTTCTACTTTTGTAGCTGAGTTTAGTCATTTGTTGCCACGTAATGTCCTTTTTGCTCAAAACCATCAAAGTCTTCCCATTGCCAAGCTGAATTAAGTGCTTGTCTCCCTCAGACATTCAAAATATTTTGTGTCATGGTCCCAGTTGACCTTTCCAGCCTAATCTGGACTGTGTGTGTATCCCTTTGTTCAGCCAGACTGTTGTGCGTGTGTGTGTGTATGTATCTATATTTTTTTCCTGAACACACCTTGTCTTTTTTCACTTCTGTACCTTCGCTTGGGCTACTCCTTATACCAGACATTGAATTTATTCCTCTTGACTGCAGGCTGTCAAAGTTCTGTTGATCCTTAGATCTTCTTAGTTGCCACCCCCTCATGGAACTTTTCCTGACCAGCACTACCAGCTTCTTTGACAGGATTGCACTTTTCCCCTTTCGTGTTGTCAGATTGTTTCCCTGGACTATAAACTCCTTAAGTGTTGGATCCAATGCATATTCAGGTTTGGATCCATTATAGTCTAGCACATGAAATATCAATCAATAAATGTTTATCAAATTGATTTGATAGCCGTGTTTTCCTCTCAAGTTACTCTCCCAGTACTGAGCATGAGTTATTCCTAATTCATCCAAATGCACCCAATTTTCATTATGTGAGCATTAATTTCACTGGTCTGTTTTCAAAGCACTTTGAGTGTCTATTAGGTCTCATGGTTGAAACTATGCTGTCTAACTGTATTCCAAAAGCCCTGGGCCTCAATTCCATTTCTTTTAATGTTTGGTGAAAAGTCCATGGAAGGAGGGTAGCTTATTTCCTGAATTATGATTAAGGTCCCAGCTCTAAGAACAGGTATTCCTCTTTTCCTCTGGCCTCTGTTTCTAGCAGGTTAGGGCTGGTGAACCATAGCCCATCTCCTGCCATGCTGGCCTTGCCTTCACCCCTGTCTAAGCTCAGCTTCCACCCCCAATGGAAGGGCAGAAAGCTTTGGAGCTGTTGCATCTCTATACCTGCAGAGACAAGTGGTCTCCATTGCCACTTCTCTTTGCTGTGCCAGGCAGCTGGCTACCAGATTAGTTTCCCTTATGGTCCCTTGGTCATGGTTCTGTGAGATGGTGCTTTATTTTGTGGGCAGGGTTTACAGGCTTATTTTCTGGGTTTGGTAAGTAGGATTCCAATCTTAGGTACCCTTTCCTCTACTCCTGTTTTGACCTCTCCAACTTCCCTTACCCTACCTTTACTCAAGTGTTATATACCTGGCAACAGAATGGCCACTAGAAACTTGGATACTCTGTAATCCACAAAGGCTGATATAAGCTGAAAGTTAACTAAAGCATCCATGGAAATTCGGGGGAAGCTGAAAATTAAATACTACTACTTAGAATATCTGGGGAATAAAGATATTAAATTCAGGTAAATCAGAAAATAAGAGTTTCTTTTAAGCAATAAATGGTTTCAATATATTGTGCTTTTATTTACATTTAATACTGCATTTCAACATCTTAACAGGATGGAATGCTAACTTTTCATGTTAGATGCTCAAAATATTTTTTAAAATAATTAGAAAAGTTTTATAACTACAGGTTTGAAAAAAAAATCTGCTTTTAAAATATTTTTAATCTTGCATTTTAAAATCCTACATCTGTTGTCTCAAAAAAGAGACCCCAAATTCTTAGGGTGATTTTGTGTCAGGATTTAACTAATAGGACATCATAGTAAACATGGTTTAATTTAGCCTTATTCATATTTACTTAAGTCACTGAGATAATCCTGTGATAAATACTGTGCTCCTGGAGGGTTTTTTCCTTTGATAAATATACAGTCCTGAGTTTTCTAAGACAACCAGCTGTCAGGAGAAGATGTGTATTTGGTTTTAGTGGAGTAAGCTGTCTAAGCCTCTAGGGACCTGATATGTTCGTTTTACTAGCCTGGGAGCAGGGCCAAAAGGGTTCTTCGTGACTTAGAATGGAATTCAGAAAAGTAAGTTCAGCAAGTTTTCATTAGTGAGCTTGGCCTTTTGTATTGCCTATGCCTCCCTAAAGATTAAGAGCTCAGCCTCTGCTTTGAAACATTACAAAATAAAAGGGGGCAGGGGCCTAGAATGGAATTTGTTTTGGGGAGGGGAGCATGTCAAACAGTCCCCAAATATCATATTTTTGGAAACATGCTAGTGTAGAACTCCCATGTCCCCAGCAGCCTGGGTTAGTGATATATCATTGTTTTTATCTAGCTTCCTTTTTAGGCAGAAATTACATATTTAGAAAGAAAATATGTGTAAATCTAGGGTAACTTAAATCTCACTGTTACATGCTCCTCAAACTTGTTTGACCCTTAAGCTTTGTCTTAGATTTATTTTGTATCTTTGGGCAGTTCTCTGCTTTTTTACTCTTAAATACTGTCCCCCTCTCTACAGCATGATAATTAGCTGAAAACTATAAGATATAGTATGTCTTCATTTAAAAATCAGCCCTAGCACCTTTCTACTAAATAACTCAAGTGTTTTGTGCAGATTTTTTTTTTTCCATCAACATGAGAAGTTCATGATTTTCAGTTTAATACCATATCTCAATAGCAAAACTGTGGACACTGACTGTTATTTAGTAGTAGTTAACTAAAATATTGGACCATGTTTTAAGTAGGAGTAGAGAAATTAGAAAGAGAAAATGGCTGAGAAAGCTCCAGAGCTGATGAAAGATAACAGGTCTTAGATTGAAGAAGCACAATGAATCTCAAATAGGCAAAACACACAAAAAATTGACATCTAGGCACATCATAATGAAACTTAAAAATACTGAATACAAAGAGGAGATTTTAAAAAGTAAAGTTAAAAGGTAGACTATTTTTAAAGGAATAGAAGACTGACACAGATCTCTGAAAATCTAATTAAAATCACGGACTTTTCCCAAAAAAAATGTTTAGACACAGTTTTGAGAATCACATATCCTATCCTGAAGCTAATTCATAAACCTTATTTACAGGCCCTTGATTTAGAGTTCAGTTCTACATTTTAAATGCCTTCTATACTATTTCATTCTGAAGCTTCACTATACGTTTAAAATTAATATCTAAAATACAACTTACCACCACACTGCCCATCTCTCACTCTCCAAGGCCTGTTCTTCTCCTATTTTCTTTATTTTCATTAAGAATTTTATTATTGTTCTGGTGACCCCAGCCCATTTTGACCATCCCCTCTCCATTATTTCTCCCATCTAAACCATTGCCAGTTGATTTGATTTTTACCTCTATGGTTTCTCTCACATTCATCTCACCTTTTCCTCTAATCTTGTTCAATCCTCCAAGTATCTTACTCTTGCCAGATTAATCTTTCCAAAGCAGAGCTTGAGTCATATCAGTGCCTTGCTCAGACACTCGCAGTACCTCTTTATTGGACAGGACTTTCAAGAAAATTGCGTATTTTGGGAAATGGATGTGGCTCAACCAATTGGGCTCCCATCTACCATATAGGAGGTCCAGGGTTCAATGCCCAGGGCCTCCTGATGAGGGCAAGTTGCCCAGGTGGAGTACCAGCCCATGCAGGAAAGTCACCCCACACAGGAGTCCCGACCGACGTGGAGAGCTGGCGCAGCAGAATGACACAAGAAGAGACACAGAGGAGAGAAAATGAGAAGACATAGCAGAACAGGGAGTTGAGGTGGCACAAGAGAGTAATTGCCTCTCTCCCACTCCAGAAGGTCCCAGGATCAGTTCCGGAACAGCCTAATGAAAATACAGACAGACACAGAAGAACACACAGTGAATAGACACAGAGAGCCGACAATGGGGGGAGGGGGGAAGGCAATAAATGAAATAAATCTTTTTTTAAAAATTGCATATTTCATTCTTCTGTTTGAGAAGCCTCCCATACCTGGCTTACTCACAGCTCCCTTTATACCATGTGTCCCAAACACCTGAACCTGGGTAATGGAACCAGGGATAGGTACTCCTGGAAATTCTCCTTAATTTGGTGAGCACTTAGCTAAACATGTGTATATATATGTGTGTATGTGTATGTGTATGTGTATGTGTATGTGTATGTGTATGTATATGTATATGTATATGTATATGTATATGTATATGTATACAGAGAGAGAAAGAGAGAGAGATAGATATGTTTTATCCAGCATTTTTAGATATTTTTGAAGCAGGAGGACTCTTTAGTTGGCCATATTGCTAGATATTCTTCTGCATTGTGTTTTGATTATTCCAGTTTTCCACAAGGATTGACTATATATTGAATCTGCTTTGAATGAATGACATTCCAGTGATTTTCTAGCTGTGTAGCTGTTGGAACTTTCCTGTTCTTTTTTACTTATCTTTGTTGTTTTCTGAGCTACTGTCATCTCTCAGCTGGACTACTGAAATAACTTTCTAACTGTTCTCTCTCAGTGTACTTCTCCCCCCATTTTAATCTATGTGCCATACTGCAGGCAGAGTAGTATCAAAAAGGACAAATCTCATCTCATCATTCTTTTGCTTAAAAGTAAACTCAGGAAGCACATGTGACTCAAGTGATAGGGCCTCTGCTTACCATATGGGAGGACCCAGATTCAATCCCTGGGGCCTTCTGGTGAAAAAGAAGAGAAAGCGTGCCTGTGCAGTGGGCCAGTGCCTGCACAGTGAGCCAAGTGCCTGCGCAGCAAGCTGAGTGCCTGCGTGGTGAGCCAGTGCCCATGCAAGTGAGTCACACAGCAAGATGATGACACAACAAAAGAGAGATGAAGGGGAGAGTCAAGGTGAAGTGCAGCAGCGACCAAGAATTGAGGTGGCACAATTGACAAGGAACCTCTCTCCACATCAGAGGTCCCCAGGATCGAATCCTGTTGAATCCTAGAGGAGAAAGATGAGAAGACAAAAAAGAGAAAGAGATACAGAAGATCACACAGACAGCAAAAAAACACACGCAAAAAACCAGCAGGGTGGGGAGGGGGAGGGGGAGGGGGGAAATAGAAGGGATCATTAAAAAAAGTAAATTATTACCTTTCCTCATAAATGATTACCCACCAGCTTTATCCAATTCACTGCTTTTTCTTGTATCTACTAGACCTATTTCTTTCTTTTACTACCTATATCTAGTCTTGTTCTTCATAGTGCCTTAAAATCTGAACTTCTTCAAGTCTTTATTTCCTACTGTCCTGCTGTTTCAGTTACCTTCCCTTTAATCCTTTCGTGTTTGGACCTCAGCCTCCCTGAAACAAGTGTGGTTCACCGCACTTCTACTTCCATTGCTCTTGGCTCTCAGATGTTCCACTGTTTCCTCATACCAATATGTTTCTATCTACTCTGTGATCTGGGAATTGGTCTGTTACATGTGGATATGTCAATTAGGCTTTAAAAATAAAGTTATTCTATCTCATCTTCTCCCTAAAAAGTATTGGTATATTATGTCCATAGCATAGTTTTAAAGGGTAACTATTTGCCAACTAAATCGGTAACCTAGTTCTTGCAAATTTTGGTGTTATTAATAAAAAGGTATTGACTCAGGTTCTTTATGTGTAAAATTCATACATAAAGTGGAACCCCTTACACTTTATTATTGGAGGAAAGATCTAACACCAATGTTGTCACATTTTACTGTGAAGTTTTATTTTGAGGGCATGTAATTTGTTCTTGGTATGTCTGATTTTGATTCCCAAAATACAAGAATAATGATTATGTTGGAGTTTTTCTGTACTTGTTAAAATTTGGACAAGCTCTCTTTCACTAGCAGCACAAATGACTTTAATGAATGGAGAAGCCTTTAGTTCAAAACAGAAAATGGTGAGTTAACATAATATCGTAACTAGGACCATAACAGGGAATGAATATCCTGTCTGTGAATATTATCTCTTATGAACTGCTTCAATAAAATAGAGGTCATTCTTGAAAAAGACTAAAATCTACTACCTTGCCAAATTTCAGCTGAACCAAATCATTTATTTAAAACAGTTATACATCAGTGGAAAATTTATTTTCTGACGACTTTTTTTTCCTACCTCCCAATTTTAATCTCTTCCCTCCCTACTCCACCCTAATCTTTAGAAAGTGTGATGTAAGACTGGGTTGTTTTGTGCCAAGTTTTCATCCTGGAACAGATTTTTATAACCATGTTTCTCCAAGAAAAGGAGTTTCTGACCAAATGGTGATAACACTTACATAGTTTCATTTCCTCCTCTGACCTTGTACTTATTTCCTCATTTTAACTTTGTCAGAGTTTAGCATGAACAATTTCATGTATTTTAAAGTTTAAATACTGGTTTTGAAAGCTTTTAAAGATTCATTAACTGTAGTATTACATCTGACTCCTTGAAGAAACACAGATTATAGAGCATATTTTTTAAAATTTCTAGTTTTTTCTGTTCTTACAAGAAGGAAACCCTTTAAAATATTTACATATAGATATTAGATATTTGTACTCTTGATCTTTATTATTTCTACTCTATTGGAATTATTCACCAGAGGCAGGTCATTTATTTTTTGCAAACTGTTTCTTAAAAATGTACCTAAACTTGGCCCTGTTTGGTCTTGGTCAGTAGGAAATTTAAGGCTAAGAATTCAAGGGGTAGAAACAACCTAACTGATTATCAGCAAGAGAATTGCTTAAAATACTTCGGCAAACAGTGAAGTAGTACAGAAAAATTAGGTGGATTTCTTTTACTACCTATAGGTAGGCTTTCATTAAGTTCTAATGTGAGTTCTGTGTGTACTCACATGAAAAGATTTCCACGTTGAAGGAAAAGAGCAAATGTCAGAAAGTCATGGAATGATACTTTTATATGTTTTTTAAAAAGCCAGGGAAGTGGATTTGGCTTAACGGGTAGAGTGTCTGCCTACCACCTGGGAGGTCCAGGGTTTAAACCCATGTGATGAGCTTGCCCACACATAGTGCTATTTGTGCAAGGAGTGTGGTGCCACACAGGGGTGTCCCCCAGGTAGGGGAGCCCCATGTGCAAGGAGTGCGCCCCGTAAAGAGAGCCGCCCACCGCGAAAAAAGTGCACCCTGCCCAGGATTGGCACCGCGTACCTGGAGAACTGACGCAGCAAGATGATGCAACTAAAAGAGACACAGATTCTGGGTGCCACTGACAAGAACACAAATGGACGCAGAAGAACACACAGCGAATGGACACAGAGAGCAGACAACGGGGGTGGGGGCAGGGAAGGGGAGAGAAATAAATTTAAAAAAAAGAAATCTTAAAAAAAAAAAAAGAACAGCGTCTAAATCACAGTATGTATTTTCTGCAGGGGAGTATTTGTGGGCATGGTGTAGGCATGCTGAGCACTCATAATGGCCAACACTGAAAAGTACCTACATCATGCATTGCTTTAGGTGCTGTGTGACTGTCAACTCACTGAGCCCTCTCAGCAGCCCTGCTGGTTACTATTACTGTCACTATTTACCTATAAGGAAATCAATGTGCAGAGAGGGGTAAACACTCACCCATTTCACATACCTAGCAAGTGGTGGTGCCACCATTTGAATCTAGATAGTTTGACGCTAGCAGGGTTGAAGGGAAAGCTCAAAGGGAATTTTGGCCATATTAATAATATTTTAAAAATTTTCATGGTGAATCTAGACATTTTAGTTATGAAATTAAAATTAACTTTATAGAAAAATTTAAAAGAATCAAATTGGAAGAAATTTACTGGGTCTTAACAAAAATTTGCAATATCTTTGATGACTTAAGTATGTTTGTTGTGGGACCTTTGTTCCACATACAATAAATGCTATTCTTTGTGGGGTGCTGAACATTTGTTAATTGTCTGAATTCTCTGGTATAATCCCTCTCATCTCCTACATGGTTTTTCAGCCTCAGCACTATTGACGTTTTGGGTTAGATAATTCTGTTGCTTGGGGTAGGGGGGAGATAGAGGTGTATCCTGTGCACTGAAAGATGTTTAGCAGCATCCCTGGCCTCTACTCACTAGACGTCAGTAGCACCCCTTTCCCCCAATCATGACAAATACTCCAGGCATTGCCAGGTGTCCCCGAGGGACAAAATCATCCCCACTTGAGAACCACCAATCTACTGTCATCATCATTCAGAAACCTTGAAGAACCTATTTTGCCTGGGTTAAGCTTTAGAAACATCTTACATTTATAACATTGAACTGTTTTCCTTTAGTATAAATAAAGGTGGTTATTCCTAGGTCATGCACAGCAATTAGACACTGAAATAAAATCTTTTTTCTTCTCTCCCCCCCCCCACCCACCCACCCTGCTGTTTTTGCTGTCTGTATCTGTTTGTTCTGTGATCTTACGTGTCTGTTTTCTTTTTGTCTTCTCTTCTCGTTTTCTCCTCTAGGCTTCACCGGGATTTGATCCTGGGGTCACTTGTGCCACCTCAGTTCCTGGCCTCTGTTGCATCTCGCCTTGACTCTCCCCTATGTCCCTCTTTTTGTTCCATCATCCTCTTGCTGTGTCACTCACCGCGTAGGCCTGACTCACCATGCATACCTTGCTGTGTCGGCACACCTTTACTAGGAGGCCCTGGGGATCGAACCCAGGTTCTGCCATATGGCAGATGGAAGCCCAGTCTCTTGAACCACATCCACTTCCCCTGAAATAAAATCTTGAACCCTTCAGTACTATCCAGTTTTACCTTATTCCTGTCTCCTAACACTTGTAGTATTTACTAACACTGTATGGGCTGCATAGCCACTTTGCTTTCAGAGTCTCTCAAACTCACTGTCTACCTCCTGTGTAATCTCAACAAGGAAGGTCACAGCTCTACACTGTACTCCTTTTGTTGCATGAGAATGTCCTGGGCAGTGGCACTTGGCATCCTGGGTTACTGCCTGCTGGATGAACAACCCTTCAGTTGGGCAGATCACCTACTCTGTTGCCATACATTTCCATATGCCCCCTGAGGGGATGGCATCACCGCAGTTGAGAAACTTGATTGTAAGCTGAACACCTTGTTCAGATGTTTATTTGAAAATCTTTTTTTTTGTTTTAAGAGATTTCTAGGAATCCCAGGAATACTTTACTCTTACTCTGTGTTTGTCTGGCCCATGGCTTTCAGATCAAGATCTTTTCCTTTGGCAATATTATAGAAATGATGTTACATAGCATTCTGGAGACCTGGCTGTCCCCCTTCCTTGGTGCCCTTCCCTGATTTGATGCTCTTAGAATTGGCATCCACAGAGGTATTTGCTTTGGCTCACAGTAAGTTTACTGGGATTGTTTTCTGTGTTTTACACTTACTAATTTTATGAAGTATGGTCAGTCCCTCACTAATAAGTTGCATTCCAAATTGAATATGTATGCTGAATATGTATGCTGGGACATGTTTTGCCATGGAAACCATCTAATATATAGTTAGGTTTCCATGGAAACCAAGGATGCCCTGATGTAGTCCATCAAACTATAGTGCCTGCCATATACAACCACATTTTGAGGGACAGAACCCAACCCACTCTCCCTCTTGAGTTGCTGTCAGTTATACAGCTTGCCTTGTTGGAGGGTAGGGCACAAGGAACCAGCAGATTGGATAGGCTCTGTGTACCCAAGAGAAGGTCATATCCCAAGGAGCTCCAAAAGCCCAGTCAGATCATCTCTACAAAATATAAATGCAGGGCAAACAACAGCTGAGCTGTTACTCAGTTCGGGGTTATTATCTGGAAAGAGTACTCAACAACTTTCCCTGTTTCTTATGAAACCCACTCTGTATCAAAGAGTAAGGAGAACAGGAGCCAGAGTGAGTTCAGTGTGGATGAAGTGCTTTCCTTTCTCCCTCATGTTTCCAATTTTCTTACAATAAGTGATGGTTTCTGTAAGTAGTCTGTGTGAGCTCCCAATCACCCAGGGAAAGCAGGACACGAAGCCTGTACACAAAACCTTATTACCCATGATCTCAGTTTTTGAGTGTTAATAGTGACGAATTTCCCTATTAAATATCACGAATCCCTGTAAAGGTAGGAACTGAGAAAGCACTAGACCTATCGTACGGTTCTAAAGCAAAGAGTGGAAATGGTAACAACATTATTATAGTTGTGTGTGTGTGTGTGTTTTATTGAGTTTTTATTTTTACGAGAAGCAGAGTGTAACTTAAACGCTTTTTGGGCCTGTTTGGGATCGAACCGCCCGTTACCTTGGCATGGCAGATTATTGTTGATGAACTGAGTGCTGGGGTACACAATACTCAGCCCTTGGGCTTTACTTCCTTGGAGCTTTCACTTGATGTCCTCTTGGTCAGAGCAGTGTCATCGCGTTTTGGGGGCTTCCTTATTTTAGCTTTTTATTTCCTAACTTTTTATGTTGACTTGGTAACATTAATTTAACTTCACGTTTATATTGTGTTTTATACTTTGCAAACTGTATTCTCAGCTATTATCTTTGCAAGCTAGATAGATGCTGTCATCCCTGTTTTCCAGAGCTAATATTAATACTCACATATTTTAGGGCTTTGCCCAACTCTCCCAGCTACTCTGACAGCTCTGGAATCAGAATACAGGACTTCTGGGGCTCAGTTTCCTCCTTCTCTTTCTACTACACCATGCTCCTTGCCCATACTGCTTGCTGCTTCCTTTAGCTCTGCTTATTCGTTGGTGGGGTTTTTTACTTCAGCATGGAATATCCCTAGTAGAGAACTAAACTTCCCTCTCTGCCTGCTTTAAGAAGTCTCCTTGGCACTGTTGCCCTACCATACCTCTTGCTTCAGCAAATTAGCACCTCAGGACAAGCTCCTGCCATAGCATATTTATTAGTGAATTCCTACCTTTGCATATTTTATAAAACAAATTAATGCCTTCAGGTATACACCTTGGTAGTTAATAGTCAAATTGTGTTTTATATGGTGTCTTTTCATCAAGGCATATATTAGCTTCCATCATACAGAGAGACTAACTGGTTATATCACTTTTCTAAAATCTTAACATAACAGCAGCAGAGGGGAGAAGGCAACTAACTTCTCTGAGAAATTCATGTAAACCAGACACTATACTAGTTACCTTCATTACATGATCTTGTTTTATCCTTGCAAAAACCCTCTGAAGTAGATGATGCCTTACATTTTACAGATGAAGGAAATGTAGTTCAGAAAATCCAAGTAATTTATATCACAGGTAACAAATACAGGGAATATTAAAATTCAGTCTTCTCTGATTCCAAGGCTCACAATCTATCTACTATAATACTCGGCTTCCTCTTGGGCAAATAGAGCCATTTTCATAGCTTATAGTAACAAATCAAAGAATACCTTAAACTCATGGGTATATAATGAGAAGACTGAAAGCTGGAGTACAGCCATTTCTTTCCTGACAACAGCCAGAAAGGGGCAAACTTCCTTATTTCTCTCTCCTGTGAAGATCATGTGAAAGTACTGTTGACAAATGTTGTGATGTAAGTTTGGACTTGTAACTGAGTTGAACTAAGGTAAACTTACTGAGAGCTATTTGTAAGCATTTTAGTGACTGTTAAAAAGAATTCCTAGACATCACCCCACTGCTGCACAGTTAGAAAGCTGCTTTGAAAGAGCCGTGCTTCTCTTGTGGAAAGGCAGTGAGCCTGGGGCAAGAGGACAAGCCCAGAGGTCAGGAGTGCTGTGTTCTGGCCCTGGTTTCTACCTCTAACTAGCCATGTGCCCGTAGGTCACCTCACCTCTCTTGGTTTTCAATCTTCACCTGTAAAGTATGGGAACCAGACTGAATGGCCCCCCCTTGCAACAGCAGCTTCATTATCATCCATTGAAGTTTTCTTTATCATATTAGCAGTAAAAATCTTCAGTAAACAAAAATATGGGCTGATGAAAACCCTCTTGCTATTCAGTGTTCTTGTCAATTATAGTTTTTATTAGGGAACTTGTAGTTAATGCTGCCAGAGGTCTGATTCTTTTAAGGGAAAAAGGGGAACTCGGAAGGCTGTGTTCTAATCACGTTTGTGGGCAAGACAATAGTTATTAACAGTAGTTAATGATTGGCAAATAGTTTCTAGGGTCTTTAATTACAACTGTGATTTGGGTCTCTACTTTGTAGATTTGAATTTCTAAGGCAAGTAAATATGAGCTTTTAAAATGTCACTTGGACTCAATGTCTGCAGACCTTTCAGCTGACTCCAGCTGACTTGTGGTACCTTGTTTATTATGACTGCTGCAGCCAGGTAGGCTGCTCTGGAGGCTTGGATAATGAAAAAGGGAGGATCATAGCACACTTTCTCACTGTACAGTCAAGTTTCTTACAAGAATGCTTAAATGGTAAGCTAAAACTAAAAACTACTAATATTTATATAATGAATATGAGGAACACTTTATTTTAGACCAAGGTCATTAAAAATACTTTTATATGATATAATCTCTTCTTTAATAAATTAAAAATTTTAACATGTGCTACTTAGTCTAATGCCTGATTTCCCTAAGTAGAAATTAAGTTTGAATCTCATCTTGGACAGATGACCTCCCAGGCCTTTCTTGGAACATCAGAACTCTTCTGGTGTCCGTGTTTTTCATGCGTTTTCCTTACTTTTCATGAGCGCTGAACAACTCACCAGAGCCTGGGCAGATTTTTTTCCTGGGATGATTGGGTTATTTCCATGGCACTGTGAGTAAGTGATAAATCTAACTCTTCTGGGGACTGTTTTTATTTTTTTTTAAATTTTAAAGGAGTAATACAAATACATAATACTATTATGTTGGAATAGATGAGTAATTCTAAGTTGGTTTGTTTTCATGAGGACTTTTTTTTAAAAATTTCTCTCCCCTCCCCCCCACCCAGTTGTCTGCTCTCTGTGTCCATTCACTGTGTGTTCTTCTGTGACCGCTTCTATCCTTATCAGCGGCACTGGGAATCTGTGTTTCTTTTTGTTGCACCATTTTGTTGTGTCACCTCTCCGTGCGTACAGCACCATTCTTGGGCAGGTTGCACTTTCTTTCGCTCTGGGCGCCTCTCCTTAAGGGGTGCACTCCTTGCACATGGGGCTCCCCTATGCAGGGGACACCCCTGCATGGCAGGGCACTCCTTGCGTGCATCAGCACTGCACATGAGCCAGCTCCACACAGGTCAAGGAGACTGGGTATTGAACTGCGGACCTCCCATGTGGTAGGTGAACACCCTATCCATTGGGCCAAGTCCGCTTCCCTTATGAGGACTTTTAGCTATAATAAACTATGCACGGTACCACTCCTCTGTGCTCTAAAGTTCCACACTTAAAACAACTCATCTCTTAAAAGTTTAAAACTCTTGTTTTAAACAATTTTGAATGACAATCCATGTACCCCTAAATGTCTGCATATTTATTCTCAGGGTCCATAAGCTGCCTGCAAAGGAACTTCTTTTATACTTTCATTTCCATAATAATCTTTAAAAATTAGTGTGCTATATATTCCTCAATTACGGAGAGGTGTTTTTCTAAAATTAGCCCTCAGAAAAACAAGAATCACCTTATATTTGATTTGTTATGAAATTCTTGTGTATGGGACAGAATATTAATGACCTCAATTTGAACAGTCAAATATTGTTCAAGGAAACAGCATCAATCAGTTCATGCTATACAGGTCACCTGATGCAAGAAATTTTTTTAAGAGAGGCTGAGGAATTTAACACATATTTAGTTAATATTCCTGAGTGTATGATTTTATAATTTTTAAGTATTAAGTGTCTTATAAACAAAGCTTTTAAATATCATTAAAAAGAACATAAATGATTATGTTGTAAAGATCATGGATGATCTTATTTACAGGATGAATGAGAAATTTTACTGTCCTATTGTTTGCAAATGGCACATCATATACCATATTCAGAGACAGCATATTCATACCCAGATTTGAAGGTATTATATCTCAGAAAACTTAGATGAAGCACTATGTTAGATAACTCAGAAGGTCATCTAGTGATGGCAAACATACCAAAGTTAGGCGGCGGACTTGGCCCAGTGGTTAAGGGCGTCCATCTACCACATGCGAGGTCCACGGTTCAAACCCCGGGCCTCCTGGACCCATGTGGAGCTGGCCCACGCACAGTGCTGATGCGCGCAAGGAGTGCCGTGCCATGGAGGGGTGTCCCCCGCATAGGAGAGCCCCACGCACAAAGAGTGCGCCCCATAAGGAGAGCCACCCAGTGTGAAAGAAAGTGCAGCCTGCCCAGGAATGGCGCCACACACACGGAAAGCTGACACAACAAGATGATGCAACAAAAAGAAACACACATTCCCGTGCTGCTGACAACAACAGAAGTGGACAAAGAAGATGCAGCAAATAGACACAGAGAACAGACAACCAGGATGATGGGGGGGGGAGGGGAGAGAAATAAATAAATAAATAAATACATCTTAAAAAAAAAAAAAAGATACCAAAGTTAGACACTTAAAGATTTGGATTTAAGCTGTTTAATGAAATATGAAAGTAAAATAATCATCATGTCTTCAATTTAGGATTTTGATATATATGACTCTAAATATCTATATGTAATTGAATATTTTAAATATACATTTAACTATTTTATCTGTGTTGGTAATAGATTACATATTCAAATTGTCAAAATTCTTTTTAAAATTTCTTCTTTGGAGAAATGTTTTATATTTGGAATCCCTTTATATTTGGATATATGTGTGTGATAAGCCTTAAAACTAATCAAGTACTGATGTGAAATCTTGGTAAGACCCAGCAGTGCTGCTTCAGTTCCTGTGGGCTGACCAAAGAAGAGCAGAGGTAGGCCTACCATATCAACCATGCCTTGCACCAAAGAAAGGCTAAATGATGTCAGTCAAGCTGGGGAAAGAACGTTTAGCCATAGTTTAACAAGATAAAGGTGGTGGAGTATTGGGAAAACATACCCAAAAGTAGCAGGACACCGAATTTAGATCTGGTGAACAGTTCATGTTAATTTCAACAAAACATCACCATCCATGTATTTACTAATTTAATGTTTTAATGTTTAAAATTTCTTTAATTTTATATATCTGTTATTTAATTTATAAATTTACCTTGGTTTTATGGTTGTAGTAGAACTACTGCTATAAGCGTAAAGAATTCATACTTATATTTTATGCTTATAGGTATTATTTTTGAGTATGAGGTTTTCCATTTTTCTAAATAAGTCAACAGTGGTGATTTATGGGGAAAAGTTTTTTGCTTGTTTTAAAGGGGGGCCATGTATCACTCAAGCATTAGAAGCACTCATCTGGAAAGCTTATAGTTTACTTTTTCTTTTTTATTGCTGATTTAGTTTTGTTTTTTTTAAAGATTTATTTATTTATTTCTCTCCCCTTCCCCTCCCCCCCCCCCCCTGGTTGTCTGTTCTCTGTGTCTATTTGCTGTGTCTTCTTCTTTGTCCACTTCTGTTGTTGTCAACAGCATGGAAATCTGTGTTTCTTTTTGTTGCATCATTTTGTTGTGTCAGCTCTCCATGTGTGCAGTGCCATTCCTGGGCAGGCTGCACTTTCTTTCACGCTGGGTGGCTCTCCTTACGGGGCGTACACCTTGCGCGTGGGGCTCCTCTACGTGGGGGACACCCCTGTGTGACAGGACACTCCTTGCGCATCAGCACTGTGCATGGGCAAGCTCCACACAGGTCAGGGAGGCCTGGGGTTTGAACCGTGGACCTCCCATGTGGCAGATGGACACCCTAACCACTGGGCCAAGTCTGCTTCCCTGATTTAGTTTTTTTAAATAACAGTGCTTTTTTGAGATATAAGTCACATACCATAAAATTCACCCATTTAAACTGTTATTAGTATTTTCACAGAGTTGTGCAACCATGACCACCATCTAATTTAGAACATTTCCATCATCCCAAAAAGAAACCCTGTACACAGTAACAGTTACTATCCAATGCCTCCTACCCCTATGCCCTGGCAACTAGTAATCTCCTTTCTTTCTCTGCAGATTTGCCTCTTCTGGGCATTTTGTGTTAAGACAGCCCTATAGCATGTGGCCCTTTGTGTCTGATTACTTTCACGTAGCATAATGTTTTCAGGTTCATCTGTGTTATCGCATATATCAGTACTTTATTCTTTTTTATGGCCAAATACTATTCTATTACGTGTATATATCACATTTGGTTTATCCATTCAGTCAGTTGAATGACATTTGTGTTGGTTCCACTTTTTGTCTGTTGTTAATATTGCTACTGTGAACATTCGTGCACAAGTTTCTGAGTTGGACATATGTTTTCAATTCTATTGGGCCACAGTTAACCCTTAAGCCTGCCTCTAGAAGGGATTATGTATTTTTCATTAGGAATCTGTATTTTAAAACACGTTTACACCAATTACCCTCATTTTATAGATTACTAAATACCTTAGGATTTCTTTGTTTAAAATCTAAGATTGGTTTTCAATTCTCTAACAATATTAATAAACATTTGGAGAAATATTTCTGCTTAGCTCTTTTGCTGTTTACCTCCATCTTAAGCCTCTTCTGTAGAACTGACATTTATAGAATTTTTATCATATACTCCAGCTCTGTGCTAGGCACTAGGGAATCCAAGGAATAGAAGGCACGAACCCAGCTTATAGGGAGAAAGAAGCAGATCAAAGCATGGGGATCTGGAGTGTAGCGGGTCCCAGGTTCTCCAAGGAGAGAATGGCAACTCCTATGAGTACATGTCAATACTGATATGTATATTGGGATTTAGTTCTCTTCAATATAATATGCTAGTTTTTTATTTCTTAAGTTTTCAGAAATCATAAAAAATTAGTAAAATTAAATGTTTTATTTTTAATATAAAAAATGAATGAATTGCCTACATAACACTCTTCCACTCACTACTTTTTATCACAGCCTCTTCCCCATTTACCCTGAAACTGCCACAGCAGATGCAGCAGGTCCAGTTGGACTTGAAAACTTTCTTGTGTTTAACTTCCCTGAACAGAGTTTTTAGGACCACTTCTGTCCTCTGGGCTGCCACTCAGCTTGGCCCAGTGGCCTCCATACCAACTTGATTTCCCTCTCAGTCACCCCTTCCCGATAGAGATCCCTCATCTTCAAGGCAACTCTCTCCCTCCCCAAGTCTCACCTGAGCCTTTTTTGTTTGGGTACAGGAGGGGAAATGACAGGAGTTGAGGAGGACATGATAGGCCTCACAGGCTTTAGAGTAAGGGTGCCTGGGGTGCATAGTTGGGGAAATAGGAATGGGGGGGGGAGGGAGGACCTGGAGACAGCCAAGGATGAATGAAGCTGATCATCAACTCTGAAATAATGCTATCACACCAACAGAAATATCTGTATTTTTTGGTTTGTGAAAAGATACCAGAATACCAAAAACTGTTATAATTGCTAGTAAATTTCTTTTGTTGAAGGGAAGGGAAGGTCTCACAGAGTAAGATTTGAGCTGAGTCTTAAAGGATGAGTAGGGTGGTTGCTAACTACTAAACATTGAGTCCTAATTTCAGATCTAGTTGATTTGACTTTAAATGTCTTTGTGCAGCTGAAGTATTATTACACCTTTAGTTTAACAGTTGGGGGATAGTTCCTCTCTTATTTTGCAAAACCATCCTCTGCTCCATTCAGTTCTCTCTCCTCTATCCCTGCTTGACTTTGTAATAAAACCTTCCAGAAATCATTTGAGCAGTTTGTGTGTTATTCTTAGTGGGTAACACTTTGCTATATTAACACCTCATAACATTTCACTTGAATTTTTTTTTCTCCCCCATGACTTTAGCATTTAAGAATGAAAAGACACATTAGGAGTTTGGATTCTATTCCTTGGCTGTGCCTCCTTGTAGAAGCTTATTCACAAATGGCTTTTTGCTCATATTTTTTCTTCGATGAACATTAAATCGGCCCATTTGAAATTTCTATTGCCATATAAATAATTTTGTTTGCCACACCTGTTCTCTGACCTGCTATATGCTGTGTTTGAAAATGCAGAGTTTATAACAATGACTTTTGCTTTCTAAAAGGCTTCTCTTCTGCCTTATTCTGTTCATATACATGTGGATTTTGCATTTTTGGGAACAGTTTCTCAACTTCATTTTGGTCAAGACTGGAATTAGTAGTCCAAATCTTAGCCAGTTAAATTGCTTTAATTGCAATTGTTTTAAAAAGTAATAAATAGATTCCAGTTGTTGTTGGCGTCTTTGAGGCCTCTAAAATTTTTCTTCAATGTGTTGAATCATAATTTTGTTGTTCAATTAGATGTCTCTCTAGAACCCCAAATACTGCTTCTCACAAATGTGTTCAATGGACCACCTACATCAGCCTTGAGAACTTTTTTAATAGGGTAGATTCCTTGAACTCAGCCCACACTTACCAAATCAGAATTTCAGGGCTCTGGAAATCTGTATGAGTTTCAGGGATGACTGTATTACAATAAAGTTTGAGAACTTCTTCCTTGAAGTTTTCTCAGCACTTATTTATTTGGGAGTTATTTTCTCTAGGTACATACATAATTGAATTTTGGACTTATTACTGTCTATGTTTGATTTGAATTCTGTGAAGAATGTTCTTTCTCCTCCTTGGAAAGGGAGGATCATACTTTCCCAGCTAATCAACAGAGTTACAAAGAAGGTTATATTCCAACAATTATTACCAAAGCCTGAGTCACAATTGCCTCTTATGCTTATTGGAGGCATAATGTTTCCATCAGGATTGCCTAATGTATCACCAAGGGCAACAGACCTAAGTGTGATGCTTGGAAATCACCTGTCGGGATCATAGATGACTGCTTTGGACATTAGACATTAGGATATAGCTAGCCAAGGCTCTGGAGCCTTATAATAATAGTAATTAACATAATGATACTTTGTACTTTGCAAGTGTCTTTAAACTGAAGGCCTTATTGTGCCATGTTAAAGAAAAGTGTGCAACACTCTACCAAGAGAGGTCAGTGTTAAGTTCCTTATTTTATAGATTTAAAACCCAAAACAATATAAGAGAGTTTAGCTTAGGCATTTCTCTTGAATAATGATACTTTCACTTTGAGAAACAGGAATATTTCAAGGGATATTAGTGATTAGTAAGGTATAGTGTGGCTATTTTGGCATTTCAGTGTATATCCTGAGGGAAAGGAATCATACTTACTCTAATTCGTGCCTTAATTAATTAGGTAACAAGAGGTGTTTAGCTGGAAATCACATCTTTTTTCTTACTAGCATTTCTATGCATTAAATCCTATGTCCCTTCTGGGTCCATCATTTGCTTTTTTTAACCTGACCTTCTTTATTTACCTTTTGATTGTTTATAGATACAGAGAAAGTTTAGAAAATAAAAACAACAACAACAACCTTCTAGAAGGACCTTAAAAAGCAAATAGTCAGGCCCCTTTATCTTTATACTTGAGACTAGACAGAGTTAAAGAAAAGACTTGCCCAAAATGGCCCAGAAAGTCTGCTGACAGCAGAACTATTAACAGAGTTTTTATGTTTGTGTGTTTTATTACCTAAGTTTTCTCAAATAAGCTAGAGTATACATTAAATGAATACTGTTTAGAATTGAGAATAGTTCAGGTCTTCCACAGATCCTAGTTCAGTTATCACCATTTTTCTTTTATAGTCTTTTTTAAAAACCTCAACTTTGGGCACAACAGTATTTCCTTGCTATTCTTACCTTTTAGATTTTCTCCAATTTGCCTTTTCTCTACTCTTCTTATCATTTACCTTCTCTCTCTTTTACTTTTATAAACTAATACTTTTGCAACTTAAATAAAAAAAAAGAAATGGAGGGAGCAGATGTGGCTTAAGAAGTTGAGCACCTGCTTCCCACATGGGAGGTCCCAGATTCAATTCCTTTTGACTCCTAAAAGCAAACAACAAGCAAAACAATTGGGAAAAAAAACTAACAACTCAGGGAAGCCAATGTTGCTCAGTGGTGAAGCACTGGCTTCCCACTTTTGAGTTTAATCCCCAGCCCTGCTACATCATGAATGAATGAATAAATTAATGAATGAATGAACGAATGAACCAAAAAACAGGGATCAACACTTTAGAAGAAATAGTCTTAATTAATGGCTAAACAAGTACTTGTAGACTTCATTCAATAGCTATAGAAGTAGATGATTCTTTATTATCACAGTTTTCAGCCTGCCTTTGTTCATCTGCAAATGTATAAGTAGCACATCTGGGTGATTTAGGATGGCTTTTTCCTTGAAATAAAATAAAGAATAGTTCTTAGATAACAGATTAATAATTTGAAGAGAAAAGGATAGGAAGTTATTTGTTCTACAAATGATTGTTAGAGAGTAAGCATGTCCTTAGAGTGTACACTCTACGTTCATGCAAACAGATGAGAATCCTGGTGATTTATGCAACATTGTTCCTCATTTTCATACTGAGATGACTGAACTAAAGGTGCTTGAGGTAATAAATGTAAACGAGCTTTGGAAAAATGGAAAGGGCCATATAAAAGCCTTGTGCTAATGATTTCTTATTCAACACAACTCCGTTATATATGTATTTATTGGAATCTAAAGAAAATATTTATTATGTATTAAGGGTCAGGTAAAGGAGATACTGGCTATAAGGAAGAAATGAGGTGGAAGGACAGAAATTATATCATACAGTTCCCCAGGCTAATCACCAGATGGGGTTTTAGCCATAGGCAGCTCAGTTACTCTTTCAGAGGGCAGCTGTATATATTGGTAATTCATAAAATCCAGAATCTATATTTTAGACAAAATATTTTGCCTCTATTTTGTAGGTCACTTTACTATCTTAGACCTACCCCTGTCTCTGAGAAGAAAATTAGAGTAATCTGATTATATTTGTTTATCAAATAATACTAGTTATTAATAACTTCTCTTTTTCTGATAGTTGAAATTGTATTTTGGGGGTGAATGCAGATGTATTTTTTCCTTACTATGTATCCAGAGTTAAAAGATTTAACATGAGAAAAGTTTTTTTCCTGGTTTCTCTGCCTGTAATCTTGTCTTCCTGGTTAATTTCTACTCCTGCTTCAAGATTCAGCTTAAATGTTACCTCCTCTCCTAAGCCTTGCTTGGCACTCATCTGCAAGATAGAGTTAAGAATGCTTTCTTTTTTTCTTTTTACTCTTGCATGGCTCTTTATGCTCTATAATAATTTTTATGACATAAATGAAAATTATTTTCTGCCTGGCCATCTCTACTACTAATTAGAATATTAGAATATTGTCAGGACCATATATTATTTGTATATTGTTTACATTTCTATACCTATTGCTGAGCACAAAACCTGGCAAGTATTAGGCACAGATTTAATAAATTATAAATATTTGTTTTTCATAATCTTATTTTTTTTAAAAAAATACTAAGTTGTTAATAGCTCCTGAGCAATCTTCCCCAGGATTAAGCTAACAGGGGTCATCCTGCAAAAAAAATTATTTTAGAAAACTTGTAGGAAGGGCTGATTACCTTAGGAGGGAAAGAGTTGTAGGATTAATTCCAAGGATCATGTAATACATAAGGCATAGCTTACCTTACTGTAGGTTGATTCTCAGTGCAACAGATATATGGGATTTTCAGTTTGGGATTTTAATTTTGTGACTTATTTGGAATCCTATTTTTATTGTTTTAATTGAAAAGGTCTATTTAATTAATTAATAGATCTTTTCCTTAATTGAGTTTAAGTAGTCTAGGGGGCCTTTTGTAGGTTGAATTTGATTCTATATTACTTCTTTTTTGTATTTTTTCTTGATTAGAGAAGTTTTGGGTTTCCAGAACAATCATGTATAAAATATATGATTTCCATACACCACCCCACCACCAACACCTTGTTTTGGTGTAAAACATTTGTCACAATTGATAATAGCACATTTTTATAATTCTATATTACTAATTTTTAAGTGGAATTTAATGGAAAAATGTGACTGACTCCAATTCAGTGGATCAAAATCTGTTTCATAGTTAACTTTTCTTTAAAGTGAATTCTGAGGACTTCCGGCAAGATGGTGGCTGAGTGAGCTTGCCTTGCCGTCTCTCCTGGGAAGAGGCAGCTGGGCACCACTGGAGGTTCTCCGGGACCAGGCTTTTTCAGGATTTTTTCAGGGCAGGAAGTGTCTGGACATCGATTTGGTGGGAAGGTAACCGAAAGGACTGGTCTATAAGAAATAAATTGGGACTTTTCAGGAGGGGGAGGCAAGATGACGGCTGAGTGAACTTCCCGGTTACTAGCTCCTGGGGGGAATCGGCTGGGAGGCGTCGGAGACTCGTTGGGACCGGCTATTTCGGGATTTTTCCTGGTCCGGAGGTGTGTGGACATCGATTTGGAGGGAAGGTAACAGAGAGGATCCATCTGTGAAATATACACGGAGATCCCAGCTACGTGTGGAGGAGTCCCTCCTTGGGTAGGCGGAGCCGAGGCAGCTAGCACCACGCGGAGCCCCGGCGGGCGGCGGCCAGGGTAGCCGAGTCCGGCCGAGCCCGGCTGAGCCGCGGCGGGCGGGGGGCCGGAGCCCGGCTGAGCTCAGCCGAGCCCAGCCGCGCCGCGTGGCGAGCGGGAGAGCCGAGCCGCGCTGCGCCGCGCCGGGCGGCGGGCGGGAAAGCCGAGCCCGGCCGAGCCCAGCCGAGCCCAGCCGAGCCGCGGTGGGCGGCGGGCGGGGGACCGGAGCTCAGCTGAGCCCAGCCGAGCCTGGCGGCGGGGTTTCTGTTCTTTGGTTTTTTTTTGTTTGTTTGTTTGTTTTGTTTTTTTGTTGTTGTTGTTGTTCTTTTTTTTTTTTTTTTTCAATCCTCTCTTTCTTGTCCCCAATATTCTTCTTATACTATTTTACCTTAACAATACAATAGGTCCTACAGGAAATACCTCACATTTGCTGGGTTTCCTCACCCTCCACTGCCTCATTTCTCTGTGAATAGATTTAGCCTATCTACACTATCCCCTTTCCCCTACAACTTGATATCCTCCACCATTTGCTATCTCTCCTATATTCCATCTCCCTTTCTTTGATCCACAAAGTGTCTAACTCTTAATTTCTAATACCTTTGTTTAGTTTTCCATCTGGTATTCGTCCCTGAAACTATTACCTTTCTTTTCTCTTTCCCTCTCTCACGAAAACAATAGCCTCTTAGTACGTACCACATTCCTCCCATATTCAGTCGTCTACCTGATTATAGGTACTTTCCTACTACTATAACTCTACACAATTTACATGATCTAACCTCCATCCTCCCAGAACTCATATTGTTGCTTTGTAAACATATATCACCAATACTACTTCACACTTTTTCCTTCCTTACACAATTGACTTTCCCCAGCACTAATACTTTCCTTTAAAGTGAGCTTAACTAGCAATAAGAAATTGGAATAAGAAGAACAAAGTGACAAAGAGAAGATATAACACTTAGGCAAAAACAACAGCTAATTAATCTCCAAGACTAGACAAAGAAGCTAAGGAACTGATTAAACCCGTCAAGAAAAAATGTTGACAAGACAGCAACAAAAATCTACAAACCAAACCAGTAATCAGGAAAACATGGCTGAATCCAATCAACAAACTGAAAATCAGGAAGGGGGGCAGGACTTCGCACAAGCAATGAAAGATCTCAGAACATTTATCACCGACAAATTTGATGAAGTAATGAAAGAGGTTAACAGCGTGAAGACAACACTTGGAGGGGAAATTGCAGACATGCGCAAAAAAATAACAGATATGATGGAAATGAACACCACAATTCAAGAAATCAAAAATACACTTGCAGCAAATATCAGCAGACTAGAAGAGGCAGAGCAGAGAATTAGTGATGTGGAAGACAGTGCATTGGAAATCAAACAGATAGTAGAAGTGGTCAATAAAAAGGTAGAAAAAATCCAGATAGGACTTAGGGACCTGAATGATAATGCAAAACGCTCAAACATACGTATTATAGGCATTCCAGAGGGAGAAGAGAAGGGAAAGGGGTCAGAAGGAGTGTTGCAGGAAATAATGAATGAAAACTTCCCAAATCTACTGAAAGAGACAGATGTACATATCCAAGAAGCACAGCGCACTCCACTGGTCATAAACCCCAACAGGCCCACCCCAAGACATATACTTGTCAAATTATCCAATGCTCAAGACAAAGAAAAAATTCTAAAAGCAGCAAGAGAAAAGAAAACCATCACATACAAGGGAAACTCCATAAGATTAAGTGCTGATTTCTCATCTGAAACGATGGAGGCAAGAAGGCAGTGGTATGATATAGTCAAGGTACTAAAGGAAAAAAATCTCCAACCGAGAATACTCTATCCAGCTAAACTAGCATTCAAAAATGATGGAGAGTTCAAAATATTCACAGATAAACAGAAACTGAAAGAGTATATCAACAAGAAACCTCCCCTTCAAGAAATTCTTAAGGGAATTCTGCAGGAAGAAAGGAAAAAACAGGACAGTCAGAGATGGAGGAGAGTGTAAAAGCAACAAGAAAGACAAAAATAGAAGGGGAAAATAAAATAATACAAACAAAATATAACAAACACAAATGCAACCAAAATATGGCTACCATAAATAACTCTCTAAACGTAATAACACTGAATGTCAACGGATTAAACTCACCTATCAAAAGATTCAGACTGGAACACTGGATAAGGAAATACGACCCATCTATATGCTGCCTACAAGAGACACATCTTAGACCCAGAGACTCATGGAGGTTGAAAGTGAATGGCTGGAAAACAATCATACAAGCAAACAACAACCAAAAAAAGGCAGGAGTAGCTATATTAATATGAGACAAAATAGACTTTAAATGCGAAACAATTGTGAGAGACAAAGAAGGATACTATATTTTAGTGAAAGGGACAATTTGTCAAGAAGATCGAACAATCATAAATATTTATGCTCCTAACAAGAGCGCCTCTAAATATGTGAGGCAAACGCTGGAAAAACTAAGTGAAAGAATGGATGCATCTACAATTATAGTGGGGGATTTTAATACACCACTATCAACTCTGGACAGAACATCTCAAAAGAGAATCACTAAAGAAACAAAACATTTGAACAGTATATTAGAAGAGCTGGATCTAATAGACATATATAGATCATTACACCCAAACACAGCAGGATATACATTTTTCTCAAACGCACATGGAACATTCTCCAAGATTGACCATATGCTAGGCCACAAAGAAAGACTTAATGAATTCAGAAAGATCGAAATCATACAAAACAATATCTCTGACCACAGTGGAGTCAAGCTGGAAATTTGCAAGGGACAGAGACCCAGACTTCACATGACAATTTGGAAATTAAACAGCACACTCTTAGAAAAACAGTGGGTCAAAGAGGAAATCTCAAAAGAAATCAATGACTACCTTGAAACAAATGATAATGATAACACAACATACCAAAATTTATGGGATGCAGCAAAAGCGGTACTGAGAGGGAAATTTATAGCCATAAATTCATATATCAAAAAAGAAGAAAGAGCAGAAATTGAAGAATTAACTGCACATTTGAAGGAATTAGAAAAACAACAACAAAGTAACCCAACAGGAAGAAGAAGGAAGGAAATAACAAAGATAAGAGCAGAACTAAATGAAATAGAAAATAAGAAAGCACTTGAAAAAATAAACAAGAACAAGAGCTGGTTTTTTGAGAAGATCAACAAAATTGACAAACCTTTAGCGAGACTAACAAAGAAAAAAAGAGAAAAGATGCAAATACACAAAATAAGAAATGAGAAAGGTGAAATCACCACTGACCCCACAGAAATAAAGACTATCATAAGAGGATACTTTGAAAAACTATATTCCAACAAAAATGACAATTTAGAGGAAATGGACAAATTCCTAGAAATACATAAGCAGCCCAAACTGACGAAAGAAGAAATTGATGATCTTAACAAACCAATCACAAGCAAAGAGATAGAATCAGTCATTAAAAATCTCCCAACTAAGAAGAGCCCAGGGCCAGACGGCTTCACAGGTGAATTCTACAAAACATTCCGGAAAGAACTAACACCAATCCTGTTGAAACTATTCCAAAAAATCGAAACAGAAGGAACACTGCCTAATTCCTTCTATGATGCCAACATTACCCTAGTACCAAAGCCAAACAAAGACACCACAAGAAAGGAAAATTACAGACCAATTTCTCTAATGAACCTAGATGCAAAAATACTTAACAAAATACTTGCTAATCGTATTCAACAACACATTAAACGAATTATACACCATGACCAAGTGGGATTTATTCCAGGTATGCAAGGATGGTTCAACATAAGAAAATCAATCAATGTAATACACCATATAAACAGATTGAGAGAAAAAAACCAGATGATTATATCTATAGATGCAGAAAAGGCATTTGACAAAATACAGCACCCCTTCCTGATAAAAACACCCCAAAAGATCGGAATACAAGGAAACTTTTTGAACATGATAAAGAGTATATATGAAAAACCTACAGCCAACATTGTTTACAATGGCGAAGTCCTGAAATCCCTCCCTCTAAAATCAGGAACAAGACAAGGATGCCCATTGTCTCCGCTCCTATTTAACATTGTCTTGGAAGTACTGGCTCGAGCACTGAGACAAGAACCAGATATAAAAGGCATTCAAATTGGAAGGGAAGAAGTCAAAATTTCATTATTTGCAGATGACATGATCCTATATATAGAAAACCCTGAGAGATCTTCAACAAAGCTCCTAGAACTCATAAATGAGTTCAGCAAAGTCGCAGGTTATAAGATCAATGCGCAAAAATCAGTAGCATTTCTATACACCAATAATGAGCAAGATCAGGAGGAAATCAAGAAACAAATACCATTCACAATAGTAAATAAAAAAATCAAATACTTAGGAATAAATTTAACTAAAGAGGTAAAAAACTTATACATCGAGAACTATACAAGATTGTTCAAGGAAATCAAAGAAGACCTAAATAAATGGAAGAATATTCCCTGTTCATGGATAGGAAGACTGAATATTATTAAGATGTCTATCCTACCAAAACTGATCTACACATTCAATGCAATCCCAATAAAAATCAACACAGCCTTCTTTAAGGAACTAGAAAAACTAACTATGAAATTTATTTGGAATAAAAAGAGGCCCCGAATAGCCAAAGACATATTGAAAAAGAAAAACGAAATAGGAGGAATCACACTTCCTGACTTCAAAACATACTACAAAGCTACAGTAGTGAAAACAGCATGGTACTGGCATAAGGAGAGACACACAGACCAATGGAATCAAATTGAAAGTTCAGATATAGAACCTCATGTATATAGCCATATAATATTCGATAAAGCCACCAAACCCTCTCAACTGGGAGAGAATGGCCTATTCAACAAATGGTGCCTGGAGAACTGGATAGCTATATGTAGAAGAATGAAAGAGGATTACCATCTCACACCTTATACAAAGATCAACTCAAGATGGATCAAAGACCTAAATATAAGAGCAAGACCATAAAGACCTTAGAAAGCAGTGTAGGGAAACATCTACAGGACCTTGTAATAGGAAATGGCTTCATGAATATCACACCAAAAGCACGAGCAGCAAAAGAACAAATAGATAAATGGGACTACCTCAAAATTAAAGCCTTCTGCACCTCAAAGGAGTTTGTCAAGAAAGTAAAAAGGGAACCCACACAATGGGAGAAAATATTTGGCAACCATATATCTGATAAGAGGCTTATAACTTGCATATATAAAGAACTCATAGATCTCGAAAACAAAAAGATAAACAACCCATTTAAAAAATGGGAAAAAGATTTAAACAGACACTTCTCCAAAGAAGAAATACAAATGGCTAAAAAGCACATGAAAAAATGCTCCAAATCCCTAGCTATCAGGGAAATGCAAATAAAAACTACAATGAGATACCATCTTACTCCCATAAGATTGGCAGCCATGAAAAAAACAGTAGAATACAAATGCTGGAGAGGATGTGAAGAAAGGGGAACACTCATCCACTGCTGGTGGGAATGCAGAAGGATCCAACCATTCTGGAGGACAGTTTGGCAGTTTCTCAAAAAATTATCCATTGATTTGCCATATGACCCAGCAATACCACTGCTGGGTATATACCCATCAGATCTGAAAACAAGGACACAAACCGATATATGTACACCAATGTTCATAGCAGCATTGTTCACCATCGCCAAAAGTTGGAATCAATCCAAAAGTCCATCAACAGATGAGTGGATCAATAAAATGTGGTATATACACACAATGGAATACTACTCAGCTGTAAGAACCAATACACTACAATCGCACGTGATAACATGGATGAACCTTGAGAATCTTATGTTGAGTGAAGCAACCCAGGCATTGAAGGACAAATACTATATGACCTCAATGATATGAAATAAGTTAACTGCCTCAGAGAGCTAGAGTCTGGAAAAGTGGCTTACTGGAAATCGGGGGGTGGAGGAAGGATGTGCGTTAATGTCTGTAGGGGTGGAATCTGTGATGAGCTGGGGGTAAGTATGAGCACAAAGAAGGGACAAAATGGGGGCAAGGGGTTACCTTCGGGTGGGGTTTTCTGGGTTTGAGGGGGGCTGGGGATGGGAAGAGGGGTAATATGGTCCAAGAAATAGGTGGGAGGGAGGGGCAACACACAAACATGGGAGAGTGCCAGAACTTCATTGAGAACTAAATGTTGAGTGAAACGTATCAAAGTATAAGTAGGAGGGTTACCTGGTTAGGATGCTCAGGGGGTATGGTCTGATGCGGGAGGACTCCGGAGGGAATAGCTGAAGGCTCATTTTGCCAAGGTGGGTTCTACCATTGGGTGGGGTGGACCCATATCCTGGGGAAGACTAATGCCGTCGAATAGAGAGAACTGTATCTCTCGTGAGAAAGGACGGCTCCCAGGGCATTAGATTGGCAGGCGTTGTGGGCCCTAAGGGGAGGGGAAAATGGACGTGTAATGGATGGAACAAAGGTAAATAAGGGGGCAAAAGAGGAGTTATGTGAGAGTACACGAGGATGAATATAAAACAGCTAATATTACACCAAAAACATATAGGGGACGACAGACTAATAATGAAAACCATAAGACAAAACATAGGATAACTAAAAAATTTAGAAAACTGTACAACCTAAAGTATGGACCACATAGTAAGCACAAATGTTACCTTGTTTGAAAACTATAGTTTCGGAATCTGTACATCAGTTTCAGGAAATATGATATGAATAAGTTAAAAGATTATTGCTGTGGAAGGGAAAAGGTTTTATGGTGGATCTGGGGAAATACTGTCTATTGTATATATGAATTTTGGTGATCTAAGACTCTTCTGAAGCTGACATTATGTTGGGATTCACTTTACGGGAAGTTTTGGATCACAGAGTGGTTCAACAATGGCAGCGGAGGAATACTGATATGGGATGTTATCGACAGGATATATATGGTTGACAGGGAGTTATACATTGCATATGCCCAGGGTATATGGTAATGTCTATATATACTCATAGTGGAAACAATTAAAAACAACAGCTGGTGGGGTACTGGGCTCCTGGCCGGGGGGTCACTGTTGTGGGCCCTGGGAGAGCAGCGGCAATCCTCCAGGTGCAACGGCAAGAACCAGGAAGGAAGGAGGGCCCAACAGTGGGCTCTTGATACTAATGGCTACACTTTTGAGCCTATGCACCTGCAATAAGAACAAGGCCTAGAGTAGCATTGTGCCTGGGGGTTTCCTCCTGACAGCCTTCATCTTACTCAAATGTGGCCACTCTCACAGCCAAACTCAGCGTGTAGATGTGATGCATTCCCCCCAGCGTGGGACACGACACCCGGGGATGAGCCTCCCTGGCACCGAGGGATCACTACCACATACCAGCTGAAGAAGCAACTAGAAAATGACCTTGAATTAAAGATTCAATGCGGAACAGCAGAATATACCTATCTACATATAATAACATGACTTCGGGAAGCGGTTTGACCTAATGTAAGGGGGAAATGGAAAGGAGAAATGAGATTATAAGGCTGTGAGTCTCTAAAAAAGAGTCTGGAGGTTGTCAGAAGGAATACCCCTATGTACAACTGAACAGAGTCTAAGAGACAGATAAGGTAGATACAACCCCAGGTATTGGTTCTTTTGAGGGATAAAGAGACCCACGGGTTCTATGGTCATGGCAGAAGGGGTTCACTGCCATGACAGATGGCCCTTCTTTGGAGCTGGTGTTTCTGCCTGATGGAAATGGACTCAGAGGGGATCTCTTTTCACAAGACTTGCATGCTACTTTATTGGAATTGTAGTTGGTGCTGGGTTTAAGATATATGTAGGGGATTTGAATCTCTGGACTGATAATATGACACCCAGGCCCAGAGCCTCAACAGACTTCAGCTCCTACACTTTGACTTATTGGACTTACTCCACTCAGCTAACATGGAGTTGAAGAAGGTCAACCACCACAACATGGAGCCTAGAGTGTCTACAACTAGAAGCAGGAAGAGTGCATCCAGTACCCATGTGGAATCTAAGCCCTCACTTGACATAGGTGTGCAATGGACACAACCAGTCCAATGTCCACAGAGAAAATGTGGAATGGATGTGGGAACGGTAGCCATGGGGTCTGCTGGGTGTGGGGAACGGGAGGAAGAGATGAGATGTGGAGGCATTTTCGGGACGTGGAGTTGTCCTGGATAGTGCTTCACGGACAATTACGGGACACTGTAGATCCCCCCAGGGCCCACTGGATGGAACGTGAGAGAGTCTGGGCTATGATGTGGACCATTGACTATGGGGTGCAGTGATGCTCAGAGATGAACTTACCAGGTGCAATGGATGTATCACGATGATGGGAGAGAGTGTTGCTGTGGGGGGAGTGGGGGGCGGGGGCAGTGGGGTTGAATGGGACCTCATATATATTTTTTTAATGTAATTAAAAAATAATAATAATAATAAATAAATATTAAAAAAATAAAAAAAAAAAGGGGAGCAGATGTGGCTCAAGCAGTTGAGCACCTGCCTTCTACATGGGAGGTCCTGGGTTCAGTTCCCAGGGCCTCCTAGCGAAGACAAACAAACGATGAGCAAGACAACAAGCAGAACAAATGAGCAGGGAGCAGATGTGCCTCAAGCATTTGGGCACCCGCCTCCCATGTGGGAGGTACGGGGTTCCATTCCCAGTGCCTCCTGGAGAAAAAACTAAAAGCAGACAGTGAGGGGGGCAGGGTGAGGAAAAAAGAAATGAAACCCTTAAAAAATATAACTAGAGCAAAGAAAGCCAGACACAAAAGAATAAATACTGATTGAATTCCTTCAGAGGAAGTCCAAGAACAGGCAAAATTAATCAGTGGTGATGGAAATAAAAATAGTACTTAACCTTGGTGCAGGGACCAGGACATGTACTGGAAAGGGTCACAACAAAAATTTCTGGAGGGAGGCTTTGCCATCACTACCACTGAAAGTGTATATAATATGTTCTCATCAAAATCCTACCCAGGGGGAGGTGGGCAGTCGGGTATATGGGAACCTCTTATATTTTTTAATGTAATATTTTGTGTGATCTATGTATCTTTTTTTAAAAAGACAATAAAAAATATTTTTAAAAAAACAATAATAAAGTGAATTCTGTATTTCTTAGTAGAAAACAAATGTATTGGTCTTGTAATTTTGAAACTTCTGTGAGAATGAAACAGTAAGTTTTTTCTACTTTAAGAACACGGTAAGGCGGCGGACTTGGCCCAGTGGTTAGGGCATCCATCTGCCACATGGGAAGTCCGCGGTTCAAACCCCAGGCCTCCTTGATCCAGGTGGAGCTGGCCCATGCGCATTGCTGACGGGCGCAAGGAGTGTCCTGCCACACAGGGTTGTCCCCCGCGTAGGGGTGGCCCACGCACCAGGAGTGTGCTGCATAAGGAGAGCCGCCCAGCGCGAAAGAAAGTGCAGCCTGCCCAGGAATGGTGCCACCCACATGGAGAGCTGACACAACAAGATGATGCAACAGAAAGAAACACAAATTCCCATGCCGCTGACAACAACAGAAGCGGATAAAGAAAATGCAGCAAATAGAGAACAGACAGCCGGGGTGGGGGGCGCAAAGGGGAGAGAAATAAATAAATAAATATTAAAAAAAAAAAAAAAGGAGGCCTGGGGTTTGAGCCATGGACCTCCCATGTGGTAGGTGGACGCCCTATCCATTGGGCCAAGTCCGCTTCCCTGGAATTATTTAGTTAAATTTCTTGAGACTAGTACAACATTAAATAATTAGGTGAGGTTCTCTGTGAATTTATTAATGGTTTCTAATCTTGATGATCTTGAATTTTCCACTTGCGCACAGCCAGCTTTCCAACAGATTCCCACAAGGAGAAATGTGCATAACTGAAAAATTGTTATTTTAATCAGGCTGACATCTTCAGGGAATTACGGGTAAGCAGGTTTCTTTATAAGTGGCTTATAAGGTATTTGAAGAATGTCCTTGCAGAGCAGAAAACACATGCCAGCCATTGCCCTTTTTTGGGGAGGGATGCTGCTTGGCACCTTGTTGTTTAGAGCTGCCTGAACTCCTGGACTGTTCTGTGTTCTCTGGGGCTTCTGGGATGGCTCTGGGGATCTAGGTTAGTGCTGAATGATGCCAGTGGATCCACTCAGCTTGAACTAGTTCCAATCCAAATGATTCTTGAGCTTGGGAATGGGGATGGGGACAAGAATTGGGCTAGGAGCAGGTGGAAAGCAGAAATGAAATAAATAAAGGCCTTCAAGGGTATTCCAGATTATTTGCTTCCTTTTCAGGGAGTCTCGTTTGGTCCAACATCTCAAAGTATCTCGTAGATATTACTTTTATTCTGAAACTACTTAGAACCCAGAATCTCCTTCCTCTTTTCAAGTAAGGGTTGGCCAGACCTGCTTCCCCAAGTCTGGGTCCAAGATCTTACCCTTAAACCTCTTGAGCAGTGCTGGGGCCCTGCATTCACAGTAAGGGTGCATTAAATGGGTGTGTGCTTTTGGGCACTTGTCCTACTGCAGTTGCTCTTTTGTGGTCACTGAGTCTTGTACAGCAGTTATTGAATGCCAGACTGGCACATCTGAAGCTAATTTAACCACGTATTTTTGGGTGAGGTACTATTTCCATTTTGCAGTTGAGAGGAGCTGAGGGATGAGATCTTTAATTATGATTTAAAGCTAGAAATGAACCTAGATAGATCTAGAACTCAAACATTGAATATCCTTTTTTTTCTTTCAATTTCAAACATACTTCACTAGATTATGTTCTCTCCTATGCCCTTGATTAGTAACTTTAAATTTCAGCTACTGCAACCATCTCTTCAGACCAAGTACTAATTCCTAAAATGAATACCAGTGGTTTCGAATGAAGCCTTTTAAATGCATAGTCAAGAGCTATAATTATTTAAATAGAAATTATTTAGAAACTTTCAAATGTCATGCTTTTCCTTTTCTGCTCCCTCTAATAGGTATTTAGGCAAAGGTGAAGAGACTGCTACCTGTGGGCTCTGTAATGCATGGTTCATACCTGGACAATAAAAATAAAGGTACCTGAACTGTACTCCACTTTCTAAAGAAGGATGCAGAGAAACTAGAACTTGCGTAATGGTTGAAGTGTAGACTGAAGTCAGACACACCAGGGTTTGAATCCCAATTTCACTACTTACCTGCTGAGTGATGACAGGCAAGTTCTTTATCCTCTCTGTGCCTCAGTTCTGTCACCTGTAAACTGGGGTAATGATTGTTACTGCCTCATAGTTGTGAGGATTATTTGTGTTAATACATGGAGAGCACTGAGAATCGTGACTGGCATATATATTTCCACACCTCGTAAGCATACACTGTTACTACTTTGGACTTCTCTGTGCCCGGCTTCTTGTAGTTATATGCACTGCCTCATTTAATTTTCCCCACTACCCAGCCAGGTATTCCTCTTCCTTCTATAACTAGAAGTGTTATTTGAACATTGGAAATTTTAAGCATCTTGACTGAATATGACACTGCATTGGTGACATTTTGATAGCTGTCATTGCATGGTTTAGTTCCAGCATCTTTCAGCACATTCAGAAGCATCAACCTTTACATGTTGGGGCTTCTCCAGCAGCAATTATAGCCACAAATGAAGAAAAACTATACATGTTCCCATAAAATATCATCAAGATTTGTGTCACAGGCCTCTTGTGACAAAGACTTGTTTAACTGCTAGATGTCAGCTTTTTTTTTCCCTTCAGATAAAATTAAACTGTGGAATAACCATTCAGTCATAAGTATGAGAATAAACTAGTTTTTCATACATAATTCTGCAGAAAATAAAAATCGATACCAAATATCTTTATTTTATAAACATTTTTTATTCTGGATATATGGACAGATAGTGGGGTAGCCCAAAGAAAAGATGTTGGAATTGTCTTTTGTGGCCAGCCTGTGGCATTTTCCTCCAGTGAAATCCTTCCTATTCCCTACATGACTTCCCTAGCCTGTAGCTACCCTTTTTTCTCTGTGACCTTCTCCTAAGCATAAAACTCTTGAGTGCCAGAGCTGTTCCAGCCAACCCAGTAGGTGGACCAGGATTAGGTTTATAATTAGTTTTCTCAGCAGTCCCAACTTAAATGTGGCCTCTTGTGATATATAGAGAAAGTCCGTACCTGACTATCCTAGGAGGCTTTAGAGACTGAAAAAGCTACATGCCTATAGGCCATTGCTAGGGATAAAATACCATTTTTCAGGGCTTGAGGCAGGTTAAAGAAAATGCATATCTGAAAAAAAAAATCACTATGACTTGGCTCGATGACCAGGGCACTACAGATATCATAACTTAAACTCCCTGTCTGGATCACAAGGTGCTGGGAACAAAGGTCTAGAGAAGAAGCATAAGACATAGTCACTCCTGTCTGAAGGCACTGACCATCCTGTTGAGCAGGAGCCACAGTATATTTAATAAAATGCCAAATTTAGACAGTAATGTCAGAAGGGGAATGGAAAATTGAGAAAATTGGTCCTTAGGAAGAAAAAGGGGATATAACTCAAATAGTAAGCAAGAGAAGTTTTGAACTCAGCTAGAGAATTAAAGAATGGGGCAAAGTCTGTTGCCATCTTGACACATCACAATCCTAAGAGTGAAACTTGTATAAGACAGGCTAGGCTGATAAAGTGGCTTAGAGGGCTTACATGTGCACTTATGTGTCCTGAGGCTCCAAGGTGACATGGCCTAGGGTAATGGGGGTGAGAATTGAGGCCACCCACCCCTGGGAAGTGTTGCCCTTGGCGCTGCCACTGAAGATTGCTCTGTTGTTCTATTTAACTTCATATAACTAAGCCCACAGCTACTCACATATACACAGTTTAGGAGGTAGAAGCTAGCAGGTGATACCAGAGATTGGAGAATTTCCCATGGAGCCCTCTTCTTAATAGAAACTTCTAGACTAAGTGACTGATCACAAGGGACACAAAGTTCCTGTGTTTCTCTCTGATAAAAGAAAACAGAACTCCATCAACTGGTTGTATTTAGTTTCTTGATATCAAGGATCATAGAGATAGGGAAAAAAATGCTGTCTCTGAAAGTATGATGTGTGTTCATTTTACCTGCAAGCAATAAAACTGTAGTGTTGGTAGAAACCTATAGGAATAGAACAAGGCAATTCTGCATGTATGATTGACATCTCTTCCCTTTATGTTATTCTTGTCATGTCAAATATAACTGAGTGAAAGATGACCCTCCCACACACATGCACCCCTCGCTGGAGTTACTGGAGTAAATTCTAGCCTGGAATAAACCTCTTTTAGGCCACTTTCTAGGCTATCTGAGCACTGCAAGCCCAAATACAAACCTAGGGCACATGAGGACACAAACAGGTCACGGATTCTGTCAAGGGCTCTGTCATGTTCCAGATAAGCAGATGTTTATCCCACATTTTTTTTTCTTCTTGGGTTTTGTCCAATGCATTAAAAGAAAAACAAAAAACTGTTTACACTTATTATTCCCTTTTGCTGCCTTTGCTTGTATTGTTTTGCTCTTTTCTTTTTCCCATACATTAAGAACTATCTGTGTGATGAAATTCTGCCCAGCTGCTTTCTGGAACAGATCCTTCCATAGCTTAAACCAGGAACCCTTTGTTCTTGGATCCGAAAGGAGCTCAGATTGCATGGTCACATGTATCTTGGCACTTCTTCCCTGAAGTTTATAGGCTTTTTCAAATCCATTTCCTTTTACCCAAAAGATGATCAGCTTCCACAACTTTTCTTGAAGTAAATAACTCCAGATCCCTTCATTGTTTCAGGTTTCCCCTTATGGTTCAGTTAGTATTTTATTCAGCAAACATTTATTAAGCGTGCACTAAGTTTGGGATACCATACCACACTACTAGAAATTAAAAGAGAAATTAAACCTTCTTCTTGTCCATTCATTTGTTCATTTTCATTTAAGAAATATTTTTTAACTCCTACTGTGTGCCAGGTACTGCACCTGGGTGCAGAGAAATCAATGATGAGCAAAAACAGACATGTTCCTTGCCATCACAGAATTCCCAGTAGAGTGGGGGAGATACATATGGAAAGAACTAATTGTAATTCAAGGCAATACCTGTTATAATAGTAGGATAATCAAGGTTCTTTGAAAAGTAACTGATTCTGTCTCAGGCATCAAAAATAACTTCACAGAATACTTAACATTTGAGTGTTCTAGACAGAGAGGACAGCATATATAGAGATAAGGAGGTGTGAGAGAATATGTTTGGAAAATGAAATTTGGTTCAGTGGGGTCATGATCTAAGGCACAAAGGTTCAAGAATGCAGGAGATGGGGAAGCAGACTTGGCCCAGTAGTTAGGGCGCCCGTCTACCACATGGGAGGTCCGCGGTTCAAACCCCGGGCCTCCTTGACCCGTGTGGAGCTGGCCCATGCGCAGTGCTGATGTGCGCAAGGACTGCCATGCCACGCACGTAGGGGAGCCTTGCACGCAAGGAGTGTACCCCTTAAGGAGAGACGCCCAGCACGAAAGAAAGTGCAGCCTGCCCAGGAATGGCGCCGCACACACAGAGAGCTGACACAACAAGATGACGCAACAAAACGAAACACAGATTCCCAGTGCCACTGATAAGGGGTCACAGAAGAACATGCAGCGAATGGACAGAGAGAGCAGACAACTGGGGGAGGGGAGAGAAATAAAAATAAATAAATAAAATAAAAGGAACTACGGGGAAAATGTGAGGCTATTTATACCTGTCTACCACCTTTTCAGGTCTGACTTAGAAGCCCACTTATAGGTAGGTCCTTCAAATCTATTTAAGATACAAGTTTCAGGGATTAGTAACTTGCTCAGAAGTATCCTTCTTGTCATCTGAGAAACATAAATATGCTGAAAACTTTCAATAATGCATTGATCAGAACTGGTAATGAGGACTTTGGGCCATAAACCATTTCATTTTTTGCAGGCCCTTCACCTTTGAAAACCTTAAAAGGGAGAATTTTGAATAAATGAAAGGAAAAAATTCATAGCCACTAGGAGCAATCATTCCCTCTAGAGAGCACACTGGACAAACTCCCATGATGCCATGATGTGGTAGGCGGACGCCCTATCCATTCAGCCAAGTCTGCTTCCCCCTAATTCCTTTTAATTTCACGTCCTCTTTGGGCCAAGATCTAGTAACTTCCCCCAAGATCCAGGATATTTTGTACTTACCTCTGCTCCCCCAATTAATTCTAACAAACTTTTAGAAAGACAGTGATAATGGTAGGTTAAGGGTTTAGTCTTCAGTCTTCTTGCCCAGTAGTTCACTGGTTGGCCTCTTTTTATTTTTCTTCATGGTACAGCATGGCTTCTAAGTAACCGGATGAAAGATGTAAATAGCTTAGTTCCTTGTGACCTTCTCAATATTTTACTACTCGCATTAAGACCTGTCTCATTCTATTTTATTTGGCGATTATTTACAACTTTACTTTTGTAAAATCCCAGTAAGAATTGTAGGTCATTAAAAAAAAAAAAAAAGCTTTCTGAACCACATATTAGAATGTTATTTCAAACTCAAACTGTGGTAACAAAGTAAGCCTGAAACATATTACCTTAATTGTTGTTGTAGGTGTTTTGGTTAAGGAGAAAAAAATCACATGTGTTTTTAAAGACATTTTTATTTTACTCTTTCCTAATATAGTCAATATTGATGACATTGTTCCTTGTAGAGCTATTCTGGAAGATAATTTGATAATATGTGTTAAAATCTTGAAAAAGGTTCATATCTATTGTTCCAAGATTTTGCTATGTTAATATAATTTTAACGTGGATGGGGTCTTTTTAGCTGACAAGCAATTATTCACCTGTTTTTATGTTCTTTTTGACCACTTGAAAGAAACATCTAAATGTCCAGTAATGAGGGGTTAGAAAAGTATGTTATGATAGATACATCAGAATATCAGAATCCTATTCAGCCATTTAAAAAAAATAATTGTTGACATGAGAACACATTTATAGTATAGGGCATTCAAGAATCTTAGTTCAATTTTAAGCTTTAATAATTTCAGAAGCATAGGGCTTCAAACTTTCAAAAGCATTATTTGAAAATGCAATAATTTAGATTGCTTTTATACTTATTTAGCTTATTGCGTTTTAGATAATAAGTTTTTAATTATTCAAATTTTAATTTTTTTCAGTTAGACTAATAACAAACAATTAAAATTAAAAGTGTGTTTGGAATTAATGTGTATTTTATCATCCTAACCACAATATTTTTAAAAAGGCAAAGTAGAGAAGATTTTTGTTTAAAGCAGGTTTTTAAAATTGATTCAATTATGTAAAAAATATATATGTGTCTGCATGGGAAATAAAAGGAAGACTACATCAGAATGAATAGTGGTTCTCCCTGGGATCGTGGTATTATGAATTGTTTTAATTTTCCTCTGTGCTTGTCTCTATTTTTCAAGGTCTCTACAATGAGCATGTACTAGTTTCTGTTCAGAAATATGTTATTTAAATACTTTAAAAAAATAAAGCCAATATTTTTTACTTACTGTGCTACCCAAAGTATCACGATGAGTGTGCATGAAAAGGTAGAATATTAATTTCATCCACCAATTGCCATTAATTAATTTAGCTGTTAGTGCTGAAAATAAAGAAAAATAAAAATATCATATTCCTGCTTAAAATAGGTGAAGGCTGTGCTCCAAATTTTGTTAATAGATTTAAAAGAGAGTTACATTCTTAAAGAGTTCTTAAATGTGTGTGAATCACAGCAGAATCATATAGCACAGATACTATAAAAGGAGGCTTTATGATGTTGCTGCTTTGCATTTTACAGTTCTAAGAGATTCAATAGAACTCATGAGTAGATACTATAGAGAAAAAGACTTTAAGTTAAATTTATTTCTCTCCCACATTTCTTAAATAAAGAATGAACAGTATAAAAGAATATGCACATTTTAAAATTTTTAAGTAAAAATTATAAGGGGGATATACAATGCAAAGCATATTCCCTCCAACCCTAGACCCCTAGTCTTCCCGTTCTCATCCTCAAAGGCAGCCACTGTTACCAGTCTATGTATCCTTCCACAAACATACACATAATACGAACATATTGTTTCTGTCACTCATGTGCAATATGTCTTGGAGATTATTCCATATGAATCTATGAAAATCCACTGGATGAGTGTAATGTAATTTTTTAACCAAACCCTTATTTATGGATGTTTGGATTATTCCGGTCTTTTGTCACTGCACTCAATTAACAATGAGTTTCTTTGTACATATTCTGAGGAGTACTATTCTAATAGTCACATCTGGCATATGATGGGAGATAGTGGTGTATTCTCATAGCTATTTGTACTTGAGAGTTTTCAAAGTGCCTTCCCATATATTATTATCTCATTTGCCTCATTATAGTTGGAATGGCCTGCCTTTAGAAATTGTTAGTTCTCCACTGCTGGAGGTGTCAGTTGTCAGCTGTATTCAGTGGTGGTTGTGGAGAATCAAGCACTGATTGGTTGGCAGGTGTCTCCTGGCTGAGGCATAGAGAAGTGAGGAAGTTCTTTCCTGCTTCCCTGTGCACTAGATCTTTCCATAATAAAGGTAATTAGTCTGTTGGGGTTGAGAATTTCATTTACCCCTTGCTTGGGGCACCTCACAATTCATATTAACTAATAATTTTATGCTATTGATACCAGGACTGGCTCTCTTGTTTATGTGTAGCACCAGGAACATGTTGTGATTTTTAAAAGCCATGTCAAGAAAGAGTATAGTTTGGGACCTTATGTTTTTTCGCTCTTAAAATTAATTTTATTTTCTTCTCTTTGGGTAACTTAGAAACAACGGCTACCTGATTTCTTTCATATATCATTTTAGAACAAAGGACTTTGTTAACATGTAAAATGCTACTCATAGTTTAGTTCAGAAATGGGATTAAAAGGGAAGAGAAGCAAGAGGAACTCAGGAAATATTACCCCTCTTCTGTGTTTTGTTTTGGGGGTTGTGTGCAAGTGTTTCTGGATGTGTGTGTGTGTGGTTACATTATCTATCATACTGTCCTTAAAAGAATTAACTTACTTTTTCCTGGCTCTAACAGCTTGATCAGATGAATGCATTTGTTCAGGGCTTTGAAGAACAACATCTTTGTCACCATACATGGATTTGTTCAACATATTTTAATACTTTAAGCCATTACATTAATTTTTCTCCTCAAAAGGTTTTTTTTTTATGAAGAAGTTGTAGGTGTACAGAAATATCATGCATAAAATACAGAGTCTCCATATACCACTCTATTAGTAATACCTTGTATTAGTGTAGTATATTTGCTGCAGTTGGTGAAAAAACATTTTTATAATTGTATGATTAACTTAGTCCATGGTTTACTCTAGGGCTCACGATGTCGTGCAATCCTAGTCGTACAGTCAAAAAAATTGATTTTTTTCAATTTTTATTCTAACAACATATATACAACCTAAAATTTCCCCTTTTAATACATTCAAATATATGTTTCAGTGCTGTTAATTATGTTTACAGTATGCTCTCATCACCACCATCCATTACGCCAAATTTTCCATTATCCAAAATAGGAACTCTATACAATTTGAACATTAAATTTCCCCATTCCCTATACCCACCCCTGCCTGTGGTTACTGTATTCTAATTTCTGACTCCATGAATTTACTTATGTTAATTATTTTGTATTGGCAAGATCATACATTTGTCCTTTTGTCTGGCTTTCTTCATTCTACATGGTGTTTCACAGGTTCAACCATGTTGTCATGTGTATCAGAACTTCATTCTTTTTTATGGCTCAATTATATTCCATTATGTGCATATACCATATTTTATTTCATCCAGTCATTGCTTGATAGACACTTGGGTTGTTTCCATCTTTTTGACAATTGTGAATAATGCTTCTACAGACTTCGGTATGCAAATATCTGTTCAAGTCCCTGCTTTCAGTTCTTTGGGATATATACCTAGAAGTGGAATTACCAGGTCACATGATAATTCTATTCTTACCTCTCAAACAGAACCACTAAACACTCCTCCACAGTGTCTACCCCATTTTACATTCTCAACAACAATGAATGAGCATGCCTATTTCTCCGTATCTTCTCTTCTCTAACACTTGTAATTTTTCATTTTTCTCTAAGTTGCAGTTCTAGTGGATGTGATATCGTATCTCATTGTGGTTTACATTTCCTTGATGACTAATGATATTGAGCATCTTTTCTGGTGCTTTTTTTTTTTTTTTGCCATTTGTATATCTTCTTTGAAGAAATTTCTATGCAAGTATTTTGCCCATTTCTTACTTGTGTTGCTCTTTGTGTTGTTGAGGTGTAGAATTTCTTTATATATTCTGGATATTTAACCCTTATCAGATATGTGGTTCCCAAAATTTTCTTCCATTGTGTAGGTTGTCATGACAGGGTACTTTGATGCATAAAAGTTTTTTATTTTGATGAAGTAACAGTGTACATCAATGTTGTGTTTCCAATCTTAGAGGGCTTTCACTGCTGCTATGATATTGACACTGTGGGTTTATCATATATGCCCTCTATCATGATGGGGAAGTTTCCTTCTATTCCTAGTTTTCTAAGTGTTTTAAAAAGAAGTGGTGCTGGATTTTGTCAAATGCCTTTGTCTGCATAAGTCACGTGGTTCCCTCCCCCCCCCTTTTTCTATTATTGTGGTATATTATATTAATTGATTTTCTTATGTTTAACCACCCTTGCCTACCTGGGATAAACCCCATATGGTCATGATATATACGTTTTATTTTTTAAGGAAGCACTAGGGATTGAACCCAGGACCTTATACATGAGAGGCAGACACTCAACCACTGAGCTACACCCACTCCCCCATATAATTCTTTTAATGTAATGTTGGATACAGTTTGCTGGTATTTTGTTAAGAATTTTCATATCTATGTTACTAGGAGATACCTGCCTGTAATTTTCTATCCTTGTATCTTTAGTGGGCTTTAGTAAGAAGATGATGTTGTCCTTATAGAATGAGTTAGGGAGTTTTCCCTCCTCTTCAGTTTTTTGGAAGAGTTTGAACAGGATTGGTGTTAATTATTCTTGGACTGTTTGGTACAGTTCCCCTGTGTAGCCATCTTTCTGGTCCTGGGCTTTTCTTTGTTGGGAGATTTCTTTTGTTGTAAACTTTTTTTTTCTCTCCCTTCCCGCCATCCCCGCCCAGTTGTATGCTCTCTGTGTCCATTCGCTACATGTTCTTCTGTGTCTGCTTCCATTCTTGTCAGTGGCACCAAGAATCTTTGTCTCTTTTTGTTGCGTCATCTTGCTGTGTCAGCTCTCCATGTGTGCGGGGCCACTCCTGGGCAGCCTGGGCTTTTTTCGCATGGGGCAGCTCTCCTTGCAGGGTGCACTCCTTGCGCATGGGACTCCCCTGTGCGGGCGACACCCTGCATGGCATGGCACTCCTTGCGTTCATCAGCACTGCACCTGGACCAGCTCATCACACGGGTCAGGAGGCCCTGGGTTTGAACCCTGGACCTCCCATGTGGTAGGCGGACACTCTATCAGTTGAGCCATATCTGCTTCCCTGTTGGGAGGTTTTTGCTGACTGATTCAATCTCTTTAGTAGTTATTGGTTTGTTGAGATCTTCTCTTTCTCCTTGTGTCAGTGTAGGTAGTATGTGTGTTCTAGAAATTTGTCCATTTCATTTAGATTACCTAATTTGTTGGCATAAAGTTGTTCATAGTATTGTTTTATTTTCTTTTTTATTTCTGCAGGGTCAGTAGTAATGTCCCCCCTTTATCTTCTGATTTTAGTTATTTGTGTCCTCTCTCTTTTTTTCTTAGTCAGTTTATCTAAAGATCAATTTTATTGATCTTTTCAAAGGACCAACTTTTGTTTATTTTGATTCTCCCTGTTGCTTTTTAAATTTTCTACTTCATTTATCTCTGCTCTAATCCTTGTTATTTCCTTGCTTCTGCACACTTTGGGTTTAGTTAGTTTTTCTCCTTTTTTAATTTCTTCCAGTTTTGAGGTTCAGTTTCTCATTTCAGATCTTTCTTTTCGTATTAATCATAGAAAGCTATAAATTTCCCTCTTAGCACTGCCTTTACTGCATCCAATAAATTTTAGTGTGTTGTGTTTTCATTTTCTTTAGCTTCAAGATATTTCCTAATTTTCATTGTGATTTCATCTTTGACTAATTGGCAATTTATACAGTGCATTATTTAATTTCCATGTATTTGTGAACTTTCCATATTTCCCTCTGTTATTCATTTCTAATTCCATTCAGGTGGTTGGAGAAGATACATTGTATGATTTCAATATATTTTTTAAATTATTGATATTTGTTTTTATTACCTAACATATGGGCTATCCTGGAGAGATCCATGTACACTAGAGAAGAATGTTTAATCTGCTGATGTTGGGTGAAATGTCCTGTATTTGTCTGTTAGGTCTAGTTGATTTAGACTATTGTTCAAGTCTTCTATTTCCTTATTAATCTTCTTTCTAGATGTTGTGTCCATTATTGAAAGTGGTGTATTAAAATCTCCTATAATGTCGAACTACCTATTTCCCCCTTTAAATCTGTCAATATTTACTTCATATATTTTGGGACTCTGCTGTTAGGTGATATGTATTTACAATTGTTACATCATCTTGTTGAATTAACCCCTCTATCAGTATATCATGACCATTTTTGTCCTGTGCAACTATTATTTACTTAAAATCTGATTTATCTGATATTAGTGTAGCTACCTCAGCTCTCTTTTAGTTACTAATTGCATGGTGTGTGTGTGTGTGTGTGTGTGTATGGTCCTTTCACTTTCGCTTTCCCTGTATCTTTGAATTTCCAATGAATCTCTTGTAAATAGCATATACTTGGGTCATGCTTTTTATTCAGTCTGCCAGTCTTGGCCTTTTGATGGCAAGTTTAATCCATTTGCATTTAAAGTAACTACTGATAAAGCAGGATTTTTCTCTGCCTTTTTGCTATTTAGTTTTTATCTTTTTGACCCTCAATCCTCCCATTAATGCTACTTTCTAGCTTTTGTTTATCTGGGAATGTCTTAATCTCACTCTCACTTTTGAAAATAAGTCTCACTGGATATAAAATTCTTGGTTGGCAATTGTTTCTCTCAATACTTTAAGTATTTCAACTCACTACCTCCTTTCCACCATGATTTCTCATGAGAAATCAGCATTTACTCTACTTGGGACTTCCTTATACATAACATATAAATCTTTTCTCTTGCAGCTTTCAGAACTCGTTTTCTTTGCATTTGGCAGTATGACCACCATGTGTCTGGGTGCATATTCAAGTTTATCTTGTTGGGTGTCTGATGACCTTCTTGGGTATGCATATTCAAGTGTTTTGCTAAGTTTGGAAAGTTTTCTGTCATAATTTCTTTGGATATTCCTTGTGCTCCTTTATCTCCTTCTTTTCCCTCTGAAACTCCTGTAATGCATATTTGTCTCTTAGGCTATTTTTGCTTTTTCTAGTTCTCTTTTCTTTTTGGTCCTCATTCAGACTCATTTCAATTGTCTTGAATTTAAGTTCACTAATTCTTTCTTTCTTTTTTTTTTTTAAAGATTTATTTTTATTTATTTAATTCCCCTCCCCTCCCCCGGTTGTCTGTTTTCTGTGTCTTTTTGCTGCGTCTTGTTTCTTTGTCCACTTCTGTTGTCGTCAGCGGCACGGGAAGTGTGGGCGGCGCCATTCCTGGGCAGGCTGCTCCCCCCTTCGCGCTGGGCGGCTCTCCTTATGGGTGCACTCCTTGCGCGTGGGGCTCCCCTACGCGGGGGACACCCCTGTGTAGCACGGCACTCCTTGCGCGCATCAGCACTGCGCATGGCCAGCTCCACACGGGTCAAGGAGGCCCGGGGCTTGAACCGCGGGCCTCCCGTGTGTTAGACGGACGCCCTAACCACTGGGCCAAAGTCCATTTCCCACTAATTCTTTCTTATACCACCTTCAATTTGTTGTTGAAACCCTCCAGGGAGACTTCTTTTCAGTTGTTGTTGTCTTCAACTCTAGTAGTTCTGTTTTGTTCCTTTTTAAGAAATATATCTCTTTATTGAGATTCTCATATTGTTTATTCATCATTTTCCTGATATCCTTTAGTTTTCCTCTAATTTTCCTTCATCTCCTTGGACATATTGAAAATCATTTTTTTAAAGTCTTTATCCAAAATGTCCAGAGTCTGGTCTTCTTTGTTAATGTTTTCTGGATTTCCATCCTCTTCCTTTGGATGGGCCATCATTTCCTGCTTCTTTGTTTGCCTTGTAATCATTTGTTGCATAATTTACATTTTAATATTTTGAATTGTTAACTCTTGGAGTTATTTCCTGAGTTTTCTGTTTCTTGAATTTGTATCTAGCTACTGAAATGACAGATTTCTTGAGTGTCAGGAGCTAACAAAACCAAACAAATCAATACAAAAGACAACTTTCACAGCCTTTGCAAATTGGCTTTGGGTTGGCTGGTGGGCTCCTTCAGTGTTCAGCCCTCGTATCAAGGTGGTCAACCAAAGGGTAATGCAAAGGGCAGGGCCCTCCCTGTCTTTCCTGGGCCTGAATCTTGTTCTGGGCCTGTGCATGCTAGTGGCCTTAGGAGTTCCCTGTTTACAGGAATTTGAATGCTCCCTCTACTCCTGTAAAATAGACTTCCACCCCTTTCCTGAGTGTTCTGTTGTAGGACTTAAAGCAGGTAGGCCTTTGCTCCAGTGTGTTTGACTTAATTATTTTTTCACTGCTTTAGGTATCTGTAGCTGCTTTTGCCTGGAGGGCAAATTCTGAAAGGTGGGGAGGGGGCAAGATGGGGAAGAGTTATGCAGGTCAGTCTTTCCTATGTTGAAGGAGGCCAGAGACCCACAAAGGGAGCATAGGCCAGCACCACACTACCTTGGGGAAGGTATGAGGGAAGGGCCAACATGGGTTCCAGAAGCTTCTCCTTTGGCTCTTTGAAGCTGTACGTTCTTGAATTGTTACTTGCCTAGGAAATGTAGCCCTTTAACTTTCTTGAGGATGTTTCTTTAAGTCTTCTCTGCTGCATTTGCCTGGGGAGTTTAGAACAATGGCCACTCTCAGAGCCAGGCACACCCTAGCAATTTGAAGTAGCTAATCAGCATCAGTGACCCTTTATTGGACTGCACACCCTTAGATCTTGGGGAACTATGTGTTTATACCCCCATCTGGCACCAGTAAGCTGCTCCAGGGGCCAGGTTTGAGAACCTCACTGTTGTTTGCCACTGAGACTGGGGGAGATGAGTGATGGTAACCACTGCCTAGAGAGTGCATTTCACCAGAATTTACAGCAATTTGCCAGCCTTTTCCTCCTGCTCTTCCCTGGATGCTGCAGTTTTCTGCTAGACTCCAAAGTTTCAAAATAGTTGACTCAGACAGTTCCTGCCTATTCTGATGGAGGGACTGGTTCCTAGAGTGTCCTACTCCTCTATCTTCAGAAGATCTCCTCTGAGGGGTTTCAGAATAAGGAAAATGCATGTGTGTTTTATGACCCTCCCACTCACATTTAGCCCCAATACACCCATCCTGCGTATATCTGCTTCCTAGTTTGCTTCTGTCATTCCTACAGACAGGACAAGAGAAGTACTATAAGGGCAAGGGGACTGGCCCAGAGGTTTGGAGCTGTGGAACTCTGCCTAAGTATGTCTTTTTGTTATCCCAGAACCTCCTGGAACTACTCCTTCTATCAACTTACGCGTCTCTGCAAAGAAAACCTTGTCTCAAGCAGTATGGCTGTACTCACAGCCTACAGAACTCTGTGTTTGGGTATGGAGTGGGGGTGGGGAGGGGTGGACTGTCAATGGATAAGTGTTCTCATACTTTCTTATTAAATAGAATTAAAAAATTAAGTTATCGAGTATCAGCAGAATGTTCCAAATGTGTTCCTTGGCATTTGACACTTTAAAACCACTTTTAATCTCTAAAGCCTCATTTCAGTTAGACCTGTGAGGGTTGCCCTGGTAAAGGTTACCATTTGCTTTTGACAAAACCCTAATTAAGCAAAACTTGACTAATGATGTGTAAATAAATGACTATTTACTTTTTCCCCATTTAGTGCATGCAAGTCACCTTGCTGTTCCAGCTTTTAGGCCTCACAAGTTTAGCTCAGGATCAGATAGGCTGCCAGATATCCCAGATTTAAACATTCCTGGAAAATATGGGGATTGGGGGATATTTTATTTAGCTACCTGAGATGTCCTCGGATTCAAAGTACTGGAGAAAGTACTCAAGAGTCTTTAAGAGCAACTGCAGTGGCCCTGCCCAGCTCCAGTGATCTGGCTCCCAGTTTGTTGTGCACGGTAGTCAGCAAGGCTTCTGGAGCATTCTGAGAGCAGCTTCCATGCAGGTAGACTTAATTCATGCTGGGAGCATAGCCTTCAGGATCTCAGTCTAGACTTTGATGTTGGGTCCACATGATACTATTCTTTCTGTTTGATTTTTCAGTGCCTCATTTGGTAATGTACTGCCAGGAAATTGTGACAGCTCTATTGCCATTGAAAATTTCTGGCAGCTTAAAGCATTTCTGTAGTGCAGGTTGGTACATGACCTTTGTGTTTGTGAGCCCTGGGTATAATCCAGAAAGTAATAAAAATGAAGACAAGATTGAGAAATAGGTTTTATAAAGATTAAGAGAATTTGGAGGATGAAGAGAAAAAATAAGATTAACCATAAAACCCCAAAGTATATAAGTAGTCAAGTGAAAAACAAACATAAAAATCATTGAGGAATAGGATCTTTTCCTTTAGACTAGAGTAGTGCCTTCTAGCCAACTTGTCTGTGAAGCATATTTCTCTAAGGAGTCTTAATTTTCCCACTGACCTTCATAATAAAATCAAAATTTGGTTTCCCATGAGACTGAGTTCTAAACCTTTGGGAAGGCCTATTCACCCATTTATTCATTTAATGAACAAGAATTTATTGGGCACTTTCTGTGTGCCAGGCACTGCTCTAGGCACTGGGGATGCAGCAATGAACAGAACAGCAAAAATTCTTGTCCTCAGAGTACATTCTAGCTGTGGAGAGAGAGAATAAAATAAGTGATGTGGAGAAAAAGCAAGGAGGGGGAATGGGGAGTATGGGTAGGCAGGAGAACAATGTTGTATTTTGGATTGGATGGTCAGGGAAAAATCTCACTGAGAAAGTGACATTTGAGCAAAGACCTGAAGGCAGTGAGAGTGAGCACCACAGGGGAGCAGACTTGGCCCAATAGATTGGGCATCCGTCTACCAGATGGAGGTCCACAGTTCAAACCCCGGGCTTCCTTGACCCGTGTGGAGCTGGCCCACGCGCAGTGCTGATGCGCGCAAGGAGTGTCCTGCCACACAGGGGTGTCCCCTGCATAGGGGAGCCCCACGTGCAAGGAGTGCGCCCCATAAGGAGAGCCACCCAGTGTGAAAGAAAGTGCAGCCTGCCCAAGAATGGCGCCGTGCGCACGGAGAGCTGACACAAGAAGATGATGCAACAAAAGGAAACACAGATCCTGGTGCTGCTGATAAGGATAGAAGCGGTCACAGAAGAACACACAGCTAATGGACACAGAGAGCAGACAACTGGGGGGGGGGGAGGGGAGGGGAGAGAGAAAAAAAGAAGAGTGAGCCCCACAGATACCTGGGCGAGAAGTGCTCCAGGGAGAAAAACCAGCAAGCAACAAAGGCCTAAGATGGGGTTGGCTATGAGCCATCAAGGGAATAAGTAGGGCTACCGGTATGGCTGGAGCAGGGAGTGTGAAGGGTGTGGTACTGGTGGAAGAAGGAGGTAGCTGAGATGCCTATGATGTACAGCCTTATGAGGATATTGGCCTTTTCTTGGAAGGAAATGAGAGTCATTGGAGGGTCTTAATCAGAGGAGTGATGTGATATGACTAGTGTTTTAACAGACTCTGTGCTGAGAATAGGTGAAAGGAGCCAGGGTAGAAGCTAAGAGGCCAGTTACGAGGCTGCTGTAAGAATCCAGGTAAAAGGTGATGGTAGGTAGCTTTGAGCAGGGGATTAGCAGTAGAGGTGATGGTGAGTGGCTGGCTGTAGAAATACTGAGGCAATTGAGGGTTTGCTGATAGGTTGGATATGGAACAAAAGAGGAATTAAGGTGATTCCAGGGTGTTTTTGTTTGGTTTTAACTTGTTCAACCTGAAGAATAGAGTTGCCCTTTACTGAAACTAAGTTGATGTGGGAAAAGCAGGTTTGGGGAGGAAAAGTAGGAGTGAGGTTTTAGATATGTTAAGGTTGAGATATCTATATGACCTCTTAAGTGGATATGTCAAGTTGGCAGTTGGATATATGAATCTGGAGATCGGGGGAGAGGTCTGGCCTAAGGAAATATATTTGGGAGTTGTTGGTATATAGGTGACATTTAAAGTCATGGGACTAGATGAGATCATGTAGACAGCAAGTATATGAAGAAAAGAAGACTACAGTCTGAGCCCTGGAATATCCAGCCTTAACTGACCAAGGGCAAAGATGAATGTCTAAATCAGGGGTTAGCAAACTTTTCTGTAAAGGGCCATGTAGTGAATATATTACACTCTGTTGGCCAACTGCTCAACTCTGTCAATGTAGTGTAAAAGCAGCCATGGGTTAAAATATAAACTGGTGAACATGGCCCTGTCCAGTAAAACTTTATTTACCAGAAAAAGAAGGGACAGGCTGGAGTTACCCCATGAGCCATGGTTTTCTGACCCTGGTACATCCCACCACTTGTCTTTATGCAAGAACCTTTCCTTCTTTCTTTGACCATAGGATTTTCTTTTGTGTCAGGGTTCCTTTTTGTTGAGACAGCCAGAATGTATAATAGAACCAGGCTATAACTTCACCGTTATTGGTCTAGCCTGGTCCAGCCGCAAGAGTCCTAAATTTCAATATTTTGCTTTCATTTCTGTGAGTTATTATTTTTTAATTTTTTAAAATTTTTATACAAAGAGGAAATATTATTATAGATATGAAGATGTGTAATCAGCAGAGGTCAGTATGGGAAGAAAGAAGCACATTTATAGCATGAGAGATTTAGGTTGCATATATGTAAGGAGTTTTTTGATGATAAAGATCGCTAAGGGAAGCAGACTTGGCCCAGTGGTTAGGGCGTCTGTCTACCACATGGGAGGTCCACAGTTCAAACCCCGGGCCTCCTTGCCCCGTGTGGAGCTGGCCCATGCGCAGTGCTGATGTGCGCAGGGAGTGCCCTGCCATACAGGGGTGTCCCCCGCGTAGGGGAGCCCCACCTGTAGGGAGAGCCGCCCAGCGTGAAGGTGCCGCTGACGACAACAGAAGCGGACAGGGAAGATGCAGCAAATGGACACAGAACAGACAACCGGGGTGGGGGGGGGGGTGAGGAGATAGATAGATAGATAGATAGATAGATAGATAGATAGATAGATAGATAGATAGATAGATAGATAGATAGATAGATAAATAGATCTTAAAAAAAAAAAAAGATTGCTAAGTAATTTACCCAAGATAGTTCATGGGATAACTACCTTAGAAGATGTTATTTTTCTTTTGATGTTGCTTTTTAATGTTATTTATACAATTTGGGGATAATTTATATGCATTTGTGTCTCACACAAAATATGGCATTGAGTGTTCTCTTTTTGACCATTGATTGTAATTATCTGTTTGTTTGTTTTTTAAATTATTTTTTTATTTATTTCTCTTCCCTTTCCCCCACCCCCAGCTGTCTGCTCTCTGTGTCCATTCACTGTTCTTCTGTGACCGCTTCTATCCCTATCAGGGGCACTGGGAATCTATGTCTCTTTTGGCTGTGCTATCTTGTTGTGTCAGCTCTCCGTGTGTGTCTCCATTCCTGGGCGGGCTGCAGCCTCCCTCACGCTGAGCGGCTCTCCCCACGGGGTGCACTCCCTGCGCGTGGGGCCCCCCACATGGGGGACACCCCTGCATGGCACGGCACTCCCTGCGCGCATCAGCACTGTGCATGGGCCAGCCCCACACGGGGCAAGAAGGCCTGGGGCTTGAACCACGGACCTCCCATGTGGCAGGCAGACGCCCCATCCATTGGGCCAAGTCCACCTCCCTGTAATTATCTGTTGATTGCCTCTTTTTTGTTTGTGGTTGGTTGGTTTAGGGGGAGGGATTAGGAGTATATTTCCAAAGAATTGCCAATGATATGTAGAAGATCCATTAAACTGTTTAAAGAACTGTAAGTAATAATCACAAGTGTTGAGTAGTAAAAGTTTGCCATAGGCAAAAAAAAACCCCCAAAAAACGTAAGATTTTTATCCTTCAAAGAAAGACTATTTATGCCTTGTTTCATGTCATTTTTGAGAATCCAGCCCATTAAAATGGCTTTAACATAAGTGAGTTCACTACCATGTAGTTGCTTGTCTAAGCAATAAATGTTTATGAATTCACAGTTATTATCTAGATATATTGATGCTGATGACAGAGTTCACAAGGACTGTGAAAACCTACTTTGCTGATCTGGGCTTCTCCTTGTGACCACATTATTTTAGGGCCTTAAGGGGTTCAGTGATTTGGAACCTTAGAACCAATTCTGAACTCTTAGAGAAAGAACCATTGTAAACCTGCTTTGGGTTGTATAGCAACTTCCTTCTTTCCTCTATTCACAATTTTTTTTTACTCACAGTCACAGGTTTTCTTAGAGAAAGCCAAGTGTGGGAGCCTCCAGGTGTTGTCTCAGTTTCAAAGAGATTGTTCCCGGGAATCTCTTTCTGCTTCTGAAGAAGATGGGATGTGTAGGGATGTGCCAGACCTGATGACTTCCTAGTTGGGAAAAGGGATTCTCCTTCTGCAAGAGGATGTTGAAAGGTGTATGTGAAAACACATACCCAGGGCACTGAGAAGAGCTGGATGATTATGTTGCATTTTTAGTAAAGCTGCTGTCCTGAAATCTCAAGGTTTCTGCTAAAAAGTGTCACACTCAGAATCACAGCTCTGCAGTGCCCGGTGAGGCATCACTAGTACACACCACCCACCACACGTGAGGAAAATGCAGACCAGAGATAGCCTCTCCATGTTCAGAGTCACAAGCCTAGCAAATATCAGTGGTAAGACTAGAACTGTGAAGGGTCAGCACTAGAAAGGATTTGGACCATCAGTATATAGATCAGGAGTTCCCAGCCTTTGAACAGAGGACCAGTTGGGGTAGGGGAGCACTATGGAGTTATTGGAAAGACTGCAAATTCATATGTACACCAGCTGTTGTTTGTAGACTAAATAAATAATGTCTAACATCTGCATACCATTGCTTTAAAAATGAATGTAGACTCTACTGTGATGGAATTTTATTTTCAATTGTTACTGCATTCAATTTTGTCATTCTATAGTTTCTCATTGCACAGATCCTTAAAATATAACTGTCATTGTTTGATGAATCTGAGAGAAATTTTGATGTGTTAAAAAGTCCCTCTTGCTTGAAAAGGATTGAGAAACAGGAATCTAGTCTAACCTTCCCACTTATTTTACATTAGGACACTGAAATCCAGAGGAGTCACCCGACTGGCTTAGAGTTGCAGAGTTTGTCAATAATAAAGTAGGTACTAGATCCTGGGTTTTTTGGGATCTAAAGTTGGATTTTGTGGTGTGGTTTTTTTTGTTGTTTTGTTTTTTAAGAATGCCAATAGTGATTCCCTTTAATCTAAAACATGACTATAAATTAGGAGAATTTACAAAATATATTTCTTCTCTCAAGCTAAGTGGAGGTCATATCATAATGAGGTATGAAGTAAATAAGGAATAGCTACACCATGTGACAAATAATGGTGCCGGGATTTACTTTAGAAAAGGCTGAGCAATTCTCCCACCCAGGAGCCTTCTTATCATGGAGCTAATCAAGGGTTCAGGCAGCATCTAAACAGGCTTGGTAGATGTACACTCTGTTATAATTCTCATGCAAATTTTGCTGATACATTGTCAAACCAGCCAGACAGCATTTCATGTTACTTTTGTATAGACAATTCTATGCAAAAATAAAGTACATCAATTTGTTCATGAGAGCTTAAGGCAGACATCACTGTATGTTAATCAAATGGTAGTGGTATACAAAATGCATTTCCTGTTTGTGTGTATTTTTTTAATATAATAAAGTTTATTTTTAAAGAGGTTTTAGATTACAGAAAAGTTATATCAAAAGTATAAGGGACTCCCATATACCCCACTCCCTCCACTTCCCACATTTTCCCAATTAATACCTTCTTACAATTGTGTGGTACATTTGTTACAATTGATGAATAAATATTGAAGCATTGCTACTAACCAATGTCTGTAATTTACACTTAATGCCAATGCCCTAAAAATGCCCTATGTTCTACCTATTATTCCCTCTCCCTCCCCTCAGAACCTCTGGTAACCACTATCTTTATAACAATGTTACATGTTCTTCCATTTCTATAATATTAATAAATTTACTTTGTCCCTGATTGCATTCCCCCCTGTGTTGGTTCATTCCTCAACCTTGAGATTTTGGGATGGTGAAACCTGCTCTGCTTCAGTTTGAGAGGAACCTTAGATCTTAATGGGGAAGATGGAAGGAATTGCTTTACTTGCAGTTGTAGTACTCTTTGTTTTTTGGTGTGGGGATTGTCCATCATAATCATTTGTTAGTTGTCCTGGGCAAGTTCGATGATCTGGAAAATAAGTGTTGGCAGCAGCTCTTCTGAGATTTAAGGCTCAGTTGGCATATGAACAGACTGAAGATTTAAGTTGTTTTGTTTTTTTAAGAGCAGGATTTCTTTCTCTTGGGAAGGCTTAATATCACAGAGTCACAATGTAGTTATATGCTCACAGAGACACACATATAACCCTTTCCTTCATGCTCTTTTTCACAAAAAACTAATTTCTAGTCTGTTGAGCAATGAAAGTTTGCATTTGGGCATAGGAGATAAAGTACACTTGCTCAGTTGGATCAGTAACTCCTTTACTATTATTGGCCTTCCTTTGTAAATAAAATAAATCTCTGACTTGGTGAAAACCATACCCCAAGATCCAGTACCATTGTGGATTTCATGGTCTGACTTTTGTTGTTGAATTTTCTAGGTTGATATCTTGTCTCTCTCTCTCTCTCTCTCTCTGTCTCCCTGTCTTTCTTTCTCTCTCTCTTTCCCCAGGTAGATTTAAAATTCATGAAACCTTAGTGTGCAATACCTTAGACATAGGACATATTTCATGTTCAATGTATTCACTGGATGAAGTGCACATACTACTTTATATGATGCTAATTAAGTCATTTATTTTCTTAATTTTCTATTTTAATAATTTTCTTTCTTAGTTCCTAATGAGATGGAAAAGGTTTGTGTGTCTAGTATCTTGAAACTTTTGTGCTGACCTCCCACATTTATTGAGGCTGAAAATTAATAAAACAACAACAAAGCTATTTAAATTATGGGTAAACCATTTATATTGAGAAATTGGTCTTTGAAGAGGTTAAAAAGAACACAAAAGCAGGTTTATAAGAGGATTGTCAGCTTAAAAGACCCCACCCAGTTTAGAGTTACATTAATATGTCAAAAACCCATCTCATATCCTTGTATATTTATATCAGAACAAAACTCCAGAGATAAATTCATCTGCCTATAGACTGAGACATATACCTGAACGCCAGGTGGGTGTTTGTGTTTGGGTCTGTTCCTAGGTGGAATGTTCTCATATTCTGTCCTTACCACAGAATTGTGCAACACTGATACACACCTGTGTTTTGAGCTTTAAAATCTGCTGTGATTATATATGAAGTAATTTTAAATAGCTTCATGGATGATCCATTATGCACGTCTGCCAGAACATTTTTGGGCACAGTTTGGGAGCTGACTTGGATTTCTGTGACATTAAACTTTAGTTATATTAAAAATATGTTAGGTCTCAGATTCCAGTCTTTTCCCAAAGACTTCTCCCTGACCCACATTGCTGCACAAGTAATCCCTTGGGAAGGGGTCAGTGCATGGGACCACATTATTATAAAGGAAAGAGGGACAAACTGCTTAGAAAGCAGAGAAAACTACCTAGATTACCACAGTTCTTTTATCTTCCACAAATATTTGAAGTATTTGAGTATTGTTTGCCCTTTTAAATATGTCTTACTCATAAGAATTATTTTTAAATGTGACTGTTTAAAGTGACTAATAGTGTTGGTCTCAGGTGGAATATCACTGTTTCTTTATGTAAAACCTGGTGAACACCCAACTTACAAAGAGTCAAGCCAGGATTTAGTGTGGAAAGAGTAAGGAGTGAAAGAAAAGGTAGTTGAAGACAGGGCTTCCTTATTTTAAAAAGCGAGTGGGTTCATGAATACAGATTAATGCATTTCTGTCGTGCCTGCAAATCCATGGTTAATTCCTACCTTAGCCTACTACCATATATTCAGGGGAAAATGTTGATATGGTAAGTTTTTTTGATTCTATATGCTTGTTTTATTTTAACTTTTTAATAAGACCACTTCAAAATAAATGACTAGTATAATGAACTTCATATAAGCATCACCCAGCTCCTTTTATCTGTGGTCTTCTTTGATTTGTGCCCCAGCCGCTTCCTACTTCCCAGTCCAAGGACACCAACTGGGTTTTTTTTTAAATTTCGGAATAATATTTTAATGAATAAATTTTATTGATATATTAATAAAACATAAATCAATCCAAAGTGTACAATCAGTGGTATTCAGTGTAATCACATATTCATGGATTTATCATGTCAATTTTTCTTAGAGCTTTCATTATTTCTATCATAATAATAATGAACACAAAGCAATCAAAACTCATCACCTCTAATTCTCTCTATGCTTCCCCTGCCACACATAGCTGCTATTCTTCCTCATTATCGCTAGAATATTTGTATTTACATTTTGCAAAAACAGTCTTATATATGCAATATCACTCATATTAGTGTTTTACATGAGATTTTACTATCTTATAGAGTTCTACGTTATAGTTCTTAACTTTCCTTCTAGTAATATACATGACCTTGGACTTTCCCTTTCAACCACTGTCATACCCATAAAATAGTACTGCTAGTTAAAAACTCCATGATATACTTAAATCATTCCTATTCATTTCCAAATATTTACAAACAACATTTTAACCAATTCTGCACAGATTAACCCTTGGCTTTCCATTCTCTATTTTCCTTCTCTTTTCTAGTGACCTATATTCTATAAGGATTAAGTATATGAGTTTACACAATATATTTAGTTCATAATAGTGCAATCATACAATATTTATTTTTTGTGCCTGTCTTGCCTCACTCAATATAAGGTCCTCCAGGTCCATTCATGTTGTCATATGCTTCATGACTTCATTTTTTCTTAGTGCTGTATAATATTCCATCGTGTGTATACACCACAAATTGTTTATCCATTCATCAGTTGATGGACACCTGGGTTATTTCCAACTTTTAGCAGTCATGAAGAATGCTGCCATGAATATCAGTGTGCAAATGTCTGTTCCTGTCTCTCCTCTCACTTCTTCTGGGTATATACATAATAATTGTATTGCTGGATCACGTGGCAAGTCCATATTCTTTTTTTTTTTTTTTGTAACATTAAAAAAATATGAGGTCCCCATATACCGCGCCCCCCTCACCCCACTCCTCCCATAACAACAACCTCCTCCATCATCATGGGACATTCATTGCACTTGGTGACTACATCTCTGAGCACTGCTGCACCACATGGTCAGTGGTCCACATTATAGTTTACACTCTCCCCCAGTCCACCCAGTGGGCCATGGCAGGACATACAATGTCCGTTAACTGTCCCTGCAGTACCACCCAACACAACTCCAAGTCCTTAAAATGCCCCCACATCACATCTCTTCCTCTCATTCCCTACCCTCAGCAGCTACCATGGCCACTTTCTCCACATCAATGCTACATTTTCTTCCATTACTAATCACAATAGTTCATGAATAGAATATCAGTAAGTCCACTCTAATCCATACTCTATTCCTCCATATGGTTGTGTCCACTCCACATCTATATCAAGAGGGGGCTTAGATTCCGCATAGATGATGGATGCAATTCTCCTGCTTTCAGTTGTAGGCACTCTTGGCTCCCTGGTATGGTGGCTGACCTTCTTCACCTCCCTGTTAGCTTGCTGGGGTAAGTCCAATAAACCAGAGTGTAGAAGTTGCAAGTCTGTTGAGGCTCAGGGCCTGGCTATCACATGGACATTCCAGAGATTCAGGTCACCTGGGTATACACGAAACCCCAGCACCAACCACAGGTCCAGTAAAAGTAACAGGAGAGGCTTATGAATAAAGATCACATCTGAGTCTAGGTCCATCACACAGAAACACAAACTCTAAAGTAGGGCCAACTGACATGGCACTGAATTCCATCTGCCATGACCATAGAACCTGTGGATCTCTGTAGCCCTCAGAAGAACCAATACCTGGGCTTGTATCTACTTTAGCTGTCTCTGGGGCACTGCTGAGGTGTGCGTAAGGGCGACCCCTCTGATAACCTCCCGGCTCTTTTTTGGAGAGTCATAACCATATAAACTGGATTATTTTTAAGCAAATCCAAAAAGATGTGGTAAGAATTTTTGGTTTTATGAGGACATTAGTATCACATACTTAGCAAAAGGAAAATGAAAAGTATATTCTAAAGAGGAGAAAATAGAGAGGATAGAAAGAGAAGAGAAAAGAAGAAAAGCAGGGTGAAAGAGGAATGCTAGGACTCAGTCCTGAGAGAATTCAGCAGTAGAGTGAGGAAGGGTGGCAGCTGATCCCAATCTGTACTATCTTTTGTACCACTGTGTGTGGTAAGAGGAATTCAATATTGTTTTGTTTTGTTTTTCCTCAACATTTGTAATAAAGGAGAAAATAGGTTTTATTGTGCATGTCGCTGGCAACTGTGGCATATGAGCCTTGACTGCAGGCTATTTTCTGTCAGGTGCCTTCACCTCTGTCATGGGCACCTCTGCAATTCTGCCTGAATCTAGCGTAGGAAAGTGGCATAGACAAGCTGTTTAAGCTTCCAGAGACCTGTGGAGAATGGCCTCTAGAAAGAAGCATCTTGAGGACAGGAGCTTTAACTATTTTGTGTAGCACTGCCATGGCTACACAAAAACAAGTGCCTGGCACGTGTTTATTGAATTAGTAGGTTCCCCATTTGTAGAGCTCTCATTTGAGTTAGTGGAGAAGGGTAGAACCCTTTTCACAAGTTTTTCCTCCGTAGTACTTTATAGCCAAAACAAGGCAGCGCTTGTTTTCCCAAATAAAATTTTTAAAAAATAGGTGGAGTTGCTCCTCATCAGACATCCTCTGCCTACTCCTTCTCCTACTTTTAGCGTGGAAAATAGGATAGAAACAACTTGGAATTTTATCTTAAGAAAGGTAATATGGACACCCTCTACCATTAAAATCTGTGCCACCAGCTGTGTTGGCAATGAGGAATAAGGTTTAATTAACAAAAAAGTAGTCTAGAGAGAAAAATGAAGGCAGTGGAGATTTTAAAAATTTAAAAAGGAAGCATGTCCATGTCCCCTCTTTCCTCTTGATTATTTAGGAGTTTTAGGAAAGCCATTTTATGCCAGTTACAGCTTACCTTAGCTTTCTTAAGAAGATAAAGATCTTACTCTCAGCCTTAGTTCCTGTATCACAGAGTCATAGGAGCAGTTCATGCTATTCTTTGTGCTTTGAATCTCTTAATGTGAAATCTATATATGTATGTATCTATGTGTCTATCTGTCTATTGTCATCTCTCACCTACCTACCTACTTATTTAAAACTTGAAAAACTATCTTGGTAATTGCCCCTGGCTTTTATCAATAGTATTAAAATATTCTCCCTCCCTCCTTCCCTCTCTCTCTCCTCTCTCCCTCTCTCTCTCTCTCCCCCTCCCTCCCCCCCTTTCTCTTACACACACAAATAATTAGTATTCTCTTCTATAGCAGAATCACTGACTTAATTTTGTAAATGATACTTCTGTACTGCCTTTGTAATTAAAAAGGACATTTTTTTTTGGCCCAGGTAATAGATATATACAAATTCTTTGGGTTACTTGGTATAAGAAATAAAATGCACATCTGTCATATATTGTTCATGTTGTTGGGTTCATAAATATCAGAAAATTTTATATTGAGACATGGTTGATTTAATTAATTCCTTAATTAACTGGCTATGGTGACAGCTGTTTATTTTTCCAGTTTGCATCTTCTTATTACTAATTATTTCTATTTTTATTTTTAAGAGAATAGTGGCTGGGCTATCCCTTGCACTCTCTTTGGTCTTTGGTAAGCAACTATCCTCCAAATACCGCATGGCAGAGTACTATCACAGCCAATAGCTCCATTGTCTCTGTTAGCTAAAACTTGTAATGTGGATTGAGATGGTTGACTTGGGGAATCTCAGAAAGCTGCGGTTTGCATAAGATGATTCAGTGAGTTACAAACATAGACTAGATCCTAAGTATCTTATGTTCTAATCTCTAGACCTGGTAGACTCTAATATAGGTACCATTGTATGAGCCAAAACATAGTGCTCCCTGTGCATCCTCCCCTGCCATCATTTCAAGGCAGATGTCACTTTCTCTATTCTACCTACACATGCACCCATGACAGTGGCACAATATCCTGACCTTCCAACTGACTTGCCACTTAAGAAACACTATTGCTAACTTCCTTAAGCTGTCTGGTATTCTTTGTGGTAATTAAGCTTGAGAGTGATTTACTCTGAAGTGCATGCACACACACAAACCCCTACAGTTCAAGGACTTGAAAACAAGCTGACTATAATCTTAAACTATACTGAGAAATAGGGCTAGAATCCAGTAATCGCCTAAAATTCCAAAAATAATTCTTGGATATCAAAGAGTGGTATTTGGCCTGTGTCTTGTTAACAGCTCCCTGTATTTTGTATACAGATACAGTCAGATGCTAATAGCAATTTGTCTGAATTGTACATGAAATGAACAAATACAAACTTTTGTTGCTCAACAAAATGAGACTGAACTGGAAAGTGGAAAACAGAAGGCATCATGGAACTAGGCTTTCCTAAACAGGCCCTGAGCCCCTTCAGGTACTGCCATCTAGATGTCAGGGGATGGTCTCTTCAGTGCTTTCTTTCTTTGGGAGCTTCCTAAGGGCAGGGAAACAAATTCAGAGTTCCGTAAAACCCCTTAGTGCCTCTGCTACTGTTCAACTCAATGATTACATATTTAATATTTATTTTTTATCTGCTTAATTGTAAGTTAGTATTGAACTCAGACAGATTGGAGTTTCAGAAAAAGTGTGTTTTTTGTTTGTTTTTGCTTAACTTTGTAAGTTCCTTCATTAGAAAAAACTTATCTCCTGTTTTCCTATCAATATTCTAAGCATCATTGATTTACAAATAAGTATAAATTATAAATTTTACTGCAATTTAGTTGGGCAAATAAGGCATGCACAAGAAACAAAGAACACAGCACCATATAAAGAAAGTGTTAAGTTGACTAATACAATTAGAGTAAATGGTACTGATTAAGTATTACAGGCAGCTGGAACAAAAGGGAAGAGATCAACACCAGCTGGAGGCTCCAGAGGCTGGAGCTCAGTAGTTGTGCAAAAATATTTGTTGAATAGATGGGCAGGAGAATACAGATAGGCACAATAGAAAGAAAGGTTTATATCCTTCCTTTGCAAAATCATTGTTTTTGTTAAGCTAAATTAAATACCTATTTGCAATGGCATCAAAACTATGAAATACTTAGAGATAAATTTGACGAAAAATATACAAGACCTATATGCTGAAAACTGTAAAAGAGACATTAAAGAAGACCTAAGTAAGTGGAGAATATATACTGTCCGTGGATTAGAAGGCTCAATATTGATCAGATGTCGGTTGTCCCCAAAGGAGGAGTCTATAGATTGAAGACTATTCCAGTCAAAATCTCAGGGGACTTATTTGTAGGAATCAAGAAACTGATTCTAAAATGTTTATGCAAATATAAAGGACTTAGAATAGCCAAAAGAATTTTTAAAAAGAACAAAGGTGGAGGAAGTACTTACACTCCCTGATTTCAAGACTCTGAAGCTACAGTAAAAAGGCAATGTGATATTTGATATAAAAAGAGAAAAACAACGGAACAGAATAGAGAGTCTAGCAGTAGACCTACACTTATATGGAAAGCTGGTTTTTTTTAACCAAGGTGCCAAGGCAATTCAATAGAGAAAAGATAATTATTTTAACAAATGGTGCTGGATTAATTGGATAACCATAAGCAAAAAGATGAACTCCAATCCTTTCCTCACATAATATACAAAATTAAATTCAAAATAGATTATAGACTTAAGTGCAAGATGTAAAACTATAAAAATTCTAGAAGAAAACAGGAAAATCTTCATGACCTTGGGTTTGGGAAAGATTTCTTAAGCATGACACAAAAAAACCATGAAATATAAGAGAAAAATCAATAAAATGAACAGAAGTGGGATAGTTGTGAGAAGGGAGAATTACAAAGGCTAAGAGGAAACTGGAGGATGATGGCTAATTTCATTATCCTGATTGTGATGATGGTTTCCTGGATGTAAACATATGGCAAAAATTATTGTAAACAGTCTGAAAATGTAGTGTATTGTATGTCAGTTATTCCTCAAAGCTGCAAAAAGTGTGTTAATTGCTTAATATGGTAATTTTCCTGTGCCTGACAAAATAAATCAAGAAGATATTTCCAGTATTAGGTCAGTGATCTGTTGACATTGGTGGGAGATTATACCTTATGGCAGGTAGAGAAGCTAAAGCACTCATACTCTGTGGGTCCCTGGTAACTTGACTGTGTTTGTAGCTCCTCTTTTTAACTGAAGTTTGCATTTTTTCAAGGAAATTGCTCTGAGCAATAATTCTGTTTACTGTGCCTATGGAGAATAAATTAGACACATTATAAAATTATACTTTGGTGTTTTTTTGTAATTTGTTTGAAATAGAGGCTTATACTTGTATGCTCTTGAGCCCCTGTTTCTCAGGAGTTAGGCAGGTTCAGGATATACACACTGTGCTAAGTGGGCCCAAGTCCACCCTTGCCTGGGAGTTTGAAGGCCTGATCTCTAGTGCTGGCCCTGCCACTTAATAACATGTGACCTTGGCAAGTCACTCGTTGTTGAGCCTCTGTTCCCGCATGCATAAAATGAGAGTAATAATAATGCCTCTCCTGCCTGTCTCCCAGAATCAATACGAGAGTTACATGATAGCTCTTTAAAAGCTGTAAAAATGCAAAAAGGTTCATGATATTTCTGTTTTTATACTTCCACGGATCTCAGAATCCACTTATCCATTGCTCAAGAAAACCAAAGGAACATAATCTTGGCAGTTTATAAGAAGGGCAGTAGTGCCATGCCATGCTATAACTTCTGTGTAGAAACAGATGATGTCATTAAAATTTTTGACACTTGCTGCTGTGGACATTCCACCCTGCTTCTTCAAAAGTAGTTTTCTCTCTCTTGCCTTCTTTCTCTTCCCTCCTTTGTTTCCTCATTTTTCTTCATTCGTTGATTCAACAGCTGTTAAGCATATGCCAGGTACCAGACCCTATAGACAAGAGGAATAAAACAAGGAAGAAGACATAGGAGTCACTGCCTTTGAAGAGCTGACATTCCAGTGGGGGTCTGGTACAATTTGATAAGTGCTCTCAGAGGAAAGTAGAGGGTGCCTTGGAGTCCCTAGAAGGACCCCTAACCCAGATTTGGGAGTCAGGGGAAGCTGACTTGGGGAAGAGACTGAGACCTGAGGGGAAGGGATAGCCAGGCAAAGAATGAAGACGTGTTCCAGTCAAAGGGAATATATAGCATGTGCAAAGGCCAGGAGGAGAGCTTAAGATGGCTGGAGGTTAGAGAGTGAAGGCAGGTAGGGAGAGATGAAATGGAGATGCTCTCTGGGGACAGATCATGTGGGGACCTTCTAAGCCATGCTGAGAGCAGCAGGGAGCCATGTGATGATTTCAAGCAGGGAATTGGCATGATTGGATCTGCCAGTGTCCTGACTCTACAATTTCCTCTCTGCAGCTCCTGACATTCCTTATGAAGCCCTACTGGTGGTCCCCAACATTAAGGAGGTTGCCGACCTCTTTCTAGGCAAGATTTTCTTGGAGAGAATTTAGTCTACAGTGACTAAACTGACTTTGTTTACATTGTTCTTCTGCCAAGAAAACAGAAACCTCTCCAAATAAACAGTGACTATCAGTGTTTCCCTCACAAATTTGTTGTACAGTTGCAACATAGATATTTAAAATGGGAGTCTTACACCAGGAAAAAGTTGTACTGTAGCAAAGACCAAAAAGCTGTGAATACCATATAAGTCTCTGAGGTCAAATGCAGTGAGTTTGTTTGTTCATTTTTAAACAGTTTCCCTTTTTCCCAAACACTACATTGGCATTTAAAAACAAAACAAAACAAGAACAAAACAAAACAAAACAAAACAAAAACCTTGGGGAAGATATGCTAACTTTTGTAAGCCACAAGAATGCCAATAAGAATGCTTCTGCAAGGAACATGTTTAGAACTTGAGTTGTGCCACACAGGTGTTTTCTCACTAGCCATTGAAAGCATGATTTGAGAGTTTGCTACGGTGGTGAAAGGGCTGCACTGAATCACTTGGGGCTTGCCCAGGCATCTTGGGGCCAGAATCACATCTCTGAGACATCTGAGTGAGGCAGAAGGCATGCAGGGATGAGGCATACACTCCAACCTAGTGAACTAGCTTGCCACAGTGGAAGAGGTGAGAAGCGCCTTGCGTTTTTCAAACATTACCCATTGACTAGTGCTTGTGATTTTTAGCAGCAGTGTTTTCCCATCTTTCTTTCTCATTTTCTGTCCCATCTGAAACACCTCAGAACAGAAAGCTTCTATTCCCTACTTTCACAGCAGAAGAAGTAGAGATGCAGCAGGTTCAGTTATTTCCCCTCAGTTGTGAAAATATCAATGGTAGAGAGCCAAGACAGAAACTCCAGGCTCCTCCTGCCTTCCCATTTGGGCTTCCCACAACACTCCATGTTGCCACTCAGACTGCCAGGCTGTTTTATCCAAACTTCCAGTCAGGCCAAAACTTTGAGTTCCGTATTTTATGACTTATGTAAAGCAACCTCCCTCTTGTCCTTCAAGTTGGCTAGAGTCCACTTACCTCAATTTTTTCTTGTTTATGTTTGTGTTGGATTTTGCTTTATCTTTCTGTTTCTTAGCTTTAAATTTCTTTGGATAGGGTCTTTTACTACACTTCTACAGGTAATAATAACTTAAAATTCTGACCCGAGGTGTCAGGATAGTTTTTTGTTTGTTTTTGTATCCGTATTTCTGCCTAGGAAATACTTCTATAATATGAGAATGCCAGCAAGTAAACAGGACCCTATGGAGCAAACTCATGGTTTCATGCTGAAGTGACCGAAGGAGCACAGTTACTAACATGGGGTGAGGTGGGGGTCACTGTGAAGAGGCTTGGGGACCTCAGGTGCACCAGTGAGTTGTAACTAAACAAAATCCTGGTGTCCATTCTGATTACACAAACAGCCTGTATAAAATTTGACAGTCATTGGATATAAAGTTTCAGTAAACTCATTTGACACAGGCTGTAAGTTAACTTACCATCAGAAATAAGAGTGCCAGGTTGAACATAGCACATTTTTCACAAAAAAATAGTTTAAAAATTCTAGTCTTCCTGATATGGAAGTAGCTTTGAGCAAGTGTAATGCACATGTATAAAATCCTTGTACAAGGAAACAAAAAACAATCTTCCAGGGGAAGTGGCTGTGGCTCAATCAGTTGTGGGGGGCCCTGGGTTCGTGTCCTGGGGCCTGCTTGTGTAGGCAGGCTCTCCCACACACTGCGGAGAACCACCAGCCCAGGCTTTGCGGAGTGCCAATTCAGCAAGGTGAGGCAACAAAAAGGGAAACCAGCAAAAATGCAGAAGAGCACGCAGCAAATGGACACAGAGAGCAGACAGCAAGCAAGCCACAAGCAGGGAAGGGGAAATAAATGAAAATAAATACAGACACAGAAGAACGCACAGCGGATGGGCACAGAGATCAGACAGCATGCAAAAAGCCACAGGCGGGGAGCGGGGCCAAAAAAACCACATCAGTCTCCTGTGCAGAACTCCAAAGATACTGCTAATACTGTCGCTGGTACCTGACAAGTTAGATGGTATGCTGTGAACTGCCATACTTGAACTTCCACTATGATGAACGTCTTGTTTCTCATAATAGTGCATACTTAGCCCGAAGTTAAGACTTCTGAAACTGTTTTCTCAAAAAAACTATTTTAATTTTTTTTAAAGGTTAATGATGGCATTTGGAACCAGAGACTCTGATTTAAAGTGCCCACTTTGCCATTGACATGACTTGTGTCCTAAGCTTGTACTGACTTTTTTTATCTCTAAGTTAGCCCATCAGTTTACCAGTGAAAATATAAGTTCCAGGAGGACAGGAAATAATCTTTTATACTTCTGCAAAACAACATTTTGTAGTGGAGAACACACATTCTTTTGAGTCACACCGACTTTTGGTTCAAAGCACAGCTTTACTTGCTGAGGCATGCCCTTGACATTTATTTCATCTCTCTGAACCTATCTCTTTCTCTCAACTTGCTAATTCTATAGTAGATGTAAAGGAAATATTATATGTGAAATCACAAAACAGAGGACTTTGTGCTTGGCAAGTGCTCAGAAATGTTAGTTTCTTTTTTATAAGTATCGAGAACACTCTATAGAAAATGAACCTGGTACATTGAGTTATAATATTTCCTTTTTATTTAGATGTCCTACTCTTAAATCTATTTGAGAGGATAGAGATAGGGTGAAAGAGATTAAATTTCTGTCTTTCTTAGCAGGAATCTAGTAAACATGTCCACTGAATAGTTTAGAACACTAGTAACTAAATCTGACTCCACATCAGAATCATCTGGGGAACTTTCTGAATATACACGTACCAATTTCTGTTTCTCCAAATATGTAAGATTAAGTACCTGAACAACCCTCTGGCTGAAAATTCTGGAAATAAAATAAAATGCTTTGTGGAACTGAAAGTAATATGATTTCAGAAGCTGAAAATGATGTTTAAGCAGGAATCCAGAGAAGTGAGTAAGGGCTAACGTAGGCTTTCTACCCAAGGGCATCTGTCTAACCATGATGTCCTTGAAAAATTTAGGTTTTAATAATTTATTGTATACAGGGGACAGAAGACAAATCCAAGGTTTTGCCCAAGGTGAAAAGTCCAGTAGGAGGACTCCATATAAAATTGGGACCGCAGTGCTCTACTAGAAATTAATTTATCCTGCAGATGGAGACAGCAAGGAAACATGTTTACCTTAACTTTGATGTTGTATATAGAGGAGGGAAGAGTCTATCTTGAGAAATCACAACCACAAAATAGCTCTCATGAAAGTTTGCAGCCCTGAGTTTATACTCTCAGAGTACTGAAATGAAAAACTTCAAGCCAAGAGTTTTCTTTAACATAGTTTGGATTGTTGACACTCAGGGTGCCTGGCAGAAGCTAATGCAAATTCTCTTTAGAGGAATACTCCTGCATCTGGTCCTCAACAAATTCCCAGGTAAAGTTCTAAGAAATAGGAGCTCACTTTATAAAGCACACAAGGAAACAAGGTACTATCATCAAGGACTAGCAGAAATAATAGCAGAATATGATCAACAGTAACTTCAGGAATTTGAATTGATAAAACAGAAAATCTGGGTACTTCTAAAGAAATAAAGTGAGTGAATGTTAATATGAATTAACAATAAGTGATGATAACATTGAACAAGCAGATATGAAGAATATAAAGTAATTTCTAAAAGAGGAAAATGTAATAATTGAGGTGACAAATTCAGCCAGTGGGTTGCGTTAAGGCTCAAATTAGATTCACCTGAATTAGTGAAGATAGGTTTGAAGAAATTATACAGAGTGCAGTACAGAGACACAATGAAAAATAATGAAAGCTAGTATAAGAGACATGAAATAAAGGGTAAGAATAGCTACCACACAACTATTGGAGAAAGGAGAGAAAAGTGAAGAAAATGTCAAAGATATCATGAATAGGAATGAAAAAAATATTAATCTTCGAATTCAAAGACACAGTGAATCCCAAATAGGATACATCATGTTTGAAACTGTAGAATATCAAAGGGGAGAGCTTAAAAGCAACTTGATCCATGGACTTCTTAGGGATTCGTGAATAGAACTATGTTTTAATATAACGGGTTTCCTTTTTAATCCCATGTATATTTTATTTTGTATATTTTAAAACATTCTGAGAAACAGTTCATAAACCCCCAAAATAGTCCATGAACGTGAGAAAAAAACACATTATCCATAAAGGAATGACAAACCAACAGTTAATGTTTTATTAACAATGGAAATTATAAGAAAAAATAATATACTCAATTAATTGAGAGAAGAGAACTGTATATCCAAGAAAACTATCTTTCAGGAATGAGTGTGAAATAATATTTTAGGACAAACAAAAACAGAGATGGTGTTATCAACACTTATACTTAAGGAAAGTTTAAAGGATATACTTTAGGAATAAGGAAAATGAGCCCATATAGGAGGTCTGAATGCAAAAGGGAATGGTAAGCAAAGAATATGGTTTGCCTTGAAGGTAAAATCTGTACTGATATTTACTGTTGAAATAATACATGTCAATAAGGCATTTTTTAAAAAAAATTAACATCAATCAGGGTGATAAAAGTTAAAGTAATCTAATGTCTATATATTGTTTGGGAAGAAGTTATAGATTTAGATGAACTAGAGTTAAGTCGAGTGTGTCTTGGAAAAGTTTCTAGGGTAATCACTGGAAGAATACAAATACTAGATGAAGAAAACTGATCTATAAAGTGGGAAAATGCAGTGAGGAACAGAATCTGGTTAATCTGAAAGAAGGCAAGAAAGGAATAAAAACAGAAACCTAGAAAAAATGAAACAAAAAGGATAAAATGAGAAGGCAGGGATGAAATATCATTAATCTCTATCAGTGTCAATGGACTAAACTTTCCAGTTAGAAATAGATTATCAAACTGGATGGAAAAAAAGCTAGTTACATGCTGTTTATAAGACTGATTGAAAACATTAGGATTTAGAAAGTTTGCACATAAATCAAGGAAAATAGACCAGGCAAATATTAACCAGGAGAAAACTGGTATAAGTTTGTATTCATCTCAATACTAGAGATAAATAGGATTACTATAATATGTCTACATATAATTTATCCAGAAGGTGTAATTCTAAATACATGGAAACATAGCTTCAAAAGCAAAAACTGAAAAATCCATTAGAGTGAAAGTTTTTTAACATATCATTTTCAAAATTAAGAGGCTTGATCAGGAAGATAAATCTCTAAAGATGTAATTGAATAAGCTTAAGCTAAACTATATTCATCTAATCCATCTGTCTATCTAGAAAGAGAGAGAAGGTTACACTTAGAATGTGGAGGATATTCATTCCTTTCAAGCACTCATAGATCTTTATGAAATTGACCACATATTAAGTGATAAAGTAAACCACAGCCCATGTTAGTGAACTGAAATAATTCAGTGATTTTTTTACCACAATGCAAATAAGTTACAAGGCAATAACAAAAAGATAACTCAAAAATCTCCATATGAGAGAAAAGACAAATGTCCTGTGCAAGAGAGTTGCAAATAATTTTTGGAGAGACTCCCACTTAAGGAGGCAGAGCATGACTGACTCCTCATGCCCTGAGTGTAGGCTGTGTATAAGGACCTCCTTTCAAAGAAAACAGCATGGATAGGAGGGATGAGAAAAGTAACTTTTCAGTGGAGAATCCTGACAAACAATACCTCAGCCAGGCAATCAAGGTCAATATGTAAGTCACGTTAACAGTAGGCGCCTTTGGTATAATACGAGGAGAAGGGCACTTTACCTCTGTGGTCTTCCTCCTAAAACCTATGATCCCATCTCATCAGGATGAAGAACACCAGGCGAACCCCAGTCGAGAGACATTCTGCCAAATACCTGATCAATATGCCCCAAAACTATCAAGGTGATTTAAAAAAAAAGAAAAGCTGAGAAACCAAAACAGTCTAGAGAACCCTAAGAAGACATGACACATACTAAATGTAAGGTTGGATTCTGGATGGAGGCCTGGAACAGAAGAAAGACAGTGGGGAAAATTAAGGAAACCTGAATTAAGTAAGGAATTAAATTCATAATAATGCATCAATATTGGTTCCTTAGTTGTAACAAATATACTATTCTAATAGTAAACGTTAGGAATAGGTGAAATGACTGTAGGGTATATGAGAACTCTCTGTACTTTCTTTGCTACTTTTCTGTTAAGTCTAAAACTATTCTAAAATAAAATTTATTTTTTAAAAATATCTAAATGCATGGAAATTCTAAAACAGACTTCTAAATAACTCATTGGTCAAAAAAAGAAATCATGGAAATTAGAAAATAGTACCTGAATGATAATAAAATACACCACATATCAGAACTTGAGATACAGCCACATTTGTTCTTAGAGGGAATTTTATAGCTATAAGATGCTTATGTTAGAAAATAAAACAGGCTAAAAACAAATTATCTTAATTTCCCACTTAAAAAGTTAGAAAGGTAATGGCAGAATACACCGAAAGAGAGAAGAAAAGAAATAATAAACATAATAGACTCACTACTAGAAATGTAATCTGGAGAAAGTCTTAAATGTATGTACCTCAAAGTTTTCATAGCAGCATTGTTTATATTAGCAGAAAATCAGAAGCAACCCAAATGTTTATCAACAGTGGAATGAATAAATGATAATAATGGAATACTGTACCACAGTGGAAATAATGGCCTATAGCTACCTGTAGCAACATCAGTGACTCTCCAACAGTGTGATTTCATTTATTTAAAAACTGAAAAATACATAATTAAACAATATATTGTTTAGTGAGACATATATGTAGTAAAAATTATATAGAAATGCAAAGAAATTATAATGCAAAATTTAGGGTACTGTTACTCTATGAAGAGTGAGATGGGATTGAGGAGACTTATGGTGGCTTGGTCTTTTCTGCATTGGTGTTCATGTATTTTTTGTTATTTTTATACCTTATAAATATGTTATAAATACTCTTTGTATCATCAATGATTAATAAAAACAATTTAAAAAATACCTTTCCTAGGCTTCTTCCCCAGAAACTCTTTCTGAGCATCTCATTGGAGGCCCAGGTTCTTCTTTTGACAGATATTAGAGAATTTCCCAAGCTTTCTGAATACTAATGACAACTAACCCTGACTGAGGAAGCGCTCACTAAGATCCAAGCACACTGTCCTAGGGGGTTAACTCATTTAATCCATGAAGAAGATATAGATAGTAACAATTCTGTTTTAAACTTCAAGAAACTAAGGCAAGTAAAGCTTATATCTTTGCCACAATCACAGAGCCAGTAAACGATTGAGCTAGGATTCAAACCCAGGCCATGTCTCCAACGTCCAAGAGAATACTGTAGAAGGCAGGATTCTGGACAATAGTGGGATTTGAAAAGGTCAGGAAATGTTTTTTTAAAAAAAGTTTTTTAAGTGCTCTTTTGGTTTTATCATACTCCTTATAATAATGATGTGGGCATTAAGTTAATTCTTCCCTATTTCTTGATTTTGACCATTTTCCAAAATTGATGAAACTGTGTGACAAAGTGCCACTTTCTTAAGATAGTTTAGCTGGTGCATGATGAATCCTCAAATTTAGTAAATAGTATGTTTTAATTTTCCTGACCCTCAGTTCCTAGACAGGTACACATAGTTGACTTTATTAAACAGAATTTAAGGGGTGGGTTTTTTTTCTTCATTTTACAGTAGTAGTTGCCCTATGCATTTAAAATATGATTTGACATTTTAAAAATAAGCTTACATTCCACTTATCAGAAGTGCATCCATTACATTGAGTGAGATGTACACATATGGCCATTCCCTGGTCTTAACCATAGATGTTCCTTCCCCAGCCCAGTGGCCTCATTGCTTCCTGCTAGGGGCTGCCCTTTTCCTTCCTCCCACTCAGGCTGCCTCCATGGCCATCCTGATCCTTCTGCAGGACCACAGCATAAAGAGAGGGAGGAGGGGAAATGTAGTGGCTAGGACTACTCACCAAGCATCCCGTGGCTCAGCATGGGCTTCTGCGAAGGCACCCCTACCTACAGTCCAGCTGCAAACCTGCAGTGTACTCACCAGGCCAGTCTTTCTCACCCCAGGTCCTTTCCTGCTCCAAATCCAGAGCAGTGTGCCCTGCTCATTCACTTCAGCTTCAATGACAAAATACGGCGTTGTTTTGACCTTCAGGTATTAGGAACACAGTACTTTTGGGCAGTAGAACTAAGAGGGGAGCATTCTGACCAGGGCAACCCCCAGGCAGCCACAGGAGGAGAAAGGAGGTGCCTGGGTCTCAGGGTTCCCAAACTGGGCCACTCCTACTAACCACATCAGAACTGCAGCCTCAGGAATGCGGTATGTACATCAGATTATTAAAAGAGAAAACTTTGGGTTTGCTGGCTCAGATTTGTTACCTGTTACCATGGTTCTTTCCCAGCATACTTTCTAATGCCTTGTTGTCTCACTTTCTTGGATGTTTTTTATAATGCAGTGCTAATCCCTTTGCTGGATCAGCATTGAGGGTAAACAATTGGTTTTAAGAAGCCTTGTGCCAGTTGGTGTAATCCCAGAAGCCAGGTGGCATGTGTTAAATTACATGCTGAATTGACTTCTTGGCTGACACACATCCTCTGCTCTTTCATTACATGCTTGTAGCAAGTTGCATGTCTTGCTTGCATATCCTTGGCTAGGATGGCACAGGTGAGTGCCACACAGCTCTTCTTCTTCCCAGCCTGTATTTGCTGTTCAGGTGATTGTGGGTTTTTAGATTTTGTTTGTTTGTTGTTTAGGTTACACGTGACTTTGCACTTCTATACACTGAATACCTAGAGTTGCACTTGGCAAATAGCACTCAATAAAATTTTTTGAATGGACTTATTATTTTATATAGACCTCCATAGACACTTTTAGATCAAGATTCTATCCCCTCATCTTAGGGAGCGAAAAAGGAGACTCAGAGGGGTCAGTGCCTTGCCTCAACTTTGCTGTCAGTTACTAGGCTATTTATTGACCGTGAACAACACTAGAAGAAAGAAAAGGCAGAACAGAACTTTGGATCTTTTCACTGAATTCCTTTCCCTCATTAGTCATTGCTGAGCCTTGTGTATTCATTTTTCATGGACCATCATTCACTGTTTACATCTCACTAAGTCCAGGTCTCTCCATTGAAATATATTTGTCCCTTATTATTCTCTGCTAATGGAAGGCAAAGACAGCTAATTTGTTAGAGAAGTGGATAAAATACAATGTTATCCATAGGTTAACCTTCTTCACTCCCCTTTAATAAAAGCAGTGTATATCTCAAAGGGAGAAAGAGCTCTCCATTTTTATCCATACTATACACACATTCAATTAGCCAGAGAGATAAAATGCATATTAGTAGGCAGACTGGGAATTTGCTGGTGCAATTACCTGGACTTGTCATCTATAAATAATAGTTTGAATAACTTCCTCTTCTTACTCACTTAACTGAAACAGCCAATCAGCACTCAAAGTTCATTCAGTGACCTTTCCTAAAATAGACCAACACTACAATGTTTGCTTGTCTTTTGTTATTAAAAGCTCTAAACTGTTCACAAGTTTAACAAGTTTTGTTTTGGAGGGGGATAGGGAGGAGGGAAATGGGGAAGAGGGTGGATTTCAGTAATAACCAAGGAGCCATGTCCCTTAAAAAAAAAAAAGCCATATAATCTAGTTCTGTAGTAAAGTGTTTTGATGGGGGAGGGGGGTTAACTATAAGGAAAAAATGTATACAACATGATAACAGAAGTAAACAGGTTGTCAGATTTTGGAGATCAATTTGAATTTCATATTCTTTGGTCCTAATATCACATAATGGTATTTTTTAACCCCAAAATACCATATGGCTAATGTGAACCCAATCTCCTCAACATTCGCTTGCTGCCTTACACACGTATTTCCATTTATATTTCATATATATTTATATATTTCATATATATATATATATATATATATATATATGGAGTTTCACATGGGATGCCAAGAGAGACTATATGGCTACATATATATATATGAGTGTGTGTGTGTATATATATATATTTTTAAGGAGTTACTAAGGATTGAACCCAGAACCTTGTATATGGGAATCAGGTGCTCAACCACTGAGCTGCATCCACACCCCAATGAGAGTTGGGTTTTTTTGTTTGTTTGTTTGTTTCTTTGCTTGCTTGTTTGTTTTTAGGAGGTAGTGGGGATCAAACCCAGGACCTTGTATGTGGGAAGCAGGCACTCAACCATTTGAGCTACATCTACTCCTCAGAGACAGTATTTTTGAGGAAGCCAGTGCACACTCAAAGAGAACATGAAGGTGGCCTAGGTGTTACATGGTGCGTTAAACCTTTGTGTGCATAAAGAGCAGCTTCTGATTTGTGGCTTTAGTTGTCATGAAGAGAACATTGTTATTTTTGTTAAATAGCTCTTCTGTTGTACTTAGAGAATTAAATATTTTTAATATTAGAGAAGGAAAAAAATTAAGAGTAAGTTTAACCAGACTCTATAAGATTTGGGCCTATCAGGAGTTTAATCTCCATTTTGTAATCTCAGCTAATCCTCTGCAGCTTCTTGCCAGAGATTTCTTAAGTCTTAAGACTTATAAAGACGCTGGCAAGCAACTGCTGTGCATCAGCAGGAACAGTTTGCCAAATAAAGACAAAGCCTTTGGCAAGACACTGGAGGACACAAAATGGAGACGAAGCCCCAGTGGGGAAAGGTCACAGTGGATGTAGTAGAGCAGAGACATGATATTCTTCTGCTTGGGAAGTCACGTGGGGTGAGCCGTGGGGCCCAGCTGACAGTTCGGAACCGCCAGTCAGGAGTATCCTTTGCCAGAGAAAGTTAAAGCTTTTAGAACTAGGAGTGCTCAGAGGTCTCAGAACAATCTCTGGATGCAATTCACACCTCCACTCTGACAAGGAGTGTGAGACCAGCTAGGGCAGCACTACTGATAATAAATCCTAGGAAAGATAGCAGAGAGATTTGTTAAGTACTATCTGTTAGAGAATAAAATCTGTGACCCAGGGTGCTCATTATGTCCCTAATATTGGATTATTTTAACCTTATTCTATAGTAGTCCTTAACCTTGACCCACCTTCTCTCCCCTCTCTGTCTTCTCTTCCATCCCACCCCTTCCCCTCTTTCCTCTACCCCCTCCTCCCTTTTCAACCCCCTATTCTTTTCCTTCCCTTCCTTTCCCTCTCCAGTGACCTTCTTTTTCCTCCTCTCTTAAAAAATACAGCTATTTTCTCAATAGCTTTGTCAAAGACTGCTTATATTCTTATAACATCGAGTAAGAAGTTCCCTCACGGATAGAAAATCTACTTTAAATTTGACTTCTAGTTGCTTCTGAAGCAGCTGGATAAATTAGGTTTGCTAAAGCTGGCCTTAGTAATGTTGCTCTAGTTTATGTGATGAGAACATTTGAGTTGAAGATTTTGTTAATTCAATACATGCAGCTTAGGGAGAGTAGGAAATGGCATTATTTAACTAGTCTATAGTATATCTTTTTATATGCAGAAATATTCAGCCTAGGAATTCAAATAATCAGAACTCTTATGCTTTCTTAAGGAAGGGAGGGAGGGAGGAAGAAAAAAGAAAGTGACAAAGCAGAGGGAGGAAGGAAAAATAAAAAGAAGTATAATAAAATCAGGTGATAGTTCAATCTAAAGCCTGTAAATCATTGCCAAAACACAAATATATGCCTTGAATGCTTCAAACCTGGAAATTCCTCCCATTTTTTATTGTAGTTGATTATGACAAATTACCAGCATGTATTTTTGTACCTTAACCTCTCCTCTGTTCTGAAACACTTCCACAGAAAGAATACATTCTTACTGATGAATCATTGTGGGACACATCCTGTTTTGTGTATAGGGTAATGATATGCCAAAATTAACACACACCAGAATTAAGAAAGCCAAAATGAAGTATCAGAGTGAGCTATGGTGACAGGTTGCACTTTGATGTTTATAAGGAATTCACTTAATTTACTTCTTTTATGTCTCTGAACATGTTTTGCTAGGGCTGCCTTACATATTAGGATCTGGGTTTCTCATTTCAAAACATTATCAATTAATTCCATTTTAAAAAAGAGCTCATTGCTATAGGATGCTGAGAAACAATTTTTATCTTCTTTAGCAGTTTAAAAACTAGTAGTAATATTAGTGTATTTCATTTGTCTTAAAATCTATTCAATTTAGTTTCCCATCATCCCATAGCCTATTTTACTCTATTTATCTATACACATCAATCAGTAATTTTAGGAAGACCCTCATGGATGAGTATTAACTAATTCTTGCAAATGATTTTCTACTCTTTGTGTGTATATGTGGGGGGCTGTGCACCCTCAGAGGTTGAGAGTAGAGTTACTATACTCCTGGTTGGAAGCACATTATCAACCCCCACCTTTGCAAGGCCCTGCTCTTGTTTTCCTTCTTTTTTCTTCCCCTTCATTTCCTAATCTCCACTCTATTCCCCTTAATAATGTCCTTGGTTATTTCTATGCCCTAAAAAAAAATAGTGTGTTGTTTTATGGATTTTACGTAAGTGATGCTTTTAATTTATGTAAGTGATAGAGTAAGACTTACATTCTATTTCTTTCTGGGCTCTATCTCTTCACATCTTGCCATTTACATCTAGATTGTTGAATGTGATTGCCACATAGGCCTGTAGAACGGGCACCCACCACAGTTACTTCTCATTCCCAAAGGGATGAATATCCTTACAGCACTGCTAGATTGCCTTCTAGAAAGCCTTTACAATCTCCAGTTTACAGTCTCACCAGCAGTGCTTGAGGATGCTTATTTTCCCACAAATGCCAGCATTTGATATCATCTGAATTCACAATTTTTGCCAGTCTTCTGGTACTTTGCTTTAATTTGTATTTCTCTGATTGCTAGTAGGCTCATACATACTTTTATTTTCATTTAGCTATTTATTTCTTCTAAGAATTATTCATATTTTTGCCCATTTTTATATTGTTTCATGTCATTTACTGATTGATGACATTCTTCATATATTTTAGATGTTAATCTCTTGTTTAGTCTTGGCCATTATCTTCTTCCTGTAAGTTACTTATCTATTAATTTGTCTCTAGTATCCATCTTTGAATAGAAATTCGTATTGTTTATTCTACTTAAATTTTTTTCACTTTCTGGAAAAAATAGAACTTTGTATTTGCATTGAACTAGAGTTTGGCAGTAAATGGCACAAAAATTATGTTTAGGCAAAGACTTCAGAAAATTCAAGAAGGAACCTTATATCTGAAACAGAAGCATTTCTTAGGGACTTTCAAGGCAGGCCTAAGCCCAGTGGTCTCAATAATTGTCCACAGAACAACAGGACTGAGTCGTATGGGCAGATTATACTGGCCCTTTGGAATATCTTTTCTCAGCATGCTTAGGAATAGGATCATTTCAAATGCACAGAGAAGCAGACTTGGCCCAATGGATGGGGCATATGCCTACCAATGGGTGGTCCATGGTTAAAATCCCAGGCCTCCTTAACCCATGCGGAACTGGTCCATGCACAATGCTGATTCGCACCAAGAGTGCCCTGCCACTCAGGGGTTTCCCCCGTGTAAGGGAGCCCCACGCACAAGGAGTGTGCCCCATAAGGAGAGCCGCCCAGTGCAAAAGAAAGTGCCCCCTGCCCAAGAATGGCACTGCAAACACGGAGAGTTGATACAAGATGACGCAACAAAAAGAAACAGAATTCCTGGTGCCGCTGATAAGGATAGAAGCGGTCACAGAAGAACACACAGCGAATGGACACAGAGAGCAGACAACTGGGGGAGGAGGGGAAGGGAAGAGAAATAAATAAAAAATAAATCTTTAAAAAAAAATTCTAAATCAGTCTGAATTTTCATTCAGTGGGAATTTTTGAATATAAAGATCCATGTCTCTGTATCACAATAGTAGCAACTTAATATACTTTATATTCATAGAATACCTTAGAGTGTTTACTATGTATCAGGCATGTCCCAAGATCTGTACATTTATATCTGTTCATTATACATAACAACTTGATGAAGTAGTTATGACAAATATAATAAGTCCACCAAGTCCCATTTCATATTCCTCTATTCTGGGCACTTAGAAAACTACACCTCCCAGCCCCCTTGTAGTTGGTCTGAATCATTGGTCTTACCAGCGGTACATGTGAGAATTGGCAGTGTCACTTCTAGGCTGGGTTAGTAAAAAGCTACTATGGCTCTCCAGTAACTCTCTTCTGCTGCCAGCCTGGATCACTGAGTCATTGAATTGAAGGTAGCTGCCCAGGACAGTCATTTGTGTATGCAGCAGACTTTCCATGAGCAAAATATAAACTTTGCTGTGACAAGACATGGACATTTTAGGAGTTAATTGTTACTATAGCACTGCCTAACCTATCCTAACTAATAAAGTAGTTACTACTGTTACTCTTGTACTTTACAGATGAGGAAACCAAGGCTTGGAAAATGTGAACTTGCCCAAGTTCTTCACATAGTAAACCTACACCAAAGTGTACAATCTTAGCTTCTGTGCAGTACTTCCTGTGAAGCTAATGTAACCTTAAATTTAAGCTAGCTTAGGTCCCAGACCTTTTATAAAGTATGGAGTGAAGTTGGGTAATTTTGCTCATCATAATCAAATAGGCATTACCAATCTGTGACAGGGTTTATGCATATCTCACTTAAAACCATAATGGATGAATATATTTTTATTCCTCCTAAAGGGCATTGGAATAATTTGACTAGTTCTAGAAGAGTAAATGTTTTATAACACTTTAACTTTTAAAATCATTAAAACATAATTTTTGGTTTTCTTTTAAAATTAAGCAGTTGCTTCAAATTGTTCCATGGAAAAATAAATTAGGACTTTGGAAAGCTTTAAAGGGAGGATAAAATTTTGAAGACTGGACAGGTTTCCAGGTGGAAGGGTCAGCAGTGAGCAAATTAATTCATGCTCCAATATTTGTTGAGCATCTGCTAAGTACCAGCTACTTTTTCAGGTCCTTGGGATAACATCTGTGAACAATATGCAAATACCTGTGTCCTCAATGTGCTTATCTTTTAGCAGAGATTGGAAAGAATAGGCAGGTATTTGCCAAGCTGCCAGGTTGCAAGAGAGGGAATGTGGCTCAGAGGTAGATAGGTCCTGTACCCTGGGGAGCCCAGAATGCCCGTCTGAGGAATTTGTTCTTAATTGAGCAGGGAATAGAGAACCAAGGGACTCCTAAAGAGGGGATGGCATGATTAAAGCTGTGGACTAAGTCTCTCAATTGGGCAAATTGAATTCAGGAATCTTGGAAAGATCAGAATTGAGGAGTAACAGAAATGGAGAGGACTGAATCCTCCCAGAATCCTAGTTTTTCTTCCCAGTTCTTGATGACAGCGATGATGATAATGATGATCATGATGATGGTACTGATTGGTGAGATAATGAGTGGGGCTGAAAGCCCACCAGTGCTCCACTTGTCCAGCTGCTCTGTTTGTGAAGCCATATGCCCTTTGGAACTGGGCCAGTCGAGAGGAAGGGATGTCTTTTCATTCATCCTCCAGAGGGGCTCCTTTTAATTTTATTTTACACGTATGTATAATTTTGTAATATAAAGATTCTTTATATGCCAGCAACATCCCTGATTAAGTACCAGAGCCAGGATTTTACTTCAGACCCACAGGACTGCAAATTCTGTGTTTTTACCTCTTTGCCACATTTTCCTGTGGTTACAACTACCCCCACAACTTCTATTAACTATGAAGGAGGAAGCAGAAAGAATAGCAGCTGTCATTACTTGCATGCCTACTATGTGCCAGGCACAGTGTTCAGTGATTTCGTATTTTGTATGTGTACATGCGTATGTGTATACCTGTGAGAAGTTTGCTGTGATAAGAAGACACTTAACCAGCAGGTATTAGTTCCCTGTACTACACTCTGGAGTTTAATGCTGGTCTAGAACAGCCTGGTTGCAATCAGAACAAACTCAGGTTGGGCGGACTGATACCAGCTCAAGAAGTCCTGTCTGCAACAGGCCATTTGTTTCCTAACTGGGTGTTGCTATTTTTTTTTAAAGTTCTAAGTTGTTCAGCATAGTTAATAAGTAACTTAGGGCAGTGATTTTGAGACTTTTAAAAACTTAATAGGTAGAATTTCCCCGTTTTCCAACCCTAATTTGCACAACTTAGAACCTGCCTGGCAGGGCTGTTGGCCTAATCTTTTATCCATCCATCCATAAGAGCTACTCTGAGGCACAACATTCTAGGCAAGTTTTTGTTTTTGTTTTTGTTTTTGTACCTTTTCTACAATTTCTGTTTCTTTTTTTGTCCTTTCTATCATATATCTACTTGAGTACTGATCCTTTTTTCTTGTTTTTTCATACCATTATGTCTAAGTCCCTAAGCAGTTATACCTTACTAACAGTTATATCCTCAAAATATTTGCATAGGGTTTAGCAAACCTATCCAGGTGAGCAGAGGCTCTGGCATTGACAAGTGGGGTGATGAAATAGCATCTGCTGACAAAACGAATCTAGCTGCCTCAGTTCCCAGTGACTGTCAGTTTCACTCCTCTTCTTTGTTTCTGAGTACCTTTCTCTTATGGGAGACTGGAAGCTTGGGACTGCTTTGTCTTCACAAACTTTTTGTTCTCAGGGAAATCTTTATATGTGTCTGGGCTTCAGTTTCCTGAAATGTATAGCAATGAGGGGACTAATTGAGGTCTGAGGGTCACTGACAAGTCATTTGCAATAATAAGTTTTGATATTCATGGCCAGGTCAGTCAGTTACAGTTGCTGTCACAACCTATTCCCACAACTCAGTATCCTTGATTGGTTCAATGTAGACAAGCTGAGTGTGTGTCCATAGCAAAAAGTCACCATCTCCTTCTCTCCTGATTCTTCCTTAGGATAGGGTGGAGAGTTGGAGGCAATGTTGTTTTCTATAGTCGCTGTGTTGGTGGAGAAGGTTCTGATGACCTCTTACTAATCTGCTAGGATTGGCACCCCACTAATTGGGATGGGGAACTTTGCCAAGAATAGAGACTTTGTACTTTGGCCTGATCTTTGGATTCTTTGTGGAAGATGTGGCCAGGAGGAAAAGAGCTACCTTGATATGGTATAACAACAATTTTTAAGATTCTAGACACTGAATTATAAACAGTGCTAAATGAGAGTGGGGGAGGCTGCCAGATTAGTAGAATATACTGTATATGCTATGGTTATATTGTTATTGTGTACATATTATTCATTCATTCAACATGAATTCACTGAACATTCATGTGTAATACTCTGGTTCTGCCACTGAAGGTTCTGTATTTCTCAGGTATAATACTGAGGACTGTTTGTTTATTCTTAGACATTTGATCTGCAGTTAGGGTTTCTTGCTTTAGAAGGTAGTGACTTGGTTAATCATGCTATATTATCCAGCCCTAGGGATTGGGATATAGACATGGTTTACCTGAGAAACAAATTCTGGCATAGTTTTCCTTTTTGGAAATAAAATTATTTAGTAAAATAACAAATCTTCAACTCTAGGCCTAGATATCTATATTTTAAAGTAATTGATATAGAGAGAAATGTAAAAGAAGGCAAATATCTAGGTATAATTAGATACTTTACTAACAAACCTTTAATTTTTCTGATTTCTAACCCTGCATTTCCATTTCCAGTGTCTTAGAGAACTCTCCATTCTTTTCTTTCCCTTGATTTCTTAAATGTAGAAAGCCCTGGGCCTATGTATAGCTCACTGGCTCCATGGCTTCCATATTCCATATTGTCCTTCCATCTCTCCAGCACTCAGCCACTTGAAAAAGGATAGCCTGCAGGGTGAGCTGCAGTGGGGGGGGAGCCTCTCTTCTTTGCTTCTCTCACTGCTTTCCTGTCTTTTATTAGTCTCTAAGGTATAGCGTACCTGTCATGTGCCCAGGATGGAGCCAGGTTCTCTAGCTACAAAGATAAATTTTAAAAAAAGACATATTCCCACCCTTGAGCTGCTTACATCCTAGGGAGGGAAAACAACATGTGAAAAAAGTAAATTATGCTGCACTGTAGAAAGTGCTCGGTTCAAGGTATAAACAAAGTACAATCAAATAACGAAGAGAATGCTAGTAAATTCCTGAAGGACTAGAAGTAAGGGTTTACGAAGGTCCAATGACAGTAAAGGTAGTATTGAAGAAGGTCTTGGAGTTTACCAGGTGGCCAAGGTAATAGCAGGAGACATTATTCCACCTGCACAGCTCAAGAAAAGAGATGCCAAAAGCCCGTGCTCCTGTGACTTTTTTCCCATGAAAAAGGAATTGTTTTCTGGTTTCCCCCTTAGGAGAGAGAGTTATAGAATGCAAGAGAAAGGGCAGGCAAAAGCAAGGGCAGGTAAAAGCAAGGGCGAGCAAGTCTTCGTCTTCCTGATAGTAGGTACCAGTAGAAGCTCCTGGATTAGGTATCCATGAAACTGAGGTAAAGCTGTTATTAAATACTTTTTGGCCAGTCCCTTAGAAATGAATCTCCAAAAGAATAGAAAGAAATCTTCAGACCAGATTTCTTGAAATAATATATTTCTTCTAAACAAAACATTCTAAACATTTAAGTAGAACATTTAACAGAGATTTTGGAACAGAGATGTGAAATGATTTCATCCCTAAGTTAACTCTTGATTGCTTGTGCAAAATGAGAGTAAAGACAATTCAGATGCTTTGTATCTGGTTTCAGAATGGACTTGATTCTCCAAATTTACCATGACACTTTTCTTGGACCGATATTAAAATGAGTTCACATTCCCTAAGCAAATAGTAGCCAAAAGTGAGATAAACTTACAGAGGGGACACAAAATCTCATCCTAATATCATCTGAATTTCCTATTTTTTTTTTAAATATTTCTTTATTTCTCTCCCCTCCCCACCACCCACCCCGGTTGTCTGTTCTCTGTGTCTATTTGCTACATCTTGTTTTTTTTCTGCTTCTGTTGTTGTCAGCGGCATGGGAATCTGTGTCTCTTTTTGTTGCGTCATCTTCTTGTGTCAGCTCTCCGTGTGGGTGGCGCCGTTCTTAGGTAGGCTGCACTTTCTTTCATGCTGGCCAGCTCTCCTTATGGGGCGCACTTCTTGCACGTGGGGCTCCCCTACGTGGGGGACAACTACACGGGGGAAACCTTCTTTGGATGCCCTAACCACTGGGCCAAGTCCGTTTCCCTGAATTTCCTATTGGTCATTGAAAGAGAGGGCAGTCTTAATCATTTTGGAAATTCGAAGAGATGAATTGTTGTTGACTTAGGCTGGGACTTAAAAAAATTTTTTTTCATTAAAGTTTCAAACATACACAAAGCTAGAGAAAATAGTATAATGGACCTCAGAATATCATCCCCTATATTTAATGTATTGCCAAAATTCATTTATTTGTCCTTTCTCCCTTTATCTATTCTTCTTCCTCCTCTTATTTTTTTTCAGAGAAGGGCTTATAGTTATTAAAACTAACCACAGACATTGTCATTGCGCCTTAAATATTTCATATGTATCTTTAAAGTAATAAAGAAAAATTTTTATTTAACAACCACCCATTATCACTAACATTAACAATAATTCTTTAATACCATTTAAACTCAGTCCATATTCAGATTTCCTCATTTGTCTCAAATCTATCTTTTTATAGTTGGTGTGTTCAAATCAAGGTCCAGATAAGGTATACAGCCTTTGATTGTTATTTCTCATAAATCTCTTAATCTGGAACAGTTCTCATTCACTTCAACTGTTGTCCTGTATTATGTCCCATAGTCTGGAAGTATCTTATGGTAGTGTTTAAATTGTTCTATTCCCTTTTTTCCTGTAAATTGGAATAGCCTAGGATTTTTTTTTAAAGATTTATTTATTTATTTATTTCTCTCCCCTTCCTCCTCCACCCCGGTTGTCTGTTCTCTGTGTCTATTTGCTGCATCTTGATTTTTTTGTCTGCTTCTGTTGTTGTCAGTGGCACAGGAATCTGTGTTTCTTTTGTTATGTCATCTTGTGTCAGCTCTCCGTGTGTGTGGTGCCATTTCTGGGTAGGCTACACTTTCTTTCGCCCTGGGCGGCTCTCCTTAGGGGCGCACTCCTTGCACGTGGGGCTCCCCTACGCGGGGGACACCCCTGCGTGGCATAGCACTCCTTGCGCACATCAGCACTGCGCATGGGCTAGCTCCACACGGGTCAAGGAGGCCTGGGGTTTGAACCGCGGACCTCCCATGTGGTAGGCAGACTCCCTAACCACTGGGCCAAGTCCGCCGCCGAACCTAGGGTTTTTTTAAAAGCAGTTTGCCTTGTGTTTTTAAAAAATGTAAAAATGTTCACAAATTTCGTTTCAGCCTTGTGATTGATTTGTGTGATTCATTCATTCATCAGGCATTTGAGTGTCTCCTGTGTGTCAGGTACCATTTTGGTACTGGATTTGCTGGATTATGCTTTGTTTTCGTAGTATCCCTTTTGTTCTGGTAAAATTGAACATTTCATTTTTATTCAGTTTTTTCAGTAGGCAATACATTTTCCTGGTTCAAAACTTAAAAATTATAAAAGAAATAACAGTGAAGTCTTCATTTCACCCTTGTCCCACATTAGACCAAATCACAGCCAAAACTGTATTTAATTTCTTATATCCTTTGATATTTCTTTATACAGTTAAATATACAGTTAAAAGCTAATATGACTGTGTATTCTAAAAATATAATATTTTAGTTCATCTTTACTGTTCACATTAAAAGTAATTGGGAAGGCCAAAGTCATTGATTTGTGCATACTCTTTGTCCTTAAAACTTGTTAAGCCTTTTAGCTTGAGCTACAGTTCAGGAGGCTTCCCAAAAGGTGATAGAGAGTTATTAAGCTTTTGTATGGAGATATTTATTTCGGAACCTGGGAAGAAGCTAAACACTTTAAAAGAGGCTACTAGTACTCAGTGGATTTTGTGTTGGAGCTTTTTCCTGATATACAGAGATAACTTGCACAACCAGTAAAGGTATTTACCCACCATTTCTGTGTTGTACATGCAGATTGTCAGTGGAAAAAATGGAATTAGTTTAGTTATCTTGATATTTAGCAATATCAATCATTTAATGAAACTACAGTTGTTGTCTTTTTAATGTATATTTTAAGAAAAGAATGGAAGTCTATTATGTTAGTAAGGAGTATAACTAATTTCTTTCAAAATATACCTGATTAACATCTATTACTTATTTAAACCTCATTTTATTTTATTGAAATTCATTTATAATCCATCTCTTTCCCATAAAAGGCTTTTAAATGACTTAAAGAAGCCATATATTATAAAGTTAAAAATTGGAATAGATGTCAGAATTAAAATAGATTTTTGAATTAATTTCTATTTCTCATGTAAGTACTTTTATAAAATTTTTTGTTTCTTTATCAGAACCCATATTTGATATTATCATTGATTGCTTGATATAGAGCTTCTTTATCTGTAAAGAAAACAGGAAGAAGCTATTTATTACTTTTTCAAAAATACTCTAGAAGTAGAGTATCCCTACCAAAATTTTAGCTTGCTTTAAAAAAAAAAAACTTTTGTATTTTGAAATAATTATAGACTTGTCAGAAGTTGGCAGAAATAGTACAAAGAATCCCATGTATCCCTCACTCATCTGACTCCAATGGTGACATTTTACATAACTATATTACAATATCAAAATTAGGAAATTGACAGTGGTACATTACTGTCAACTAGACTAAAGATCTTATTCAATTTTGACCATCTTTTTAACATGCATTCATTTTGTGAGTGTGTGTGCATGTGTGTAGCTCTGTGCAGTTTTATTCTATGTATAGAATCATGTAACTACCACCACAATTATGATGCAGAACTTCTCCAGCACTGCAAAGGAACTCCCTCATGCTATCTCTTTATATTTGCATTATACCTAGAATTTCTTTCTTTTTTTTGAGAGTGATTGTAAATGGTGTTCTGTTTTTCATTTTGGTTTCTATGTGTTCCTTACTAGTATTTAGGAATACAATAGTTTTCTGTGTGTATCACACAACCTACCTGAATCTTGTATATTATTTCATACACAAATAGGGACAGTTTTATTTCTTCCTTCTTTCCAATCTATATACCTCTTGTTTTATTTTCTTGCCTTATTTCATTGGCTAGGATATTCAGTACTATGTTGGATAGAAACAGTGAGAACAGACTCTTGTATGCATCTTTGCCTTGTTCCCAATCCTAGTAGAAAAGCAGGAAAGCATTCCACTTTTTATCATAAAGTGTGATGTTTGCTGTAGTTTCTTTAGGTGTTCTTTATTCATTTGAGAAAGTTCCCCTTTCTATTCCTTGTTTGCTAAGAATTTTTAGTCATGAATGGGTGTAACTTGCTTTTAATTCTTGTATTTCAAGTGATGACTGAGATATTAACTTTTGGTTTTAGATTTATTCTTAAATCTAGTGAGAATAGAGTTGTTTTTTGCTGACCAATATAATAAGCACACTTCCAGTCTCAAGACTAGATGTATATTACTTTCTTGAAATTAATTTGCCTTGACTTCCCAGTTTTTATTGGCACTAAAATCCAAGGCAAAGAAGATTTTTCACCTTGAAGGGAGCTAGAAAAGTCTATTTTGTTTATTTTATGAATTTCAGAATAACTTCAAAATAGTAAAATTCCTCTTTTTACCATAGCCTTAAGTCCTGTTCCATGACAGTAGCAGTACAAGATTCAAAAATGTAGAAAATGTAAATAGCTCAGTCAGTTATTTTACTTACTGGGATTGTTCCATGTTTCATATCCTGTTCTGATTGTTCAATCAGTTTGAATCCATAGCTTAATAATCAGACTTCTTTTGAAACTGGCTTCCAGAAGTATGTAGGGCAATATATATATATCTGTCTCTCTAATTCATCCAGTTCACAACTACATTTTCTCTGTCCTCATGACTAAGACAAAAAGCATTTGGCCAGAGGAATCTGTCCTATAACTACTGCTGTCCCCAAGCACTCATTGCAGTTTCCATATTCTGGTGCAAAATATAGTAATCCAGAGAAGAGGAGAATTCCAGAGAAAACAATTTGGGGTATGAATTCATTTATTGTCAAGTCTATACCAACAAATGTCAAGAGAAATTTAGTAGATACTTGCTGAGGGACTGGCCTTTGCAGTTCTTTTCTTGATATTTTTATAATACTTATTGACCTTACTGACCTTCATGGGGTTAGGAGTGCATGGTGCAGCAGGTGTGTATAGAGCAGAGTGGCCAAGAGAATGCATTCTGGGGTCAGGAACTTTGGTCTAAGGCAACTTACTTCATTGACTAGCTATGTATGACCCTCAGCCAACTACGTACCTTGTCTGAACTCAGTTTCCTCATCTGTAAAATGTGGCTAATAACTCTTTCTAGTTTTTGTGGGGATTAAATAAGGTTTATAAAGGTCTTAGCACACAATAGGCATTTAATAAGTGTTCATTGTTTTTGCTGCTGCTGCATTCATGTATTTAACAATTATTTTTGAAACTCACACACGTTCAAAGCACTGTGCTGGACATTTGGGATGGCATACATATTATGTCTTAAAAGAATGTACTATTTGCTGTTCAGATATCCCATATGTTTGAATACATGACTGAAAACTTCCTTTTCTTACACCCATCCAATACCAGTCAGTCTTTGGTTCTCACCTCCCCCATCCCCACCCCTTCCTTTTGCCCCTTATCCTGTCTTCCTCTTTCCCACCCTCTTTTTTGGTAACAGTCAACTTAACTCCTGTACGCTTACCTACTCTCAAGGGAATTTCCTCATTCCCTTTTTTCCTCATTTCTCTTTTTCCGTTTTCATAGCTCTCCTAATTTACTTAGGTAGTTTTTCTCTTTACTCTCTTCCCTTTTCTCAAGGGGCCTTCATGTTTTACTCTCCTATTCCTGAGCTGCAAAGGACCATGATCATGACTAAGCCGTCTGAGAGACATCTGAATATTAATTAGTAATATTAACCTTTACAGCCTTGATGGTGCCCAGAATTCCTTAATAGAATCTCCACTAAATTTTCTATCTCTCTCCTCATTTTCCTCCAATTAAACCTTATTTTCCTCAAATAACAAGATAAATTAAAGGCACTGACAATTTTTGTTTAATTGCTACATTTCAAAAGAACTCACTTCTATTATTTTGTCAATGCAAATTTACGGGGTTTCTGCTATTTTATGAATTTTAAAAAGCTTTTGTGTGTTGGCCTAAGAGTTTATAACATCATTTCTAAAGAAAAGTGCATTCCTCATACCCCTCACAAACAAGCCAACTTTGGAGACACAGTTTGTGGGTAAGTTGGGTATTCCCTGTACTGAATTTTCCAGCTTGCAGAGGATTGCAATCCTTTCAAGTATTAGGGAAACCAAATCAGCCTGTAAGTGTGGTACTTGGTTCATCCTCCTTGGAAAAAGAAAAACAATACATCCAACTAGAGTTGCCATGACAACTCTGTTTTCTTGCCGTAGAACAGACCTATGGATCTGAATGAAGTTAAGGTTGATTGGAGCACATATTCGTGTTAATGACAAAAACCATCAACCACAATCTTAAGAGTATTGACTCCATTTCCCCCAGCTTCTTTTCTAATTTATTCACCTAACAAGCATTTTTTAGACACCTATTGTGTGGAGACCTTAGATAAGCCTATGAATTATCTACTGGAATAATAAAAACGATATAAAACCCTGTCGTGGACTCAGACTAAATCTATTTCCTCAGAATACTTTCCCTAAATGTCCTAAGCCTCTCCAAACACATCGTCACATAGACATTATGATATTTGTTACTTTCTTAGCTTTCCTTCTCTTACCTTATTTTCATTTTATTCATGCATTGTTTGTCTCTTATTAGAATATAAATTATTTAAGAAAACATATTTCAAGTTGTAGTGTCTCAGGGCTGGTTTGGGGCAGCAGGAGCCAATTAGACCAGTGGCCTAGGAAATTTGAAAAGAACCTTTTCACTTAACTTTGCTCCAGTGCAAATTGTTTTCCGAGCAGATTAAAAGTGTGATTTTTTTCAAGCATTTAACAGTAGGTAACCACTAAATGAATGCTGATTATCTTTCTTACAAAAAAGACGAGTATAGAAGCATTAGGGGGGGGTTGGGGCAAGATGGCGGCTGAGTGAACTTCCCTGTTACTAGCTCCTGCAGGGAATTGGCTGGACGGCGTTGGAGACTCTTTGGGACCCGGCTGTTTCGGGATTTTTGCTGGTCCGGAGGTGTCTGGACATCGATTTGGAGGGAAGGTAACAGAGAGGATCCGTCTGTGAAATATATACGGACATCCCAGCTACGTGTGGAGGATTCCCTCCTTGGGTAGGCGGAGCCGAGGCATCTAGCTAGCACCGCGGCGGCGGGGGGAGCCGGGCCGAGCGCCGAGCGGTGGGGTTTCTGTTCTTTGGTTTTTTTTTGGAGGCTCTGCAGTACTGGGGAGTTCGTGGGCCCTGGGCGGCCTACTGGGGGTTGGTGGGAAGGGAGGTGCTTGCAGACCCATTTGGGCAGACAGACGGGGATTTTAGGGCAAAGTGGGGGCAATTTTTGATTGTGGACACAAACAATAGCGTTTCCGCCTAGAGCCACACCCCCCCACCCCCAAGCCCGGCTGCTGACCTACAGCAGTCTCAAAGTGATAGCAACAAAGAGACGCTACCAGGGTCTCGCGGGGTGGCAGACGTTTGGAAGCTGATTAGGGGAATATTTTGTGAAGCGTGGGAATTTCGGGTTTGGACTCTGTTATTAGCGTTTCTGGCTGGAGCCCCTCCCCCTGACCTGGATATTGATCTGAGTCATTAAATTGGCTGCAGCCTAGAGGAGCCCCCAGGTGGACGTTCCCGGGGACCACAGGGTGGGAGGGTTCCTGAAGTCAATTGGTGCTATATCCACACAATAGACCCTAGTAAGTAAGTGAATTGTAGAACACAGAACACAGGATAGAGCTTGTGGATGAGACCTCACCCATAGGGCTGGCACCCAGCTGCGGGGATCCCTGAAGGCTGTGATGCACTGTGGTGCTCCCGGGCTTCCTGTTAACTGGACTCGAGGTTGCCAGGTCTGAGTTCCCTGGAATCTGGCGGCGCACATGCCAGAGACTCACAGCTCTTGAGGCCTCAATACCGCAGACTGTCCATCCCTGAATCCACCATGCGCTGAGGTTCATCTGAGGCCCTTGAATGTCCTAGCCCTCAACGTTTGCGTTTTTTCTTCTTTGTTTTATTTTGTTTTGTTTTTATTTTTATTCTATTTCTATTTTTCATTCTAGTTTTTTAATGTTCTGATTCCTGGCATTGCATTATCCCCTAGTCTTTTCTCCCAGCGTATCCCCCAAAGTCTCTTTTTTTTTCTTTTTTTTTAATCCTCTCTTTCTTGTCCCTGATCTTCTTCTTATTCTATTTTATCTTAATACAATAGGTCCTGCAGGAAACACCTCACATTTTCTGGGTTTCCTCATCCTCCACTGCCTCATTTCTCTGTGAATAGATTTAGGCTATCTACACTATCCCCTTTCCCCTACAACTTGATATCCTCCACCATCTGCTATCTCTCCTATATTCCACCTCCCTTTCTTTGACCCACAAAGTGTCTAACTCTTAATTTCTAATACCTTTGTTTAGTTTTCCATCTGGTATCTGCCCTTGAAACTATTACCTCTCTTTTCTCTTTCCCTCTCTTACGAAAACAATAGCTTCTTAGTACGTACCATATTCCTCCCATATTCAGTCGTCAACCTCATTATAGGTACTATCCTACTACTATAACTCTACACAATTTACATGATCTAACCTCCATCCTCCCAGAACTCATATTGTTGCTTTGTTAACATATATCACCAATACTACTTCACACTTTTTCCTTCCTTACACAATTGCCTTTCCCCAGCACTAATACTTTACTTTAAAGTGAACTTAACCAGCAATAAGAAATTGGAATAAGAAGAACAAAGTGACAAAGAGAAGATATACCACTTAGGCAAAAACAACAGCCAATTAATCTCCAAGACTAGACAAAGAAGCTAAGGAACTGATTAAACCCATCAAGAAAAAATGATGACAAGACAGCAACAAAAATCTACAAACCAAAACAGTAATCAGGAAAACATGGCTGAATCCAATCAACAAACTAAAAATCAGGAAGGGGAGCAGATCTTCGCACAAGCAATGAAAGGTCTCAGAACATTTATCACTGACAAATTTGATGAAGTAATGAAAGAGGTTAACAACATGAAGACAACATTTGGAGGGGAAATTGCAGACATGCGCAGAAAAATAACAGATATGATGGAAATGAACACCACAATTCAAGAAATCAAAAATACACTTGCAGCAAATATCAGAAGACTAGAAGAGGCAGAGCAGAGAAATAGTGATGTGGAAGACAGTACATTGGAAATCAAACAGATAGTAGAAGTGGTCAATAAAAAGGTAGGAAAAATCCAGACAGGACTTAGGGACCTGAATGATAATGCAAAACGCTCAAACATACGTATTATAGTCATTCCAGAAGGAGAAGAGAAGGGAAAGGGGTCAGAAGGAGTGTTGCAGGAAATAATGAATGAAAACTTCCCAAATCTACTGAAAGAGACAGATGTACATATCCAAGAAGCACAGTGCACTCCACTGGTCATAAACCCCAACAGGCCCACCCCAAGACATATACTTGTCAAATTATCCAATGCTCAAGACAAAGAGAAAATTCTAAAAGCAGCAAGAAAAAAGAAAACCATCACAAGAGAAGCTCCATAAGATTAAGTGCTGATTTCTCATCTGAAACAAGGGAGGCAAGAAGGCAGTGGTATGATATAGTCAAGGTACTAAAGGAAAAAAATTTCCAACCAAGAATACTCTATCCAGCTAAACTAGCATTCAAAAATGATGGAGAGTTCAAAATATTCACAGATAAACAGAAACTGAAAGAGTATATCAACAAGAAACCTCCCCTTCAAGAAATTCTTAAGGGAGTTCTGCAGGAAGAAAGAAAAAAACAGGACAGTCATAGATGGAGGAGAGTGTAAGAGCAACAAAAAAGACAAAAATAGAAGGGGAAAATAAAATATTACAAACAAAATATAGCAAACACAAATCCAACCAAAATATGGCTACCACAAATAATTCTCTGAACGTAATAACACTGAATGTCAACAGATTAAACTCACCTATCAAAAGATTCAGACTGGGACACTGGATAAGGAACTATGACCCATCTATATGCTGTCTGCAAGAGACACATCTTAGACCCAGAGACTCATGGAGGTTGAAAGTGAATGGCTGGAAAACAATCATACAAGCAAACAACAACCAAAAAAAGGCAGGAGTAGCTATATTAATATGAGACAAAATAGACTTTAAATGCAAAACAATTGTGAGAGACAAAGAAGGATACTACATTTTAGTGAAAGGGACAATCTGTCAAGAAGATCGAACGATCATAAATATTTATGCTCCTAACAAGGGTGCCTCTAAATACGTGAGACAAACGCTGGAAAAACTAAGTGAAAAAATAGATGCATCTACAGTTATAGTGGGGGATTTTAATACACAACTATCAACTCTGGACAGAACATCTCAAAAGAGAATCACTAAAGAAACAAAACATTTGAACAGTATATTAGAAGAGCTGGATCTAATAGACATATATAGATCATTACACCCAAACACAGCAGGATATACATTTTTCTCAAGCGCACATGGAACATTCTCCAAGATAGACCATATGCTAGGCCACAAAGAAAGGCTTAATGAATTCAGAAAGATTGAAATCATACAAAACAATATCTCTGACCACAGTGGAGTGAAGCTGGAAATTTGCAAGGGACGGAGGCCCAGACTTCACACCACAATTTGGAAATTAAACAGCACACTCTTAGAAAAACAGTGGGTCAAAGAGGAAATCTCAAAAGAAATCAATGACTACCTTGAATCAAATGATAATGATAACACAACATACCAAAATATATGGGATGTAGCAAAAGCAGTACTGAGAGGGAAATTTATAGCCATAAATTCACATATCAAAAAAGAAGAAAGAGCAAAAATTGAAGAACTAACTGCACTTTTGACGGAATGAGAAAAACAACAACAAAGTAACCCAACAGGAAGAAGAAGGAAGGAAATAACAAAGATAAGAGCAGAACTAAATGAAATAGAAAATAAGAAAGCACTTGAAAAAATAAACAAGAACAAGAGCTGGGTTTTTTTTAGAAGATCAACAAAATTGACAAACCTTTAGAGAGACTAACAAAGAAAAAAAGAGAAAAGATGCAAATACACAAAATAAGAAATGAGAAAGGTGATATCACCACTGTCCCCACAGAAATAAAGACTATCATAAGAGAATACTTTGAAAAACTATATTCCAACAAAAATGACAATTTAGAGGAAATGGACAAATTCCTAGAAACACATAAGCAGCCCATATGACGAAAGAAGAAATTGAGGATCTTAACAAACCAATCACAAGCAAAGAGATAGAATCAGTCATTAAAAATCTCCCAACTAAGAAGAGCCCAGGGCCAGACGGCTTCACAGGTGAATTCTACAAAACATTCCGGAAAGAACTAACACCAATCCTGTTGAAACTATTCCAAAAAATCGAAACAGAAGGAACATTGCCGAACTCCTTCTATGAGGCCAACATTATCCTAGTACCAAAAACAAGCAAAGACACCACAAGAAAGGAAAATTACAGACCAATTTCTCTAATGAACCTAGACGCAAAAATACTTAACAAAATACTTGCTAATCGTATTCAACAACACATTAAACGAATTATACACCATGACCAAGTGGGATTTATTCCAGGTATGCAAGGGTGGTTCAACATAAGAAAATCAATTAATGTGATACACCATATAAACAGATTGAAGGAAAAAAATCACATGATTATATCTATAGATGCAGAAAAGGCATTTGACAAAATACAGCACCCTTTCTTGATAAAAACACTCCAAAAGATCGGAATACCAAGGAAACTTTTTGAACATGATAAAGAGTATATATGAAAAACCTACAGCCAACATTGTTTACAATGGCGAAATCCTGAAATCCCTTCCTCTAAACTCAGGAATAAGACAAGGATGCCCATTGTCTCCGCTCCTATTTAACATTGTCTTGGAAGTACTTGCACGAGCACTGAGGCAAGAACCAGATATAAAAGGCATTCAAATTGGAAGGGAAGAAGTCAAAATTTCATTATTTGCAGATGACATGATCCTATACATAGAAAACCCTGAGAGATCTACAACAAAGCTTCTAGAACTCATAAATGAGTTCAGCAAATTCGCAGGTTATAAGATCAATGCGCAAAAATCAGTAGCATTTCTGTACACCAATAATGAGCAAGATCAGGAGGAAATCAAGAAACAAATACCATTCACAGTAGTAAATAAAAAAATCAAGTACTTAGGAATAAATTTAACTAAAGAGGTAAAAAACTTATACACCGAGAACTATACAAGACTGTTCAAGGAAATCAAAGAAGACCTAAATAAATGGAAGAATATTCCTTGTTCATGGATAGGAAGATTGAATATTATTAAGATGTCTCTCCTACCAAAACTGATCTACACATTCAATGCAATCCCAATAAAAATCAACACAGCCTTCTTTAAGGAACTAGAAAGACTAACTATGAAATTTATTTGGAAAGGAAAGAGGCCCCGAATAGCCAAAGACATATTGAAAAAGAAAAACGAAATAGGAGGAATCACACTTCCTGACTTCAAAACATACTACAACGCTACAGTAGTGAAAACAGCATGGTATTGGCATAAGGAGAGACACACAGACCAATGGAATTGAATTGAAAGTTCAGATATAGAACCTCATGTATATAGCCATATAATATTCGATAAAGCCACCAAACCCTCTCAACTGGGAGAGAATGGCCTATTCAACAAATGGTGCCTGGAGAACTGGATAGCCATATGTAGAAGAATGAAAGAGGATTACCATCTCACACCTTATACAAAGATCTACTCAAGATGGGTCAAAGACCTAAATATAAGAGCCAAGACCATAAAGATCTTGGAAAGCAGTGTAGGGAAACATCTACAGGACCTTGTAATAGGAAATGGCTTCATGAATATCACACCAAAAGCACGAGCAGCAAAAGAACAAATAGATAAATGGGACTTCCTCAAAATTAAAGCCTTCTGCACCTCAAAGGAGTTTGTCAAGAAAGTAAAAAGGGAACCCACACAATGGGAGAAAATATTTGGCAACCATATATCTGATAAGAGACTTATAACTTGCATATATAAAGAACTCATAAATCTTGAAAACAAAAAGATAAACAACCCATTTAAAAAATGGGAAAAAGATTTAAACAGACACTTCTCCAAAGAAGAAATACAAATGGCTAAAAAGCACATGAAAAAATGCTCCAAATCTCTAGCTATCAGGGAAATGCAAATCAAAACTACAATGAGATACCATCTTACTCCCATAAGATTGGCAGCTATGAAAAAAAAACAGAAGAATACAAATGCTGGAGAGGATGTGAAGAAAGGGGAACACTCATCCACTGCTGGTGGGAATGCAGAAGGATCCAACCATTCTGGAGGACAGTTTGGCGGTTTCTCAAAAAACTAACCGTAGATTTGCCATATGACCCAGCAATACCACTCCTGGGTATATACCCATCAGAACTGAAAACAAGGACACAAACAGATATATGTACACCAATGTTCATAGCAGCATTGTTTACTATCGCCAAAAGTTGGAATCAATCCAAATGTCCATCAACAGACGAGTGGATCAATAAAATGTGGTATATACACACAATGGAATACTACTCGGCTGTTAGAACAAATACACTACAATCACACGTGATAACATGGATGAACCTTGAGAATCTTATGTTGAGTGAAGCAACCCAGGCATTGAAGGACAAATACTACATGACCTCAATGATATGAAATAAGCAAACTGCCTCAGAGAGCTAGAGTCCGGAAAAGAGGCTTACAGGAAATCGGGGGGGGTGGAGGAAGGATGTGAGTTAATGTCTACAGGGGTGGAATCTGTGATGAGCTGGCCATAAGTATGAGCACAAAGAAGGGACAAAATGGGGGCAAGGGGTTGCCTTCGGGTGGGGCTTTGTGGGTTTGAGGGGGGCTGGGGATGGGCAGAGGGGTAATATTGTCCAAAAATTGGGGGGAGGGAGGGGCAACATACGAACATGGGAGAGTGTCAGGTGTTCATTGAGAACAAAATGTTGAGAAAATCGTATCAAAGTATAAGTAGGAGGGTTACCTGTTTAGGATGCTCAGGGGGTATGGTCTGATGTGGGACGGACTCTGGGCGAATAGCTGAAGGCTCATTTTGCCAAGGTGGGTTGTACCATTGGGAAGAGACCCAAGAAGTGAAAGTTGGGGTGGACCCACATCCTGGGGAGGACTAATGCCGTCAAATAGAGAGAACTGTATCTCTCGTGAGAAAGGATGGCTCCCAGGGCATTAGGGCAATTGAGAAAGTCAGGCCCTGAATACTGCTGCAAGTATCTCTGGACATGGCTTCTCGGGAAATGGAGATTGGCAGGCGTTGTGGGCCCCAAGGGGAGGGGAAAATGGATGTGGAATGGATGGAACCAAGGTAAATATGGGGGCAAGAGAGGAGTTTTGTGAGAGTACATGAAGATGAATATAAAACATGTAATACTACACCAAAAACATATAGGGGACGACAGACTAATAATGTAAACCATAAGGCAAAACATAGGATAACTAAAAAATTTAGAAAACTGTACAACCTAAAGTATGGACCATATAGTAAGCACAGATGTCATCTTGTTTGAAAGCTATTGTCTCGGAATCTGTACATCAGTTTCAGGAAATATGATATGAATAAGTTAAAAGATTATCGCTGTGTGGGAAACGGACTTTGGCCCAGTGGTTAGGGCATCCGTCTACCATATGGGAGGTCCGCGGTTCAAACCCCGGGCCTCCTTGACCCGTGTGGAGCTGGCCATGCGCAGTGCTGATGCGCGCAAGGAGTGCCGTGCCACGCAAGGGTGTCCCCCGCGTGGGGGGAGCCCCACGTGCAAGGAGTGCGCCCGTGAGGAAAGCCGCCCAGCGTGAAAAGAAAGAGCAGCCTGCCCAGGAATGGCGCCGCCCACACTTCCCGTGCCGCTGACGACAACAGAAGCGGACAAAGAAACAAGACGCAGCAAATAGACACCAAGAACAGACAACCAGGGGAGGGGGGGGAAATTAAAATAAATAAATAAATCTTTAAAAAAAAAAAAAAAAAGATTATCGCTGTGGAAGGGAAAAGGTTTTATGGTGAATCTGGGGAAGTACTGTATATTGTATATATGAATTTAGGTGATCTAAGACTCTTGTGAAGCTGACATTATGTTGGGATTCACTTTACAGGAAGTTTTGGATCACAGAGTGGTTCAACAATGGCAGCGGAGGAATACTGATATGGGATGTTATCGACAGGATATATATGGTTGACAGGGAGTTATACATTGCATATGCCCAGGGTATATGGTAATGTCTATATATACTCATAGTGGAAACAATTAAAAACAACAGCTGGGGGGTTACTGGGCCCCTGGCCAGGGGGTCACTGTCGTGGACCCTGGGGGAGCAGCGGCAGTCTCCCAGGTGCAACGGCAAGAACCAGGAAGGAAGGAGGGCCCAACAGTGGGCTCCTGATACTAATGGCTATGCTTTTGAGCCTATACACCTGCAATAAGAACAAGGCCTAGAGCAGCACTGTGCCTGGGAGTTTCCTCCTGACAGCCTTCATGTTACTCAAATGTGGCCACTCTCACAGCCAAACTCAGCATGTAGATGCAGTGCATTCCCCCCAGCGTGGGACATGACACCCGGGGATGAATCTCCCTGGCACCGAGGGATCACTACCACATACCAGCTGAAGATGCAACTAGAAAATGACCTTGAATTAAAGGTTCAATACGGATCAGCAGAATATCCCTGTCTACATATAATAACATGACTTCAAAATGCTGTTTGACCTAATGTAAGGGGGAAATGGAAAGGAGAAATGAGAATATAAGGCTATGAGTCTCTAAAAAAGAGTCTGGAGGTTGTCAGAAGGAATGCCCTTATGCACAACTGAGCAGAGTCTAAGAGACAGATAAAGTAGATACAACCCCAGGTATTGGTTCTTTTGAGGGATAAAGAGACCCACATGTTCTATGGTCATGGCAGATGGGGTTCACTGCCATGGCAGATGGCCCTTCTTTGGAGCTGGTGTTTCTGCGTGATGGAATTGGACTCAGAGGGGATCTCTTTTCACAAGACTTGCATGCTACTTTATTGGAATTGTAGTTGGTGCTTTGGTTTTAGATATATTTAGGGGATTTGAATCTCTGGACTGATAATATGACACCCAGGCCCAGAGCCTCAACAGACTTCAGCTCCTACACTTTGATTTATTGGACTTACCCCACTCAGCTAACATGGAGTTGAAGAAGGTCAACCACCACACCATGGAGCCTAGAGTGTCTACAACTGAAAGCAGGAGGAGTGCATCCAGTATCCATGTGGAATCTAAGCCCCCACTTGACATAGATGTGCAATGGACACAACCAATCCAATGTCCACAGAGAAAATGTGGAATGGGTGTGGGAAGGGTAGCCATGATGGCTGCTGGGTTTGGGGAATGGGAGGAAGAGATGAGATGTGGAGGCTTTTTCAGGACGTGGAGCTCTCCTGGGTGGTGCTTCACGGACAATTACGGGACATTGTAGATCCCCCCAGGGCCCACTGGATGGAACGTGGGAGAGTGTGGGCTATGATGTGGACCATTGACTATGGGGTGCAGTGATGCTCAGAGATGTACTTACCAGGTGCAATGGATGTGTCACGATGATGGGAGAGAGTGTTGCTGTGGGGGGAGTCGGGGGTGGGGGTGGTGGGGTTGAATGGGACCTCATATTTTTTTAATGTAATTTTTAAAAATAAATAAATAAATAAATAAATAGAAGCATTAGAACTCAATGACAATAAATAATATTGAAAACTTCTGAGACACTTGCTGAGTACTTCACCTGATGCTTTAATTTAGTTTTCACACTAGCCCTCTGAGCCTTATTATTATTATCCTTATTTCATAGATGAGCAAACTGAGGCTTAAGGATCTTTTAAAAGATTTGCCCTAGGGTCAATAACTACTAAGTGGTAGAGTTGGATTCAGAGCTGGTGGCCTGTCCCATTCTAAAGCAAGGGCTCTTAACTTCCCCATTTTATTGGCTCTATTTTTTAAAAGTTTTGATTTCTTACCTATGTTATGTATCTATGTATTTTCTTTGGCACACAGGCTTTCCTAGTAAAAGTAAATTAATTGATCATTCTATATATATTTCTTGCTTGCTACTGTGTGTAAGGCATTATAACATATTAACAACATTTACTGAAAAATCAGCTATCCAGTTATATATTTCATTACATTAAAGAAAAGTAAACTCATTGAACTCAGATTTTCTTTCCATATAATTTTCTGTGTGTATAATATAACATAGGACCTTATGGCTCTAATAGAAGCATTAGGATTAAAAGGGTAAATAACAGAGGTTTTTTTTTGGGGGGGAGGGTTATTTCTTACATTGATATTTAAACTTAAGAAAAAAACTTTCAAGAATAGAAAATAAACAAACAAATAAATAAATAGATATGCAGGAATAGCCAGAAATAGCAACTATGTATGGCAGGGGGAAGCATAGAAAGATTGAGAGGTGGAGAATTTTCTTATTTTTCTGCTTTTTGTTGATTATTATTATTATTATCATTGTTATTGAAATAATGAAAATGCTGTAATAATGATTGAAGTGATGAATGCACAGCTATGTGATTATACCAGATACCATTGATTGTGCACTTTGGATGAATTGTATGCTTTATTAGTATTAATAAAATTGATTTGTTTAAAAAAAAAGAATAGCATGAGGAACTCCCTTATACTTTTTATCCAGATTCACCATTTGACATTTTACCCCATTTGTCTTATTCTTTCTATATTATATTTACATATGTATGCATATTTTTCCTGAAGCATTTGATAATAATAAGTTACGAACATGGTGCTACTTTACCCTCCCCCCCAATACTTTAGAAAATATTTTCTAAGAATAAGGACATTCTTTTACATAACCACAATATAATCATCAAAATCAGGAAATGTATTGCTGACACAGTACCATTATCTAATCCACAGGCCATATTCTAATGTTGTAAATTGTTCCAAAACTATCCTCCCCCCCCACCCCCCACTTAAACTTAGGTCCAGGATCCAATCCAGAATCACACATTGCCTTCACTTGTCTTATGTCTTTATTTTTCTTTAATCTGGAGCAGTTCCTAATTTTTCTTTATCTTTCTTGACGTTGGCTCTTTTGAGGAGTATGGACCGGTTATTTTGTTCCTCAGTTTGGTTTGGTTTGATGTTTCCTTATGATTAGATTCAAGTTATGTTTCCTTGCAGTGATACCACAAATGTGATGTGTCCTCAGTGTATCATATCAGGAGGCACATGATGTCAGTTTGTCCCAATAATGATGATGTTAACTTTGATCCCTTGGTTAAGGTAGTGTCCACCTTAAATCTACAGGTACTAATTTTCTCTTTGTAATTAATAAGAAGTTACTGGGGAGCTACTTCGATACTATGTAAATTTCTTTACCAGGCTTTCACCCACTAATTTTAGCATCCACTACTGATTTTCTAGCAACATCTTTCCTTCTACACTTATTAGTTGACTTTCTACTGGAAAAGAAGAGCTTTCCCAATTTATTCATTTATTTACCCATTAATATATTTGTGTCATAAAGGATTCATTGCTTGTTTTATTCAGTGGGATATAATCCGCTGTCATCATTGCCTATTTTGTTGCCTAAAGAAAGATAACCTCAACTTACTGTCTTTCCTTCAAAAAACATTTGTATTTTGAATTCTGTACTAGATTTCTATTTCTGCCATGATGTATTTCCACAGATTTAGTAGCTTACAACAATGTAATTTCATTGTCTTACTGTTCTGTAGGTCAGAAGTCCTGTATGGATCCCTTCATGTTAAAATCAAGGTGTAAGCTGCTGTTTTCCTTTATGAAGCCTCTAGGGGGGAATTTGTCTTTTTATTCATTCAGACTGTTGGCAGAATTCATTTCCATCAAGTTATGGAAATTAGGTCCTCTGTCCTTGCTGGCAGTCAACCAAGGGCCAGTCCGAGCTTCTAGAGGCTGTCTGCATTCCTTGGGCCATGGCCCCCTTCCTTCCTCCATCTTCAAAGCCAACAATCGTAGGTCCAGTCAATATCATGCTTCACACCTTCCCTATCTCTTGTTCCATCCATTGGCACATCTCTTTTCCCACTTTGCTGCCATCCTCTTCTTTTTAAGGACTCACGTGATTAGTTTGCACCTCTCCCCCAGGTAATCCAAAATAATCTCCCCATCACAAGATCCTTAACTTCCCTCCCCCTTTTCCCTCCTCCCGCCCTGCTGTTTTTGCTGTCTGTGTTGTCTTCTTTTCTCATTTTCTCTCCTGTAGGATTCACTGGCATACCATCCCAGAGACCCCTAATGCAGAGAGAGGTTCCCTGTCAATCACGCCACCTCAGCTCCTGGTCCCTGCTGTACTCCACCTTGACTCTCCCCCATTTCTCTTTTGATGCATCATCATCCTGCTGTGTGACTCACTTGTGCAGGCTCTGGCTCAAGCACTGGCTCACCACAGAGGCTCTTGCGCAGGCACGTTTCTCTTCTTTTCTAGCAGGAGGCCCCAGGGATCGAACCCAGGTCCTCCCATATGGTAGGTGGAAGCTCCATCATTTGAGCCACATCTGCTTCCCAATCCTTAACCTTAATCACATCTGCAGTGCCCCTTTTGCCACGGAGGGTGACATTCACTGGCTTTGGATATTAGGGTGTGGACATCTTTGGAGGGCCATTATTGTGCCTACCACAAATGCCTATCCTTGTTCAAGGCATGTGCTGGGCACTTATTTCTGTTTAATCAGAGAAAATGTCAGGCAGACTATTTCAAGTGAAGAGGCTATTCGGTGGAGATTGTTTCATGTTTATTTCTAAAGAATAGGCTTATAGTCAAGAGTGGGGCCTAAAGAGAATACATAGTAGTAATAGAGTCTCAAACACAGTGCTTAGAGGGTTGAACAAGTATTGAGGAGCCAAGGAAGCATGTCGGGCTTCATGTCCAAGGGTCTCTGTTGCAAAATGAAACTGGTGCCGCTTGCTGCAGAGACTGCAGAGCACCCAGAGCTGGTGAGAAAAGAAAACCATATTGGACAGTAGACAAGTCATGGCTTGGTTTTCCTGGTCCCTGAATTTAGTACCCTCACTTTTCATAGCATCTAGCCCTCCTGCTTCTGATAATGTGCCTTTGCCAACTTGTCACTGTTTCTTAATTTTGTGCTTGGAATGTTTGTACATTAAGATTGAATCTTTCAATTGTTAAGTGATTTCTGTTTAACTTTTCTTTAATAAGACCTGCCCCTGGATTTCTGAATCTAAGTACCTTTCTGTCTACCCACACCATTACATTAGACCAGAGTAGAAAGATTGAACCAGAAGAGATTTGAGTGTTAGTTGGCCCAACTGCATTGCGTAGATGAGAAAAGCTAAGTTTGTTTTTAAAAGGCCTGTACTCCTAGTCTGTGGCAGGAGGCAATGCTGTGGTGAAATGTACAGGGCTAGGAATCAGATGGCCTGGTTCAATCTGAGCCGTTACTTAACCTGCTAAATGTTCCTGATAATCTGTAAAATATATCAACCTTACAGGGCTTTTTCTAAGAATTAAATAAAGATAGTAAAGTGATTCCAATACCTAGCACAGGGAATTGTCCAGTATATATTAGCTATTATTTCTCTCTCTTCTAAACAGTAGTAGAAGTCAGACCAATCATACAGAGACCCATAGACCATAAGAACGGCTTATTCCAGATCCAAACTGTGAAATACTCTGCTGCCCCCACTCAGTAATTCCTTAATTTTGTCCTTGCCATTCCCATTTCACACTTATCTCCTTGCATTCTCTTGTGTTCACTTATTTTTATTCCTTGGTTTTCACTCTCTCTCTCTCTCTTTCACACATACATACACAACTACAAAGGCAATATGTGCCAGTTATGACTTTCCAATACCACCGAGTACACAAGGTAAGATGTGATAGCTATGTTCTACTTAGTTCCTCCTTACTGCAGGATTATCTCCTCAATTCACGGGTGGGAAGTAGAATAAAAGCCCCCTCTGTCTGGCTTTCCCTCAGTTAATGTATGGATTCTATCCTTTCCCCACCACTGCTACACACACACATATACACACACCACTCTGGCCTGAGGAAGTTCTCTGAGAGACCCAGGCAGACCCTGCTCTCTCTCAATCTCTATCCTTTCTGCATCTTCTTTTCATTCCTGTTTGGGGTAGAGGTGGGAGGAGGTGGGGGCAGCTTATCCAGTGCTATATCCTCCTTCTTCCCCACCCTGTGTGCTTCTCTGACGTGGTAGTACCTGGCGGTGGGACAGTGAGCCTCAAGGCTTAACTTTTTTGTAAGGACAGAGGGGAATGTGGATTTAATAGTTTCACAGCGTTGTCCCTATTAGATCCGTTTGTGTAAGGTGGGGACAGGGGGGGTTATTGCATTAATTTAACTGCAAAAATGATATGATAATTTACATATTATTCTGCAACTTGCTGTCATCCTTTAACAGTATATTTTGGCCAGTTTTGTAAATCAGGACCTACAGGTCACTCTTCATTCTCTTTAGTTGCTACATAATATTCCATTGGAAGGTTTCACTAAATGTATTTAACTCCTCAATGAACAGATATTTGAGTTGTTTGAAACTTGTTGTTCACACTTGTGATTTGGTCCCAGTAGCCATCTGAACTTGTCATTGTTCTCTTTGGCATTTGGCACTAGTCCTGACCCTCAAAGAGGCTCAGGTCTCTCAGAGTAGACTGGACCCATAATCGAGTCTCGAGGATAGTCAGAGTGTTTGCTACTTAGGCAGTGAGCATGCCTGAAGCTTACTAGTTTATGAATGTGATGTCATTGAGCTGAAGGGCCCCTTTGCTCTGGAGTAACCCTGGTCTCTAAGCTAGTTCCTGATGAAATGAGAAAACACCCAGTAAAGAGAGCTGGCCTGAGGCAGCCCCAAGCTGTATTACAAAGCATCTCTATCTGATTGGGAAAGGGAGGTGCTGTTGTGGGCCTGGGGCAGTGGGGCCCTTTCCAAGTGGCTGGAGGTTTTGAAGGAGTGCCTGGTGGACCATTGAGCCCTGCACATTCTCTCACTCAGGGCTTGCCAAGTGACCCAGAAGGTGTGGTTCTTCCCTGCCTTTCTCCTCTAAGATTAGATATATCTACATAGACCTCTTTGGGATTTTGGTTTTAGAGTACCAGGACTCCTGAGACTGAAGAGTGCCTTAAACTGAATCCTTACACTAAACAATCTGTTTCACCTTATTCTTCTTCTGCCTTAGTCTATCTGGATGAAATTACTCTGGGGTAGTGATGCCACTGATGCAATATTGATGCATTCACGTACTGCAGAGTCAGCATCTAATAGTAATGGTTCAACCACACAACTTTTTTACATGTCATGTTTACATTTCCTCTTATGTTATTAATATTGCTCTATTAATAAGTTTTGAGTGTTTTTTGTTCCGAAAGCTTAAAGAAACAAATAATAAAATTCTAAAGCAACCAAGAAAATGGATTTCAAAAAAGTTATTAGGCCAACCTCCAAAATACTTGCCCACTTACATTGGTGGTGTCTGCATTTGCTGTAACTCCTAACCTTTCTCCTGCTGTTGCATCTGGTGCCACTGTGTTAAGACAGCAAACACCTCTGCTTCTTGACACAGACAGAGGTTCCCGAGTTGTAAGCAGTCTGGAAGGTTACACTCCTCCTGGGCCTCCTGCTTCCCAGGCCTGCCCTGCAGTCTTCCTCTGGGAGCGCATAGGCCCTTGTTTACTGCTATGGCTGTTTTGAATAATCTATTTTAGAGAGTTTTTGATAAGAATAGCATTTAAATTGATGAGTATTTTTTAAAATAAAAGATACAGGTAAATAAATTGTTCAATTGAGAAACAGGCTGTCAGTTTTTCACAGATGAGTATTAACAGAACTGAACTCCTCCTTTCTCTATTAGTATAAGTAAACAATTTATTAAGACAAAATGTTTTTTAAATGATAGGAATATGTCAGATACATCTAATTTTTGTTACAATACTGACTATGCTTATAGCTGTCTCAATCTCTCACCTCCCCATATTCCCAGATATCCTTTCACATCTTTATCCTCAATCCCCTCTCCCCAGTCTGCTCCAGAAAATGATTCCTCTTGCTTTCCAGGTTCTTGGTGCATCCTGCCTGAAGGGGTAATGATTCTCTGGAGGGGCATAGTGCCCCCACCCAGTATCTGTGCTGTGCTTTGGCAAGTCCATTCACCTTGTACTCATATTTATGAGCATTTCCTGGGTGGTAGCTACCCCAAGAGCCAGGCACCTGGGCTTGATCCCTCTGCCTAGCAACAGAATATTGATGAGAGAAAATATTGCTAAGCAGGCACCTGCCTGCAGTCCCCTCACCTTGGTTCTATCCTTCCTTTCTTGACTTTCTGTACTGTACACCTGTGCTGTATGTATGTGGGAGGGTGGGAGAGTGGTAGTGGGGTGGCCGTGGAGATAAGAGAAGGGGCAGGAAGATCAGTAGGCACCTGGAAATGCCATGGGTAATTTGGCTCTTGAAGGTGAACCTGGGCCAGGCTAAATGTTGCCAAAATTAGAAAAGCAGCAATACAGCCAGCCTACTAACTGAGACGGTCTTTAACTTCTAAAGATAAATGATAAATGATTCCTCCTTCTGTATGTCTGACTCAGTGATTCGTACTGGGGGGTGGAGGGATGGGGGCTTGGCAGTTAGAAAATCTGACCAGTTAATCCACATTGAACCAGCTGTAGGTTATTTTTCAAATGGCACATCTCTCTTCTCAAAGATTCTTATATGCTGCCCTGAAATGCATAGAAAAGGGGATGCTTATCCTCCTACCCTTTCCCTTCTCCCCCAGAGAATCTCTGAAGAGATAGCCCATTACTTGAGTGTGTTGCAGCAGATAGTTGGAGAATTACTGCCTCGAGGCTCATCGGCTGACTGCTTATATATGCTACAGATGATGTTCAAGAACAGGCTCTTTTCCAACATTAACCAAAATGTCTTGTGACTACTCCATGCAAACCAAACCAAAACAACAATAATAAAAATACTTGGCTTCATGTTATAAACAGTTTTATTTACCCAGTTAGTCACAAAAGATAAAAATCACTAAATTAAAAGTATTCGACCTCTAACTAGCATTTTCTTTCATGATGAATATTAACCAGCTATTGTTAAACATTAACTATGACACATAAACCCTGAGGGTATATAATCGTGATTTCTAAACATTTTGAAATGGTAACACCTTATTGTTTTCCCTAAATGGTTCCTACACTGGACACATGTTTTTATTTTAAAAAAAAGAAAGAAAGAAAGAAAACTTTAACTTTACATAGGCTCTTTTCTAATAACTACAGTTATCATGGGTGTTATAGAGTCAGACCAGGGATTGCTGCCAGTAAGATGAATGCCACTTTTAAATTTTGCCAGCAAATTCAGCCTCACCTCTTCTCTGGCTTACTAAAAATGTGGTGGCTTAGTGCAGCATCCTTCTGTTTGTGGGACTTGATAATGTCTCTTGGAATGGCAGTAGGATCCCTAAATAATAATCAAGTCACTGCCTCTCCTGACAACCCTGAATGCTCACAAAACTTTGATGGTTTGACCCATGTACCATAAAGAAGCAAACATTCCCATCCTAAGTACAGGCCTAGCCGAAGGTTAACAGTAAGACCAACATTTCATTGCTTCATTTTCCTATTAGGCTCCGGGTTGCTGATTGAAGCAGAATTCCAATGTTTTGACACACCACCACATTGTTAACACGATAGGGAGGATTTGATTGTGGGAGAACAAGTCCAAAAACGGTAAATTGACCAAAAAAAAATCTGGGGCCTTGCTTCTCAAGGCAGCTTTTGTGGTTGCATTCCTTTATTTGATGTGGTTCCCGCCTTCTCCTGTGCCAAACGGTGCAATGTGGAAAAAATGATGAAGTTGCAGGAAAAAAAAAAAAAAATCACTGGGAGGGATAGGGAGTGAACTGTTTAGTAACAAGAGAAAGAAAACAGAGCTTAGGGATCAAAGACAAAAATACCTGTTTCTCCAAGCAGGAAGAAAAAAGAAATACAGGGGTCCTTTTCCCAGGCTTGGAGAAAGACTGGGCTCTGATGTCAACTGGTGTCTTTCATGCCACCCAGGCCCAGGGCAGTAGAGACATGGAGCCACAAGTTACCTGTAGGTGGGAAGAGCAGGGCCTTGAGCAAGAGGCCAGGGTGAGGCCATGGGTCACAGAGAACTATAGGAATGACAAGGGCGGGCCCCAGGGAAGAGGGACAGAAAACAAGCACTGCCTGCCATCATCAGCTTATGGGACTGAACATGTTTTAACCAGCCAACCTTGGAGGCAGGTCCGAAGAGAAGAGTTGGAATGCAAATGAGGAAAAAAGTTTCCAAGCAGGAACAGATTCTATCTATTTACAATTTTAAGGCTGGGTAGCTTTTCTATTGTGTGATTTGTGACTACTCAAAGTGACATTTTCTGAGTTTTAAAATTGTCTCTTTTTTGCACTGTGAAAAGAGCGTATATGATTCATCTTAATATTTCTGAGGATCAGTCACCAACTAACAGCTAGTATTTTGGGTGGGAGGAAGGCTTTTGTAGGCAGCCTTTTCACCTAGCAAAGAAGTAAAAAGTACCAGGATATGCCTCAAGTTTCATTCGAAATCATATAAATAGCTCCTTTACACTGTTACCAACCAATGTCATTGTGAGAACTCCCACAGCCCTTGACTTGCCTGATGTTCACCTTGCCCTTGCCTAGAAAAGCCTAATGCTTATGGTTTACCTGCTGGTTCAATACAGTTTCTGAAAAGTTTGTCCAAAGGGCCTGATTTTCATTTTTGCTAACCTAATCAAGGTCTTCTAGCCTGTATTTCTTCCTCAGTAATTTTTTCCTACTTTCAGCAGCATCTATAGAACTGTCAAATTTTGCTTTTCCTATAATCCTAGGTCAGTAAACTGTAGACCATGGACCAGGTATGGCTGCAAGTTAAGAATGATTTTTATATTTTTAAATGGTTAGAAAACATCAAAAGAACAGTATTTTGTGGCTTGTAAAAATTACATGAAGTTCACATTTCAGTGTCCTTAAATAAAGTTTTATTGGAACACAACCATGCTCATTTGTTTACATGTTTTCTATGGCTGCATCCATACTACAATGATAGAGCTGAGTAGTTGCGACAGAGACCATATGGCCACAAAGTCAAAAATATTTACTACCTGGCTCTTTACACAAAGAGCCAACTCCTGTCCTAGACTCTCAAAACCTTCCTTTCCACAGTGATTATTTCAGAAAGGGTCTATATATTCATTGACTTTTAATTCCTGTTTTGGAAATTTGACTCCCATATCTTTCCCTTTATTCATTCAGCCTTAAATTGAGTGCCTAGGGAAGTGGATTTGGCTCAACTGATAGAGCATCCACCTACCATATGGGAGTCCCAGGGTTCAGATCCAGGGCCTCCTGACCCATGTGATGGGCTGGCCCCACATGCAGTGCTGATGCGCACAAGGAATGCCGTGCCATGCAGGGGTGTCCCCGCTTAGGAGAGCCCTACGTGCAAGCACCTCGTAAGGAGAGCCGCCCCACATGAAGGAAGTGTGGCCTGCCCAGGAGTGGTGCCACACACATGGACAGCTGACTGCGGCAAGATAATGCAACAAAAAGAGACACAGATTCCTGGTGCTGCTGACAAGAATGCAAGCAGACAAAGAAGAACAAACAGCGAATGGACAGAGAGAGCAGACAACAGGTCGTGGGGGAGGGAAGGGGAGAGAAATAAATAAAAAGTAAATCTTTAAAAAAATATATTTGAGTGCCTAATATGAGCTTAACACTGTTGTTCTTTCTGAAGATAAAGCAGTGAACAAAACAGACAGAAATCCCCACTCTTGAGGAGTTTAGGGTGGAAGAGGGAAACAAGTCACAAATACAACATGTAGAATGTCTTATGGAGATGTGTGTTGTGGAACAAAATAAAAAAGGGGTACTGGAGATGGAGGTAGATGATTTTAAATTGGTTGTTTGGGAAGCCTTACTAAGAAGGTGACATATGAGAAAGACCTGAGGCAGATGAGGAAGCAAATCCTGCAGATGACCAGGCAGAGGAAGTAGGAAGTAGATCTGGGTTAACACTGTGATGTGGGAATAGCCCCACTTCTTCCAGGAAGTAGTGAAACCAGTACAGATATTGCAGTAATCCAGATGAGAAATTATGGTAACTTGGACCAGGCACATGGAGTGTAGAAGAGAGGAGTCAAGGATGACTGAGGGTTTTGGCTGAGGAACCACTAGGTTGGAGCTCCCATTTACTGAAATGGGATGACTGTGGGAGCAGTAGGCTTCAGATGCAGGATTTGGTTGTGAGCAGCTTTAGTTTGAGGAGCATATCAGACATCCAAGCAGGGTTGTTGAGTAGGCAGTTAGCTGTATAAGTCCTGAGTTCAGGAAAGGTCTGAAATGGAGAAAAAATGTAGCATTTGTTGGTGTAAAGAAGACGTTTTATCAATGAGGCTGGCTGTGATTCAGTCTCAACCTCAGAGTTTTCCTTATTGCCAGTATATCCCTTATTCTGTGGCAAAGCAGAACTACTTTTTTTTTTTTTTTTGCCTGCCCAGTTCACCACTACCATTGCATCAGGATCTACCTTCACATCCTCTTACCTCCTTCCCCAGGAAGATACCCTATGATTACTATAAACCCTAGACAGCCCTAAGTATGAAATAGGCTTTTCACAGTGGGGCATAAAGATGCTCAGTATGGTCCAGGGCATCATTTCAGGTAGTTCAAACCCAATCTTAATAGAACAGCATCTGCTAAGTCCATTGTTTTTTGGGTTTACTTAAAGTACTTTTCCACGTGCTAATAAATTTGATGGTAGACATCTGTTAAGATTACTGCCCCTTAAAGAATTTTTTGAGATGTTAAACTCTTACAGAACACATTTCTGAATAAAAACCTGGTTAGTTTTCATGTCATTATTCATATTCTGTTTGCAATTACAATATTCCCACCTTTCGTATTTGTTTAAATGCGAAGTTTCTTTATTTACATTCTACCCCCTCTCGGCTGGAAGGTTTCCATCCAGTCCTCTGCCCCTTACAATTCTTCTAGGTTTCCAGGTGCTCCTTTGCCTAGGATGAAAAAAATACCAATCTCTTAGTTCAGGGACCTAAGTAAGTTTAATAAATGTTGTCATCTGCGTGAAACACCCAAGTTGGAAGGATCCTGTTAAATCTGGCATGTGTGGAACCAGATGCCAAGCCTGCAGACAAGGATTTAGAAATTACAAAAGTGATAACTGAAGACATGCAAGGTTTAGGTCAGAAACCTGGATTTAGATTGTTCTCTAATTCATTCACCACTATCTGCTTCTGAGAGATTATTTAGCTTCTCTAAGACCCAGCCTTCTCCTTGTAACATGGTATAACACCTATCTTATAGGTTGGTGTGAAGAATCGATGATATCGTATAGGAAAAGCACCTACTATACAGATACATGGTTGTAGTTTAATAAATGGAGCTATTGTTCACTAGTTCTTTGGTAGAGAATTCATTTTACCAATCAAATCCCTCTTATTGCCTTTAGAACTTTTTGTTTACATCATGCCTAAGCAGAGAACAGTTGATCATAATTGGAGATTATGCTGGGCAATGCCCATCCCAAGGAACAGAGAAAGTCTGCAACTGCAAGCAAGATAGTTCCATCCATCTGGGATCTAAGCCTCCTCTCAATTAGAAACAGAGTAGGCATCACCATCCCCAAATCCTCAAGACTGGGGAATGAAAAATGGACTAAAGTAGAATTACTATTATTTTATTATAGACTTATTATTATTCTAGCAATGGAACAACTTTTATCATTGATATAAAGGCATTGGCCACCAGAGGTTCTAAGGTTCTGAGGGAAGGGAGAGGGAAGAATAGGTACAATATGGGAACATTTTCAGTACAGTGTCCTGCATGACATTGCAATGACTGATACAGGCCATTATGCGTTTTGTCATAACCTATAAAATTGTGTGGGACAGAGTGTAAACTATAATGTATAGTTTACATTAGTAGCAATGCTTCAATATGTGTTCAACAATTGGGACAAATGTACCACACTAAGGACAGATGTTGTTAATGTGGGAAAGTGTGGGAGGGTGTCGGGCATATGGGAATCCCCTTTATTTGTTATGTAATATTTATTTAATCTAAAGCTTCTTTAAAAAAAATAAAAAGAATTAAAAGAATTATATTTATAAAATGCCTTCTTATTTTAAAATTAACCTACTTTAATAATTCTACAATTTAATGAAGTAATTCAACTTCTTTAGATTTTGCTCTAAAGAGGAACATTTTCCAAGTACTTAATCATATTTATTGTTATCATGAACATTCCCATTTTTATATGTTCATCTAAAAGTGGGAAACAAATGGAACATAATACTCTAATATAAAGACCCACAATATCACCACTATCGTATAGTCAGGCCTGTAGTGATGTGTTAGAACCTGTGGTCCAGTGTAACTACCCTCAATTTGTTTTACCTACTTTTATACTTAACTCATCATCCTGATTGCCTTTCTTTTTTTTCCCTCCTATTCTCTTCATTTGGAGATTTTTCCACATTGGAGTACATCTGATTGTATTTAACTGAAGGATTCAGAGACTCTTGAGATGGCTTAAAGTTGAATCTAGAACATGAGATGAGGGCTAACAACAGGTCTAGAAAATGCCTTACCAGAAAAACAAATCTAGTTGGGGGGAAAAAACAAAACAAAACCCAGAACCTCTCCTTAATTTAGTATTAATGCCCTTCTGGGTTTTCAGAATCTATAAATGTGGGTTTTTGAAAAATTCTACCAAGTTAGCTTGTTGTGACATGTGATATCTTAAGGTGAGGTGTCATGGTGATGCATTTTGTGGATAAAAGCTTTGAGGATAATTCTGGCCACTCATACTTCTTTTTCACCAGTTAGAGAGAGATTAGGTTTTTTAAAATTCCACATCACCTTTCTCTGAAAGAATCCCTAATGAGAAAGGGCAAAGGCTTTGGAAGCAGAGAAGCCTGGGTTTAAGCCCATTTCTGCAGCTTGGACTAGATACTTGATGTTTGGACAAGATTCCTGAACTCTTAGAGCCTCCATTTCTTCACCTACTTCGTAGGGTTGTTGTGAGATATAGAGATAGTGAAGTGCTTAGTACATTGCCTGGCAAAGTGGGTGCTCAGTAAATAATAGTGGCTTTTGTTTTATTGTAATGACTCTCTTGGCAGGCCACTAGGGAGTGTAGTCTGGTAGTATAGAGTGCCCCAGATGCTTGAGCTCCTTGGCATTCTTCTACATTGAAGGACCTTATCAGTGGAGGCCTAATCACGTATTTAGAATGGGAATACAAAAGTCCTTACACAGGGAAGCGGATGTGGCTCAACTGATAGAGCACCTACCACATGGGGGGTCCGGGGTTCAATCCCCAGGGCCTCCTGACCCGTGTGGTGAGCTGGCCCATGTGCAGTGCTAATGTGTGCAGGGAGTACTGTGAGTGCTGTGCCATGCATGGGTGCACCCACGTAGGGGAGTACCATGCGCAAGGAGTGCACCCATAATGAGAGCTGCCCCATGTGAAAAAAGTACAGCCTGCTCAGGAGTGGCACTGCACACATGGAGAGCTGACACAGCAAGATGATGCAACAAAAAGAGACACAGATTCCCTGTGCTGCTGACAAGAATACAAGCAGACACAGAAGAACACTGACAAGAATACAAACAGACACAGAAGAACACGCAGCAAATGGACACAGAGAGCAGTTAACTGCCAGGGCAGGGTGGGGAGGGGAGAGAAATAAATAAAAAATAAATCTTTAAATAAAAAAAGTCCTTACACATAGTTAGGCATACAAGTTAGTGTTGACTTGAATTGAAGGCATACCTTTCCTTATGAGTTCGTTGTGCTTGGGGGCTAGAGGCAGTTTGTCTCCATCTACCAGGCAGGAAGTTCCCCATTTCTCTGTGTTGACTCCTAACCCTCTCCTGACTCCTGCAGTGGGGGAGGAGACTAAGTCAACTCCCTCTCCCTCAGAAGTCCATTCAAGGGCTCAAGAAGATGCTGAGGCTGACCCAAGTGTTTCAGACAGTGCTACAAACAGACTCTTGGATATAGAACACTCAAGGAAGAGGCATTCAAGAATAAAGTTTCTCTTGAACTGCTTGGTGATATTTTAATATTAGCATATCTCTAATTGTTATTCCAACCTTTTTAATACTCTGAGGGAGATGCATCTTTTTCAGAGAAGTAGTGTTACTCCCATAGCACTGATGAAAAAGTTGAGTAGAACCAAAGAAAGAAAACTTGGCAGAAACAAGAATTATAACTGAGAGCCACTGGCCCCTCTGGTTTTCTTCAGTGCCACATTATGTTTTGCTCAGTAAACATGGTGGGGGAGGGATTCCATTCCATAATGGGTCAAATTTGAAACCCAGATTCCCAAGTCAAGCTTTCAGACAAGCCAACTCTGCATTTTTCCATATCAAAATACTCAAAAATATTTCTTGTATGGTGTCATGCTATAGCCAAGTCAAGCCTTGAGTATTAGAGATTGTCTGAATATTTATGGACACCAAAACTGACAAAAAACTCTATTTTCAGAATTTGTATGTGAAAAAATACTATTAATATATTTAACATAGACGTTTCTTACATTTGACTTTTAAAGCCAAAGAGACAACCTGAAAAGGAGTTCTGGTTACCTTTTAGTCTTTTTAACTAACTCCATGGTCAGAAAGGTTTCTGAAACTCTGGCCTTGCCCTTCTAATTTACATCTACCAATTCAGTTTCATTTCTAAGAATTATCAACTAATTTCATGTTTCACTTTAATCCATAAAGAGATAGAAGAAACTTGCCCTTTTCACCCTTTCCTTCTCCTAAGTCCAACCTGAGACTCAGTCACACGTCTTTACTTTTCCTCACATTTTACTCCCTGCTTTCTCCCTGCACCATTCTAAAGAGCAGAAGAATCAACCCCAAGTGGTCCCTTTCATTTCCTCTTTACCCCTTCCCTGAGCCCCAACTCAGCTACTTTGTTGGGTAAGTCAGATGCTGCCTTCTCTCCAGGCAGTCCTGCAATCCTGGGAATGAATATCTCAGTGAGCCCTAGAACCTCTGCACAGGGTAGGTTTTCTGTTGTACTTGCTCAGGCCAATATTTTGTGATTCATGAATATTAAATAATTAGAAATCACAAGGTCTACCTCCATCATCTTGCACCCTTTTAAAACATAATAGCTCCTTTATTTCATGGCACTTGACTTTGTTTATTCAGTGTGGTCAGGGCAGCATTCAGACTATAGCAAGTCTGTTAAATATTTACCCATAAGGCGGATATTTATACATGAATCAGCAGCACTTATCAGTGTGTGCCACTAGATGTTAGGTTCAGCCCTTTCAAGCTAAGAAACTATGAAATTAAATAAAGGGTGAAATAAGCATCCTTTAAAAATAAACTTGCAGTTAAAACAGTCCTTCATAGTATGTGAAGTGCTTCACAACTCGAGGCTTACCTGCATACTAAAATGATTCACAGGTAGGACAGAGTGGGTGGTCTGTCGTATCCAAGATCAGGTGAATCTGAGTGTCTGCTGTTGGGAGTGGGGAATACTGAGGTATGAATAAAATGGACTTGAACAGTTGCTCTGCTACTGTGTGGAAATTGTAAAGGGAGGTAAGGTGTGCACCAGTGTCTGTTGTAATGGTGGTGGTGGTACAAGCACCTCTAGGAGTCCCTTCTTTTAATCATTAGAATCCTGACCCAGCTGACAGCCAGACCCACTGTTTCTTCCCATCTTTTTAGCCCATCCATGATTAAAACTCCCTGATCTTGGACAGGTACCATATTTCTGTAGAAACAGCATGGACTCTGGTGAACGCAGACCCGAGTTCAGATCTCAGCTTCACCCCTTTCTAGTTGCGTGGGCCTGAGGAAATTTCTTCTGCTGTCTGAGCCTGGATTTCTTCTCCTATAAAAGTATAGTGATGATCCTACACCTTGTTGGATTGTGAGGAGCATTAGTTTAGATAATGTGAGAAAGCACCTAGCAGTAAGTGTTACTTCTTGATAATCAGAGAAGAAAGGTGCAGAAGACAGGTTGACCATCATTCGGCCCCTCAGTGCACCATTTGGTCTCTGAATTTCTCCATACCTCTGCTTCTGACCGTCATTATAGGTAATTTTTATTTAATGGCTATTTTCAGTATGTCATGATATAAGCAGAGAAAAAGAGTCACACTTACAGTATTATCCACTAACTGTTTTCATTCCTTGTCTGCAGGTTAATGAATGATTAAGGGCTTCCCTATAATATTTTATACAGGTCAAAGTCCATTACTATCTATTCCAGCAAGCTGTCCAAATATTTTCTTTTTTAGAATCTTATTATGCCAAGGATGGTTCCTTTAAGAACACTGTGAGTAGCCTGGATCTTGGCATTCTCTATGTTATACAGATATTTTACCAATAACTATAGGATATAAATACTGGATTTATTTTTCTTACACTATAGAATTTTCTTCTTAACCAGTTCCCCATCCTGATGGAACTATTAGAGACTTCCAGTTAAATGTTTGCCCTCTGTGTACTTTGTGCACGCAAATGATGGGACAAAAAGCCTGCCTCTTCCTTGGGTTCAAAGTAAATCATAGGAACTTTCCTAGCCTTCTTCAGAGTTTAGGTGAAATCTAATCCAATGTCTACTCTATGAGTAGCAAAAAGAAAATGATGGTTTTGCTTATTCTGTGCAGTTGTCGAATATAGATGATTCATTAGTCATACTTAGTCAAATGCTGTATTATGTTTTTCTCACTGTCAGAGCTGTCATTCTTCTAGGTACCATCTGTGTAGAAAAAGTCAACAGCAAATATTTCCACTTTACATTGACTACCTCACATTTCCTGGGATTTTGTTTGTTGGGATTTTTCATTCCCATAGACAAAGTCTTATTGGAATAAACACATAATTCATTTTTACCTGAAAGAAATAATTTCAGAAATTTGTAGTCAATAGAAAGACAGAATGGGTCAGGCATCCTTTTAGTAATTTCATATATTTTGTTCCCTGTATCATAAACCCTAGGCTGAGTCAATCTATCTTAAACACTTTAGGGATGATTTTCTAGGCTGTTATCATGACACTTTTTGCTTCTATTTACAACCTTATAACTGTGGGAAGTTGTATAATGAATAATAACAGTAATAGGGAATTTTAGGGGTCTTTTTATATCCCACTATATTGCAGAGAGAGTTTAAGGGGCTTATAGAAATATATGCATTAAAACAAAATTAAAATAAGAAAAACAAATTAGGACAAAAGGAAAGTGACGGTAAGAAAGAAAATGAAATCAAGATTAAGGATAGTATATGAAATGCATACTCTAACGTTTTGAACAATTTTAATGATCATGTGGTGGATAATTTAAACTGAATGGAATCTCCTTGAAAGGTTCTGGAAACTGTTTCTAAATCAATATTGTATCTTAGTGCTTGAATCAGTGATTATTGACTATACTCCCTTGTTTAGAAGAATTTAACGTCAGTATTGACTTCAACTAGAAGTTGCAAATTTCTGCCCATATTGACCCATAGACACGGGAACAGGAAACACAGTATTTAAAAAAAAAAAAAAAAGAACTAGTTGTCATCATTTTAAAAGATGAAAGGTTACGTGCAAAAATCTGGGTTTCTACCTTCTCTAGAAAATCTTTGCCAAATCTAGAATCTAGAATCTAGAATCTGGTTAGACTGGGCTTGGCAGCAACCAGCTGGAGCTAAGCAGGGATGAGCTCTTCCCGTTGTGCATAAAATCTCCAGTTTAACATTAGAGTTCTCACCAGTTCTCTCCACTCATTTGCATCACCAGCCTAGGTTGGGTAGAACCTGGAGTTTGCAACTCCTGCCCTAGACTACCTGCCTCACTTTAAAAATGAGGTAACTAAAGCCCGGGGTGGCTACCTCAACTAACAGCGCTGGGAAGCTACAGAACTAGTCTCTTCATTCCCACTACATTGGTACAATATCACATCAATTCATTCCAGTTCAGTTCAGATATTTAATGAATGACTTCTCTTTACCCCTCACTGATTTGGACATAATTGAGTATAAAACTATGTTTCAATAATATATACAACCTATTAATGTTGGTAAAGATATTTATACTTGCCAATCAAAATTTGCTTATTTGTACTATTGTGTGATAAGATCATTAGTTGTTATTAATGATGTGTAACATTAACATGCTAATTTAACAAAATGGATTTAAATGTAGAAATTTAACCATAAAATGAAGCCCATGTTCCAGTCATCATTAATCTAGGCACTTGATAAGAGAAGTCAAGCCTGTTTAGGGGTATCAGTTAATCTGCTTGCACCCTAAGAGAAGTGTCCATTGTACTCTTGTCCTTTCAGTGCACTTGGAGGCTCCTCAGCTCTTCATATCCCAGCTTTTCCAGGAGGAGGATGTCTCATTGATTATGTTCCTCAAGTATGCCATCTGCTCACCAACAAGGTAAAAAGCTAGTTCATTGACCCCTCCACCTTGCGAGACCCTCTTTCTTCCTCCCATCTACCACATGCCCAGAGTGTCGTGCATGAACCATCCTCTTCAACAATCTTCTTAGTTTTAACTTCCACATAAACCTGCCTTTCCTACTTTGTATTACTGTTTATCTGTTTCTCTATTTCTTTGCCCTCCTTCTTCCTTTTCTAAGGATTCTGATATCCTGTTCCAGTCTTACTTTCATCTCCAAACTTTCTATCTAGAGATTTAAACGTCCTCATTCTTGAATCTCCTTTAAGACCTAAGTTTTTGCTAGATCTTGCACCTTCTTATGGTATTAAATTTTAGAACCTACCCATCTCCCAGTATTCTGGGGTGTGTGTGTGTGTGTATTTGTGAATGTTTGCCATTAATTGATATCAGGATAATTCTTTTTAAAAGCTGCCTTCATCTCTTTCTGCTTTTCTGTACCCCATTTTAATAGTCAGTTTTTCTGTTATTTTTTGTTTTTTGTTTTTCCATTCTCCCTGTCATATCTTAAAGCAGTTTTCTAGAGCCCTGCCTGGGGCAGTTGACCAGGGTCAACTGGTCTTATACTCATACATACCACATTATCTGAAAGTTTCTCTTAGCTGCATTAATGAACCATTCCATTGGCAAGTAGCTGAGTTTGTTTTAATGGTCATTGTTAGCTATTTCCAAAAAGTGTAATGTTAATGTCCAGTCAGTATACTTATCTGAAAACTGGAGACATGAATCTATAACAGTAACTCTCTTTCCTTTCCCACATGGACTTTGACACAGTAGCCAAAGTGCTACTTCTTTGCTCCTATTGACTTGTTCACATTGACTTGGAAAAGAGATCTTTTGTTTGTCTCTTTCATTCAAGAGATACTTCATCTCTATACACAAAATATTTTTAAAGTACAATAACATTTCAGAGCTTCATTATTATTTTTTAAATGTCAGAAAAACTAAAATCTGGCAACTCTGCAGTCTGTGGGCCTGGCATAGATTCCAGGGGATTTAATTCTCCTGGAGTGGTTGCTTCTCATTGGACCAAACTTCCCCAGCTTCAGCCCTCCTACAAAACTGATCAGAGGACAGAATTCTTATTTACATTCTGGGGTTTTGCACTCCCTTCAAATCTGTATCTCAGTATTATGGGAAAAAATGCAGATTTGGTCTTCCAGAATGGAGAAGAAAAGCCTTTTTAAAGCTTTCCAATTGAGACTGATTTCTAGTCAAACATTTTCCTCAAAAAAATTTAATACCATTTTCCCAGAAATACAAGAATCAGTCAGTTTTTATCTGGTTCCCTTTCATTAATTTTACTTGTCTTTTAAAATTGGTTTTCTTCTGTTTGCTACAAATGAGGACAGTATGGGCTGCTTTGCGAAACAATCTCGTCAAATGAATTTCCATAATTACATTGGAATCTATCTTTATAGCCAGTTTTGTTGTGGGTTTCTGTTAAAATGGTTTTCTGTTTCTAAAATCAAGTATACAGAAAGAACTGTTTTCATCCCATTTTTAAAACAAAGCCATTTAAGCAAATTTATCATCTGTTTTTCTTTTCCCAAAATAACATTTCTGATCCTGCATTAAGCCTGCGAAGTAAGCACTGCTTTTATAAATTGACATAAACCCCTATTATATAAATAGGATTGTTTTACTTTTAAAGGCATAGCTATTGGTACCAACTGTGTCAAGTTTATTTCAATCACTTTATTTCATGCTTTTGTTAGTCATGGAAACTCTGTGTGGCTATGGCCAATATAAACAATTTTGGGGGTCTCTCCTTCCCACTGTTTTGATCAGCCATTATGAAGACTTTGTAAGGAATGTATTTTTATGTTAGAATCTGAAGGATAAATGATTAACTTTCAGATGCCTAGCTTAACAAGTTCACAATTTTTTTTATTAGAAACTGTCATTTGGTGATAATGAAGAAATTTTGAAATGCAAAATAAAATCTGTTATACCACTTCTTATTCTGAATGTTAGGAATTTTTAAGGAATTAAGCATCATCCTGCCTTTTCAGTAAGAGTTGTAGTTCCAAATAACCACATAGCCCCAGCTGATGAGAGAAAGCTCTTCTCTGTGTGTGGTAGTGTTGCTGTTTTCTTTATTAGAAAAGTTGTGGGTTTATAAAACAATCATGCATTAAATACAGGATTCCCATATACACCACCATACCACTAACACCTTGCATTGGTGTCCAACATTTGTTACAGTTGATGAAAGCACATTCTTGTAATTGTGCTATTAATTAAACTCCATGGTTTAATTTAAGGTTCACGGTTTGTATAGTGTAGTTCCATGTGTGTATATATATTTTTTATTCTGTTACCATTTATACAATCTAACATTCACCTTCTAATCTTATTCAGTTACATATTTCAGTGCTGTCAATTGCTTTCATAATCTTGTGCTACCATAACCATCATCCATTACCAAAACATTTCTATCATTACAAATAGGAACCCTGTATATTTTACTCCTTAACTTTCCTTTCTCTATCCCCACCCGATCCCCCTGGTAACCTATAGTCTAGATTCTGACTCTGTGAGTTTGATTTTTCTAGTTGTTTCAAATCAGTAAGATCATACAATATTTATCATTTTGTGTCTGGTTTATTTCACTCAAAATGATGTCTTCAAGGTTCATCCATGCTGTCCCATGTATCAGAATTTCATTCCTTTTTACAGTTGAATAATACTCTATTTTATTTATCCATTCATTGAATGGACATTTGGATTGACTCCGTCTTTTGGCAATTATGAATAATGCCACTCTGAACATCAGTGTGCAAGTATCTGTCCAAGCCCCTGCTTTCAATTATTTCGGGTATATACCTAGTAGTGGGATTGCCAAGTCATATGGTAGTTCTTTTTCTGAGGACCTGCTGAGCTGTCTTCCACAGTGGCTGCACCGTTTTATATTGTCACCAGCAATGAATGTGTGTTCCAGTTTCTCTGCATCCTCTCCAACACTTGTCTTTTCATTCTTTTTTAAATAGCAACCATTCTAATGCATAAGAAATGATATCTTATTCTGGTTTTTATTAATATTTACATTTCCTTGTTGGCTAATGATGTTGAGCATCTTTTCATGTGGTTACAAGGCAACTCTTCTTTACAGAGAATGCCAACTGGTAAATGCAGAAGGAAGACAGAATTCAAAACTCACATTTTAGAGCCCCTAGTGAAATAATTCATTCGGACAAGGATTCCAGCAGATACTAGAACCATTTAATGAAAAGTTATTTGGGAACTAAATCTTTGCCTACTTTGAGAGGCACATCCCTAGACTACTCACTAAGACAAAGGGGAAACATCCTTTTACAAAGAAGCAGTCTGGCTCTCACCACTTTAGCCAAGTGACCAAATTCTCTGCCACCCATCAAGTTTTATTGCCAAAAATATCGAACCTGAATCTAATCACACCTTTTGCTTTAACTTCCAGTTTACAGGAAATACAGGTGAAAGAAAAGAAGGAAACAGAATCTAGACTGCGGAACATCATTCTGTAGGACAGACAACTAGCTCAGGCTCTTTGAAAAGTTAATGCCATGTGTATATGCAGGCACGCACACCTCTACACTTGCAAACATATGTATACCCACATACCCATGCTCAACAGAGTAGTAGTATTTTAAAGTAAAAGACTAAAAGACTTAAAAAAAAAACACAAATAAAATGCCTGAGCCTTGATTATTGTCTCCTGCTTAAAAGGTAAATTGGTTTGAAAAATGGATGGTCCTGATGTTAACACAACATTGTAAATGTAATTAGTGCCACTGAATGGTACACTTAAAAATGGTTAAAAGGGCAAATTATTTTAACCATTGTGATATATATAACAAAAAATTAAAATAAAAAAACTGGGAAAATTTGAAAATGGACAGGTACTCAGATTCAAAGAATGATGGCTAAATTTGTTGGATATGATAATGGTATTATGATTATAAAAGGGAATGTTCTTAAATTCTGGAGATGCATGCTAAAGTGTTTGGTAGCAAACTGTCATGGTGTCTCGAATTTCCTTTGGAATATTTCAACAATATTGGCTGATAGGTTGGAAGATAGGTAGATAGATAGATGACTAGAGGAAGCAACAAGGAAAAACATTTACAGTTCTTGAATATAGGTGTTAGAAAATGGTTGTTCATTTTACTATCCTTTCTAATTGTGAATCTCTGAAAATTTTCAAAATAAAGCATTAAAAAATTTCCTATTTAACTTCTCAGCTTTGGGTTCCTATTGCAGGTGCAATATGTGATTCAAGGATATCACAAAAGGAGAGAATATATTGCTGCTTTCCTCAGTCACTTTGGCACGTAAGTTCTTCTTTAAACCATTTATACCAGCAATGCCCTTGCTTCCTGATGTCCGTAACCATGGGCACTTGATTAAGAAAAATAGCACTTAGTTCCTATATGCAGTACCTTTTCTATGACATTTTGATCCTTTTTGTTTCATTGTTTGCACTGAAGCTCTCTGGAAGATAATTTTTTTAGCATTTTTTTTAGTAAATAATAGAGTCACCTGTCTTTTCAGGAGCAGAGCATGACTAACCCTAAAGACACCAATAGTAATGATAATAATACCTGCTTGCTGTGGAGGACTCTAGAGTTTGCACAGCACTTTCACCCCCATCAGGAGGTTATAAGTTGTATGAAGCAAACCAGGCAGGTATTAACACATTTTATTAAAGAAAGTTCTGAAACTCTGAGAAGTTGAGTCACTTGATCGTGGGAACCCTGTTTCTCTAGGACTCTGTTCTCCTGACAGTAGTCCTATTGCCATCCAGGTCTGGGAAGCAAATCTAACTTTAGACACCAAAGGTATGACACATTTGAGATTAGGAGTCAGAAGAAGGCACTGAGAGGGAAAAGGAAGTGGGCATTTCCTCCTGCTGCCACCCTGTCTGCCCCCTTTTCTTCAGTTTGCCAGTGGCTGTGCTGCTCTGCAGCTTGGTTTCCTTGCATGATGTCAGAGGCCTTAGCGAGCTCCACTCAGGGCTTAACTCAGTGGGGGAGAAAATGCCTTTTCCTCCCCATCTCTTTGAAAAGGTGGAGCATACTACCCATCTGGGGTGACAAAGCACTAAGGGGTTTTAGTGATCTGTTCGTTTCCTACCTTACTCCAGAGATAGTTCATAGGTATGTGTGTGTGTTTATATACATATACATATATGTATATATTTAAAATTAAAATTTTAAGTAAGTAAATGAGGAAATTAGGACAAAGGGAAAGTAGAATAGCAAAGAGAATATGAAATCGGGAATAATATTGATTGACCATTCCCTGAGTTACAATCTGACAAGCTGTGGCAAAATTATAAGCAAAATTTCTGACTCCTAAAAACAGATCTCATGATCTATAGTGGAAGTTTTCATTCCTCCAATATAGAAGTGTCAATATCCAAACAGTGTTACTGTCTCTCCCATGAGTCTTTAATACCTAAGTTTTTTTTCAGCTTTATATATGAACATTTTGAGAAATTACTTTTGATTAGAAGAGTGGTTGGTAAATGACATTGTTGGTGTTCTAATTTTTGAGTAAGGTTATTGTTATTATGTATAGTAGAAATGAAGAGTCTGGCACAGTGACCTCCAAAATAAGGGGCACACACCCCACAGGTTACACAGTTCACTCTATTGGGGTACAAGAAAAGATATGAAAATTGCATTTACATTCTTTTTAAATCTCATCTTTTTAAATGTTCACCAAATGTTCAGTTGGTGTATGTTTTATTATGCATATAACATAATAATACAGTAATACTTGTGTACAACTACTACTAAATTATATATAAGTACTACTATATTTTTGTACTGTATGAATAATAAAAAATACGTGATTGCCTTTGCTGATGGAATACAGGATCTACCAAGTTTAGACATCAGTGTTATAACATTGGGCTAATTATAAATTTATAAAAGGAAATATAAACAGATGATTAGAGTTGCTGACTTCAGTCAAAAGATCTGAATTATATATCACCTGTCTCGGAGCAAATCACTTAGCCTTTCAGTGTCTCAGTTCCTTTTCCATACAATGAATATGGTGGTCCCTTCATACTTAAATTGGATGGTCATCAATATCAATGATCTGATTGGTCTGACTTGCCTGGGGAGGAGGCATCTCAAAGGGCATCAAGAGCCACATTTTTATGGAAGAGAAGAAAGAGTATTCCTGTTCTCAGGGTACAGGTAGTATTGTCACATTACGGTAACATCCCAGGCATTCAGCTCATAAGGAAAATGGGGGAGGTGAGCCTACCAGAATTCTGCCCCTCCTCTTTCAGTGGTCAGCAACTGTTCTCCCCGGGCACATGAGGTAGGCATCTCCCTTCTGAATCTGTGTCTGCCCAGCTGACATTGCTACTTTGTCTTGAACAGTGGGGAGGACAAATGGGGAACACAGGGAAAGGATTCCAAGTTCTGTGAAAGAAAAGTCATGTAATCCTACATTTAGCAATATTGTCGCTGCTCATTACTGCTTAGTGCCCAGCAAAGTGAGACTTAATCACCAGACAATGTGGCAACAATTGGCTTCATAGTGTCAATGTTGCCTGATTTCTTCATTTTCCCTTTTACTCATAGCTAATAACATTTCTATAGGATTTTATTGGCTTATCTCATTTGTTTTCACACCCCTGAGGGTAGAGTTTTCAAGTAATATTATACTCGTTTTACAGATTAGGAAATTGAGGCTCCAGAGGCTAAGTGATTTGCCTGAGTGTCAAAAAGATAGGAAGTGACAAAGCTATGACTTATATCAAGATGCTCTCATTCCAAATTCTACACCCTTCCTTATCTACCATACTTAAATGCATTGTGGATTCAGTATCTCTGACTTCACTTGGTTTCAACTCGTTTATACCTTTTATGAGTTTTTTATGTTTGTGTATATTTTTATTTCTTAGAGGTGTCGTGGAATATGATGCAGAAGGCTTTACAAAACTCACTCTGCTGCTGATGTGGAAAGATTTTTGTTTTCTTGTACACAGTGAGTACACTTTCACTCTCAGCATACATTAAAAGATGTTCTAAACCACATGTAATGATGACCATGACAAACTTTAGTGTCCTGGCTTGGTTCCTTTTACTTTAGCATGTGTTTACTTTTTGTGTGATCTTAAAGAGAAAATATTTCTAGAACTGTGGTTCTCAACCAGGGCCAATTTTGCTTACCTCTTCCCAGGAGATGTTTGGCAATGTGTCTGGAGACATTTTTGAAAGTCGCTGGGGTATGCTACTGGCTAAACTTTTTATACTGCACAGGGAACCCCCAGCACAACCTGGCCCCAAGTGTCAGGTGCCAAGGTTGAGAAACCCTGCCCTAGTGGTTTTTTGTTTGTTTCAAAGCATTTTTCCAGTATCAGGTCTTAAGACTTTAAGTATTACTCAAAACATACTTGCTTTGATCATATATAATGCATAACTTAAAGATGGGACAGTATTCTAATGTATCTTCCACATCACTTTGCAGGGTTTTTCCATGAAGTAGGAAAGTATTTGCTGTGTTATATTAATGAATGTTTGCTGTGTTATATTAATCTACCAATCAATAACCATTTGTCTAGCTGCCACCTGATGGAACATTTAGACCTCTTTTGTTTATTTCCTTATTTTCTAAGAAGTGATCCAAAGCATCAGAGTCAAGTTGCAAGTCAACCAAGACCTTTAGACTTTAGTAATCTGCTGTGCAAAATGACCTGTCTTCAAGTCAAAAGCAAAGGAGTTTCAGCTTTTCCCAGCTAGGTAAAAGTAGCAGGATTATGTTGATTTCACTCATTATGTAGAACTACCCTATACCTTAATAAACTATTTCAGGCAGAAAAACTTTGGCCTAGTTAGCCAAGGCATCACATAGTCTTAAAATACAGACTTTGGGAGACTTTTGTTTCCCAGAAGATTTACCTTCTTGGTTGTGATTTGCTTAGGCTAAAACAGTTTTTTTAAATTAGTTTGTCTTACCTGATTTCACACCAACAAATATAAGGGAAGAAACCCAAAAACATACAGGGAAGAAAACCCTAATTGAAACCTTACAATGTATAATCCACACAGAGATAATTGCGAGTTGGCCCTACTTTTAAAGGAGTTGGGCCTCCCTGCCCTGTAGGTGTTTCCCAACAATCACTGCCTTGGAATGCAGTGCTTCATATTGAGTTCCTACTCAGCTATTTATAAATTGGTGCCATCTTTGCAAATGGGTCTGAAAAATGCAAACATATCACTTTATATTACTTATGTAAACAGAGAAACAAAGGGTGGAAAGGTAAAGATTTTAATCTGCCTGTGCCTCTAATTCTGTGGCCTTGTTCAAATCACTGGGGCAAGCCTCCCTCTGCTTAGGTTTCCTCATATGTACACTGGGGATCTCATTGTCAGGGCCCATGGAGACATAGGCATATGGGGCTTATCCTGGGAGATATGGCCAGGTGGAAGAGAAGGCCTCATGATTAAGGCCTCCTGGCAATCTCCCCTGAGTTTACAATCTGAGCAGAATTCTGATGTTTCCAGCCTCCACTTTTGATTCTGACCTCATGTGTCCCTGCTTTGACTTTGCATTCTGAGTCTTAATTCATTTGTGAGATCTCACTTCCTGTTTGCCATATCTGCTACACATACACACACACACACATAAACATGCCTTGATCTGTTTCTCTTTATGGTCTGATAGCCAGATAATGATTGCACCCTTGGTTTGTTTCTCATGATGCTGACATGGTTACCCTAGCCCACCAAAGCAGGGTGGGCCTGTGCCCTGCCTCAAATGGAGATGGGAATAGTCAGATGCCTCAGAGAATGTTCACAGCCAACTCATCAAGACAGTCCATTGCAAAGTATTTTACAAAAATATTAAATTAGATGAATGTATTAGTTACTTCATCCCAAAGTGGCATGAAATCTGAACTCTTTGTCCTAAATCTTATTCTGGTGTCCAAGCTATGGTACTACTTTCAGATGATGTCAGATCATATTAGATGTCAGATGTGTGTGTGTGTGTGTGTGTGTGTGTGTGTGTGTTTGTGGCATTGTTCAATTCTGACTTTTTTTTTCCACATGTGTAACTCAAAAAATACTTTTCAGGTGGCAGCCGGCAAGAGGAAATTGTTACTTGCAGTGATGTTCAGGAATAAAAGAGCATTCACCTCTCAGATGTCTCCTGCTGACTCTCTTGTCAGTGCATTCAGTGTTATAACAATTCTTATTGCATTTGAAGGACTATTCCCCACAGAATATTTTCTCCTTAGCACCATATGTCTGCCATTTCTTGTAGCTTGTTCACCCCCTTCTTAACTTAGCTTTTGCAAGTCAGACATGCAAAATTGAACCCCAAAGTCATATTTTCACTTCATTTTGAATTGCCTTCTTCAGAAACATAGGCCTTGCAGTATTCATTCGAACAGCTATAAGGGATGCTTTTAATTTACTTTGTCCAAAGTATTTCTTCAGGCTGTTATTCCCTCTCCAAGCTTTTTGCTCCTTATCCACTGCCCAGACTATTGGCTTTTCTGGCACTAAAGTCTAGTCATTGAATCAGGGGACTTTGGTGCTGTTTCCTTCTCCATCATCTAACTCATAGCCTGTCTTTACATGAATAATTTCCATCCTTTTTCTTCTTTCTTATCTAAAATGTAGGACTTGCAATATCAGGTTGAAATTTGGTTAGATCCTATGTTTTATTCAGTCATTCAGGTAAGCATCCAACACTTACCATCCTTTGGAAGCATCTGCTTGCTTGGTTACAACACCCAAGGGACTATTTGTTCCTTTTTTTCTTTCCATGAAGTTGGAAGGTGAGTATGGGGTGGCAGAGACTCAACAGAGAACATTGCAGTGATTTATTCTGAGATCTCAAAGGTGAAAAAGGATGAGGAAAGTATCTGGGGATTGAGCCAGCCTTCTGTGGATGGTGTCACTACTTGGTAGAGGTTGTAGACCTGGCAGGCTATCAAATAGCACCTTTGCTTTCCCTTCCTTCGAAAGGTGCTGGCAATAATTCTGAGCATTTGTGATGCTGAGGAAAGAGGCATTCCTCTCTTGAGGCAGATGACTCTAACGTTAGACTTCGTGATTGTGCAAGAAGCAAGAATGCCCTTGGGAAAATGATTGTTCATATTCTGGGGTCTCTCAGGAGATGCTGCAATATCCTTGCATTGGGCTGGTATGGTAGTTTGGAACTATATGTGCCCAGAAAATCATGTTCTTAAAGCTAATCCATTCCTGTGGGTGTAAACTTATTGAAAATAGGACCTTTTGATAAGGTTATTTCAGTTATGGCAAGGCCCAGGGTGGGTCTTAATCTTCTTACTAGAGCCCTTTATAAAAGGGATAAATACACAGAGAAGCCATGGAAACAATAAGCTAAAATCAATAAAACCCAGAAGAGAAGGGAGAGAGTAGCAGACACTACCATGTGCCATGTGGCAGAGGGGAATTGCCAGCACCTAGTCTTCAGGAAGAAAGCATTGTCTTGATGATGCCTTGATTTGGATATTTTCATGGCTTCAAAACTGTTATCTTGTAGCTAATAAATTCCTATTGTTAAAAGTCAACCTGTTTCATGGTATCTGCTTTAGACAGTCTAGGAATCTAAAACAACTGGTTCCAGGAATGGGCCTGCAGCTTTTCCATCCATCTCTTCCTTACTTCCTTCATCCATTGCTTATGTGTCTCAGGACTTGGAACTGCAGAAGGATCAGGAACTTGCTCCCATCTAGAAACTGTTTTCTGGGATGTTTCCTGATAATCATCTAAGAATTTTTCATAGTGTTTGTGTAGATAAATCCACATGTGCCGAGATGTTTTTTCCCCAGGAGGTAGATGTTATCTTTGAGCCATCTGTGGTAGTAAGAGAACCAGATAGCAAAGCACAGCAGTACCACACAAAAGCAACCACTGAGGAAAAAACAAGTTCTTTTTCATGTGTCCCAGTCAGCTGTACTGTACGTAGGCTTAAAAGGAGGCAGCTACCAAAGGGAGCAGGGTTGCTGTTTGGAAGGGAGTATATTTGATGTCTGTCACTTCCAAAGCAATGTGGAGAGAATCTGTGACTGTGGGAGAATCCGTCTTTTCCCATTACCTGTGAATGACCCCTTGAGTCTCCTAGCCTGGACCATAGGCCATATCCCCTGGTAGATGCCCACTAGACCAAATTTGACCATTTTTGCTGTTCCATTTCATATGTTCTTTTCTGCGCCCCACCCCATACCCTCATCAAATCAATTTAACTGCGTTTACTGAAGTAGCCATAAAAGGGGCATTTAGGGCCCATGCAACACTGTCAATCGTAGTCATCCTCACATCTATAAATAATTGGCACTATGACCCAAGAAAAGAGATTTTTCTCCTCATTGAGCCTCCTGTAGGTAGGTTGCAAGTGTGTGATAGGTTTGTGACAAGCTTGTAACAAATTTGTGGACTCACAACACCACGTTAATAAGGAATCAGAATGCCTGTGCTGCTGCATGGATGCTGTCTAGAAGGCCCAGGGAACCTTTCTTTGGAGATATGTTAGGTGGGGACAGCAGCTAAACCAATGCTGTCACTCAAGCACACGGATACTTTCTAGTTTGGGTTATGTGAGTTCTGGCAGGTAATATATCAGTTGAAAATCCCAGCACAAAAAAAATGTTTATCACTTAGAACAAATGCTGATGGCAGGGTGGGCCATGAGATACAACAAGGGTTTCACCAGTGAGCACTGTACCCAGTGTCACGCCCAGCTTAGAAGAGGTACTGTCGACTGGTGCCTTGCCTTTGGAGTAGGAATGACATTTAGTCAGCAGCAAGGTCATACAGGGGCTGCAGCGAGGAGAGTCACACAAAAGCTTCGGGACACCGAGAAATGGGAACTAAAACTATACAGATGCATCCTTGGCAAGTTGCAGGCACCCCCAGATATGATTGAGAGAGACATCTTGCCTAGGTTATAGAGCTTAAGAACATGGCATCGCTGAGTGTTTTAATGTGTGTTCTACAGCTACACTGTTGGGCTGTAAGTGATGAGGCCACACTCAGTTCCACATTTTGGGTGCTTCAGGTGCCACCTCCTGCCTTTCCAGAGCTGCCTATCATGGCTGGTTCCAGTGCTGCATAGGCACTATGATGTCATCGATGAGATCCTTTCTTGAGACTGGGAGAAGTTGGACCCTTTCTATTAGCAGGGTCAGCTTGAACTACCCCATTACATCTTGCATAAGGAGTGCCTTTGATGATTATCACCCAGGCATGCCACAGGGACTTGGACTAGAAAGAGATGCACTAGCATTTCTCAGTGAGGTGATCCACAGAGGTTCAGCTGGAGGAGGCCTTAGTTTGCCATAATGGCATAAAGTTTACAATGGTCCTCACAGTACAACTTGAGAAGGTAACTATAACACTTGACCAATTCAGAAATGCAGACATGCAGTCTGATGTGACCACAGTGGCATTCTACTTGAGTTCAGTACAGCACCAGTCCTCAACATGAGCACATCCAAGATGTCACACGGAGCACATCCAACAGTCAAGGTTCAGATGTTGAGGCATCTAAAGGAGTTTACTAATGAAGGGTCTGGCTGTAGGTCCAAGAGGATTGAGGCCATGTATCCACGCACAGTCCAGTTTTGGCCATTCTGTGGCTACAGTCACTTCCCAAGGCAGAAGTTCCTTCTGCTGTGTGTGGTCATCAGCATGGAAAGTAGTGATGACAGGTGCATTGAGTAGGCTGTGCTTTCAGCTCTACCCAGCTGCCTATGGGCAACACTGAGACCGTATAGTCACCTCTAGGGCCCACATCTGTTAGTTGAAGTTCAAGGGAATAAGCATCCCAGTCAAGGTTACTGACATTGACAAGTACAAGAGTCTGAACTCAGGAATTGCCATGAACATCTTCAGCTGGATTTTCATAGGTAGAACATTCTGCTACCTCTCACTAGTAGAGAGGATGCAAGTCATTGTGTCTAGATAAAGGACTTAGGTGGACTAGTGAGGCATAACAGCATGTACAATAAAATTAAATACACATGTTGTCATTACCTGCACAGCTTCTCCAAAGAGGCATTCCTAGCTGCCACATCAAGGATTGCCAGGGGATGGGGGAAAGCTGCAGTGCATAGTGAAGCTAGAAGAAGATAAGAACACTCTCAAATTCCAGAACAATGCTGACTTCAAGGCATTAAACACCCCAGTCAAGGATACAGCCATGAGCCTAGACCAGAACAAAATGAAGTTTATTGCAAAACATTTATGTAGCAGTGTGTTGCTATGGGCATGCTAGCAAGCTTGGACTCTACTATGGAAGGGTCCTTTCAGTGCCTTTAAGTGAAGGTAGTCAGTATCTGCCCAAAGCTCTTCCACAAAGCTGATATGCAGATGGATGGTAATCATAGAAGTAGCCTTGCCAAAGCTGTGAAGTACCACATCAATGGTGGAGCCCTAAGAGAAGACAAAGTATGAGCCTGCTGTCATGTCACATCACAGACAAATCATGTAGAGCAGCCCACAATGTATGTAAACTCAAGCTGCAGATCTGCCTAGATAAGATGAAGATGCCAGTTGTATTTCACAACCTCATAGGCTGTGATAGGCACTAATCATATAGGCACTTGGCACTGTGGAGTCCACTGAAGGTGAGAAGACATTGTGCTTATCCAACAACATGGAGAATTGGTGTTAGCTATCTGCAGTTCATTGATAGCCTACTGTTCTGAACAGTCCATGGACAAGCTCTCTGGCACACTACATCTAGACAGCCTTAAGGTCAGTACCACCCAAAGCAGTGAGCTGAAACTCGAGCTGTTGCACTGCAAGAGCATCTATCCCTATGAGTATACTGGTAGCTTTGAGAGATTTGATGAGACACAAATACCACCCACAGAAACCTTCTACAGTAGGCTATTATGCGAAGACGTAAGTAAGAACAACTATAAGCATATCCAACAGGTATGGGGGAAGTCTTTGACTGCAAGATGCTTGGTGATTACCATTATCTCTACTTGTGTCTCAGTGTCCTGCTGCTAACTTATATCTTTGAGACATTTCATAGCATGGCACAGTGGTACTATGACCTGGACCCACATGCTACAACAGCCTATTTGGAATGTGTTAGTATACTCTCCTGAAAAAGACCAAGGTCCAACTCGAGTTCCTTATGGTTATCAGCCAGAACCTATTCACTGAGTAGAGACTTCTTGGTAGCTTCTTGGTGGTGAGTAAGAACTCTGATTACCAAAAGAACATCCGTGCAGAAAGCAGATATGGCTCAACCAGTTGGACACTCACCTACCACATGGGAGGTCCTGAGTTCCAGTCCTGTTGCCTCTTAAAAGAAGATGAACAGACGCTGCCTTCCACTGAAACGAGCTAGATGCCGCAAGCCAGCAGACACTGTAGCCCACAGGGAGCAGATGTGGCTCAGGCTGGTGGGCACTTGCCTCTCATGTGGGAGGTCCTGGGTTTGGTTTCTGGGGCAGACAGATGAGAGAACCATCTGGGGGAGTGGGGAATAAATAAAGAAAAATAAAGTAAGTAAATTCATTTAAAGAAAAAAAAGATCATCTATGCTCCAACATCAACAAGAAAGTCTTAGGAAAGTTTAAGAATGAGTACTGTGGTGTTCTTTTCACAGAGTTCATCAGCCTGCACTCCAAGGTGTACTCTCCATCCTCAAAGTGAGTGACCAGGAGATCTGCAAGGTGAAGGGTATACAGAAGGTTGTAGTCAGGAAGGTACCTACACCACAGTATGTACACATGGGGTCTGCAAGAGCAAAAAGAGATGAAACATACCCAGATTGCAACCTGCAGCTATACTGGATGGGAGTCTAAAAGCAGAACAAGATTTCTCCCAGCCCTGTAAACTTGAAAAAGTGGACCACACCCAGTGGTATCAGTGGACCACATTCAGCTGGTGCAATAGAGGCCATTCTTGAAGACTGTGCTAACAAGCTTTTGGTGAATCAGGATCTGACCAATGGCAGCTCCATCCCAACAGGAAAAGGAAGAAGGAAACAGCTCATCTTGCATGATATCATGAGCTGGTTCATCCACCAGATGATTCAACACAGGCTGGTCTTTCCATTGAACAACATCTTATCGTGGATGGTGTGCATAGTCAAAAACCATGCAATATCAGTTGTGCAGCACTGCCCACTTTTGAGCTCACCTGGTGAGTGCAGGTGCCAGACAAAGGCATGAGACAAGATCAAAGGTGTCTCTAGGCCAACCTAGCTGGCAGAAAAGCCTTCTGTGTAAAACTTTCACAGCTTTGATAGCATCAGCCAACTTTGGAACCTTCAAATGTGCCCAGTTGTTGTTCAGCATGGCAACCACTGATGGTAGCTCATGTACCCACTCTGAGGACTGCCTTTTCTCCATCCATGCTAGATCCCATCAAGATCATGTAATCTAATTGTCATTGTCATTTTTAGTGGTCTTTCTTTTTGTTTTTTAATTGTGGGAATATAGATAAAAAGTAAACTTCCCATCTCAGCCATTCCCAAGCATTCCATTCAATGGAATTACATTCATAATACTATAGTACCCTCACCACCTTCCATTACCAGAATATTCCCATCTCCCCAGCTGGAAACCCTACAACCATTATGCATTAACTCTCCACTCCGCCTTCTCCCCAGTCCTGGCAACCTGTACTGTTAATTTCTCTCTTCGAGCTTGCATATTCTCCAGTGTTTTCTTTGTAATTACCATGGGGCTTAAATTTAATATCCTAAATCTATAACAATCTCATTTGCTTTGATGCCAAATTAACTTCAATAGATACATAAACTATGTTCCTAGACCACTTTGTCCCCCACCTTTATGTCATTCTTTTCACAAATTGCATGTTTGTACAGTATGAATCAAAAAACCACTTCTCATTACATTTTTTAAATATAATTTTTGTTGTTGTTATCACATCATCTTGCTGCATCAGCTCTCCGTGTGTGCGGCGCCACTCCTGGGCAGACTGGACTTCCCTTTGCACTGGGCGGCTCTCCTTACAGGGCATACTCCTTGCGCGTGGGGCTCCCCTACATGGGGGACACGCCTGCGTGGCACAGCACTCGTGCAAATCAGCACTGCATGTGGCCCAGCTCCACATGGGTCATGGATGCCCTAGGTTTGAACCATGGACCTCCCATGTGGTAGGCAAACACTCCATCCATTGAGCCAAGTCCGCTCCCCTACATTTTATGAGAAGTAGATTTCATAAATCTATAGGAAGTAAAAAGTGACAAATCAAAAATACATTAGTACTGGCATTTATTTTTACCCATATTGTTACCCTCACCAGAGTTCTTTATTTCTTTATATGATTTCAATCCGTGATCTACTGTCCTTTCCTTTAATTTGCAGAACTCTCTTTAGCATCTCTTGTAGGTCCAGTCTGGTGGTGACAAACTCCCTCAGCTTTTGTTTGTGGGGAGCCATCTGCTGTGAGACCTATTTACAGCCTCCCAAAACATGGCGAAGTTCACAAATCTGCCCTGTCATTTCCTCGTTCTTCTTCCTCTTTGTTTCTTTGTTCTCCCCTTCCCGCCGCAACTCTGGCGACCACAGCAATATGCATGCGCAAGGCGCGAGACTCTGCAGACCCGACGCGAACTGTCGGCCAATCCCCTCCTTGGACGTCTGCCACCCACAATACGAGCCTATCACCTATGTACACGTTCCCTTCCCTCCCTATAAATTCCTGTGTTTTACCCCCAATAAACGAGACTTGATCAGAATCCTGTCTTGTCTCCATTCTTCTCTCGACTCCTGCCCCACCCTGCTTCTTTCCACAGGTCCCCAGATTCGCCCCCGCTGGCCGGAGCATTGTTTATCTGGGAATGTCTTATCTCTCCCTCCTTGTTGAAAGACAGACATAGAAATTTTGGTTGGTAATTTTTTGCTTTCAGCACTTTAAATATGTTATCCCTGGTTTCTGTTGAAAAAAATGTTCCCTAATCTTACTGAGGCTCCCTTCTGTGTGACATGGTGTTTCTCTCTTGCAGCTTTCAGAATTCTCTCTTTATTTTTGCTATTTACCTGTTTGATTATAATATGTCATGGCATGGGTCTATTTGGGTTTATCCCATTTAGAGTTCATTGAGTGTCTTGGATGTGTACCTTCGTGCCTTTCATTAATTTGGGGAGATTTTTCAGCCAGTGTTTCTTTTAATATCTCTCTTTTTTCACCTTCTGGGAATCCCACATGCTTATATTTATGCTTGATGGTGTCCCACAGATTCCTCAGGCTCTGTTTACTTTTCTTCATTCTTTCTTCTTTCTGCTCCTCACACTGAATGATTTCAATTATCTTATCTTCAAGTTCTCTGGTTCTTTCTTGTACTAGCTCTAATCTGTTATTGAACCCCTGTAGGGAAATTTTAATTTCTTTTACTGTGGTTTTCATCCGCTAGTTTCCTTTTCATAATTTCTATTTCTATATTGATATTCTCATTGTAGTCATATGTCCTCTTCCTAATTTCCTTTAGTTTTTGTCCATGTTTTCCTTTAGCCCTTTGCGCATATTCAGAAACATTTTTTAAAAGTCTTTATCTGAATATCCCAAGTCTGGTCCTCCTCAGTGTTGGTTTCTAATGCTTTATTCTTCTCCTTTGCCCAGACCATTGCTTCCTGTTTCTTTGTATGTTTTGTAGCCTTGAAATCTGAACATTTTGTATTTTAAAATGTCACTGGAATTTAGATGTTCATAAGCACAGTCATTGCCCCTGTACTTGGGATTCTTGCCCTTCCATTAGAGAATGGAATTCCCAGGATGGGAATTTGATATTCTTTCAGTTGTTGTGTGAATCTCCGCCCACCATGACAATGTTCCATGATCATTTGAACACATTTATATGCCTTATGTGTATGCCCAGGTGAGTTTCCACCCATGTATCCCCCATCACTGACACCCCACACCAGTGATCCTCCCCTGCCACAGTTGTAACCCTTCTGTGATCCAAAACCTCTTAAAAAATGAAGCCAAATAAAATACCCAAATACAGTTAATAGAAAATGAAATAATAATGGTAGTTTTAAAAATAAGACATAAAATACAAAAAAATTTCAAAAGATAAATTTTTTTAAAAATTTGTGATAATAAAAAATAATGAAAAGATGCTTAAAAAGTTTTTTGACATTTTGTCTTTCATCACTGTGAGATATGTTGTCTTGTACATACAGTGACATTTTCTTATATTTATTCCCCCAGTGTCTTACATTTTTCAGTTTGTCTTCAGAGAAGTTTTAGTTTACAGAAAAGTCATGTACTGATTAAGGGGATTCCACTATAACCAACATACTCCCTCTTTTCCCCCTACCCCTATTAATAACATTGTGTGTGTGGATGGTACGTTTGTTACAACTGATGTACAAATATTGAAACACAGCTACTTTCCATGGTCAATGTTTTACATTATGGTTTACATTTTGGGCCATACGATTTTATAAACGTTGATGAATTTTAACATGGCCTGTATTCACCATAGCAAGATCATAGTAGATCACTTCCATCACCCCCAAAATGTCCCCTATTCCATCTCTTCCCCTTCTCCCTCCCCCTCTTATCAGCAACCACCAACCTTCACTCCTTGAAGGACAAGATTCATAGTTACTTGCAACAACACTGAGGGCTTGATGCACTGCTCTGTCCTCTCCTATTAGGCACCGCCCATGGTCTCAAGAAACTTCCACCCCTCTATTTGAGAACATAGCAGGCTTCCCCAGGATGGGAGTCTACCACCTTCCTGTTCATTATGTGGGTCTCCACCCACTGTTATAACATATTATGACAAAATGAACACTCACACACTCCCTAGAAGCCTGTTCTAGGTGTGCCCTCTCCCAAATGCCTCCCATATCCAGCACCCTAAACCAGTAACCTTCCCTGCCTTATTTGCCAAAAACAAGTTTTCCCAATGTTGTAGTTTCAACTGTGTATCCGCCAATCCCCATTGTTCACCTGTTCCCTGCCCCCACCCTCCCCACTCTACCTCCTGATAAACCAGCACCACCAAACTCAATAGTATCACTGCACCACTGTCATGCCTCTCCACAATGCAACTATACACTTCCACCTTATCATAGATTTTGCCCATTTGGACATTGGCTCACAATATGCTTCTCCCTTTCTATTTCCTATAAACACCTTCCAGATTCTAGCTCTGTGAGTCTGCCTAATTTGCTTAATTCATGTCAGTGAGGTCACGTAGTATTTGTCCTTCAGTGCCTGGCTTGCTTCACTCAACATAAGGTCCTCAAGATTCATCCATGTTATTCCATGTGTTAATACTGTATTCCTTCTTACAGCTGAGTAATATTCCGTTGTATGTATATCCCATAATTTGTTTATCCATTCATCTGTTGAGGGGCATTTGGGTTGATTCCAACTTTTCACAATAGTGAACAATGCCACTATGAACGTTGGTGTGTGTATATCTATTCATGTCCTTGCTTTCAGTTCTTCTGGATATATACCCAGCAGTGGAATTGCTGGATCATATGGCAGTTCTATAGTTAGTTTTCTTAGGAACCACCATACTGTCCTCCACAATGGTTGCACCATTCTGCATTCCCACCAACAGTGGATGAGGGTTCCTATTCCTCCACATTTTCTGTAACACTTGTAGTACTCTGTTTTTTTAATAGCCACAGGTCTAATGGGTATAAGATGATAACTTATTGTAGTTTTGATTGCATTTCCCTAATAGCTAGTGATATTGAGCATCTTTTCATGTTCTTTTTTTTTTTCTTTTAAAGATTTATTTATTTCTCTCCCCTTTCCCCTTGTCTGCTCCCTGTGTCCATTTGTTGTGTGTTCTTCTGCGTCTGCTTGCATTATCTGGTGGCACTGGGAAACTGGGTCTCTTTTTTGTTGCGTCATCTTGCTGTGTCAGCTCTCCATCTGTGCAGTGCCACTCCTGGGCACACTGCACTTTTTTTCATACAGAGCAGCTCTCCTTGCCAGGCACACTCCTGTGCATGGGGCACCCCTGCGTGGCACATCACTCCTTGCGTGCGACAGCACTGTGCATGGACCAGCTTACCACATGGGTCAGAAGGCCCTGGGGATCGAACCCTGAACTCTCCATATGATAGACAGACACTCATCTGTTGAGCCACATCTGCTTCCCTCATGAGCTTTTTACCCATTTGTAGTTCTTCTTTGGAGAATTGTCTATTCACATCACTTGCCCATTGTTTAAATGGGTTTTTGTCTTTATTTTCAAGGTCTAGGATTTCTTTATATATGGTGGATATTAGGCCCCTATCAGATATATGGTTACCAAATATTTTCTTCTATTGAGTAGGCTGCCTTTTCACTTTCTTGACAGACTCCTTTGATGTGCAAAGGTTTTTAATTTTGAGGAGGTCCCATTTATCTATTTTTTCTTTATTGCTTATGTGTTGGGGTAAAGTTAATGAAACCGTTTCCTACTACAAGATCCTATAGATGCTTCCCTACATTATCTTCAAGGTTTTTATGGTTTTTACTCTTATATTTAGATCTTTGATCCACCTTGAGTTAATTTTTTATAAGGTGTGAGATGGTGTTCCTCTCTCAGTCTTTTGGATATAGTTATCCAGTCCTCCAAGCACCATTTGTTGAGAAGGCCATTCTTCCCTGTTGAATGGGCTTGGTGGCCTTGTCAAATATCAGTTGACTGTATATGCGAGGATTTATATCAGAACTCTCAATTCAGATCCATTGGTCAATATGTCTATCCTTGTGTCAATACCATGCAATTTGGACCACTGTAGCTTTGTAGTATGTTTTAAAGCCAGGTAGAGTGATTCCTCAGATTTCATTTTTCTTTTTCATTATGTCTTTGGCTATTCGGGACCTCTAGCTCTTACAAATAATTTACATAGTTTTTCCAATTCAGTAAAAAATGCTGTGGCGATTTTTATTGGGATTGTGTTAAATCTGTAGATCAGTTTGCATAAGATAGACACCTTAATGATGTTTAGTCTCCCTATCCATGAACAGGGAAAATTCTTCAATTTATTTACATCTTGTTTGATTTCCTTTAACAGTGTTGTGTAGTTTTCTGCATATAAATCATTTACATCTTTAGTTAAATTTATTTCTAAGTATTTTAGTTGCTATTGTAAATGGCTGTTTTTTCTTGATTTCCTCATTAGAGTGCACATTTTGGTATGCAAAAATGCTGATTTTTGCACATTGATCTTATAACCTGTGACTTTACTGAACCCATTTATAAGCTCTAGAGGCTTTGTTGTAGATTTCTCAGGGCTTTCTATGTATAGGATCTTGTTGTCTGCAAATAGTGAAAGTTTTATTTCTTCCTTTCTAATGTAGATCCTTTTTATATCTTTTTCTTACCTGAGTGTTCGAGCAAGTACTTCTAATACAATGTTAAATAGAAGTGGTGAAAGTGGTCATCCTTGTCTTGTTCCCTATCTTAGAGGGAAAGCTTTTAGGATTTCACCATTGAATATGATGTTAGCTGTGGGTTTTTCATATATGCCTTTTACCATGTTGAGGAAGTTTCCTTCTATTCCTATCTTTCATAGTGTTTATATTAGAAAAGGGTGCTATATTTCGTCAAATGCTTTTTCTGCATCTATAGAGATGATCATATGCTTTTTTCTTTCTATCTGTTTATGTGGTGAATTACATTGATTGATTTTCTTATGTTGTATCATCCTTGCATACCAGGGATGATACCCAATTGATCATGGTGTTTAAATCTTTTGATGTGTTGTTGAATATGATTAGCAAGTATTTTGTTGAAGATTTTGTTATCTAGGTTCATTAGACACTGGTCTATAGTTTTCCTTTCTTGTGGCATCTTTGTTTGGCTTTGGTATTAGGATGATATTGGCATCATAAAATGAGTTAGATAATGTTCCCTCCACTTCTTTTTTGGAAATTTAAGCAGGATTGGTGTTAGTTCTTTCCAGAATGTTTGGTAGAATTCACCTGTGAAGCCGTCTGATTCTGGGCTCTTCTTAGTTGGGAGGTTTTTGATGATTAATTCTATCTTGTTACTTATGATTGGTCTGTTAATTTCACCAATTTCTTCTCTCAACAATGTGGGCTGCTTGTGTGTTTCTAGGAATTTGTACATTTCCTCTAAATTATCCATCTTGTTGGCATATAATTTTTCAAAGTATCCTCTTTGAAGTGGTAATATCCCCTTCCTTGTTTCTTATTTTATGTATTTGCATCTTCTCTCATTTTTTTTTTGTTAGTCTAGCTAAGGGTTTGTCAGATTTATTAATCTTCTTGAAGAACCATCTTTTGGTTTTGTTTATTTTTTCTATTTATTTCAATTTCATTTAGTTCTGCTCTAATCTTTCTTATTTCTTTCTTTCTCCTTCCTTTGGGGTTAGTTTCTTGTTGTTTAATTTCTCCAGGTGTGCAGTTATGCCTCTGATTTGACCTCTTTCTACTTTTTTAATATAGGCGTTTATGGCTATGAATTTCCCTCTTGGTACAGCTTTTCTGCATCCCATAGGTTTTGATATGTTGTGTTGTCATTTTCATTCATTCCTTTTGACTAGTCCTCCTTGACCCACTGTTTGTCTAAGAGTGTGTTGTTTAACTTTCTTATCTTTGTGCCTAATCTGGTTCTCTGCCCCTTACTGATTTCCAGCTTCATTCCATTGTGGTCAGAGAAATTCTCTTTCTGAATTCATTGAGAGTTTTCCTATGTATATGTCTTGAAGCCTGTGATCTATCTTGGAAAATGATCCATGTGCACTCAAGAAGACTGTAGTGGTTAGTAATCGAGAAAATGTGGTATTGGTATGGAAAAAGTGGCCATGGTGGCTGCTGGGTGCGGGGAATGGGAGGAGGAGATGAGATGTGGAGGCATTTTCGGGACTTGGTGTTGTCCTAGGTAGTGCTGCAGGGACAATTACCAGACATTGTAGATCCTCCCATGGCCCACTGGATGGAATGTGGGAGACTATGGGCTATGATGTGGACCATTGACCATGAGGTGCAGCGATGCCCGGAGATGTACTCACCAAATGCAATGGATGTGTCATGATGATGGGGGAGAGTCTTGCTGTGGGGGGAGTGGTGGGGTGGGGGTGGTGGGGGTGAATGGGGACCTCATATTTTTTTAATGTAATATTTTTTAAAAAATGAATTAAAAAAACCTGCAAAAAAAAAGACTGTATATCCTGCTGTGTTTGGGTGTAATGTTCTGTATATGTCTGTTACATCCAGATCCTCTAATGTATTATTCAAAGTCTGTTTCTTTATTGATTCTCTGTTGAGATGTTCTGTCTAATGATGATAATGGTGTATTAAAGTCCCCCACTGTAATTGTAGAGGCTTCTGTTTCTCCACTTAGTTTTTCCAGTGTTTGCCTCATGTATTTTGAGGTGCCCTGGTTAGGTGCTTAAATATCTATGATTGTTCTTTCTTCTTGATAGATTGCCCCTTTTATTAATATATACTGTCCTTCTTTGTCTATTACAATAGTTTTACATCTAAAGTCTATTTTTCCCCCCAATATTAGTAGAGCTACTCCCACCTTTTCTTTTCTTTTCTTTTTTTTTTTTTTTTTTTTTTGGTATTGTTTGCTTGTAAAATTGTTTTCCAATCATTCACTTTCAGCCTCTTTGCATCCCTGGGTTTAAGGTAGGTTTCTTGTAGACAGCATATAGATGGCTCATATTTCCCTATCCTGCCAATCTGTGTCTCTTGACTGGTGAGTTTAATCCATTGACATTTAATGTTATTATTGTATTAGCCATATTTTTTTTTTAGGTTTTTGTATGCTGTATGTTGTTTTTATTTCTCTTTTTATCATTTTAGTTGTTCTTAGCACTCTCCTTCATCTCTCTCTCTCCTGTTTTTTCCTTTCAACTTGCAGAACCCCTTTTAGTATTTTTTGAAGGGCAAGTTTCTTACTCACATACTCTTAATTTCTGTTTATCTGTGAATATTTTTAACTCCCCCTCATTTTTGAATGCCAACTTTGCTGGAAGTTTTTTGTTTCATTTTCTTGTTTTGTTTTGTGGGTTTTTTTTAGCACCTTAACTATGTCATACCACTGGCTTCATGCCTTCATGGTTTCAGATGAGAAATCATCACTTAGTCTTACCAAGATTCCCCTGTATATGATGGTTCTCTATTCTCTTGCTGCTTTCAGTATTCCCTCTTTGTCTTGAGCATTAGACAGTGTGACAAGTATATGTCTTGGAGTAGGCCTGCTAGGATTTGGGGTATGCTGTACTTCCTGGACATGTACATCCATCCCCTTCAATAGAGTTGGGAAGTTTCCAGCCATTATTTCCTCCAACACCTCTTCTGTCCCCTTTCCCTTCTCTTCTCCCTTTGGGATGCCTATAATGCATATGTTTGTGTGTTTCATGCTGTCATTCAAATCCCTAAGTCCCTGCTGGGTTTTTTCTGTCTTTTTATCTATCTGTGCTACTATCTGTTTGATTTTGGATATATTGTCTTCCACTTCACTGATTCTTTCCTCTGCCTTTTCAAATCTGCAGTTATATTCTTCTCGTGTATTTTTGGTTTCTTGCATTGTGCTATTCATCTCAATCATATCCATTATCTTTTTATGTATGTTTATAATTTCTTCAGTATATTCTCCCAGTGTCTTCTTAATATCCTTATTCTCTTCCTTCACTTCATTAAGTTGATTCATGATATTTGTTTGGACATTTCTGATTAGTTGTTCCAGGTTCTGCATTTCCTCCTGGTTTTCAGTTTGTTGGACTGGGCCATGTCTTCCACTTTCTTAATATGACTTGTAATTTTTTGTAATAATAATAGTAAAAGATAGGGGAGGTATTATACAAGACCTAGGAAATTGAATAATTAACACGAGTAAGAAGTACAAAGAAATAAGATTGGAAAAGTGGAAGAGAAGCAATGAAACAAGAAACAGAATAGAGAAAAATATATGAAATGAATTACAAGGCTGGAATGATGAGAAGAGAGGAAGAGAAAAAAAGAAAAGAGAAAAAAAGGAGTAAAAAAGCAGAAAAATTGAAGAGCAAACAAAAAACAGGTGGAATGAAATAATAACAACAGAAGAGGTAAAGATGGAGAGAAAAGAAATAGCATAGGTAGAGAAAATGGTAAACAAATGATAAAAAGAAAAAACAAAGGAAGGGGAAATACAACAAACTAGAAACAAGACAGCAGTGATTCATTTAAAAAGAGGGGAAAGAGGAAAGGTGGAAAAAGATCAAAAAACAAAAATAAACAAGGAAAAGCAGCCTTCTCTCTTTGACCCCTAAGGATCTTCTCAGGTTGCTGGAATTCATCAAGCAATCACCCTGCAGCCTGCCCTCTGCACATTTTCAACTGGGTTTTAGTGAGTAAAGTAAAGAAAATTTTAAAAAAATATTTAAAGGAACTTTTTTTTAGTAGTACCTCCAAGAAAAGCTAATACAAAAAGAATGTCTATATGTTCCCTGTCACAAAGTTTCAGCTGGATCCCTGATAAACCTGGTGGAGCACTTTTCTAAGAAGAGCTGGGAATTGAACCACAAACCTCATATATGCTAGCAGGAATTCTTCCACTGAGCTAATCTGCCTCCTTAGGTTAATTTGCCCTTCAGAAGCCTATCCACCCCTTTGCCCTCAGGCAGGTTGGATTCTGGGATCCTGCTGATCACCTGCCCGTCTCTGCCTCCTCTGATGTATTCCTCTCTTTACCTAGGCGACAGGGTGTGACAACCTGCCTGGGGAGATCCACCTCCTCTCTCCCTGTCAAATTGGGGTCCTTTCCAATATTCAAGGGGGCCCACCTGGGTAAACTCACCACAAAGAAACCCCTCTCCACCATCCCATAACCCTCTTCCTCCCAGGGAATCTGCCATCACACTCCATTTGGAGAAGAGCCAGCGGCTCCACCTATGCTATCTGCACTGAGGGCAGGGTATAGTGACCCTTCCAGCCACAGGCACGGGCAACCCACAACTTTCCTCCGGCTTCCCTATCTGTCTGGGACCCTCCTAGATGACTCAGAGCACCTTCCCATTCAATGTATATTCAAAGGAGCTGGCAGGGAGGAAAATGCCCACTCTTCTCTCAGATACAATTAACCAGATTTACTCCTGCTTAATATCTCGGGAGTGGGGGAGGGGAGACCATCCCTGTGGCCAAGAGGTCTAATAACTCACAGCCCGTTGTTTCAGCTTCTTCATCTCACCATCCCTTACTCTCCTGGGATCCGTGAAGCAGTATCCCAGTCTGCTGTACCCCAAAGCAGGTTCCCAAGGCAGCCTCCGGCTCCCTCTCCATTGTTTTAGTGAGAGCTGTGCCCTATCTGCCTAACCCGTCTGCCATGTTCCCACCCCTATTGCTTTTAAGTAGCCTCTTTCTTGATTTGGTGCAGGCCCTGTTGCTACAGTCCTTTAATTTTTTCCTGGAGATTTGAAAAAGATATTTCTGCCAGTTCTTGCTGGTGGTTCAAAGTTTCTGTGAAGGGACAGAGCCCTAAAATGTCCCACTCAGCCATTTTGCCTGGGGTAGAAATTGAGGCCATTTTACATCATGATATCTGAAAATGCGATGCCCTGTTAAATGAGCATGTCCTTCGTTGCTATGGCCAAGATCACATCAACAGCAACCATGCCTCTATCATGGGAAGTGAAGTCAAGCTTGGGGACTGGCCACAAGTGGCCATCTGTAGCCCATTGCCAGGCCAGAGACAATGGTGCGCTGGTACAGCACTTCAACTACCAATTTTCCATCAGTACTTGAAGAAGACTTGTTTTGTTGCTTGCCACAACAGTACTTAACTGTATGTGGAAAGATTCTTCCTTAGAGAAAGGGTTAGGATATGGCTTTAAATGCTCATGACAGTAGGGTATTTAGTAGTAGGTAGAGGGAAGGTGTCAGTTTTCTGAGTCTGTGCTGCCACAACTGTAGCAGCCACACTGTTCCTACCAACCCAAGGCCTCCCAAAGGTCAAAGGGGTCCAGTCCACTGACATGATGTGGCTCACTCTGTTGAGTCATATAACCAGCTGGTGTTCTCTTTATCTTCTGTGGCTGAGGGCATTGGCAGGAGTGGAGAGGAGGTAAGCCATGTTTTTCTTGCATAACTGATGAGCATAAGGTAGCTACTTTTGTATCCTGAAGCTTGGCTACAAGTTTTTCCTGCTTGGCCTTTCTGGCAATGGTCCCAGCCCTGCCTGTAGCCACGTTTTGAGGGTCTTTTGGGATGGCATATCTAATAGTTAGTGTCTCCAGATCTTATAGCAGTGCAGTCACTCTCACCAACTTGGGAGTCTCTTCCCACATCCTTGATCTGCTTGTCCTATATCATGTGTGCACAGGCTTGTCCAAATTGGCAATACTTAGTCGTGGTCAAGGCCCCTGTATATGAAGCAAGATACTCATATTGATGGTACAGCTTATATGTGGCACTGCTCAGAGCATGCCTGGCAAATGGGTCAGTCTCAAGGTCAGCAACCAACTCAGGTTGATTTTCTGGGGGTATGTACGAACCATGCCAGCATCTACTGCATATAACTACAGTGGGGCTCACCCTAGAGTCTTTGTCGTCACTGTATCGCGTTGCTTCTCATAGTGAGTATAGAGCTTCCCAATCTCCTCACCACCCATAAAGTTGATCTGGTCACTGGTAAAGTCCTTTCTCAGATACTATCTGGTCTGCCCACCAATGACCAGCTGAGCTAAGCTTCTTTCATTTGTGTCCTGCACTGGCACCCACTGCTGGCTTTGTTGCCTTGGACTCCACTATTTCTTGTCCAGTCGAAGTTGTCCTTGATTGCTCTGCCATTGTGGCCCCCACGGCGTCTGTGGTTTCCACTAGCATTGTGTCAATGAGCTCATCATATTGCATTTCTGAATTTGTGTAGTCAAGACAAATAAGTTTGCCACTCTTTTGGCAGCTATAGCCATCACCATCTAAATTCAAGGTACCTGTATCCCCTCCATGTGAGAATACTCAAAACTGGGATCTATGTGATAAATAAGAGTGCTTCCCATGTGGTCCAGCACTATATAGTGGGCTGACCACTCTTCAATAGCAGTTTTGCTAGGTTTTGTTCTGTCAGCAGCTGGGGGACTGTGGTCCACTTTTCCCATTTGAGGATCATGCCATTCTCTTGAAGGCAGTCCTCAAAAGTTTCAGTCCTTGCAGTGAAAGAGAGCTACCCACTGTTTATATTTGCACAAGTCCTTCAAGACTGAGTTGAGTTGTACTTTTGCATCAAGATCCAAAATCTTTGTTCTGCATGGTGACCAGAGAAGGCCAAATCTGAGAGTGCATCCTTTTTTTGTCGTAACCTTTATGGCCAATCATCTATCACATACAGAGTGGGCTCACCTACACAGCAATTATACAAGTCTCAGAGGTACTCACACTACTGCTCACCCAGGTTGACTATCTAGACCTTGGGATATGTTTGGTAGGTTTTATTTAGCACTGTGGGGTCAAAGGACCACAAAAGGTTTGAAGATGTGTCAGTAGGGACTATCTAGCAAGTCAAGAAGTAATACTGGGAAGCGGATTAGGCTCAACGGATAGAGCATCCGCCTGCCACATGAGAGGTCCAAGCTTCAAACCCATGGGTCTCCTGACCTGGGTGATGAGCTGGCCCACACGCAGTGTTGCTGCGCTCAAGGAGTGCCATGCCACACAGGGGTGTCCCCTGTGTAGGGGAGCCCCATGCGCAAGGAGTGTGCCCCATAAGGAGAGCCACACTGCGTGAAAAAAGCGCAGTCTGCCCAGGAGTGGCACCACACACACGAAGAGCTGACACAGCAAGATGATGCAACAAAAAGAGATACAGATTCCTGGTGCCACTGACAAGAATACAAACAGACACAGAAGAACACACAGGGAATGGACACAGAGAGCAGACAACAGAAGTAATACTGTTTTTCTGCAGTCTGGCCACATATGATGGCTGAGTATGGGTCTTTGGGGATCATGTTAATGAAGTGCACTGACCAAGAGGCCATTTTCAATGTTGAGCTAGGCATCCATAATGACAAATGGGTGGATGTTGAAGGCATTGACAGTCCCTGCAGTTTTTGGAATCCAGAAGTGACGCCCTCTGAGGTGTTTTCAGTCACCAGCTACAACATGGAGTTGGTCATCATCAGTTGTCCTGAGGTCAAGCCACAGGCATACTTGCTGGAGAGGAGCTGACACAGGGATAAATCTGCCAGTGCCAGGTCTTTTGCAACCATTGCCATCTCAGGATGTCTCTTGTTGCTCGGAGAAACCATGAAGAATTTTTTTTACCTTATCACAGTGCTGGTAGGTGTGCATATTTTGAAAGTACAGCTAATTGAGGGCTCCTTCGATGCTCACCTTCACCTTGGGTTGTAGAAGGCCTCTGTATCCCAAGCAAAGTCTGCAGTGGGGTCCTCTAACAGCATCAGGACTCCCTTCATGCTGCAAATTGACATGTTTAAGTTGGTGATTCAGAGTGTCACTTTTGTTGGCTGCAATTTTCTGGTACCCCAAGACCCTATTATACAGGACAGTGAGGCATCCTACATACTGGTGGCAAAGCAGTCAGGCCAGCTCCAACTGGGTGACCGTGTCATACCTTAAACTGATGATATTAATGTTCTATCTGGCATTGGCATCATTGCCACTGGCACCACTCAGCCACAGTTATTGAAAGTTAACTCCTACTGGAGCCTGTCACTGAGGGTACTCTATTAGATGGGCATGTGGCTCTCCAGCAACTCAAAGTTGAGCAAGATGGAGAAGCAATTCCCAGAGGCACTGGAAATTGCCTTGTGTGTTCCATTGTTTGTTGTAGCATATCCTATACTGACTCATAGCTTAGTGATGTTTTTGCCCATTGAGGTGTAGTAGCCATTAGCCCTCTCCTCAGAGGTTTCCCAAAGGTCATTACAGCAGTTGGAGAGGTCCAAATCATTGACATTTGTGACCTTGTTACTGCTGATCTTAATTGTTGTCTTAATCACTGTAGCCCAGCCGAGGTTCTGAACCACAATTCTTTTGGCATCAGCTGAGTGCTGAGTGATTGTGAATGCCAGGCAGGTAGTCCCAGGGATAATGATGCCATGGGCAGAATATCAGCTGGGGGTGGGGACTACAAGATCATGCAGATGGCAAACCCCACAGCAGACCAGGACACAGTCACCAAAATTATGTGGATGTCTGGGTAGTTCCTTTCATCCTCAGTTGGCTTCCAGTGACCCTCCTTGGTCTCTTCATGTTGCTCATGTCTCAAAGGCCTATATACCTGGACTTGGAGCCTGTTTGACCTGTCCAGTCTGATAGTCCAGATCCCAGTTGTACCACAGGGAATACTTAGAGACCTTCATCAGCATTGTGGGTGATTACTTTGATTTTAATGATACAGATGGCCTTACAGAGGACCCATGTTATCAGTCCCAGCAGCAGCAGTATCCTTCTGACCATACAGGCCCTGGTGATGATGGTCACTGGAGGCACCAGCAGTCTCAAATTAGGTACACTAGCAGATGGTCAACCCTACAAGATTCCAGCTGGAATAAATGAAACATGTGCTGCTTCCTTAGAGATTCAAGCAAAATGAAGTGGCTCATGCACATGGCAGGCTACTACTTGTGGTGTTCTTGTTAAGAAAAACACTGTTCCCCTCTTACATGCTAAGAACAGAACACCCAAATTGCTCTCTTACTTGTACCCTTTCTTCCCCCACTGGGCATCTCCTATTGAATTTGCCATGTAGGGCTGCATACTAGTCATATGAGATGAAGCAACCCATTGAACTCCACATTGTCTACTCAGTCAGCCTACAATTCCCAATTTCATTGCTCTGACCAGTCATTCCTATTGCTACAAAATGTGTGCTAACTCAAATGCTAAAGAACAAGTGAGAGATGTGTGTGATCCCGTATACAAAACACTGCTGTGGCATCAGTATTGTAGATGCCATTAATAGGAATCTAGTCACAATTAGCATCGGAATGGGCATTGGTGGCATGGGACCCACCATCCTTGCCACACCAGTGGTCCTGAGCTTTGACATTGTGGTTTGATTTGTAGCATTCTCAGAGTAGTTGGCAAACTCATTAGCTGCAACCTGGCTCTTATGGCCAAAAAGCCACAAGTTGGCTCAATTGTAGACCAAGTGTCTACCACCCCAGTTGATGGAAAAATCACTTAAACCATGAATTCTGGTTCATCCTTGATAATATAGAAAAAGGCAACAAACCCAGAAAAATTTCAACATCTGCAAGTCCAATAGAGGAGGAGAAACTAGCAAAGGAAGCTAAGAAGGAGAAAATGAGGTTAAGGAGAAAAATTAGGATAAAATACTGTCACAGAAGCCAAGAAAGGAGATTGTTTCAAGAAGAGACTTGGGAGTCTTGACAAAATTATTATCAGTGAAATGATGAATGCTGAGGTCAGATGGGAGTGGATTCAAGAGTGAACTCTCTGGTTCGTTGGTCTTACCCAGGTCAGCTAACAAGAAGGTGAAGATGATCAGCCACCACACCAGGAAACTGAGAGTGCCTACAACTGCAAGCAGGAGAATTGCATCCATCATCCATGTGGGATCTAAGCACCCTCTCAATATAGAGGTGGAGTGGACATCACCATCCCAGGGTCCACAGGATGGAGGAATAAAATATGGATTCAAGTGGACTTACTGATATTCTACTATAGAATTATTGTGACTAGTAATGGAAGAAATTGTAGCATTGATGTGGAGAAAGTGGCCACAGTAGTTGCTGAGGGCAGGGAAAGGGAAGAAGAGATGTGATGTGGGAGCTTTTTTGGGACTTGGGAGTTATCCTAAATGATATTGCAGAGACAGATGCTGGACATTATATATCCTGCCATAACCCACTGAATGGACTGGGGTAGAGTGTAAACTACAATGTAAACTATTATCCATGTGGTGCAGCAGGGCTCCAAAATGTAGTCACCAAATGCAATGAATGTGCCACAATGACGAAAGAGTCTGTTGATGTGGGAGGAGTGGGGTTGGCTGTGTGTGGGGTATATGGGAACCTCTTATATTTTTTAATGTAACATTTGTGATCTATGTATCTTTAAAAAAATACAATAAAAAATGATGGGAGTGGGGAGTGAGGTATATTGGAACATCTTATGTTTTTTAATGTAATGTTTTGTGTGATCTATTTACTTTAAGAAAGATAATTAAGAAATAAAATAAAATTTTAAAAAATGAATGAAAATTTTTAAAATTATTTTAGAAAAAAATGAATGGAGTTATGGAAATAGAGCATGTGTAGATGAGTATTTTTTTAGAAGTTTGGATGTAAAAGGGAACTGAAAAATGGGGCAATAGCTAGAAGGGGATCCATTTGCTTATTCGCTTATTCAATAAATATTTGATATAGCAGACATTGTTCTAAATGCTGTGGATAAAACAGTGATCCAAATAGAAAAATACCTGCCTTTATGTGGTTTACATTCCAGATGAGAGAAATAGACCATTAATGAATATTTAATATGACAGAAATCATTCAAGAGGCATTTATTTATTATATATACTACCCTTCCCTCTCTCATGACACACTTTGCTAATGGATTCTAGCAAGGAGAATTTTTTTTTAAAGAGGGGAGTAATATAGCATAGTTGTACAGTGACAGAAATGATACAGTAGAGATGTAGAGATTGATGATGTAGAAAAGTTGGCAATTATATGGAAGAACAAAATCCTTAGTCACATCCAATCACTTAATGACGTAAGTGCTAGAGCCATTAGTGCTACTAGAGTTCAGACAAAGAAAAAGATAGATGTAAACTGGAATAGTTGAGAAGGCACTGTGGAGGAGGGAAGGACTGAGCTGAGACCTGAAGACCTAGAGGGTTTCAAGTCTTTTTTTTTATTCTTGTGTAGTCTAGCTAAAGATTTGGTTTCATTGATTTTTCTGTCATTTTTATCTTTATTTCATTAATCTCCATTCTAATCTTTTATTATTTCCTTCCTTCTCCTAGCTTTCATTTTGGTTTATTCTTCTTTTTGTAGTTCCTTAAGATATACACCTAAGTTATTGATTTGAGGTCTTTGTTTTTTTGTGTACACATTTATAGTTATAAATTTCCCTCTTACACTGTTTTGTTGTGTTTAATCTACTTACATTAAGTAAATACATTTACCTTTATAATGATTACTGATAAGGAAGCACTGGATTCTTACTGCTATTTCTGCCATTTTGCTATTTGTTTTCTATAAGTTTCATATCTTCTTTGTTCCTGACCTCTTCCATTACTGCCTTCTCTTGTGTTTGTTTTTTTCTAGTTTATCATTTTGATGCCCTCCTCATTTTCTTTTCTGTAGATTTTTGGTTGTTTTCTTAGTGGTTACTCTTGTGATTGCAATTAACATTCTAAATTTATGACAATCTAGTTTGAATTAATTCCAGCTTAGCCTCAATATCATACAAAAACTCTCCTTCTAGACAGCTCCATTCCCTCCCCATTTATGTTGTTATTGTTATCACAAGTTACATCTTTATTTACTGTGTGCCCATTAACATAGATTTATATTTTTATGCATTTATCTTTTATATGATATAGGAAGCAAAAAGAGGAGCTCAACAACAAAAATAATAACGCTGGCTTTTCTATTTACTTATGTAGTTACCTTGACCAGTGATCTTTATTTTTTCATATGGCTACAATTTTGCTGTCTTCGTGTCCTTTCATTTCAAACTGAAGTACTCCCTTTAATATTTCTTGTAGGACAGGTCTTTTAGTGACAAGCTCTCTCAGATTTTGTTTATCTGGGAATGTCTTAATTTCTCCTTCTTCTTTGAAGGATGGTTTTGCTGGAAATAGAGTTCTTGATTGATAGTATTTTTTTCTTTCAGCACTTGAAATATGTCATCCCAGTGCCTTCTGGCCTCCCAAGATTTCCAATGAGAAATCAGCTGCTAATCTTACTGAGAATCTCTTGTTTGTGACAATTGTTTCTCTTTTTCTGTTCAAGACTCTCTCTTTGTCTCTTTTTTTTTTTTTTTTTTTTTAGTAATTTGGGTATATTGTGTCTTAATGTGGCTCTCTTTGAGTTTATCCTGCTTGGGGTTGGTTGAGCTTCTTGGATATGTAAATTCATGTCTTTTTTACAAATTTGGGAAGGTTTTCGCCATTATTCCTTGAAACGTTCTTTCTGCCCCCTTATCTCCCGCTCTCTTTCCTCTCCTTCTTTGATTCCCATTAAGTGTATGCTGATATGCTTCATGGTGTCCCACAGGTCCCTGGGCTCTGTTCATTTTTCTTCATTCTTTTTTCTTTCTGCTCTGACTAGATAATTTAGTCTCTCTTATCTTCACATTTGCTGATTCTTTCTTCTGCTTGCTCAAATCTGCTCTTGAACCCCCCTAGTGATTTTTTTTCTTTTCAGCCATTGTACTTTTCAGCACAAGACTTTCTATTTGGTTCCTTTTTATATTTTCTGTCTCATTATAGTTATTCCCTATTTTGTTCTTATACCATTCTAGTTTCTTTTATTTCTGTGTTTATAGTTTCCACTGGATCTTTGAGCACTTTTAAGGCAGTTGATTTAAACTCATTATCTAGCAAGTCCAGTGTCTAGGCTTCCATGGAAACAGTTCCTGTCAATTTCTTTTTTCCTATGAACCGGCCATACTCTCCTGTTTCTTTGTATGCTTTCTAATTTTTTTGTTGAAAACAGGATATTATGAATATTACAATGTGGTAACTCTGGAAATTAGATTCTACCTCCCTCCCCAGGGTTTACTGTTTTTTTCTTGTTGAGGGATGCATTCATCCATTTGTTTTGCAACTCTTCCAAACTTTTTGCACTTTGTGTTCCTTGTCATATGTGGTCACTTAAATCTCTGTTCCATTATTTCATCAGTCAGTCAGTCACCTGACAGAGATTTACTTAAATTCCTGGAATCAAAAAGAAAAGTAAAAAAAAAAAAAAAACAACCTCTCCCAGCCTTTGCATATTGGCTTTGTGCTGGAGTGCCCCTTCAGTACTGAGCTAGGCTGCTTACAACTGTCCTTCAGCCTTCACTTTTTGCTTTGCAGATTCCAAAGATCAGCTAGAGGTGTAAGTCTAGGGTCCTCTTGTGTCTTTTCTGAGCATGCGTCAGGTCCTGCACATATGCATTTCACTGAGTAATCCTTCAAACCCTTATTTCTCCAAGAATCCTCCTCTACCACCTCCTCCTTTCCAGGCTTTTGGGTCCATCACATGCTCACTCTGTCTGCTGTCTCTTGCCTTAGGCAACCATGGGTAGTATATGTCTTTATATTCTTCTGGCAAGCAGTGCTTAAAAAGAACCTGGACCATGAAAGGAAGGGAACAAAGGAAGACTCTGCACTGGTCCCTTAGGGCACCACTAGGCAGGTCAAAACACACATCCACAATATGTTTAGAACAAAGCCCCCCCTCACTCCCCAGGCTGCAGCAGGAATTCTATTGCTGTGCCCATGGCTGCTGCCAAGCTGGGGAATGGGAGATATTAGGTGAGCAAAAGCAACACTCTTTTACCAAATTTTCACTGACTCTTCCTTCATTAAGTGCTCCCCTGGTTGCTCTAAGTATTATATTAGAATCCAGCATTCTGAAAAAGTTTTTTCTGTCATTTTTTGGTTGCTTCAGTGGAGGCACTGATTCTTAGGGCACCCTACTCCATCAATTTCAGTGACATCACTCTCAAAGGAAGTAAAATTACTAATTATTCTAATTCAATTTCTTTACTTTTAAGTGGTTCTAGTCGGGAATTTTTTTTATTTTTCTTGATGAAGCTTTGGTAGTTTGTGTCTTCCAAAGAATTTGTCCATGTCATCTAAGATGTCTAATTTGTTAAGATAAAGTTGTTTATAGTCCTTTTAAGTTCTTTAGGGTGCTTATTGATGTCCCTTCTGTTAGTCTCAATTTGTGTGTGTGTGTGTGTGTGTGTCTGTGTGTCTTTATCTTCTCTCTCATTTTTAATCATTGTAGCTTGAGGTTACCTGAATATTGTTGATCTTACTAAAGAATCAACTTTAATTGCACTGATGTTTCTTTATAATTTTTGTATTCTATTTCATTGATTTCTACTCTCATCTTTACTATTTCCTCCCTTCTCTTTACTTTGAATTTGGTTTGCTTTTCTTTTCTAGCTTTCTGAAATGGTACCTTAGATTATTGCTTTTAGATCTTCCTTTGTAATATAAACACTTAAAGATATATATTTCCCAACACTGCTTTAGCCTCATCCTATAAAAAAATTTTTTTGAGGTACCAGGAGCCAGATCAGAGAACATACATGTATAATTTCAACCCTTTTAAATTTATTGTGCCTTGTTTCATTGCCTGACATATGGTCTGTCTACACTGAGGAGGATATTGAAATCTCCAACTGTAATTGTTGAATTGTCTGTTTCTCCTTTTAATTCTGTAAGTTTTGCTATTAGGTGCATATACATTTATAATTGTTATATTACCTGATGTATTAATCCTTTTATCATTATGAAATATCCCCCTTTGTCTCTAGTAATATTTCTTGCCTTAAAGTCTACTTTTTTTTTTAAAGATTTATTTATTTATTTGATTCCCTCCCCTCCTCCAGTTGTCTGTTCTCTGTGTCTATTTGCTGCGTCTTGTTTCTTTGTCCGCTTCTGTTGTCGTCAGCGGCACGGGAAGTATGGGCGGCACTATTCCTGGGCAGGCTGCACTTTCTTTCGCGCTGGGTGGCTCTCCTTACGGGGCGCACTCCTTGCACGTGGGGCTCCCCTACGCGGTGGACTCCCCCGCGTGGCAGAGCACTCCTTGCGCGCATCAGCGCTGCACATGGGCCAGCTCCACACGGGTCAAGGAGGCCCGGGGTTTGAACCGCGGACCTCCCATGTGGTAGATGGACGCCCTAACCACTGGGCCAAGATCCTTTCCCTTAAAGTCTATTTTTATCTGACATTAATATAGCCATTTCAGCTCTCTTGTATTTACTATGGTTTATCTTCCATCCCATTGTTTTCAACCTTTTTTTAACCTTTAAATCTAAAGTGTGTCTCTTGTATATAGCATATATAACAGTTGGGTTTTGCTTTTGTATACATTTTAACAATCTCTGCTATTTAATTGGGAGGCGTTAAGCCATTGGCATGTAATTATTGACATAATTGCATTTTGGTCTGTTTTCTGTAGTCTTATTTCTTATTTGTTCCTCTGTTCCTCTTTTAATGCCTTATTTTGTATTAAACAAGTCTTTTTAGTATACTGTTTTCATTCCTCTTAATTTTTCACTTAGATTTTTTTAGGGTTTTCTTTGTTTTTTGTGTATGTGTGTGATTTGTTTTAGGAATTGTAGTAAGCATCTTTAACTTAACATAGTCTCCTTCCTGAGACTTCCTTGAAAGTGGTTAACCCTGCTAGGCAAAGCTGTTTTCATCTTTCACTTACACACACAAGGACACTCTGTTACTTCACATTTTATCTTGCCAAAAAGTAGTCCTTTAACAGTCACTGTCACTATTTTGTTCATTTGAATCGAAACTTCTCTTTCACCTTCACAGTCTCCTTCCAGGAAATCTTTTTTTGTCATTTCTGGCACCAGTTTGAGAATTTATTTCCCCAGTCTTCATTAGGAATGTTTTCCTCATTATAATACATTGGACATCTTGTTAATGATCTAAAAGGACTTCTTGTAAGGAGGCTATAGATCAGATGCATAATACCATGCAGTGAACTTTTCCCCTCTGCCCTCTTATTTATGTTGTATGATTTTTTTCAGTTGTAATTATTGGATTAAGGTTATGCTAAAGTGAGTTTCTCTGATCAAAGAAAGATCATGAAAACTTTTTCAGTGGTTTTGGCTTGAAGACTTATGCAGCTGATTTCAAATAACAAACTAATGGAAGAAGGCATCTTATTCAGTGAAAGAAGGGAAGTTGTTTATAAAGATTAACTTTTATAGCATTGATCTCGTTTAGTATAGCTTTTTCTTAGAATTAGTATTAAAGTATTATTGACATTGGTTTAGCATGGGAATTGGGTTGGTGCAGAACTTTTTGCTGTTATTGAAGATAAGAGTTATAGTAATGTATTGAGTGTACTGAATGTATACCATGCTTCAGATATTATTCTCAGCACTTTATGTACATAATGTTATTTAATTCTTACAGCATCCTGAAGGTAATTACTAGTATTACCCCATTTTACAAATAACAAACTGTGACACAGCAAGATTAAATATGTTAACAATGTGACAGAACCAAGATATAAATCAGTAACTGATTCCAGAGCCCATGTGTTAAACTGCATTGCTATCCTCAAGTAATTATGGTGAATTTAGAAAGGCTTTAGAGCTTCACAGAAAACCTGTAAGCCACAGGGACAAAAATAGAGGGTCATTGTCCAACCATGCTCAAGCTGGAGAGCTGTAGACTGACTCACATGAGTGAACATCTCACCAGAGTCAATACTGACCTGAAAGCTGTGAGGCACAAAGCTAGAGTTGTTTCTCAGTAGTGGTGTCAGGTTTTCTCCAGCAGTAATACCTTCTCCTTTCCACTCTGTGGCCAGTGGCATAAATATGCTGGTGTGAGTTAAGGATTCACTGCATGATCATAGAAAGAGCAAAACAAAGTGACTTAAAGAATTAACCAGCTACTGATTATTGGAAACCATTTTTAACCTGTTGAGTTAGACACAGTAAATGTGGTCATTTGTAGTGCTTCACCATACGAGCTCCATGCCAACTTACAAAGTCATTACAGGAGTCAAATGGGCAAATGGGAGACTAAGCCATTTCTAAGACAAGAGGAGTGGTAGGGACTGTGGCAAACTGATTGTTCCTTTGCATACTTTTTTTCTTTTTTTTTTTGGTGTTTTGTTTTGTTTTGTTTTTTAACAGGTTCTAGTCCAGACGTATCTATGGGCTCAATCTAAATTGAGGGCCTGTGAATCTTTTTCAATAAAACTTGTCATAGAAATTCTAAGCAAATACAAAAACTAGAGAGAAAAATATAACGAACCCTCATTTATTTATTTATTTATTTCTCTCCCCTTCCCCCCACCCCCCCCCCACCCCAGTTGTCTGTTCTCTGTGTCTATTTGTTGCGTCTTCTTTGTCCTCTTCTGTTGTCATCAGCAGCACGGGAATCTGTGTTTCTTTTTGTTGCATCATCTTGTTGTGTCAGTTCTCCGTGTATACAGCACCATTCCTGGGCAGGCTGCACTTTCTTTCACGCTGGGCGGCTCTCCTTACGGGGCGCAGTCCTTGTGCGTGGGGCTCCCCTACGCGGGGGACATCCCTGCGTGGCAGGGCACTCCTTGCGCGCATCAGCACTGTGCATGGGCCAGCTCCACACAGGTCAAGGAGGCCCGGGGTTTGAACCGCGGACCTCCCATGTGGTAGACGGACGCCCTAACCACTGGGCCAAGTCCGCCGCCTGTCTTGTTTCATGATCCCTCTTTCCTTTTTAAATTTTAGTTGTTTTGATTTTCTGGAGTACTTTGAAGCAAATATGAGATAAGTCATTTCACGTGTAAATACTTCAGAGAGTGTGTCAAACAGGTAAGTTTTTTTAAAGATGTAGCATCAATACCCTTATTATATCTAATTCTTTAATATTAATATTATGTAATAGTCTGTGTTGAGATTTCCCCATTTGTCTCAAACTTGTCTTCTCATAAGTTGGTTTATTCAAATCATGAGTCAAAACAAGACAGTAACTATGAATCTTGAAAGTCTTTGATTTAGAAGAAATGTAGTCTGAAATACTAGATATTGCTATATATCTTCTTTCCCCATGGTTTAGGTAAGAAAATATGGGGTAAAACTGGTAAAAACATGACCTCACCCATGGGTCTATAGAAAGGAAATCTTATGTTTGTATATTACCTTACAGTCTCAAAGTGCTTGTAATGATCTCATTCAGAATATAAGGCATCCAGCCTCTATCTGTGTCAGTTTTGAAGAGAATTCTTAGCACTAGAATGAACAGTTAGAGGTGGTCTAGCTCAGGGGTTTTTAACTTTCTTTGTGCCAAAGTCCTCTTTTGTGATATTTTATTTCATGCATTTAAAAATACTATCCATTCTCAGGGTAGGATTTTTAAATGCATAAAATAAAACATAAAAGACTACAAAGGAAGCCAATTATATTGAACTTTTTTAAATTTTTAAAAAATTATGATATAGAAATATGATCACTTCCTTGTTAACACATGAAATAACATTATCCAGGGGTAAGTCTGATAACTGTAATTTTTTTTTTTTGAGATACCGGGGTTGAAGATTGAACCTGGAACCTCCTATGTGGGAAGCTGGCGCTCAACCACTGAGCCACACTGGCTCCCCTGATTATTGTAATTTTGAAATAGTGATGAGCATAAATAATATTTTGAGATATGGTCAACACCTATATATCTCAATCTAAAATTATATGTGATTTTTCTTGGTAATAAAGTCACAGGTACAACTAATAATGCTACAGATTGTTGCCTACATTCATATGTGGAGGAAATGCTAAACTTGAGATAAAGTTTAGTGAAAATAAAGATACATTTTACCGTCTGGTTTCCAGATGCCCTAAATTTTAATCAGAGGCCCTTGGGTGTCCGTGGACCCCAGATGAGAATCTCTGAAACTCCATTACTTACACAGGTCGAGGTGCTGAGCACCTGGCCCAAGGTGAAACATGTTGTTAATAGAATAGGAGTAGAAACCAGGTTTCTTAAAACTCGGTTTAGTATATTACCTATCTATAAATGGCTTAGTTCTAAGACAGGTAGATACTTTTACAAGGGTGTGTGTTCAGGATTGTGTAGCTGGTATCTTAACATTGGCCTCAAAAAGTCACTAATGTTCAGCATAAGGAAAATAGCCCAATTAAGTTCTTTCGTGACATAGCTGCCAAATCTTTTTCCTATTTTTAATTGGATTGTTTATCTTTTTAGTTATAAGAATTTTTTATACAATTTGTATAGAAGCCTTTATCAGTTATATGTTCTGCAAATATTTTTTCCCAATCTGTAGTTTGGATTTTTTCTTAACTGTGTGTTTCAAAGAGCAAATTTTTAAATTTTGATGAAGTCCATTTTATCACTTTTTAATTTTAGGGGTCATGTTTTTTGTGTCCTTTTTAAGAAATTCTTTCCTATACTGGTTCACAAAAAGTTTCTACATTGTTTTCTTCTAGAATGTTTATAATTTTAGCTCTTAAATATAGGGTCTGCCATCCATTACAAGTTAATTTTTTTGTGTGGTATAAGATGAGGGACGTGATTCTTTTTTTTCATAGTAATATCCAGTTGTTCTACCTCCATTTGTTGAAAATACTATCCTTTCCCCATTAAATTACCTTGGCACCTTTGTCAAAAATCAGTTGACCATGGAAAATTCACAAACATTTGGAAGTTAAACAATACACTCTAACCAGTGGGTCAAAGGAAAAAGTCAAAAGAGGATCTATACTTTTGCTTTATAGGAAATCTTGCAATCAGGTAGTGTAAGTCTTTAACCTCTTATTTCTTTTTCAAAATTCTTTATATTGTTCTAGTCATTTGCTTTCCCCTATAAATTTTAGAATCAGTGTGTTAGTTTCCTCACAAAAAATGTGATTGGGATTGCATTGAATCTGCAGCTCAATTTGGGGAGAATTGCCATCTTAGAAATATTGAGTCTTCCTATTCATGAGCATGATATTTGTTTCCATTTATGGAGATATTTAATTTTTATAGCAGTGTTTTGTAGTTTTCTGTGGGTTTTACACTGCTTTTGTTAAATTAATTACTAAATGTCTTTTAATACTGTTGTCAATGAGTTTCTTCTTAATTTTTATTTTCTAATTGTTCATTGTTAATACAGAGACATATAATTGCATTTTACATATTGGCCTTCAGTAGAGTCTTTCAGATTTTTCTGTATATGTAATTATGTTGTCTACAAATAAAGACAGTTTTACTTCTTCCTTTTCAAGGCATATTTTCTTCTTTCCTTCCTCCCTCCCTCTCTTCCTTCTAGCAGCCTCCTGATCTGAACTATGCAAGAGTTCATTCATTCATCTATTCATTTACTCCTTCCTTCTTCATATATCGGGCACCTGCTCTGGTTCATCTGGTTAAGTCACTGTCAAGACTGAAGGGATACCAGGGTGAATGGCACCTACCCTGAAATGGCTCACAGTAAGAGATGAACATATAAAATCAACAATGAAGCATGATTTCAGGTGCATTGCTAGGCATATGCTAATATCATAGGAACACAGAGAAGGGGTACCCAGACCAGTAGGGCAGGAGATTTAAAAGAGCATTTCAGGCAATGAGGCTAGCAAAACAAAGGCACTTAGGGAAGAAATGGCAAAGTGTATGTGAGGAACTATAAGTGGTGTAGAATTTCTCAAATGTAGAATGGATCCCAGGGAGTAGTGAGAAATTAAGCTAAAGTGGCAGTCAGAGGCCAGGATGATGAATTTGGACTTTATTCTGAGGATAGCAGTAAGTTATTGAAGAATACTCAGTAGAGAAGTATCACGTATTTGCTTTTTTAAAAAACAGACTATTCTAGTTTTATGTGGAAGATTATTTGGAACGTGGACCAGGATATCTATTAGAAAGTTCAGGCAAAAGATAATGAGAGCCCAACTAGAGCAGTCATAATAGAGATGGCAACAAGGAAAATGTTTTAAGAACTTAGTGACTAACCTAAGTAGAAGGTGAAGGACTGGGAAGAATTAAAGTGATTGCTGTGTTTCTTCCTTAGGCATCTGGGTGGCTGGTGATGCACCAGTTCAAGCAGGGACTATATAAGGAGGAGCTGCTTGCAAATGATGACCCCAATTTGGGATATGTTCAGTTTTAGGAGCCTGTAGACATCCAGGTGAAGAATGACTGAGTGGCCATTTCCATGGAGCAAAAGTGCAGTAGAGGATTTTACCAACTTAACCTAGACTCCTAGAAAGCCCTGGTTATCCCCTGTCCAGATGGTCCTGAATGATTTGCCCTGTCTGACCCTGAATGAAAGAGTTGGATCACCCTTCACTCTGGACTGGATCTGCCTTAAATCTAGAAACCTTGTTGGTAGACTTTTCCTCCCATAGACATGGTCCAGGTTCTTGAGATGTCCTGACTTAGGACATCCTGAAGGGGGCTTTTGGGAGTGACTTCTGGACTGTGAATGACCCTTGACTATACTTGGGGCATGGTAAGCATAGTTCACCTATAAGCAGGCATGTTATTGGCAACCTTTCTGCAGTCTTAGTCAATCTGGTATTTTATTTTATGTCAAATAATATTCTTACTCAGAGGTTGCTGAAATGATAAGAAGCGACCTCTAGTGATAGGTAATAATAGTAATGACACTATTAAATATAAATAGTGTAATTTATTGAGAGCTCACTGTATGTGAATTACTATACTAAGTACTTTACATTCATAATTCCATATAATTCTCTCATCAGCCCCAAGAAGTAGCTACTTATTATCCCTATTTTACAGATAAGGAAATAGAGGAAATTAAGGCACCCAGAAATAAAGTAAATTGCCAGAAGCCCCATAACTAGTAGTTGAAGAAAACAGCATTTAAACCAAGACCCCCAGATTCCAGAACTCTTGTTCTCAACATTCCACTAAATCTTACCAGTCCAAGTGCTGCAACGCACTACTGGGTTGGGAATAGGATATTGAGATAGGCTACTTATCTCTTCCATCCTTGGGAAAGCAGTAACCTTTGCCAGCCTCATGTTTCCAGTGTGCCATTTAAAATAGTACCTTTTATTGGGTAAGTGCCATAATTTTGAAAGAGGTTGGGTAGTAAGTACAACACTACACTGACTCCTCTATAAGAATTTATACAGCCGAAGATAACGTTTGTGGTCAAGAGAACCCCAACCCCAGTGTAGAGTGTGTAGGGATCCTAGTTTCTAGTTCCTTTCTGCAAATGAGGCACTAGAAAGTCCTCCTATTTCTGATGCTCCACAGCTGGGAAGCTGTCCTTTACTCTGAGTCTTTTGAACTCTCCCTGGTGTTGAAAAAGTGAATTAAGGATTCCACATCTCCAGGGAAACCATATACCTGCCAGTGACCAGCAAACTGCATACAGAAGCCTAGTGAAGATAATTGCAGAAAGGAATCTATCAGTGTGATTGAGGCAATTGCATTCACATTTTAAATGCCAGCCACCCAGTAATCTCTGATCTAAACCATTATGTCAGTTCAGCTTTGTTTCCCAAAGAAGATACAAATTTAGTTCCATTGATTTGTCTAGTTAGTCTCTCAGGTTAAACATCGAATTTTATTTAACTTCACTGGCTTTAACTTTGGAAGAGATGAGGCTTGCCATTTTATGTACTCACAGCTGCTTGCTGAATTTCAGTTACACTCCATGAATGTTTAAATATATTCTTTATGCCAGGCAACATACTGAATACTAAAGTTATGGGCTGAATGGATCATGGTCCTTTTCCTAGGGAACTCATAGTCTGATGATTCCCTGAGGCTTTTTATAATGAATGTTGACTGTGCTAATATTTCTCATTTTTTATTTTGCTGTATACTTGGAAACCTCATATGTATTATAAACCATTTCCTACGTCAGACAAATTAAAAGATTTTGCAAAGTTTTTCCTTCAGCTCTTGTTTGATCGAGACCTCAGAAATGAGTTGTGGTCTCAACACAGCATCTCCAAATGGCATAGTCTTTATTTTATGTTGAAAGAATGAGTGGGCCAAAACCCTCAATTCAAACTGTCTCACCACAACCAGGCAATGAGAAGGTATAACCCATTTCAATGGGACAGTGCTTAAATACTGTATTTAGAAGAAGATGAAAACAAGCTCAGTTAGTCTGTGACCAACGGAACAGAATACTTCAAAAGACCCATTCTTCTGGGAGGTGAACAGCGCAAGATTGCAGGCTCAGTGGACTCCTCACAGAGAAAATAAAAGGAGGCTATACACCCTAATGTTCGAAATGAGTTTGCTCCAACATCATTCATTGTTTCCATTATTCCAGAGATCATGGGGACTACAGAAAACCAGCACACTCAGAAAGAATTGCTTCTCGATTTCAGATATTCAAAACTAGAAACTCCTTTGAAAATAACCCAGATTAACTTTGGTCTCTGAGAGATAGCATTAGTTGTTAAGCTACTTATGACCCAAGGGTGTGCTGATTAGTGGTTACAGTGCAGTAATGAGACTAAGGACCTCAGCTTCTACTTCTGATCTCATTTTGTCCTGTGAAGTGGCTTAGGTCAGTCTCAGTTTCCCCATATGAGATAATAATGCAATTAGTCAGATGTTTGTCTTAGGTTCCTAGGCAGCAGTGGTTCAGCTCATTTCACAGAAACCTTGTTGGATTTGCCTACAGTTCAAGGGACTCCAACCCATCAGACAAAAGAATTTCCCACAAATCCTCCATGGATAACTGCATTTGCAATCCTGACTTCCTTTGAGATGTGTGACTGGATCCATGTTAAGCTACACTCTCTTTAACAAAGGGCTGTTTAGTTAAACCCTCATGCAGAGCCCAGTTCTCTGGAGACTCACTTCCCAGAAGCTCAGGATTTCCCTGATAGAGCTGCTTCTGGCCCTACTCTCAGAGCACACTGGCTAGATAGACTGAGAATTTTCCAAATCATCCATTTCTGGTTCCTTGTGCTTAAGCATTTAATTATCAGCTTATCCCTTTCCTCTTGCATTTTACTATATGCTACAAGGAGAAACCTGGCTGTACTTTACACACTTAGCTTGGAAATATCCTCAGCTAAATATCCAAGCTCATTGCTTCCAAGTTCCACACTCAGTCCAACATTAGGACATAATTCAGCCAAGATCTCTGCTTCTTTATAACAAAGATAGCCTTTCCTCCAGTTTCCAATAGTGCATGCATTATTTCATTCTAAGGCCTTATCAGCAGTACTATTAATGCCCGCGTTTCTACCAACAGTCTCTTCATGGTAGTCTAGGCTTTTTCTATCAAGCATCTCACATCTTCAAGTCTCTCCTCATTTCCCAATTCCAAAGCAACTTCTACATGTTTAGGTATTTGTAAACCTATTCCTGGTACCAAAAACTGTCTTAGTTTCCTGGCTTCTAGGACATCACCACACAGTGGGTTAGCTTAAGAACAGGAAGTTATTGGCTCATGGTATCAGAGGTTAGAAGCCTTGCTTCCTCCCAGGGTCTGGCTGGCCAACAGTCCGTGGGTTCCTTGGCTTTCCCATCACATGGCAAAGTTCCTTTCTTTCTCTTCTATGTTCCTTTGACTTCTTCTCTTCTATACGGCTTTCTCTCACTATTTTTGAATTTCTTCTGCTTAGGAAAAACTCCAGTAATCTGGATTTCTACCCAACCCCACACCATAACTGAAAAAGAGTTATCTTCAAGAGGTCCTATTTAGAATGGGTTCACATCGACAGGAATGAATTAAGAACTGTTTTTTCTGGGTACATGTATTAGTCAGCCAAAGGGGTGCTTATGCAAAATGCCAGTAATCAGTTGGGTTTTTTTTTTGGTTTTTTTTTAATTGACTTTGTAATAATATTACATTAAAAATATATATATATATATGAGGTCCCATTCAACCCCACCACCCCCACCCCACCTCTCCCCACCCCCCCCAGCAACACTCATTCCCATCATCATGACACATCCATTGGATTTGGTAAGTACATCTTTGGGCACCTCTGCACCTCATGGTCAATGGTCCACATCATGGCCCATACTCTCCCCCATTCCATCCAGTGGGCCCTGTGAGGATTTACAATGTCCGGTGATTGCCCCTGAAGCACCATCCAGGGCAGCTCCATGTCCCAAAGACGCCTCCACCTCTCATCTCTTCCTGCCTTTCCCCATACTCATCAGCCACCATGTCCACTTTTCCCAATCCAATGCCACCTTTTCTATGTGGACATTGGATTGGTTGTGTCCATTGCACCTCTATGTCAAGAGGAGGCTCAGATTCCACATGGATGCTGGATGCAATCCTCCCACTTTCAGTTGTAATCACTCTAGGCTCCATGGTGTGGTGGTTGTCCTTCTTCAACTCCATCTTAGCTGAGTGTGGTGAGTCCAATGAATCAGATTGTAGGTGCTGGAGTCTGTTGAGGCTCAGGACCTGGCTATCACATTGTCAGTCCAGAGATTCAAATCCCCTAAATATATCTTAAACCCCAACACTAACTGCACCTCCAGCACATTAGCATGAAAGTCTTATGAAGAGAGATCCCATCTGAGTCCAGATTCATCACACATAAACACCATTTCCAAAGAGGGGCCATCTGACCTGGTAGTTAACCCCATCGGCCATGACCATAACTCCCATGGGTCTCTTTAGCCCTCAAAGGAACCAATACCTGGGGGTTGTATCTGCTTTATCTGTCTCTCAGACTCTGCTCAGTTGTGCATAAGGGCAATCCTTCTGCCAGCCTCCAGACTCTTTTTTAGAGACTCGTAGCCATATAAACTCATTTCTCCTTTCCATTTCCCCCTTACATTAGGTCAAACAGCATTTTAAAGTCATGTTATTTTATGTAGACAGGGATATTCTGCTGATCCGCGTTGAACCTTCCGTATAAGGTCATTTTCCAGTTGCATCATCAGTTGGTAGTTGATAGTGGTCCCTCGGTGCCAGGGAGGCTCATCCCCGGGTGTCATGTCCCACACTGGGGGGAAGGCATTGCATTTACATGCTGAGTTTGGCTTCGAGACTGGCCACATTTGAGTAACATGAAGGCTGACAGGAGGAAATTCCCAGGCACAATGCTGCTCTAGGCCTTGTTCTTATTTTAGGCTTATCAGCTCACAAGCATAGTCATTAGCGTCAGGGGCTCACTGTTGAACCCTCACTCCCTCCCGGTCCCCGCTGCTGCACCTGGGAGACTGTCGCTGCTCCCCTAGGGTGGAGAGTTGGTTTTTATAAAGGGTATGTATTTGGGGTAGGAGCTTACAGATACCAGGCCTTACCAAAGTCTATTTCCACGTGTTGGAGCAAGATGGCTGCTGACATCTGCCAGGGTTCAGGCTTCCTGGGTTGCTCTCTTCCCTGGTCTTGCTTCTCTCTGGGTTCAGGGTTCCTCTCTTCCCAGGGCTTTCTTCTTTCAGGCTCAGGGTTCCTCTCTTCCGGGGGCTTGCTTCTCTTTCCTCTGTGTGCTTACTTCCTGGCTTCTGCTGAAGACTTTAGCATCAAACTCCAACATCAAAACTCCAACATTAAAAACCCTCAGCCCTGTCCTTTGAAATGTCTTTTACCTGTGGGTTCCACCAAGGGGCAGGGACTCAACTCCCTACTGGCACAAGCGGGTTACATGATTACTTAATCAAATAAACCTCTGAGTCCAATATAATCTAATATGCCCAGAGGAAAAGACCAGTATGCAAACATAATTCAATATTTCTTTTTGGAATTCATCAATAATATCAAACTACTACAGTACATAACTCAAAATCTGCCACAGTATTCCTAAACAAGGTGACCTACGTACGGGACAGGAGGTTGGAAACCAGGGGTCCCTCTCCATAACTCCTGGGCATTTCCATCTTTGGGAGACAGGAAGGAGATAAAGTTTGGCCAGAGTTCTCTAGCATGTGCAGACCTGTTCGTACATACCACACACACGCACAACACACACACACATGTTCTAATGATAGCACTTGAGAAAAATCAAAAGGAACTGCTCTCCCCTCCCCCCAACATGCACACAAAATATAGGGACCCTGTCAAAGAATTTTCCTTTCTTATTTTATTTTTTACTTTATCATTTGAATGGCAATATATTCACTTAAGTAAACATACATACATGCTATATAAAAAATTTTTCTCTCACCTCGGGTCCATCTACCTTCTTCCTCTTTTATTAATTGGGATTTTTAACCCAAAGTTTCTTTATGCAGGTAAAATAAATACTAGTATATATTCTGAATTTTCTTCCTTGTTAATATAGTAGCATGATACACACCCTCTCTGCATCTACAGCAAGTACTTTTAATGTCTTATTACTATGAATGTGCAACTCCTAACCTCTCTTCAGCCTTATCACTGAGTTAAGAGCCTCAGAACCTACAGATTTGCCATACTTTGTCATTAATTAAGTTAGTTGGGATTTATATTTACACTTCTGTTAATCCCACCTTATTATTAGAAATGTCTCTTCAATATCAGTAAGACCTTACATTATTTCACATTACTTAACCCATTTATCAACTCATTTAATTTGATCCTCCCCAAACACCATGAGGTCAGTAGGGCAATTATCACTCTTGTTTTTAAGGTCAGGAATCAAGGTTAAGGGATTTGCTTCAGGTCATCATCTGGTTCTAAGGGCCAACCTTTTTACCCAATGCTACTTTACTTCTTTGTTTTTCAAAAGCAAGGGAGAAACTGCCTTCTATAATTTGATTAACATATCTCCATATTTACCATACAGTCTTTCCTGTATTTTTTTAGACTTTTATTTTGAAATAATTATAGGTTCACATATAATAATACAGTAGTAACATCTTACAAAACTGTAGTATAATATTATGAGTGGTATATTTACATTGAGCCAATCATGATGCAGAACATCTCCATCACCACAAGGATCCCTGGTGGGCAGCGGACTTGGCCCAGTGGTTAGGGCGTCCGTCTACCACATGGGAGGTCCACGGTTCAAACCCCGGGCCTCCATGACCCGTGTGGAGCTGGCCCATGCACAGTGCTGATGCACGCAAGGAGTGCCATGCCATGCAGGGTTTTCCCCCGCGTAGGGGAGCCCCACACACAGGGAGTGCGCCCCGTAAGGAGAGCCGCCCAGTGTGAAAGAAAGTGCAGCCTGCCCAGGAATGGCGATGCCCACACAGAGAGCTGACACACAAGATGACTCAACAAAAAGAAACAGATTCCCGTGCCGCTGACAACAGAAGCGGACAAAGAAGAACACGCAGTGAATAGACACAGAGAACAGACAAGGGAGGGGGGGAGGGGAGATAAATAAACAAATAAATCTTAAAAAAAAAAAAAAAAGGATCCCTGGTGGTGCTCTTTTATAGCCATACCTCCCTGCCTCTCACTTTCCCATCCCTATCCCATTACATGCACAAACATACACACACATACCTATTAACGTATTTTGAAATGGAGATTATATAGGTCAGGAAAGCATAACAGCTGTAACAAACAACCCCAAATCTCTGTGGCTAACATAGGAACAGTTTATTCCTTGCCATTTTCATTCATTAGTGATCACTGGGGGCCAGGGGCAGGTCTGTGCTTCATGAGGGCACTCTTGAGACCTGGCTTTTTCTGCCTAGAGGCTTTCTCATCCCCTGTGGCCTCAGCATCCTCCACTGGGTCCTGTGCCTCAGGCCAGTAGGCAGACCCAAACAAGAGAGAGCTTATCAGGCACTTTAGTGATCAGGGATAGAAGTTTAACTCTTCCACACACATTCCATTGGTCAGAATTCAGTCATTTGGCTCCACGTCACTACAAGAAACCTGGGACCTTTGTTTCGCTCTGCCCATGAGGAAAAGAAAGAAGTTTTGCATCAGCATGTAGCAGTGCTTTGCCACAAAAGCTTAAAAAGACATGTATACAAATGTTTATGGTAGCTTTGTTAGTTGTGGTAAAAACTGGAAAAAAAACCCAAATGCTCATCGATGAGGGAAGGGATATTATATACAGACTTAAATTTACTCAAGGGACTATTATACAGCTGAGAAAATGACAAACTACACACAATAAAGGTGAAATCTCAAAAACCTAATGTTGTTTGAGAAAAGCAAGTCACAGGAGATATGCAGTATGAGATAATTTTTAGATAAGAAGCTCAAAAACAAGCAAAAACACATAATATATTAAATAGGGATACAGAAATATGTATTAAAGCCATGTTTGTTTTTTTAAAAGCAAAGGAATGATAAACAGAAATTTGTGCATAGTGATTACCTCTGTGGAGAGAAGCAGGGAGGATTAAATGGTGGGGGCAGGGGCAGGGACAGGAGCCCACAGGTAGCTTCAGTCCTATGCTGACTGTTCCCCTTCTCATGGGAAATAGATTAAGTGGTGCTCTGTTTTGTTTTGTTTTGTTTTACTGTGTTTCAAAACTTAAATTCTTCAGTATATATGAAATATTATATAGTTACTTTAAAAAGAATGAACTCAAACACTATAATTATTAGTAATACAAATAAATATTAATTATAAAAAGGGAACAAAGAACAGACCCATCACTTGAAAAGGTACTCAGCATCCATATTGATTGGTCTTACTACATGGTACTATAGAAGTGACCCACATCTGGGTTGGGTCTACTCAAGATCACACATGTTGCTGTTCTCTAATGTTTTAATCAGCCTTGTGCCCTGGCCAGAATACTACCTGCTTCTCCTACAGTTTTCTTAAATTTCCCCTGCAGCTTCCGTTAAATCACTTACTCTCCCCCATTGAATCAATTGTCTACAAAGTCTTTGTGTATTCCTTGAAGAGAAATCCTGCAGTGCTACATTTTGATCCTTCCCAATTAAAGGCAAGTTTTACAAATCTAAATTTATTGAATACTATCCCTTTAAAAATATCTTTTGCCTACAAAAACATAACCATATCCAACATTTCAGCAAAGGCTGAGACTTGTAACAAGAGTAATCGCTATTCAGTTATTACCACAGGTACATGCCCAACTTCCAGGACAACCCAATTGCTAAATAAACATGCCAAATCTCTTTTATCTTAAAATGAAAACCCTAAAGGAACCACTACTGACCATCTTTTATCTGGCTGTAAGATAACTTGTCAGTAAATAATCCAGAACAGCCCTCTGGTTGATTTTTCTTCCTACTCTCTTAGACCCTTCCCTCTCCTCTTCCCCTGCTCAGAAGTTTTAGCCTTTGAAATCTCCACCCTCTGTAGGGGATTCTGTGCTCTCTGCACCCGGAATGAGTCAGCATATGTACACATACCCTCATTTCTAGGGAAAAGGACCAAGGTTACCAAACCAAATCAAGGTGCTTTATTACCGCATCCCAGATAGCCCAGCAGCCATACTCTGGCTACATACACTACACTCCTTGGGAAATACCTAGTTGGGGGTGACTGTTGGTCTCCTGAGTAGAATAATCACTTCTCAGACAGCAAACCCTTTGTAAAAGGGAAACAGACTCTGTCAAAACTGGGTGGTGATGAGATAAAAGCAGCCACTCCTCTTCGAATGTTTGTCATTTTGATGGGGATTTTGTTTAACAAGGTTCCTACCTTATCTGTTTTCTTTTAGATTTATAGCTCCAGAGCCCATAAAAGGGAGGCTGCAGATGTGAACATGGACTGTGAGAAGATTAGAAACACACCTAGGCTATTCAATATAAATAATCTTAGAACATCTTGAGTTTTGTTGTTACTGTTTTTTACATTGAAGATCGCATCAAGGGCCCTAATAGTACTTAATAGTACTTGGCTAACCATACATATTACAAAAAATGCCAGAAGGGGTATTGCCATGGCAGTATTTAAAACATGTGCTATTTTCCATTACCCTTGAAAGCAGGGTCAAATACACTACTAGAATTCAATTAAAAATTATTCGTTGGGCCAGGCACAGTGTCAGATACATGAATAAGATACAATCCCTTCCTCATGAAACTTAAAATCAGAAAATAATGCAACCATATCTAGGGACAAATTAACTGGTATTGTCTGGTAGACACATGATCAGTCTGTGACCTCGATGCTTTGGAGAGGATTTTGGCTACTGCTGCGGTTGGTCATGTATATAGTTGTACTTAAACCAGATACCACCTTAGCCGTCTCACCCCTGAGCCTGCTGCTCACCCAGATGGCATGATTATTCCTTTGGTATGTTCTTACTGTCTTCTGTTTAATGGAAGAAAGTCTGAATAATAGTTGTCATTTATGGAACGCCACTATGTATAAACCAGTCACTGTGCCAGAAACTTTATGAGCATTATCTCCTATCTTCACAACAATCCTGCAAGATAAGAATCTCAAGTTCCATTCAACAGATGGAAAGAGGGAAGGCAGAGAGGTTTAGTAACTTGCCTAAGGTCACACTGATGATAAATAGCAGAACCAAATTTAAACCCAGGCCCAAATGTCCAGATTCAAACTCTGAGCTCCTTCTGTTCTGCCTTGCTTTATCTTACTCACGTAATAATAATATAATGATAATATTCCTTGATCCTTATAGTGATTTGATTTTGCACCATTGCCCAGGAATCTTGTGGTTGTACCCCAGGGGGTACATGAATACCGAGTATGTTCCAGAGCCCTGGAGGCAAAAAAGGATGTGAAGCCCCTTATTTGGGTTTCCCAATTTAGATGTCCATCAGTGAACACACAGTTAGGGCTCAGTGGAATGCTTACCTTGCCTGGCAGTGTTTGAGATAAAAAGAGGCAGCTGCTTCATACCTTTGGAATTCTTCAGAAAAACAAAGGTCTAGAATCTTGGGGTTTTCACCCATCATCCCAAATAGAGGAGGTTTGTTTAAATGCAAGGTGGTTGGGTATGTTTGATTTGGTTGGGCCTGAAGCTGAACCAGAGCCACCACCTGCCACCACCACCCCTTCTCTCTGCATCAGGGAGAGTGTTACTTCAAGGTTCTGCCCGCCCAGGCAGTGAACCAGCATGACCTTCTCCCCTCATGACTCGGGCACTCACGGGGACGGCTCTGCTTCCACCTTTGGCGACATGACTAAGTCACTGTCTTCAAACAGTTCCTGGTTGTCCTTCTCAAAGAAAGAAATTTTGAGCGATCAGTCTGTCAACACATTGAGGAGGAAACAAATTTCTTAAAGGCCCATGCCCTTTACAGCCAGAGTTCCACTGATATGTGGAACTTTAGTAGAAACTAAAGCAGACCTGTCATATTGGAAACAGATTTTAGGTAGACACGAAAAGCACATCTTACCTCACCCTTTATGAAGCCATTAGTTAAAAAGAAAAAGCCCAGTCTGTCAGGTTAACTGTGCAGTGTAATATTGGAAGACTCCACATATCAAATTGAAAATAGTAGGTTTAAAATGGATTCTCAGATTTCATAGTATGTATGCTCAGGGTTGGTGATTACCATTCAATTTGTGATATTTATGCCAATCACTGAAGCTAATAATCTCTAATGGCCACCCGGTCAATTCTAGACACATAAAGGGCATGAGCATTCATTTAACGTGTGTAGAGACAAGTAGAGTGCAGATACCATACATAGGTGTCCATTGTGAGAGAGGAGGGGAAAGGAGAATTATGTGGGCAGGTAGAGAATTGGCAGAATTCTTTTTGGAAAGCATCCAAGAGGAGGTGATTTTAAGAGTCTGCTTTGGAGGTGTGGTATAGTATGATCAGGAGAAAAGAGATTCATTCTAGTATTTAAACGAGTTTATTCCTCACAAGAACAGTGGGGAGGTGGTCCTATGTTTGAAACTATAATTAAAAAGCCTAACAGAAATCATTCACTCTCCCATGATAAAATTGTACATGCTAAATGGAATATTAGGTTTTTGCTCTGGTTTTATAATTGTGTCAGCTTGGCTTAGTAATACAGATATCTCATGGGAAAATGGTCATTAAAGCAGAAATCTTTTAAAATTTGCAGCTTTGGGGAAGGAAATGGAGTGGGGGGTGGAACCCCACATAATAAAAGGGGCTTAGGCAAAGGTTGAAAGATAAAAGGAAGGTAGTCTTGGCTCAACAACTCAAGAATTTAGACCTCAGTAGAAGTTGTAACAGTCAAATAAAGGTATGATTTTATAGAAGGTTATGTTTGCTCCAAAGGGTTGACAATTGGAGACAGATTTATTCAGTCCATCAGTAAAGAGTTGCTGAGCCTCTCCTGTGTCAGAAATACAAGAAGATACAAGATGGTTGTGACAGTTTGAGATTATTTATGAATTCCAAAAAGAGAGATTATGTTTGTAAACTGGTCTGTTCCTCTGGGTGTGATACCCTTTGATTGTATTAGATTCAGCTAAGATGTGTTTGATTACATTCTGTTAAGATTAGGGCTTTGATTTGACCACATCAGTAGAGTGTAGCTCACTTTGAGTCCTCACCCCCTTTGTGGGCTATGTAAATGGACATTCAATCAAGGAGATACACAGAGAAGTAGATACACAGAAAAAGACATGGCTGAGGAAAGAACTTGGTTTTGAGTATAGAGCCCCGGGAAGAGATAAGTCATCTACCTGATAGTTTACAGCTGACCTTTTGAAGAGACCAGAGCAGCTGAGAAGCCCTGAGAGACAAGCCTTGTGCTAGCCTACAGCTGAGATAAGAAGAAGCTAGGATTATGGAGCCTTAAGTGAAAGAAGGAAGGCTGAACCCTTGCCCACTTCACCTGCCATCTTACTTCAACACGTGACAAATGACTTTGGGTGAGAAATTAACCTTGAGTTGGACACTTTAGGGCATTTTAATTGTACTCTTTTTACCCCAAATATCCTTTATAAAAGCCAACAGGTTTCAGGCACTTTGTACCAGCACCCCTTTGCCTGACTAATACAGTGGTGTCTCCCTTTAAACAAGTTGCTCATTGTCAAGAAGGGAAGCCTAAGAGCCCAAGAAAGCCCTCAGTGGGGCAGGAGCTTCCAAAGTTCTGTGGCAACCAGAGAAGGGGACAGTTTCCTCTGCCTAAGAAAGCTGGGGAAGGCTTCATAAGGACACCTTTAGAACTGGGTACAGACAGGGCTGAAACAGTATGTGAAGTGAGGAGTTACTGGAGATGGGAGACCAGAAGAACCCAGCAGTGCCATTCCTCACTCACAGGGCCCAGCCTCTGCCCTCTCATCTTTATGACCACACTTCTTTTGGGCTGGTCTTGAATGCCACAAAACTTTTTTACTCTGGCTAAGATCAAAGATAAGCACTAACATGGGCACATGGAGCTGAGACAACAGCTTTTAGGAGACAATTCTTCCCTGCATTGAGTATCTTCTGCTCCATGCAGCTTTATTTTAATGCCAGGATCAGACTCCTGTGAACTGAGGCTCAAAACCTTGAAACCTTGGAGTCATGCTCAGTGTTTCCTTTTCTCTTGTGTCATTATCCATTCAGGCAACATATGCTGCAGTGCAAGGTAGTACAGTGCTCTACCCCTGACCTCCATCAGAACCTCAGAAGCTTTGGAAGGTTCAGTGCCTAAGCACCTCTCTGCCTTTCTCCTGTCCCTCTCCCCCTGTCTGTCTGTCCTACTTGGAGAGGTGCTAAACCTTTATATTTTTAAACCAGCTTCATAGCTAAGTCTGGTGCACAGCTAGTCTTGAGAACTACACATTTGGTAGAAAGAACACTAATCTCACAGTTTCAAAAGCCACTGAGTTCAGGGCTTCGCCACATACTGGCTCTGAGACGCTGTATCCTTGGCCCCTTTGGTGTCCCTCCCTGCTCTCTCTCCTGAACCTCTCTTGCACCATTTCTTAAAACCTGTCTGGTTTTTTCTCTAAACTTATCACTTCCCACTCCTATAACACTTGATCCCAATAGCATAATTCTGAGACTTTGCCTATTAGCTTCAATAGTTCTTTAACTTTCATATGTGTTTGTTTCATCATTTTGGTTAATTTGCTCACCAAGGTCCAAGACTGTGTCTAAATCATTTTTTTTAAGCTGATGTTATCCGCAGCTCCCAGCACAGTGTTCAACACTCCATAGGGCCTCAGTAACCTTACTGGCTAGAGAAGATGGGATGGGTGTCAGGACACACTTTTTTGTGGTTCTTCCACCACCTTAATGTACTGGATCTCTTTTCATTGTCATAACCCTGAGAGATAGAAAGTGTTATTCTCTTCTTTTTGCAAATGAGAAAAGACTTAGGTAAAGAAACTTGACTCTTGCAGTGGTGAAAGGAAAACAAAGGACACTGTGTCCCTGAGGTGAGCCAAAGAGTGACAAAGCCCCCAAGTGGAGGGTATGGAAGTGGTCAAGATACCCTGCTTCGGGTGCCCAGTGCTTGGCCAGGACCGGGGGCTGAGGCCAAATTAGTGAAGGCCCAGCAGGAGTGACTTGGATGGACTCTAGGAGGCGCACCAGGATGAAGAACAGAATGTAGGCCACTCAGCTACCTTCCTGGCTGCAGCTCCCGAGAAAACCATCCCTTCCCCACCAGTTGACTGCTTGGTACAAGTCAAGAGGAGAGGAGGCCAAGGGGAGTCGGGAGGGATTTAGGTGACTCAGCCTCTGCGTGGTCAGAGCCCAGCAGTTGGCCTTACTGCCCATTTCCTGGATAATTTTCAGGTGGACCACTGATTACATCTTTCTGTGCTAAAGCACCTCTCTGCACTGGAAAAGATTGTTCACCTGGCTATCAGGATAAGGCCAAGGAGCCTGATCTCCTAAAGGAAAAGCTGAAATAGCAATGGGAACTTTCTAAAGCTAGAGGTGTCAGTAATTCCATTCTTGACCAAATACTGTGGAGAAACCCTTTCATTCTTCTTTGGTGGAGGCCAGGGTATGTATTAACTGTGCTTTGCTGTTTCCATCTTGCTGCCTAACTGATGAAGGTATAAGCTCCGTGCAGGTAACCTGCTCCTGCCACCAATTGAATCCACAGTATCCGTTATCTAACTGGGACATACCTGGGGTGGGGCTGGCGAGAGTTGGGAATGCCAGGCCCGGAAAGGTGACAGGAAAGCTGGAAAGCCACACAGCAAGCGGGTGGAACACCAAAGCCAAGTTGTGGGTCTAGAGAATGGAGGGTGTGGTAAGGGAGAGCAAAGATTCATATTTAAGATGTATGCATTTATTAGCGTGGCTAGGTCTTTTGTCAAAAAATGTCATAAGTTTACAGTTTGGGATTTTTAAGTAAGAAAAATCACTGATATTTCTCTTTCAACAGCTGATGAACCCTCTTCACTAGAAGAAAAATGCAGTCTTTGATTAATCTTAAGCCTGAAATATTAAAATTCTAGTTTTAATAAGCTATTAGGAATAGATTTTAAAGGATTCCTTCTCCACTCCCCTACTCATGTCAAAGGTCAGAAGGAGTAAACCATATTTTTTACAAAACATTTGATGGACCCTTTCTCCCTTCCCAAAGTCTACCAAATTTTGATCTCAAAAGGGGGGGGGGGAGCTTGCATATATGACAGCAAGATTTGTGCTTTCACAAATAAATATTACAATTTAGCTGGGTAACTTGTAGAAGCTTGTTAGGTCAAAGTGACTCACTTGCGTAGATGAAGTTATTTTTAGAGATGTAATTTGTACTGTTTAGAAAAGAATAAAGAGATGGTAAAAGGCTAGATCACTCATTATAGTTTACAGACCTCATGAACCCAGCATCCATGCAAAAGATGACTAAGCAAGGGGTCTGTTGGTACTTTCTCTTAGAATTTTACAGACGTGAGTCATCCACTTTAGTCTGCAGACACAGCATTGAGGTACCTGTGACTCAGCTCCCATTTAGGAAGAGCACTAGAATTCAATTCTGATACACTTTCGTAGTTAAGTAGTGAGGAAATTACATACCAAAGCAAAATATGCCTTTGTACTACACAGCTATCAGATTCTTTTAGCAATGAATGATTTAGCTTCATCTCTGTCCTTTGAAAGAATCTGTTTGTGATCCATGCTGGGTGACAGGCCCATTCAGTTTGCTGCTGCACAATGCCGTGCTACCTCCTTCATGCTTGCTTGGCTGACCAAAGTTCATGGTAGTCCTTGATAGAAATCTCAGCCACAGCCTTTCTGCATGAAGGTATTTGACCTTGCAGCCCACTTCCTCTAACCAAACATATATGTGCTAGTAAATACACACATGGACATATATACCTGCATGCATATACACATATATGTAAATCCTTAGCCCAGAATATTAAAACTGTAGTTTTATAAGGTGGCAGAAACAGCTTTCAAAGGCTACCTCCCCTCCACACTCCACCTATGTCAGGGGTTAGAAGAAATACAATCATGTTTTCTGAAAGTATTTTCTTATCATTTTTTAAAAGCCATGAACACAAAGACACATATGCATTTGTGTGTATACATATTGATAAGCATTATCTCTACAGTAAACAGACTTGTCAGAGCAAATGGCCTTTTCTCTCTGCAGGGCTGCGGCTTTGTTCTCAGGCATGGGAATCTGCTGGCCAAGTGGCCCTTGAGGTTCAGCTTCACGAGAACCTCCCTTGAGCCTTTAGCACATGCTGATTGTACAGCTGTTCAGAATTAAGCATTCTGAACACACATCCTCTCAAATATACAGAAAATATTCCTTTGCAGTTTGCAAGGCATATCAATCATTCATAACCAATTTAAAAATCTTTTTATCAAAGAAACATGAACATGGTTAAAAACCCTCATACTCCAGAAAGCCATCATGCAGCACCCTGCGTCTGCCCCTGCCTGATAGCCACCTTTCACGTTCCTGTTGTCGCTCTTTCATTTCTCACCTGTTATGTCTATAGTACTATTATGAAGAACGTCAGGGCATGCAGAGGTTGAAAGCTTGGTCCTGTGGTCATAGAGAAAAGCCTAGCCTGTGTCTCCAATTTCAGCCAATAAACATCTCAGTATCTACTGCAGACAAGTCCATGTTAGGCCCTGCAATCACAGAAATGGATGATTGACGCTCAAAGAGTTTGCAGTCAGGTAGGGGACAGATGTACACACACTAATACAAATACTGGGCAAAGTATTTTAATGCAGGTGTATAGAAGGGTCATGAGATTACAAAAGCAGAGGCAGCTTTCACCTTCTGAGGAGTTTTGTAGAAATATTCTTAGAGATAGGTCTCTAAGTGTGGATAGAAATTGACTAGGCAATATGCTTATGGACTGATGTAGTACATTCTTAAGATTGGGAATAATTCAGAGATCTGAATTTTTCAGGTATATGAATCAAGGAGCAATGAAAGATGAGGCAGGAAAGAAATGTGCTTGATTAGGAAGAGCCTTGTATGTAAAAAGATCCCAATATATCCTGTGACTATTGGGGACCCTTAGAGGGATTTTAAACAGGGACATAACATCACAATTACACTCAAATGTGATGGCAGAATGGAGGATGAATTCAAGTGGGAAGAAGCCAGGAGTAAGGAGACTACTTTGAGAAACTAGTTCAGGCAAGAGAATATGAGTTACCTAACAGTAGGAGTAGGGAAGGAGGAGAGAGATTCTAGAAATACTAAAGCCGTAGAATCAGCAGGACTTTAGAAGGTGAAGAAGAGGGAGGAATTGCAAATTGCTGGGTAATTCCTAGCTGGGATAGCAGAGTAAGTAGTGGAAATTTAAGAAAAGGACCAGAATTGAGGGAAAGTTAATGAGTTTGAACATACTGAGCATGAGGTGTTCTATGTGATATTAAGCAGGTGGAGATATTAAGTAAGTAGCCAGTAATAAATGACCAAAGCTTAGAGGACCAGTCCTGACTGATACAGATTTGGGGGAGATCTATGCAGAGGTGGCAGTTGAAGACATTGGGGCTAGTGGAATTCCCACAGGACAAATCTGTAGTATGAGAGGACTGAAAGCAACTCTAAGAAGGTCAGCATTTGATGGTGGGCAGGAAAAGATTCCTGGACAGAGACTTAAAAGCAGCAGGAGAGAGAACCAGGAGAGAGAGAGATGCCAGTAAGGTAAGAGAGGATAGGAGTTAAGAGGGCAGGAGTGTCAAATGAGATGAGAATGAAAAACCTTTGCCTTGGTAATTAATGGTCTTTGTTGGACCTAGTGAAAGAAATATCTATACATTAGAATAGGGGGAAGCCTGTGATTAATAAGTTACAGAATTAATTGACAGTGAAGAAACTGAGCCAACTCCTTTTAAGAATTGGAGGAATTAAAGGAAGAGTGTGTGGGCAGTAGCTTGCAGGGCCCTGGTCCAGAGGAGTGCTTTTTGCGATGAGAGATTCTTGAGCATGAGAAGGAGTCAGTGGAGGAGAGATTGAAATTTAGAGGGAAAAGAGAATAAGAGCAAAATCCTAGTAGTATCTTATGTGGAACCTGGAACATAAGTCAAGGGTAAGTCTTGGTCAAGGGGGAATTCAGGCTCCTGTGAGATAGAAGGAAAGGATGTGGACAAACATTGAGCATTAAGAGGTGTGGGGAGGGAGGAACAGCCAGGAAATGGAGACATTATACCCTTGAGTGTGCATTTTTATTAGGAAGTTAAAAGCAGAATTCTTTCCTGAGAATAAGAGTTTCCAGGAGGGAACTGGGGTTTTTAAGAGAGGGAACATTTTGGAATGGTCACCAGAGCTGGCACAGCAAACCAAGGGATTGTCCTTGCTCCGGCGTTCATCAGGCACACCTTGAGGTGACTGACCAGGGGCCTTACAGCAGTGCTGCTCAAAGTGTGGTCTGCTAAATACTCGTTATTTCCTGACTATGAAAAGACACCTACTGAAATTAGGAGTAAACATTTAGAAACTTTTAAAGCCATTTAGCATTGCTGTGACATCCTAGCACACAATCATTCTTCTAGTCATTCAGTTTTATTTATTTTTTATCAAAGTATCAGCTCGTGACAGATTAGAAATTAAAAATAAACAAAACTGGCCTTTGGCCTGGGAGAGCTTGAGAAGCACAGCTCTAGAGCATTTCCATGTCAGCCCAAGACCCTGACACAGACACATCCCACTCCTAAGATTGATTGGGGTAGTGGCTCATCATCCTGCTCTGGTCCTCAGTCACCATCACAACCTGTCCAAGCACAGTATTTCTTGGCCATAGATTTCACCTCCTCCAGACCAAAACATGGAAGACAATGAAACACTCAGCTGTGGCCACTAAGTGGCCTGCTAGAGCAGCATCTCCAAGCCACTGTGGAGTTTGCCACTGTGGAGTTTGCCCTTTGCTTTCTCTGCAACTACCAGGTGAATGGGCAGCTTGGGAGGCAAGAGATATCCTTCACTGGAGATTTAGTAAGCCAGAAACCTCAGGGCAGTGCAGCAGTGATGCACATCAGTCAAGCAATGCATCAATTTGCTTTGATTATCTTCTAACTTAAAATTGCACATTATGAAGCAAAGGAAAAGAAAACAAAACCTGAGCAGTGTCTAGTCTCTCCCCCTAACCCCAGTAGCACTGAACACATCCTCCTGTTTTAGTAGTTCTCATACTAGATTGTGATTATTTTGTTTCCTGACTCCCCTGATGATGAGTTGTTTAGAGCAGAGTTCATTGTTGCTTCATCTCAAAATCCCCTACCCTTAGCAAAGGAATTAGGGCAGACAGAGCAACTCAAGGGCTTTTTAAATGCATGTACAAACTAACATACTCTGTTCTTATTTGACTTGTGACAGTAATTTGATCCAACTACCTAATCGTAACAGACTTTTAAATAGTTAAAATCCTATGGATCATCCTGTGTTATGCTATGTTTTGTCTCTCACTTTTTCAGGAGTCCCATGGTTAAGAATGCTTACAGTCAGTTTCTTTGAGTTTCAGACAATCAGCGCAACTCTTTTTGTACAAGTGTCAAACTGCCCTCCTCCTTAATCAAATACATACATACACATATGCATGTTAATAGAGAAATATATGTGGGTGTTCTTATTGGTAAAGCATTCCTTTGGACCCAGATTACCCACACCTCTCCTCCTGATCCATGCTGGTGTCTGCTCAAGCACTTCTTTGCTAGGGCAGAGTTCACTTTAATTTTCCTTTGAGCTAAAGGTTGAGCAGGTGAGTTAGCAAGTTGAACATTTAAAGAACCAAACCTGTTTTTCTACAGAACCAATGAATAGTATACCTAAAACGAACCATTTGGCCTACAGAAACAAAGAGACTTTCATCCCGGCAAGTATTGGTAAAGGGTCATAAGTAAGGTGGGGCCACTGAGAATAGCTGTCTCCTTTTAAGAGTAGCAGGCAGGCTGAATGAGAAGGGGTTAACGGCTGAGTTAGTGTCAGGATCTGCTGAGGTGTGACCAGGCTTAAGCTTCTTTATTTAAAGCCCTTTGAAACTCTCTTTTTTATTTCTAATCTGCTTCTTGTCATCTGTCTTTAAAGGCTCTGTGTATATGAACTTCAATCTCTGTGTTCAAACCTGAATTTTCTACCCTAAACCTGATGGGCTGTGCCACACCCTCTTCAGAGGAAAAGGGGAGATAAGCTTCCCCTGGGGTGTGGGGTATACGGGAACCTCTTAGATTTTTTAATGTAATTTTTTTGTGATCTACGTATCTTTAAAAAAAAAAAAAAGACAATAAAAAAATGCTGTTAAAAAAAAAGTTTATACTTTTATTCAGGAGACCTTGGTTATTCCCTGTGGGCTAGAACGAGGACTAGAATTAAGGTAATTAAGCCGGAAATCAGCGTGTAGGACAGATAGAAAAGGAATTCTTGGAGGCAGAGAGATTACTGAAGTACTTCAGGTATGAATTGCTAAGTATATGGAGCTGGACTGAAATGTTGTATGCAAGAAGCCTAACACAGTTGTATTTGGATTTAACCAAAAGTATATTCACCTGTATAAAATAGGTTGATATTAAATAATAACACTTTCTTGCTATGCAGCAGGAGACCAGGAATTTGCCCAAGTTGCCCCTGCAGGCTGAGCCCACCGCGCCCTCTCCTCTATTGTGGACTCGAAAGCCATGATGTTTTTCAGCAGAGCCAGCAAAACCCAAGCTTCTCCTCTCTCTGTGGTGTTCACAGCTCTAAATGAGGTGAAGGTGCAAGAGGTGACTGACATTTTGTACACACTGCAGTCTGAAGGGTGAGGGTGAGGTGGTTTCTGCTCTCAGAGAACCCCACTTAAATGAGGAAGATGGTTCCCACTATTGGGGGTGTGTCCAGCTTGAGGAACCAAGACTGAACACATAACACACAGCAAACCACGAGACAAAAGGACAAGGTACTATGGATCACTGTAGTGGGGTGCCTGGGGTGGGGTGGGGGCACTTACTGACCGAGGAGGTTGGTAAGGGGTACCACCACTAGGGCAGGCTGAGGCAGCTTCAGTAATAATCAGGAGCCTTACAGGGGGATGCCTTGAAATCCTCCTCTGTCAGCCTCCCCCACCACCCCAGGGAAAAAAAAGAAAGAAAAAGAAACAGAGCTTTAAGCTTCTGTTACTCCATGGCAGATGTAAATGTATGCACCAAGCCTCACCAGTCCTGCCCGGGCAGGACAGTGCCTTGAGGACTGAGCTGTGCACACGTTGTCCTGTGCAGCAGTGAGCCATTTTAGAGACGGAAAGAGAAGAATGAAAAGAATCAAAGGTGACTCAGGTTTGGAGCTTGGCAGAGTATATGATCCTTATGTTACCAAAGGGAATCTGTAATCTGACGTGTCGGTAAATAGGGAGCAAGCTATGGTTTTTTTTCAGATGTGTGGTAGGATTCTTCCTGGTCAATAACAGAACATCCAAATGGCATCAGAATCACTGGGCTTAGAGTTTAAAGACCTGAGTTCAAGGTCTACCTCTGTCACATAACTGTAATTGTAAACAAGCCACTTTCTGTTCCTGAGTTTCAGTGTTCCTGTCTATAAATGGGCTAACATGTCTATCTTGATGACCAAATGAAGCAATACGTATGAAATCATATTTAAGCTATAAAGCTGGTATTAAGATAGTCACCAGGCCTCTGGTGAGCGCAGGTAAGCATTCGGGTGATTTTTGAAGTTATCAGAGGCTGTTGATAGGTGGGACTTTCTAATGGAGGATTGCTGAGAGCCAAGCCTTCACAGTGAACCAGTCCCGCAGCTGAGCTTTGGGGGTAAGGGGCTGCAATGGAGAAATGGAGGCAGTAAAAGGAAGGGGGAGTAGCAGATCGGTAGTGAACAGATATGGGCAACCGTGTCAAACACCATACAAACCCTATAGATATGACCAGAAAATGTTTTCCCAATGAAAAGGAAGAAAATAAGGAAACTGAAACATCAAGAATGAAAATCCTTAAAAGGCTGAGATCATTGTGCCCTTGAGCATAACTTGGTGTGAAACACATCATATCCCTCCTCTTTGGTTAAAACTGTGCATGTCAGTCTCTTCAGACTTCTGTGAGCCTTCTTGATCAGTGGTCAAAGAACTTACTTGCTTGCTTGTAGCTACCCCTAGCTGAGATGGTAGAAGAGCCTAAATGCCTGAGTAGAAGCTTATTCTGGAATGTCAGAAATAAGCAGTAAATCTGACTTGTAGCACTTCAGGTGGAAATAAGCAGTAAATCTAACTTGTAGCACATCAGGAGCCAGATGCATTCCCCCCCCTACTCCCACCCCCACCAAATGCCTAATCCTGTACCTATCTCTTCATATCTGTAAGCAAGTTCTCTGGCCTTCCCCAGGGAAAGACATAATCCTTTGTAAAAAGGGGCAAGAATTATTTGGCAGAAAGCACCGAACCTTATCAATACTTGATAAATGTTACCTTTTCTTCCTTTATCTTAAGCATTTGTTTGTTTATTTCTATTACCATGAAAAACAAAACAAAACAAAAAACACACCATGCTGTACCTGTTGTCTGCCTAGGAGATTTTTCAGATTTGGTTTATGAAGTACCCAAAGCAATACCGTTAAAGTAGCTATTGTTTAGTTCTTGCAGGGAAATTCATTGTGTAAAAAGAGGCATGGCACAATGTAGCTCACTGGACTTGGGGTCAAGACCCTGCAGTTCTCCACGTAGCCACTGAAGCAGCTCATCACTCTGTGCCTCAGTCTCCTGGTTTATAAAATAGATGATTTCCAAAGCCTCTGTCTCAACTATGGTTTAATGAGTGTATCCTCTGTTATGACAAGACTGGAGATTTTCTAAGTAAATATATCACCTAACCTCAGCTCAGCCCCCCTCTGTATGCACACTTATCTGAAACACAGCCAAGAGGAGGGGAGTAGACAAAGAGGTGTCAAAAAGTCTATGTGTTTTACTCATAAGGAGCCCTCCAGACCTGACTCTTATACCTTCTAAGAAGCTTGGTGAACTACTGCCCAAATCTGTAGAAGCTCAACCTCCCAGAGAATGCCTGTGGTCTGTAGGTACTCTACCATTGTAAGAATTCTCAGGGACAACCTAGTATCTTGGGGGCAGGAGGTAGGGATAGAGGGAGCCAAGCAACTGCAGAGAACAGACACTCAGCTTACGGCCGGCATGTCTGATTAGGCACTGAAATCATGGCTCTATGGCCCACTCTAAGAAGTAATACTCGTAGTTCTGACTTTGAGTCATTTAGAAAGGGATAAGGAAGAAGTAAATGTGAAGTCTATTTTAGAAACACTTCTATCACAAACAGAAAAAAGAAAGTTTTGAAGCTTCCAAGAATATACCCTCACTTATCTGAAAAGTGCAAGCACCAGGAATGGTTTACTGGCTGTGAATATGCTTTTCTTAGCTGATCCGATATCTTCACTTGAAAACAATTTTATTCCCTTAATTTTGGATGAGCAAGCCAAACAATCCATTTAAGTTACCAGCTTGCCTCAACATGCTCGTTGAATGTTTATATTGTTGATCCTCTTTGTGTAAGATTTGAGAATAATATGACAGTTTTAAAACATCATTTTAGACAGCAATCATACCTTTATCTCAAATGAAATTTCTAATTGGAATTGCCATCAAAGAGGACCAAGAAGCTGGCCAAAAAGCAACCATCAAAACAAAACAAACCTGGATAATTCATATAATTCATAGACCAACTATGCAATTATTAAATATACAAAGGTTGATTATATTTCCAGTCTTTTTTCAGAAAACAAAATCACTCATAAAGAAGTGGATTAGCCAAAAAGGAAAGTCCTTTACCTTAAGGGAAGTCCCTGTGAGAATGGGAGAGATTCCTGCATTCTCAAAGCCCAAAAAGAAAACTGTCTAACCAAATATTTCTGGACTGTAGTCAACTTTTGTTGCAGGAGAACCCTATTTTACCTTAGATTCTGGGCTCTGATTTTTTATTTGAAAGAATACGATTGTAGAATTAAAAGTGAAGAGTTCCTAAGGACTCTAGAATTTGCCTCAAATAAAATAGATAAACAAAACTAAGTTGGAAGCATAAGTGAAAGAACATGGCTACTTTTCATCTGTGGTTTGTATTTTCCCAGTTGGAAGTCAGGTTGGAAAAATAAATTATATAGACTCAGGTTTGTTTATATTTTAATTGCCTCTAAGAAAAAAGTGGGTAATAACAGGTACCATTTATGAATACCTGCTATGTGCCAAGTATTCTGCATGTACTCATTATATCATGGAAACCACCCAACATTCTTATAAGGTAGGTATTAACCCATTTTAAAGATGAGAAAACTTAGGCTCAGAGACTTCAGTAAATTGCCTGAGGTCACCCAGGTACACTGGCAGAGTAAGAATCAAGCCCAGATCTGTCAAACCCCAAATACCATATTCTTTCCCCCGTATCATCTTGTTCTTGTTTTTCTTTGGCTGCCCACCTTTATTTACCGAGTACTTTCTATATGCCAGACACTGTTCTCTGTGCTTTATGTAGTTTCTTTACAACCCTGAAGGTTAAAGTTATTTCAGTTTTATGGATGAGAAGAGGCTCAACCTATCTGCCAAAATTACCCATCTCCCAAGTGGGCTGGCACGGAGCTCACCCACCTCCAAAGCAAGTGCTCTTTTTAACACCACCCCCCCCCCCAGGTAAGTTAGTGCCTGGCCCTTCCCCCAGGCAGAACTGAACCTAAATTGACCAAAGAATGGCATGCCTTACCCTTGAGCATTTCCAGGGAAAATAATCCCACACCACTTATTCCTTTTCCTATCATTTAAATACCCCCAGCACATTATAAATCCAGAAAAGAGAATGCTTTAAAAGTATAATGTACGTTATCAAAAATATGCTAATGAAGGTTTCTGCATAGGGAATAACAAGGTGACCAGGTCTTCTAACCCTGTCCTGTGAGGAAACTTGTAATCACTCTTGGGGGCATTGGTTTCCAAGCACTGCCAGATATTTGACTTAAACTGTGTCCCATCCCAGTCTTCCCCCCAACCCCAAGCCTCTGCCTCTACTTTATGGCTTATCCACATAGGAAGTCAGAGTCTTTTGAGAGAATAAGGCGATACATATAAGATGCTAACAGCAAATTATCATGCTTTCCACTTAAGCCTTCCTTGAATAAGAGGGACACACAAGTCTTACGAGATGTTTTATAGATGTCAGTTCCCATACTGAGGAGTGAGTAACTGCTCTCTTCTAATACTAAATAACTTATTTTTATTTGTGCATTGTACTTTCCAAAGCATTCTCTATTCTGGGTTTATACTGTGCTGGAGTATTTAAATTATAAGAAAATATCTACCCTCTGGAATGAGCAGAATGGAATGGTTCCCCTATAAAAATGTACAAGGGTAACAGTGCTCAGAGAAAAATGCACACATTCCTTTGCTTTGTGTTCAGAACGCTGTAGTTTCACATCTTTATTCAGAAGCCCTCTGCACCAGCATTCTACCCCCCAACCTGCATCCCAACCTTCCTGATCACCCCAGAGTGAGCCCCTGGCACTTGCTCTGCTCTGACTGCTCAATACTATTCCCGCTGCTTGAAAGTCCCTTGCCTTTCTCCCTCTCCTCCCAGTCATAATCCCCCCTCTGCAGTTGCCTGTCAAATACTAGTCACCTCTAAGCCCTGCTCAAAACCATCTCATGGAAGAAGTCTTCCTGGAAGCCTTGAGATGGAATCTATCTGCCCACCGCATGCACTGTGGTGGTTAGTACCTCTATTACACCGTTTCCCCCAGCTGCCTTCTTGGAAACGCTGACTGTTGAGCCTCTGTAAGCACTTTAAAGAGGACACCTAGGTCTTACTCAGCTTGGCCTCCTGACCTAGAGTCTGGCACACAGTAGATGCTTGGAAAACATTTGTCAAATTGGATGCATGTTGTTGTTGTCCCTAGTGTATACAGTTTATTACTAGAATCTTGGGGCAGGGTAGTGGGGAGCTAGATTAGTTTGAGGAATTTTTTTTCTTCGTAAAGTCCTGTTAGTTATCCTTTACATTGAGGTAATCACAATATTTGCAAATTTAAACCTGGCTCGTTTGTCCTAATGTTTCAAGGCTGGGATCAAAACGGACCAGTCCTTTTCCTTCTAATCTTCTACATCTGGTACATTGTCAATGAATTTTTGAAATTTGAAAGCCTATGACTCTTTAAAGAGTTTTCCCAGTTTTTAAGTGCCAAGACTTTTCCATTTGAATAAATGTCAATTCATTTAAGAATTCTTTTATTCTATTTTCCAAAATATTCCCTAATTTAGCCAGGTTACTTTTTTAATCCTCCCAAGCCAGGAGTTTTATTTATTGTGACTAAATTCTTTTAAAGATAGAAGTTAAAACAATACTTAACGTTGTTAACATTAATGGCATCCTCATTAGATTTCTTTCTGCAGCTAATAAAAACATGTTTTTATTTTCTCCTTTTCTGCATATCAAGTTCAGTAAGCATTTCTTCCCCTTCATGCTTGAGCAATACAATCACTGGATATGTATTGGCTGCCTCCTGTGTGTTAGCCCTGTGCCACACAGCCACAGGTATAGAATCAAGACAAGTGTACTTAAACGGTTAGCAGTCCAGCTGAGAAGGATATAGTCTGTATGGACAGAGGAAATGGAGACATTGCCCAGTGACCTGGCAGGCAGGAAGGCTTCCTGAAAGAGGGCAGGCTTGGGCTATGTCACGGAGTTGGAAACGATAACAGGTTGAAGGCACTGAACAAGGAGCGAGGCGTGAGGAAATGAGTGTCAGAGCAGCAAGAGGGCCAGAGTCCAAGTGGGAAACATGCCCAGAGTCCTCAGAAACCAGGCAGCAGAGCAAGGCCGGAGGCACAGAGTGCAGCAGACAGTCCACTTCTAGAAAATGGGGGTCCTCAGTTCTAGGGTGGTGTGGAGTATGCTCACTGAATGTGGAACATGCTCACCAAACATGAACAATGAGGGAACAGACAAAGCAAGGGGAAGTTGACAGAGAAGCCCTCAGGGCAAGGAAGAGTTCCCATGCTGGGTACCCCTTGGTCCCAGCCTCAGCCACTGGTATTCTCCTCTCATCCTGATGAGGGCCACCCAGAGTGAGCTCTGTGTTGGGAGCATGCAGAGTTCTAGGACAGAGGCATTTTCCTAGTAAGCTGAGCGTTGGTGAGAGCAAACCCAGATAAACCCAGAAAAGTAAGGAAGGCCCTTCAGGTTGGGAGGGCAGCCTGGCCCCTGTGCTCCTTGAGGCAGCATCTGTTTTCTTCATCTTTCGGTGACCCATTTCCCCCCACATACCAAAAACTGGGAAGTAGTTGGAAATAAAGAAAGTGAGATTGATAAAGTAGGGTAGGTTATGGCTTTTCTCGATTGAATATACTTATGATACCAAAAGAGCCAAATAAAAAGTAGAAAATTGTTATGTCCACACAATATCAAATGCTTTATCAACTTCCTCCCTCTCTGTGTAATATTCCCCAGATTCCAAATCCCATTCAACATTTAACCTCCTAGAACTGACTCAGTTATCTCCTCCACAGAGCTCTAACCTCAGGCAGAGTTTGCTTGTCCTTTGCGTGTCCATCACCCTGACATGCTGAACTCCAGTGCCTTCTGGACCTGGCTGCTTCCTTCCCTAGACCATGAGCACCTTCCTTCTTCCCAGCACAACATCTTCCAGTTAAAACATTTCAGAGGAACGGAACAGCCGGATGGGGTGGGGGTTGGGGGATGGGGGGGAGTGTTGGCCGAAGAGCTCATTTTGCCCACCTGATAGTGTTATCATGTGCCTTTTCTTAGGAATATATTAATTCACGATGTTCCAGATTTTAGTCTCCTTTTTCTTTTATATTTTTCATTTTCCTTTACAACATTGGTATTAGAGTTTTTCTGAAGACCTTTCGACTTTCCTGACCCTTTTAGTTTTATAAATGCCCCATTTTTTAAAAGTAATATTTATTTGGAGGAAAAAAATATACACAAGATCATATAAAACATTCCCATGCACTTTATTTTTTTTTTTTAAGATTTATTTATTTCTACCTCCCCACCCCCCCAGTTGTTCGCTCTCTGTCTATTCACTGAATGTTCTTCTGTGACCGCTTCTATCCTTATCAGCGGCACCAGGAGTCTGTGTCTCTTTTTGTTGCATCATCTTGTGTCAGCTCTCCATGTGTGCGGCGCCATTCTTGGGCAGGCTGCACTTTCTTTCACACTGGGCAGTTCTCCTTACGGGTTCACTCCTTGCATGTGGATCTCCCCTAATGCAAGGGACGCCCCTGCGGGGCACAGCACTCCTTGCGCACATCAGCACTGCACATGGGCCAGCTCCACACGGGTCAGGGAGGCCCAGGGTTTGAACCGTGGACCTCCCATGTGGTAGACGGACGCCCTATCCATTGGGCCAAGTCCGCTTCCCCCCATGCACTTTAAAGAATAATAGGACAAGCATGCTGCTGGCTTAAGAAGTCAGATACAGTGCCAGTGCCTCAGAAGCCCTGTGCATGCCCCTCCTGAAGTAACCTCTGCACTGAATTTCACTTATGGTGACTGTCCCCTTGATTTTCTCGATAACTTAATCACTTCATATGTATATATTCAAAAACAATGTGGTGGAAGATAGACTGTGGTTAACAGTAAAAATATGAGAGTGTTCTCTCCTGAGCTATAACAAACATGCAACACTAATATATGGTGTTAATAGGGGGTGTATAGAAAAAATATACCAAATGTAAGCTATGGACCATAGTTAGTGGTAATAGTCTGGTGATATTCTTTCATAATCTGTAACAGATGTTCCACAACAATGCAAGGTGTTGATGGAGGGGTGATGTGTGGGAATTCTACACATTATGCATGATTGTTCTGTAAGTTCACAAATTCTCTACTAAAAAATATATATTAAAATAAAAATAAAAAATAGGCAAAAATAATATATCATTATTTCTATTTTAAACTTTATATAAATGAAATCATACTGATTGTATTCTACTGCTGTGAATATTAATGTCCCATATTTTAAAACTTTCTGAAATTATAAATATTTAAAACATGTAGAAGTATATAAAGAATACTAAGACAAATACCCATGTATCTACCTTAGTCAAATTTTAACATTTTGCTGTAATCACTTCTGGTTTTGTTTTGTTTTTTTCATCGTTGGTTATTTTCAAAGAAGTAACACATTATCAGTTCAGTTGAAGGCCCCTGAGTGCCCTTCACTGACCTATTCCTGTACCTTTCTCCCCTTGCTCCCAGAGGCAAGCACTATCCTGACTTTGGTATTTCTCATTCCCATGCATGTTTTTATACTTTTACTAAGCACAAACACAAAAATAGTATATAACATTGTTTGCAGGTTTTTGAACTTCGTAGTGTATATTGAGCATCACTTATCTCTAACTTGCTTTTTTTACTCAGTATTATGTTCTTGAGATTCATCTTCGTTGATATGTGAACCTCTTGCTCATTCATTGAAAGTGCTCTGAGGTAGTCTATGAATGAATAGACCACAATTTATTTATCTAATCTCCTGTGGGTAGACATTTAAAGTGTTTCCAACTTTGTCATAACAAACAGTACTACAGCAAGACTCTCCTACCTGCCTTCCTGTGTACATGTGGTGATTTCTGAGTGGAATATGTGCATCTTCCTTCTCACCAAACAAGACATTACAGCAATTTACATTCTCATTAGTGAGTGAGGATTCCCCGTGCTCCACAGCCATAACAACACTTGGGTGTCGTCAGTTAAAACAGTTGTCAATCTAATGGGTATGAAATGGAATCTTACTGAGATTTTAATTTGCCTTTTTCTTAAATGCTTCTTTCTTTTAGGTTAACATTTATGGAATGTCTGTTGTGTGTCATGTACTGTGCCAAGAGCTAGGAATACAAAAATAATTATATTACTTAGTAGTAGGAGTAGTTATATTATTATAATGGTCCCTCATCTGAAGATGCTCCCAGTCTTTGCAGTGATTCCTTCTTGGGGAGGCTTATCAGAATCACCTGAGGTGCATTTTCAGAAATGAGAGGTATGGGGAGCCCAAGCATCTGCCCTGGTGAGTTCCATGGTGACATCAGTGCTCACTTGTGGCTGAGAGCCTCTGATCTCATGGGGGGAAAAGCACAGCTGATTCAGTCTGGGCTCCTTTTTGTGGTCAGGGGAGAGAACCTTGACTCTTCAGCAGCCAACACTATGCCATCTCTTTCATCTTGAGTTCTTCTTAACAGTTTTCCATGAATGTCTCATTGGTTATTGGGTCAGTTAATTTGCATCTAGAAAGAGCCTCAGAAGCAAATGCTAAACAAAATAGAGGCAAAGGCCACATTTCCTGTAACTTGAACTATACAGGACAGCTGTAAATCTGGAAGGAAGCAAGTAACAGAAACAAGCGATGAAGGAAACAGTCTCTGAACTGTGCTTAAGGAAAGTAAACCCAGAGCTCACACTGCCTCATTTCACATTAGCCAAGTACCTGCATCCTGCCAGGCTCTGCTCTAATTGCATTGTCAGCCAACCCTAAAATTCTTCAGAAGCTGAGACACATGTGGAACAAAGTGGACAAAAAAAGAGAAGAGGCAAGAAATAGAGAAGATACTGCACCAGAGTTGGCCTTGGTGAGAAGTGGCAAAGAAAAAAGGGATTGACCAGAAAAAGGAAACAAATAAAACAGCAAATTTATAGACAGGACAAACAGCTTGTCACACCTCAGTAGCCTTGGGGGGCCTCCATGTGCCACACGAAATGTATATCACCTCATAGCTGCTGGGCAGTTTGGGGAGGTTGGGCTCCCAAGTAGGAGTTGTTTATGACATAGCAAGTGGAGTCTTCCTTAACACTTGAGGCCATCATGTATGATGATTTTAAGATGTTTTCTCTGTCATCAAGAAAGGGCTTAATTATTTTCAGTATGTTATATTTATGGAGAGATGAAGGCATGTACAAATGTTATAAAGATTTTCATGAAAATAATTAGCATTTGAGCTCCTGAAGGCTTGTGAAATGTAGACATTTCACATATATGGAAAAGCAGTGTGTGAAGCCAGGTGAAAAGGAAACTAAGGAAAAAACAGAGAAGGGAAAGAGAATTAACATTTACTTAGTACCTACTGGGCTTTTCTTTAATCCTTTCAACAACCCTATAAGATAAGAATTACTATCCTTATTTTACAGATGAGAAAATCAGGATTCAAAGAGCTTAAATGTATTGCCCAGTAGTAAATGGTAGGGACAGGATTTGAGCCCAGTTTTATTTGACTCCAACGACTGTACCTTTTCACACCATACCATGCTGTCTCTTCCCATATTAGGAGTTTTTACAGTTAAAACAAAATTCGAGAAACTTCAGGCATCAAGCTGGTAATTTTTAAACCCCAAGGTAATCTGTTTTCATGATCAGATGACACAAAGACAGTGAAAAAATAAACAGATTTCTACATATGGATGAATTTGTTTATTAAAATCTGGGTAATATTTAGTGTCCCTTGTCACTTAAATGAAAGACAGCAATGAAAAAAGGAGACACCATTTGATTTTAATACCTTGAATAGGGATACTTCTGAACTAGAAAACTTTCTGTTTCTTGCAGGCAGGTATTTTGGATATGTGGTGTTTAATTTTCTAGTGGTAAGAAACCAGGTCTGTCAAAGGTTGAGTATGTAGTTCGTAAGAGTGGGGGCGACCATAAATAAGCAGCAGTCTTCCCACATTGGTTGTGTGCCCACTGGGGGGGTCACCTGGGAATAAGATGTGTCCAAATTGCCCTTAGGAAGAATCAACCTCAGATGGAATTGTTGTTGCAGGGTGAGTTTACACGAGTAAACAGGGGTTAAGGCAACCCCATACTGAGGCCTTGAGGAACTGCAGAGGCCTAAGAGGGCTGGAAATGGGATCATAACTATAACCACCACAAAGTGAACCCAGGAGTATTTTCCCTACTAACCCAAGTACTAGGGGAAAAAAGCATGGGAATATATAGCTTGTAAGGTTTGGAGAAATGAAGTAATGGCTGACTTGTGAATAATGATAAAAATATTTCATGATGTGACTCCCAGGGAACCAATTATGGTTAACCCCTCATTGGTCTGGCATTTTCAAGGATTGAATTGTCCAACATAACTGAATTTTCCAGAAAACTAAAACTTTCCTATATATGTGCCTTGAATGTTTTTTAACCATGTTTGATGGAAATATTTCTGAAATAGATTACACAATTATCCAACCTTCCTGAACAGAAGCTACAAGAAATAAACATTTATTGTTTATGCCGTGGATGGCAGGTATGAGAAGACCTAATTTTAAAAGTGTTTAAGCAGTAAGGATTTGCAGTAGTCTCACGATAAGTCCAGAGGTGGGCAGTCCAGGAATGATGAATTTGGCAGCTCAGAGATTTCGGGCTCTGGCTTGCCTTCTCTGTATTTCTTTTGACTTTCCCCTCATGTCACAAGATGGGTGCCATAGCTCCAAGCCTCCAGACCTCACATGAGAAAATCTAAGGCACAAACAAAGCAGGGGGTTTCCCCTTGCATGTTCTTTAATCAAAATGGAAAATACATCTCAGAAGACCCCTGGAAGACTTCCCCTTGAGCCCCATTGGCAGAGTTGAATCACATTATCATGCTTTGGTTTTAAGGAAAACTGAGAGTGAATATCCAGCATTTTGAGATTCTAGAGCAGGAATAAGACTCTGCCCATAAGAAAGAAGGATGGAGAATGGCTGTTGAGTAGGCCACTGTTTCCCACCATTACCAAGACTGGGGGTGAATACCACTTAGTGTGTGGCGAAAGCCCAAGAGATCATTGAGCTTCTTTGTCCCTAGGCTGAATGGCCCCAGACTGCTCCTGAGTCTGCTTTTTTTAATTCTTCTTTATCCTTCCTTTGTGCCAGACTGCTAGTTATCACTGCTTGCTGTTAATGTGCCTTGTACTCATCTTGCCTGGAAAAATCATATAATCAAACTTGTTAAAATTATGCCCAAAATGTTCTGAGTACCTGACAAGGTATCAGAGGCATTTGTGGCATTTCTTTTGACTGTTCTGGGTCATCTTTCCATTCTTGAGGATTTGGGGTAAGTGAAGAGTTTCTGAAGCGTTTTGTGAATTTTAGATAGCACTTTAATGAAATCATAACAGTGAAAGTAGAAGCATTTGGGATTAGTTAAGCTTGTTTTACAAAGGAAGATAAAACTGTGACTGTCAACCTGAACCTCAGGATGGTTTGGAGAGAGACAACCAAGCTTATCAGTGCATTCTGCTCCCTCCCAAAGCTGCAGGAAGGTTTTTACATGGAGAGCCCTGCTAGTTCTGGGACTGTGACCAATGTAACCAAACACTGCAACCATTCCAGCATGAGGCTAGGAAGGGCTGCCACTCAGAAGGCTGGTATCAAGAGGGAACAAGTCTTGAGAACTGCTTGGGTTGTACAGAATTGGAAGTATTTGAGTGTGACTTGTTTCAATAAGTTCTTGAAGAAAGTAATGCTGTAGAAATGGTTGTTTGAGATTCCACTGTACAGGTAGGGGCCATGCCTTCTGTGGATAGAAAGCTGACCAACAGGAAGAAGAAAATAGGAAGCGGTTGTCAAAATACTATTGACGATGAGTAATCAAGCCAAGGGGAATTACTGCTCTGGGAATACAAACCTGGGTCAGTAGACAGGTTGGAGTCTCAGGAAGCAAACAGTTAAAATATTCAATTATGATATATCTGGAACTATGAGCCCAAACTGCCTTAAACCCAGGGAGCTCCTTCAGAGCAAGTTAGCAGTTTGAAGGCCTGAAGTCATTATTTCTCTATGGACCAGAAGATCATGGGTTTACCTATAAGCAAAGTTCAGTGACAGAAACATTTGGGGATAAGGTAAACCAATGTTTCAAAAATTATTCCGACTGGTTTGTACCATTCAAATCATTCTTACAAAAAGAATACAAAGTATTTCTTATAAGTATTTTAGTTTTTAACTCATTTTTATGCATAAACATTTTTAAAGAGCCATCCTTTTGACTCCTGACTGATAGAGGTAAGGTTCAACTTAGTTGAGCAAGATATTTGTGTTTTTTCAATTTCATTTTCACATATGTGAATTAATAAGTGGATTCTAATTTTAAATCAGAATACTCTGAGCATTCCTGCTCTCCTAATAATCCAGCCACTTGAAGGTATTCAGATTTTACTATTGGCATCAACTACTTTTAGTTAGACACATCTCCATGGAGAGCTATTCATATAATCACTGCTTTCCGTGGAGTCATGGTACACATTAACATATACCTTTTTTTTTTCCATGAGAGGTACTTACTGTATTAATCAGCCAAACAAGTACTGATGCAAAGTACCAGAAATCTGTTGGATATTATAATGGGTATTTATTTGGAGTTGAAGCTTACAGTCATAAGGCCCTAAAGAGTCCAACTCAAGGTACCATCAGAGGTATTTGCTCACCCAAAGTCATTTGCCACATGTTGAAGCAAGATGGCAGGTGATGTCTGTGAGGGTTCAACCTGCCTTCTTAAGGCTTCATGGTCCCAGCTTCTTCTGATCTCAGCTGTAGGCTGGCATAAGGCTCATCTCTCTCCCAGGGGCTCTTATCTTTCCAGGCTCAGCTGCTCTGATCTCTTCACAAGGTCAGCTGTATACTCTCAGGCTTATCTCTCTTTCTGGGGCATCTGCCATGTCTAACAGAGCCGTCTCTCTTTTCTCACATATCTGCTTCTCTGTGTATATATGTCCGTCCTTGTAAAAGTCTGTTTTATCCCCACCAAGGGGGCAGGGACTCAACCCTGCATGCCCTAATGATGTGGTCAAATCAAAGCTATAATCTTGATTTAATTAAGTAAAAGTGAAACGTCTGAATTTAATACAATCAAAGGGGTATTGCCCAGAGGAACAGACCAGTTTACAAACATAATATCTATTTTTGGAATTCATAAACAATACCAAACTACCTAGGTAAATAAATTTGGAGTCATATTTTTAGTTGTTTGTGATGCTAATTAGGCATTAGGAGATCAGAAAGAATGACTGAGAACTAGGTAGGAGCATCATTTTGCACAGCATCAAAATTTTAATACCAGCAGCTCATTTTCTACAATACAAAATGAGAAAAACAAAAATAGAATGCAGTCCAAAGCCTAAAAAGCCAGTGGCTTGAGAATCACGTAGACTGTGGTATTATCTGCATGACTTTGGATACTGAGTGGTGACTGTTTACTGTATATTCAATTTTGTTGAATTCTATTACTTAAAATTGTTGCATTTTTCAAGGGAAGCTTATAAGTTAAATACTTCTTTGCTCTTGGTGAGTGCTTTGGGGTTAATCTGAATCTTTTTTAAATTTGGTAACTTGTACATAATATAAACATAATTGAAGTCAAAGTATTCATGAGTAAGCATTTTTTAATGTATCAGAGGAAATGAAACAATCAGAAAAAGAGCTATAAACTTCATTTTAGAAAGCAGTATTGGCGGCGGACTTGGCCCAGTGGTTAGGGCATCTGTCTACCACGTGGGAGGTCCGCGGTTCAAACCCTGGGCCTCCTTGACCCGTGTGGACCTGGCCCATGCACAGTGCTGATTCACACAGGGAGTTCCTTGTCATGCAGGGGTGTCCCCGCATAGGGGAGCCCCATGCGCAAGGAGTGTGCCCCATAAGGAGAGCCACCCAGCACGAAAGAAAGTGCAGCCTGCCCAGGAATGGTGCCGCACACACGGAGAGCTGACACAACAAGATGACACAGCAAAAAAGAAACACAGATTCCCGTGCCACTGACAACAACAGAAGCGGACAAAGAAACAAGACTACAGCAAGTAGTCACAGAGAACAGACAAACGGGGGGGGGGGGGGGAGGGGAGAGAGAGAAAGAAAGAAATCTTTTTTTTAAAAAAAGCAGTATCTGTTCAAAGTGATTGATAATGGTCCAGATCATGCTTTGTATATGAAAAGATTCAAAAAGGGGTTTCCGAATTGAATTTAAATTAGTCTGTTTTCATATTTTGTGTTGCTCCTTCATGTATTAAATCTCTTGTCTCTGGCACAGATAGACATGTATTGAGACTGCCTTGTGGCAGAAGAGTGAATATTCAAAACCTTACAATTTTTCTTTGGTTGTAGTGTGATTCATATGCAGAAACCCCCTTCAGCACTGAGTTAGATATCATCAAGAGTCAATATAGGGAAACGGATGTGGCTCAACCAAATGGGCTCCCATCTACTGTATAGGAGGTCCAGGGTTCGATGCCCAGGGCCTCCTGATGAGGGCAAGCTGGCCCACGCAGTGAGCTGGCCCATGCAGAGTGCCAGCCCACGCTGGAATGCCGCCCCATGCAGGAGTGCCCCCCTGCATTGGAATGCCACCCAGCACGGGAAAGCCACCCCACATAGAGTGCTGGCCAAAGCTGAGAGCTGGCACAGCAAGATGACACAAGAAGAGACACAGAGGAGAGAAAATAAGAAGATGTAGCAGAATAGGGAGTTGAGGTGGCACAAGAGAGTAATCGCCTTTCTCCCACTCTGAAAGGTCCCAGAATTGGTTCCCAGAGCTGCCTAATGAGAATACAAGCAGACACGAACACACAGTGAATGGACATAGAGCACAGACAACAGGGAAATAGGGTGGGGGAAGGGGGGAAATGAAATAAATCTTTTAAAAAAAGTGTCAGTATACACAGAGGTCTAAGAGGTCAAAATGGTCTGGATGATTGTTTTGGTTCTTGGTTGTGGTTTTTGTGTGTGTGAGTTTTTTTTAGAGTCTGCTACAAACCTAATTTTTCCTTCAAGAAGGCATATTGGGTGTTTACAGGACCTACTCCAAGACAAGTGGTCGGTCACCCCAGACTAGGATGATGATAAACATGTAACTATCTTATATGTAATTTTTAATATATTTGTCTCATGTAGCCAAAAATATGAACCTTGTGCATGGTTCACAATAGAAACTTCAGTTTACTAAATTACAATGATGACTTAGTGAGTGAGTTGTGAGTAGGTTATACCAGTATCCTTCAGTACAGGAGGCAATTGTACAGTAGAAGGAGGTTAGCATTTGAATCATGGGACTAGAGTTAAGCCCTGCCTCTGCCTACCTATGACATGAGCAAGTTAGTAAACTTCCTGAAGCCTCAGGTTTGCTCCTCTGTTAGATGGAGATATTAAAAATAATGTCTGCTTCATGGAATTATAAGTATCTTAAAAAGTACTCTTATAAAGGTAGAAAATTCTATACACATTTTTCTTATTATTTTTTATGAATATGCCTGTTCTTTGTCCTAGAAGTTCACACAAACACTGATATATACCTTTAAGAATGTATTATTGAAACAGTCTGTATTTATAATGATGGTTTGCCTCAACTAAAAATAGAAAATCATTTTAGCATTAAAAATTGGATTAAAAAAACCTGAAGTGAAAAGGTAAAGTGCCTAATAAATATTAGCAGCAAGGACTGGATTCAGCCTATACTATCACAGCATCTATATGTAGTGCTGAGATGAGTTCCTGCTGTATGCCTTTAAGAACCTGCCAAGACTGTAGTAAATATCATATTTATGTAGTAATACAAATGGAAAAAATTAAAACCACTAAGTATTAAAATTCTCTGCTTGATTGGAAATAGAGTGATAACATTCTCAATTTTTTTTTCCGTGGGCAAGTCACCATATCCTATAAAATAGAAAACTTATCACTTGTCCTCTTGATACCCTTTCCAAATCCATTCTTCAAGGACAGCCTCTTCTACCAAATTAGAGATGAGTAAGATGCCACCCAACCTTTGAAGAACTTATGGAATAATAGAGACTTAAAACAGGCATATAGCTAGCTCCATAATAGAGTACTGAATAAGGTAAGTTCAGATGGCTGGGAGCACCTAGCCATATGTCAGCCCTAAGCTTCTATATTCATTTCATTGCATTCTTTCAGAGCCTAAACATGCCTCATGGTATAGACCAACAATGATAGTTAGCCAAAAAAGTGCCTTGAGATGTGTATAAGCCCTAACATTCTTTCCGCTTCTTCTTTCTTTGTAGTTGACCTGCCGCTGTTTTTTCCTCGAGACCAGCCAACTCTCACATTTCAGTCTGTCTATCACTTTACCAACAGTGGACAGCTTTACTCCCAGGCCCAAAAGAATTATCCATACAGCCCCAGATGGGATGGCAACGAAATGGCCAAAAGAGCAAAGTAAGTGAAGCCACTGTTACTTCCTACAGAAAGGAACATTTTGTTTTATCTGTTCCAGGGACCAGCAAGCTACTGCCTGCAGGCTTAGTCTTGCCCTGTTCCTGTCTGTGTTAATAAAATTTTATTGAAACACAGCCACATCCATTTCTTATTATCTGTGGCTGCTTTCATGTTACAGTGACAGAGTAAGTAGTTGCAACAGCCACCATATGGCCTGCAAAAGCCTCTTTACAGAAATATTTGCTGACCCCTGATCTAGCCTCACCAGAAAGACGCCAACCTATATCTGAAAGTGTTTCCTTTTCCTTCTGTTTCTTTTGTTCTCAGAAATGGCCGGGACTGCTCTGTTCTCTTTTAATGGATTAGAGGATTTATTAGAAACCTCCTACTCTATTTAGATTAGAGAAGAAGTGCTAGGAGGGAATTAGATCTAGGGATGAATGTTGTCAATGGTGGAAAATGCTGGCAGATATTTTCATATTTGAAAAAAATGAAAAATTTTAGGTCACAGTAAACAAATGGAATATCTGCTTAGTAGTCAATATGTGGATCCAGTAACTGGTCTTCATATGGCACTGGAATCTCCTTGGAGGAATACATTGAATTATTAAATACTTCATCGCACCTGTGCAGTGTGTACCATGGCCACTCCCAAAGGAAGAGCTGCGTGGTTCTTGAAAGAATAAATGGTTACACAGACAGATTAGAACCAGTAAAATCACTGTGGAAATAGCCTGGGAATTTTTAGAGGTTGACGTTAGCTGAAAGTTGGAGTTTAGAGTACAGCTATTGCATGGAAACCTCCCTGTCTGTGGTACAAGGAGTCAACCTCATTGATAGGGAATGAGCAAATGTGGAAATATGCTGAGTGTTTTTTCTAGGTAAGACGTTAGTATCTGGAACAGCAGTCTTCATGGACCCTGGCCTCCTAGATTGAAACAACAGTGGCTCAAAATCCTAGTTTCCATAAATAAATCATAGAGTGCCATGTGGCTATCCCTTTATAACTCTGAACAGCTATATTCTCACTCCTGTGATCCCGCTGAAGGACAAACAGATCCTCAGCTGCACACAAACCAAGAATTCCGATTAAGCATCCTCCTCATTCACATAGTAAATATTTATTGAGCACGTACCACATTCCAGGCATGGAGCTCGGTGCTGAGTTTACAGTGGTAACCAGATTAGAAATCGTCTGTGTCTTCATGGAGTTTATAGCCCAGCAAGTGAAATTAAGACCTTCGTCCTATCAAACTTCTGATAGTTAGTAACCACTAATAAAGCCTGGCTTTCCTCGATCTACAGTGCTCTTGATTAGTAGGACTTCTTGCCCCTGCCTCCCCGTCTCCAAGGCCTCCCTTGGCATCTTTTACACTTTCTATTGTACAAGATCTTCACTTAGAGCAGGCTTGGGGCTCTTCTAAATGCTGATAGAGTGACTTTTTTGAAATGCAGACCTTACCAGATTCACATGTAGAATCCAAGTTGTTGTTATCTGAAACTTTAGTGTGCCCTCTCTCCTTGTATTTTCCCTTTTTGTCCTTGATGCCAAGTCTGAAGTCTATTTAGTGAAAACAAAATGCACAACTGTAAGTACAACTGGTAACAACAAGTAAGGCTTGCATATATTAGAATACAGTTTAAAAAAGGGATTACAAAGTAAGTTTCATGTTTGAGTATTGCAATTGCTTAATATTCTGGGCTTTCCCCAAGGATACGTAGGATCTTTTCTTAGAAGATGGGCCGTTATTTGTGGTATGTACTCTGGAGTATGAACCAAACGTGTCTTAGTGGTTTCCATGGCAAAGCTGCCTTGGTATACGTGTATGTTTGTGTGCCTGTGCATTTTTCTTCAGTAGGCATTTTAGCTTGTATGAATCGCGTCTTTAAGGGGTTGCAGACCACAAACCTATGATTTCAGTTTAGGAGCATCGTAAGTGAAGCCTGTTTATCTTAACAGCTGGGTTCAGAGTTTCAAGAGACATTTGCTTTATGTTAACACCAGTCTAAAGAAAACATCTGAAACAACCCTAAAAGAATCTGTTCTCTACTATAGCAAAGATGGATCCATTTTAAATGCAATAAAAGAGAAAGCCAGCCACTCATGGTAGTAAGAAAAAATAGTTTAAAAGCTCGTTCTGAAATTGAACAGAGTAACTGCCCTGGGCTATGTCAGAAGGCCAGGTGATGGATAAACACAACCAGGGAACTCTCCTGCTGTGTAGACTTGAGAAATGGTTGGAAAAGTCTGAAGAGAAAGGACAGAAAGAGAGAAAGGTCAACTGCAACATTCCGAACACACCCTGTTTCTTTGTCCTGTGAAAACATTGTATGTACACAGTACGTAAAAGGCTATAATTCACTTGGGCAGCTCTGCCCATGACATAAACACTCTCATGGTTTATGAACAGCAGTAGAGCCCTTTGAGTGGAGTCAGCTGTTTATTCCCTCCTGTAGAGCAAAATTCTAAACATGTGAACTTAGAAGGGACACTTCCTGGCACAGACCAGGGCCATTGCTACTACATGTGCTTTATGCTGCTTTATGCTGATGGCTGTCCAGCAAACCTTGTTTCTCACAAGCGAGATACCTGTACTGGGTGAGCACAGGTTTTGGGTCTTGTAGGTTCCAATTCCTATTGCAAGTTGTAAATCCTATAAGCTCTATGGCCCTGGGCAAGTCTCTTAACCTTTCAGAACTTCTGTACTCCTCCACCCAATTCAGTGGGCTTGATGTGACAGGTCAACTAGTGAATTCACATACGGCAGGCCCTTGGGCTTAGCTCACCCCATTCCTCCCACCCTCTCTGCCCATTCAAATCTCCTCATCCTTCAAGCTTCTTCTATAAGCTTCCCCACCACTTTAACTTGTGGGCAGCTCTTTCCCTTCTTAACCCATCTTATTTGACTGTTGTTCTTGTACTGCCTTGAAATACCTTTTGTATTTGACTTTCACATCTTCATTTATGTCTCATTTCCTTTACCAAATTGCAAGTTCCTTGAAGGCAAAGATTTTGCATAAATATCTCTTTTTTTATTGAGCTGTAATTTACATACAATGAAATGACCAGATTTTAAGGATACCTTTTGATGAGTTTTGTTGGAGTTCCCTTCTGCTCTTTTCCAGTTAGTCTCCTCACCCTCAAGGCTGCTGCTATTCTGATTTCTGTCACAATCTCTTGATTTTTGCTGTCATAAATACCTCGTATAGATAGAATAGTACAAATTTTACTCATTTTATGTCTTACTTTGATTCAGCGAAATTTTTAGATTACTATGCCATTGTGTGTATCCGTAGCCCATTCTTTGCTTACTGATGAGTATTATTTCATTATATCAATATACCATCACTAGTAATCTATTCACCTGTACATGGATATTTGGATTGTTTCCAATTTGGAGCTAGTATGAATACAGCTGCTGTGAATATTCTTGACAAACCTTTTTATAGACACACATTTTCCTTTCTTTGGGTGTATACCCAGGAGTGGGTATATACCCAGGAGTGGGTGTATGTGTATGATTAACTTTATTGGAAACTGACAAGCGTTTTCCAAAGGGGTCATATTATTTTCCCACTCCCACCAGCGATATGCAAGTGCATTCCAGTTGTTACACATCCTCACCAGCACATGATATTGTCAGTCTTTTTTATTTTAACTATTTCTAGGGAGATAAAGTAATATCTCATGTTTTTTTATTTCGATAGTTTTTTAATTTTTATTGTGATGTCATATATACAACAAAATTTCCAGTTTTAACCACTTTCAAGTATATAATTCAGTGGTATTAATTACTTTCACAGTCTTGTGCTACCATCACCACCATCCATTACCAATACTTTTTCATCACTCCCAAACAAACTCCATACCCAAAAAGCATTAACTCCCTACCCCTCCCAAACCCACCCTTCCCCCTGAGAACCTGTGATCAAGTTTCTGTCTGTATCAGTTTGCACGTTTTAATTATTTCATCCAAATTAAATCATACACTATTGTCCTCTTCTGTCTAGTTTATTTCACTCAAGGTTCTTCCCCATTGTTGCAAATGTCAGAACTTCATTTCTTTGTGTATATTATGCCATGTTTTATTTATCCATTCATCACTTGATAAACACTTGCATTGCTTCACCTTTTGGTTATTGTGAATAATCCTTCTATGAACATCAGTGTACAAATATCTCTTTGAGTTCCTGCTTTCAATTCTTTGGGGTATATACCTGGGAAGTGGGATTGCTGGGTCATGTGGTAATTTTGCCCTTAACATTCTGAGGAACCACCAACCTGTTTTCCACAGCAACTGCACCATTTTACATTCCCACCAACACTGTTCAAGGATTCCCATTTCTTGGCATCCTCACCAACATTTTTTTTATTTTCCTTTTAAAAAAAAATAGGCATTCTAGTGGATATGAGGTATCTCTTTGTAGATTTGATTTGTATTTCCCTAATGGCTAATGATGTTGAGAATCTTTTCATGTCCTTATTGGCCATTTATCTATCTTCTTTAGAGAAATGTCTGTTCAAGTCTTTTTTCCACTTGTAGTTGAGTTTTTTGTCTTTTTTGTGGTTGGGTTGTAGGACTTCTTTAAATATTACGGATATTGGACCCTTATTCGATATAAATTTCCAAATAGTTTCTCCCATTCTATAGGTGAAAAAGTCTTTTCACTTTTTTGATAGTTTTTGATGCTCAAAAGTTTTTAATTTTGATGAAGTTCTATTTATCTATTTTTATTTTTGGCATAAAGTTTAAGAATCCATTGTCTTCAGGTACAAGGACCTGAAGATATTTCCCTATGTTTTCTTCTTAGAGTTTTATCACTTTAGCTCTTATATTTAGGGCACTGATCCATTTTAATTTTTGTATTTGTTGTGATTTCATGGTGTTTTCTTTTTAATATCTTTTTTGTAATATATTTTTTCTTTATTTTTAAAAGATACAGAGCTCACACAAAATTTTATGTTTAAAAAATCTAGGGAATTCTCATAAGCCCCACTCCCCACATCCCCCAATTTTCCTACATCAACAACTTCTTTCATTAGTGTGGTACATTCATTGCAATTGAGGAACGTATTTTGGAGCACTGCTACATAGCATGGATTATAGTTTATATTAGTTTACACTCTCTCCCAGTCCACTTGGTAGGTTTTGGCAGGATATATAATGTCCTGCATCTGTGCCTATGATGTCATTCAGGACAACTCTTCATTGTGTTTTTAATTTCTATTTCCTGATAGCTTAGTATGTTGAACATCTTTTCATGTGCTTTTATTGATAATGTACATAAATTTCTTTTGTGAAGCATCTGTTCAAATTATGCCTATTTTTAATTAGGTTGTTTGTTGTTTTATTATTGAGTTTAAGAATTCTTTATATATTTGTCAGATATATGTATTATGATTATTTTTTCCTCATTGGTAGCTTGTCTTCTCACTTTCTTAACAGTATCTTTTGACAAGCAGAAAATTTTCATTTTTTATGAAATCCATTTTGTCACTGTGTTCTTTTTATATTAATTCTTTCTGTTTCCTAAGTTTTATGTGTCTACCCCAAGGACATGAAGAAATTCTCCGATATTTTCTTTTTGAAGGTTTAGTTTTTGCTTTGACAGGTCTATGAGGTATCTCAAATTAATTTTGGTGTATAGTGTAAGGTAGAGGCTCAGGTTCATTTTTTTGTTTCTACATATCCAGGTATTCAATAACATTTATTCAAGACTTTTCTTTCCCCCACTGAATTACCTTTGCATCATTGACAAAGTCAATTGATTATGTAAGAGTGGTTCTATTTCTATATATCCTATTCTGTTCTATTGATCTTTTTATTTGTACATGCATGCCAATACTTCTTGAAAGCAGGTAGTATAAATCTTATGTCCTTTCATTATATCACCTACTGAAAAGAAGTGTTGAAATTACCAGCTATGACAGATACCATCATCACGCCTAGTGGAAAAGAGCTTCTTAAGTAAAAGATAGCAGAGTCAGCACTGATACTTTGACATGCACCCCAGTAAACAGTCCCCCAACCTCAGTGACTTATCCAGAGATTCTAAAGTTCCAGGCTTTCCGCATCCATGGGCTGCCATCCCCTATGCCTATGTCTTTGGGACCAACACAACCAATTAGAAAAGTGGAAAAATTTTACCCTTAAGTGTTTAATCTACATAAAACCATTACTTTTTTTTAAAAAATCTGAACTCATTAGTTACCTTGGTATCTTTTACATAGTTCAGATCTGTCTAGAAGAATGGAGCTGATGACTTTTTTTTTTCTCTCCCCTTCCCCCCCGCCCCGTTGTCTGCTTTCTGTGTCCATTCGTTATGTGTTCTTCTGTGTCCACCTGCGTCTTGTCAGCAGCACCCGGGTATCTGTGTCTCTTTTTGTTGTGTCATCTTGCTGCATCAGCTCTCCTTGTGTGCGGCGCCACTCCTATTCAGGCTGCCCCCTCTTTGCATGGGGCAGCTCTCCTTGCGGGGCATACTCCTTGCACATGGGGCTCCCCTACATGGGGGGCACCCCTGCATGGCACAGCACTCCTTGTGCGCATCAGTACTGCATGGACCAGCTCATCACATCAGTCAGGAGGCCCTGGGGATTGAACCCTGGACCTCCCATGTAGTAGGCAGACACTCCATCAGTTGAGTCAAATCTGCTTCCCCTGATGACTTTTTGTAATCCCTTCTAGTCTGATAATGAATAGATGGAGTGACTTTTTTCTTGGATGTCATTGTAAAAACCATCAAGTTGATCCTAGGGACCTTAGTATAGAATTTAACCCAAATCACCTACAATAATGTCTTGTTGCACATTAAATCCATCATATAAATGGAACCACTAAAGACTGTTTCACAAAATAGTCTTCCAGTCAATACATGGGAGTAATTAATCATGAATCTCCCAAAACTCATTTGTTGTTTCCCTTCTTGCCTCAAGGTCAGAAAGAAATGTTAGGTTCTTTAGAAACCTATCCAAATTCTCCCAAAGTCCATCACTTCCCCTGTGCTACTCTTCTTCATGCATTCTTTTATCATTTGTCATCCAGTTGTTTTTGCAGTGTAGCTTTCTCTTTCAAGAATTAACAAAGGAAATGTTCATTCTGGACTATTTCAGTAGTTTTTTATTGTTAATACTCTAGTATTCCCAAAGACACTGACTTCTTCACACTTCCCATTGGTTGTCACATTCTTCAAGCCGCTGTTATGTTTTTAGTCCTCTAAATAAAACATAAAATTAGATCTGCCCCCTTTATGCAAGAGAAGGGGTAGTAGATGTCCCCAATAGATTTTGCTCCACATCCCCACCCCTTACTGCAGCCTCTGAGGTACCCTAGAACCCTAGGATTCTATGGCGCACAGGTGGAAATCCCACTTCTAAGAGAAATTTCACAGTGCTGTCTGTGGGAGGAGCCCCAAGGCCTGACAGTTCTTTGAGGACAGTGGGAGGGCTGGAGAGGGGTGACCGTGGATGTAAGTGGTTATAATCGAACCAAATTCTCTTGAAATTCATCACTCACTTTTTCACTACTTGTTGATAGCTCCATAAAGTAGCTCAGATTATCCTTTGAGTCTGTTGAGATTTTGTCCTGGAGTCAGGCCTCTCTGGATAGTGCCTGTGCTTGGTAACCTGGCCGGAGGAACCAGGTAGTACGGTCTGCAAAACACTATCCTCACTCTTACCTATCCAGACACCCACTCAGTGTTAAAGAAAATCCTGCATCTCAGCTCCCTCTCAATTAGTGGCAGAGTAGGCATCACCATCCCAAAATCCTTAAGACTGGGGAATGAGCAATGGACTAAAATAGACTTACTATTATTATTCTACTGTAGACTTATGGTTATTCTAGCAGTGGAGGAACTTTAATCACTGATGTGGAGGCAGTGGCCACTGAAGGTTCTGAAGGGAGGGAGAGGGAAAAATAAATGTAACATGGGGGCATTTTCAGGACATTGGAATTGTCATGCATGACATTGTAATGACAGATATAGGCCATTATATATTTTGTCATAAATTAACAAAATTGCATGGAACAGAGTGTAAACTATAATGTAAACTATAATGCACAGTTAGTGGCAATGCTTCAATGTGTGTTCATAAATTGAAACAAATGTACCACACTAAAGAAGGATGTTGTTAATGGGGGAAAGTGTGGGAGGGGGAGGGAGTGGGGCATATGGGAATCCCCCATATTTTATTTTTATGTGTAACATTTATGTATTCTAGTTTCTTTAAATAAGCAAACAAATAAATAAATAAACAATCCTGGCAAGAAAGGACTTCACAACTCTCTCCATGACCCACAACTGATCCTCCACCCCCTCCTTCCTTCCCCATATTGTCTGCATTCCTAGAACTGGCACCCAAGGGTAAGGGCACAATGAGGAAGGCAAGAATTGTGGTCACTTATGATTGCTCGTTCCCCACATCCCCGTTGCAAGTAGGGAACAGCAGCAGAATGGAGCTGCTCTGGCAGGAAGGTAATTGGAGAATGTCGAGGTAGGCAGAGTGCCCAGGGCTGGGCCACCAGGAAGCTCTGCCCAAGAGGCCCATCTGGAGTCAGACCTTAGTGACACACCCCACAAGTCCAATTGCTGCAATGATTCACGGGTTTTCTTTTTTCTTTTGTTTTGCCCTGAGTTTCCTAATAGTCCCCTTTAAAAAAAAAAATCCCAACTTCATCTTAGCTGAACTCTCCTCGGGAGAGAAGAGGGAATTTTCCAGACCCTAGCTAGGATAGCTTGGGCAAGTGTATTACCCTGAGAGGACAGTACAGGAACCCGAGATTGTGCGCTGAAGGGGAACCAGGAGAGGCTGTGGCTGGAAGCCTTCCATTCACCTGCATACATTGGGGTTCCTAGCATATACAGGCTCTGCCATCCCTCCTGGGCACTTTCCTCATGGCATTTGAAATGTAGAGACTATGGAGAGAAAAATAAATCAAATAAATAACATGGAATTATTGGATTCTTGAACTCTCAGAGCGAATCATTTTGAAAAGTGTCTTCAAGGGATTTGGTTTGTTTTTCATTTTAGAAGAGAGAGCAAAAGAGATGGGGAAGAATCCAGATCTGCCCAACATCCAGGCATCCTCTCCAAATTGTGTAGGTCAGAGAGAACATGTTATTTATTAGAACCTGGCATCTGTTGCTGTGAAACGATAAGCTCCATTAAAAAGCCTGGCCATCAATTACTGCTAATACGGCCCTCATCCCAGAGCAAGCAAGCCACTTACAATCCTTTTCAGCCCACACAGATCAGGCAGTACCAGGCGCGGAATGTTTACAGCCTGGCGAAGCCTCCTCACTCCCGGGGGTGGGGGGCTGCAGAGCAGGGAAAGCCCTTCTGCAGGCCCCCATCTTCTCCCAGGCCCTCTGCCTGAGTTCCTGGCTTCATTCGGTTCCATTCTTCAGCTACTTTGCTAGATATTTTAAGGACTGAGCTTGCTGCCCGCCCTGCTCTGTCTTTGAAAAACAAGGTTAGTTAGGGTTTACTTTCTGACTTCACACATGCAAGCCAAAGAAGCTGTGCTGTGCTTAGTTACCAGGGAAGCCATATGGAAGAAGTCACTGGGAGGTCAGTGTACCTTTGTGAGGGAAGTTAACTGACCTCTGTGAGAGCTACCTCCAGTGCACAAACCTAGGTTTGCCATAACCCTGCCAGCCATTAGGAAAATATTCCTTATATCCAAGTGCAGCTAGTTCCTTATTTGTGAACTGCGGTCACATATTTTCTCCCTTGGAAAAATCTGCAGATGGCTTATAGAATCAGAAAGGAAAGCGCAAAGAGCTGGTTTGGCATTTTTATAGTATACCAAAGTAGAAACATCCATTTATTAAGGGACTCTGAGTTGCTTCTGAACTATTGGAAAAAGAAACAAACAGTAAGTGAAGAAAATGGAAAGAAAGATGGCCTGGGAGTTAGGAGACAGGGTCTCATCTGGGCACCATTATTCATTTGCTGTGTGATCTTGGGAAAGACACTTCACTTTTCTGGGCTTCACCATCCTCATCTGAAAGTAACAAGTTGGTACTTGACAATAACAAATATATTTCTGGGACTTGAAATGAAAATTATGATTAAGGTAGCTTAGCATACTTTTTCATTCATGTTTGAAAGGTTCCAGCTCTGTTGCTAGAGGTCAGACACAAATTAAAAACACTACTGAATGGAATTGAGTACACTATGTACGTGATACTTTTCTGTACAACCCGTATCTGATATTTATAGAACACTTCAGTTGCAGAACATGCACACATATGCCCTGAACACACACCCAGGAAAATAATTCTAGATGTAATGTATTTTCAGATGTCAAGTTAAAACAACTTCTTGGGAATGAGGCTTGACTGTTCAGATGTGCATGTCGGTTTCTGACAGGTGCTGCCAGGGCTGCTCAGGGCTGTGGTGTGTGATGTGGAGTCCAGCCAAGACAGGAGGCCAAGCTGCTTGTTTCTAGTCACTTCTCATTAAAGTAGGAATTCTAGAAGAAAAGGAAGCATCAAAGCCTTGCTTCTGCAGAAACAGGCCTCTCTTTTGTCTTGTCAGATCATTCAGTACAGGGTCCACTTGTGAAATGAACTAGATTCATGGCTTATTAAAGTAAAGGATTTACAGAGGTGAGCAAAAGTGGGGAGGCGGTATTGGAGCAGATCCCCCTATGTCAATGATCTGCAAAATCTACAAGCAACAGCAGACCTAAATTGGGTAACCAAGGCAGGAGTGCATCCTAGGAAGGTGCATGTGTGACAGTGAAAGCTGCTGTCAGCACTTGGAACATGGTTCCAAGGAACGTTAGATATGACCTAGTACAGCCAATATGAGTATGGCTAGCATAAACCCCTGTGGTGAAAATTAAATGGAAAAATTGGCATAAAATCCCTTAGCATGGTGATTGTTCTGTAAGTGGTATTCAGTTCATCATTTTTCTTTCCTGAAAGAACTTGTTCAAGGTCATACAGTACCAAGATTAGAATCCTGTGCCCCTGAGTCCTACCTAGTCCAAAGCCCAGCCTAAGCCAACTCTGGCATCTCTCGCCTTTGCTCTGCTGTGTTCTTGCTTCCTCCCCCTTTCATAGGACCAGCACTGTGGAAGCAAAGGCTGGAGGCTAGCATGCCTGCATGCATGTCCCCGACCACCTACTCATGGAGTGCCCTGCCATGGGAACCTTCATCCTAGTGGCTCACCCAGGAGGCTAAAGGCCACTGTGCCTGTGGAGAAAGCCCAGGGCATCTTTGAGCAGAAATCTCTCCTGAGGTCTAAAGACCTGGCATTGAGAACCTTTAAAAGAAAGCAAATGCTCCTGTGTCTGAAACTTTTTATCAGGGTTTGAAGGCAAAAGAAAAAGAAGGATATTGTGATGAACAGTCTGATTTTATATCCCCAAAGGAAAGAAATCACTTTAAGCTGCCTCAGAAACAGTGGGGAAGCTGCACATTGAGAAGAGGACAGAAAATTCCAGTGACTCCTGCCTTCCCAGACAGGCAGAACCTCTGGCACTTAGTCATGCCTAATAGAAAATGGAAACCAAGAAAGCAGAAGTGAGGCCATGGTGATCGAGAGTAGCACTTAATCCAGAGAAACTTCTAACTAGTTCGTGTGTGTCCCAGTGTGCCACACAAGTGGCAGGTCAGGGTTGAGATGCTGTTCTGAACCTGGGCCCATAGGAGAACGGGCTTTGAAGCAGCCATGCTGGTGAGAATCAGGGTGTAATGATGGTTTCGCAAAGTTTATCCAAAAAACATCTACTAGTAAGCCTCCATGCTTGGTGTGTGGCTGCAGGTGATTAACTCTTTGCAAGTAATTTATTCAGCAAATATTTAATGAGTCCCCCGTATACAGAGTATATGCAAAACACAAACATGCACATGCAAGGTTGTAGGCCTCCAGCTGCTGAGATCCATCCACCTGTTTTTTGAAGAGCTCCAGCTATAAAGCCTGCTGATTGATATCTGGAATGACCCATCAATGGTCGAATTCATTCTGACTTGGGGCCATCTTTGGCATTTGGCTACCCAGTAGACTAAATACAAGCCAGAATTGCAAAGTGGGAAGCTCTGTAGCTCTTCTTAAAACTCAAAATTTAAATTTAGAAAATCAAAATGTTCTATTACTGATCATTTTGGGGATTGGATAATGCTTATACTGTCACTTTTCCAACTGTCCAGAAAAGTGAAATTTATATCAACATTCATAGAAAGGCAATACTACCTTGTGTTTCTTGGAGTAAATAATCAAGGATCATCCAGTCTATCCTGCCTATCTTCTAGATAGTAAGATTAGATAATAAGCTGATAATAATAAGTATTTACAATGCACTGGCATGGCTCCAAATGCTTTTATATTTTAACCCCTGTCATTCTCATAACAAGCCTGTAATCTAGTAGCTGCTGTGAAACCTATTTTACAGATTGCGAAGCTGAGGCCCAGCAAAGTAAATTGATTTGTCCAAGGTCACAGAGTGACTTAGCATAGAAACTTAGAATATGTCTTGAGTTTCCCAACTTTTAGACTGGCATTTTGCTTTTATACCACACTTCTCTTTTCCTTGGGTCAATTGCCTGAATTATCCCAAATTCTCTGTCTAGAACTGCAGTGAGTCTAGGTTCCTTGCCCTTGTTGACATTTAGGGTTGGCATGTACTAGTGCATATTTATAGTGGCAGGCCCTTTTTGCCCATATCACCAGCACTTTTCCCATTCATTCATTCGGCAGATGTTTATTAGATTCCAACTAGGTGTGAGACACCATATTAAGTGATATGTATGGCATGCTCCCTGCCTTCACTGAAATGGAGGAAGGATGAAAATGCTACATAAATAACTCCTTTATATAGAGACATGTGCATTTGTGCAGGTGAGGTGTGGTGGGAGATCGGAGGCAAGGAGAATATGTCTGCTTTCTGGCTCCAGGAAGCTGCCTTTGGAGGGTGGTTCGGATTTGACTGTGCAGAGATAGAGGGCAGACGTTCCTGGCAGAAGGAACAGAGTGCCCGGAAACCTAGAGCAAGAGAAGCGTGGGAGTCACAGGTAGGCCAATGTACATGGAAGGGGATAGCAGGAAGGCAGATGAGACAGGAAAGAAAGAACAACAAGAGGCAGGCAGAAGAGTTCCACAGAGTGGAGGGAGTGTGAGCTCTGGAATGAGACCAATCAGAATCCAAATTATGTTCTACCCCTTTCTTATTTATTTTTTATTTTATTTTTTTTACCTCTGGGGGCCTTAGATTTCTCATCTGACCTGTATATCAGGGTAATAATCACCCCTCCAATGGGGTTTGTGAGCATTAAACAGGAAAAATGATTGTAAAATGGTGCCATGTTGTCGGTGTTCAGTTCATGGTAGCTGTGTTACTAATTGCCAAGCTAAGACATTTTATCTTTTTTTCGGTAGATTAGGTTTTTCTTAAACAAACAAATTACATATTAGTGCAGTGATCTACCTTGGTGCAGATATGCAAATCATAATAAGTCCTTCTTGGAATTTTTAAGAAAGGCAGTAAAACCTTAAGTATAAGTTCTACGGCCACACATGTGGAATGCTGTAAAGGAACTCTAGGAACACTATAAAGGAAAGATCAGAGGTCCCTTATCTCTTCTTTGCTACGTCAGTCCTGAGGCCTTTCAGAGACCCACTCCTCCAGAGTTCAGGTTGCCAGATTTAGCTATTAAAAACACAGGATACCCAGTTAAATTTGAATTTCAGATAAACAACAGATAGTATTCTAGTACAAGTATGTCCTGTGAAATATTTAGGTCATGCTAATACAAAAAGTTATTTGTAGTCTATTTGAAATTCATACTTGACTGGGTATGCCGAATTGAGAGGCAGCCCAGGATTCAGATCCATCTGTGTGCACGTTTGGGGAGAAGGGGGTGCCCCTGCCTTCTCTCTCAAGTGATAAAGACTCTGGGTCCTTGCAGCAGACTTTGGGCAGTGCTTCAGATCATTTCTTGGGTGGAGATGAAAAGTTGGCAGCCCAACTTGAGTGTGTTTGGGGGCAGGCATGGGGGTGAAGTGGGGCAAAGTGGGGAAGGATGTTTTGCATTGGCCTTCACGGTCCCTGGCCCTCCCTGCATCTGGGCAGGAACACATATCAACCTAAGGCCCTCCAACTTAAAAGTCTCCGAGAGGATTTTCTTTTCTCACAGACAATTGATAGAATGAAGACAGCCTTTATAGTCTGATAACTTGTCTCATGGGAAAAAAAGAAAGCTTCAGGGTATAGTGCCCTCTTCCACAGTTTTCTTCAGGAAAATTACTGAAAGTGGGGGTGTTTAGTTGTCTCTTGTGGAGAGATGGGTGGCGTGAGTGGCTCCAGATGCCACAGCAGGTGTGAGAGTAGCTGACTCGGTGTGCCCACTCTTGTGACTCTGAGGTTCCCAGAGTCAGAGGGGCAAGGGACCTACTTCTGAAAGAGTACAGGACGGTCCTGCCATCTCACTTTAGAAATGAAGCACAGGAGGCCTGGATGAGGTTCTTGTTTTGTCAAGGTCACACAGCTATTCAGAATGAGAGTCTGAACATAAGTGGATCTTCCTTCTGCTCCCTTGGGCTCTTCAGTAATGTAGGGTCTGAGGATTCCTCAGCAGCCTTGTTTGGTTAATGTCTGAATCTTTTCTTTGGATTACTGGATAAGCCGTCTCCAGGCCTCCACCTTGCCACATGTGCTTTGGCACTGCCACCCTCAGCTTTATGGTTTGACTCCTCCTCTCCTGTAGGCAGATTTGCTAAACCCCTAAACACAAGACCACCACCGTGGGGAGCTGGGAGCATTTTCTCAGACAAGCCTGACCTCGGCTGACCTCGTTAACACCTCCTTGCTGATCTCTTTGCCCCACCCCAGCCAAGTGTTCTGTGGTGGAAATGGAAAAAGCCACCTCAGAGCAGGTAGCTTTTCACCTCAGTTTCGAGGGAATAATTTGTCTACGTAATATGAGGTGAAAATTAAGCAAAGCTGGGCGTAGGTGTGAGCAGAGCTTTGCCCTGGGGCTTAAGAGTGACTTTGACCTATTCCTTCTAGACTGGAGTGATTATCTGGCTGCCAGAGAGTTCTTAGAGGAACCACTTAATTAAAAGTGGTGTCACCAGCGACCAGCTTCATCTGAAAGCAAACCTGACCAAGGAGGCAGAGCAGCCCACGTGGAAGCCCAGAGCAGGGATCATGGGATCTTCCACTCTTTATTTCTTGCCCTTGCCACAACCTGTCATGAGACCAAGAAAACTTGTTTTGAAAATGCTTGACAGCCAAAACAACCTGTTCTTAGCCTGGATGAGAGGGTTTGTCCTCTCTGACCATTTATGTTAGCTGCTGACTGGAAAAAATGCATTTGCTGTTTTCTTCTTATATTGTTCACAGACAAATGTCAGTGACTTTCCAGTTCCTTGTTTCCCCTTTTTCCCAGCCCTTCACCAGAAACACTTTGACTGTACCTGAGTCTAACTGATGAATAAACACGAACAACATAAACTTAATGAGGATACAGCTAATGGTTACGTTCCTGTAAGCTGAGCCTGATATGTAGGTTGTCTTTCCCAATACTATTAGATTTTTTTAAAAATTTTATTAGAGAAATTGTAGCTTTATAGAAAAATCAAACAGAAAATTCAGAGCTCCCTTATAACCCCCCTCCTCATTACTAATGCCCTGCATTAGTGTGGTACATTTGTTACAGCTGATAGGAGAATATTATTATAAATGTACTATTAACTTTAGTTCATGGCTTCCAGCAGGGTTCACTGTTTGTGTTGTACAGTCTTACGGTGCTTTTTAAAAAAATTTTTATTCTAATAGCATATATATAATCTCAAATTTCCCTCTTTCAACCACATTCAGGTATCTAATTGAGTGCTGTTAATTCCATACACAACCTGTAATTTCCATACACAACCTGTATTTTTGGCCCTTTCTGAGCAGACTGCTACCCTGGTGACGTTAAACATGTCAGTCAGTCTCAGGTAGCCAGCAGCAGTGGCACAAAGGCCTGCACCAGTGCCTCTGTCCCTTCCAACAAGCCAGGCTACTGGCTGTGACCGTGAGGGTCGCTCCACCTCTTCTCTGCACATGGAGGGGATGGGACTTGATATGGGTTTGGCAGACTATAGCTCAAGGGTCATATGGGGCCAGCTGCCTGTTTTTATAAATAAAGTTTTATTGGAACACAGTTTTACCCAATCTGTTTGTATTTACCTTCATCTCTGAGTCTAAACGGTGGACTGGAAGAGGATCAGCTAGAAGTGGTACAGTAAAGAGGTGGGCCGTGGTGAGAAAAGGAGGATTCGTTTCTAAAGATGACTTTTTAAAAATGCAGAGAAAGAACTTATCTTTTTAATCTCCTTCCCCCAAACCCAACCTAAATAGAGTTTGCATCTCTGTGATGTTTGCTGCACTTGTGTTGTGCTAGAGGTTTGATAGGTAACCAAGACATAGGATTACTTGGTCCTCTTATTGGGGCCTCTCTGGCCTATACAAACCTTTGTGCAAATTCTAAAAAAGAGGCTCCATTTGGGTTGGTGCAGAATTTGACAAATACGTTTGGGCAAAGAAAAAGGTGTCCCCTTTCTCTGGGCAGCTGTCCCTGCTGGAACATACAATACAGTGAGCGGAGCACAGGTAAGATTTCAGCCCCCACTTGCTCCGCTGGCCTGCCTGATACCTGGCCTGTTAGAAACGTCTGGGGTTCTCTCACAGGGGCCTTCCTGGCCAACAGCAGGTTCCCTCTGCTTGGCCCTGGTTTCTTAGGCCACAGTCCATTGGGGAGCCTCCTAGAGCTTTGGGCAGACCCAGCAGACTCAAATGGTCCCCAGTGAAATGGCAGCCTGGTGGCCGTGAACACACAGACTTGGTCCCCTACAGCAGCCACATCGGCCCTAATCTAGTTTAGGTGCTTGTTTTGGAGATCCCAAGCCCTGGCTCTTCCTTGCCAGCTTCTGACCTAAAACTGGCACGGCTTAAAGAATTCACATGATTTTCCACACAGTTATATCTCAAAGGTAATATGCTAGCAGTGCAAAGAAATATGTTAAGAGGTCCAGAATAGACAAGCTCACAGGGGCGGGGACTGACCTCACCCCAGAAGAACTGGGTCACACGTTGCCCAGTGTGTGTGGGGGCGACATTCCACAGGGCACCCCACCTCAGCAGGGTGTGTCAACAGAGTGGCTTTGAGAAGGCAGCTATGAACTCCCTGTGGGTGGTAGAGCTTTGTGGTCAAATCTGATTTCCGACTCTCAATTCACATTGGAAGCTGTACTTGGGCCAGCCAAGGGGGTAGATGTTGAAAGGTCCCTACCCTACTCTTTACATTGCACGTTTCCAGTGGTTCCCAGCAGGAGCTGGAGGATGGGGAAGAAAGAGAGGCTGAGCGCCCAGGAGTGGCAGAGGACTTAATAGCCATATCTTGTCTGGCTGCTTTCTTGCGTTTAAGTGTTTCATCCCTACTCTGAGCCCCTCCAGTGTGCAGAGCGCCATGCTGAGGCCCCTGGCAAGGGCGATTCCTCTGTGACCAACGCATCCCTGCCATGGCATCCTCATTGGCCCAAGGGAATCAGCATTCAGGGAGCAGCCCCGTCATTTAGCACGAGACTCTAGGCCCAGGACCTGAAAGAACGAAATTATCTGTTAGTGTCTCCACATTTTGAAAACTTCCTCCTGCAAACCCCCAGGCTCATGGAGAGGCCCTCACTATCCACTGCAGATGGGGCAGGGGTGGCGCTCAGTGGGGTACTGGCCCTGCCTGCTCCGCGCCTGAGCCCTCAGTGGTCACAGAAGGTACAGAAGACCCTCCAGGGCTGGCAGCCTGCTGAGGGCAGGGCCCTGGCTCACACCCAAGTCCCATGCGGCCTTCATCATGCGCCTGGACCTGCTTCTCGTATTCAGTGGGAGTAGAGTAATTGTGTCTATTTTGTACATGTGATTGTTGCTGGGTCAAATGAGGTGGTTTTATTTCTTTTTTAAGATTTGTTTCTTTCTCTCCCCTCCCCCCCCCCCCATTGTCTGCTCTCTGTCCATTTGCTGTGTGTTCTTCTGTGTCTGCTTATATTCTCTGGTGGCATTGGGAAACTGTGTCTCTTTTGTTGTTGTTGTTGTTACATCATCTTGCTGTGTCACCTCTCCATGTGTGCGGCGCCACTCCTGAGCAGGCTGCGCTTTCTTCATGTGGGGCGCACACTCCTTGCGCGTACATTAATGATGCAGAGGTGCCCCTGCATGGCATGGCCCTCCTTGCACACTGCAGCCCTGCGCATGGGCCAGCTTACCACATGGGTCAGGAGGCCCTGGGGATCGAACCCTCCATATAGTAGATGGATGCGCTATCAGTTGAGCCACATCTGCTTCCTGAGGTTGTTTTAAAAGCATGGTGTAACTGTAAACTATCGAGTATCGTTAGTTCATTTTTTCAACAAATTTTGAATCCTTCTAGGATCCAGGCACTCTTTAGACAGTAGTTCCAGGGATTCCAGGCCCTCTTAGAAATAGAAGCTATTCAGTAAATGCCTGTTGAGTTCAATGGAAACAGAAGTTCCTCGGTGTGTGTGTCTGTTCGTGGGGAGTTATACAGTGGGAGTGGAGGGAATCAAATGTGATTTTTGTTCTTTCTGTGTACCTGGCACTTTGCCTCACAACAACCATGCAAGTAAGAGTTCTGGGCCCAGTTGAGGGAAATAAACTTGAGACTCAAGGAGGTCAAGTAACTTTCCCTGAGACACACACGTACTAAGTGATGGGTCTTTGCTTGAATTCAGTTTCCTATGATTCTAAAAGCCATCGTCTTGCCTCTGGGTCATGCAGGGAACAGTTGCAGGGTATGCTCCTTGCCACATAATGACACCAGGAAACCCCCCTTTCAGCCAGCCTTCTTCTCCCAAGTATCCCCCAGATCCAAATCCAAGCCAGAAATGATTGTCCCTGGTCCTAGGACTCCTGTGAAGGCAAAGGAGAATAAGGCTGTATCGCCACAAGCCACACCTCACATCCATAGAGGCACAGATTTTAGGAAAACAGTCTTTAGTGCATGCTCAAAAGCTTTTCCTGGTAAGCCCTGTGAGGAAAATCTCACCCAGTGTGGTCTTAGAGGGGTGTGTGCTTGTCTTTTTTCAGGCCTGTCTACCAGTTAGGGCCCAGAAATCACTCCAGAGGGTTGTTGATTTCCCTGGAGATCTAGAGTTTTGGAAATAAACATAGCACCCTACCGTACCCCAACCCAGAGTACCTCTTGTGCCTCTCACCCCCTGGAGAGGAGGTGACCATGGAGTCGCTCCCTGTCCTCAGTGTGGGTGCCCAGCTCAGCAATCGATGCATCCTCTTCTCAAGTATAACACCAAGAATTTATTCTGATAAAGTACGATTTAAAAAAAAAAATTTTTTTAGACGTTGTTGTCTCATTTGGTCTCCAAAAACCAATCCCTGCAATTGATAGTTACATACATTTAAGAATAGATTTTGGGAGGAAGAATAGTCATTCATTTATTCATTCAATCAGTCAGTCACTCAACAGAAAATTAGAAATTTTTGTGTCACTGGGGTGCAGCCCCAAAATGTGAACACAGAACCTCAGGTGTCTACACCAGAGGAACAACAACAACAAAAAAAATAGAAAGAGCTGCATTTAAATCTGGACAGACTGACAGATCCAGGGTGTCAGGGCCAGCACACCCAGGGGAACTGCTGTCGCAGTGCTCAGGAAGGCAGCCTGGCCTTGGGGCCCAGAGTGTATGGGTGAGGCCTCCAGCTGCCCCTCCATTCAGTTCACAAGTCCTCCCTGACCTCTGCTAGGTGTGAGCCACCAAACTCAGCCCTAGGTCTTCCACATGAACGCAGGAGACATGAGCCAGCAGCCCCAACCAGTGCATGTAGGATTGTTTTATAGCAGAGGACAGAAGTAGGACCCATGAGTGGAAGTTCCAAGAGGACAGATTTAAGTTCAGGAGAAGGAAGAACATTGGAAGTACCAGGCAGGGAAGCAGCCTTGGCCCAATGCATAGGGCATCCGCCTACCACATGGGAGATCCGCAGTTCAAACCCTGGGCCTCCTTGACCCATGTGTAGCTGGCCCATGCACAGTGCTGACGCACGCAAGGAGTGCCGCACCACGCAGGGGTGTCCCCCGCGTAGGGGAGCCCCACGCGCAAGGAGTGCGCCCTGTAAGGAGAGCTGCCCAGCGCGAAAGAAAATGCAGCCTGCCCAAGAATGGCGCCGCACACACGGAGAGCTGACACAACAAGATGATGCAACAAAAAGAAACAGAGATTCTGGTGCCACTGATAAGGATAGAAGCGGTCACAGAAGAACATAGCGAGCAGACAACTGGGGTGGGGGGGGGGAGGAAGGGGAGATAAAGAAATAAATAAATTAATTAATTAATTAAAAAAAGAAGTACCAGGCATGCCTTAAGTATTGAGCTCTCTGTCACTAAAAGTATTCAGGCAGAAAGTGGAGAATCACCCCTTAGAAGTGCTGCTAGGGTAGGTCCATCTTGGACAGGATCCTGAGGTCCTTCCAACTGTGAATTTCTGTGGTTAGTACCAAGTAAGTGGCTCAACAGTTTGTGCCCTGGAACTTCAGTGGTAAGATGAGTGACTATGGCCTGGGGTTGGTGGCTGCAGGCTCCATTGTGGGCCTGGTGCTTCTGCCAGGCCTTGTGGGTCGGTAGGTTGAAGAGGCCCCCAACATGTCGCAGGGTCCCCAGGCCAACCAATTCCCCTGCAGGGTAAAGGGACTCCTACTTAGCTGACTCCCAGAGTGGCAAAGGGGAATTAATTACTGTTTGTGATATTCTTTAAGATCTGCCAATGAAAGTCCTGTATAAATGAATATTCATGTTATTGTCATTAAAGGCGCTAGGTGTCTGGCCTGGTAGATGGCCCTGGCATATCTCTGAGCAGAAAAAAAAGCAAGCTCTGGGCAGAAAGTTTGCTCTGGTTCTTCCAAAACAATGGCCGTAAGAAGGGGCAGGCCACTGGGCTTGGCCCATGGCTGTGAAAGCAAAGCCACCCAGCTCCCAACTAGGCTTAGCAGGCAGCTTTCTGCTCTGGGAGCCGAGAATCTAGGCATTCCCAGAGGGCCAGGGCCCTGCTCAGGTTCATTCCTTTACTCCTGCTGAAACCAGCTCATTTTTAGCACTGGACCTATCCCTGAATAAGCGGGTATGTGGTTGTCTACTGGTTTGAAAGATGGAAAGGAAGGTGGCCAGGGTGGATCCTGGCTTATCCATTCTTGAAGTCCTCTGTCAAATCTGGAGACAGTGGGGGAGACAATTTGAAGTCCCAGATGAGTGCAGTGCCTCTGATGATGCTTAGTAAGGCTCTGGAGTGAACCCCTCCAGCAAAGAAAGGGAGAGGTCGTTTATTAAATTACTGCTTCCTCTTCAGAGACTGGCTTTGGCTAGTATAGTTGGATTGATATAAAGTAATAATAATAATAATAATTACAATGGATAATAGTATTTTAGACCTGGAGTGACCTTAAAAACCATCCCTTTGCTTTACAGAATCCGGGGCACAGTGGGGTAAAGTGGCTTAGCCCAGGTCCCATAGCAAGTGATGAGCAGAGCCTGGATTACAATTCGAGCCTCCCCACCCCTAGCCCACAGCTCTAGTATGTCAAGATGATGATACCTCCCATTTTAGAGCACTTGCCAGAGGTATTATTCTCAACAACGCTTGGGAGTGTCAAGATGCCAAATGACCCTCTTGGTTAAGGAACCTTCCGGGTGCCTTTTGACTCTTCTGGGGCTGATTAATTGGAGCGCATTCACATGCCTTCTTTTGCTCTCATTTCCTCCTCCCCGACACTCAGAGTAGGCCTCACTCTTCCTTAGGCTGCATTAGGACTTCCAGGAACCACGGAGGCAAGTGAGAAGGCCCTGTTCCTCCCTTTTGTCCCTTGTTATCACAGTTTTCATTCTACTTCAAAGTCACCCAATTCAGGTCCCCAGAGGAGGGGTGCACATGCCAGTCAACCCTTCCAGACTATTAGGGGTTTTTGTAAGAACCAGTGTGGGTGTAATGGAAGTTGGCAGTAAGTAGCTATAGAAATTCATCACTGGGCTGTTGGCAATTCCAGTAGAAATTTAATGGAGGAGACCATAGCTAAAAGGGTGTTTAAGGAGTGGGGCTGAAAGAGAGATCAAGCAAATCAAAACACTTGCCATCCTCCCTTGTCCGGTAGATGAGGAAATGGAGGAGAAGTGATTCAGCATCAGCACAGCCCCCGCCTGCCGACCCCACCACCAGTACTCTTTCCACTGGAAAATGTGGCTGGATGGAAAGAATAGACAGCTGTGGATTCCTAAGTCACATTGCCACCTATTAGCCATGTGCCGCAGAAAAGTCATGTTGCCTCTCCGGATTCTACATTTCTCATTGGCGAAAACAGAGATATCTACCTGCTACCAGTAGTAGGCTTGTTAGGAGAGGTGAATATAAAGTGATCTCCATGGAAGCAAATGGCCTGTGTCTAGCCTGTAGCAGGTATCTCCCTTCCCTTAGATTCATGGCACCCAGCCTTTTCTACCACATCCACAGGAAGGCATTTAGTGTACATCCCAGTCCAGTATGTATAACTGAAGCAAAGCTTCACAAGACTAGATTTCCCTTCCTAAAGGGGATGCCCTCTTACTCTGTTCTGTGTCATTTTATGTTCCTGCTGGTTGGGAGCCACTAAACTGATCCCACAACCTCCCAGTGAAGTGCAGCTGACACTGAGCAAGACTCCTTTACACCGTGCCTGAATCTTTGCCTGCATTGAGTGTTTGTCCTTCCTGTCCTTCCCTCCTGCCTCCCCTCCCTCTGTACCTCGCGACAACAGGCACAGGGCTGGGTACATGCAAAGGGACGTGAGCCCTGGGGGTTTCCTCCTCCTGTGCTCCCACTCCACACCCCCGGTGCAGCCCAGCCTGACCTGATAGGACCCGTCAGGCCCTCCACTTGCCCAGCGTTCTGCCTCCTGCTAGCCTGTCATGGAAGTGCCCCAGCTCCTGCCAGCGCAGCCTGCCTGCCGTTCCCCTCGTCAGAAGTTGGAGGTGGACCTTGGCCATCCTCTCGCATGGAATCATTTCTTCTTTTGGAATTGCTGGCATCTGGTAATATGGTTTCAGCTGTGGGGCAGGGGGATGAGAAGGATAGGAAGAGGGGGGCAGCACCCTTGCTGCCCCTCCCTCCAGATCTTCAAGGCCTTGTGTGAACACCCAGCTGGGAGTGCAACACCTGGAGAGCCTGGGGGACCATCAGGCAGTCCCACACAGCTGGGGAAGATGCTGAGTCTAGCGGGAGAAACCAAATTTGAAACTAGGCAGACACCACTTCAAAGCCTTCGAGAGGCTCTCTGGGGCGAAAATGGAAGGATGCCGGCCCAGAGTTGAGCTGCTAGGTGTTGTCTCAGCCCTGTGGAGGCCAATGCCTGGCAACACTGAACAGAAGCCTTGCGGTACAGCCCCAAGGGAAAGCTCCTGGCTGGGGCTGGATCCCCAGCAACTAGGGCCCCACAGTCCATGCGGCCAGTTTACTGGGACCCCAAAGACTTCCTCTTTGAGGGCCGTCCTTTGGTTTTTCCCCTTTGTGTGACTAAGAAGTCTGGGGTGCGCTTGGTGGTCTTGGTGTTGACTCACCCCAGCAGCTGGCTTCTCCCAGCATCCCAGCACCAGCAGGTGGGCTGCATACATGGCCCTCCTCCTGGCTGGGATGGCAGGAGGTCCCAGCAGCCTACACGGCTTCCACATAGTGCTCCTGCTCTCGTTGGTCCCCCAAGACATAGATAAGAAGCCTCATTAGGGCCAGCCTGCCCCTCCCTTTCATTTGGCCGGCTGTGTCCACCCCCCTTTTCCTATGTTGGCACTAGGAGTGCCCTGGAAGCCAAGTTGCCTATAGTCCCTGGAGGTCCAGCCTGACCCCTGCAGTGGCAGTAACAACCTACAAGCTGCTCCAGTCCCAGAGAAAGTGGCCAAAGTCCTGAGAGCCTGGACCTTCTCACAGGCGAGGAGGCCACACTGCTTAGACATAGTCTAGACTCCAATCTCAACGTCTCAAACTCCAGGAGAGCATGGCTGGGCTCTAGTTTGGAGGCCCAGTGTACCATGGAATCCAGGAGAGGACAGATTGATTCCAGCCGAGGTCAAGGGCCTCTGCCTGAAGCTGTGAGCGTGTGATATTATGTTCTCAATGTGCTATCAAGTCTTTGCATCTCAAGTCCATTCATTTCCTTGTTTTGCAAGTTTGGATCCCCTGAAAACAAACCAGGCCTGCTCAAGGGCCAGCTCCTTTGGCAGGACTTGTGCATGAACCAGTTACAACCACTTGTTTGTTTCTAAAGCCCACACCAGAGAGAGAGAGCCAGGCGAACATCGCCTGGGGCATACTACAAAACGAGCTGCTGTTGTGCCAGTCGCTTGCTCACCAGGGTACTCGAGGCGGATGGGCAGTCGTCACAGGGGCCTAGGGAGGGCTTGGAGCACAGGGCACTGGAGCCGAACCAGGTCCCTTTGTAGAGATCCTATTGTTAGGCTGGCCCCTTTGATACGAGGACAGTGAGCCCCCAAGTGAGTCAGCACTGGCTGTTCAGGACAATGTGGACAAGGCAGACCACGAGGAGTGATTAGCAGGGCTGGCCTGACACTATTTCCAGGCCCACTTTGATTTGCAGACCACAGTCGGTTTTATGACTGATTGAAAGCATGTGCCAGTTGAAGTCACAGCTGCAGAAGAAAGCTGGAAAAAGAAATGGGCCTTAGATGTTTGGGAACTTGCCTCTATTTACAAAAATGACCTCTGACATAAGTTATCTGTCCTTAATTTCCTGACAGTGGGGTTGTGTCCCTGAATCACTTCTCCCAACCCACCGCACCAGTACCTCCACCCGAATCTAGCAAACAAAAAACTCATCTTGTGATGGCCCAAAGAAGAGAATTTTTGAATTCCAGAAAGAGATTACCGAGTCCTGAGTTGGAAGAAAGCATTTGTTTAGGCTCCTGTCAAATGAAAGATCCCCAATAAATGAAGCTACAGGCAGCCAGACCCCAAGGTCTCCTTCACATGGCCATGCTACAGTGGAGGAGCACTGGCCCTGGGGTCAGGGTGACACTGTGCTGGGCCCTTGACCTCCAGCTCAAAGCTTCTGTGTCTCTCCTGCAGAATGGGGCAGTGCTTCAGGCCCCAGCCCCCAATGCAGTAAGTGCAAGCTTTGCAAATCCTCGCAGCTGTGTGGTTGCCTCCCTCTTCTCAGAGTCCCCAATTTCTTTGGGTTGTATGTTCTGTTTTTGTTTTCTTTTTCTTTTATTATTTTTAAGGATTCTGATTTTCAGTTGTCAATTTCATGGATTTTTTTCTCTTTTGAAAAGATTCTTTGAATAAATAAAGAGCTATAAATATAAACCCAGCAGGGAAAACCTCTTTGATGAGACCTCATTGAGCAAAGGTTCCTACCTACCTTCATCCAGACCTATGAGGACTTCCCTACTGGCTCCTGGCCTCCCTAGCGCCCCTTCACAGCCTACATAGGCCTATTAGGTTTCCAGGTGCTGTTTCTGCCAACAACTCAGGGTGAGCGCCCACCTCCAGCTCCAGACCTCCTCTCAGCCGGGTGACAGAGGATGAGGGGTGGCCCAGAGGAGCGGACCTTCCTTCCCTTCCTCCTTTGCCACCCTCCCTCTCCCTGAGCTGCCTGTGGTACCCGAGCTGCTGCTTGGAGCTAACCCCTCCCTGCTTGGGAACCACTGCCCTACGTCACACCACCACCCATATAGCTCAGCCACCACCTCCTGAAACCTGTGATGTGTTGGGGCCTGTGCTCTCATACTTTTCCCACACCCCTCATCACCTCTCTGAATTTAGCAGATGAAGAACCAAGACTCAGAGAGGTTAGGTGTGCTCAAAGCTCATGTAGATGACATCTGAGAACCATAACTGGGGGGCACTTGGAGATGATAGGGTACAGATCTTCATCTCACAGGTGAGGAAGCTGAGTCCCAGCTTCAGATGACAAAACGAGCCAGGGTCTGGGCAAGAACCTGTGCCTTCTGCCTGGTGGTTCAGTGCTTTTCCCACTTCCCCAATGTCCTCACCTTTATGACACACACAGTCCAGGGCAGAGAGAGGTCTGTTTGAGGAGATCAACTGACAACACTCCCAGCAAAAGCAGCCAGAGCAGTGGATCCTTAAACATTCCTCTAGTCGACAGCTGTGACCCCCGCCCTGCCCAGCCTTTCACCAAAACCGCACATGAAGCGCACACACAGCAGGTTTGGGCAGGAGACAAGCTAAGGGCATGAAGGTACCTCAAGCTGCAGAGTTCATCCTTGGAAACCACAAGTATGCCACAAACAGTTTGGGCAGAGTTTCCAGAGAGGCAGAATGTACCGATGGCCTTGGCCGAGTGTCCATCCCCAAGTGTGGCCCCTACTGCCAGGTCAATAATGTAAGCCACAGGAAGGAGGATGAGAGGAAGGCAGGGACCCCAGGACCATCATGCACAGCCTCCCTCTTCTGCAGCCTCACATGCTTCCAGCCATGCCTGACGACTCAGAGCCCCTCGCCCTTAGACCTGGCTGGGTCCCACAAAGACAGTTGGCATCTGTTGAACACATAGCCAGGTGCCACGCCAAGTGCTTGCTGGGACCATCTCATTGCCTCTTCACAAGAACACTCATTTCACAGATGAAGAAACTAGTCCTAACGAGGCGGGCTCCCTCACCTGGTAAAGACCAGGCCAGAGCCCTCGCCACACCCTACAGCCATGGGCACATGGAGCTGGCAGGCCCTTGGACATCTTCGCGCTTAGCCCTCTGCTTTCTAGAGGGAGCCGAAACCCAGAGAGTGGAAGAGGTGTACCCATGGGCCCAAGGCCGGGTAAAAGGGCCCACTGAGTGCTCCAGTCCCCTGCCTCCTGGTCCCAGGCTTCTGCCTGCTCCCCTCCCCCGGTCCCCCCCCCCACCCATGAGCCGAGGCCGGGACCAGGATCTACTGCTGGACTGAGGTCACCGTGCACCTACCCCGCCCCGGCCTGCGTTTCGCTCCTGAAGGTTTATTTCTCTAACCTGAGACTCTTGGATGGGAATGGGCCGTGAGTTTATGAACCCCCGAGCAGAGGCGCGAAGGTCAGCAAGGGGCCAGGACTGTGCTTTGTCCTGTGGCACATTTGCGCTCTGATTTGGTCTAAAAGCAAAGCCCTTCCAGTGTGAGTAGAATGAGGAGCTTGACTGACTCAGGGCACACTTCCTTTGGCCCCTTACTTGGTCAGTTACTGGGGAGGCGAGGAGACCTTTCCCTCCCCACAACACACCCTTTTAAAGCTCACCAGGCACTTTGTTCTGGGTCAAAGATTTTTTTTAAAGACGACAGATAACTAATGCCAATGGCAAGCTAAACTCTGGGCAGCGCTCCATTTTTTCTGATACAAAGTGAAATAAATGAAAACAGCGCTTAAAAAAATCTCTAAATGGGTGGGAGCCAGTTGTCATTTTCCCTTCGTCCTCCTCCCCCTCCCTTCACTGACTTAGTGAAGATCCAAGCTGAGAGGCACTCGCCGAAAACAGCTGGTAGCATCATGTCTTTAAATAACCCTTCTCCGCACTGCTTCCCCTTGGCGTCACGCAGCTCGCCCTGGCAGGGAAAGCCCAGGACAGAACAGGGAACTTTAGAACTTTCTGAAGAAGGAAAAAGCTTGACTTTAAAGCCTGCTCCCTCTTGCCAAGACCCTTTTGTCTAAGGAGCTTGCATTGTTGCAGCTTTCTGGGGGAATTTTCCAAGGAAACCCTGAGCTGATGAGATTGGCTTCAGGAGCCAGCGTGCCTTTGGGCCTGAAGAGAGAATGGGAGGGCAGCGTCTGTGGCCACTCCCTGCCCGAGCTCAGGCCAGAGCCAGGCCAGCTCACCAGCAGCCCCATCGGCTCGGCAGACACCTGCCGGGCAGGTGAATGGTAGCCCTCCCCTTGTGCCTTCCGATGAACTTGAGGGAGGGCACCACTCTGCCCTCCTCACCAAGCAGGGACCGGCTGGCTCACACCCCAGCGAGCACTTCCAGCCGTCAAGCCAGCGTGGCAGAGGGGGCCATCAGCCTGCCAGGCTCAGGCGCTCCGACGAAGGCCATGAGGCTCTCCTCCAGCTCACACCCACCTTGCTGGGGTGACAGCAGCAGAAGGAACGACTGTATCAGGAATGGACAGCCCTTGCGCCTGCCTGGTGGCGGAGGGTTTGACCATGCCCCTTCCCACACACACAAGAGTCAATTTGGGGTGAATTTGACGCCCTGACCCGCCACAGGGAAGCGGAGCCCAGGGCTTCCGTGTGCCCTGCTCAGCCTCTCTCTGGATTCAGGGCTCTTTCAACCACGTCACAGTCCCGCTTCTGCATGGAGAAGCACTGATATCTGTGCCACGAGTGGGTCAGAAGGCTCCAAGGAGGGGTGCTGTGGCTACCGCGGACTGTGTTGCTCAGGACGTGGATGGAGGAGGGTGCTTCATCCCTTTTCTTTCTTACTAATTATCGGTATGGTTTGAAATCTGGAAATAGACTAAATATTTTATCATCAGTCCCTAAAGGTTATGTGGTCTGCTTTCCACGATTGCTGTCTCCTTAAACAGCGTGGAAGAGGCGTGTCTTAGCTGCTTCTTGCAAAGCCATGGCCATTGCTAGTGACATGAACTGAAGCCACAGGCCTTCCCTGAGTGTCTGGGGGTCACTGAGAGGAGAACATGCTCCCCACTTTCTGGGGGCTGGCAGTGTGGCCCGGCAAGTCAGATGGGCACACCTGTGACATGCCCTGGGAGATGCACAGAGAGGGTCTGCATGCAGGGAGAGACCTTCCGGTGACTGGGGAGGACTCGATGGGGTCGAAGGCACTTGGCCTGAGTCTGAATAAAGCCCAGGTGGAAGGTGGCCCGAGGAAGAGCAGGCAGTCTGATTGGGCGGAGGGTGGGAAGTGCAGAGCCGGGCTCCAGAGGGCCTGGAGGGGTCTGGAAACACCCCCCCCCCCCCCGCCCCGCATGGTGTGCGATGCATGTGGGAGGCAGAGGGGTTCCAGGCAGTGCTTCTGGGGAGAGAATCCTGCTTTTCATTAGCTTCTAGGGGAGCATGGTCCCCAGAAAGTGCTGGAGGAAAGGGTAAATTACAAAACAAATGAGTCAGAGCCAGATTGTGAACGCCATCAAGTGCCAGGCCAAGAGTTTGGGGAGCATCGAGGATCTTGGCTGGGGCACTGTAAGAATGTAGTGGCAATAGAAAGGTGAGGTTGGCGCTGGGCGGGGGGAGTTAAGATGTTAACATGTTAAGAGGCTTCTGCAGCAGTTTTGTTGTAAGGTAATAAGACCGGGAGCCAGGGGAGTCACCAAGGATAGAGGAAGAGGAAGGATTTTCAGGTGACGTCAAAGTGGGGCTCAGGGAGAAGTAGAAATTGGTTGAGAAGGAAGCAGAGTCTGAATTGGCCAAAGCTCTTTCAAGTGCATATCATTAATGACAGCGTCCATTGGGACACCATGGCTTGAATTCCAGAGAGACAGCCAGGTGAGCACGTCCCCGCAGGTGGTGAGAAATGGGAGCCTGGAGTTTGGGAGTCTGATTGGGGCTGGAGATTGGGGCATTCTCAGCTTAGGGTGGTAAAGCCTGAGAGGAAGGGCCCTGCGGGGAAGGGGTAGGAGGGGAAACTGGAAGGGAGGGGACCCAAGGACAGATTTCCTCTTCCTGGAGCGGGGAGTAGGAAAAGCTCAATGTGCAGTGTCACAGGTCTGGAACAGTGGGCTTCCAGAGAGGAGAGCTGGTATCTTAACACGCCACCATGAGGCCGCGGAGGCAAGGCCTGGAAAGAGCCAGCACCTTCCACATGGCTAGACGTGCCCCTCCATTGACTTCAGGGGCCTGGAGGGACCGTCAGGTGTCATCACTAACAGCATGGCCCTGTGCCTACCAGGCTGTGGAGCTGTGGCTTCCTACCCGAAACGCCCCTGCTCGCATCTTTGGGATTCCTATGCAGTTTTCTGTGATGCTGCTTCTCGCCACTTCAGCAGGCAGGTCCGCCAGCACCTGGCCTTAGCTCCCCCTCTCCTTCTAAGGTGGTGCTCACTGGCTGGAAGTCTGGAGCCTGGAGAGCCAAGCTTATTAGACCCCCATCCTCAGGGAAACAGATGGTGGGGGACACTCCTGGGCCGAGAGGCAGGAGGCTATCACCGTCCCCGTGGTGGCAGGTCTTCTAGGTTGATTTCCCAGCCCTGATAGCTGTTTTGTTTTTTTTTAAAGATTTATTTTTTTATTTATTTTTCTCTTCTCCCCCCGCCCCCCAGTTGTCTGCTCTCTGTGCCCATTTGCTGTATATTCTTCTGTGACCGCTTCTATCCTTATCAGCTTTTTGTTGCATCATCTTGTGTCAGCTCTCCATGTGTGCGGCGCCATTCTTGGGCAGGCTGCACTTTCTTTCACGCTGCGCGGCTCTCCCCGGGGGACACCCCTGCGTGGCAGGGCACTCCTTGCACATGGGGCTCCCCTATGCGGGGGACACCCCTGCGTGACAGGGCACTCCTTGCGCGCATCAGCCCTGCACATGAGCCAGCTCCACATGGGTCAAGGAGGCCCAGGGTTTGAACCACGGAGCTCCCATGTGGTAGGCGAATGCCCTATCCATTGGGCCAGGTCCGCTTCCCCCCTTGTCACTGTTGAGGGCACCTGAGGTTGCTGGGTGAGCCACTTTGGATGAGTGAGATGAGACCTCAAGTGTGAGCAGCCCAGACTCTGGGGCCCACCTCCCACCTCTGCAGCGCGCGCTCTCCCCACTTTCCTCCTGCTCTTAATCTCCGGCTCACAGCAGGCCATCCTAGCCTCCAAGCCTTTGCTCCTGAGGTCTCCTTGGCCTGGTGTGCCCCTCACATCTACTCCAGCACCCCTTCTCCTGCCTCCCCCAGGAGGTTAACAAGCCGTCACCCCAGCCTGGGGCCCCCAAGGTACCTACATGGCCACACTTACACAGGAGCAGGTGTCACTCACTGCTGTGCCTGTCTCCTCCTTTAAACTGAGGTCTCCTCCATGGCAGGGCACACCTGGGTCACCCCTGACCCCGGCACTTCATACAGCACCTGGCGCAGTGTGCCCACCATGCACACACCTCCCACCATGCACACACCTCTGCGTGGAGGATGCAGAGCCCACTTCTACGATTATAACTCTGGGTGCCAGAAGGCTAAGAGGTCTCTGGAGCTTATCACCAGTCTTTGATCAGAAAAGGTTCTCTCAACACCTAGCCTAGCCTTCTTTACAGCAGACCAGCCCACAAAGATGCTAGGACTAAATTGCGACCAGAGAGCATTTCCAAATCCCCCTTTTTTTTTGAATATTTATATTTTTTATTTTTTATCATCTTTTTTTTTTTTTAAAGATGCATAGATCACACAAAATCTAAATCTTTTTTATTAGATCTTTCTAGATATATGAATTCAGAGATCCGACTGAAAGAAGAATACGATCTTCTTGATGTTTCGGGTCACTGAAAGGACCAGGTGGCTAGCTTGGTCACTCATGGCCTAGCAGTAGGGGTCAGGCCCCATATTTGGCTGGGAAGAGGGCAGCCAGGGCCTGAGTTGAGAAGGCCCCTCTGGATTCTCTTCGTCCCAGCACCCACCTCAGATGTCTCATAAGAATCTGCAGCCAGGCCCATGCACACTGCTGATGCACGCAAGGAGTGCCCTGCCACATAGGGGTGTCCCCCACATAGGGGAGCCCCACGCACAAGGAGTGCGCCCCGTAAGGAGAGCTGCCCAGCACAAAAGAAAGTGCAGCCTGCCCAGGAATGGCGCCACACACACGGAGAGCAGACACAACAAGATGACGCAACAAAAAGAAACACAGATTCCCGTGCCGCTGACAACAGAAGCAAACAAAGAAGACGCAGCAAATAGACACAGAGAACTGACAACCGGGGTGGGGGGAAGGGGGGGGAGAGAGAGAAATAGATAGATAGATAGATAGATAGATAGATAGATAGATAGATAGATAGATAGATAATTTTTTAAAAAAAGAAGCTGCAGCCAGGAAGGGCTGTGTGCAGGCCATTTAAATAGCCACAAGCTATATCACAGTAGTGAGCTCCACGTACCTCCCTTGGAAAAATCCAGAGAGTTTTGCATCAGCAGGGAAGGAAAATCCAACCCAAGATGCAGGAACAATAAATAACAACTGTTCTGAGTTAGGGTGAAAGCTCTGAGTTACAGCTTTTTCAAGTCGTTTATTCTAATCACATTTTTTTTATCCCCCTCTTTCTCACCAGGGCTTATTTCAAAACCTTTGTCCCTCAATTCCAGGAGGCAGCGTTTGCCAATGGAAAGCTCTAGGAAACACCAGTCTTGAGAGGTGGCCAGCCAGACTGCTCTGTCCACACGCATGTCAGCACATACGGCTGCTTCCCGGAAGCCACTTGGACCGTCTTCATGGCAGCTTTTTGCTCATGCAGCAGCCTCCAGCGCCTCAGACAGCCCCAACTCTCCTGGACCCCAAACCTGAGCTGGCTGGAGGTGACCTAAGTCCTAGTTCCCCCTCACTTCCAGTTGATTCTGCTTTCTTTCCTTCACTGTATTTTTTAGTTGCAAGAAATAAAATTAGCTATCATGAGGTGCGTCTTTCCAAGGAAAGTAAGATGTCATAAACGTACACCCCTTATTCCAAAGCCTTTGTCTCTGAAACCTGCTTTAAGTTTTAAGATTGAATACCACTTAGTGCTTTTTTTTCTTGATACTAGTGTCTTACCTCTGTGGGTATGTGCATGTGTGTGGGTGGGTGTTTGTGTGTGTTTTTTACACCCCATCATTTCCCCCAGGGCAGTGGGAAAAGAAGCTGCCCGAAGGACTAGCCACCGGCAGGGTTTCAGCCACCCAGCCAGCAGACCTCCGTCCCTGCCCTCCACCTCCCTCATGCACCAGGCACACAGCCCACCCTAACACAGCGGGCACAGCGCAGGGTTGCAGGTCAGTCCATGAATCTGCCCTTGCCTCTCTCCCCAGCTCCCCTCCCAGGCCTTTGGAGGTTTATGCTGCACCATGTGAATCATCCTAGAAAGAGCAAGGCCAGGGGTCATAGGTTATCACTGGCATGTGTCTTGTAGATGGGCTCGGGCCTGGCAGCTCTGCAGCCAGCCAGGAACAGAGCTGGGTGGGACACGCCAAGCAGGCGCCATTTTTCCTAGACTTGCGGATTACCAGAACTGGAAAGGGGGTCACACAAGTCAGCTTGTTCTCCCTGCCTGTCCATCCCCCTCCAGCCCCTGCTACTCTCTTCAGTGTTCAGAGGAGAAACCTGAGGCCCAAGAGCTGAAGAAACTCTCACAGCAAATCGGGCAGATCTGGGAACAGGGGCCCTGGGCTCTGCACGCCACCCACAGCTTCCCTTAACTTACCCCCAAGGTGACTGCAGTCAGCCGGACCAGTCCACAGTAAGACTACAATTTGGTTTAACCATTTTCTTCCCTGAAGGCTTTCACCTTGGGGAAGTGGGACCTGCTCCCAGAGGTGAGCTGAACACACTGTTACACCTGCCACCTCCCCAGGCAGGGCGAAGCCACGGCCCCCTTGTAGGGCATGTGCAGGGTTTAACCAGACCTTTCCCTCTTGGCCCTCACTTCCCCTTGTGGCTCCTGGCACCCAGTTCTACCATATGAGCCTGAAAGGGAACTGGTTCTCGGCCCTTGGGGGACCAGCGAGTGCTCTTTCTTCCCTGGGTTTTCCAGCCACCGGGGAATGGCTCAGGTGGCTGGAGAATGGCTGTGACAGGCCTGCCAGCCTGACCACCAGCTGGGGTGCTGCCCACTCTGGGGTCTTCCACCTGCAGGCACTTTGCCCCCTGCCCTGAAAGCTGAGGAATTCCCAGCGCAGGGAAGTCCAAGCCGCATCCCAGTGCTGCCATTTGCTGACGGTGAGGCGGTGCAGGAGGGAGCCGGCCCAGACGGGCGGATTGGCTCCTCAGGATCACCTGGGGCTCCTCTGGAAGAAATGCTGTTCCATCCCCACCGCGGGCCTGTGTAATCAGCATCTCACCAGCCGCTGGGTTTGCCTCAAGCTCCCCAGGCGGTTCCTTGGGCACATGCTGACGGCCCCTGAGCCAGCGGCTGCTCTGGAGCCTCTGGCCCTGACCACGGACACCCTCCACCTCAGGGCAGCCCGTGCCTGGCCCCACCCTCTGCCCACTGGCCCTCCCCCTGAGGCTCTGTGACACTGTCACTGGGGACAGCTGTGGCCATGCTCCTCCCACAGAGGGGCAAGAGCTGAACTCTGCTGCCCTCATAGCCAGGCCTCCACTAAGCCAGACTTGCTTCAGGATCTCCAGCTCCAGCCCTAGCAGGGGCCGGTTCACACTGGGGTCCCGCAGGCCAGGCCCTGGGCTTTCAGAGAGCCCTGGAGGAGGGACAGCAGGGTCACCAGCAGCGTGACCTGGGAGTGCCTCCCTCCCACCCCAGGCAGCTCTCAGGACCTGCAAATACCCCGCTGACACAGAGACACAGCCACATACTCTAATCTCCCGTGAAGGAGGCAAACAGGGAGGCTGGCTCCATGCCCCGGATGAGAGGTTACGTGACGGGGCCACCCACCGGCCAGTGAGGACCCAGTGCCGTTCCTGTGTGTCCACAACTCTAGTTGACAGGACCAAAATTCATTTCTTCTTTCCCAGTGAAGGATGCTGTACTAGTGTACAAAGCAGAAGTTTGTGGGAAGGGGAAGTATACGATTTCTTTTTGAAGACCTATTTCGTCCTTACCACCATTATTCCTACATGTGGAGGTGGGGAGGGACTTGAACTGATTTTCCTTGGGGGACTAAACAACACGAAGTGACAATAACTGCTTCATATTTCAACTGCCAGGATTTCAACCCCAGGGCTTGTGCGATTTTATCTCTACCCCTGACAGCAATAAGGCGCCAGCAGCATGTGGCACTGGCAAGTGGACAAAGGTCACCTGTGTATTTGTAGATGTTTCTTGCCTGTTGAGCCTGCCATTGAGCAGGAACCTGCACACAGAGAGCAGCTCAGGACTAATTAGCAAGTGGCTATAAAATGCTTTGAAGATGAAAGCGCCGTCTGTGAGCGCACACTCTTAAGACCTTGTAAATCCAGCTTCCTCAGCTTCGTCATTTAAGTTGGCTCTTTAGCTCAGCACCGACAAGGACAATGGCCCAGATGGGTTTATGCTAACACTTGGATTTGATGGGGGCATCTCCTGCAGGCCCAGGGAAGAGGCACGAGAAAACCTGGCCGGCCAGCGTTCAGCCTTCCTCGGAGCTCAGCGTCCCCAGGACCCACTGCCCGCAGCCCCACGGTGCCTGGTTAGAGGCCGTTTCTGCTGGGGCCCCCAGTGGGAAGAAGTATGAGCTCAAGGAGAAGAGAGACCTGCGTTTGAATCCTGGCTCTGCCCGCGGAATGGCTAGTAAACAGCAGCTGGTTCTCAGGCGGTAAAGAAAAGGGCCCTGGTTTGGAGCATGCACCAATTTCAGTGGTGTAAATACTCCCACCATGCCGATTTCAAGTTTCCCGTGTCGGGCGCCAGGACGCACAGGTGGAACGAGGGAGGGTCACAGCGGTGTGAGCTTGTGCCGGTGAGAGTAGGCTCCAACCTGCCACTCCAGGCGAGTTGCTTCATCTCTTGGAGTTTCCTTTTCCTCATCTGTAGAATGGAAACGAATGCAGCCTGCCCCCCCGGCTTGTGAGAACTAAATGGGAAGAGCACCAAGGCACCGAGGACGGTGCTTGGCACCCAGGAGCGCCTACTATATGGTAGCTGTTTTTCTTGCAGACCAGAGAGAAGTTTTTCTGATGTTGACTTTGGCCTTTTTCTAAGGAATCAGAATGGCCCTGTTAAAAAGTCTTGCCAATGAATGTGGCCTTTGGAACCGTGACCCTCTCTAGATTACCAGGAAGACAAAACGATTAGTCATCTGGAGTTGAACAAATGAGAGGAGATGATTTGTGGGCGTTCCCCACTCCCCACACTGAGCCTTGCTGTGACTCTCGGCAAGACTGCGGGCCCTGGGCCACACTCGGGAACAGGCAACCCACTGACCTGTTTCTCTGCCCCAGCCCATGCTTTCCCACAGGCAGGGAAATCAGAGCAGCACGGTTCGCTTTCGCCTCTGACTCACTTTCGGTTCCTGGTGGCTATTTTGGAGTCCCAGCCTTGCAGAGGAAACGACCGCCTTCGGTTGGTCTCTTGCTTGGGCCTGTGAATAGACCCAGAACCTGCCCCAGCTCATAGGGACTGGCCTGTCCCACAGTTCTCCTTACATCATCTCGGGCTAAGATGAAAGCTCATTCTGTGAGTGGCACCGGAATGAATTCATGGGTGCTCTTTAAAAGAGAACACAAGATAAGAAGCATCCCCTTTGTGTCTGTGCCCCGCAGTGCTTACAGCAGGGCCAGTAGAGTAAGAGTTGTCAGAGTCCACCAGGTGCCACCTAGCAGTGGGTGCTGGCTGCCCAGTAATGGCGCTAACTGCCTGTTGAGCTAAGAATGACCTTTTATCCTAAATACACTTTATGCCTTGTCTTTTGTATTCTTCACATCAACAAATGAGGTAGGCGTTATTGTCCCCATTTTATAGGTAAATAAACTCAGCCTCAAAGGGGTTAAATACCCTCCCCGTGAAGATAGGGTGTTTACTTACTCATTCCTCCAATTTACTTCCTTTCCCTCCTTGAATCCTGGCTCGCTCTTCTTTCTCTTCCTCCCTGCCTCCCTTCCTTATTAAACAAGCGATGTGGACACGGCCTCTCAGTTTCTTTCAACTTAGTTGCTCAGCATCCCCAAATGAAGAGCCAGTTTTTGAGCATCTACTGTGTACAAGACCTGTGTATGACATTCACAGGTGCGTTTTTGCCATCATTCCCATGAGGGGAGGGGCTGAGGGACCGGGATTGCCGAGATGACATGGAATCCAGGGTCAGACCCAGGCCTGTTCCTTCCAAAGCCAGACTCGCCACAAGAAATTTTGTGTGTTTGCATGCACCCAAAAATGAGACTTTGAAGTAATCTTCATAGATACATGTAGGGACATCCATATAACTACATAAAGATATAAAAATACCAGCTTTATTTTCAGAGGTTTGAGCCAGGGTCAGCTACAGTTACCAAAAAAAAAAAAATCCGATTACAAAGCTCGTACCATATCTCAGGTTAGAGTCCCAAACACTTGGTTAAAATGATCTGAGGAAAACAAGATGAAATAGTTAGGATTAGTAAAGAAGATCGCTGAAATGCTCCCAAGACCTAATGCCGCAGGGGCCCTGAACTGCTGTGGGTTAAATCTGACGCAACTGCAGAGGCCTAAAGGAAAGGGTGTGCTCCTGCATTATTCTGTCATCCCTTTGGAAAATGCCACACTTGGCACGTCTGATGGGTCATGCTCAGGGTCAGGATCACTCGTGGCTAACCGTGGCAATAAAAGTAGCTCCACCTGCAACCCAGGCATGAGCGTGATGACCTTCCCGATGGGCCCTGGAACGCCTTGGCTGCACCCCAACACAGTCGATGCCTGAATCTAGAACATCCAGAGGTGACTGGCAAGAGCGGTGACGCGAGAAGCTTGGGCCGAGTGCTGACAAGCTGCTTTCCAACCACGTGGGCTGTAACTTCCCTGTAAAATGGCTGGTCAGGAGAATGAGGCAGCTGAGGCTCGGGGGTGACCTGGAGAGTCCCTTCAGCTGCCAGGCCGGGGAAGGGGTCGGGCAGGGGTGCCTGGAGGAAGTGGTGGAATTACTGTGAACTGCAAAGGAAATGGGTGCTGACGCCCATTCTGCCCTGCTCCCCAGCCCTCAGCCGCCCCTGGGGAGCAGCCCTGGCACCAACCCATGAGGCCACCCCCACTCAGCCCCAGAAGGCCAGACCACCCCAGGCAAGCAAGCAGGGCCCCTCGGGGTGCCGGGGAATCTCCCGCCCGAGCGCTCCGTTGCCCAGGTCCTGGACCAGCAGGAGCTGGGAGTGCTGGAGGTGGGTACCCGGACTGCCAGCCCTGTGCCTCCACCCTCCCAGTCATTCTGGAAACTGCAAGGACTGAAGTCATTTCCATTACGAAAGAAGCAAAGAGGAATCACCTGAGCTCCCCTACCCGGAGCAGGCACGCAGCAAGTGGAGGTGTGCTGCAGCAGTCTGCAAATGGTTTGTACCTCTTCCGTGGCAAGAAAAGATAGCCCAGCTGAGGTCTGAGAACAAAGGCGTCAATTTCCTTCCAGGCTTTTCTCCTATTCATTTTGTAACAGATTTTAAAACAATATAAAACAATTTCTACCCTGTTTGGTTTTTCACTTGACATCATTTCATAAGTGTTTGCTCTCTTGCTATCGTCTCCACAGCCAGCGTTGGCATGTCACACTGTTCCCATTATTTTTGTTCATTTGAATTATTTCTTGATTTTCTCTGTTATAAATACATCCCATAAGTAAATATTTATAATCTGCTACAGAAAAGGCACAAGGGCAAGATTGCCATGAGGCAATTCATTAGCAAACCACAGGGAAAACTGAGCGTGATGGTAGGTGCCAGTTCACGCCTCAAAGACTGCAGAGCAGCGGGGAGTGGGAGAAGGTGGTGGAATATTCTGGCAGGATGTGGAGGAAGTGCTGAGGTAGGCAGTGAGGAGGGGGGTGAGTCTAGGCTGAGCCTGGGGTGGGGAGTGAGAAGTGAGATGGTGGGCCGAAACCGTTGGCCAGCGCAGGCTGAGGTGCCCGGCCGCTCCCGGAGGAACTGGGGAGCCACGAAAGGCTTATGGTCAGGGGAGGGACAGCATGAAAGTCCTGTTGTTTAAGGAAGGCTCATCAGTGTGGGGCCTGGTGGTCAGCCAGGCAAGAGGAGGGGGTGTCTGGGCTGGCAACTTTTATAAGAAATGCACTTGGGGTGGGAGGGATGGAGCTGGAGAGGATGGTGGACAGGAAGAGGTGGAAATGAGAAATGCTTGGAAGACGGCCCTCCAGCTTCAAGACCAAAGGCCGCAGCCGGCAAAGGTGCTGAGGCTGAGCCCTGGGGGCGGAGGCAGCCTGGAGCCTCAGCGTGGGGCAGGCGTGGGTGGGGCCCCCAGGGAGTGCCCTGAAACCTGGGTCTGCAAGGACCTGGGAGGCCAAAGGACAGTCACCCGCCCAGCCCTCCTCTCACCAAGCCTCAGCTTACAGGGCAGGGGCTGAGTGGGAGGCTTTGGCCATAGTAGTTCACTCTGGAAGGCCACGGTGTCCCCACAGGTGTCCCTCTCATCTGTGGCATCTCCCTGTGACCCCAGGGACCCGGGCAGCGGGGAAGGCCCCGAGCCCAGCCCCTCCCCGGCCCCCTGGCTGCCCCCACCCCCTGCTCTTCCCCTGGTCTCTGCGGCCATTCCTGGGCCTCCACTGCTGTCCTGTGGAAAAGGCAGGCAGGAGCCTTCACTCCGGCCATCATCAATGACCACCGAAATCCAAGCTTCCAAGGGCCACCAAGACCAACTGGCCCAACGCTAACATGGGGCAAACATGGCCCAGACGGGAAGAGGTGCCAGTCAGGCCAGGGCGGAGGCCGAAAGCCCGCGCCTCTTACTCGCCTCTTTGAGCCTGCAGAGGCGCAACGAAGCAGAGCGGGACCCCAGCACTACCGGGCATGTAGGGAAGGAAGATCTCAGAGGCCCCTTGTTTGGGGGTACAGGAGGGTCCTGGATCTGGAGGGGACCTTCCACCTCGTACAAGGTGCAAAAGCTGGTGAAAATGCAGCTCACCATCCCCTCACCAGCGGGGCCGCAGCCTGCGGCTGCCCAGAGGTAGCACCCTTTTCTACTTCGCCCCCAGACCCCACGGAGAACACCTGCAACTCTGATCTGGAAGGCATTTCTGCCAGGGTGGCGGCTACCACACGGCCCGGGGCGCAGGGCAGGGGGGGCTACACCGGGCAGGGCTGCCGCAGCCCCCCCGGCTGATTTCCTCCTTCCTCCCACCTGGCCTGGGAGCTGAGGTTCTCCTTCTGCTTCCAGAGGCTGGTCCAGCCCCCGTGGCTGTTTCCTTCCACTGTGTCGCACTGCGAGGGCCACGGGCCCCTGCTCTGGGCTCCTGCCTCTTCCCCCCACTGGCCCTGGCTCGTGCCTGCCTGGAGCCCCACGGAGGCTGCCGCTACCCTTCCGGGGAGCTGCCACACCTGTCCAGCCGCAGTGGGCCAGGCAGCGCCCCTGGGCCTCGGGCCGGGCTCTGAGTCCTGAGTCCTGGGGGTCACCTGGAGTGCCACGCCAGGCCCAGGGCACTGACGGCCACTCCCTCTGCCTTGTTGGCTGAGTGCCTTGGGCAAGACCTTGCCCTCTGACGCCCCAAGCCAGTGCCCACCCAGCCGCCTCACTGGGTGCCAGGAGCTGTGGACATGGCAGAGGTGGGCAAGGCAGCGGTGCCTGCCTTCCGCCTGTGCCAAGGACTGACCCTTACCTCCATGGCCCTGACCTCCCCCAGCACCGCCTTGATGGGCCCAGAAAGGCCCCCAGAGGAAGGGGATTGTTTTTCGGAGCAGATAGGCGCAGGCAGGCACCCTGCCCACCCTCCCAGGCCGCCAGACAGGTCCCGACACCCAAGTGGGCCTCAGCCTCCATTAGGAGGCTCCGAGCAGCTCTGGGCGCCCGAGGTGGAGCGAAGGCTGGGGGAGGAAGCTTCGTGTTTCATGTCTCCTTTCTTCCAGAAAACTCAAAGCACTTTAATGAGCATTAATCCCCTTCATCCGCCCAGTTGTTGTCTTGTTTGCACTTTATGTTTTATTATTAGCTGAGGCGTGTTTAGCCCCCGGGGAGCCCATCGAGGGGGAAATTCCCCCACCAAGAGGTGGAGGAGGCAGAGGCCGCCAGCTCCCGTCCCGGGCCACGCCAACCCCTCCCCAGCCGCCGCCTCGGCTGGGATGCGCTCCACTGGGCAGCCAGCGCGGGGTGAGGAGGCCACTGAACGGGGAGGAGGCCTGGGGACTGCCGCCTTGAGCCCCTGTTTCATTAAAGAAAGGGGGGGTGGTGGCCTGGAGTCATGTGTCCCTTCATCCATTCCTGTGGGTGTGACCCCGTTGTCAAAAGGACATTTTTGGATGAGGTTATTTTTGTTTATTTATTTATTTCTCTCCCCTACCCCCCGCACCCCAGTTGTCTGTTCTCTGTGTCTATTTGCTGCATCTTCTTTGTCCACCTCTGTTGTTGTCAGCGGCACGGGAATCTGTTTCTTTTTGTTGCATCATCTTGTTGTGTCAGCTCTCCGTGTGTGCGGCACCATTCCTGGGCAGGTTGCACTTTCTTTCGCGCTGGGTGGCTCTCCTTACAGGGCGCACTCCTTGCCCGTGGGGCTCCCCTATGCGGGGGCCACCCCTACGTGGCACGGCACTGCTTGCGCGCATCAGCACTGCGCATGGGCCAGCTCCACGTGGGTCAAGGGGGCCCGGGGTTTGAACCGCGGATGGATGAGGTTATTTTTAACCAGCTGAATCCTTTTGCCGGAAGCCCTGCAGAGAAGCTACAGGGAGAAGCAAGAAGCAGGAGTCAACGGAACCCAGAAGAGAAAGAAGACGCCGCCATGTGCTCGCATACCGCATGCGAAAAGCCAAGGACCGAGGCGCGCCGGCATCCCACCCCAGAACGCCCCGGTCTTCGGGGAGAAAGCATCACCTTGCCCACACCTTGGCCTTGGACTTGTCCAAGCCCCCACATGGTGAGCCCATAATTCCCTCTGTTGAAGCCAACCCGAGGTGCGGTGATTGTTTCAGCAGACAGAAAACCAGAACTGGGGAGAATGAGACGCTCGTGACCGTCAAACCAGTCTGTGAACATGCTTTGTGGATGCCACGGCTCCGTGCAGGTGCCCGGGCACTGCACCCCCACCGCTGGCGAGGGGGCTTGGACAAACGACCCCGCAGTATGTGCAGCCCAGAGTCTCGCTCCGATTCGGAGGTGAAAGCAGCATGCCCCCTGCTCCCCACACAGCCCCGGGATAGAACGCCGAAGCGGCCAGAGCAGAGGGCAGTGGAGGAAGATGGGCCAGAATCGTAGCCCAGGAGCCGCTCAGCCTCAAGTGTCCCCCCGTAGATGGCCCGACCTGAAGGCACATCCTTCGAGCGCCATGCGCCGTGGGCAAGCTGCAGCATTCTGGGCCTCTTCCCACGTAGTGGCCCTTCAGGGTGTGTCCATGTGCAGAAATGGGAAAATTTCCACCTTTCTCTGGGCAGGAGGAACCAATCTCTTCCTCCTAAACAGCTATAAAAACCATACAGGACCTTCTCACTAGTTCCAAAATCCCCAAAGCTCTGAAAACTCTTGTTTCTCCTAACTCATTTAACAGGAAAATTTGTCCTGATCAGGAGACTACATAGAGTCTTTATTTTTCCCACTTAGGGCAAATACTCGTACATTCCAAAGCAGAAATATTCACGTGTTTTGATTGTGGGGCACTACCCCAGACCTCATTGGATTCTGTATGATATTGGTATAGACATAACACCTTCCTAAAAATCCTGAAACATAATTCTGAAATACACACGGTCAAAGGTCACAGCTAAAGGGCTGCGGCCCTGTCATAACCAGCACCCACTGGAGGCCTTCCTAGATCCATCAGCTTGTTCAATCCCGACAACCCGAAGTATTTCCATTTTATGGATGAGGAAACTGGTTAAGAGTCAAAGTCACTACGTCGTCTAAGGGCCGGTGCCAGGATTTGAACCAGGCACTCCGGCTCCTTTTGCCATCTCCCCGACGCTGTAGAGACAAAGTGACTGAGGCCCAGAAAGTGGAAGGGCCCTGCTCGAGGTGCCCAGCGCATCCGAGGTGGTGCTGGCCTACATCCTGCCCTGCCCCCCATGCAGTCCCTGCCCCCCCCCCCCCCTCTACAGGGGCCTGGCCGGGGCTGGCATGTCCCACAGCAGCAGCCCGGGAAGTCACAGCCTCCTTGGGCTGAGATTCTCTAGCCTGTCCGGGAGGAGTTTAAAACAGAAGAAGTTCCCGTGGAAAGTTTTAAGATTTCACCGGATTGAAACCAGATGACCCTGTGCAAACAGACCCCGGCAGCAGGCACAGGGGCTGCGCGTAAGCTCTGTTCCCCACGCCTGTTCCCAGAAAGGGACTACACCCTGGCGGTTCTGGGGCACCGGTGGGGAAGGGAGCCCACGCACATGGCCCGGAAGACAGGGGAGCCTCAGCTGACGGGGAGGGGGCAGGAGAGAAGCGTCCCCGACACCCTGTCTCCAGGTTTCTCAAGAGGGACCGGGAAGTTCCATCCTCTTCCCGGCATCTGTCTAACCCTCCACTTACTCTCTGTGTCCTTCTCTCCTTCATTTGCACATCACACAGATGTCCCCAGGAGGAGGGCAGTGTGGGAAACACTGCAGGTTCAAAGATGACAGGGACACTGTCCGGCCTCTAGGAGCCTCCCGACTCGCTGAAAAGGCATCCTGGCAGCATGGGTGGTTCATGCTGGCACACAGAAGAGTGACCCCGGGCTGGTGGGCAGGTCAGGAAGGGCTTCCCAGAGGAGGTCCAAGCAGGAGCCTGCGGAGAGGGCGCGGGAGGAGGAGGGAGAGCTGTCGCTGCAGCAGGCGGGGGCACAGGGTGCCTAGAGGGGGGCAGGCAGTAAGAGAGGGTCACAGGCCTCAGCCCACAGAGTTTGTCCTGAGGCTGAGGGGGAGGCAGGAGAGGGCGTTTATGCCTTCCTGGGCTCCAGGCTGTTCCAGAAAGGTCCGTCTCCTTGCAGGGACCAGGTGGTAATGACCGAGGGGTGTCCCCGTAGCCCTCCCACTGCTTGGACTCCTCTGGGGCAGGGCCCAGCTTGGACACACTAGGCTGACGCACGAGGAAGAGCTTGCTGTGTGGGGCCGACCCAGGGGCTCTGACACTCTCCCCCCGACCTGGAAATCAAGTCCACTGCTACTTCTAGGAGGATGAGAAACCATCGGGGAAACTTGAGCATGAACCGAATACTGTGATATTAAGATCGTCGTGAACTTTCTTACCAATTGCTAAGACGTGGCATTGTGGTTATGGTGAAGAAATACTCATGATCTTGGAGATATAAGCTATTCATCGGTAAAATAGTACAATGTCGGGGATTGTTTTAAAATACCAAGAAATAAGTAGAACGGGAAGTGAAAGAGATTAGAAAATGTTGCTGCATCTCGAAGCGGAGTGATGGGCTCGTGGGGGGGGAGGGCGGGGCTCACGATACTCCCGTTTTCTTCTGTCCAGGTTGCAGCTTTTTCATGCTGGACTTGCAAGTAGAGACAGGAGCGTGGGGGATTCGTCTAGAGCCTGAGCCTTCGGAGGCTTGGCGTAGGGTAAATGTGACCTTGATCATTGCTGCCCTTGGAAGTCGGTGGGATAAGGGACCCTCTGGAGTTGGGGGATGGAGGCTCAGGCCCAGAGAGGCCAGTGGTAAGTCATGCCCCAGCCAGCAGCCTCGGGCCTCTGCTCCGAGGATGCTCCCCAAATTGTCCGCATGCAACGCCCACTGTCTCCAGTCCCCACATCCAGTTACTGGTCCCATTGAGGCCGCCTCCAAAATCGCTCTCAAGCCCGCCCACCTCGCCCCACCCTCTCTGCCCCCCACTCCTGTACCGACTGGCCTCTCCTACTCCAGCAGTTTCCCGGGGGTCTCCCCACCCCAAGCCAGGTCCTTTTTGAGCAGCCAAGGGCTGAGTCCGGTCTAGCAAGGAGGCAAGGCCCCAGGGCTCCCAGGCTGGTTGGGAGAAGCCGAGAGCCCGGCCCAGGGAAGGGGGTCCACTTGGCCTCCTGCCCTTGGAAGCAGATGTGGAGCTGCAGTCCTGCCAGAGTGCAGAAGGCTGGGCCACCGACTGCCAGGGATGTCAAGCGGGGTCACCCCAGGGCTAAGCCTCCCCATCCTGGGCACATGGACAGGTCATGGGGGCCACAGATGCCCCCACAGACGAGGCTGCCATTCCCCCCTGCCCCCTCTGCCGCCTAAGCTTGGCCTGGGAGTGGGTCCCAAGCGGGCCTTGCCCAGCCCACCACCCAGCTGGCAGCCGTCTCCCCGGGGCCAGCCACAGCTGGGCAGCTGACCAGCAGGGCGGCACAGAAAATTGCTGCCCACTTAGTGACTTCGGCAGGAGAATTTTCAGGGACCTGAGGAGGCAAACCGCTGCCCCTGAAGGCCAGCCAAGCAGCCCACGTCTGGGTAACTGGGAAAGCATTCCTGCCGGTTCCTTCCATCTCCACCCAGACGCTTAACGGAGAAAACAGCTCGTTGTGCCCCCCCAGCTGCCACACACAGCCCGGGCAGGCCCCGCAGCACCACAAAGGCCCGACGACTCGGTTTTCCCAGGGCCCTCCCACCGGGCACAGGGCCCAGGAGGCAGTTTCTCAGTCACGAATTGGCCTGTGAGGCGGCTCTGAGCCTGGGCCTGCTGCCAGGAGCGTGAGGAAGAGGCCCCGGCTTGCACTTGGTCCCCTGCGCCTCTTGCTCCGGATTGTTTGCACCTCGGGGTCTCCCTGGGCTTGGCAGCCGAGCACTGGGAGGGTCCGGCCTGCCTCCACTCCGGGGGTCCCTGAACCATTTAACTAGGCCCTACTCCTGATGAAGAGGCGCAGAGGGCAGGCTGCTCAGAGGAGAGGGGCTGCCCAGGCTCAGTGTCCGTGGAGGGACCCCCCAGTGCAGGAGAGTCCGTCCACCTCTGCCAGGAGCCACGGGCAGCCGCGGAGGCCTTGGAGTGGCTTAGGGTGACTTTGGGCACAGCGTCTGGGGTCCGGAGGCCCTGAGACTAGCCCAGCCTGTTTTCCCGATGGTGCCTCAGCAGCCAAGGCCAAGGACAGAGCAGCCCTGCCTGGTTCCCTCCCAGGCCCTCCCAGAGACCACCCACGCCGCCTCCATCGGCTCCGTCTCTTCAGATCACGGCTCAGCCGGGGAACCCAGTGGCCTCCGGACTGCTCTGGAACTTCCTCTCTGCGCCTGCGTGGCCCTGACACCTGGGGGGGAGCCGGCGTCTGGCCACGGGAGGGATGCAGGAGGTGGGCTTCCAGCAGGGGAGGTGGCACGGTGCTGGGGGAGCCCCCAGCTGAACTGGCCTTGGCCTTGACCCTAAGGAGGCCAGGCCTGAGCCAAGGGTCCTAGCCTAGCATCCACGGAATTCTCCCAGCAGGCCTGGCTTTGCACAGGCCTGGCCCCGTCTCCCCCCTGCCCGGGGCCCCTCACACAGGCACCGGGGCCGCCCACCCCTGAACTTTGCTCGGGGGGAGGCCGTTCACGTGCCTCTGCTCGTCTAGACCCTGCAGGCCCCAGCTGGCAGGAGACCCTCCCCTGCCCCTCACAGCACGTCTCCCCGGCACCGGGGTCCCAGTTCTTGGTGTGCTCTGCCACTTCCAGCTGGGTGGCCTTGGGCAAGAAGCTGAAGCTCGCCCGCCTCGCCTATCCAGGGGGCACCAGGAGGGCGCCTCCGTGGTTGTCTATAGGGAGTAAAGTGACGGGCTGGTGGCAGCTTAGGGGCTCAGTGAGAACAGGCTGTGGTCATGGAACCTGGCAGGGGCAGTGGGCGGTGCTTTGGACCCCCAGCCCTCCGTGTCCCCCACACCCAGAGCGGGGCCCCTTCTGGGGGAGCCCCAGAAAGGAGCTTTGCGCGGCGGCTGGGACCGGGCTGGGGGTGGACAGAGGCAGCGTCTGGGCTCCTGTCCACGCGCTCCTGAGCGCGACAGCCCGCCAGGCCCTTGGCTCCCCATGACCTCGGCCTGTCCCGGGCTCTGCGGGCCTCAGCTCTGCCGTGCAGGCCCGACGTGCCATAAAACACCCACGCCAGAGGGCGGGACGACACAGCCCCGCGCCGGGGGGCTCGGGGAGAGGCCGCGCGGGGTCCCAGGAAGGGGGTCTCTCCGGGCTGTGCCCTCTTCCCGCCCTGCCTGGCGGCTCGGGGCCCGCGAGGAGGGGGCAGGCGGGCCGGGACCTCAGGGCGCGGTTCCGGAAGAGCCTCTGGGGGCGCCCAGGCCCGATTCCCACGCTGGAGGCCGCGGCCCGGCCCGCGCTGCCCCGAGGCCTTGGGGCCGGGAAGCCCCCCGCTCCCCGGCGTCCCTGGTCACCCCGCGCCTGGGCCCAGTCTGGGGATTCCTTGTCCAGCGTCCTCAACCCTCACCCGCGGAGGGCCCGCCGCCCCTTCCCCCAGGCCCGAGCCGCCGCTTCTGGCTTATCTGGCGGAAGGAAAGCGACGTCATGAGGTAAACCGCACGGCCTGAAACCACGAGGCTGCTGCCCCAGGCATGTTTGCTTTTCAGCAAAAGGCACTTGAGCGCCGAGGGGCAGGGGCCCTTCTGGTCAGAGGGCGTCGGGGACACCAGGGGAGATTGCCACACAGGGAGCCCCAAGACAGCAGGGGCCGGACATCGGAGGCGAGGGGGTGGCCGCCGGGGCAGCTGGTGGGAGGTGGCCCTGCCCGGGTGGCGGGGAACTCGGGCCTGGCCCGAGGTGCTGAGGAGCACGTCCGCCTCGGCGGAGGAGTGACAGTGACGAGAGCAAGCCCCAGGAGCCCACCAGGCGGCACAAGGCGGGAGGCCCCTCGGCCAAGCTCCAGAGCGCGTTTGCTGGCAGCCTGGGCGCCCGGCTGTCCCCAGGCCTGCGGGACGGCTCCCGGCTTTGAGCCCCCACTCCCGCTAGGGACGGTGGCCCCCGGGAGACCCCCTCCAGCCTCGGTCTCTTCATCTGTGGGATGAGGAGGAAGCGCGCCCTGCCTCGGAGGGGGAGGACGAAAGGGGCTCTGTGCTCCCACACCAGCCGTCACTCAGCGGTTTCAGCAGGTCCCTCTGGAGAAACTGACTCCAAGAGGAGGCCCCGGGCAACGGTCCTGATAGGCCAGGCAGGTGGGGTGGGGGTCCCTGCGTAAGGGGGTCGGGGGCAGTGTGAGTGAGGGCAGAGAGAGCTGCGGGGTGAGGCCTGGGCCAGGCTGGGCCTCCCTCAGGAAGCTCGGGGTCCCCACGCCCCGCTCTGAGGCTGCCCACAGGGGTAGCTGGTACCCTGGCCCCACGGCGGAGTCTGCCCGTGTACCCTTGGCCTGTCCTGGCACCCAAGGGTCCTGCAGGGATGGGACCAGAGAACGCAGCGCGGGGGCTGTTTCTTGCCCAGCCACAGCCTGTCCCCACCCCCCCAGCCCAAGTCGCTCCTCTCGGAGCCTCCTGGCTGGTTCCTAAGGCCCAACAGCTCTCCGTTGGCGTCACAGCTCTTTGGCCTAAGGCTCGCCCTTTTCAGCTCTTTTCCTCTAAAATGCAATCGCCCATGGGAGAGGCAGCACCTCCCAGCATGGAGTGTCCTGGGCTGTCCCTCTCACTGTAGGGCGTTCCCTCCCTGTCACTGCTCTCACCACTCTAATGTGAATTACCCATCGGAGCCTCTCCAGCTGCCACCAGCTGCAGGCAGAGGACAAGTCCAGGGTGGAGGGGCAGTGGCTGGGGATGGGGTGGGGGTCAGAGCTGGGCAAGGGTCCTGGGACCCAGGAGCCAGAGGAGGCAGCCAAAAAGAGACTTGACCTCTTTCACCACTTTCCCAGGGCTGGCTGAGCACCGTACTGGGGAGGATGAGTCAGAAGCAATCCCTTGACCCCAAAAGTCAAAGGGCACGGGGTTGGTGTGACAATGATGTTTTTGTGACTCACTCCCAGGACAACACCAGAGCCGTTCAGGACTGGCCGGAGCTCCCACAGGCCCGAGCGGGCATGCAGGGAGTCCTCCTGCCTGCCGCCCGGCAGCGGTCCCTCCTGTCTAGGTGCTGGGACTTCAAAGAAAGAGAGCAGTGGGCTGCAAGCCAGACAGGTGGATTGGGGGCATCCAGACTGTGTGTGCCCCCCATTAATGGTGGGGCCCTGGGAGGGTCTCTCCCCTTCCCCAAACCTCGGTATCCCTGTCTGGAAGGAGAAGGTCAGGTCGGCTGGTCTCTGGGTTCCGCCCCCCGTTCTGAGAGTCTGGCTCCAATTCAGATGTTCTTGGGGTGGGCAGAGTGGTTTGGGCTGGACATGGGCTCCAAGCCTGTGCGCCTCAAGTCTTCCGGGGCCGTTCGGAGTTTGGGAGCCCTCCCACCCTGGCTCCCCGCCTGGCCCTCGGAGCGCTCCCTCCTGCTTTAGGTCTGAGCAGAAGGAAGAGCCACAGGGGTCTAAAATGAGAGGACTCGAGATTCCTGGGTGCCACCAGCCCAGGGAAGCAGAAGGAAGCCTAGAGAGGGTCACGAGGCAAGACCCTTCCCATGCATCAGCTGCCCAAGGTTTGCCCCCAGCAGGACCCCCCCCCCCAGGAGGGCTGGGAGCCGCCAGGCCGGAAGGAGCCCCCATCTCCACCACCCCCGCCGCGGCTGGCATCAACCCCGCCCTATCGGCATCCTGGGCACCACCTCCACCTCGCGCTGTGGCTCTTTCCTTCTTTCTCAGAGTCAGAACAGTTTGGCAGGCAAGGAGGAAGATGCCGGAGCCCGTCTGCCTGCTCCTCCCCTAGCAGCTGAGCAGCCTCAGACGGCCACTTATCCTTACTGTACTTTCATTATCTAAATATTAGTAGGATCTTCCTCTGGGCTTTTGTGAGGCTTCACTAAGTCGAAACTGTAAAGTGCGGAGAACAGGGCCTGGCACAGAGGAGGCACTCAGTACATGCTAGCTATCATTCATTCACTCATTCATTCATTCTATCCTGCCTGCTTCTGAAAAGATTTGAGATGACTGACAGTGGAAACATCAATAGAATGGGTTTTTTAAATAAGGGTAAACGCACACAAAAACCTAGGGCCAAGGAGAGAGAATCATCCCAGAAGCTTGGGCCCAGCCAGCATTGCCATCGGATGCAACTTCCTGGCCGTCCAGCCCGAAAGGTGAACGCTGTTGGCCTCTAGCTCTCTCTCAATGGCAAAAGGAGGCAGAGCACCTTTTCAGGAGATTAGCTTTCTCTGGTGTGAACTTTATAAATGACACTGAGGGCTGCATCGGGCCGAACAGCCCCCTCGCCACCTCCTCTCCACCATTCAGAACCAACCCCGGAGAAACTGAGGGTCTCCTCTCCCACCACCACCACCCCCACCCTCCATCGCCACCCCCCAGACCCTGATGAAGGCTGGGAGCTGGGAAACCTGGGAAGTGCTGCCCACTGAGCAAAAACGTCAGCCCTCCCGGGGACACAGGCTTGAGGGAGCCAGAGCCGGCAGCTTTCGGCACCAAGGGAAATTTGGGAAAAAGCCAAGTCGCTGAGACCCGAAAGGCTTCCCCCTGAGGCTGACAGTGAACCCCTTCCCCAAGGGGCCGCTTCTCAGCAGCCAGAGCAGTAAGTGCTCTGGGCCGTGGGGGGGCTGGGAACTGTCCCTGAGAAATCCCAGCGCTGCCCACACACTTCCCCTTTCGAAGGCTGAGGAGAAATCCTGCGGCAGGCCAGGGCCAAGGGGAGCAAGGGGCTCCGTGAGTCACTTCACTTGAAAGATTCGGGGGCACAGCAGGGAAGCGTCTCATCCCGTCTCCCCAAGAACCCCCGAGGAGAAGTGTGGTCGCGCTCGTGGCCTGAGACCACGTCCGCAGACACGGCTCTCTCCGGAGTGTGGAGGCTTTGCAGGCCACGTGCACACGGCTGCCTGCCTCTCCCTCCAGGCCCGTGAGGCCCTGCCTCGGTTGTGAAATCCACGGGGAGCCCCCGACTCTCACTCACCTCCTGGCTCGGGGCTTCCAGCCTGCGCTCTGATGGGAAGGCGCCCCCGCCGCGACTCCCTTCCTCAGGCCGGGTGCTTTCCCACCGCCTGTGGCTGCAGGCTCAGCCGGGGGCTCGGCATGGCAGGGAGGAGGCCCTGCTCGCTTGCCCCACTGGGGAGTGCAGGCAGAGCGGCCTCTCTCCACGTGCACCCCCTTCTAGGACCACCACCCACTGGGAGGCAGGGTGAAGCACCCCTCAGTTCACCTCGAACAGCCAAGAAGCTGGCGCAGCCGCTGGCTTTATAGCTCTCCGTCTTGGTCAGGGAAATGCCTTTCAGCTGCGCAAGGGCTGATCCATAGAGCACCCAGGCGCCCTTCGTGAGGACAGCCAGCCAAGAGGGGCTTTGCAGGGACCGTGCTGGACATGAGTGTGGGCAAGTCCAGGCTGGCCCTGGGACCCACCCTACAAACCTGGAACAGCAGGGGCGGTTGGGGACAAGACATGAGACGTGGTCTGGGGCTTGTCAGGTGGGTGGTGGGTGGAGTTGCCTGTCCCCACCTGTCTCACCCACTCAGTCTTAGCACCCCTTACCTGGACCATGGCCGTGACTGGCCTTCCTGCCGCAGGTCTCTCCCCGTCTGAGGCATCCTCATACCTGTGCCGCCACTGCTACCTGAAGGACCACTTCAACTCCCCACTGCCCACGAGAAACAGCCCCATTTCCAGCCACCCCTTCCGGCCGTCCCCTAGGAGAGCCCCTCTGCCTCAAACCAAAGGCCTTGGGCCACTCAGACTCCAGGTTTCTCCTTCCCTGGAAGGCCCTTCCCAATTCCCACCTTCTCCGCAGGTCTTGCCTGACTGTGCCAGCACAAAGGAGAATGTTCTTTGAATTCTTGCCCTTCACTCCGAGGGGAAAGAGCCCAGATTTGGAACTGCACAGGCGTGCATTATTCTCAGCTCGAATCCCTTCCTCTCCACTTACGTAGTTGCAAGGCACCTTTTCTGAGCCCCAGCCTCCCACTCAGTACCCGGGTTTAAGACCCTCCCTGTTGAGTGCTTGGAGCACTGGAGACAGGGGGCGCCTGTTGTTCTGGCCTTCCCAGGGCCAGCCCCCTTTCTTTCAGTGGGTGACAGCACCTGGATTTTGGGTGGGGCCATGGGGACCGACCGTCCTTCCTGGCTTCAAGGCGAGCAGGTGACCCAGCCTGGCTGGTCGGTTCCCAGCCATGGACGAGTGGCTCCAACTGGGTCGATGTGGATCCTGCTCCAGCCCTGAGCTGGAGCTCCTGAAACCTTCTTTCCACTGGAGTTTTACGAGGCTGAGCCCATGAAAGCTGGAGCTGTGGCCACCAAATGGAGAGGCGGTGCCTGAGGCTGAAGCCAGCACTGGAAACCCGAGCCACGGGGCGGGAGGCCTGGGATCCTGACGCTGTGAGAACACTTGGGCCCAGCAGTGGGTGAAGCAAGAGATGGACTCCTGGGCTTGCCAGGAGCCTGAGCCAAGAGTCTCCTTTTTCCTCAGGCAGTACCGACCGTGTTGCTGCGTCTCACAAGGGAGAGAGGCAGAACAGCCGGCGCACAGGACGCCCTCAGCCCGCGGTGGAGCTGTCCCTGTGGGGTAGACTCGCAGCAGCAAGGGCCGCGCCTCTCCTGCCAGCGTCGGACTGGGTTCCCGCCGGCTCTGGACAGGGTCGGCACATGGGATGTCCTCAGATGGACACCTGCGGACCAGGCGGAGGGACGCAGGACCGGGCGGAGGAGCCGAGCTGGGCCGCGTCCCCAGACATGGCCTCGGCCAGCCCCGGGGGGAGCCGCGGAGCCGGAACTGCTCCTCCGAGTTGTCCCAGGTGAGGCCGAGGTGAGCGGGCCTTTTCACCTCCACGCTCAGTGCAGCACTCGGGCTTGGTACATAATCATGTTGAAGGCAATCATGCATTCACTCATGCATTCCTTCAAACCCCAAGGTGGCTGGGGACGGAGGGAGGGTGGCCTGGGGGTGCCAGTGCATGGAGCCCACCAAATCTCGTACCACAATGGGGTGGGGGGCTGGGGGGAGGCCGCCGGGGCTGGGGGTGGCCTGGCCCGGGCCTGGCACTTGGTGGGTCCAGGTGAATGCTGGCAGCGGGAATGAGTGGCCGCTCTGGGCCAATGAGGAGCCACTTCAGTCACTGCTCTTTAGACCTGGGTGCTCCGGGGCTGAACCGGGCCCTTCCTTCCCCGCCCGGTTTCTCCGGGAGCTGCAGGCCTGGCTGTGGGTGGAGTCTGGAGGTCGAGGCTCCTTTCCCGCCCCCTCCCACCTCCCTGGGCAGCTGCGTGCCTCCCCCACCCCCACCCCGAACGGGAGCCTCCTGCCAAGGCTCCAGTGATCCGAGCAGGCCGGCCCCTGCCCAGCGCCTCCCGCACCGCCAGGCGCCACCTCTTATCAGACGAGAGGCGAGGCCCGCCCAGAGGAGGAAGAGGCCGCGCAGGGCGGCAGCCAGTGCTGCAGCCGGAAGCAGGACCCCTTCTCCCCTCCGGGCCTGCACGGCGGACCTGCACCCAGACGCGCTCCTGTCCAGCCGAGGCCGCCTGCGCCCCAAGGGCAGGGCTGCCCCCCGCCTCGGGCCCCAGGGCTTGTGGCTGTGGCTTCTCCAGGAAGCTGCGAAGGCAGCCAGGGGGGCCTGGGGGGCCGTCCCCCCATTTCCTCCACACACACAGAGAAGTGAGTGTTGAGTCAAGGTCCCTGAAGAGAACCTCCCTGAGGTCCCAGAGTGAGTTGTCCTTGAGGGGGTAGAGCCCAGGCTGGTTGTCCCATTTTCCCTAAAGCACTCCCCACTCTAGGTTTATAAAGTGCCGTTAATTCTGTTTCATTTTATTTCTAAGTGGTCTTAGAATAACCCAAAACTTGATCTGATGACATCAGCTAGACCATAACCCTCTCGAGGGCAGGTTGCCAGCAAGGTGGGATGCTGGCAATCCTGTCATCGTGACTGTCCCTCCCTTTTACAACCGAGGCTGTCGCCTCGTCTGTCACGTGAAGGTCCTTGTGCTCTGACCACCTGGCTGGGGCGGAAGTGCAGAGAAGGTGCTGGAAGGAGGGAGAAGAATCTGGGAAGGGCACAACGGGGGGGGGGGAAGGGCAGGGCCCCGTGAGGGGCTGAAGTTTGGGGCTTTGGTCTCTGCAGGGCAAAGGGCTCGTGGAAATTTCCCGGCAGTGAAGTGACCGCGTTTTAAGAGCCTGAACATGCCAAGTTGGATCGGAAGCCGTTTGCTTCCCCTTCCACTCCGTGTCCTCCCGGCAGTAACGACCCATCCCAGGAGAGGGCAATGGCTTGGGGTGGGAACGGAGGAGGGGCGACGCCCTGCCAGGCTGGCACAGAGGGGCACCGTGAGGGGATTGCAGGTGCAGGCCCAGAGGCTGGGGCACCCCAGAACCTCCACTCCCACCTCCAGCCCACCCCGGGGGTCTGCGGAAAGCCTGGGGATTCCACACTGATCTCGCCTAGATCATGGGGGCCCGGGGGACCCCCTGACCTCCGGGTAACATTGACTTTGTCTACGGCTCTCTGCGGGAGGTGCTGTTCTCCCCATTTTCCACCAGGAGCACCTGGGAACCAGGGAGCTTCCCTCCCTCGTGCACGAGGCCCTGGCAGGTCACGGCGGAGCTGGGGTCCACGGGCCAGCCTACACTGCACTGCCCTCTGACCCTGCCTGACCCCCACCCCTGGCAGACTGTGGCGCCACACCTGAGGGCGTCAAAGCCCCGTCTCTGTGGCGCCGCTGACCTGGGTTTGAGTCCTGCTCTGTTAGGGTTACCTGTAAAATGAGGGTTATACTCAGTAACTGCTAACATCACCTTCATCGTTACTTGCCATCCACAGCCCCGGGTCGAAGCCCTTCCCTGGGAAAGCCTCGTCCTGCTGAGGGGGCGTCTCTCTCCCTTCCTGCTCACCTTTCCTTCCTTCCTTCCTGCCCAGCTCCTTGGTCAGCCCCCAAGGTGATCCTGGCTTTTCCTGCCTGCTCTGTCCCTTGGGGAGTGAGGATCCTACCCCAGGGAAGGGGAGCCCCAGCTGGGACTGTGGGGAGGGCCAGTGGCCACATAGGGCCTCGGAGGGGCCTTTGGGGCCGAGGACCGTGTGGTAGGGGCTGGCCACTTGGCCACTTGGTTCCCAGCACAAATGGGGAGCAGCAGAGCCCACCGGCCTGACCGTAGGTGAAGGGCCTGAGCGTTCTGTGTTCCTGCCCCATGGCGTTCCCGGGGTCGGCCGAGATGGCCGTGCGTTCCTGGATCTTAAGCAGGGGTGGGGGGGGTAGGGGGTGGGGAGGAATGGAGGTCCCCCTCCACGGCCTTCCTGCACCTCTGCCTAGCCCTGCCCTTTCTCTCTTCCCCTTTCTGTCCCTGGGGTCTGCCCAGCCTCCAAGCGTTGCTGGGCTCAGGGACCCAGGGTCCAGCACGGATGCCCTCGTCCAATGCCAGGAGGGCTGCACCCCCTCCACAGGGGAGGCCAGAGGTGGCCCCAGCCCACGCAGCAAGTCAGTGGGGCCCCTGGGATCTGAGCTGGGCCTGGCTGACCCCAAAGCCTGCCAGAAGGTTCCGGAAACCAGAAGGGGAGCGGGAGGAAGGGGAAAGACACCCAGTTCTGCTGGGAAGCAGGTGTGCCAATCACAGTTCTCAGTCAGTGTCTGGAACTGCCTGGCTGCGTCACTTGGAAAATATATGGCCACTTAGTACACATAATCATCATCATCATCATCATGCTGATAGGGCTCGCTCCACGCTAGGCCTTCTCTTCAGCACGTCAGCTGTTAACTCCTGTCTAGTTGCTCCCTAGAAAAGCAGGCCCTCCCTCAACAGCTCGGCCTGAGCCCTATGCCACCTCCCTCCAGCCTTGCAGCAGGGCAGCTTCCTTCCGGGCCCTCTGTGCTGCACCTGAACTGAAGCCAGCCAGGCCAGCACCCTCCCAGCTCCACACTGCTAGGTCCCTTTGGCTGTTTCACCTTTCTTAAACAGGAAAAGCAGCAGCTCCCCCTCTGCAGTTTCCTCAGCCGCTGAGCCCCCCTCTCCCCTGCGTGTCGCCCCGCCCCGCCCCGCAGGCCCACTGCCCTGCGCTAACTCGGATGGCTCCTCTGCCTCCATCTGGGGAGGCGACAGCCCCCAGGTGGGTGACCCGCCCACCACCCTCGCGGCTTCCCGACCTCTCCCACGCTCGTGACTGTCAGCTTTCCCTTAGCAAGTCCCTCCCTTGGACGAAAGCTGCGCCTCAGCCCCAGCGGGACAGGCTCGGCTCTCAAAACCCTAAGCTCTAGCCCGCACCCTCCGCTACGCCTCCATTTCCCTGTGCATCCACCTCTCCCTATGCCGCGCGGGGAACCCCTCTACCACTGGCCCCCCACTTCTCCTCCTTCTCTGGCTCTCCCACCGCTGACCCACTCTCGCTGTTCTGTTTCGGCTCCCCCAACACCAGAAGCATTTGATCAAGGCAAGAAAAAAGGAAATGCCAGGGTCTTCTCACTTAGGAATACTGGCGCACGATTTCTAAAGAAAATAGCACATCGAACCAACCATTATATTTAAATATTAATAGAGTTTATTCAGGAACAAGCAAGCATGTTTTAATGCTGTTGACCTTTGAACTATAATTCATATCAATGTCAAAAAGGGGGAAACAGTTAACCACCTAGATAGATGCCAAAAAAAAAGTATTTTATAAAATTCAACATCCATATCTGCTTTAAAAAAGTCTTAGTACAATTGAAATGTGATTTTAAAATATCTACATCAAACCAATAGGCAGAATCGTGTATGCTACTGAAACACCAGGCATCTGGCTATTAAAACAAGGAAGAAGAGGATGCTAGGAATTAACACAAAGGTTTAACATCGTTCTGGAACTACCAGCCCGTGCTTAGGTGAGAGGCAATTTCCTAGAGGTAATGATACCCCAGTTGCAATAAGCTCCCCAACATCCAGATTTTATTTTTATTTTTTTTCACCTCTTTGTCTTTATTTATTTTTTTAATGTTAAAACAAGGAAATGTTCAAAGGGCACGTCAAATGGCATAGGGGTCGGCCTGAACAGGTTCTGTCTGGTTAAATCTGGGACAATTTGGGCACCAAAATAAATAACAGTAAGTAACAAATTACAACCATCTGAATAAAATGGAAACCCATGCATCCATACTGATTGTTTTAGTTTCTTGGCTTCCCAAGCAAATACCATGCAACGGATCCAGTTAAATAGTGCACATTTAAGAGTGCACAGTTTTACTTCCGGCAAGATGGTGGCTGAGTGAGCTTGCCTTGCCGTCTCTCCTGGGAAGAGGCAGCTGGGCACCGCTGGAGGTTCTCCGGGACCAGGCTTTTTCAGGATTTTTTCAGGGCAGGAAGTGTCTGGACATCGATTTGGTGGGAAGGTAACGGAAAGGACTGGTCTATAAGATATAATTTGGGACTTTTCAGGAGGGGGAGGCAAGATGGCGGCTGAGTGAACTTCCCGGTTACTAGCTCCTGGGGGGAATCGGCTGGGAGGCGTCGGAGACTCTTTGGGACCGGCTGTTTCGGGATTTTTCCTGGTCCGGAGGTGTCTGGACATCGATTTGGAGGGAAGGTAACAGAGAGGATCCGCCTGTGAAATATACACGGAGATCCCAGCTACGTGTGGAGGACTCCCTCCTTGGGTAGGCGGAGCCGAGGCAGCCAGCACCGCGGCGGGTGGCGGGGGGGAGAGCCGAGCCACGCTGTGCCGCGGCGGGCGGCGGGTGAAGGAGCCGAGCTCAGCCGAGCCTAGCCGCGCCGCGGCGGGCGGCGGGCGGCGGGCGGGGGGCGGGAGAGCCGAGCCGCGCTGCGCCGCGGCGGCGGGCGGTGGGCAGGGAAGCCGAGTCCGGCGGAGCCCGGCTGAGCCGCAGCGGGCGGGGGGGCCGAGCCCAGCCGCGCCGCGCCGGGAGGCGAGCGGGAGAGCCGAGCCCAGCCGAGCCGCGGCGGGAGGGGAAGTCGAGCCCAGCCGAGCCGCGGCGGGCGGCGGGCGGGGGACCGGAGCCCAGCTGAGCCCAGCCGAGCCTGGCGGCGGGGTTTCTGTTCTTTGGTTTTTTGTTGTTTTGTTGTTGTTGTTGTTGTTGTTCTTGTTGTTCTTTTTTTTTTTTTTTCAATCCTCTCTTTCTTGTTCCCAATATTCTTCTTATACTATTTTACCTTAACAATACAATAGGTCCTACAGGAAATACCTCACATTTGCTGGGTTTCCTCACCCTCCACTGCCTCATTTCTCTGTGAATAGATTTAGCCTATCTACACTATCCCCTTTCCCCTACAACTTGATATCCTCCACCATCTGCTATCTCTCCTATATTCCATCTCCCTTTCTTTGATCTACAAAGTGTCTAACTCTTAATTTCTAATACCTTTGTTTAGTTTTCCATCTGGTATTCGTCCCTGAAACTATTACCTTTCTTTTCTCTTTCCCTCTCTCACGAAAACAATAGCCTCTTAGTACGTACCACATTCCTCCCATATTCAGTCGTCTACCTCATTATAGGTACTTTCCTACTACTATAACTCTACACAATTTACATGATCTAACCTCTATCCTCCCAGAACTCATATTGTTGCTTTGTAAACATATATCACCAATACTACTTCACACTTTTTCCTTCCTTACACAATTGACTTTCCCCAGCACTAATACTTTCCTTTAAAGTGAGCTTAACTAGCAATAAGAAATTGGAATAAGAAGAACAAAGTGACAAAGAGAAGATATAACACTTAGGCAAAAACAACAGCTAATTAATCTCCAAGACTAGACAAAGAAGCTAAGGAACTGATTAAACCCGTCAAGAAAAAATGTTGACAAGACAGCAACAAAAATCTACAAACCAAACCAGTAATCAGGAAAACATGGCTGAATCCAATCAACAAACTGAAAATCAGGAAGGGGGGCAGGACTTCGCACAAGCAATGAAAGATCTCAGAACATTTATCACCGAAAAATTTGATGAAGTAATGAAAGAGGTTAACAGCGTGAAGACAACACTTGGAGGGGAAATTGCAGACATGCGCAAAAAAATAACAGATATGATGGAAATGAACACCACAATTCAAGAAATCAAAAATACACTTGCAGCAAATATCAGCAGACTAGAAGAGGCAGAGCAGAGAATTAGTGATGTGGAAGACAGTGCATTGGAAATCAAACAGATAGTAGAAGTGGTCAATAAAAAGGTAGAAAAAATCCAGATAGGACTTAGGGACCTGAATGATAACGCAAAACGCTCAAACATACGTATTATAGGCATTCCAGAAGGAGAAGAGAAGGGAAAGGGGTCAGAAGGAGTGTTGCAGGAAATAATGAATGAAAACTTCCCAAATCTACTGAAAGAGACAGATGTACATATCCAAGAAGCACAGCGCACTCCACTGGTCATAAACCCCAACAGGCCCACCCCAAGACATATACTTGTCAAATTATCCAATGCTCAAGACAAAGAAAAAATTCTAAAAGCAGCAAGAGAAAAGAAAACCATCACATACAAGGGAAACTCCATAAGATTAAGTGCTGATTTCTCATCTGAAACGATGGAGGCAAGAAGGCAGTGGTATGATATAGTCAAGGTACTAAAGGAAAAAAATCTCCAACCAAGAATACTCTATCCAGCTAAACTAGCATTCAAAAATGATGGAGAGTTCAAAATATTCACAGATAAACAGAAACTGAAAGAGTATATCAATAAGAAACCTCCCCTTCAAGAAATTCTTAAGGGAATTCTGCAGGAAGAAAGGAAAAAACAGGACAGTCAGAGATGGAGGAGAGTGTAAAAGCAACAAGAAAGACAAAAATAGAAGGGGAAAATAAAATAATACAAACAAAATATAACAAACACAAATCCAACCAAAATATGGCTACCATAAATAACTCTCTAAATGTAATAACACTGAATGTCAACGGATTAAACTCACCTATCAAAAGATTCAGACTGGGACACTGGATAAGGAAATATGACCCATCTATATGCTGCCTACAAGAGACACATCTTAGACCCAGAGACTCATGGAGGTTGAAAGTGAATGGCTGGAAAACAATCATACAAGCAAACAACAACCAAAAAAAGGCAGGAGTAGCTATATTAATATCAGACAAAATAGACTTTAAATGCGAAACAATTGTGAGAGACAAAGAAGGATACTATATTTTAGTGAAAGGGACAATTTGTCAAGAAGATCGAACAATCATAAATATTTATGCTCCTAACAAGGGCGCCTCTAAATATGTGAGGCAAACGCTGGAAAAACTAAGTGAAAGAATAGATGCATCTACAATTATAGTGGGGGATTTTAATACACCACTATCAACTCTGGACAGAACATCTCAAAAGAGAATCACTAAAGAAACAAAACATTTGAACAGTATATTAGAAGAGCTGGATCTAATAGACATATATAGATCATTACACCCAAACACAGCAGGATATACATTTTTCTCAAGCGCACATGGAACATTCTCCAAGATTGACCATATGCTAGGCCACAAAGAAAGGCTTAATGAATTCAGAAAGATCGAAATCATACAAAACAATATCTCTGACCACAGTGGAGTCAAGCTAGAAATTTGCAAGGGACAGAGACCCAGACTTCACACGACAATTTGGAAATTAAACAGCACACTCTTAGAAAAACAGTGGGTCAAAGAGGAAATCTCAAAAGAAATCAATGACTACCTTGAAACAAATGATAATGATAACACAACATACCAAAATTTATGGGACGCAGCAAAAGTGGTACTGAGAGGGAAATTTATAGCCATAAATTCATATATCAAAAAAGAAGAAAGAGCAGAAATTGAAGAATTAACTGCACATTTGAAGGAATTAGAAAAACAACAACAAAGTAACCCAACAGGAAGAAGAAGGAAGGAAATAACAAAGATAAGAGCAGAACTAAATGAAATAGAAAATAAGAAAGCACTTGAAAAAATAAACAAGACCAAGAGCTGGTTTTTTGAGAAGATCAACAAAATTGACAAACCTTTAGCGAGACTAACAAAGAAAAAAAGAGAAAAGATGCAAATACACAAAATAAGAAATGAGAAAGGTGATATCACCACTGACCCCACAGAAATAAAGACTATCATAAGAGGATACTTTGAAAAACTATATTCCAACAAAAATGACAATTTAGAGGAAATGGACAAATTCCTAGAAATACATAAGCAGCCCATACTGACGAAAGAAGAAATTGATGATCTTAACAAACCAATCACAAGCAAAGAGATAGAATCAGTCATTAAAAATCTCCCAACTAAGAAGAGCCCAGGGCCAGATGGCTTCACAGGTGAATTCTACAAAACATTCCGGAAAGAACTAACACCAATCCTGTTGAAACTATTCCAAAAAATCGAAACAGAAGGAACACTGCCTAATTCCTTCTATGATACCAACATTACCCTAGTACCAAAGCCAAACAAAGACATCACAAGAAAGGAAAATTACAGACCAATTTCTCTAATGAACCTAGATGCAAAAATACTTAACAAAATACTTGCTAATCGTATTCAACAACACATTAAACGAATTATACACCATGACCAAGTGGGATTTATCCCAGGTATGCAAGGATGGTTCAACATAAGAAAATCAATCAATGTAATACACCATATAAACAGATTGAGAGAAAAAAACCACATGATTATATCTATAGATGCAGAAAAGGCATTTGACAAAATACAGCACCCCTTCCTGATAAAAACATTCCAAAAGATCGGAATACAAGGAAACTTTTTGAACATGATAAAGAGTATATATGAAAAACCTAAAGCCAACATTGTTTACAATGGCGAAATCCTGAAATCCTTCCCTCTAAAATCAGGAACAAGACAAGGATGCCCATTGTCTCCGCTCCTATTTAATATTGTCTTGGAAGTACTGGCTCGAGCACTGAGACAAGAACCAGATATAAAAGGCATTCAAATTGGAAGGGAAGAAGTCAAAATTTCATTATTTGCAGATGACATGATCCTATATATAGAAAATCCTGAGAGATCTTCAACAAAGCTCCTAGAACTCATAAATGAGTTTAGCAAAGTCGCAGGTTATAAGATCAATGCGCAAAAATCAGTAGCATTTCTGTACACCAATAATGAGCAAGATCAGGAGGAAATCAAGAAACAAATACCATTCACAATAGTAAATAAAAAAATCAAATACTTAGGAATAAATTTAACTAAAGAGGTAAAAAACTTATACATCGAGAACTATACAAGATTGTTCAAGGAAATCAAAGAAGACCTAAATAAATGGAAGAATATTCCCTGTTCATGGATAGGAAGACTGAATATTATTAAGATGTCTATCCTACCAAAACTGATCTACACATTCAATGCAATCCCAATAAAAATCAACACAGCCTTCTTTAAGGAACTAGAAAAACTAACTATGAAATTTATTTGGAATAAAAAGAGGCCCCGAATAGCCAAAGATATATTGAAAAAGAAAAACGAAATAGGAGGAATCACACTTCCTGACTTCAAAACATACTACAAAGCTACAGTAGTGAAAACAGCATGGTACTGGCATAAGGAGAGACACACAGACCAATGGAATCAAATTGAAAGTTCAGATATAGAACCTCATGTATATAGCCATATAATATTCGATAAAGCCACCAAACCCTCTCAACTGGGAGAGAATGGCCTATTCAACAAATGGTGCCTGGAGAACTGGATAGCTATATGTAGAAGAATGAAAGAGGATTACCATCTCACACCTTATACAAAGATCAACTCAAGATGGATCAAAGACCTAAGTATAAGAGCAAGACCATAAAGACCTTAGAAAGCAGTGTAGGGAAACATCTACAGGACCTTGTAATAGGAAATGGCTTCATGAATATCACACCAAAAGCACGAGCAGCAAAAGAACAAATAGATAAATGGGACTACCTCAAAATTAAAGCCTTCTGCACCTCAAAGGAGTTTGTCAAGAAAGTAAAAAGGGAACCCACACAATGGGAGAAAATATTTGGCAACCATATATCTGATAAGAGACTTATAACTTGCATATATAAAGAACTCATATATCTCGAAAACAAAAAGATAAACAACCCATTTAAAAAATGGGAAAAAGATTTAAACAGACACTTCTCCAAAGAAGAAATACAAATGGCTAAAAAGCACATGAAAAAATGCTCCAAATCCCTAGCTATCAGGGAAATGCAAATCAAAACTACAATGAGATACCATCTTACTCCCATAAGATTGGCAGCCATGAAAAAAACAGTAGAATACAAATGCTGGAGAGGATGTGAAGAAAGGGGAACACTCATCCATTGCTGGTGGGAATGCAGAAGGATCCAACCATTCTGGAGGACAGTTTGGCAGTTTCTCAAAAAATTATCCATAGATTTGCCATATGACCCAGCAATACCACTGCTGGGTATATACCCATCAGATCTGAAAACAAGGACACAAACCGATATATGTACACCAATGTTCATAGCAGCATTGTTCACCATCGCCAAAAGTTGGAATCAATCCAAAAGTCCATCAACAGATGAGTGGATCAATAAAATGTGGTATATACACACAATGGAATACTACTCAGCTGTAAGAACCAATACACTACAATCGCACGTGATAACATGGATGAACCTTGAGAATCTTATGTTAAGTGAAGCAACCCAGGCATTGAAGGACAAATACTATATGACCTCAATGATATGAAATAAGTTAACTGCCTCAGAGAGCTAGAGTCTGGAAAAGTGGCTTACAGGAAATCGGGGGGTGGAGGAAGGATGTGAGTTAACGTCTGTAGGGGTGGAATCTGTGATGAGCTGGGGGTAAGTATGAGCACAAAGAAGGGACAAAATGGGGGCAAGGGGTTACCTTCAGGTGGGGTTTTCTGGGTTTGAGGGGGGCTGGGGATGGGAAGAGGGGTAATATGGTCCAAGAAATAGGTGGGAGGGAGGGGCAACATACAAACATGGGAGAGTGCCAGAAGTTCGTTGAGAACTAAATGTTGAGTAAAACGTATCAAAGTATAAGTAGGAGGGTCACCTGATTAGGACGCTCAGGGGGTATGGTCTGATGCGGGACGAACTCCGGAGGGAATAGCTGAAGGCTCATTTTGCCAAGGTGGGTTCTACCATTGGGTGGGGTGGACCTATATCCTGGGGAAGACTAATGCCGTCGAATAGAGAGAACTGTATCTCTCATGAGAAAGGACGGCTCCCAGGGCATTAGATTGGCAGGCGTTGTGGGCCCTAAGGGGAGGGGAAAATGGACGTGCAATGGATAGAACAAAGGTAAATAAGGGGGCAAAAGAGGAGTTATGTGAGAGTACACGAGGATGAATATAAAACAGCTAATATTACACCAAAAACATATAGGGGACGACAGACTAATAATGAAAACCATAAGACAAAACATAGGATAACTAAAAAATTTAGAAAACTGTACAACCTAAAGTATGGACCACATAGTAAGCACAAATGTTACCTTGTTTGAAAACTATAGTTTTGGAATCTGTACATCAGTTTCAGGAAATATGATATGAATAAGTTAAAAGATTATTGCTGTGGAAGGGAAAAGGTTTTATGGTGGATCTGGGGAAATACTGTATATTGTATAGATGAATTTTGGTGATCTAAGACTCTTCTGAAGCTGACATTATGTTGGGATTCACTTTACGGGAAGTTTTGGATCACAGAGTGGTTCAACAATGGCAGCGGAGGAATACTGATATGGGATGTTATTGATAGGATATATATGGTTGACAGGGAGTTATACAGGGCATATGCCCAGGGTATATGGTAATGTCTATATATACTCATAGTGGAAACAATTAAAAACAACAGCTGGGGGGGTACTGGGCTCCTGGCCGGGGGGTCACTGTTGTGGGCCCTGGGAGAGCAGTGGCAATCCTCCAGGTGCAACGGCAAGAACCAGGAAGGAAGGAGGGCCCAACAGTGGGCTCTTGATACTAATGGCTACACTTTTGAGCCTATGCACCTGCAATAAGAACAAGGCCTAGAGTAGCATTGTGCCTGGGGGTTTCCTCCTGACAGCCTTCATGTTACTCAAATGTGGCCACTCTCACAGCCAAACTCAGCATGTAGATGTGATGCATTCCCCCCAGCGTGGGACATGACACCCGGGGATGAGCCTCCCTGGCACCGAGGGATCACTACCACATACCAGCTGAAGAAGCAACTAGAAAATGACCTTGAATTAAAGATTCAATGCGGAACAGCAGAATATACCTGTCTACATATAATAACATGACTTCGGGAAGCAGTTTGACCTAATGTAAGGGGGAAATGGAAAGGAGAAATGAGATTATAAGGCTGTGAGTCTCTAAAAAAGAGTCTGGAGGTTGTCAGAAGGAATACCCCTATGTACAACTGAACAGAGTCTAAGAGACAGATAGGGTGGATACAACCCCAGGTATTGGTTCTTTTGAGGGATAAAGAGACCCACGGGTTCTATGGTCATGGCAGAAGGGGTTCACTGCCATGACAGCTGGCCCTTCTTTGGAGCTGGTGTATCTGCGTGATGGAAATGGACTCAGAGGGGATCTCTTTTCACAAGACTTGCATGCTACTTTATTGGAATTGTAGTTGGTGCTGAGTTTAAGATATATGTAGGGGATTTGAATCTCTGGACTGATAATATGACACCCAGGCCCAGAGCCTCAACAGACTTCAGCTCCTACACTTTGACTTATTGGACTTACTCCACTCAGCTAACATGGAGTTGAAGAAGGTCAACCACCACAACATGGAGCCTAGAGTGTCTACAACTAGAAGCGGGAAGAGTGCATCCAGTACCCATGTGGAATCTAAGCCCTCACTTGACATAGGTGTGCAATGGACACAACAAATCCAATGTCCACAGAGAAAATGTGGAATGGGTGTGGGAACGGTAGCCATGGGGGCTGCTGGGTGTGGGGAACGGGAGGAAGAGATGAGATGTGGAGGCGTTTTCGGGACGTGGAGTTGTCCTGGATAGTGCTTCACGGACAATTACGGGACACTGTAGATCCCTCCAGGGCCCACTGGATGGAACGTGAGAGAGTCTGGGCTATGATGTGGACCATTGACTATGGGGTGCAGTGATGCTCAGAGATGAACTTACCAGGTGCAATGGATGTATCACGATGATGGGAGAGAGTGTTGCTGTGGGGGGAGTGGGGGACGGGGGCGGTGGGGTTGAATGGGACCTCATTTTTTTTTTAATGTAATTAAAAAATAATAATAAATAAATATTTAAAAAAAAAAAAAAGAGTGCACAGTTTTGAGGCTAAGAGAAAGTCCAAATCAAGGCATTATCAAGGTGATGCTTTCTTCCCAAAGACTGGCATTCTGGGGCTGACTGCCAAAGATCCTTGGTCCTGGACTCCTTTGTCACATGGCAAGTCATATGGCGGCTGCTCCTGGCCTCTCCATTCTCTTCGTGTTCACTGAATTTTGGCTTGTTGCTTTCCATTGGTTTCTTTCTTTTTATCAACTTTCATTCTTTTATGAAGGACTCCAGTAATAGAATTAAGACCCATCCTTATCAAGGTGGGTAACACCTTAACTGAAGTAGCCTCATCAAAAAGTCCTACTTACAATGGGTTTACACCCACAGGAGTGGATTAGGTTTAGGAACACGATTATGTTTTTCTGAGGTACACCCATCTCCAAACCACCACACTAATAATAACTAACCTCACTTACATCATAAATGAAGGAGAAAAGAAAGCTCTTACTTAACCCTATAATGGCAACTGATAAATACAGAATGAGCAATAGAAACAGATATTCACCATTTGGCAGCCAGCATTTTGGTGGTTGATTAAGGCAGGAGGTATCAAAGGATGTTGAAGATGGTGGGCAGAGATTTGATGAGGAACAGGATAATGGTTTGTCTCATAGTATCTCCCCACCACATAGTTACCAAATACAAAGGGAAAGATGGTGACCTCATGGTGGGAAAAACAGGCAGGCACCAACTTGACCTGGTGATCAAGGTTAGCATCACTATTGGTGGGACAGGCCAAACTATTGGCCCCACTGAGAAGAGCACAGCATCATTTCTGCCATCTTTCTGCCATAAAAAAGATGGCCTGAATGTGGATGTGCACAGACAGACCCAGGCTCAGAAACAGCTGACAGAATGAGTGGACTGTATTCTTTAAGACTGTCAAGGTCATGAAAGACAGAGAGATTGGAAGACTCAAAAGGGGCATGACAGCTAAATGCAATGTGTAATCCTGTCTTGAATCCTGGACTAGAAGGGAAAATGCAGCTTGTTGGGTCACATGGAGAAATTTAGATGGGGTCCATGGATTGGATAATGGTATTGAACTCATTTTGATGTACTAACTTAGGGGCAAAATGATAGTGATGAGGGAGGTGTTTTGTTTTAGGGGAAATCCAAACTTGAATATTTAAAGTCATGGAGCGTAATATCTACAACTTGTTCTCAAATGGTTCAGGGGGAAAAAGATATACAGAAAGAAAGAGAGATGATGATGATGCAAATGTTAACAATCAGAATCTGGGAGGCTCTTCGTAATGTTCTTGAAAATTTTCTGTAAGTTTGAAGTTATTTCAAAATAAAATAAATTATTAATGATGAAACCTAACAACTGGGTTAGTTGAAGCATCAGGCTTTTTACCCTGGCCCCAGGCAGCTGCCATACAGATGTCTTTCCCACATTACCAGATGCTACCACAAGTGTATGGTGCCTGATTCTCAGTAGCCATTTTACTTTGTCCCTGATCAACTGCCTTTTTCATTCCTGAGACAGATGCTCCAAATTTTAACCAATGGACTCAGGAACCTATCTGCCTGCCTCTCCTTCCCCTTTTGTTAGATGACCTAACCCCCAATTTTTCAGAGAAAACATAAGCCATCATGAACGGTCTCCCCAAACTTCTCAAATGCATCTCTCTATCCATTAGTTAGCACTTGGTCTCAATGTACTGCAATATGGTTCATCTAACCCAAACCTTCTGACATAGCATAAAGCTCCCCTCAATATGGCACACTGGGGAATCAGTCAGAGGTTTATGACTTTTTCACCCATGGAGACATCCCTCCTGGAGACCTCCATCCTCTGGAGAGGTTGCTCTTTAGCCCTGATTCACAGCTTCATTTGAGATTTCTCTTTATTTCTTAACTTTGAATCCCTGGTTTCCTAAATCATCCACTTTTTATATTGTTTGGGGGAAGTATATCATCTTAACAGATTCCAGTGAAAGGATTCATAGGAGGTGTGGCGGTTTGGAATTGTGTGTACCCCCAAAAATCATGTTCTTAAAGCTAACTTCATTCCTGTGGGTGTATATTCCTATTGTAAGTAGGATCTTTTGATGAGACTACTTCAATTAAAGTGTGATCCACCTCATTCAAGGATGGGTCTTAATCCTCTTACTAAGTCCTTTATAAATAGAATGAATACACAGAGAGAAAGCCATGGAAGTAAGAAACTGAAAGCAGTGAAGCGCAGGAGAAAAGGGAGAGACCAGTAGACACCACCATGTGCCTTGCCATGTGGCAGAGGAGTCCAGGATCACCAGCAGCCAGTCTTAGGGAAGAAAGCATTGCCTTGATGATATCTAAATTTGGACATTTTTCTCAGACTCTAAAATGTAAGTTAATAAATTTCCATTGTTAATCCAACCCTTTTCATTGTATCTGCTTTCAGCAACCTAGTAAACTAAAACAGGAGATAAGTATTTTTTTTGAGATTTTGCATGTCTGAAGATTTTGCATATATGAGATTTTGTGCATTTTTTGTACCCTAACACTTGGTTAATAGTTTGAACATAGAGTTCTAAGTTGGAGACTATTTTCCCCCATAATTTTTAAAACATAGCTTCATTATCTTCTTGTTTTCCACACCGCTATTGAGAAGTCTGATTTCATTCTAATTGTGATCCTTTCCATATGACCTGTTTCCTTTGCACCCTATGAAACCTCTTAGGATCTTCTATTTTCCGCATTCTGACATCTCACAGTGATATTTCTTGGGGTAGATCTTTTTTATTCAAGGTATTAGGCATGTGAAGGGCCCTTTTATTCTGGTCATCCATGTCATTATTCCTGGGAAATTTGTCTTCTATTATTTCTTTGATTATTTTCCCCCTTCCAGTTTCTCAATTCTCTTTTTTCTAGAGTTATTAACAGACAGATGTTGAACCTCTAGGACTATTCTCTAATTTTCTTGTCTTTTTACTTTTCCTCTTTTCCATCTTTTTACACTTTTATACTACTTTCTGGGAAAGTTCCTCAACATTATCTTCTAAATTTTCTATTGGAATTTTTAGTTCTTCTATCATATTAAATTTTTAAGGAGGTACCAGGGTTGAACCCAGGACCTTGTACATGGAAAGCAGGTGCTCAACCACTGGAGCTACATCCACCCTCCTATCATTAATTTAATTTTATTTTTCTCTCCCCCTGCCACCCTGCTGTTTTCACTGTCTCCATTTTTTGTTGTTGTTGCTCTTTTTGCTGTGTCCATTCACTGTGTGATCTTCTGTGTCTATTTCTCTTTTTGTCTTCTCTTCTTGTTTTCTCCTCTAGGATTCACCAGGATTCAATCCTGGGGACCTCTGATGTGGAGAGAGTTTCCCTGTCACTTGTGCCACTTCAGTTCCTGGTTACTGTTGTGTTTTGCCTTGGTTCTCCCCTTTGTCTCTCTTTTTTTGTTGTTGCATCATCATCTTGCCGCGTGGTTTGCTGCACTGGCTCGCCACGCAGGCATGCCTTTACCAGGAGGCCCCAGGGACTGAACATGTCATCCCATATGATAGATGGAAGCCCAATCTCTTGAGCCACATCTGCTTCCCTCATATTAATTTTAAAGAGCTATTTCTTATTCTCCAATTACATCTTTTTATATCATTTTGTTCTTATTTCATGTATGCAATAGCTTTTTTTCTCTGAATATTATAGGTCATTTAGAAAAGGTCTCTTGTGCTCCTCAAATAGTTTTCTTCTTTAATAGTTTAATCTCTTGTTCCTGGAAGCAGTCATGCTTCAGGCTCCAAGCCAGAGCCTTTCCCCCTCTGCCCTGAGGCCCTTCACTTTAGAAAGTTCTCTGTTCCCCTTATATTTCCTTCACTTCATCAGAACATATCCATCTTATGCCCATTTCCTTAGCAACTTTTTGGCCACTTTTCAAAAAACATCCAGGCAAAGGGCCCTACAAATATAATCCCAGGGAGCAGGGACCTCAGCCAGGGCATTATTGGAAACAAGGATTTGATAAGAATTTTTGGTGACTGAGAAAGACCAAGGGAAGAACTACTTAAATGGGGGGTCTCTCAGTTCCCTTCTTATGCCTCCAGGTAAGTTCCCTCACACCTTGGGGAAGCATGTCTCAGGGGACAGCAACGTACAGAAGCTGAATGGAACCAGCTGAAGAGAACCGACTGTGAGGTTTTCAGGAATTTGGTAAGGTGGTTAATATCACACTGATAGCCTGAAATAGGCCAAGATGGTAGTATTTATACCACAGAAAGTATAAACACAGCACATCAGGATTTTTTTCTTCTCTTTTCTTTTTTGAGAGCCAGTTGTTAAACATTTAGCAACCTACCACTGAAGACAGTGTACTTCCCCCAGTGTTCTGCTTCCTAGGAGGTGGGATTGAGGAATGGGGCTGGTGTGTGGAGTTGTGCAATATTGAAGCCCTGGTCTGGATTCATGCTCCAAGACTGGGTTTGCCATTGAATACCTCAGCAGCTTGCTACATTAAATGAATTGATTTTACTATATGTTATTGGAATCATGGCTTATTGAAATTACTAGGTCTGGGACATTTCATTTTTTTAAGACCACAGTGTATATATTGACCAAGGAGTCAACCACAAGCACCAGGAATCCTGGTTAAATTCAGGAACCAAACAGGTCTCCTCCAAAAAGGGCAGATTGTCTTGTCCACTGAGCCCTCAATGAAGGTAGCTGCCTGGCACCCTCCCCTTCGAAGACCAACAAACTCCAAGCAGGATAGAGTCTAAGAGATCTACACCAAGACACAGCATAAAGAAATTGTCAAAGTCCAAAAACACAAAGAAGATTTTGAAAGCAGCAAGAAAAGCAATTTGTCACATATAAGGGATTCCCATTAAGATTGACAATGGATTCTCATCAGAAACCATGGAGGCCAGAACACAGTGGGATAACATATTTAAAGCCCTTAAAGAAAATAACTGTCAACCAAGAATTCTATATGCAGCAAAATTATCCTTCAGAAATTAAGGAGAAATGAAGACATTTATAGATAAACAAAAACTGAAAGAGTTCCTTTCCAGAAGACCTGCTTACAAGAAATGTAAATGTAAATGGAGTCCTTCAGCTGAAATAAAAGGACATTAAACATTAACTCTAGCCAAAAGAAGAAATAAAGAACATTGGTAAAGGTAACTATATAGGTATATATAAAATTCTGTATTATTTTATTTTTTGTTTTTTGTGATTGCTTTTCTCCCCTACATGACTTAGACAAATGTGTAAAAAAAATATTTAAAAATCTTTGTTAATGTGCATGCAATGTATAAAGATGTAGACTGAGAAAATAATATAAAGGGGAAGCAACAGAAATATATAGGAATGGAGAGTTTGTATACTACCAAAACTAGGTTGGTACTAGTCAGACTAGACTGTTATTAGTTTAAGATGTTAATTATATGTACTAAGGAAACTAAAATAATTATAGAGAAAAGGAAAGAAGGGGATATGTTACACCACAAAAAGCAACTAAACAATAACAAAAAGCAGTAATGAGGTAATTGAAGAACAAAAAACATACAAGACTTACAAAAAACAAATAGCTAAATGGCAAAAGTAAATCCTTCCTTCTGGGTTATTGTCTTCAATGTCAATGGATTAAATGCCTCTATTAAAAGTCAGAGATTGGCAGATTGAATGAGACATCTATTTGATGTCTACAAGAGATTCACTTTAGCTGCAAGGAAACCAAGAGGCTTACACAGTATGGCAGGTGACATTAGCTAGCGCTCTTTCTACTCTCTATAATTAGGAAGCAGTGGACTACATGAGAATGAACTGTATCTGCCTTTTATTTCCAAAAGATTTATGTTTCATCTTATGCTCACAAAAAAGCCGGGAAACTTTTATTAACTTTTTTCTAGAAAAAAGAGTTAATATAAAATTATAGCAAAAAAAACCAACAAAAGAATCTGAAATTTAGTAACAATGCTGGAACAATCTGTAGTGCAGAAAAGATCTAATTTAATTGATTTGTGTGTGTGTGGTTGTCAGTTGTTCACTAGCCTGAGAGTGATGGAAGTGGCATAATTGTTGAAGGGATTGAGAAGCTGCTGGAGGTTTGGTTCTCCCGGCAGCAGCCTGATGCAAACTAAGAATCTGGGGATCTTTGCACCAGCCCAGGATCTGAGTGGGACCTACTTTTGAAGGATGTGCAATGTTCAATCATAAGTGTGTCAAAAACTGACAAGAAGGAAGCTTATGTACACAGAGAGAGTCACATGTTTGTCTCCAAGAGACATTTCATTTTGAAGTATGTGATCCCACCCTCTCACTGAAAGCACTGGTTCCACTGTTGAAGATTGCAAGCGATTATGGTAGGCTTGATTCAGGTCAAAGCTTCTTTTAGTCTAGGAATTTCATGAAGCCTCTCACCAAGGGTACCCACAGTGGAATTTCTAGGAAGAAATACAGTGTCTGCATGCAGTTTTCCCGAATGGAGCAGCAGATTGGAAGTGATGGGTGAATTCTAACTATTAGCACTTGTATACTCTGCGTTTCCCAAAGAGCCTTGTAATCAGTCAGCCAGATCAAACCCTGGAAACTGGAGAGTGCGTTTGCTGAACAGTTATGGACCAGTTCTACGTGAAAGATGGTGTTGCTGCAAAGGATGTCACTCGTGAAAGTGGAATTCATGACCTGAACCAAGTTCTGTATTTGATGCCACCCTGTTCAATTCTTGTGGTTATTTGGTGAATGGAATGAAATCAAATGGAACTTACTGGACTATTAGCATCACCCTAGAAGCAGAATTTTCTTATGGAAAACTTAAACCATGCTGTGTTCCCCAGTAGGTCAAAATGAGATTAGTGTACCACAAGCACCATGCCTTTGCTAACTTGCTAAGTAGTATAAATGGTGTTTATCATGAAATTTAGGGAGATTTAGCTTGGACCATTTCTCTTAACTTTCACTTTAGCAACCATTTCCACTAATTTTAATACATTGAAAGCTTTGCTTCAAAGCAGAATCAATGTCTTTTATAGCCTGTAACTTAAAGTTCTGTGACTTTGTGATGCGTGTGATAGTGTTCTGACTTCATCTGTTCCTTTCACCATGATTTCATAGGATAAATAAGTGACTGCTCAGAATGAGAGCTGTCCAGGTTATTCAGGCATTCACAGTGGAGCAGAAGGCTATTCATAAAACATTACGTGAAATTCCAAAATAGTCACTTAATGGGGAGTGACGAAAAATATATGCTGTCAAGAGTAGGCATCTTTTTAGCTATATTTGCAAATTCTGTGGGATTTAAGCAGCTGAGAGAACAGTGAAGCTAACTAAATTTTGTATTTCTTCTTGTCCTCAATATTTTTTTATTCTTTCTGGACTGGGGCCGTGATGTTTTGTTCCTTCCATATTTATATTTATAGATGAAACATCTTTTTTTGGTGTTTCTAAACTCAATCTACTTGATATGAAATCAAGAGGTTGGAACACTGTTTTGACTTATTTTAGGCATGTTGTTGAAAGTTTCATTAGAGAAGCATTCAGTCAATGTATAATCAGTTTGTGATTCTGTAAGTAGCATAGCACCTAATATTTTGGTACTATGGTTTCTTGAGGACCAATACTCAAAGTGGGTTTTGTTTCTTGAAGAGAATTTGATGACATTTGTTAGTTTGAGGTCTGATGCTTTTTAAAAGTAGAATTCAACCTAATGTTGGTAGAGAGCACAAATCTGTATAGAAAAAAAAAGCCTAGAAAATGAAACTGTAGATTGGACAGATTATATCTTAATGTGATAGAGGAGGGAAAATTTTGGTGCCATAAATTCTCCATTCATGGTGTTAGATTCAAATCAGTTGAAATGTATTTTTGTACCATAATTTATGCTTCAATTAAAGTTGACTTAATTCATAAAAAGAAAGAGGTTGAAAGTAAAAGGGTAAAAAAAAGATATTCCATGTAAACAGAAATCAAGAGAGCTAGAAAAAAAGATGGAAAGGATGAAGATGATGTGTAAAATGCTCCAGGGTGCCATTCTTGAGAAGCGTCTTTAAACAACTAGCAAAAACTGGCAGAGCCATTTTCCTCAGAAACCCAGAAACCAGTGAAAGGGTTTCAGTAACTGAAAGGGTGAGTGCTGAATCAAGAAAACAGAATTTTTAAAACGGTAGGTGAAGCTTGCTGGCCCCTCTCTGAGCCCCTCCCCAATGAAGTGTGCAGTCAGCCTGAGTTTTCATTATGGATCCGTGGCCATGCACTTGAGGGGCCAGAGTCACCCCTACGTGCATACTGTGGTTCCTTTACATTGGTTACATTGGTATCAAGATATTGGTTGTAACCCTGAAAGACAGAACAGGAAACTTATCTGTGGTTAGCACAGCCAGAACTTGTCCTATGGGCAGAGGCAGCTTAAAGGCAGCTAAAACAATGTAAGAAACAAGTCAAAGCAGCCTGGGGGAAGGATTATCTCCTTTAAGTCCTACAATAAAGCATCTGGGAGGGAGAGAGAATCTATTTCACAGGGAGTAGAGAGGTAGTTGAATTTCCATAAATGGGGGAATTCCTAAAGACACAAGCAAGCACAAGCACAGGACAAGACACAGGCTCAGAAAAGACAGAAATGATCCTGCACGTCACATTTATCTTGGACTGCTCATCTTGATAGGCAGGTTAAACCCTGAAGGAAAGTACCAGCCAACAGTTTGCAAAGACTGTGAAAGGTGTTTTGTTTTGTTTTCCATTGGTTGGTTTTTGTTAGCATTTGTCATTCAAGGAGATTTTTGTCATATCACTAATGGGATGCAAACTTAAGGAACAGACAGCTCAAGGACTAAATCCTAGAATTAAAATATTAAAATGCACACCACGAAACAGAAGATTATAAGATAAGCAAACAGGGAATGATGGGCCATCCAAAGGAAGGACCATTAGAAAATATCAATGAAGAAGACCAGACTCTGGACATAGTGGACAAAGACATTAAAAGAATACTCAATATGCTCAAGTTGATGAAGGAGAATACAGAGAGAGAATTAAAGGATCTGAGGAAAACAATGAATGGCCAATATGAAAGTCTCAGTAAAGAGAAATTTTTAGAAAGGAACAAAATAGAACTACAGGAGTTGAGGACCAAAATAACTGAAATGAAAAATTCCCTAGAGCATTTCAAAAGCAGATTGGAGATGGCAGAAGAAAGAATCAGTGAACTAGAGATAAGACCGTCTAATGAGTCAGGCTGAGGAACAGAAAGACGAAAGAACTATGAAAAGTGTAAATAGCCTAAGTGACCTATGGAACACTATCAAGCATACCAATATATGCATTATAGGAGTCCCAGAAGGAGAAGAGAGAGAGAAAGGGACAGAAGGAATGTTCAAAGAAATAATGGCAGAAACCTTCACAAATTTAGCAAAATATGTAAATATGAACATCCAAGAATCTCAGTGAGCCCCAAACAGGGTAAATTTGAAGAGAAATATACACAAGCACATTGTTGAGTACAAAAAGCAAGGAAAGAATTTGGAAAGCGAAAAGAGAAAAGGAATGTGTTGTGTACAAGAGAGTTGCAATAAGATTGTCAGTTTCCATTAGAAAACATGAAAGAAAGAATCAGTGGGATGAAATACTTAAAGTGCTGAAAGAAAACAATGATCAATTAAGAATTTTATATCTGGCAGGACTGTCTTTCAAAAATGAGGGAGAAATTAAGACATTCCCAGATAAACAAATACTGGGGAAGTTTGTCACCATACTTGCCCTACAGGTAATGCTAAAGGGAGCATTTCAGACTGAAAGGGAAGGACAATAGACAATAGATCAAAGCAACAGAAAGGGAAAAAAGACCTCTGGTAAAGGTAACCATATGGGTAGCTATAAATGTCAGTACTAATGTATTGTAGTACTTGGATTGTAACTCCACTTTTTTTTTTTAAGATTTATTTATTTTTATTTCTCTCTCCTTCCTCCCCCCCCCCACCCCAGTTGTCTGTTTCCTGTGTCTATTTGCTATGTGTTCTTCTTTGTCCGCTTCTATTGTTGTCAGCAGCACAGGAATCTGTGTTTCTTTTTGTTGTGTCATCTTGTTGTGTGGGCGGCGCCATTCCTGGGTAGGCTGCACTTTCTTTCGCGCTGGGCGGCTCTCCTTACGGGGCGCACTCCTTGCACGTGGGGCTCCCCTACGCAGGGACACCCCTGCATGGCACAGCACTTCTTGCACGCATCAGCACTGCGCATGGGCCAGCTCCACACGGGTCAAGGAGGCCCAGGGTTTGAACCATAGACTTCCCATGTGGTAGATGGACGCCCTAACCACTGGGCCAAGTCTGCTTCCCTGTAACTCCACTTTTTACTTCTTACAAGTTTAAAAAGGCAAATGCATAAATAATAATGATAAATCTATGGTTTGGGGGAATACAATGTAAAAAGACATTTTATAACAAATACAACTTTAAAAGCTGGGGGCCGGAGAGGTATAGGAACAGGATAGGTGTCCTGTTGGTGTCAAATCAAATGCGATTGTTAGAAATTTAGTTTATTAAATTTTAGCACCATGGTAACCACAAAGAAAATATGTGAAAAATATATATAGAAAGAAATAAGAAGAGACTCAAAATGGTACAATGCAAAAAAATCAAGTAAATATGAAAGCAGTCATTAGTGGAAGAATTGAAAGTCAAAAACAAAAAAGACTGGGGAATGGATGTGGCTCAGGCAGTTGGGTGCCCACCTCCCACATAGGAGGTCCTGGGTTCTGTTCCCAGTGCCTCCTAAAGAAGATGAGCAGACAATAAGCAGACAGGCAAGGGAGCCATCTCAGGCTGTGGTGGGAAGGGGATAATTTAAAATACAGAAAAAGGCTTACAAAGACCAAGTAGCAATATGGAAAAAGAAAGCCTGCATATCAGGAGTTACTTTAAATGCAAGTGGGTTAAACTCAGGCAGAGATTGGCAGAATGAATGAAAAAACATGACCCAGCTCTATGCTATTTACAAGAGACTCACCTTAAATTCAAAGGCTAAAAGTGTAAGGATGGAAAAAGATACCATGAAAATAGCAAAAAAATAAAAAAGATAGAGCAGGTGTAGCTATACCAATATTGGAAAAACTAGACTTTAAGTAAAAAACAATTAAGGGCAAAGAAGGCCACTACATACTGATAAAAGGGTCAATTCAACATGAAGACATCACAATTATAAATGCATATACACCTCACAACAGAGCCCCAAAATATATGAAACAAACAATGGCAGATTTTAATGGAGAAATTGTTCTACATTAATGGTAGATTTCAATACACAACTATCAATAAGAATAAAAAGCTAGATGTAGATCAGTAAATCAGCAAAGAAATAGAGGGCTTGAGCAATACTCTAAACCCACTAGAACTAACAGACATTAATAGATCACTTCACCCAATACTAGCAAAAAACACATTTAAGTGCTCATGGATCATTCACCAGGAGAGACCATATGTTAGATCACAAAAAAGTCTCAATAAATTAAAAAAATCAAAATCATATAATTTATCTTCTCCATCGCAATGGAGTGAAGCTAGAAATCAATAACAGGGAGAACTGGAAAATTCACAAATATATGGAAATTAAATGCATGCCTAAACAACCAATGGGTGAAAGAAGAAATCACAAGGGAAATTAGGAAACATCTTGAGGTGAGTGAAAATTAAAACACAACATACCAAAACTTATGGGATGCAAAAAAGATAGTGCTGAAAGGGAAATGTATAGCTCTAAAATGCTTCCATTAAAAAAGTAGAAAGATCTCAAATTAGAGGCCTACCCTCACAACTGGAATTTCTCGATAAAGAAGAGCAAACTAAATCCAAAGGGAGAAGAAAAAAAAAAAAAAGATTGAAGTAGAAATAAATGAAATAGAGAATAAAAAACAATAGAATCAGAAGTTGGATATTTACAAAGATCAATGCAATCAGCAAACATTTAGTCAGACTGACAAAAAAAGAGAAGAGAACATAAATAATTAAAATCAGAAATGAAAAGGGGACATTACTGTTAACTTTGGTGCAAAAGTAATTGCGGTTTTGCACTGTTGAAATTTGCTGCTTGATATTGGCATACATTCTTAAATGTGATTGTGTTATACATCATTTTAATGTGCATTTCTCATTTTATCTTTTTTGCTAATGACATTACTTGCTGTTTATTTTATATTTAATATAAATGCAAATGATATTAGACAAAAAGCAAATTAGAGCAATTTTCTTGAGTTCAAATTGGGTTGTAAAGGGGAGGCGGACTTGGCCCAGTGGTTAGGGCATCCGTCTACCAAATGGGAGGTCCACGGTTCAAACCTGGGCCTCCTTGATCCATGTGGAGCTGGCCCATGCGCAGTGCTGATGCGCGCAAGGAGTGCTGTGCCATGCAGGGGTGTCCCTGCGTAGGGGAGCCCCACGTGCAAGGAGTGTGCCCTGTAAGGAGAGCCAAAAGAAAGTGCAGCCTGCCCAGGAATGGCACCGCACACACGGAGAGCTGACACAACAAGATGACGCAACAAAAAGAAACACAGATTCCCGTGCCGCTGACAACAACAGAAGTGGACAAAGAAGAACACGCAGCAAATAGACACAGAGAACAGACAACTGGAGGGGTGGAAGGGGAGAGAAATACATAAAATAAATCTTAAAAAAAAAATGGTCCTAAAGCAGTGGAGACAACCCCCAACATCAACACACATGTGCCCAGGAACTGCTAATGAAAGTGCAGTGCAGTGGTGGCTCATGAAGTTTTGTAAAGGAGATAAGAGCCTTGAAGATGAGGAGCATAGTGGCCAGCCATTGGAAGTTGACAACAACCAACTGACAGCAATCAGCGAGGCTGACCCTCTTAAAATACATGAGAAGTTGTCAAAGAACTCAAGGTGGATTGATTATAATGGTTCCTGTTTTAATTAATAAAGATGTATTTGAGCCTAGTTTTAATGATTTAAAATTCATGGTCAGAAACTGCAATTCCTTTTGCACCAACCCAATACTGACCCACAGAAGTAAAAAGATGATTATAAAAGGATACCATAGACAACTATATGCCAATAAAGCAGATAACTTAGATGAAATGGGCAAAATCCTAGAAACACACAAACTACCTACACTGCCTCAAGAAGGAATCGAAGATCAAAACAAATCAATGACAAGTAAAGAGATTGAATTAATAATTTAAAACACCTCCCAAGGAAGACAAGTCCAGGGCCAGATGGATTCATTGGTGAATTCCACCAAACATTCTAAGAAGAATTAATGCCAATCCTGTGCAGAAATCTTCCAATAAGTTGAGGAGAAGGGAACATTTCCTAACTCATTCTATAAGGCTCACATTACCCTAAAACTAAAGCCAGATAAATATACCATAAAAAAAGAAAATTATAGACCAATATCCCTTATGAGTATAGACACAAAAATCCTCAACAAAATACTAGCACACTGAATCCAACAGCACATTAAAAGAATTATACACCATGATCAAGTGGGATTTATCCCAGTCATGCAAAGATGGTTCAGCATTTTTAAAAAAATGAATAAATGCAGGAAACTGGCTGTGGCTCAATCAGTTGGGCTCCCATCTACCATATGGGAGGCCCTGGGTTTGCATCCCAAGGCCTCCTTGTGAAGGCAGGCTCACCTGCACGCTGCGGACTGCTGCCAGCCTGGGTGCCGTGGAGTGCCGCCAGCCCCACAAGCACTGGGGAGTGCTGCTGGCCCACAAGTGCCATGGAGAGCTGACTCAGCAAGGTGACCCAACAACAAAAAAAGGAGACAAGTAAAAAACAGAAGAGCACACAGCAAATGGACACAGAGAAGACAAAAAAACAAGCCACGGTGGGGCGGGGGGGACTTAAAAAAATCAATAAATGCAATATACCACATTCATAGAATGAAAGAGGAAAGATGATATGACAATCTTGATTAATGCAGAAAAGACATTTGACAAAATACAGCATTGCTTCCTGGTTTAAAACCACTAGGAAAACTTAGAATAGAAGGAAAATTCCTCAACATGGTAGAGAATATGTATGAAAACCCCACAGCTATCATCATACTGAAAGGGAAAAGAGAAGTTTTCCCTCCAAGATTGGGAATAAGACAAGGATGCCCACTGTCACCACTATTATTCAACATTGTACTGGAAGTTCAAGCCAGAGCAATTAGGCAAGAAAAATAAAGACATCAAAATTGGAAAGGAAGGTGTAAAACTTACCCTGTTGGCAAAAACATGATTGTATTAATAGAAAATCCCCCCAAAACCTATAACAAAGCCACTAGAGCTAATAAGCAAATTCAGCAAAATGGTGGGGTACAAGATAAGCACTAAAAAGTTAGTAGTGTTTCTATACACTGGCAATAAACAATCTGAAGAAGAAATTAAGAAAAAAATTCCATTTACAATAGCAACTAAAAGAATCCAATAAATAGGAATAAACTTAACCAAGGATGTAAAGGACTTGTACACAGAAAACTATAAAACATTGCTAAAAGAAGCCAAAGAAGACAAATAAATTGAAGGATATTCCATGCACATGGATTGGAAGACTAAATATTGTCAGAGTGTCAATTCTACCCAAAGTGATTTACAGATTCAGTACAATCCCAATCAAAATTCCAATAACCTTCTTTGCAGAAATGGAAAAATGAATCATCAAATTTATGTGGAAGACAAGGGACCCTGAATAGCCAAAACCTTCTTTTAAAAAAGAACAAAGTTGGAGCCCTCACGCTTCATGATTTAAAAACTTACTAGAAAGCCACAGTGGTCAAAACAGCATGATACTGGCAAAAGGACAGACTTATAGACCAATGAAATTGAATTGAGAGTTCAAAAATGACTCTTAAATCTACAGCCAATTTATTTTTTAATACATTTTTATTGAAGAAGTTGTGAGCCTACAAAACAATCATGCATAATGTGCAGAATTCCTGTACCTCACCCCTCCACTAACACTTGAATTGTTGTGGAACATTTGTTACAAATTGTGAAAAACCATCATAAAAATATTATTGTTAGCTATAGTCCATAGCTTACATTTTGTATATTTTTCCATACACCTCCTTATTATTAAAACTATGTATTAGTGCTGTACATTTGTTATAGTTCATGAGAGAACACTCATATTTATACTGTTAACCACAGTCTATCATTCACCACATGGTTCATTGTGTCATACAGTCCCATGCCTTGTACAATCCATTCAAAGTGCACACTCAGTGGCTTCCACTTTCATCACAGAGTTGTGCAGTCATTGCCTCAGTAAATTTTTGAATGTTTTCCTTAGTCGAAAAGAAAAAAATCTCATACCCCCCTATTATTGACCCTTAGCATTGATAAAGTAACTTTTTTGACACTAACACAAGAATATTACAATATTGGTATTAACTATAATTATAAGTTGCATTAATTGCATTTTTCCCATGCATCACCATATTCTTACCACCTTGTAATAGTGATACACATTTGTTCTAGTTCATAGAACTTTCTTGTATTTGTACTGTTAACCACAAACTTCAACCACCAGGTTCACTACATTTTTCAGTACTTAGATTATTCTCTACCTTTCTTTCAATTGACATTTGTATCCCTAAACTATCCCTTTTTATAAACCAGCCATGTTAGCTATACTCACTGTAATGGTTAACATCACCTCTATCCATTTCCACACTTTTACATTCAAGCTAGTTAAAAATTCTACATACATCAAGCATCAGTACCCCTTATCACCCCTCATGCTATCTCCTAGGTTTTAACTCCATGTGTTTATTCTTTGTATTTAGTTCATGTTAGTGAGCCCATATAATATTTACCCTTTTGTGCCTGGCTTATTTCACTTAATCTAAAGTACTCCAGGTTTATCCATTTATTTAGGTCTTCTTTGATTTATTTTAGCAATGTATTATAGTTTTCTGAATACAGGTCTTTTACATTCTTGGTTAAATTTATTCCTAAATGTTTTATTCTTTTAGTGGCTGCTGTAAATGGAATTTTTCCTGGCTTCCTCCTCAGATTGCTCATTACTAGTGTACAGAAACACTACTGATTTTTGCTTATTAATCTTGTATCCTGACACTCTGCTGAACTTGTTTATTAGCTCTAGCAGCTTTGTTGTAGCTTTTTCAGGACTTTCTAGGTAAAGGATATCATCTGTGAATAGTGAAAGTTTTACTTCTTTCTTTCTAATTGAATGCCTTTCATTTCTTTTTCTTGCCTAATTGCTCCAGCTAGAACCTCTAGCACTATATTGAACAACAGTAGTGACAGTGGGCATCCTTGTCTTATCCCCAGTCTCAACGGGAAAGCTTTCAGTATTTCACCATTGAGTACAATGTTAGCTGTGGGTTTTCCATATATGCCCATTATTATGTTGAGAAAGTTTCCTTTACCTCTTATCTTTTGGAGTGTTTTTATTAAGAAAGGATGCTGGATTTTGACCAATGACTTTTCTGCATCAATCAAGATGGTCATGTGATTTTTCTTCCATTTATTAATGTGACGTATTACACTGGTTGATTTTCTTGTGTTGAATCACCCTTGCATGGCTGGGATAAAACCCTCTTGATTGTAATGAATAATTCTTATAATGTGTTGTTGGATTCAATTATTGAGTATCTTGTTGAGGATTTTTGCATCTATATTCATCAGAGAAATAGGTCTGTAATATTCTTTTTTCATAATATTCTTATCTGACTTTGGTATTAGGGTGATGAGGTTGGCTTCATAGAATGAGTTCAGTAGCATTCCTTCCTGTTCAATTTTTTGGAAGAGTTTTTTCTTTGTCTAAGGGTTTGTCAATTTTGTTGATCTCAAAGAACCAACATTTGGTTCTCTTAATTCCCTCTATTTGTAGGTGTTGTTTTTCTCAATTTCATTTATGTCTGCTCCAATCTATGTTATTTCATTCCTTATGCTTGCTTTGGGGATAGTTTGCTGCTCTTTTTCTAGTTCCTCTAGCTATATAGTGAGTTTTTAAATTTTACCTCTTCTTTTTTAGTGTAAATATTGAGGGCTATAATTTTCTCTCTCAGCACTGCCTTTGCTGCATCCCATAGGTTTTGATATGTCTTGTTCTCATTTTCATTTGTCTCAAGATATTTACTGTTTTCTCTTGCCATTTCTTCTTTTACTCACTGATTATTTGAGTGTGTTGTTTAATCTCCATATATTTGTGAATTTTCCCTTTTTCGGCCTGTTGTTGATTTCCAGCTTCATTCCATCATGATCAGAAAAAGCATTTTGTATAATTTTGATCTTTTTGAATTTATTGAGATCAGTATTGTGACCCAACATATGATCTATCCTGGGGAAAGATTCATGAGCACTTGAGAAGAATAAGTATCCTGCTGTTTTGGGCGCAATGTTCTGTATATGTCTATTAGGTTTAGCTTGTTTATCATAGTACTCAAGCTCTGTGTTTGTTTTTGATCCTCTGCCCAGATTTTCTATCCAATAATGATAATTGAGTATTAAAGTCTCCAACTATTATTGTCAAGACATCTATTTCTCCCTTCAGTTTTGCTAGTGTCTGCTTTATGTAATTTGGGGCACCCTGCTAAGGTGCATATACATTTATGATTGCTATTTCTTCCTGGTGAATTTCCCTTTTATTAATATGTAACGTACTTCCTTGTCTCTAGTAACAACTTTGCTTTTAAAGTCTATTTCAACTGATATAAGTACTGCTACTCCAGGTTTTTTGTTTTGTTTTGTTTCGGTTACTGCGTTTGTAGAATAGCTTTTTCCAGCCTCTCACTTTCAGTATATTTGTATCCTTGGGTCTAAGGTGAGTCTCTTGTAGACAACATATAGATGACTCATATTTTCTTAAACATCCCACCAGTCTGTATCTTTTGAATAGGCATTTTAATCCATAAACATTCAACATTCAATGTTATTACTGTAAAGGTTGACCCTTGGGTTTTTTCTGTTATATCTTATTTTCATGATTCTTTTTCACATTTAGTCACCTTTACTGATATAATCTTCATTTCTAGACTCTCTTCCAAGACTCTCTCTTCTGTCTTTTCTTTTCAGGATGTAGCATTCCCTTTAGTATTTCCTGCAAAGTTGTCTCTTCATTATGAACTCTTTCAGCTTCTATTTATCTGCCCTCATTTTTGAAAGACAATCTTGCTAGATATAAGATTCTTGGCTGGCAGTTTTCCTCTTGCAGTCCCTTTAATATATTATATCCCTGTGTTCTTGCCTCCATAGTTTCTGATTAGAAATCAGCACTTAATTTTATTGGACATAACTTGTATGTGATGAATTGCATTTCTCTTATTGCTCTCAGAATTCTCTCTTTATCTTTGGCATTTGACATTCTTGTTAGTATGTGTCTCGGAATTGGTCTATTCAGATTTATTCAGACGGGAATAAGTTGTGCTTCTTGGACATGGATATCTATGTCCTTCAATAGGTCTGGGAAACTTTTTACCATTATTTCCTGAAATATTTTTTCTGCCTCTTTTCCCTTCTCTTCTTCTGGGACATCCGTGGCATATATGTTTTCACATCTCTTGCTGTAATTTAGTTCTTCCCTGAGACCTTGTTCAAGTTTTTCCATTCTTTGCTTTATCTGTACTTTTGTGTGTTCACTTTAGGATGCCCTGTCTTCAAGCTCACTGATCCTTTCTTCTGTCTCTTCAAATCTGCTGTTATGTGCCTCCAGTGTATTTTTTATTTCATTTAGTGTGATTTTCATTCCCATAAGATCTGCTATTTTTCTTTGTATGCCTTCAAATTCTTCTTTGTGCTCACCCAGTATCTTCTTGATGTCCTTAATCTCTTTAGCCATCTCACTGAATTTATTAAGAAGATTTGTTTGAACATCTATGACTAGTTGCCTCAAATCCTTTATATCACCTGGAAGTTTAATTTGTTTCTCTGACTGGGCCATAACTTCCTGTTTCTTGGTATGACTCATAATTTTTTGTTGTTGTCTCAGCATCTTATTTACCTGATGTATTTATTCTGGATTCAGTTCCTCTCTTTAGTCTCGGCTTTCTGTTTGATTGCCTTCATGCTACAATCCTTCTTTGATACTTGGTTCAACTTATTTTGGAACTTTATAGTGACTTGTGTTTAGCCAATCTGATTTTTTTCAGCTCTTTTTCATCCATTTCTTGCCCTTTCTTCCTTGCTTGTGGCAGAGTAGGAGCTGAGGATGTGGTTGGTACTGTAAGCTGTGGAGGTTGAAGCTGCCTACATTGTCCCAGGACCCAAGTAAGCTTCTCCCATCTTTCTCCTCTGCCTGAGGCAGGGATGGAGCCACAGTAGTGTGCAGTAATCCAAGCCATGCAGGTCAAGTTGCCCAGAGAAACTGATGAAGTTCTGGCCCCATCCTTCCCTGCCAGGGGCAGGGATAGAGCCACAGGTCTGCCCCAAATTCTTATCCATGTGGGCCGAAAGCGACTATAGTTGCCCAGAGAGGCTGAAGGAGCCCTGTCTCTCCTCCTGCCCTGTCAGGGGTGGGGATGGGGTCACTGGTATGCTCAGAAGTCTAGCCCATGTGGGCTGAAAGCACCTGCAATTGCCCAGAGAGGCTGAGGAAACACCTCTCCTTCTCCTATACTATTGGGAATGGGGAGGTAGCCATAGGTTTGCCCAACAATCTAGTCCACATAGGCCAAAAGTAACTGCAGTTGTTTGGAGAGGCTGAGGGAGCACTGCCCCTCCTCCTGCCCTGTCAGAGGTGGGGATAGAGCCCTAGATGTGTCCAAAAATCTAGTCCATGTGAGCTAAAAGTACCTGCAGTTGCCCAGAGAGGCTGAGGAATCATCACCCCCTCACCTGTACTATTGGGGGTTGGGATATAGCCACATGAGTGTCCAAAAATCTAGCCCATGCAGGCCTAAGCCAGAGAGGCTGGCGCAGGTCCCTCCAGCTTCCTCCCTGCCAGAGGTGGGGCTGGAGCCCAGGCTAGGGCAGCAATCCAACCTGGGTGGAAAGAAGCTGATCCCCACCATCACTGATCTTCAATCAGTCCCACTTCCCCTCATGCTGGGGGCAGAGTTAAAATGGTGGCTACCTGCCTCTTTCTAACTTTCAGGCTCAAATTTTAGCTGTTCTTGGGATTGGACCTCAGGCAGTCAAATTTGCTAATCTACAGCTGAAGTTGGTGCCCAACCATCTCTTCCTCCCCTGTTTTTGGCTCCAGCCAGGAAATAGCTCCTGAGGCATCTTGCCACTCCAGTGGGGGATGGGCACCAGCCTCTGCAGCATGGAGTGCTCTACTCACAAATCTTCACTGCAGATGGGCAGTCTCCTTCTTCCATACTTCCAAGGATGTCACTGGATGCTCTTCTGGTCTCCTGGCCCCTCAAACAGGTGATAGAGATAGCTCTGACTGATTACTAACTGCACTGGAGGGTGAGTTGACTTTTGGAGCTCCTTACTCTGCTGCTATCTTGCCAAATGATTTTTAACAAGGGTGCCAAATCCACTCAATTGGGAAAGAATAGTCCCCTCAACAAATGTTTCTGGGAAAACTGGACATCCGTATGCAAAGGATTGAAACAGTACCACATCCTCAGGCCATACACAAAAACTAACTCAAAATGGATCAAAGACCTACATGTAAGAACCAGGACTATAAAATTCCTTGAAGAAAATACAGGGAAGTATTTTCAGGACCTTATGCTAGGCAATGATTTCTTAGACTTTACACCCAAAGCATGAGCAACAAAAGAAAAAAGAGATAAATGGGACTTCATCAAAATTGAAAATCTATGCAGCAAAGAACTTCATCCTGAAAGTAAAAAACAATCTATAGAGTGGTAGAAAATATTTAGAAAGCACATATCTGTTAAAGGTTTAATATTCAGAATATAAAAAGAAATCCTACAATTCAACAACAAAAATACAAATGACCCAATTTAAAAATGGGCAAAAAATATGAAGATTATTCTCCAAAGAAAATATGTAAATGGCCAAAAAGCAAATGAAAAGATGATCCACATCATAAGCTATTAGAGAAATAGAAACCAAAACCGCAGTGCAATACCATTTCACACCCACTAGAAGGGCTGCTATTTTTAAAAAATAACAAGAGTTAGAGAGGGTGCAGAGAAATATGAAAAGCTCACTAATTATTGGTGGGAATGTAAAAGGGTGCAGCTGCTGTGGAAAAGTTTGGTGGTTCCTGGGAAATTATAGAATTTCCATATGGCTTGGCAATCTCACTTCTGGGTATACACCCAAGAGAATGGAAAGCAGGGATTTGAACAAATATTTTCATACCGATGTTCATAGGGGCATTATTCACAATTGCCAAAGGTGGAAGCAACCTACTGATAAATGGATAAATAAAATATGTTCTATATATCCAAGGGAATATTATTCAGCCTTAAAAAAGAATGACATTCTGATACTTGTGACAACATGGAATCTTGAAGACATTATATAGAGTGAAATAAACCAGGCACAAAAGGACATATATTGTAGGATCTCACCGATATGAAACAATAAGAATAAGCAATTGTCAGAACAACAGGAATAAGCAAAAGTCAGAATCTAGATTATAGGTTACCAGGGTCAGGGTGGGCGAAAGAGATGAGGAGTTGTAGGGAGCCTAGGCCATGTTGTGGGCCTGGGTGCCATCATAAAGTGTGAGTCATGATGAATCATAAGGTGCTGAGTCATGATGAGTCAGGAGTGCTGAGTCATGGTGAGTCATGAATGCTGAGTCATGGGGCAAGGCCAAGGCGCATGCGCCTCCCCCAAATTACCATATCCCTATATATTCCCCCTTCCCCTCATCTTCCCCGAACTCCTCTGCAGATTGCGTGTGAGCCCACACGCTCTGGCTCTCCCAATAAAGTCTCCTGTTTCTTCTGGCGGCGCGGTCCTCTTCGCCGCAGCTGGTTTGCGGCCCTGGCGGCAGTTCACGGAGCGAGGCAGAGAAGTCGCCCCGACAACCCGTATCTCACGCCGACTGCGTGAGGAAGGCCCTCTCCCCCCGGCGGAACCGGTCCACGAGGTGCAGCCGACCGGCCGCCTTCAAGGAGTTAATGCTTAATGGGCACAGAATTTCTCTTTGGGGTAATAGAAAAGTTTTGGTTATGGATGGCAGTGATGATAGCACGACATTGTGAATATAATTGATACCACAGACTTACATACATGAATGTGGTTAAAAGGGGAAATTTAGGTTGTATATATGTTACTAGAATTAAAAAAATTAAGACCACATAGAACTGTACACCCAAACAGTAAACCCTATTGTAAACTATGGGCAATAGTTAATAGTACAATTAAAATAATATTCTTTCGTCAGTTGTAATGAAGTTACTACAGTAATACAATGTGCTAATAATAGGAAGGGTGTTTTCTGCATGATTTTTCAGCATACCTACAACTTTGCTAATAAAAAATATTTTAAAAGGGAGCCACAGTGGCTATATTATTGTCAGAAAAAAAAAAGTCTTTAAGTAAAAAAAGGCTACAGGGAAGGAGATTTGGCTCAATGGATAGAGCATCCGCCTACCACATGGGAGGTCCAGGGTTCAAACCCCGGGCCTCCTTGACCCGTGTGGAGCTGGCCCATGTGCAGTGCTGATGCACACAAGGAGTGCTGTGCCACGCAGGGGTGTCCCCCGCATAGGGGAGCCCCTGCACAAAGAGTGCGCCCCATAAGGAGAGCTGCCCAGCGCGAAAGAAAGTTCAGCCTACCCAGGAATGGTGCCGCCCACATGGAGAGCTGACACAGCAGGATGACTCAACAAAAAGAAACGCGGATTCCCATGCTGCTGACAACAACAGAAGTGGACAGAGAAGACGCAGCGTGTGGACACAGAGAACAGACAACCGGGGTGGGTGGGGAAGGGGAGAGATTAAAAAAAAAAAAAAGATGATGAACAAAAAGAAACACAGATTCCTGTGCCGCTGACAACAACAGAAGTGGACAAAGAAGACGCAGCAATAGACACAGAGAACAGACAACTGGGGTGGGTGGGGGGAAGGGGAGAAAAATAAATAAATAAATAAATCTTTTAAAAAAAGGCTACAAGACACAAAGATATATCTCAAAAAAGATTCAATCAAGCAGGAAGATGTTTTTAAACATATATACACCTCACATATGTTCAAATATATGAAGCAAAAATGGACAGAGTTGAAGGGTGACATTGATAGTTCCATACTAATATTTAGAGATTTTAATACTCTACTTTCAATAATTGATAGCACATCGAAACAGGATATTAATAAGGAAAGAGAGGCTTGACTATCCAGAAATCATAATGCCTACATCTCTACAACAAAAAAACAAACATCACTATTAAAATATGGGTCAAGGATTTGAATAGATATTTCTGCAAAGAAGATATTTAAATGGTGAATAAGTACAAGATGCTCAACATCGTTAACCATTAAAGAAATGCATATTAAAACTGCAGTGAGATACCACTTCTCATCAACTAGAATGACTGTTAATTAAAATGAAAAACTGAAAATAAGAAATGTTGGGAAGCAGATGTGGCTCAACTGATAGGGCATCTGCCTACCATATAGGAGGTCCAGGGTTCGAACCCAGGGCCTCCTGGCCCATGTGATGAGCTGGCCCATGCTCAGTGCTGCCATGTGAAAAGGAGTGCCATGCCACACAGGGGTGTCCCCTGCATAGGGGAGCCCCACGCGCAAGGAGTGTGCCCCACAAGGAGAGCCACCCCATGAAAAAAAAAGCGCAGCCCACCCAGGAGGGGCACTGCACACAAGGAGAGCTGTTGCAGCAAGATGACGCAACAGAAAGAGACACAGATTTCCAGTGCCACTGAGAATGCAAGCAGACACAGAGAAACACACAGTGAATGGACATAAGAGAGCAGACAATGGGGTGGGGAGGTGGAAGGAAGGGGAGAGATATAAATAAAATAAATCTTAAAAAAAAAAAAAAAGAAATGTTGGTGAAGATGGAAAGAGCAACCCTTGAACATTTTTGGTGGGAATGTAAAATGGTGTATCTGCTATGGGAAACAGTTTGGCGATTCCACAGAAAGTTGAGTATAGAATTACCATCTGATCCAGTAATTCCACTCCTAGATATATACCTAGAAGTATGGAAAGCAAGGACTTGAACATATATTGTACACCTAGGTTCATTAGAACATTTTTCACAGTAGCCAAAAGTTGGAAGTCCCCCACATGTCCATCAACAGAATAATGGAAAAATGATGGCTGTACGGACTCATCCATGCATCCATTCCATAAAAAGAAATGAAGTAACGGAACATTCAACCACATGGGTGAAACTTGAAGACATCATCATGAGTGAAATAAGCCAGACACAAAAGGACAAATATTGTGTGATTTCTCCTACATGAAATAAGCAAACTCACAAAGATGAAATCAGAATAGTGGTTACAGACCTGGGGGAGGGAGAAATGGAGTTATTACTAAACGAGGGTGAGTTTTGGTTTGGATGATGATAATAATCTGGAAATAGAGGTGAAAGTTAACAGTTTTGTCAATGGACTTAATGTCAAAGAACTGTCCACTTAAAATGGTTAAAATGATTTTCATATTTTTTATATTATGTATATTTATTTACGTATATTTTACCTCCACTTCCCCCTGCCGCCCTCCCTCCCGCCCCCTCGGCGCCTGCTTCTTGCTGCCCAATCAGACCATGCACATGCCCCGGGGGTGAGGACCAGGGAAGCAGGTGGTGGGGTGCCGCCTCTGAGGCCCCCATCGCCCCTCTTGACCATGACCAACTGGTCCAAAGGAAGATGCCCTGATCGTACCCTGGGGGTGGGGGTTCAAGGGCCAGGGCGGCAATAGATGCCAGGAACACCAGGCAGGCTCCCGTTCTCTGCCCCCTTCTGACTTAACTTCCTTCTGTGCCTTGGTGTTCCCAGAGGTGAAATGGAACTAATCACCCTCAGAACACCCCTGCAAGGTATTAATTACTGCGTGTAAGAGGCTTTGAGATCCTCAGATGGAGTACAACAGTCCTAATAATGGATAATAGCACTCTGCCCTTCTCCAGAGCCTTTCATCCCTGGATCTCAAAGCCTTTAACCAACCTTAATTAATTCTCACAGCACCCAGTGCAGGAGGCTGATGGCCATTAGCTCTTTTTCACTGGTGGGGAAACAGAGAAAAGCCAGGAGACTGGCTTGAGGCCACACGATAAGCTGGCAGCCCAGCGAGGGTTAGAACTCACAACCCCTGGCCAATGGGAAGGAGGCTGGTGGGGCCGCAGGCATGAGGGCCAGGGGGGCTATAGGCAAGAAGGCCGGTGGGATAGTGGGCAAGGGGCATGGTGGGGCTGCGGGCAAGGAGGCCCGTGGGGTTGCAGGCAAGGACGCCAGTGGGATAGTGGATAAGGAGGCTGGTAGGGGCTGCGGGCAAGGGGGCAAGCGGGGCTGTCAGCAAGGAAGCTGGTGGGATAGTGGGCAAAGGGGCTGGTGGGATAGCGGGCAAGGGGCATAGTGGGGCTGTGGGCAAGAGGGCCAGTGGGGCTGCAGGCAAGGAGGCTGGTGGGATAGTAAGCAAAGTGGCCAATGGGATAGTGGGCAAGGGGCATGGTGGGGCTGTGGGCAAGGGGGCCAGTGGGGCTGCAGGCAAGGAGGCTGGTGGGCCCACAGCAGAGTCTCGCAGTCTGCCCAAAGGGAGTTTGACCCTATGAGCTCCAGGGAACCTTGGGAAAGTAGGCGAAGGACCATGGGCACGGACTTGCTGGTCTGGCAATTTTTGTGCCAGATCCTGTAGGAGGCCCCGGAATGTTAATGATATTTGGTCTCATCCAGACTGTGAGATGTCGGCCCCAGGCCACAGATGAGGAAACGGCTGGTTGAGGAAACCACCATTTGTTCGCCCCTACCATGGGCCAAGCAGTCTGCCTTTGCCTTGTTGGCACTAATCCAGACCCCAATTCGGGGAAACTGAGGTTCACAGAGGGAAACTGATTTGCTCAGGGCACAACCCTGCGCAGGTGGCCAGGCTGAGTGAGAGCCTGTCGGGAAGGACCTGGAAGGGCTTGGAGGAGCAGCCCTGGTCCTCCCAGGGGAAGGCGAAAAGCCTCCTGGCCTGGGAGCTGGGTTGTCCCACAGGAAAGTTCTCAGAAGAATGGGACGAGCAGGGCCACCTGGGCTGGCCAGGGGTCACCTGGGGCCAGCTGTCCTGGCTGCCCCCTATGCCCTCCTGCCTGGGGCATGGGGCTAGTGACGTCCCTTCCCACCTGCCCAGAGCAGAGAGAGTTTGAGGCCAGGGCTGTGGGACTGGGCAGCCACCCTTCATCCCAGGGCCCAGTTTTCCAAGGGGGTTGACCAAGGAGATCTCTGACAGCCTGTGACTTAGAGCCACACACCCCAGAACGTGGCTTATTTTTAAGGATTTCCCCTTCGCGAACATAAAAATTTTACCAGAAAGGAGATTCGACCCAGTGCAGTGGCAGGAACTTTGGCAGCCTTGGCTCTAGCCACCTACCGTTTTACAAGCATGCTTGCCCCCTCCTTGCCTCAGTTTCCCCATTGGTAAAAACAGCAATGGGGAATGCCAATGGAGTGATCTGGGCGGGGGTGGGGTGCAGGTGGGAGGGAGGGGTGTTGAAGCCTGAGGAAAGAAAGTCTGGGGATGGCAAGATCAGCTTCTGTCCTGGCCAGGGGGAGAGCGCACCGAGAACGCAGGGCTTAGGGAGCAGACCGGGAGGGGCCGGCGCTGGGTGGGGAGGGAGCTGGGCTGGTCTTGTGGGGAAAATGCTCCATTAGCAGTTTCACTCACAGCCTGTTCAGTCTTGATAGAAATAAGGTCTAATATTTGCATAGCCTTTTATTTAAGTTTGCAAAATGTTTTATGTTACCTCTTTCAACCCTTCCACCAAAGCTGCGGGATATGCACTTCCTACTACAGATTATTGGTATTACGGATGAGGAAACTGAGGCTCGGAAAGACCTGCTCGAGGGCACACAGGGAGCAAGGGGCAGACGCAGGCCTCCAGCCCAGATCTCTCTCCGAGACACACTTCTCTAGATAGTTCTGCAGCATCGAGTCCCTTCTGGAGCCAGGGCAGGACAGGGCGCCCTTGGCTGGCGAGTGTGGTCCCCGGTGCCCCACGTCCTGGGCCCAGCAGGTGGGCGAGGCCGCCACAGGAGGAGCCCTGCACAGTGAGGCCAGGGCGTGGCCGGCACTGGGCGGGTGGCGCTGGAGGCTGCTGCCGCTGGCAGGGCGGGGCGGGCACCGGGCACAACGTGACCTGGACAGCGTGACCTGCCATCCCTGGGCACGGCACGCAGCGGCGGCTGGAGGCCCCTCCGTGCCCGGGGCGGCCCGGCTGCGGCTCGGTGCCCGCCCTGCTGGCTCCCGGCTGGCAGGAGGCGGTGTTCTCGCTCCCAGCAGAGACTCACCTGAGAGCCTGCTCGGGCCTGCCCGCCCGCAACGCGCGGTAGCAGCTCCCTGGGGCAGAAATCTTCTCTTCTGAAAGCAAGATGAGAGCCAGTGAAGCCCTAAGTGCACACGGTCGAGCCTGAAATTAGGCCACTGAAGGAGGGGGGAGAAGGTGGTCGAGGAGGTGGGGGGACTCGGTCCAACCCTGTCAGCTGAACAAAAACATTTCCAGGGTCCAAGGACCTGGTTATGGGGGATGGAGAAGGCCCCCCGTTAACTTGTGTTTTGGGTGAGGATTCGGGTTTGTGACGAATTTGGACAAGTACCAAGAGGGAAACTGAGGCGCTCTCTGAGGCTGGCTTCCTGGGTCCCCGGGGCCTTGTGGGGGTCCTGCTGAGCCTGAAGCGGGGCAGGTGGGAAGCCTCTGTCCTGAGGAGCGGGAGCTGAGGGCCGCGGGGCCCGGGCGAACCAGCCAGGCTGCCCCGGGACACGCAGCTTGGCACCTGCCCAGGGCTCTGGGCTCCACGCCTCGGACTTGGCTCTCCCGGTGGGCAGAGCCCTTCTGCTCCCGAGGGGGTGGGCAGCAGCTGCCCCGCTGGGCCCAGCTGGCCGCCCGGTTTCGCCGTCGGTGCGGCCAGGAATTGCTCTACCGGCTGCCATGGGCCCCGCATTTGGGCAGTGGGTAGTCTCGAGGGGGGCACCGGCTTCCGCCCCTCTCCGTCCTGCCCCCAACCACTCCCCAGACTGCTGCTGCCACAGGCCGGCCACAGCCTCCTTGTTTACCTGGTAACTGAGCCCCGTTTGCCCTGCAACTTGGGTTTGGTCTTAATCTGCCAGGGGCGGAAGGCAAGAAGAGGCAGGCGGGCGGGCGTGTTATCGCTTGTCTCCGCACAGAGAGGCTGTTGCCACAGAGGCCCCGAGTGCGTGTAAAAGTGCACGCGTGTAGCCGAGGGCGGGCACAGGCCGGCCCTGCTTCCCCGCGTGGGTGGGGGTGGGGGGCGGGGCGGGCCACACCTCAGGCCCCCCGGGGGTGGGCGTGGACCCAGCAGGGCCTCCGCGTGCCCTGCTGACCGGCCCGCTCCTCTTGGTCGGCACAGAAGCCGCTCCCGTGCCCACAGCTCGTCAGGCAGCTACAGAGGCCCACCTGATCACTCAGCGGAGGAGCTGGTTGGAGGCCCTTTGATGTGCGGGACTCCCCGCTAGAGAGGCCAAAGGGGGCTTCTTTGCGGGGGGGGGGCCACGGCGGAGCCTTGGGAAGCCGCAGCCAAGCGCCGGCCACCCAGCTGCCTCCACTTGCTTCCACCCAGGGTCTCCCCACGGCTTCCCCGTCCCTGGCACTGCTGTCCCAGCGCTGAGTCAGAGGGCTCAGTGGGTGAGCGGTGGCAGGTAGAGCAGCTCAGGGTCAAGGGAGTTGCCGGGGGTCACTCGGGGTGGCTCGCCTTGGGCACCAGAGCTTGTCCTCCTCCCCAGCGTCCTGGCCTTGGTCGGCCTCCTTGGCTGCCACCACAAATCAGCACCACTCGATGGCTGGAAAGAGCAGAGCTGTGTCCTCTCACAGTTCCTCTCACACACCTTTCCGGGGCCCACCCCAGAGTCATTTGGCCACGGCTTGGACACCGCTGGCAACGTGAGTCCCACTACCTCAGGAGCCAGCCCTGCGTGTCCAGGCAGGTCGAGTTATTTTAAAGTTCTTGCTTGGGTGAGACTGAAAGTCAACTCCCCAGACACCTCTCCCCTTCGGTCCTAGTTTTGTCCTTCAGAGAGTAAAAAATACATCTAAATATATCGGCTCTGCATTCCCACTGACACCTGGCCCTGATGACAATGCAAAGCCCGAATCAGAAAAAGGATGAGTCAGGTTGGTCCCGATGTAGAGGAAGTACACAGACCCTGGAGTCAGGAGGTCTTTACTCATTGGTGCCTCAGTTTCTCCTCTATAACCCCAGAGGGTTTGCTGGATCCCCATTGGCAGAAGAATCTTTTGGGAAAGGAACACACCTTAATCCACACTGGATATTTGCAGTTCACAATGACATATTTAGTTTTATTTTTAAAGAAGCTTTAGATTACATAAATGTTACATAAAAAATATATGAGATTCCCATATACTCCACCCCCCTCTCCCTCCCACACTTTCCCCATTAACATCCTTCATTAGTATGGTATATTCGTTACAATTTTTTTTTATTCGTTACAATTGATGAACACATACTGGAGCACCGCTACTTACCACGGACGCTAGTTTACATTATAGTTCACGCTTGGTACCGCACAATTTTATCAGTTTTGACAAAATGTATAATCGCCTGTATCCATCATTGCAGGACAACCCCAATGTCCCCAAAATGCCCCATGTTGCACCTATCATTCCCTCCCCTCAGAGCCCCTGGCGCTCCTACCTTTAGACCAAGGACAGGAGTTCTCCCACTGCGAGACTCATCAGAAGCCCACCTAGTCTGTAGCTGCTTCCCCGCGTAAGGCACAACGGCACAGTAAAGGCTCTGAGGAGCCCTGAGCCACAGCGCATTTCACCCAGGACTTTACCAATTTATTCGAAAAGCAAGCCCTCTCATCGGTTACCATCTTGACACCCAGGGTGAGGAGCAAAACCGGGGGCTCCTCTGGGAACCGCTGCCCTCCGGGAGCCCCGGGGGCCTCTCCCAGCTCTCGCTGTCTGTCGCGGTCGGTCCCTGCCTTCGCGTCCCCCCCTGGGCCTTGCTGCTCAGCCTTTGGCCAGCGGTGACGTCCTCCACCGCAGGAGGAGATAAAGGACTCTGGAAAATTAGATGCCCCTCCCCCAAACCGCAGACAGCCAGTGTGAGGTTGTGGGCGACGGCCCCCCCTGGGCCCGGGGCCTCTGGGGCCCCGCGCTGCGCCTGCGGCTCGAGCCCTGCTGGCACCGCAGAGGCCGGGCCCTCGGGAGGAAGCGGGGCCGGAAGGAGCGCTTCCGCCGCCCTGCCCCGAGGACCGGCTGGGCCCCGGGGGGCTCAGCCCTCACCCACCCCGGCTCCAGGCGGCTGCGCCCTCCCCGGGCAGGTAGCGCTGCTGCCTCTGAGCCCAATCCCTCCTGGCTTTGCCGGAAACAAACCATCTCAGACAAGCCGGATTTGATGAAATGGGAGTGAGGGAGGAGAGCCGGACCTCACAAGGGCGGCTGGTGGGTGGAAGGGAAGGGCCTGAAGGGGTGTCCCCGGGGAAAAAGTGGGGCTCCCTGAAGCTGGGAAGGAGGGAGGGGCCCCCCATTCTGGGCCCAAGGAGAACGGGGCAATCGAGGAAGTAAAAGCTGTTAGGAGCAGCGGGGGGCCCAGCCTCAGAGCCACCCTTGTACCAAGCACTTTTCACGCCAAAGTTTCATCTGCAGACACAAGGCTCCCCACCCTGTGAGAAACAGCTGCAGGGGCCACTCATTGCCAGCTGCACACCGGGCCCGGGGCAGCTGCTTTTGCACACAGATGATTTAATCCTCACAACCTCTAACGTTTGGCACGTGAAGAAACTGAGGCTCAGGGAGGTTAAGTCTCTTGCCCAAGGTCAAGAGGCAAAGCAAGGAACAGGACCAGATCTGCCTGACTCCCACTCCCAGCGCGCACAGCGTTCGACCTGATTTATTAGCCACAGTCTCTGGATCCTGACGGCGTGGGAAGTTCTCCCTTAGGTCCGACCTGAATCTCTGCGACCCATGCCTGAGCTGGACACAGTGGAAGGACCGGGTAAGCGGCACCAGAGAACACCCGTCTTCTGGTGCCTTCCAGTTACCGGGGTGGGGACTGTTTGCCTTCTGTTAATGAAAAGAAATGGATGTGATAATAAATAAATGTCCAACCCGGCACAGTAATCGGCGTCCTTCGCAATAAGGCGCTGTGTTTGCTCTCAGCTGTGGGTGGTGCTCATTGGGTAAGGTGTCCCTGGGCACAGTCCCCAGGGGAGGGGGCCCAACCAGCCCCGGCCTTTCTGCACAAAAGTCACGCTGGGAAACAAGGCTCCTGCTTCCGGGTGCCCAGGACCCGAGTGGGGGAAGCACCCCAGGCTCTGGGGCCCGTGGGGCGGTGGAAACAAGTGCCCTGCGCTCCATCTGGCCTCTGGGTGACCCGAGGCAGCCCATTTCTCTCACTGGGCCTCAGTTTCCCCATTTGCATAATGGGGGTGAGTGCTCATGTTCCCTCCAGGCCTGACATTTACAGGCCCCTGTAGACACGGCTTCTCCTGGAGTCCCTTTCTGCTCCTGGTGCCCAAGCTTAAGGGGTAACCAGCTGTGGTGTGTGGGGGGAGGGAGGTGGAGACATCACCTCCCTGGGTGATTTCTGACCCCTGAGCTCCAAGAACCCAACCTCTTCCTCCAGGCCGTGGCTGGGCGGCCACTCCTGCCTCGGCTTTCCCAGGCCCTTCCTTTCTTTCCCACTTTCTCCAGCCCTCGTGTGTCTGGATTTCCCAGCCTGCATGACACCTGCAAAGATATCTTCCCTCCTGCGCCTCACCACAGCCCTGCCAGGCAGGCGGAGAAAGGAATGCGCCACTTCTGGGTCCTTCTCGGGCTGTCACCGAGCCTTCCCTGTGGCCCCAGAAATCCTTTGGGGAATTTGGCGGAGGAGAGCTGGGACTTCCTCCACGGGTGCACGCCCCTCGCAGCACGCAGGGGCCCAGTGGGCCCCCGCTCGAACCCGGGCCTCTTTGACCTGAGCCCAGGGCCCTTTCGGATGCACGGAGCCGGGCAGAGTCAGCATGCCCAGCCCACTCTGCAGATGAGCGCACTGAGGCGCGTGGTGGTACAGGGACTTTCTCCAAGTTCGGGCAGCTCAGAGGGGCCCAGCAGCAATCAGAGGCTGCTCTTGTGCCTGCAGACCCAGGGCCGTTTCCGGAAACATCACAGCTGCCTGCCTCTAAAGAGAAACCAGCGGAGTCCCTTCCTTCCTTCCTCCCCTGGCTTCCTTCTTTCCAGGGACACCCCCTACCCGCTCAAGGGCTCACATGTCCTGGGCAGGAAATCAAGCCCTGTGCTCCCTTGCCAAGATAACAGGGTCGCCACTCCCGGCTGGGAGCACCTTTAGGGATGTGGGGGTACGGTCAGAAGGCAACCCCGGTGCGCCGGCCCCACACGACAGCCCACGTGCCCGGTGCCACGCTGAGCTGACCCTGGACTGGGGTGCCCAGGATGGGGGGTGCTGCTCAGTAGGGGCTCTGGCAGCTCACAGCCCTGCCTTGTGGGTGGTACTTGGGGTGTTTGGCTGAGTGGGCGGGAGCTCTGCCCTCCCACCTAAGCACGCCCGGGACAGCTGCAGGGGGGTGGGAGGGTCCTGCCTTCCCGTTACCTGGCCCCACTTCAGCCCTTCTTACCTCTCACCTGGGCTGCAGAGGCAGCTGCGCCCTCAGTCTCCACTCTGGGCTGGCCCCAGTCCCTGCCATCCCCTCTCCTGCCACCAGGGTGCTGAGCTTACCCCTGGCTTCAGCTTGAGGCTGTGGTCCCTTACATCTGTCCCTTGGGTCATACAGCCTCCCTGGACATCTTCTTGCCCTTTGGGTCTCTACCTGACCCCGTAGAAGGCCTACCCCTATTCTGGCTGCTGTACCATAGATCAGGTTTGCCAGTTCAAAATGTGATATAATGGGAACAATCAACACAAGAAGGATTATCTTGTGTCTGGTTTCTTTTGCTTAACATTATGTTTGCTACACATACAGAAGAACACACACGTACATGTGTGCACATGTACACACGTGTGTGCATAACCCACCTCCCTCTTCTTGCTGACACACTTATTAAATCCAAACATCGTGTCATTTCATTCCTTTGCTCTCAGTATGACTCTGAAAAATATGGATAATATCTTATATAAACAAAATGCTATGATCCCACATAGCAAAATTAAAAACAATTCCTGGGCATCATCCCATATCTGGTCCATATGAAAGATTCCCAAATTGTGTCTTTTTTTTTTTTTAAATGAAGTTTTAAAGAAAGTGTATGTTTATAAAAGGAACTCACAGGTGACGCTCTGGCTGCACTGCCACTCCCGCTTCCTCCTCTCCCTGGAGGTCACGGTGCTTCGAAAGCCGGGACGTGTTCACCTTGCCTTTGGAATGAAATCCAAACCCTCCCAGGGTCTCCCGCAATAGATTCTCATGCCTGGCGCGAAAGACAGAATTTTAAGGGTCAGGGAATTCAGGCTCCCGATCCCCTTTTAAACACTTGCCGCACAGCTCCCGCTTCTTCTTGAACATCTCCTGGGAGCGTCCTGTGATACTTTCAGATAGTACTGTCTTCCCTCAGCTGAGGTCAAATCTTTCTCCTCCAGCGCCAGCATCCACCTTTGGTTTAGCCTTGTCCTTTGGGGCCACACCAGATAAGCCCGGCTCTGTTCCCACAGAGAATACCTTCAGGTATGTGGAGACAGCTCCGCACCTGCCACCCATTCGGACAATTCTACGCCCTCCCCTGCCTCAGTCAAGCTGATCAAATTATTCTTGCTCTGCATACCTACCTTCTCCAGAATCCGGGCCTCTCCTAAGGTGGCTGGAAACTGAGTGCTCTCCATCACCTGGCTGTGCCTCCCCCCAGGAGGGGGGGGGACTCTCTTCCAGGCAGCCGGTCGTAAAGACCTTGGTCTCCCGGTGAAGACAGAGTTGCCCAAAGGTTTCAGCCAAAGCCTCAGGTTGACTCTCATGGCCAGGCCTGCGTCCTCTGTACAGTCCGGAACTGGTGACCAGAACCAGGGAAGTGGGGTGTTCTGTTCGGCCAGGCCTGGCTCAGGTGCAAAGAGCTAATGGGTAGGAGAACTTGTGCCACGTGTGTGCCACTCTTTATCCTTTGCAGCTAGATTGCAAACTGCCAGAGGGCTGGGCCCTTCCACACCCCTGCCTTCTCTTGTGCGGGCGCCTGGCTGAGAAATGGCTGAGTTGCCCCGGAGGGGCCTGCCTGGCCTGGAGCAGGAAGCAGGAAGCCCAGGTGCAGGTTTGCAGATCTTATAACCAGAAAGGGAAGCAAGGGAAGTTGCCCTGTTCCTCCTTTCCAGCCCCAACAAGCATTCCAACCTGGAGTAACTTGTGTTCTGACTCACGGGTGTTTTTGAATAACAGCACTGGTCACTTTATCTCTGGAATGTGTCTGGCTTAATCCTGGCTATGGGAAGTCCTCTCTTCCTGCCCCAAGTCCTACCCTAAGGCAGTGACTGCCAGGGACCATGTGCAAAAAGACCTGGTTGGCTTATGCTTTCCTTAAAGTCTGTACCAACTGCAAGCTACTCTAAGCGCAGTCTTCGGTGACAAAAAGTTGTAGCTGTTGTTGGTTGCTGGTTTGTTGTTTTTTAAATTGAGGGCTAACACGCAAAGTGAATAAAGTGCCCTAATTTTAATAGTTTTTGTGTTTTGTTTTACAATCGGGTATACATGTGTCACCATCACCCAGATGGAGAACAGTCAGTTTTGAGTGTCATGACCGCCACCAGCCCGGTCATTTCTTGACTTCCTTGTTTTTGTTTCTTCGGTTGCGATCCACCCCATACGTGAAGCAGGAATCAATTTGGGGAAAGGTACGGGCACAGCTCAGAATACTGCAGCCGGGCGGGCCCCCTTGGAATTTAAAGCAGGTCACGCGCGGCCACAGGAGAGGAAGTCGGATGGCTCCTGCAGCCCTTCCGACGGACGCTGAAGACATACCAGCCTCTGGGTCCATGGTTCCCAACCTTTTTCTGGCCCCACACCTGAGCGATCCAACACCTTGAATTAATGGCTCAGTGTATTAGTGATGCTTAAAGGAACAGGGGGTGTGGCTTGAAAAAGCTGGGGGCGGGGTCATTTCGAGCTCAGCCCTTGGCAGGGAGCAAGGTGCCTGTTTTGCCCCCATCTTGCAGAGCTGGTGATGGTAGGCTGCAGCGTGGATTTCAGCACAGCTCTGCTGGTCAGTCTGCCTGGCCAGTGCCCCCATTGCCTGCTCCTCCTTCCACTATCCACCCTTCTTTGCTCTTCTCTGAGTGCCCCCCACCCCCTACAGATGCAGCCCCCAGATGGCCCACCTCCCATGGTCCTAGGGCTCAGTAGGCTCTGGATGCTGCTTCCTCCCCTTTTCCTTCCAGCCTTAGAGCTGGTCATGGTTTCCAGCTGTTGCCAGACTCTGGGTGCCCCAACATCCCTTGGGGCTCCCTGGACCCTGCCTGCACCTCTGCAGGGAGCTTCTCCATTAAAGACCCTTCCTTTGACCCAGGTGGGGTGAGGTGTGTTTCCTGATGGACCCCTGGTGAGTCCACAGGTCTGTGGACAAACCGAAACACTTCCACATTAGTCACTGCGTGCAAGCTGCACCCAGCTTTCAGGAACAACGTGCGGCTTACTATGGAGAAATGACGGCAGTTCAGGCACGAGTAGAGGGCAGTTTATCAAGACGTGGCGTTTGCTTCTAACCTTTCGAGGCTGGGAGAGTGGGTAATGGGCAGAGGGCTGGGTTTGAGTCCAGGTTCCGACACCCATGGGCTGGGAAGTCTTGAGCAGGTTGCTCTGCCACTCTGTCCCTTGGTCTTCTTGGGCAGTGTCACCCTGACAGCTGTCTATAGCCATTGCAGGGCTGTCATACGTGAGACTGTGTCTGGGAAAGGGCTTTCCGAATGTCTAACACTCAGACGCATGCCCAGCGCAGCCGGGGGAGGGAGCCGCAGCCATTCTGCGCGTCTGGTCATCTTTTGGTATCACTCTCAGGGATCAAACATTGGGCTGGACAGACAAATGAGGAAACCAGCAAAGGTGTGGCCGGCGGGTCCTGGAGGCACAGAGAAGCAGTGGCAAAGACAGCCCAAACTGCCCATCTGTCCCCATCCTGTTCCTTCCCTTCTCCGGCTGGATATCACCTGCACTTGAACAGAGGTGCTGGGGCTGTTTATGCAACAGAGAATTAAGGGGCACCTCTAAGTGCAGGACAAAACCAGGAGCCCCATGAAGCCTCTGCTTTCAGGCCAGTGAGAGAAACAAAGACCTCTCGGCAGAGGCAGGGAATAGGTCCTGATGAGAGGAGATGGGCCTGGAGTCACACAGGCCTGCAGAGCTCCCAACTGGGTCGCTAACCCACTGTAACCAGGTGCCCTGGACAAGCTACTAACTTCACTTTCTTCATCGGCTACCGGGAAATAACGTCCACGCCGTGTGTCTGTTGAGGACTAAATGAGACAAGCCCTGTGCAACAAGCCGCACGGTATCTGCCTCTTGGGAACCGCGCTTAATAAACGTTAGGCTCTATTTTCCTTGGCGTCTGTCATTCCAGGCAGCCAGAAGACCTCAAGAGGGCTTCTTTCTAACTGAGCGATCCGGCAGTGACTCCCGACGGAGGGCGCAGCAAGCCGGGCTTGGAGATGGCGTTGGCGTTCTCGGCTTGGCATAGATGGTCCAGGCCGGCCCAGGCGGCCAGTCCTGCGGCAGGGGCAGGGAGCAGCTCCGCGGGTCCCGCGGTCACAGAGCTGCTGCGTGAGGACCGGCTGCAGAACAGCCGTCTCCCAGCCGGCGGTGAGAGCCAGCGCAGGTTCTGGAGCAGGAAAAGGCCCGGATCAAAGCGCCTGGGGCAGGCCGGGGCGTACCAGGGAGAGGCTGCCCACTTGCATCAGCCCAGATTCCATGATGTTCTGCAGACGTCTCGGGGCTGCTGGGCTTTACGGGAACCCACAAGAAAGAAAAGGGCCAGGGATGCGGGCAAGGCGGGGGCGGGCGGGGGCGCGCGGATGCGCTCGCACGCCCCCTCTGGGCGGCGCCAACCCGGGCCTGGGCGCGCCCCGGGCGGCGGAGGCCTTGGAGGAAGCGCCAGCTCCCCTCTCCCCCTCCCCCCTGCATTACTGGAAGGATCGTGTGGGAAAGACCCAGAAGCACCCGGATTTTCGAGCGCTGGGTGGGGGAGGGCCGGGCAGCCGCCACCGCTCAAAGGAAAAGCAAAAGCGCGTCTGCGCGCGCTGCTCCAACACGCGGCGGCGCGGGGCATGGCGCGGGGTGCGCCCGCCGCCCCTCCCCTCGCAGCCCCCGGAGATCTCGCCTGGGCGCCTCAGGGGCCGCCTGCCTTGAGCCCGTGGCCTTGGGCGCGGGAGGGGGCGGAGAGGCGAGGGGGAACGTGTCACGATTTCTTAGTTCGCACCCCCGCCCCCACTTCGAGTTTGCTGCCGCCGCTGGGGACAGAGCTGATCCGTTTTGCGTCAAAGCCCTGCATTTACTCAGTCCTGCTGGGAGAGGCGCGTAAACACCCAGGCAGGACAGAAGGCAGGGGCTTTTTAAAAAACAACCCCTCCCAGCACCCACGCCAACCCCCCCTTCCCCCGGCCCACGGGGCTGGGGACTGCATGGCGCGCGGTGGCGGAGGTGCGAGGACTCTTTGGCCCGCCTCCCCTCGTCCAGCGCGTCCTTGGGGATGGAGCTCAGGACAAAATGTGTGGTACGGTCGTAAACAATGACCCCGAGTATTGTTTGGGATTACCGTATCTTGGGGCCGTTGGGGCGACCAGATGCCGCCAGCCGTCCAGGAAACGCCTGCGCTTTATATAGAGCCCCGGGAAAGCTTCGAATTCCCGGCTCTATTTTTCTTTCCTAGCAACACCTTCACTTTTCCAGATGGGGAAACTGAGGACTGGAACTGTGGTGTGTTAGAGAGCAGGGAATTTGGCTGTCTCCTGAGGACTTTAGGCACATGTCGTCCCATTAAGGGCCCTGGGGAGTGCAGAAGACGCCACTGAACAGTTGGGTAAACTTAGACTGTGGCCTGTCCTAGTAGCCAATTTCCTTGGTTCCTAGAACAGTGCTCTTCCGTCACATTCCCTCAACCTGCAGAGGACTGGAGACGCTCCTGCGCGGGCCCGGGCCTTAGAAGGCCACCTGGGCCAAGACCTTCCTTATACAGGGGGAAACTGAGGCCCAGAGACGTTCAGGGACTCGTCCAAGATCTCACAACTCGTAAAGAGCACAGCCAGGCGTTCAGGCTCCAAAGCCTGGGCTCTTACCCTGCCCCTCTCCCCGCCCCGCCCAGCAAGACGGGAAGACCCAGGAGTGCGAACCACCCGCACCCTGAACTTCGCTCCAAACAGCTGAAGATAATGTTGGGGCGCGCCCTCTCCCTCTCGCAGGCCTCCCTCCTCCCCTGTTTTGTTGTTGTTGTTGTAGTTTTTAAATCGTTAACAACCAGGAGTTTGCCCGGTTCCTCCCATGAGATACATTCGCATTCCGGGTCTGGAGGGCAGCCAGGAAGGTCTTTACGGGTTAATTTCGTCTTCAAGGCTACTCCTAACAAACTAATTTTCGGGCCGGGGTAAGGAAAAAAGGAAGCAGTGGGCAGCCCGGCCGCAGGGCGGCGCGGGGAGCCGGGCGAGGGTGCGCGCCCAGGGCGCCCGGGCACCGGGCGGCGCCGCGGAGGGCGCCGAGCCATCGCGCACGGCCGCGCCCTTCCCCGCCGGCGGCGGTGCGCGCCCAGCTCCTGGCCTCGCGGTGGCGCCTCCCCAAAACGGCCCGGCTCGCTCCTCCGGTCCCGGCGTTGGCTTTCAGGCCCCGCGCCTAGGCCCGGGCGGAGGCGGGAGCCGAAGCGGCGCGCTCGGGAGCGGGCGAGGGAATCCCTCTCCCCCCCACGTCACCCGAGAGCGAGGGAACCCGCACTCACGTCCTCTAACGCAAATGACCATCTTTGGCAACGTGCGCCAATGGAAGAGACCAAGGGCGCTGGGGGTGGGGACGGGGTGGGGAGAAGATGCGGGCCGTGGCCGCCTGGGCCCGCGCGGCCGGCCCGCGCCCAGGCCCTGCCGCCTCCTTCCTCCCGCACTCCGGGGCCGGCAGCTGGCGTCCGGGCGGCCCGCCGCCTCCCGCTTCCCTTCCTCCTCCTCGCCCTCCTCCCCCCACCTCCCCGGGCGTGCTCCTCCCCGCAAGGTGGAGTCTGGGGTTGACGTGAGTGAATCCACATGGTCCGGGGGCTGGATAATAAAGAGTGTGGAGTTGAACTCGTGCCACTGTAGTGACTCATCTCGGGCAGAGCGCACGGGCTCCGAGCGCGCGGCGCAGGCGGGCAAAGGCAGGGCCCGCGAGGCGGCGGGCGAGGCGCGGGCGTCGGGAAGGAGAGCGGGGCCCTCCGGGACCGGGCGTCGGAGCCGGGGCCGCGTCGCTCGCTGCCCTCCCGGCTGGGCTGCAAGTTCACGGGCGAGCGTTCCAGCCGGCGCGCGGGGGGCCCGGGACGCGCGCGGGTGCTTCCCTCCTTCTGGCCAAGTGTCCGGCAGCCCCGAAGCGCAGGCAGCGGGTCTAGCCACAGGAAGTTGAGGCTGGGGCCCCTTTTCTGAAAGGAGGAAATAGCAGAAGTTTCTCCAAGCGGACAGCCCGCTCGCTCTCTTCGCTCGCTCTCGGCTCGCGCGCCCTCCTCCGGCCCCCCTCTCTCTCTTTTCTTATCTCTCCGAAGTCTGGAGCCCCCAGACCCGGCCGGCCGGGCTCGCGGGACTCCCCTCCTTTTGAAATTTTCAGTTTTGGCTTAGGACCGCGGTCCCGGTGGGGGCGGGAGGGCGCGCGCGGGGGAGGGATCGAGGGACGCGCTGACTTTTTAGAGGGAGGGACCGGGGTGGGGACGACCGGTCCCGTGGTACTCCCGGGGCAGTAGAGCAGCTCGGCGAGAGGCGCTCGGGGCGGGCCGGAGGGTCCTGCCGGACGGGGGTGTCGCTGCCTTACGCTCGGTGCCCGCCCCCGATGCTCTAGGGCGGGGGGGAAGCGCCAACGCTCCGGCCAGACCCCGGGGCGCGGCCGGCGAGCGAGGGAGCGCGCAGCAGCCAGTGCGCGGCCGCGACGAGGGCGGGGGCAGACGAACACCCTGTTTCCTCTTGGGCTCCCACCGCGGATCATGTACCAAGATTATCCCGGGAACTTTGACACCTCGTCCCGGGGCAGCAGCGGCTCTCCTGCGCACGCCGAGTCCTACTCCAGCAGCGGCGGCCAGCAGGTAGGTGGCAGCCTCTGGTGCACCTGGCGGCGCGGGCGGACCCCCGCCCTCCGCTCGGCGCCCCTGCCCTGTTTTCTTTTTCTTCACTTGGCGAGGAAATACCTTCGGGCCGCCCTTCCAAGTTCTGACTTCTCATCCTATCCTGTTCCCCCACTTTTTTTTAAGTTCCGGCAGGGAGACGGCTTGAAGAACCAACAGATCCTTCCCTCCCCGTTTTATCCAGCTTATCCAGGAATTGCAGGTTCCCCTTCCCAGGAGCCACCTATCTCCTCTCCCAGGGAACATCCGCTCCCCCGTCCCTCTCCCCCTCTCTCCCGGTGGTGGTCAGGCAAGAAAGGGAAATAGTTGCCCCTGCCGTCATCCAGGGGCGCACTCCTCTTGGGAAGGCCCCGCGCCCATCCTCCTTCAGCCCTACTTCTTTTAGGAGAGTGGGGATGGGGAAACATGGTGGGACTCTTTCAAAGTAACCAGAGAGAGGGCGCCGGTGGCTGCTCGGGAAATCAGGTGCGAAGGTCAGGCGGGAGGAGGCCCGCCCTGATTGGCGCGGGTGGCCGCCCCGGCGCCTCGCACCCATCCCCTCTAAGGATCCTGGGCAGGAGCCCGCCCTGCCCCCAGAAGGGGAGACTTGAGGGGTCTGGGGATTCCCTGGGCGAGGAGGCCCAGCAGAGAGAAGTGCAGGGAACAAGCCTGGCTTAGGCTCCTGGGTAGTTCTGGAAGCAGAAAAACAACTTGTTTCTAAAGCAGCTCAACTGGTTCGCTCTGGAGGGATTGTGTGTGCTCTGCCTGTCTGTAAAAGTGCTGCTGGGGTGGTGGTGGTGGAGTGCCTCCCAGGTGGGGTTAGCAGCCTGTCCTGAAACCCATCTTGGGCAGGATCCATGGGGCCTTAGGGGAGTTGGGTTGAGCAAGAGCTGCTTCAGGAAGGTGATGGTCTTGACCTCTAGGAGCAAGTCAACCAGGAAGGGCCCGGGTGGGACCCCAGGGAGAGGTGGACCCAGTTGGGGAAGGGAATGGAGACATGGCTCTTGTTTGGCCCTGACCTGGGTTCCCTCCCATACCTGGTGGCCCCCAGAAGGGCTCTCCCTTGCCCCGCCTCTACCTCCTCTGCTGCCCCAACACGCATCCACCTTGGAGTCTGCACATTGGAGAGTGTGGGCAGGACGGCCCCGATCCGTAAACGGAGGTGGTGGATTTAGTCTCTTCTAAAAGTGGTTCGTTGTGTTTGCTTTCCAGCCACGCTCGTGGGTTTTGATGAATTCAGACAGCGCTGGGCAGTGGCGTGGCATCGTTTGTACCCACCCGTTCCCTCAACCTTTCCTTCAACACCTCCCCCTCCACGCCCCTCTCCTCGTCCCCTATCGGAAAGGAATGTTTGAGTTTTCCTCGGTGGCTTTTGCTGCCCTTTCTGTGGCAGTGCTGGTTTAAATGTTTCGTTCCCGCCACTGGCCTCAGCCCCTGGGGCCCGTGTGGGACGTCAGTCCGGACATCAGTGCCCTGACTGAGTAATCTGTGTCACTGGGGCTTTGAGCCCAGGATGTGAGCGGAGGCAATTCCCTGTTTTGGAAGAAAATCAGACAGGAAACCAGCGCTAGGAAGAAGGAAGAGCACTCGCTCCAGCAGGGCGTAATGGGGCCTCATTACCGAAGCAAAAAGCAGCTGTTGGCCAATTCCTGGCATGCTGTAACACATGAGGATTTTGCAATTAGCAATAACCCGTGCACGGGTTCTCGCCCATCTGCTTGCCTGGTCAGCCCGGCGGCAGGAGTGAGGCTCCTTCCAGAACAGAGGGGTTGACAAAGGAATGCCACTTTAGCCAAGTGTGTCCGCCTGCCTGGCCATGGGGGTCTTGGGCGGTTGCGAGGGTTTTCCCATGACCTCTCCAACTTTGAGCACTACTGACCTGAGAGCTTTTGTTATTTCACAAGGCTGTGCTGTGACTCCACCCGATCTCAGGCTCAAGGTAACTTTATTACATACCAGATAAAACCTGTAATCACTTTATTTCCCTCTGCTTCCTCGAGTGGGAGCTCTTGGGGCAGTTAGTGGATGGGCCTTTCTCCTTTAAGGTTCTCAGTGGACCGAGCCAGGTAAGACCCCTGGGGAAAGCAAAATTTGTTTTCCGGGAGTCCAGTACTTCTGGTCAGTTTCATTGCTGTTTACTCACCCCACAGCTTTCCTTTCCCCTCCCTCTCGACCTGCAGTAAATTCAATCTTAACCCCCGCCGGGCATTCGAGTGACGTTTGGAGGGGCTAGATAACTCATCTTAAAAGCTGCTGTTCTTGACTATGGTTGGAACTCGAAGCATGAAAAATATTTCCTGTTCCAGTTAGAGTTTTTATCTCAGAGGTCGATTGTTGGTGATTTTGTTTTGTCAGTGATAGGTGCACGTATCTCCCCTTCCTGGATTTTTTTCTTTTTGGATGTTGCTGTTTTCTCTCTCCTAACTTTCCTAGGAAAACACCTCCTAGACAGATGCCTGCCTGCTTGGCTCTTACGGTCTCAGGCTCTGAGCATTACGCAATCCAGCCAGTTACACAAACATAGGTCATTTCATAACTTGTTTTCATCAGCCGGGCCCCTTTTTATAAAAAAGCAAAACAAAAACAATACCCAGAACTTTTCCAAGGTCTGCCATTTGTCTGTTTCTCCGATAACTTGTGAAAATAAATCAAGGAGGATATTTCCTTTATGGAAGCAAGGAATACCAGACAAACTCTCATTTCTCCAGCAACCTCGCCCTCCCAAGACGCGTGCGCGCCCGCGCGCGCACACACACACACACACACAAAATTCCCCGGAGTGAACTTTTGCCAACTGTACCAGGCTGGGACATTCCTCACATCAAAGAACTTTTACCAGAAATGACTGTGATTCCCAAGTTGGCTCCAACCGTATCTCTCTAGTGCCTCCTAGAGGACATTCTTAAAAGTACCATCTTGGGATGTATTTTTCCAGCCTCAGCGAGTGTTAACTTGGTTTTCAGAATTCTTAGGAATTTTTCTTTTTGATTAGGGACAAATAAGTGCCATATATTTATCAGGGATTAGTTATGACTTGACTTCTAAATGTAGAGTTTCCTTTTTAAATTTTTCTTTTTCCCTAAATAAAGCCTGATTGAAAAAGGCTTTACTTTGATCTTTTCCTATTTTGGTGGCTGCCTGTTGTACCCACTCTACATCTTCAGATTCCCCAGGCTTGCTCTCTTGATGGGCTTGTATCAGGACACGGGGGTAGTATTTTTAGGGGGGGAAGGGTTCAGAACTGTTGGGAAGGTCAGAGGTGTACTTTAAGGGTCTGGTGTTTTTCCTCTTTTTTTTTTTTTTTTTTTGGCCTTGATCTTAACAGATGTTGTAGATTAGGATCAAACAAAATGCTATCCCAGGAATCTGTCTGTTTCACTGATTCTTGATGGTGGAAGCCAGCGCCGCGTTTTCATCAGAGTGAAATAGCAGTCATGTATTGTCTGAGTGCAGGTTGACTTTTCTTACCCAAGACGCTGGGTGCATTTCCATTACTTGTTTTTGCCTGCCACGTGTTCAAGGTGAGTAAGAAGTTAGGAACTGTGCTTTTTCTTTTTTTTTAAGTCAAACACATCAGATTTGTACATCCAGATTACTGTTAGATGCACTCCTCTAAGGGACTCAATACTTACTCGACGGTTGTGACTATTGCTAAGACTCGGGGAGGTCTCACAGCGCCCCTTCTTTGGGAGTTGTTGTCTGTAGCAGATTATTTTGAAAATCCTCATTGCTAGCAAATCTTCGTCCTTGGACGGCAAATTTGATTTTTTTTTTTTTGTCAAAAAGAACCAACTCTGCCAAATAAGGTCTTGAGTGATCAGGCAGGGTCCAAAGCAGAATATAACCCTGAGTCCTGCCAGTTTCAATCTTGGGTATCTGGCTGGGGGGAGGGTACCCCAAAACCAGGCACGCCAAAGCAGACCCCACCGAAGACAGCACCTCTGCTACCACTGCCTTCAATTTCCCCCCCCTCTGTTTCACAGAAATAAAGATACTGATTTGAAGAATCCAGGAAGCTAACTTTCTGGTGTCTTTGTTGCAAGAAAGAAAAAAAAACAAAGAGCCCCATGACTTTGTGGACACGTCTCATCCGTGGTGGGTGTGTGTGGTATCTTCTGGTAGCCACGTTTCAAACTGATGACAGCCGCCCTGATTGAGGCAGAGACATCTGTTACTGTTCCAAACCCCACTTGGCTGCTGTGCCCTCCAGCATCTCCCTGGCCTGGAGAGGGACCATGCCAAATTTTTCTGGGCCCAGCACTCTCTTGTGGCACTGCGGCTTCAGTCCCCAGCCTTCCCCTCCTGGGGTTCTCAGGGAAGACGAGGCGACAGGCCTTTCCCAGTGCGTGCAGAGCGGCCCCAGGCGTGGGGGTGGGGACAGAAGGGGTTCCCAGAGTGGCGCAGAGAATGCTCCAGGGCTTGGGGGTGAGGCTTCTGGCCAGAAGAACTTTGCTGCCGTTTCTTTCCTTTGGAGGCCCTGGCAGGAAGGAAACCAGGCGGCCTGGAGGATGAGCCATTTCAGCCCCTTTCTTCCTCCCTGCCCGCCCCCCCCCCCCGCTTTGCCCTGGCAACGAGGTGAAGGAAGACCGTGGGTCTTTCATGTGAGCCTGGGAGAGAGAAGAGGCTGCCGTGGCAGGCCGTCAGAGGTGGCGTTTGTATCCAGGGCCATCAAGTGCTGGCCTTAGCAGTTTTCATGGTGACAAACGTGGCGTTTCCTCAGATAGGGGGGACTGTGGGAAAGGGACTGCGTGGTGCCCAGTGCAGAGGCTGTGAGGAACAGCTGTGCTCCCTCTAAGTGGCTTTGGAGACCCTCCAGGAGTCGGTAAAAGTGTAGAGAGTGGGGGCAAACTAGCCCTCCACCGGGGTGTTCCGGGAAGCGGGAGGCAGCATTTGCCCTCCCCTCTCCCTGCCCCGAGCAATCTCCTGGGATGTTGAAATTTGCCTGGCCTGTTTTGGCAATCAAAAAAGGGGTTCTTAAAGAAAAACAGCCCAGTCCCTTCCCAGACATGTCCAGTCACGTCGGCCAGGTGATGCAAGTCCCCGAGGCCACGGGATGGTGGCCCGTCGACATCACCTTAATGGGGAAATGCCCGGCCAAGGGCACCACGCCTGACTCCGCTCGACTGTCGTTTCTGGCCAGCCCAGGAGGCTCTGGGCTAACCATCTGCCCCATCCGTGCCTGTGGGGCCCGAACTCTGGTGCCAGATCCTTCTGCAAAAGGCCGTGGTGTGACCCCATTTCTGAAATCTGGGCCCTGTTGAGGGCAGTGGTCACTTTCCCAAATCGACAACTGCTGAGCCACGGGGCCCTCTCTGACCCGATGAGGTTGGGGTGGCCCTGTGGTCTTCTGGGCGATGGCGGAAACACGTGTGTATTTCCTGAGCACCCCGTGGCACCCTTACATCCAGGTACCTTGTGGCAAAGGCGGCCCTGGTGCCCAAAGACCAGCTGCAAGGCCTGCGCCCAGGCTCGACCTTCGGCCTTGGGGTCTGGAGATTCAGACCCAGGAGCCCGAGCAAACCCTGGCTTCTGGATTTCTTGTTTTCTTCCTCGTTCTCTGTATTTTCCCTCCAGCCCGAGCCTAGCAGATGAGAATAAACTTCGAGGCCGGGGGGTCAGCGAATGACAGCCTGAATCCTTTTGTAAATACAGCTTATGGGGACCCAGCCCCGCCTGCGTGTTTCCCGAACGTTCCTGGCCGCTTTCACGCTACGGCGGCGGTGGAGTTGAGTAGTTGTGACCAGAGCCTGTGTGGTCCGAGAAGTCTAAAGTGTTTACTACCGGGCACTTTACGGGGGAGGTTTGCTCCAGGAGGCGGGTGGGGGCTGCTTTGTCCCTTTTCAGGCATTCTCGGCCACCTCTGGGTGGCACTGGTATGGAGAGCACTTGGAGGCTGTGCCAGGCAGGAGTGCCACCCAGCCACCCGGCATCTTCAATCCTGTCCTAGAGCAAGAGCCTCCAAAGGGGCTGGAGAGCATGGGGTAGGGGGTGGGGGGCAGTGGGGAGCCTACTTAGGTGCCGCCCACCCTCAGTGCCCACCTGGAGCTGCAGCAGGGCTGAAAGCACCTCACTGTTGCCAGCTGGGAGGCCCTGCCTGTTTGCAAACTCACAGAAAACTGTGATCTGCCTGAGCCTGGGGTTTCCTTGGTGTCTGAGAACGCCAGGCTAACTTGGGGGGCCAGACTGCTAACCCCCACCACTGCTTTCCCACCCCCGTGTCACTTTCTGAATAAGCCTTTCAAGTTTGAGACAGGTCACATTGGCCCGATCTAATTTAAAATTTCGGGTGTCTCCAGGAGAGACTCCTTTTGAAGACAAAAGCATTCTTTACCAGAGCCCCAGGCCCCTCTGGGGATGGGACATTGTTTTCCTTGCAGTTTGGAGCCTGCTTTAGCCAGATGGCTCTACCTCCCTCTCCAGCAAGGTGCACATGCCTTTCCGAGGCCTACTGCCGTGTTTTTATTGCTCTCTTGTTTTGTCTAGACCAAGCCGATTGATTGTTGGGAGGAATCTGGCTGGTGTGTGCTGGAGGCCTCCTGTCCACAGAGCGAGGGACCTGGGGGCCTCCCCCCCCCCCCCCCAGAGGACCTGGGAGTCACCCCCTTGTTCCTCAGCCATCTCTGTGCTGCAGCTTTTTAGCCTGCTTCCCCAAGCCTGAAGTGGGAGCGATTTGCTTTATTGGAAGGGGAATGCCTATCTTGGGTGCTTCCCTGAAAGGAAAGCTGACAAGACCCCCCACGGGGGGTGGGGGTCACATCATGCCATGGTTCTGGATGCCGCGGGTGCCCTCGAACCCAGCGGCCTGCTGAGAAAAAAACCTGATGGGGGAAGAGAGATGCAATCGAAATGTCGGGTGCTTCCCTGGGGTGGGAAGTTGGCGATTCTCCCAGCAGACACAGTGTGTGGCGATGAGATGTGGATGGTGATGAGCAGGATACCCTCTTCTTTTGTTTGGCAACACGGGCTGCGCGTTAACCCGCTCCTTGGGAGCTTTTAAATAATGCCATTCTCAGGCCGCGCCCCTAACCGGCGACTTCAGAGCCGTCAGTGGTGAGGCTTGGCCTTGGTGTTTTCTCAGCGCTCCTCAGAACGTTCTAATGTGCAGCCAGGCTGAGAGCCACTGGTGTGTAGTGCTTTACAGTCTGTGATTACCTCTCTGAGTAGCTGCTTATTTAGTCCTCATGACAGTGCGTGACTTTGGGAACTTGTTCTCAGCGATTCAGCAAGGGCACAGCACTTAGCGACCGAGCCAGGCCTCACTCCCAGGCGTCCTGACTCCAAGAGCTGTGCCGGACTCCGCCCTCCTCCTCCAGCAGCCCGAGAGATAAAGAGCTGTGTGGGACGTGGGGCTTCTGCACACACTTGTCCGTGCCCGCGTGTTCTCACATGCTCTGCCCCCTCCCGGCCCAGGCTGGTGGTCCTTTCTTTCTCCTTGAAAGCCATTTCCCGCTTGGATCCTTCCTTGGCCGCCACACCCTTCCCTTCTTCACATCCACAGCCATACATGGTTATTTCTTTTCAGTCAGCTCCTGATAAAGCCCAGTGGCCTTTGCCTTCAGAAATCTGGCTCCGTAGCCATTGCTCAGTCAGCCCTCCTCACAGAATTCCAGAGTCCATTGTGCTGGACAGTTTTCCTCAGGGAATCCCAGAACCCATTGTACTTGGTAGCATTCCTCGGGGAATCCCAGAATCTATTACACTGGACAGCTTGTCTCGTGTCATTTTAAATCCATTGTGCCTGATAACTTTCCTCATAGAAGCCCAGAATCCTTTGCACTGGGCAGCTTTCCTCAGGGAATCCCAGAGTCCTTTGCACTGGGCAGCTTTCCTCAGGGAATCCCAGAATCTGTTGAACCGGGCATCTTTCCTCCTATAACTCTAGAATACATTGTGCTGGGTAACTTTGCTCATGGAATCCCAGAATCTGTTGTTCTTGGAAGCTGTCTTCACTGAATGCCCTTGACCTGGAGCCCCAAGGTGAGGAAGCCACATGGCACTGTCCAGACTGGGGACAAATGAGTGGCAGGGGAGTGAGTGAGGAAGAGTCCCCAAGCTCCCTCAGCTACAGGGAGGTGCTTGAAGCTTTACTTCATTACCCAGCAGGAGCCCAGATTTGGTCACCAGGGACGAAGACAGTGGTGGTAGCAGCTGCCATTGCTGCTGGATCCTTCTAATCTTCGTTGGTCTGGGCCAGAATTTGAGGAGGGGGCGGGTAGTGGGGAGATGCCATAGCCACATCCCAGGGGTGTCCGTGCTAAGCCTAAGGGGATTTCATTTGGGGCCAAGCATTCTGGTGAGAGGGAAAGTCTGCAGGGACCCGTGGCAGAGCTGACCAGATGGAATCTGAGAAGGACGTCTGCTGAAGAAGTTATTGTAGCGCACCCTGTGAGGCCTCTGGATTCACTGTTGCGCAAAACTGGATTGAATCCTGACCCCACTTTGGACAGATTATAGTTAATCTCTCCAAGCCAAAATTTTTGCCTCTAAAGTAGAGATAACGGTTACCTCTGAAGGAGAATTAATGATCTAATGTATGTAAAACACAAACTCAGGCCTAGTAAGTGTCTGCTGTAATGGTTGTTGTCCTTACACCCACCAGGTTAAGGAAGGAAGTCTGTGGAGAACCTTTTTGTGGAAGTAGGAATTGTCTAAGGTTGAGGGTTCACCTGACTTCCCTAGCAAGGGGAAAATCTGGAAGTTTAGGGGTGCCCCCCCTCGGCCCCCTTCTCCCACTTTCCGGCAGCTGCCCTGCAGAAGGGTCAAGCCGGTCTGCTGAGGAGCCCAGCCCGTTTTCCTTTCTGCGCTCTGTCGTCACCTCCTATTTTAAAGAGAGTGCTTCCTGCAGCCTGTTGTGGAGATCTGCCGTGTGGGCTGGGGACAAATGAAGAGATGGGGAGAAAGCGCGAGCTCGTGGCCCTGTCCCCCCAGACGGCTGTGAACCCAGATGGCGTGGGGATAGGTAGAGAGCAGCCTCCACGGGGATCCAGGCGTTGGGCAGGAGGGGGGATACAGCCAGCCAGCCGAAGTCTGGCCACACATGCCACCGTTTTGCAGTCTTGTGGGTTGGAGGACACCATTCCAGGGACCTGGGCTCACCCTGACGGGGTCACAGCCCCATCCTGAGCCTGTTTGGAAAGTGACAAGCATAGCCACAGTAAGCTTCCTGGCCATCTCTGTTGTTCCAAAGCCGCTGGTGTGAGTCTCTTCGCAGTGTCCCAAGCTCTGGGTGCAGGTGCAGGTATGGGCACAGCTAGCCTGGAGGGTGCAGAGGTCCTGCTGAGTGTGTGCCTCTGTCCTCGAAGCTGCTGGGGATGTGACAGCGTCCTGGCTGAGCCACCTGGAGGTGGAGCTCCCAGGACCCCCTCGGGGAGCAGGCCCGAAGGGAGGCCCCGGGGGTCTTAAGTGCCCCTCCGGGCATCTTGGATTTGCAGGACTCGCCCAAGGGCTTGCTGGGAAAGCCCACCTGGTGTCCTGCCCCTGCCCTCCAAGCACCGACCCCGCTTTCAGCCGGCGCTCCCCTCCGGGCCCTGCTTGTCCTCGTCCTGCTCGGCATTTACCGGCCCGCTTGTCTCCTCGTTCCAGAAGTTCCGGGTAGATATGCCTGGCTCGGGCAGCGCCTTCATCCCCACCATCAACGCCATCACCACCAGCCAGGACCTGCAGTGGATGGTGCAGCCCACAGTCATCACCTCCATGTCCAGCCCCTACCCCCGCTCGCACCCCTACAGCCCCCTGCCGGGCCTGGCCTCCATCCCGGGCCACATGGCCCTGCCGAGACCCGGCGTGATCAAGACGGTGGGCACCACCGTGGGCCGCAGGCGGAGGGACGAGCAGGTACGCCTCGGCCCCGTGGGGCCTCGGGAACACGCGGTGTCGCTCGCCGCCTGGGGTGGGGCACAGGGTTCTGGGGCGCTGGGGAGAGGACCTGGGGCCCCTGAGAGTCTCTGGGGCTAATGCTGTCGGACAGGACTGGTTGCCGCTCAGAATGAGTGTGTGTATGGGGAAAAGCACGTTGTCAGCGGCCAGGGGTCAGCTCGTGGGAAGGACTGTCCTGCCCTGCCTGTGGCCATGTCCTTCGGACTCAGGGCAAGTGGCGCGGAGTCACCGCTGTGCGCTCGTTTGGATTGGCCCTTAGCCAGATACCCAGCAGACCTAAGGGGCAAGGCTGGCACTGCCCAGTTCCTCTCTTCCCTGGGCCTCCTGGGCCTCCAGCTGGAAGCAGGAGCCACTTCCGGTGCCTGGAACGCACGTTCCTGAAGGGCAGCGGCTCAGGGGCCTTAAGATCTGCTCAGGTGCTTTCAGCTGGTGAGGGCCGAGGGTAGGGAGTCAGAGGTCAGCCTTTTTCCCCGCCAAAGGGCTCAGCTTAGAGAGGGCATCAGCCTGGCTGGGAGGGACACCAGGAAATGGCAGGGCCTCTGCGCTTGCCATGGCGCCGTGAGCCCTGCTGGGGGCTATGTGCCTTGAAAGGTGATGCAGCCAAGGCCGAGCCACGCCTGCCTGGCCTGGGACCTGCTCCCTGTTCTGCTGTGCTGTGCTCTCTCGACAGCGCCTGCCAAGTAAAGCAAAGACTTTAACGGTGGAACCCCATTTTTCAAAGGACTCGTTAACAAGGGGAACTGCTCCAGTTACAGCATGGGCATCCATCCTCCTTTCAACCACTGTCCACCTCCACTCTGGGCTCCCCAGGGTGCATGGTTTTCCCCTACAAGAACCCCAGTGGGTCACCAGCTGTGCGGTGCCAGTAGTTCTATTGAACACCTAGAGTTACATGGACCGTTGCTCCCAAAGCCGGATGCTTTGGCTGGAGCCCTGCAACAACGAGGACCGCCCGGCCCCTACCTGTCAGTCTCTTCTGCTCCCTCCAGGGCCCGGTATAGGTGACATGGGGCAGTCTGTGCAATAAGACACTGTAGCCGGTGCATCCCATAGTCACATCCTGGGCTTCTACTGCTGGGCCCACGGCCCCAGGTCCCGTATTGCACAGCAGTGATGGTACGGCCGTTTAGGACTCTGTTTCCTCCGGGGAGGCCAAAGCTTTCTTCCTGATGAGCTGGGTTCTCCCGTATGTTGGTGACCCCTGAGTGAGAGCCAAGCTTTTGAGGGACTTTTTGGGCGAGCAGGGAACTGAGGAGGATGTGTCGGTCACTCATCATTATCTTCTGGGCCTACCTCCCACCAAATTTAGAAGTTGATATCTAGAAGGGACGCTGGAGACCCTCTTTTCTAGTTTTCCCTCCCCATCCATTTTCCAGATGAGGAGACTGAGGCCCAGAAGGGGGCGACGCGCCCTTATCCCGGGTCACCCGGGGAGTTGGCAGCAGAGCCAGGCCTGGGCTCCACCCGCTCTGACCCTCAGCCCTGTGGCTTTCCCACCACACCACCTCGGCGTGCCCCAAGACAATCTGTCTGGAAAATTTCCTTCCTTCTTTAGAGAAGGGAGGGAGAGAGCAAGGAGGATTTTGTCCCACATCCCTTGGGAGTTCAGACAGTCCTGAGCAGCTTTGAGGAAGCCCGGGCAGAGGTGGCTTCAAACCTTAGCTCCTTGGCTTCGGCTTCCTGGTCTCTGAAGTTCTCTGACGCCACCTTCCACCTTCGTGGCGAGGAGGAGCCTTCCTCAGGAGTCGGCTGGGTGCCTCCGCCGTGCTCCCAGGCCTGCCCAGAGGCCGCCTGGTGGACCCTGAGGAGGCAGGGAGGAGGGGCGGGCGGGTGTGGCTTGTGGGTGGGTCCCCGCGGTGCTGACACACTGGAACCGAAGCCGCCCGAACACTTCCTATGTCGACAGTTCCCACAAGTAGCCCCACACCTTGCCGGCTGGGGGTGGGGAGAGGAGGGACTGCCAGGCAGCCAGTGGGGCAGCAACGGGGAGGGGAGGCTGAAGCGGACCCCTCCCCCTTCCTCCCCCTAGTGGGCGAGGAATCTGGGCGAGAAGGGGAGACCTCGCTGGGGCTCAGGGGAAGCCCGGAACCCAGGCTGGCAGCCGGGCCCCGGGGCTCCAGGTCGTTCCGCCGGTGGAGGCCAGTTTAGGAGCGGCAGGTGTTTAGGGCCCTACCAAGTGGCCTCACAGCCTCCACCGGGCAGGCGGCCCCAGAGCAGGGTGCTGGGGTCCATGGCTGGTGGGCCTCGTTGATCTGGACGCCTTCAGGGCTCAGAAAAAGCCTCAGAGGGGGAATCTGTGAATTGCACCATCTGGTCTTTCTAGCACCTTCTAGTTTAGAGGGCGTTTTCACACAGCGTCTCAACTGATCAGCACAGAAACTTGATGTGGAAGGCCAGTATGATGAATCCCATTTTCCAAACGGGAAAGCGGAGGCGCAGGATGGTCAAGGGATTGGAGCAAGCCCACCCAGAAATGATGTGCTTCCGCTTGGCACCTGGTGTGTTGGATCCATTTCCACCCTCCTCTGAGAATGTGGAGCCTTTGGCCCTCCCAGGGGAGATGGAGGATTTCAGGGCCTGGGGCGGTGGGTGGCGGCTGGCAGAGAGAAGTCGCGCTGGGGCTCAAATGCGGGACTCCAAGACCCTGCTCTGGGGCAGCGAGGCTTTGGGCGGGACCTGGAGGCCCGCAGGGGCGCTCCTAGCTGGGTGCGCTGGTGGCTTCCCACCTGCTGCCTCCACCTGGAGGCAGAGCTTGAGTGACAGGCCAGGTGGATCCAGGGAGAGGGGGCAGCTGGAGGAGGTGAGGGGACGGAGGAGGCGGGCACAGCGCTGCGGTCTGCGGTCCCAGGGGGCCACGGCCGTGTCCTCAGTGCCTCGGGCTTCCTGCCCCCACACCCTGGGCCACGCGCCCTGACTGGCCGAGGAGGATTTGACCATCGAGAGGCCGTGAGGAGCTTGCCTGTGCTGGGCCAGCTGTCAGCTGGCACAGTCCCGTGCGCTGTCTGGAGAACGAGGGGCGGGGATCCTGGCTCCCGGGGGCACCTCGGTGAAGGCAGGCATGGGGCAATGCCCTGCTTTGCTCTCCAAAACATCACAACGGCAGATCTGGGGCTGCAGGGGAGCCCCAGGACCAGCCAGGCGAGGGGCTCCCTTCCTCGTGGGGAGCGGCTCTCTCTCCCCTCCAAGTAGCTTCCTCATTTTTTCCATGTTATTGTCAAGGGCAGGCTCTGGGTCTTATTTGCCTTGGGATCTTCTGAGCTCCCCCCCCCCCTCCCCATACAGCACGTGGCACATAGTAGGTGCACGGTCGGGATCTGGTAATGGAGCAGGACAGTCTTTCCTTGTGAATGGTTCTCTGCTTTGGCCCAGCCAGCTCCCCTTCACCTTGGCCTGGGAGGGGCCTTGGGGTCCCAGCTCTGGACGTGTTCTAGGGAAACAGGGTGTCCCCCCCGTGGTAGAGCAGTCTTCACCCTCTGTTCTGACTTGGCAGGAGCCTGGAAGGTGTTGAGCCGTCCTCCTTAGAAGGAGGTAGATGGTCAGCCCTGTGCAGGGTGGGAGGGGCAATCTTCGTTTGGTCCACCGGTCAAACTCAATCCCCTGGAACCCTGCCTGGCATACAGCAGGCGCTCATTTATGGAATGAATGACCACACAGGGTGGGCAACAGCACTTCCATGCCAGAGGGCTCCCTCCCGACCCCGGGCCCTCTGGCCCTGCACCCCTCCCCCCACGTCCCGTCCCACCCAGAGCTGCCAGTCCTCTCTGGGTTGAACCCTGAGCAGCCGCCACTGCAGGGCTGGCCTGGGAGGTGGGGGGCGGAGTGGGCCCCTGTGGCCCTTCCCCTGGCAGTGGAACATTCCACCCCCTTCCGTCGGGGGTAGCTGGCTCTGGGCGCAGCTCCTTAAACCAGATGAGGATAATGAGGCTTGCTGAGCAGGCAGGGTGGCTGGGAGGAGCAATTGGCCAAGGTTTGGAAGAAGCAGCTTAAGTGGGTGGGGCCAGGCCAGGCTGGCACGGAGTGGGGCTGGGGAGGGGGGACTCTCTCGGGAAGTATTTCCAGCCTGTTGTGGCTGGCGTTGGCCCTGAATCAGGGCGACATGACAGATGCGGCTGTCGTGCCTGGGCCAGGGAGGCCCAGACCCATTGCGGCCCTGTTCTTTGAACGGGGACATCACCAGGTTGGGGGGAGGGGCGTTCAGTTCCAAGTGCCGCAGCCGCTGAGCAGGCGTGCACCCCCCTGCACCCTCCCCATCCCAGGAGACCTTCTTGCCCTACTTAAAATACGCTGTACACATGCAAGGTGGACCATTATCCCCAACCTGCTTGTGATCTTTAACCTTGGCTTCCAGCTGTCCCCAGAAGAGGAGGAGAAGCGTCGCATCCGGAGGGAGAGGAACAAGCTGGCGGCGGCCAAGTGCCGGAACAGACGTCGGGAGCTGACGGAGAAGCTGCAGGCGGTGAGGCGCTCGGCGCGGGTGGGAGCATTTGTGGGTGGGCCCCGCGGCGCCCCAGGCCTCCTGCCTGCCCAGCCCTCTCCTTGCTCGCTCGGGGCCCACAGATGAGTCAGTGGAGAGAGAAACATTCCTTCCTTTGCGCACCTGGGGCAGCTTTGTGCTGTTTAAAAAAAGAGAGGGAGGGAGATGGCCTTTGGCAGCAGCCTGGGCCCAGAGAGGGGACCGCACAAGCTGCTGGGTCCGTGCCCCTTTTGTCCCCAGCGCCTGAGCGTTCCCTGCCCTCGGATCTGCTGGGGCTCCTGGGTGAGGGATGGCAGAGGGGTCTGCGTTTCTGGTCTTCCAGGAGGCAGGGGGGCCCAGACCTGCCCACCCCAGGGCCACGTCTTGGCTCCAGCTGCCCCCACGCGGCCACCAGCCTCGGCCTGTCTTCCGCCCTCTGGCTTGGGCAGGGCGAGACCTCCTGTCTCGGCACTGGAACTTCCGCAGGGCTCCTGATGCTCGCCGGGGCCTGGTGGAGATGGGTCCACGTGCCGGCTGAGCTTCCTTTCCTTGGCATTTTCTTACAGCCTCCACGGGCAGGAGGGTTCCCCGCCTCTGCCTGGAGCCGGGACCTCGGCACCCCCATTCTGTCCTCTGAGTCACTCTCTCGGGCCACCTAATTGCCCAGACCCGGGACCCCCAGCCCTGCCCCCTCAAGAGGCCGACCTGGCCAGAGGCACATAACTCTCTCCAGAGTCCGGCCCTTCAGGAAGGACCGGGGCTGACCGTCACGGGTGGAATGGGGGAGAGATTCACAAAGTGCCATGCACGCCCCCTCCTATCTCCTCCCAGATGCCATCCCTCTGCTTAAGCTTCCCTGGCCCTTGGCATTGACTGTGCACAGTGGGGATTCTGTGGTGCCTGTAGTAATGGCCCGTGGAGGCCTTAGGGCCGCGGAGGACACGGGGTGCTCTCTTTCCCCAGGTGAGGCGCGCCCTCCCTGCCGCTCACCTTTCTCTGGCCCGTGCTCCAGAGCCGCCAGGCCCTCCACTCTCCTCCCCTCCCCCCAGAAGCCTCCCGCCTACTCCCCCGCCTCCCCCGCCCCTACCCTGCCGCCCAGGCCCCTCAGCCACATCCTCCACAGGAAACCTCTCATAAGCTCATGACGTTCGTCAGGCCCTTGAGATAGGTGGAAACTTTTTTTTTTACTCCGGAATATGCTGTCCTCTGCTTAGCGAAGCTCTCGCCCCAAATCTCCTTGTTCCCGGACGGGAATCCGTGGGGAGGAGGCCGGTGACGCGCGCCTTTTCCTCTGCTCCGTCCACGCATGTGGCCTCCTCTGGCCCCGTGGAGAAGCAGGCGCTGTCGGGTTCCTCGTCTGCCGAGCAAGGGGGCTGAATGGACCACGCACCGGCACGTTCTTCAGAAATCGGTGCCAAAGGGGGAAGCGGGGGTGTGATGATCCAACCAGCGTCCGCTGAGTCCCGGTGACCTGCCAGGCACTGTCCTGGACGTGGGGACAGGAGCGTGCACAGGGTCTCCACTCGCGCCCAGCTTAGGGCGTGTCCTCGGATGGGCTGGGTGGAGGAGGTTCGAGAAGGAGAGAAGGGGAGGAGCCACCTGCTGTGCTCCTTTCTCCACCCAAATCTCACTATTCTCTCGGGAGTCCCTGGGGGCGCGCAGATCTGGGACCAAGGCGGTTGAGCGTTAGCAGAGCCTGGTCTTTGGAGTTGCACATCGGGCTTCAAATCCAGGCTGCCCTACCCTCCTCACTTGGTGACTTTGGGCAAATGCCTCAACCTCTCTGAACCTCAGAGTCCTCACCTGCAAAATGGGAATGATGATGACACCTTCTTTACAAAAATCTGGATACTCGGCTGGGAGAGGCGATCACGGAGCCGGTTGTCCCCAGGCAGGGATTATCCTTTGCGCTCCGGATGTGCTGAACCCTGCGATCTCCCCCAAATGTGGGAACCTCGGCTGCGTCATTTGGGGTAGCGGGGGGAACTACATTCGTGCTTTCCCCTGTGAAAAATAATAATTAAAAGCATGGGGACTGAAGGAGGTGATGCCCGTGAGGTGTTTCATGTGGCAGCGACAGTGGCTGCTCAGCCCTCCTTGGGGGCAGATTCTCCTCCTTTCTCATCCCAGGCCTGGAAAGAAGACTCCTGAGCCCCCAGGCGGCTCGGCTGGGGGGGGGGGGGGCATGGCCAGGTGTGTGAGCTGGCCGCGAGCCCACTGCTCGTCTCCCTGGCCTCGCCCGGGCTTGAGGTGCTCCTGGCCGGTCCCTCCCGCGTCCTCATCCCTCCCTCCCTTCTCCCCCCCCCCACCCCAGGAGACGGAGGAGCTGGAGGAGGAGAAGTCGGGCCTGCAGAAGGAGATTGCCGAGCTGCAGAAGGAGAAGGAGAAGCTGGAGTTCATGCTGGTGGCCCACGGGCCGGTCTGCAAGGTCAGTCCCGAGGAGCGCCGGTCGCCCCCGGCCCCCGGGCTGCTGTGCGCCGGGGGCGCCGTGGTGGTGAAGCAGGAGCCCCTGGAGGACGACGGCCCCGCGTCCTCGGCGGCGGGGCCCGACAAGGCGCAGCGCTCGGTCATCAAGCCCATCAGCATCGCGGGCGGCTTCTACGGGGAGGAGCCCCTGCACACCCCCATCGTGGTGACCTCCACGCCCGCCATCACCCCGGGCACCTCCAACCTCGTCTTCACCTACCCCAGCGTCCTGGAGCAGGAGACGCCTGCCTCGCCCTCCGAGTCGTGCTCCAAGGCCCACCGCCGGAGCAGCAGCAGCGGCGACCAGTCCTCAGACTCCTTGAACTCGCCCACCCTGCTGGCTCTGTAACCCGCCCCCCACGGCCCCTCTCACCGCCGTGCACCTGCCGGCGCCCCGGGGCCGGAGGGGGACCCTGCCAGAGGCCTCCCGGCTCTGGGGAGACCCAGGAGGGACTGGGTGCGGAGGCGTCGGAGAACCTGGGTGCCGTGTCTTGGGACCCTCCCTCGTTCCTCTGGCGAGTCCTGTTTTCTTGAAAAAAAAAAAAAACCTTGGCAAACTTGGTTTGGTCGACTCGGACCTCTCTGAAGCTGATCTGGATCACCTCTGACCCCCCCGGTCACCACCTTGTCCCCGGAGTGACGGTGACCTTCCCTGCCACGCATGCTCGGCAACTTTGGGTTTCTCCCCCTTTCCCCCCACCCCGCAGCGTCCCTTTTGCTCCCTCTTGGGTTTTTTTAAAATCCGATTTGCCATGACATTTCATCGGGATGGCCTTGAAGATTAAAGCACTTCGTTCCTGGAGATGGGGCAGCAGGTGACTCTTGTGCTGGGACTGACCTGCCCGTGGGGGTGGGGACAGTCAGCCTGCGACGCAGACCCTTCCCCGCCCTTCCACTTCCCGGCTCGCCACCAGGGCCACCAGCGGGGCTCCCCGAGCTCTCCAGGAGAAGCTGCCGTGCTGGGGACACTCCGAGGACCCTTCCTTCCCGGAGCCGGAGCGGCCTGCCCAGAAAACGGGGTGTGAGGGAGACGCCTGGCCCAGGCTGGATTTGCTGAGCGCCCAATTAGCAGGCCAGGAAGCCTGCCAGCGAAGCCACACGGCTGTCCCGGCCCGCGTCCTTCACCCCGTCCCGAGCAGGGCGTCTCCTCTAATTACTGCCTCGCCGTTCTGCCCCTGGTCCCTTCTCTCCAGACCGGGCGGCGTCCCTCCCCAGGACCCACGTGTCACTCTGCCAGTGCCCCGCCGTCCCCCGCCCTGCCTCTCAGGGTGACGCCACCCACGGAGATTTAATGAGCATCTGCCATGGCTGGAGAGGCAGGGGCGGGGGGCAGCTGTGGAGGGGCATTGGCCGCTGCCGCTGCTGGCCTGGGGGCTCCGGCCATCTCTGTCCTCTGGGATAATCCGCTGCCTGAGGGACCGAGTGCTTTCTTTTTTTTGCTGCCCCCCCCCCAGCCCACCCCTCTCTGTTCTTCCGGTCCGGTCAGTCTCTGGGCACCACTGGCCCGGAGCCGCTGTGGCCGGTTGCTGACTGTCCGTGTCTCATCTTCCCTGGGCGCTGCCATCTGAGCTAAGATGCTTTTGGTTGCTTCGCACTGCAGGGGCGCTGTCCCTTCCCCCACAGGGCGGGGATCATGGGAAGGGGACCCCTGGCCTTCAGCATCAACCCAGCTCGGCCCCCTGCCCCCTCCACCAGGCCTTTTCCTCCCCAGACCCAGCTCCTGCTGGCCTTCCAGTGCTGGAGGTGACAGTTTTCAACAGGGTCCTCTGCGGAGTCACCGGCCTGGGGGAGACCCGGCTCTGGGGATGATTCAGGGTCCTTCAGAACTGTACTGCGTCATGCACGTCAGCCCAGTGCAGGAGGAATGGCAAGACTGGACTCCAGAGTGAGGCCGCCACGGGTGGCTGCTAACGCCCGTCCCCCACTTAGCACGCGCTGGGCCCACAGGAGGGGAGTCCCAGGGAGACTGGACGGGACATGGAGAGTGAGGCCACGCAGAGAGGTTTTGAAAACAGGATTTTTTTCCCAAAATATTTTAAAGTTTTTATCACCCACATTCCTTGGCTGGGGAGTGGCCCTTCTGGTTTCCCAGAGGCTCTGGCAAGGGGGTTCCTAACGAGATTGGATTTCTGGTTTCAGATGAATTCAAGTGCATATATATATGTTTCATATATATAACATATATATTTAATATATATATATTTCTTAAGTGAAGCTGCTTTCTGGTCTTTTATTTCTAAAAGTCCTAACCCTCTGACTTTGTCACTTTGTGCAGCCCTGATCCTGGGGTAGGTTCGTCTGGAACTGGGGGCCAGGCTGGACATTCCTGCGGCAGAATTTGGCTGCAGTTCCCATCGCAAGCTGTGTCGGCTTTGGGACCAGCAGAAAGCCAAACCCCAGCCGGCCCGCGGGCTCCTGGGAGGCCTCGGAGCCGTGGTCCCCCTCGGGGCTCCCTGGCTTTGTTCTGGGAGCCGGGAGCGAGTTCACACCTGAGCCACCAGCAAGGCCTCAGTTTACTTCCTGCTGGCAGTGCTCTCCAGCGGGCTCTCTGGACCCCAGGCCTGCGACTGCTTCCTTCTAGTTTGCGTGTAAGGCAGCAGCTGGAGCGGGGGTTGCGTCTGTGTCGGGAGCTGCTGAGCTCGCCCCGTGTCCCCAGCAGCCAGGCGGCTGGCGTGGGCTCCGACTGGACTGCGGGCAGCTCTGGGGCAGCGCAGGGCAGGCCTTGACCGATGGGGGTGACACCCATGGCCCTCTTGACCACCCGGCTGGCCTCTCTGGCAGTGGTCCTCTCTCTCCAGGTGGGTGGATGGGGACAGCTGCCAGCCCAGGAAAGGAAGGGGAGCCTGGGGGAAGCTTAGGAAATGGCCCGAGCCGACTCCAAGCAGAGAAGTCATGGAGAGTTTTCCGGGAAGAGCCAAGCGTGGATGTGCGTGCGCGGAAGGCCCGGAGCGTCTGCCGCCGCTGGTCACGCGAGCCTCTCAATGCCAAGGGCCATCAGAGGCCGCTGCTTCTCTTACTCCAGCTTGGGAAGAGGCCACCCCTCTCTGTTCCTTCTTGGCTACAAGGATCAGGGTGGGCTGAGCTGTCTGGAGCGCTGGGATTTTCTCCCCTTTCCTCGATGGACCAGCAGTGCTCCTTACAATCTCACCATTGACCTTTTAGGTTGATTTCCTTCCTGATCAGGTGTACTTGTCCCTTTAGGAAAGTAAAGAAAAGGCACCTGCTGTGTGCCAGGCAGTGTTAGGCACTTTTGTAAGCCCTCCTGAGGATTGGACTAAGGGATAAGGGCACCCGCTTATAAATGTCCCCAAGTAATGGATAAACAAAAACACTTAAGGTGAGAAGGTCTTCTCCATCCTCTCTAATCCAAGGCAGTACTGTCTTCAGCCTGAGATGTACCCATCCCCTACCCTCCCACCTCCAAACTACCCCCTCTTTTCTCTCCACCCCTCCGTGGGCTCCTCTGCCCTCCTCAAATGGTTGGTGGGGTCCCGTGAGTCCTTTGAGAATTTGTGGACCAATAGGACATGTGGTGTGTACAGCTCCCTTTTTAAACTTCAGTACAGGGGTCTTGCTACTTTCTGCTTGTTGAGTCTTCTTGGCACTCATCTTCAAAGCCAGCATCTCACTATTTATTGACAGGTTGGCGTGCGTGTGTGCGCGCACATTTCCGGGTGTGCCCGTGTCCTCTTAAAACCTTTTAAAAGGAAATCCAGTCATCTTGCACTAATTTGACACCTTCTTATGCTTCTAGTGTTTTGGCCATACATCAACCCAGGTTTTCATTTTCTAGGGCTGACAACATTTTCCGGAAGGGCTGGGTCAAATTTTAAAGGGGGCGGGCATGGGAAGCGAGGGGGAGAAAAATCTACCTTTATTTTATTATTTATTTTAAATGTTTACAGCTTCTTTGTGTTGTACCAAGCCTGAATAGAAAAAGATAGCATTAAAATAGTTTCTCTCTCCCCTCCTTCCTCCTCCTCTTTGTTAATCTAGGGTAATGACGCCTTTTTTTTTTTTTTCCTAAAATGATTTTGTGACTTGTGTATAGACTGTATAAAAAAGTTCTGTTTTTAAAGATGGATTGCTGTTCCTCTGGGGACAGTGGCCTCCAAGATCTCTGTATTGTAAGAAGACAGCAAAAGCTCTTGTCCTTTCCCCCACCCCAAGTTATTTTCTCTGTATGATTAAAAATTTACTCCATTTATTTTAGTTTGTGGTTACTTGATGTCAAGGAAGAAAATATTCAATTTTGTATAGAGAATAGGTATCGGGGTGTCCTTCTCTGTGGTGGGAGATGTATATATAGTATTTTGGTCTATAGTGGAAAATCTTAAGCATTGTGCATCTGTATTTGAGAAACGTCAATGATGTGGACCAAAGTTTGCTTTAAAACCCTGGAGGCAAACACGTAAGAGATTCACGTAGCTGGGTGGGGAATTTAATGACCTTTCTGAGCACCTTTTTTTTTTTTTTAAGTGTAATGGTGAACTGGTTCCATTGGGGAGACTCCTAAATAGGCCCGGAGGCAGGACGGTGGGCTCAAAATCTTTGTATAGTTTTGAAAATTGAGGAGTCGCTTTGCTCTGAAGCAGCTCTGGTGGTATTTGTTGTTGTTTCGTCTTGTTATTTTACTGTAATACAAGCCTACAGTATTTGCACTAAAGAAAGCTTGTTAGAAAAAGCTTGCTGCTATGGAAGAAAGAACCTATTAAAATGTTTTCCCCCACCCTGCGGGCTTTCGTTTTGTTTTATTGTTTTCGTTTTGGGTTAGCTTTTCCACTTTGAATTGAGTAGCATTTTGTAGAATAAAATGAATTGATTGAAGAGCCTCTGCTGGTTGGTTTATTCCATCTTTTTGCCTCACCTCTCCTGTCGCTTCTCTCTTTTGTCTACCTCTACCAGTTGGTGTCTTTGGCAGGGGAAGGGCAGGGAATGGCTCTTCCTGAAATTTCTTCCTGCAAACTGTGAGATGGGCTGCCAAGAGGTGCATTAGAATTTCTCACCCCCCACCACCAATCCCACTTCCCAGGACCTTATTTTCCCCCTTCCCAGGGCCTAATTCTCAGCCAGCTGCCAACTGCCACCTAGGTGTTAGCCAGTGAAAGTTTAAGGTGCTGTCTTCCTGGGGGTATTTTGTTTGGATGGGTTGATTCTGGAAACCTAGCAGCCTTCAAAAAACTAATGAAAGGTATTGCCAAAGTGGATGTGGCAGGCAAATGAGATCCTGTGCTGGAAAGGGCTCTGGAAACCACCGGCGCGTGCAAAGGAGCAGGAAGATCGCATCTCCAGGTCTCCTTTTTTAATAGCCACAGGTTGTGAGGTCTGGAAGGCTCAGAGAAGTGTCGACCCAGGCCCCATTGTCATGCCAACCAGGAAACAGGGCCATGTACGTGAAGGGGAGCAAACCTTCCATGAGTTAAGGCCCCTAATGCATGGCAGTTGGTTGAGAATGAGCCCCTAAGATATTCCACCAGTTGTTCCAAATCTGCTTCAGCCAAGCTGGGTGGGCAGGCCTCATTCTCTGGAGGGCCCAGAAGCCCTGAATCCTAGGCCTCTGTCCACTACCTGTTGACATTGGGGTGTTGAGAAAGCCACTGGAACTCTCTGAGCCTTAGTTTCTTCACATATAGGAGAGGGAGGGATAATGGTCCTATTAGAAGGTGCCAAGAGAAGATGCTGTCTTCTCCCTTTCTTTTCAAGAGGGCCTGGGCCTGGGGAGCGGGACCACTCAGGAGTGTGGGCGCCTGCCCTCAGCTGGCCTCGCCTGCCCGGTTGGGCCAGGAGACACAGGAAGAGTCTTGAGTGTTTTAGTAGTTTCCTGTACCTCCCCGAGCAACCGGTGCATTTCCTTGTGGTGTAAGATATCCAGGAGGCAGGTGCTCAGAACGCTCCCATTGGGTTCTAGAAGCTTTGGGAATTCTGTCCAGAGAGAAGCAGGTGCTCAGGTCTCTATGCGCGACTCCTACCAGGCACATCCATAACCGTTTTCACCCCCCAGTAACATGCCACTTCATGTGTTTAAATTTCCACCTTTTCCCCCATCTGGCAAGTGGAGAGGTCGATGATCGCCAGCCCATTATTAGATGGCATTTCCAGCACCCCTGCACCTCTCTACAGCTCTAAAGGCCTTAAAGACATTCCGGCAGCTTTTCGGTGTTACTGAGAGAAAGCAACAAGGGGGCACCTCTGCTGGCAGGGTCTGGCAGGAGAATTTCACAGCCAGTAGGTAAACCTCTAGCATTAGGCTATTGTGGTCCCACCCGTGTGTGTGTGTGTCAGTGACCCGGGCTGATGGTAAACTCTTATGTTCGGAGTTTAAAGGACGGAGCATAGTTTTCCTCTTCCTCGAGTAAGATGTCTTGGCGAGGGGTTCCTGGGACAATCCACTTCTGCTGGACCCAGAATTCCCCAAGCACATACAACTTGGTCGCCAGGCTTCCCCTGGTCATTAGACCCCCACCGCATAAGGGAAAAGGAATTTCTCTTGGAGCCAGTCTTTTCCAACACGTTCAGAGTCCTCTGCCTCTTGGGCTACTGAAGCTGAGAGCCCTGCGTGAAGACATAGGAAGAGGTATGAAGTGCTAAAATAAGGAGGACGTTTTAAGTCAACTCCGTAGACCTCGGTCATAAAGATGACTGATGCAACTCCATCAGCGTACAGCTGTTGGAATCGGCCCCGCTGCTATGTTTGAAATGTAAGGGTGTGATTTTCCGCAGGCTCTGAGTGTCGAAAGGACGGACGGGCTCCTTGTCCGTGGGCGGCCCACCCCCCACCTCCCCTCCCCTTGCTGGCCACAGGGCCAGGCCACACCCAGATGCCTGAGCAAGGAGGACGGCTGTGGCCACCTCTGGGCCAGCCCAAGGCAGGGACATGTGCCCGACCTGGGACACTGCAGTACCTGCCCGTGCTCTCGCTGGCAGAAATTCTCCTCCAACAACGAGACAACAAAAAGAGAAGCCCACCCACCCTTCCTTATAAGCAGCCCTTGCCTTTGCCAAAACTTCCGGGAGTGGAGAGAGACGGTAACCGGTGGCCCCGCCCTTCGGGCCGGATCCTCGCTTCCTGGCAGACAGATGGCCACGGTGAAGTTTATGGTGCTTTATCCATGTTCTGTTGGTGGAAAGTTCCATTTATTTAAAGGAAAAGATCAATAAAACCTGTTTCAGGCTCCACCCCTGGAACTTAAAAACTAACTGCCGTAACAAGTCCTATGGAAGCAAAGGAGCCTCTGGTTGGCAGTGGTGGTGGAGCCGGTGTCTCTGAGGACACGTTGGAGTTTGGCTGTGCTGACCCGTGGGAAACTTCAGTCCTTATGCAAAGGAGAAGTACCAGGTGGCTGTTCCAGAACGTACCCCTGCCCAGGCTTTGAGGGCATTCAGATGGTGCTCGGTATTATTTAGATAATATTTTTGAGAACCCTGATGACTCTATATGCTGAACTAGAAAACAATCATGAAATATTAGCGTGGAAAAATAAACTAACAGCTATGAACCGTGATGCCATTTCCTCTCTATCTTAGCACTTGACGCTGCTTCAGAGAAGGCTTCCTGGTACAGGGTCTTGTGCAGTAGCCCAAGAGACAAAGGGGGAAACGGACTTGGCCCAGTGGTTAGGGCGTCCGTCTACCACATGGGAGGTCCGCGGTTCAAACCCCGGGCCTCCTTGACCCGTGTGGAGCTGGCCATGCGCAGTGCTGATGTGCACAGGGAGTGCCCTGCCACGCAGGGGTGTCCCCCGCGTAGGTGAGCCTCACGCACAAGGAGTGCGCCCCGCAAGGAGAGCTGCCCAGCGCAAAAGGAAGTGCAGCCTGCCCAGGAATGGCGCCGCCCACACTTCCCGTGCCGCTGACGACAACAGAAGCGGACAAAGAAACAAGACGCAGCAAATAGACACAAAGAACAGACAACCAGGGAGGGGGGGAATTAAATAAATAAATAAATCTTTAAAAAAAAGAGAGACAAAGGTGGCTGAACGTGAAAACTGTCAGCTCTGGGAGAAATTCCTTTTCCTCACACAGTGGCGTGCCAGGTCTCTGGCCTTGATCCCATGTGTAAGGCAGACATTGGTTTCCCAAGCAAAGATGGAAGAAACCTGAAAAGACAAACCTTGTTCACTGATGAACTCAGACACCCTTTCCTTGCTGTAAATATGTGAACCACATTTAAAAAGCAAGTGTGCAGGGAAGCAGATTTGGCTCAGTGGATAGGGTGTCCGCCTACCACATGGGAGGTCCAGAGATCAAATTCAGGGCCTCCTTGACCCATGTGATGAGCTAGCCCATGCGCAGTGCTGATGCGCACAAGGAGTGCCCTGCCATGCAGGGGAGTTCCCCGCGTAGGGGAGCCCCATGTGCAAGGAGTGTACCCCAGAAGGAGAGCTGCCCAGTGCGAAAAAAGTGCAGCCTGCCCAGGAATGGCACTGCCCACACAGAGAGCTGACACAGCAAGATGACGCAACAAAAAGAGACACAGATTCCTGTTGCCACTGATAAGAATCCAAGCAGACACAGAAGAACACACAGCCAATGGACACAGAGAGCAGACAACTGGGGGTGGGGTGGGTGGGAGGGAGGGCAGGAAGGGAGAGAGAAATAGAAAATCTTTAAAAATAAAAAGAGGTGGTGGACTTGGCCCAGCGGTTAGGGCGTCCGTCTACCACACGGGAGGTCCGCGGGTTCAAACCCCGGGCCTCCTTGACCCGTGTGGAGCTGGCCCATGCGCAGTGCTGATGCACACAAGGAGTGCCCTGCCAAGCAGCAGTGTCCCCCACATAGGGGAGCCCCACGCGCAAGGAGTGCGCCCATAAGGAGAGCCGCCCAGCGCGAAAGAAAGTGCAGCCTGCCCAGGAATGGTGTCGCACACACAGAGACCTGACACAAGATGATGCAACAAAAAGAAACACAGATTCCCATGCCGCTGGCGACAACAGAAGCGGACAAAGAAGACACAGCAAATAGACACAGAGAACAGACAACCGGGGTGGGGGAGAAAGGAGAGAAAATAAATCTTAAAAAAATAAAAAGAAATAAAAAATAAAAAATAAAAAGCAAGTGTGCAGATGGAACCTGAGTAATCACGTTCTTATAGATGCAAGGGAGAAAATATTCAAAAAGTACTTTTGGGTCCCTGCTAAGTGCATGACACTGAGAAAAACCCTTTTTAGGACCCAGAGTTGTGTAAGACATTATACAAATATTCTGTATGATGTCTCCTGGCATCACGCACAAATGTTTTCATTTGAAATAACAATTAATTGCAAACTCTGCAGCCGTCGAGCAGATGCCAAACCACCAGGGCTGTGGCAGGGGGACCCTGGACACGTGCTGTGGCCTCCTGCAGCCGACTGGGCCCCCGGGGCGGGCTGGCAGTTGAGGGCGTGGCGGAAGCCGTGGTGGGCCGGAGCCGTGAAGAGTGGTGGGACATCTTCAGAGCAAGCACGCCTGGCAGAGGGCATGGTGCCAGTGAAGGCACGGGTGGAGGAAAGCGTGGGCCATGTTTGGGGACCAAGGAAGAGTCCAGAGTGTCTGGAGCATGGGTCGGCTTTGGGGTGGGGTAGGGATGGAAACTTCAGCTGAGCTCTTGAGGGCCTGGAGTGAGAGGTTTGGGTCTTCTCATCAGTCTGGCATCACCCCCACCGTGTACTGAGTGCCTCGTTGTGCCAGGTGCTGGCCTCGGGGCTGGGGAGAACGGAGGTGACAGGGGTCCTAAAGTCTCCCTGCTCCCACACCTCAGCCTATTGTCTAATGGAGGAAGGGTCTAGTAATTTCAAATTCTCAGAGAAGTTGCAGAAGGTACCGCTGGGACTTGCCCTGGCCTGGAGGTGATCAGATAGGACTTCCCAGAATAAGTGGCATTTGAGATGAGGCCCCAAAAGGGAGCAGACATGTGAGCTTTATTTCTGCCTGCTGGGAGCTGCGAAGGGGCTCTGAACAGTGAGCGGCACACCCTGTCGCTCTTGGGGGGGGGCTAGTCCAGCGAGTGTGCAAGGGGGTGGGTGAGGGAGGGGCGGGAGGCCCGGAGTCATCCAGGAGAGGGCTGGTGGAGACAGGGTGGGGAGAAGTCGCTCCCGCTCTTGGGAGGCTGATTCCAGGAATAGAAGCCTGGAGGCTAGAGGAGGAGCCAGCTGGGCATTGGGGGTGGGGTGGGGGGTGGGGGGTGGGCCAGGTCCTGAGTTCAGCTTCGGGCACATTAAGGCAAGTGGAGGAGCAGGTGTAGCTCAGGGGTTGAGCACCTGCTTCATATGTATGAGGTCCCAGGTTCACTTCCCAGTACCATCTTTAAAAAAGGTGAGTGGGGGAAGCGGATTTGGCTCAACGGATAGAGCCTTTGCTTACCACATGGGAGGTCCAGGGTTCAAATCCAGGGCCTCCTGACCCCTGTGATGAGCTGGCCCATGCGCAGTGCTGATGCGCGCAAGGAGTGCTGTGCCACGTAGGGGCGTCCCCCGCATAGGGGAGCCCCATGCGCAAGGAGTGCACCCTGGAAGGAGAGCTGCCTTGTGCAAAAAAAATGCAGCCTGCCCAGGAGTGGAACCGCACTCACGGAGAGTGGACACAGCACAATGACGCAACCAAAAGAGACACAGATTCCCGGTGCCGCTGACAAGAATGCAAGAGGACAGAGAAGAACATACAGCAAATGGACACAGAGAGCAGACAACTGAGGGGGAGAAGGGGAGAGAAATAAAAAATAAATCTTAAAAAAAAAAAATACAGGGAAACGGACTTTGGCCCAGTGGTTAGGGCGTCCGTCTACCATATGGGAGGTCCGCGGTTCAAACCCCGGGCCTCCTTGACCCGTGTGGAGCTGGCCATGCGCGGCGCTGATGCGCGCAAGGAGTGCCGTGCTACACAGGGGTGTCCCCCGCGTAGGGGAGCCCCACGCGCAAGGAGTGCGCCCGTGAGGAGAGCCGCCCAGCGTGAAAAGAAAGAGCAGCCTGCCCAGGAATGGCGCCGCCCACACTTCCCGTGCCGCTGACGACAACAGAAGCGGACAAAGAAACAAGACGCAGCAGATAGACACCGAGAGCAGACAACCAGGGGAGGGGGGGATATTAAATAAATAAATAAATCTTTAAAAAAAAAAAATACAAAAGGTGAGTGGAAAGGCAGGCCTGGGGCTTGGGGCAAGATTAAGAATTTTCGTCTGGGAAAAACATCACACAGCCTTGAAGTTGGGTGCTGCCACCGTGTTTCTCACCCGCCCTGGGCCTCAGGCCTGCCCAGGAGCCATCTGGTGGTTTCCTGGCCAGCTCTCTCTCCTGTTCCCAGAACGGCAGAACGGCGGTTGCAGACGGCCTCCTCTCTCCTCAAGCCTTCCCCCGATCCCCTCACTCTCTGCAGAAGATATCATCTCTCACTTTACAAAATATGGAGGCCACCACCAGGGGTGTCCTGCCTGCCTTCCTTCCCCTGCCACCACAGAGAAGTGTCCTGCCTGCTCATGAAGGCTCCTTCCACCACTGAGCTCTGGATGCCATCGCGTTCCTGTGTCTCAGGGACCCTCTTCACTCAGTTTCCTCCTCTTCTTACTGTGTCATTGACCTCTACCTCTCCAAAGACCCCTTCCCATGAGCATTAAACAAGTCAAGTCTTGTCCATCTTAAAAATGGCAGGGGAGGGAAGCAGCTGTGGCTCACTCAGTTGGGCTCCCGTCTACCGTATGGGAGGCTGTGGGTTCGCGTCCCGGGACCTCCTTGTGAAGGCAGGCTAACCCCATGCCGCGGAGAGCCGCCCACCCGCAAGCCCTGCAGAGAGCCAACTCAGCAAGGTGACACAACAAAAAGGGAGACAAGCAAAAAACGCAGAAGAGTGCAGCAACAGACAGAGAGAGCAGATAGCAAGCAAGCCACAAGGGAGGGAGGGAAAATAAATACAGACACAGAAGAATGCACAGCAAATGGACACAGAGAGCAGACAGCACGCAAAAAGTCGCAAGGGGGGGATTAAGAAAAAAATGACAATGGAGTGGATGCAGCTCAGAGGTTGAGTGCCTGCTTCTCATGTACGAGATCCTGGGTTTAATTCCTGGTACCTCCTTAAAAAAAAAAAAAGACACAACCCTTCCTCTGGCCCCACCTCCCATCTCAGCTTCATCGCAGAGAGTCTTGAAAGAGTTATCTTTCTTTGCTGTCTCCACTTCCTCATCCCCCACTCTTCCCTCAACCCACTGAAGTCTGGCTTCCGCGCCCACTGTCCAGAGACTCTAACTTCCCTGTAACCAAATCCTACAGACACATCTCAGACTTTATCTGACTTGACCACTGCACAGCCGTGCATGCTGCAAACCACTCCTTTGAAACGTCTTTTTCTTTTTTTCTTCCTTCTTCCTGCCCTTGGCTCTCATCTCAGCCCGGCTCCCCCGATTCGTGCATTCCCCCAGCAAGTCCTGTCTATTTCACCTCCTGAATGTGTTTTAAATCTCACTGTTCTATCCAGCTGCACCACTCCCTAGTACAAGCTCCTGTCATCTCTCACCTGGATACCTAAAATCACCTCCAGCCTATCCCCACCCTGCAACCAGACAGGGCTTCTAAAACACCAAACTGATGACGTAACTCCCCTGCTCAAAACCTGTTGTAGAGTTTTTCAGGTAAGGACTACATTTAGCTCCCCAAATAAGCCAAGAAAACCCATCCAGAAAACATTCAGGAAAACCAGATAAACAGAACCTCGAACACTCAAGGTTTTACTCTCTCATATAAAAGTCTGAAGCCAGGTCGAGGGCCAGTACGGTGGTTGCATAAAGTTGTCAGGGACCAGGGTCCTTCCAGCTTTTCTTTCTGCCATCCCCCTAATTTCCATGGGCCAAGGTCTAGCAAACTTAAGTCACCATGTTTGCTTTTTGAGAAGCAGTATGGAGCAGTTGAAGAAGAGGGCCTCCTCCTCTCCCATTCTATTTTGACCCCTTTTATTTAGTCTTCCCTGAAAAACTTAATGACACCTCTCTTTACATTTCATTACCTAGAACTTACTCATAAGGTCAGAGCTAGCTGCAAGGGAGTCTGAGAAAGGTAATCTTCGGGTAATAGAATTTGGGAGGGGTATTACTAAGGAAGAATGGAAGAATGGATGCCAGGATAAGCAACTAGACGTTTCTACCATAGTCTGCCCTTCGGACACCTCAAAGTTCATAAGCTCCCCTAGTCCCACACATTGAACTATACTCCCTCCTTCCCCAGAGGAGATAGCCCCAGGGTCTCACCCAGAGCAAGGTCCAGGACCATCAGATGGTACGTGGTCCTTTTGCTGGGCTCAGATGCAGCTCCTCATGTAAACTAAAAGACCGACAACATGTAAACTAAAAGACTCCACCCCATCCTCAGTATACCGGTGGAATAGCAACAGGATAACTGTAATAAAAATTCCCATGCATGGGAAATACACCAGATGCCTGGTCCTAGCAATCATCTAATCCTTCTTGGCTGGAACAGTGAAGACTCCCCTCTCCACCCCTGGAGCGAAAGTCTTGGTTAGCCCATCTCATAGCCCTTGCTCTGCTTTCGGGGAAGAAATCCCTTGTCCAGTGTTCTCTGTCTCCAGGCTTTTCCTTCTCAGAGCCCCTTGCCCCCCCCCAGAAGGCCTCAGAGTATTCACAGTCTACATCCTCCTGCTGCAGGCTCCGGAGCCCAGGGATGGCTTCAGGATTTAACTGTTAGGGCTATGACAGGCCATGGTCAATGCATTTTTAGGTTCAATGCCTTTTCCTTAAAAACTTCGTGGGTTTCCAATCTGTCTACTGCTGGCCAATTTCTAATGCAAAACCATAACTAAAGATCTAGTGTGAGTATTATTTGAAAGCTGCATGGGAACCCAGGATGGCCATTCCCTATGCCTAACCACACCAAACTAATAAGTGTACTGTGAGGTGCTCACTTCCAAATAGATACCTGAGGAAATCTCCCAGGGCCTCAGAAGAGCCACCTCTCCCTTCCTCGGTTAACACACCTTACTTCCCCTGGGCCTTCAGCTGGGGGATGGAGGTCGGGGGTGCATACCTGGCTTCCTCCCATACCTGCTTCCTCTCTCTCCCCCAAAGGTCAGGGCTTTTCTTCCTCTCCATTCTCTTCCTTAGGTTAAGCTCTAAAATCAATCCCATCAGGCCTGCCCCTTGAAATCTTCAAGTGCAAGTTAAAGAAACATCCCGAACATTCTCTTTCTTAAGAAAGACTGTCTTTCCAGATTATTGTCTGGCTGAAAAAAAATCCTTTCTGGGGTCCATGTTAATGATCTCGCTTCTGCATTTTTGCTTCGATAATCCTAATCTGACTTCCAAGGCAAGCAGATAAATCAGCTGGGCAGGAAGCAGGTCACATGCACAGACACGCAAAAGCAAAATACAACTGGTGTTTTTCAAAATAGGCTCCTGCTTGCATCATTAAGGACTTCCCAATTTGCCTGGGGTAAGTCCAAAATGCGTAAGAGGGTCCTTCTGGGTCTGATCCCTGCCAACTCCCCGGCCTCTTCTGCTCAAACTTCCAGCTGCACTCTTTTTGCAACCATCACGCTGTTCATTTCTCGGTTCCTTCAAAGCACTTGGCTGGGCATCTTGATAAAATCTTTAGTTTGGGCTGGCAAGTTCTTGGCCTTTCCTTTCTCCTGTTCATTTCTCAGGTTTCCCTTTAGAGGTCGCTCCCCTGACCCTTGCTCCCGTGTGGTCTTCTCCCACCTGCCTTCCTGCCCGCTTCCACTTCTAGACCAAGTCATTTCTCGGTGTTTTAAGGGGGCTGAACCTCCTGCCTGCAATTTGAGTCACTCCTGCCTTCTGCGTAGCCAACCCGTGTGCATCCCTCAAGCTCTTGATGGAGGGACTGATGGATGGCTCGACTGAGTTGTCGCTTCATCTCCCTTCTAGGGGCTAAGAACTGGACCCAGTGCTGAGACGGGGCAAAAAACAGCCCCAGGTCCCGCTGTCCTCCAGGTTGTCGTCCCTGGCCACCCTCACCCCGAGGCCGGGCTAGGCGTCCCTCCCCTGGGCTCTCCTGAACTCCGCTGGCAGCCCTTGCCTTGCCTTCCCACGCTGCTGGAATGACCTGTGTCCCCAAGCTACTTGTCAAGCAGATCCATGAACCTTCAAGCACTCAGCTAGGGATAGTTTGACGACATAGGAAACGGGCCACAAGACAAGGAGGACAAGGAGGGGGAAGGAGGGTCTCTTTCCTCCTCCTTCCTCAGGAAATGACAGCAAGTGTGGTCTAAGGAACGTTCTTGGGGCTGGAGGTGGGAAGGTGGCGGAGGCCTCCTGTCTTCCTCCGCTCATCCCTGGCGACGACACAGTGACCCCTCAGACTGGGCTGGGCTGGATCTGCAGGCAGGATGGCCTCCGGAAGGTGCTGGTTCTTCTCCAGGTACAGAGAAGCTTTGCACACCTGGACATGGCCCCTGGGTGCTCCGGGGCCCTGGGCAAGGACCCCACAAGCTTCTCAGACGTGAAGACTAGCTGGCTGTCCCAGCCCGGGACCCTGCTGCGCCGAGAATGAGGACTCAAAAGCAACGGCATGGAGGCAGGAGGGCTGGGCGCGCGCCCCTGCTCTGCCCACTGGTGGCCGTGTCATCTTAAAATTAGCGGCTGTCACGTGCAAGTGCTGCCTCCGCACCGGTCTGAGTGCTGGAGCCTGACACGTCCACTCGCGTATTTGGCCCTCGCAGCTGGCCCCGTGGCCTAGATGAGGCTGCCCCACGTCCGACGGAGGTGGCTTGGCCATGGCTCCAGCTGATCACCGAGGAGCCACCAGCTCATCAACACTGCTCGGCTGCCTCAGCCGACGGTGAAAATGATGATCACATCCCCCGCCTGGTGGTCGGGAGCATTAAATAGCCCCGTGTGAAAAGGCTCATTGTAGAGGTTTCCATAAATGCTATGATCTTATTAAGTGGAAGATTAAACCATTGCTGCATAAAGCAAATGTGTGTGAAGCTCTTGGAAAGAAGGGTTCAGTTTGAGCTCAAGGCAGCATGTTCTTGCTGGGATGAGAGCAAGTGTTCAAATCTGTAGCCTTTTCAATCCGTCAAGATTTTAAAAATGAACAGTAGGATTTGATTCGACAGCTTTGGAAACAAACCCCTCCCCCAGGTAATGCCCAAATCCAAAAGGTGCATAAAGACGGCCCAAGACACTTTGCAGTGATGGATTTGAAGATCATTTCTAGTTTTCTCCTTGTAACAGGAGTGCTTCCAGCTGACAATCAATGACAGAGCTCCAGGGGCTGTGAGAGCAGGAGACCACGGGTGGGCTGTGGGGCCCTCCGGGCTCTCACATCACCCCCATCCCACCCCACCCCACACCGAGCCCAGAGCCTGGCGCTCAAACAGTGAGAGGGACGGCAGGGGGCTCAGGCAGCTACTCCAGTTCTTCAGGCCCAGGGGGTGGGGGTGGGGGGCTGGGGGGTACCACAGAGCTGACCTGGGGGGTCCCAGCAGGGAGCTCCCTGCCCTCCACTTGGAAACCGACTGTTCGAACTTGAAGCCCCTGCCTGGCCACTCATTTGGCTGAGTGACCTTGGGCAAGTCGTTTAGCAAGTCCATTTTCCCATCTGCAAAATGAGTCTTGTGATCGCCACTTCACAGGGTGTTTTAAGGATGATGTGGGGTCATGTTGAAAGTGACTCATTGTCAAGGCTGCGAAATGGCTAATGCCATCCTTCCTCCACCACCCTCCTTGTCATCAAGGGAGGTGCAGCCCGGAGGGCCAAAGCCACACAGCCCAGGCTCCAGAGCCGACCAGCCGCGAGGCTGAGCTGCCTCGGGCAAGAATTTCCACCCCTTCCTTGGCGGCGCCTTTTCCCAGAATTCCTTTAACAATCAGATGAATGGAGAGCCTGGCATTTCATGCTCTACTCTGCCACCCGGCCACCACCTCTTGTTCCGGCTCAGCCATTCATTTGCTGGACAAACTGGGAGGGTTTTGTACAGCTTCCCACCCCTGCCACTGCCACCTCCCTGGGCGAGGGGCCCCCGGGTGGGATCAACTCAGCTCTCCCTCTCCATGTGCGGTTCTAGAATTCCAAAGCCCCTGGCCAGCCCCTCCTGCAGGCAGAGGAAGTGCCCAGGTGCCCCCCCTCAGTTCCCCCCTCTCCAGAGCAGACCCAGACCCCTCGATAGTCCTCTGACCCCGTGACACCCACCCCCTGCTCAGAAGGGTGGCCCGGCATCTTCTGTACAGCCCACGTGAACTCGGGACGATTCCATCGTGAAAGGGGCAGCCTCGTGAAGCAGTGAGGGCCCCTGGCCCAAAAGCAGCTCAGGAGCCCAGCCCTGAGAAAAGGCATCCACACTGCCCTGGCACCCCACTTCTGCCTGGGCCCCCTCCTGCTAGGGCCAGGGCAGAGCCCCTCACTGCCCACGGAATCCTGGAGGGCTCTGGAGGCGGGACACATCTGGGCCCGAAGGAGATGGCTCCTCATCTGGAGTGGAGGCTGGAGGCAGACAGGCCGTGCCAGGCCGTGCCAGGCCGTGCCAAACGCAGGGGCACTCACGGGGCCTGGCAGCCTCACCCCACTCGAGGGAAGTGCACGGAGCCTGTGCGTTTGGACGGACAGAGAGCCTGGACTGGTTGTGAAAAGACCCGAGAACAGGGGCAGGGGCTTGGGGTATGCCCCTCGGGCTGCTGATGCCTTCAGGTAGAGGGCGGAAGAGGGAGGTGGGAGGTGGCACCTGCCCCCCACTTCTGGGCCTCTCATGCCATCTCCCAGAATAAGCCGCGCTAGTCCTAATCCCCGGACCCTGTAAATACGTTAACCCCTTCAAGCCCAAAGGGATTCTGCAAATGTGATCTCGTTAGGCATCTTGGGATGGGCAGGTTGGCCTGGGTCATCCCCATGGCCCGATGTCATCAGGAGGGTCAGGGTCCGACAGAGGAAGATTTGAAGAACTGCGCCCTTGGCTTTGGAGAGGGAGGACGGGGCCACAGCCAAGGTGCGAAGGTGCCTCTAGAAGCCAGGGACGGCAAGGGGACAGAAGCCTCTGAGCCGCCTCCTGGAGCCAGCCCTGCTGACACCGGGGCTTTGGCCCAGTGAAGCGGGTTTTGGACTTCTGACCTATGGACCTGCAGGACAATACATGGGTTACAGCAGCCTGGGGAAACCGGGGCAGCCGGTCGAAGAGGAGGTAAACAGAGATATTATGGTAGTCGATATGCGCACTGGCTGAGCGCTGACTGCGACGCGGTTAAGCTGCTCTGTGGTTTATCTCGTTCAGTCTCCATAGTAACCCAGTGACTTGGGATCATTATGATCATAATTTTACAGGCGAGTAAACTGTCACAAAGCACCTAGTGGCTAAGTAACTTGTCCACATGCGCGCGGCGTGTAGTGGTGGGACCTGACGCGCCTTCGCCCACTTTCCTCTGAGGTCACCTGTGCTGGGTGCCCAGTGGGAGCAGCTCCTGGACTCCCAGAAGAACACGGACCAGGGTGGGGCAAGCCCGGTGGCTGGTCGTGCCCCACCCCCCTCCCAGGTTGGCAGTAAATGCCCCCCGGGGGAAACCAAAAACCAAGCCAGATGTGGGGCGGGCAGGAGGGGTGGCGGGGAGGGGAGGCACCCTGCTCTCTCTCTTCACCAGCTGGACACAGATCCTGGGGGGCTTTCTGGAGGAGGGGGGCTGTCCAGGCCACTTCCTTTGTGGCAGACCATTTTGGAGCTTGGGGTGTCCCCCCCGACAGCGCTGGGAAGCTAGAGTCAAAGCCCTCCACCTGTAAATTCCAGATTCTGGATTTCAGACACTCAGATGTCCCAAGAGAGCCCCTCCCGATGTGGCAATCTGGCCAGGCCAGCTGCTGAGCTATCTGGATGCAGGTAGTTGGCCAACGCCCACACGCTGAGCTGGGGCTGGCCTTGACTCAGCCTGACAGCTCATTTTGGTCACTGTGGCAAAGGGGACAGATGGTTGCCCCAAATCAATGGGAATGTCCCAGTTACCTCTCAGGGGAGGCAGATAGTGACAGCCTCAAAGCACTCAGCCTTTGAGCACAGAGCTCTAGAAAAACCTGCCGGCATCAGACCTTCAGCTTGCTGTGCTCCCGGGGTCTAACCCCTTCCTCCCTTTCTTATCCCCGTCCCCATCTGCAAAGGTAGGAGGCAGAGAAGCTAAGCGACAATTCTAACTTGATCCAACGTCGCACCTGCAGAGAGGAAATGGGGGTCTGAATGGAAAGTGGCTCCTGCCTCAGAGCACAGGCTCTTGGTGTTAGATTAAGTCTGAATACCCGGCAGCCCCTTCTTGCTCCCTAACAATCCAGGAGTTGACTTTCCTGTGTGCTATTCCCAGTCTCTGCTTGAATTCCTCCAGGGACGGGGAGCTTTCTACTTCCCAGGGCAGCCTGGCACATCCCCAGGAGGCTCTGGCCACTGGAGAGTTCATCCTTTCAGGTGCCCCTCCTTCCACGGTGTGCTGCCTGCACCTTTCATCCTTAGTCCCCGCAGAATGTGGCCTCTCTGTTCCTCGGGGCTCTTAAGATAGTGGAAGGGTGGAGGACTTGGCCCAGTGGTTAGGGCGTCCATCTACCACACGGGAGGTCCGTGGTTCAAACCCCGGGCCTCCTTGACCCGTGTGGAGCTGGCCCATGCGCAGTGCTGATGGTGTGCGGGGAGTGCTGTGCCACGCAGGGGTGCCCCCCGCGTAGGGGAGCCCCACGCGCAAGGAGTATACCCCATAAGGAGAGCCACCCAGCGCGAAAGAAAGTGCAGCCTGCCCAGGAGTGGCGCCGCACACACGGAGACACACACAAGATGACGCAACGAAAAGAAATACAGATTCCTGTGCCGCTGACAACAGAAGCGGACAAAGAAGACGCAGCAAATAGACACAGAGAGCAGACAACTGGAGTGGGAGGGGAAAGGAGAGAGAAATAAATGAATAAATAAATCTTAAAAAAAAAAGATATTGGAAGGCAGCTATTGGGTCTCTTCTTAGAGGGAATGTTGGAGGGTTTAGGAGATGGAAATCCTCAGGGAAGGTATGCCCTGACTTTCTGGCCCTACCCAGAGGGCTTTGCTCTACTAGCTTTGCCTGTGGACACCGGCTCTGGGCCCTTCTGGCCTCGGACCACGCCGCCTGGCTAGCTGGGAGGGTCTCACCCGGAAGCTGAGCGCTGGCAGAGGACTTCTGTGTTCCTGGGGCCTCTGTCCTTGGAATTCGACCACCAGACTTCCAGTCCTGGGCTCACCACTTCCTGGTTGGAATCCCTTCAGCCAGGGGCTTAGGCTCCCTGAGCTTTAGTTTTCTGATCCGTAAGATGGGAAATACCTTACTGTGTTGGGAGGCTCCAAGGACATCACACAGGGGAAAAGTCTGTGTGAATCCAAACAGGCTCTACGCATGACAAGCTGGTTCAAGCGGAGGAGGTGGCAGAGCCCGGAGCCTCCCTGTTCCGAACCCTCCTGGTGGGTGGATGGCAGGGGCAGAGCTGCTTTTAGGAAGCCACTGGCGTCCTCCTCAAGTCCTGGGGCTGGTCCCTGGTGCCCTGAGGGGCTCCCCACCTCCCCAGGAGACGACCCCAGGCCCCTGCAGCTGCCACTGCACCCCGGCTCTGGAGATGGGGGGGATGGAGCCAGTCCAGGGGGAGGGGTCTGGAGTTGGGGTGGGGGGTGAGCAGGAGGCCGGTCCTGCAGGCTGTGGGCCCATTCTCCTCCCCCACCCGCACTCCCTGAGGCCCCAGGGTGCCCACCCAGAGCGACACCGCGCAGCCTCTGCTCACCACAGTCACTGTCCCTCCCTGGCCAGCTCTGAATTTAATTTAGACAGAGGCTAATTCTAATCTCCCAGGCCAGCTGGGTTGATGGAGAAAAGCGATGATGGGGTTGGGAAAACAACCACAGCCGAAGGATGATGAAGTGGGAGGATCTCGTGGAACCCAGTCCCCTGGCCAAACAGGGGAGGCTGGGAGGGGACGGGAGGCTGGTGGGCAGGGCGCGCCTGGGCTCTGGCCCCGCCTCAGGGCTGCTCGCCACCTGCCCTTGGTTCTCGGGGTAGACTGCCTCCCTGGGCCTGTGGGTCGTGGCTCCATGTGGGCTCTCCCGGCCAGAGTTCCCCCTCCATTGGGCAGAGGTTGCTGCAACCCTCACCCTCGAGGTGTCACGGAGCAGAAAGGCCGGCAGCCTCTGCAAGCAGCAGCCTGTCCTCACCTGCCTAATCCGGTTTGTCCTGAGTTAGCAGAAGCACCCGTGAGCTGCACGTCCCTTCCTCGTGCTGCACAGGGCCTGCAGCAATTGCTATGCTGCAATCGGGGGCCCCAGGGAGGGCAGGTGGGGGTGCAGGGATGGGGGTGGGGGGAGAAGGCAGAGGCTTCAGGCAGGTGTGCTCCCACGCGGAGGCGGCCCCACGCGCAGGCCGGCGGCGCATTTGCCCAGGTGCGGGCCAGCTAGGCAGGTGCTGCGCCGTGCCCAGGCGGCCTCCTGTCTCGCCTGCCCCATCCTTCCTGCTCGGGCTCCCAGCCAGAAAGCAGGAACACGTCCCATCCCTCACCTGCCTGCGGGGACATTGAGGAGGAGTGACATAACGTCTGTCCTACTCAGCCCCCGCCTGGGAGGCCGTCTCTAAACAGAGTCTATTTTTACTTCCCAGAGCTCAGCCCGGTTTCCCGGGGGGAGGGCGACCGTGCTGCTCCCTGACCTCCAGGGACGCGGGGGTCGGCCAGCAGCAGGACCCCAGGCCCAGCCTTGGCCTGGCGGTGGGAGGGGACCCGCGGATAAGCAGCCCAGGGCTCCAGACCTGGGCCCGGATGAACTCCCGGCAGCCCATTGTTCAGGGCCCAAGGGGACACCGCCCCTGCGTTCTGGTTAAACTGGGAAGCTGGGCACGGTCTGGCCTCAGGAGCAGGGTGTGCCCTGCTAGGAGCAGGCGACAGCTGTGGGTGGGTCCCTCGCCCGTGGGACCGGCTTGCACAACAGCCCCCAGTGCCGCTGCCTTCTCGCCTTTTGTTTATTTAAATACATATATATAGATAACGAATGCTCAGCTTTGGGAGGGGGGAAGATAATTCCAAGTATTTAGAATACATCCTGCTGATGCTTTCCCAGCCCAAACCCCTTGGGTGGGGAGAGACGAGGGAAGTTTATAGAATGCCCCCAGTTACTACCAAGGTGGAATCCCAGGCATCTCGCGGCGTCTCCTCCCCCTCCTCTACTTCCCCTCCCCCCACCCCACCCTTTTCAAAGCTTGTGAAATCCCGGTGTTGGAGGCGGTCTCCACCTTAGCCACTCTCCAGGCCTCAGGGTTGCTGGGGCGAGCTTCTGCTCTCTGGCTCTCAGCAGGCAAATGTATAACTGCTGCTCAGCGGCCTGTTTTCCTCGCCTGGGTTGAAAAATCTGTTGGCAGCGCTCCTTGGTAGAGGGTGGGGTTCCCGGCCGGGCTTGGTTTCCGTGGCTAGGGCCCCGGGTCTCCATTTGAGAGCAGTGTAGTTTGGTGGGTACTCGGGAGGGGGTCTGTCGTTGACCATCGCTGAAACACCTGTGTTTGCACCTGGAGCCTCGCATGCCAGGTCCTGCTGTGAGTGGGGGGCTCCCGGTTTAGAAACGTGGGAGGGTGGGAGTCAGGCCACTGAGATTCTGAAAACGTGATGTGTCTTGACTGGATGCGGCATAGAGTGATGATCTGGAAAGGCCAGGCGTGGCTGCAGCGGGGGATGGGGGGTGGGGAGATGGGGGGCGGGGGGGGAGTCAGAGACAGACCCCGAAAGGATGCCGTTCCTCTAGAGCCTCCTTCCACGCCAGGGCAGCTGCCGACTTCCTTCCGTGTCACGTCTTCCATCGGGCGCTTTGCAGCTCACTGGGGTAGGCTCTGGGGATACCCGCAGAACGAGGGGGCCTTGGGAAACCTCTGCCCTATCTTCACCCCAGACCCTCTCTCCTGGGCTGCCCACTGCACAGCACTCCTCCCGGCTTTCAGGGCTGGGGGCGGTCACCATCTTCTCTGGTGACACCAGGCAGCGTTGTAATTGACTTCGGAATAAAATGTGAACCTCTTGACCCATTCCCTTCAGGCCCCTGCCCAGCTCAACCCCCCATCCCCCTCCCTGCCCTCACCGGCTAATCCCATCTGGCCCCCAGTCCCTTGCCCAGCTCCCCCAACCCCCTGCCCAGCTCTCCATATGCTCCAGACCAACAGCCCCTTTCAGATGTGGCCAGGCTCAGCTCTTTCTCCCTTTGGGGTACCTGTACACGCCCTTCTCTCTCTGGGATGCTCTCTCTAGACTCTTACTCTTTGGGATTCACCCTAAATGTCACTCAGACCAGAGGCCCTTCCCTGAACTCATTCATCTAAATGAACCCCCTCCCACTGTTTATCCTCTCTCAGAGGCCTATGCTCTGCAACACTCATCAGTTTGTAATAATTCACAAGGCGAGAGTATGTGTGTGTACGTATGTTTGGGGAGGGGATTGCATCAAAACATGTAACTCAGGGAAGCAGACTTGGCCCAGTGGATAGGGCGTCCGTCTACCACATGGGTTCAAACCCCGGGCCTCCTTGACCCGTGTGCAGCTGGCCCATGCACAGTGCTGATGCTCGCAAGGAGTGCCGTGCCACGCAGGGGTGTCCCCCGCGTAGGGGAGCCCCACGCGCAAGGAGTGCACCCCGTAAGGAGAGCTGCCCAGCACAAAAGAAGTTCAGCCTGCCCAGGAATGGCACCGCACACACGGAGAGCTGACACAACAAGATGACGCAACCAAAAGAAATACAGATTCCCGGTGTCACTGATAAGGATAGAAGCGGTCACAGAAGAACATGCAGCAAATGGACACAGAGAGCAGACAACTGGGGGGGGGCGGTGTAGAGAAATAAAGAATTAAATAAATCTTTTAAAAAAAAAGCATGTAACTCAGATGTGCAAAATGCTGTGTCTTTATTTTCTAAGACGATCTCGCCTTTCTCTGGAGGGAAAAACCTTAAAAGGGCCTGTTCAAGCTAGTTTAGCCCTTTGAATTTAAATGCCTTTTGCAGGCAGCCTTAGCTCTTCAGGGAAATGCTCGGGTTTTTGGGTATCTGCCGGCTCCCCTGCCCCTTGCTCTTCCTCTGGTCACCTGGGCTCAGCAGAGGCTTATGTCACGCAGTGGAGGTGGGGCCCGGCTGTCGGGAGCCGCTGCTGTCTTCCTCCGCAGGCGCCTGTGACCCCCGAGGGCAGCGTCTCACCTTCTCGCCTCGATGCTGGCATTGGCTTCGTCCCGCCTGCGTCCCCTCCCGCCTTGCCCTGCCATGGGTGTTACAGCCTGTGGTCTAGTCGCTTGGCCCAGGCAATGAAGCAGGTGGCTCCCTGGAAGCTCAGCGCTCGCCCCTGAGCCCCCTGGCCCCTGGCCCCTAGGGTGGGGCTGTCCAGACTCTGCTGAAAGGCCCCATTGCCCAATCCCCAGCTCTGCCTCTGCCATAGGCTTTTTTTGTTTGTTTGTTTGCTTGTTTAAAGATATTGCTCTATTTTTTTTTTAAGATTTATTTATTTATTTCTCTCCCCTTACTCCCAACCCCCAGCGGCACGGGAATCTGTGTTTCTTTTTGTTGCGTCATCTTGTTGTGTCAGCTCTCCGTGTGTATCAGCGCCATTCCTGTGCAGGCTGCACTTTCTTTTGCGCCGGGCGGCTCTCCTTACGGGGCGCACTCCTTGCGCGTGGGGCTCTCCTACGTGGGGGACACCCCTGCGTGGCAGGGCACTCCTTGCGCACATCAGCACTGCGCATGGGCCAGCTCCACACGGGTCAAGGAGGCCCGGGGTTTGAACTGTGGACCTCCCATGTGGTAGGCGAAAGTCCTAACCACTGGGCCAAGTCCGTTTCCCTGCCATAGGTTTTTGTAGAAACTTCTTAATCTCAGCCACTAGACCTTGGGGAACCAGAGGCTTCGGCTCCAGGCTCTTTTTCTATTCCAAAAAACTCACCATTTCTCTCTTTTTTTTTTTTTTCGGTCTTTATTTTTTTAATGTTACATTCAAAAAATATGAGGTCCCCATATATTCCTCTCCCCCCCTCACCCCACTCCTCCCATATCAACAACCTCCTCCATCATCATGGGACATTCACTGCACTTGGTGAATACATCTCTGAGCACTGCTGCATCACATGGTCAGTGGTCCACATTATAATTTATACTCTTCCCCAGTCCACCAAGTGGGCCATGGCAGGACATACAATGTCCAGTAACTGTCCCTGCAGCACCACCCAGGACAACTCCAAGTCCTGAAAATGCCCCCACATCACATCTCTTCTTCCCACTCCCTACCCTCAGCAGCTACCGTGGCCACTTTCTCCAAATCAATGCTACATTTTCTTCTATTACTAATCACAATAGTTCATGAATAGAATATCAGTAAGTCCACTCTAATCCATACTCTATTCCTCCACCATTTCTCTCTTCAGCACCCCACGTTGGAACCAAGTGCTGATCTTCAATGGGGAAGTGGGGCAAAATTCCCCTCCACTTTTGGGTCCTCCTCAGATGTGTCTGTGGTGCTCCACCCTCAAGCCTGGGTGGAGGCACAGGGTCTCTGTTTCAAATCTCTCTCTCGAGGTTCCTTTTGGCACCAAGACCTTTCCCATCACGTCTTCAACTTCCTCCGTGTTTCCGCTTAAGGTGACGCTCTGCTCAGCTCACCCAGCTTTGCTCTTGCTCTGTAAAGGGAAGCCTTTGCAATTTAGAAAGCTCTTTTCTCTTCCCTTACATTCTAGTTTTCAAGATTATTGTCTTGCTATGAACTTTAAAAAAAAAAATCCAATTTAAAACTCAGAGCTGAGAAGCAATCCTGTTTCTTAGCTACACTGACCCCCACTCCTGAAGCAAAATACTCGGACAACTAGCTAAGGCCAGTGACACAGGCTTAGGAACTGCAAGTTATGTCCATCACCTGCCTCCGTCCATATGTCTGTGCGTTCCTGTTGAATGTCTGCCTCCCCAACAAGACTGTGTGCCCCAAGAAATCGGGGGCCAGGCCTGTCTTGTTCACTGCTGTGTCACCTAGTAGGTGCTCAGGAAACGCATAGTGGGTGATCACTGAAATGAATGCCTGAAGGGCATAATTTCCACCCCCTGTGATCCTGTAGACACGGAAGGGCAAGTGGAAAATCACACAAATCCCTGCACTGAGGAGCCATGGAAGAGAAACCCTGGAGCAAGCCAGGCGTATCAGGGAAGGCTTCCTGGAGGGAGTGACACCATGGGCCACAGGCCTGTAGAGGCCACGGTCAAGGCAGCAAGATGCCAGTGGGTCTGGCTTGCAAACTCCTCAAGGCAGCTCAAGCCTCCATTGCCTCGGTTTCTCCGATCTGCTGTCAAAGGCCCCACTTTGAGACCCGCACACTGGCAGAGCCGCTTCGGCCCCGCCGCCTCACTTCTCTGAGCCTCCGTCATCTCTAGGATGGCTTCGTAGTGTCCAACCCCCAGGGATGCTGTGGAGATTAGAAAGAGAATGTTGCACTGAAAGTGCAACACACCGTGATTGCTGTCCTTCTCGCTATTTTCCCAATTTATTTCAGAAAAATTAACATCCTACCTCCCTCCTCTGGGAGAGCATTCCTCAGCCATGCCCTTAAAGTTTGACTCATTGGAGGGGGGTGGTATACCTCCAGCAAGGCAAGGGGGTTGGTGGAAGGAGCTGGCGGTCAGGGCAGAGAAAGCTTTAGGGGGGGTGAGTCAGGGCAGGAACTCTAAAAGAATGCTCAGTCTTGCAAGGGACACGATTATGTATTGCGATGAAGGGAAGGGAGTTGGGGGTGGGTGGGCAGAGGATCATTTTTGTTTAGTGTAGGGCTAGCCTAAACAAAAGCCCACTGCCCCTTCTCAGCCTCAATTTCCCCCGTCTACAGAGTGGGAACGGTGACTCCCGCTTCTCGAACAAGTGATAGAATGCCCGCGAATGCTTCCCAGGTGGGCCCTGCACATGTGGGTGCTTGCTACAAGTCAGTTCTCCTTCCCTTCCCCAAAAGGTGGCTGGCCCCGTTTCAAAAGGAGGTTCTCTAAATCCCCCCAAGTCAGAGGGGCGGTGGAAGTGTGAGGACTGATGTTATCAATTGCCCAGCTCTGCTGACATCGTACTTGTCTCGTCATTGCCCTGAATTACTGAATGGCATACTTTTTAAAAAAGACTTATTTGTATGTATTTGTTTCTCCTCCCCACCCCACCCCGTTTGAGCTCACTGTCTGCTCTCTGTTCCTCTTCTTCTTTGAAGGCGCTGGGAACCGAACCCGGGACCTCCCACGTGGGAAGGAAGCACCCAATCAATTGAGCCACTGACACTCGCTGCTCTTTGTGTCTCTCATTGTGTTTCCTTGCTGTGTCATCTTGTTGCATCATCTTTTTGCATCAGTTCACCAGGCCGGCCTGTTGCATCAGTTCACTGTCTTGCTGTTTTGCGCGTCTCGTCTTCTTTAGGCGGCACTGGGAACCAAGTATGGGACCTCCCATGTGGTGGGTGGGTGCCCAGCTACTTGAGCCACATCCGCTTCCCGGATAGGCAGGAGTTTTGATTCCTGCTCCCCAAGGATACCTTTCCTGTTTGCCTTCTCCCACCCAGGCCTGACAGCCGCTGCCACCCCGCTCCCACCATCCCCAGTGCCCCTCAGCCTCATGGCAGGTGGGCAGAACTGTGGGGCCTGGCCGCCTGCCCTGGGGGGGTTCTCCTCAGCCCCCAACCCTCAGCCCTGCCCCATCTCGGATCCTGGACCAGCAGAGTCAGAGGGGACTTTTGAGAATCCCGGACTGGAGATTTTCACCCCGAGGGTTTGCTGAGGACCTCAGTGTAGGACGCCCCTCCCCCTTTATTTTTTTACAGACGGTGAACTTGGCAAAGGCTGCACAGCGATGGAGTCTGGACTAAAGGGTTGAGGGCTCCCAGGGCAGGGGGCACTTTGAGGACTGGGGAAGGCCACTCATCCTGCCTCTGGTGCCGACTTCCTTCCGTTTGTCCCCCACAGCATCCCACCCACTGCAGGACTTGGGGGTCCCCTCAAGCCAGGCCTGTGACCAGATCTTGGGAGGATAACCTCACCCCGGCCTCAACAGCACATCTGAAGTTCACCTCAGCCTGTTACTGCAACTGAGATCCCAACTGGGGCCTCACACTCAGTTTCTTCTGGAAAACCCCCGCACGTCCTCCAGCCTTGTGGAGGGACAGGGGTTGAGGGTCAAGCCACTGGATGCAGGGTCCATCTCCTCCTGTACATACCTCTGTGGACTTGCTGGACTGGCGGGGGGCCAGGGTCTCAGAAAGCTGGTTCGTGGTTGCGGTCTCCTGCACCTTCCAGCTTCCATCCCGCTCTGTTCTTCTGGAGAGTGGGAGTCCCAGGGATGCTGGAAGTTTAAAAGGGTCCACGATGTTCCTGAGCCTGAAGAGCCCACTTCTCCACCGCCAATGCCACCTTCCAAATGCCGTGCTTAATAAGTCACCACGGTGCGAGTGGCTCTCAGGTCCAACCCTGGGCTGGCGTGGGTGCTACAGAGCAGAGAAGACAGGAGCTGAAGGTCTGGGGAGAGCGGCAATTGAAATAGAGACCAAGTCCACCCCTCTGGAAAATCCCTTCACCCCAATCCCTCACCCAACTCGACTTTTTGCTCAACAGTCGGCAAAGTAGCAAGGGTTTCGGGCATTGTAGCCAGATAAGTGGAGGTGCCTTGACTGCAACTTGGTACAGAGGTGAGGGGCCCATCCCAGCCTTCTTGTCAGGGAGACCCATGTGGCCAGCACGGACCAAAGAGCTTCGGGGCTGGGGTCCCTGCGAGCCAGCCCCTCACTGGCCCAGGTCTGCGGAGCCCCAGTGTGTGAAGGAGGAAGGGCAAGTGCCCACTGAACGTCCAGGGTGGTGTCTGAGACCCAGGGGTGGGGTGGCACTGGGGGAGAGGCAGGGTAAAAACGAATATGGAGACACAAGAAATCGGGCTCTTTGGGGGAAGTTCATCAGAAAGCAGTTCCAGAACTTCTTTTTCAAAGCAGTGCAAGTCAGAAAAGCCCCTGAGAACTTCTCCCCTTCAAAACCCACGGTGGTGCGATATGGTAAGTTGTCACGCACCGTGAGAGCAGGGTCCTGGCAATACCTGCCTGTTTTATTTTGAGACTCCATAATTACTCTATCGAGAAATTAAGTTGCTTGTGTTTTGAATCTCATGAACAGAGTTTGTTAGGATTTATGTGGTGACATTTTGTTATTTGTTTCTTATTGAGGTATACACTGTAACACAGTGAGACACGTACATCTGAGATTTCACAGATATGTACACCCATTTAATCACAACTCCAATGAAGATATTGCATATTTCCATCGCCCCGGAGAGTTCCCTGTGTGCCTTTCCTGTCGATCCTCACCCCACGGCAAGCACTGTTCTGATTTTTATCTTTGATTAGTTTTAACTGTTCTAAAACTTCATATAAATGGAATCAAATGGTATGATCTCATTTGTGCAGGCTTCTTACTTTCAACATAATGTTGAGGTTCATCCATGTCATTGGCTCCATCAGTACTTTATTTTTATTTCCGAGTTGCGGCCCCTCATATGAACATACAGTGTATTTATCCCTCCACCTGTTGATTAGTATTTGGATTGTTTGAGTTTGGGACTATTATAAATAAGGCTGCCATGAACATTTTTGTACAACTTTTTTGGCAAACATACGTTTTCATGTTTCTTGGGTAAATACTTGCTGAATCATAAGGTAGGTGTATGTTTAATTTTTTAACAGAATAGTTCTACCATTCTATGCCCCCACCAACAATGTGTGAGAGTTCCAGTTGCTCCGTATCACCACCAACATTTGGTAGTGTTGGTCTTTTTAGGTTTAGCCGTTGTAGTGGGTGTGAAATAGTATTCACTACAGTAACGATTACATTTCCTTATTAATAATGATGTTAAGCATTTTTGCATATGTTTATTGACCATTTGTAATCTTTTGTGACATGTCTTTTCAAGTCTTCTGCTGTCTTATTTATTAGAGTTTTTATGTTTTTATCATTGATTTTTGGTATTTTTAATATGTATTCTGGATGCCAGAGCTTTGTAAGATATATGTTTTGTGAATATTTCTTCAAACTTCAAAGACTGGCTAGCCTATTTATTTTAACAATGTCTTTTTTTTAAGGTATTGGGGCTCAGGGATTGAACCCAGGACCTTCTATGTGGGAAACTGGAGCTCAACCACTGAGCCACATAGGCTTTCCTGAGTTGTTTTTTTTTGTTGTTGTTGTTTGTTTTTGTTTTTAAAGGAGGCACTGGGAACTGAACTTGGGACCTTCCACATGTGAGGCAGAAGCTCAACTGCTGAAGCCACATCTGTTCCCATTTAACAATGTCTTTCAATGAACAGAAGTTCTAATTTTCGTAAAGACCGCTTTGTCAGCTCTGGTTTTGTTTTTCTTTAATATTTTGGGATTTTTTAGTGTGACCTGTATAAAAAATCTTGGCCTTCCCATGTTCATGAAGACTTTCTTTTCTGTTCTCTTCTAGAAGCTTTATAGTTTTAGGTTTAGGTCTGTGACCCATCTCAAAATAATATTTGAGTCTAAATTGAGTCAATGTCCCTTTTTTCCTTTTGAATACCCGGTTGTTCTTGTACCATTTAAGAGTACAAAAGACTTTTCTTTCTCTACTGAACTGCCTTGGTGCCTTTGTTGATAATCAGCTGACCACCTATGTTGTATTTACTTCTGGACTTTCAATTCTGTTCCACTGATCTCATTGTCTATCCTCATGCCACTACCACCCATCTTGGTGATTGTAGTTTTACTAAAAGTCATAAAGTAGTGAAAATCCTCTGTGGTGTGGTACATTTTTGTAACACTCCCCCAGTCCCCCATCATTTGTCCTTTGTCCTTTCTGCAACTCAAGAAAGTCTGTGTTGGTTGCCAAGGGGAGGTGGCCACAATAAGATGCAGACCGAAAAAACGTGGCCTTCCTGGCTTAGGTTTTCAAAGCCCAAGTCCTCAGGGGAACATAGACATAACGTTGGGGGAAACGGCGAGCTAGAGAGCAGCTCTCTCTTCCACTTCCAGCCAGCAACGCTTCTAGGATCAGAGATAAATCCCCAGGTCTGGGTGGAGAGAGGAGAATTTGGGGAATTAGAGAGAGCAGCTGTGTTTCCCCGTGCCTTAGGTTAGGGAACCGGGGAGCCGAAGCCCTTCAGAAGGAGCAGGGAAGGATGGAGCACCTTGGAGAGCCGTCCTTGTCTCCAGGTGACCCAGAACAGCAGAGTGACTCCAGGGCCCTCAGTGGGGCCCCGGGAGAGCCTCATCCTGAAGAGCGTCCATCCCAACAGAGGCCGTAGGGACAGGCCACCCTGAGCAAAGTCACCCTGATACCTTGGCTCTCTAGGAACCTCCCAGAAAATCGATCCCTGCACTAGGGAACGAGGTCAAGGATTCCAAGTGCACTGTGATGAATGCTTCTGCTCCTGTGGAGGAGAGGTGGCCCGGCTGAGCTATAGGAAAGGAACAAAAGCAGTATCTCCTGACACCCATTGTCAAGGTTTAGTCCGGCTTCATGTGGAACTTCTAACACACGACGCCAAGGTAAGTCCAGTGTTACCAGAGCGTGATGATGGGGGACAGGTCCCAGGTACCCCGACGGAGAGGAGCCGGTGGGGAGGGGAATCAGGAGGCCAGCCCATTGGCCTGTCCCTCCTAGGTTCAAAGTGCCACCCGTCAATTCATGCCCACGACGTGGTCTTCTGAATTCTAGCTCCTCTGTCCTGAAAGAGCTCCCCAAAATCCTTCCATTTAACGCATCCCTCTCATCTTGAGCCACTCAGGGGACACTGCGGGGGGTTCCAAGGAACGCCCCTCATGAGCTGTGTGAGACAGAGTTTGGAGGTGACCGCCGTTTCCCACGCGGGAGTGACGGTTTGGGGAGCCAAGGCTGAGAGTGGGGACCAGGTCTCATCCTGGTGATGGCAGAGCACATCGGGGTGGGGCCGCGTCTGCCCAGCCGTCCAGAGTCCTGGCGTTACTTTCCAGGCCGTTTCTGTCGGACCCCACCCCTTTCAGGTATGGGGAAGCTGCTGCTCAGCCCTGTTTACTTACGAATTGCCAGGACAGGCTGGTCTGCATGTTGTTTTGCTTAGAGCAGCACGTTCAGTTTGCACCCTAACTCCAAGAATGTAAAACAGACGTTTCAAAACACGTTGAGCTGATACATTCCTTTGCTGTGATCCCATCTCCACCAAATGTTCAGAAATGGGACACACACGGGAAGGAGTGTCGACTGACGCTCTGGACGAGGGTGTACAGGAGAGCAGAAACACACTCGCCCGCAGGGGCCTGGGAGCAGAGTCCGGCCAGGGCTGGGCCGCCAGCCTCAGGTCTGCCCTCGGCCAGGCTGGGACGGGTGAGGCCGGGGGCGCCCGGGTCAGCGTAGGACAGCTCAGTGACAGCCCCCTGCGCCTGCCGCCCACAGCCCCCTGCACCTGCCGCCCACAGCCCGGGCGGGGCAGCTCGCGGCTGCACAAAGCCTGGCTCCTCTCTGCGGTCCTGGGACCCCCCCCCCCCCCGCCTGGCCGTGGTCCCTGGCACCTTGCCGTGCCCGGCAGAGGGGCCCTCCTCGGATTCCTGAACTCGCTCACCCTCCCCAAGGCCGCCCGTGAGGCGCGTGGGGCCTCTTACTCAGCGAGAAGTCCCCAGACGTGTTTCCAGGAGCATGAGTAATTTGAGGAGGTGGGGGCGGGGCGAGGCTCCAGAGGCATGTGGCCCAGGACGAGCCAGGGCTGCAAAGGTCCTTAGTGCACAGGGAGAAATGCTGTTTTTTAAGGAAGGAGGACTCCTTACCTGCTCAGGAGTGGGGCGGGTGCGCGCACGCGGTGAACGCTGGCAGATGAAGGAACTTGGAAACCAAGGCGACAAGGACATGGCCCATCACTCCTAGCCCAGGCGAGGGGCTCCTTTTGGACTCGTTAATAAAATATGAAACGCAGGTGCCTCGCACTTAACCCTTTCATTCCCGCAGGGAGAGCAGGTCAGAGCTGAGCCGAGAAGGTGAGAGTCAGAGAGGCCCCGTGCGTTGCGGGTGTCCCACCGCTGGGAAATATTGGAGATGGGATTCGGTCCCAGGGCCGCTGAGCACGGGGCAGCACCTCCACCCCCGGGCCGGGGTGGCTTTCCTTAAGCAGAGGACTTGTTTCCTCGCCAAGGTCAGGTTTCCATGGCTTGACTCAGCCTGGATCGGGCATGAGTGAGTGTGGGGGCCCTGGGACCTTGCAGGTGCCACCCTCTCTGTGCCCATGCGCCCACAAAGGTCCGGGCAGCGGAGGTCCCAGGCCACAGTCAAATCCAGATGGTTTTGCCCTCCTCCTGCTCTGCGCCTAGACCAGGTGACGTGACCCTGTGGCGCTGGGGACCCAGGGCTGCCGTGGGACCAGGCGGCGCATGGGTGTACCCTTCCCAGAGCCGTGACAAAGAAGAGCCAGGAGACGGCACGGAGGGGGGCGAGTGGGTGAGGGCATCCGCCAAGACTGCCAGAGGCGACCAAGCCTCTTGTGACCTGGATCTGAGGAGCTGGGCACTGGTGCCAGGTATTTCGGCCACAGACCAGCCAAGGGGCCTGACGTCTCAGCTCTTACGTTTCCAAGCACCTGTCTCCCCAGAGAGCCATTGGAAGGCATCCCAGGCCCCGGGAGAGGACACCCTGCAGGAACGTCACCGAGGCAGAGAACTGCCATTCCATGTGCTAACCCAGGTACTGGGCTGTTTTACAGGGGTTATCTTCTTGGGTTTTAAAAAAAATTCCCCGAGGCAGGTAGTATTATCTTCATTATACTGATGAGGAAACCGAGGCTCGGTAGGTTAAGTAATTTGGACTGCCTCACCCAACTAGGAAGTGAAGGAGGCAGAATTTGAATGCAGATCTGCTGGCTGAGGGCTCCTGCCATGGACTCCTCCCACCTTTGCACCCACAGCAGACCCGGCAACGCAGACGCCACCTCTCCTCGAGGCTAAGCCCAGAGCAGGACCAGAGGGAAGGATTGGTGATGGGAAGACTCGAGATCAGAGCTCCTTTTGCAGATCCTCTCTGTAATTCCCAGCACCTGTGCACAGTAGGTGCTGAAGACAGGTTTGTTGAATGACTGAAGGAAGGACGTGCCCTGAGCACCGTGCCTCTCTGATACGTAGAGAGGTTGCAACGTTTTCTCTTTGCAACCAGCCTCCTTCCTCCTGTTGAAACTTCCTGTTTCTGAGGAACAGTGATTTTCACAGATCCCAGAGGGCATCCAGTAAACCCAACAGCTATTACCAAATAATTCTGGTTTTGGCGAGCTCAGCGGGTATGAATCAGAAGTAGGCAGAGTTGAGTTTCTCTTGAAAGGCGCTCAAGATTCGACATTCGAGGCAGAAGCAATAAGAGGTTTGGGCCAGCCAAGAAATATTGGCAATGCTGCCACCCAAAGCCAGGTTGAAACGGTCTTTCCTTCTTTCTGAGTTGGGATGGGTGCCCCTGTGGGCCACGGTGACGCCTCGCGAACCAGCAGCCTCTTGGTGTCCAGGTCCTTGTGCTTCTCACTCGGCCCTCCTGTGTGAAGCAGAGGGTTCCGGGTTATGGGCCCTGGGGGGAGCCTGTGGTGGCCTGGAGGAGGAGCTGGCTGCACTTCTCCAGAAGGGACCCTGGTGGCTTCCCTGGAGACATGGAGGTTTGGGACAGGGAGAGGTCACAGTGGTCCACACAGCCAGAGACCCCTCAGCCCTCACCCTGTGGCACGGGGACCCCAGGGCTGCCACGGGGCCAAGCGGTGCATGGGTGCACCCTAGCATTTTCTATGCTCTCCTGACACTGGTCAGAAAGGAGTGGTGAAAACGTGGGCAAGTGGCACTGGGGTGGGAGGGCTCAGTCTCCGAAAGCCGGGCTTGCCCACGCCAGACGCAAGGGCTGCTGCTGGGAAGGAAGTCCCTCACCTCCTGTGGGGGCCTCGCTGCCTCGAGAACCAGCTCAGCTCCTTTGGGATCCACTGACCTCTTCAAGCTCATTTATTTATTTTATTAACAGCCTCCCCGCCCAAGTTGTCTGCTCTCTGTGTCCATTCGCTGTTTGCTGCGTCAGCACTCCGTGTGTGGGGAGCCATTCCTGGGCAGGCTGCACTTTCTTTTGCGCTGGGCGGCTCTCCTTGCGGGGCACACTCTTTGAGTGTGGGGGTCCCCTACGCAGGGGACACCCCTGTGCGGCAGGGCACTCCTTGCGCGCACCAGCACTGCATATGGGCCAGCTCCACACGGGTCAAGGAGGCCCGGGGTTTGAACCCTGGACCTCCCATATGGTAGGCGGGCGCTCTATCTGTTGGGCCAAATGCGCTTACCTTCAAGCTCATTTCTCACCACCTCTTCCTTCACTCTCAAAGGAACTACCTGGAGCTTCCAATGCCTCACCCCACTCCTCACTGTCCCTTCCAGTGTGATGCTGCCCCCACTCCTGCCTGAATCTCCCCGCCCTCCCTGTGGCTGCCTCCCGCCTCCCCTTCCTCCACTAGCCTCAGGCTCCCCCTGTCCCGACAGGGAAGTCTTTCCCGCCCCCCCACCTGCCCTCCCCACGTGGCCTCCCACTCAGGCATTCGAAGAATTTTTCCCCTCTGGGCCACCAGCTCCCGAGTGCCACCAGTTCCCTCTCCTGCCACAGTGCCTGAAACATCACATCCATAAATGTGTGCTAAAAAAAAAGATTAAAAAATTTCAAAAAAGAAAAAAAAAATGCCAGAGACGCAGTCACCTCCAGGACAGCTCTCACCAGTGCAGGGCACGGGTTGGTGGGCAAATGGCCCACCCTGGGGTCTCTCAGCCGAGCTTCTCCTGAGGCGTGTTGTACCCAGTCTCCCAGCATTCAGCAAGTGGAGCGTGGAGGTGGCTCAAGCCATGGGGCGCCTCCCTCTCACATGGGGGGGGTCCCGGGAGGGGTTCCCCGGGCTTCCTAAAAAGAAGACAAGCACACAAGGAACCGGCACAGAGCGCAAACAACAAACGGTGGGAGGTGGGGGTGGGGATAAATAAATAAAATAAATCTTAAACCATGAAAGTGATTTATTAAAAAAAATTAATTTATTAGAAAAAGAAATGTGTGCTGGGAAAAGTCCCAAGCAGACGGCTTCTCCTGGGCCCCGGGGGCGCAGGCTTGCGAATGAGTCACAGAGCCCGCCTTGCCGTGTCTTGCCCCCACCCACTGACCCCGGTACAAACCCTCCGCGATGACGCCACTGCTCGCCCTGGATTCTCAGAATCACCCAGGCCTCCTTCTTTCTTCTCCTTTTGCCCCATCTGCCTCTCGCCCCCTCCTCCTCCTTCCTTCCCATCCTCTCCGGGGGCAGCGCGTCTAAATAAGGCAACACTCGCCCCGGGGGTCATGCAGTGGTGGCAAGAGCTTCACAGCTGTAGAGCTCTTGGGTCATTCCATCGCGGGTGATCCTGTGTGGGAAGGGGGCACACTCGGGGTTGGACAAGGAGACACCTGCAGATACGGAACCCTGGCGCTCTCCAGTTAGTGGAGGAGGAGGCTGGGGGGGTTGGGAGGGGAGTGGGGGAGGCTGGACCCAGGAGAAGGGGCGCAGGGCGTGGGAGGCTGGCAGAAGGTCCTGGCCTCTTGGAGCCACCATGGCCCGCAGTACCCCTGGCTCTGGCCAGCCGCTCCCCACCCTACACCCTCAAGCCCGGCTGACCTGCGTCCCATGGGGAGGGCGGGCGTCCTCCCCACCCCAGCTCAGATGTTCGGGCAGAAGGGCCAGAGGCAGCCTGTCCGGCCGTGACCGCAGCCCACCCCGGCCATCACCCACGGCTTTTCGCATCTCATCTGCTCTGCTTTCCTAAGACTCCCCCTGGCCCACTTCAGTCGATGTCATGGGGGTGTTTGGGACTGAAGTTACAGGGAAGGGCTATTCTGAGTGCGCGTCAAGATGGCTCATCTCCATGCAGCGCACTTTTCCATGAAAAGCCAAATTAGGAGCCTTCTGGAAAATCGACGTCTAGAGGACCATGAAGAAAACAGGTAGGATAGTCATGGTTCTTCAAAAAATTCACAAACGCCTGAATCATATTGGAACAAATGTAAGGACGGCTTCTGCAAGTATCAGGTGGGAGATGTCTGGTCTTAATTGCCCCCAGAGAGTTGTTTTGTAAATAAGGAAAAGGAAATAAGCTCAAGAAGGGTAGGTGGGGGAAACAGATTTGGCCCAACGGATAGGGCGTCCGTCTACCACATGGGAGGTCCTTCAAACCCCAGGCCTCTTTGACCCCATGTGGAGCTGGCCCATGCGCAGTGCTGATGTGCACAAGGAGTGCCCTGCCACGCAGGCTTGTCCCCGCGTAGGGGAGCCCCACATGCAAGGAGTGTGCCCCAGAAGGAGAGCCACCCAGTGCAAAAAAAGTGCAGCCTGCCCAGGAATGGCGCCGCACACACAGAGAGCTGATGCAACAGCAACAAGATGATGAAACAAAAAGAGACACAGATTCCCGGTGCCGCTGATAAGGATAGAAGCAGTCACAGAAGAACACGTAGCAAATGGACACAGAGAGCAGACAGCTGGGGGAGTGGGAGGGGAGAGAAATAAATAAAAGATAAAATCTTTAAAATGAAAAAGGAAGGTAGGCAAACCAAAGTATGCCTTTCGGCAGGCACTGAAGGGGCAGAGGGGCGCTCGCTGGCTGCGCAGCGGCATTTCCTGTTGTCTCTCTCCTCGTTGTGGGTGTCTCCTCACCAGACCGTAGCCCTGGCAGGGCTGCGTCACCATCCCTCCAGCCCAGTGCTCAACAGGTGGGGCGACCACACAATGTACCCCCCAAAAAGATGGAAGGGGGTCTTAATAATGATGCCAGTTGAAATCTGGGCAAACAAGCATCTGTTCTCCATGCTGTGCAGAGGTGTCTGTCAAATGCCTG